>NC_090439.1:727625800-728875800 GCF_031143425.1 Pleurodeles waltl
CCACAGACAGCAGAGGTGATAGTTTATGTACAGTGTACAGTACACCCAAATATGAACCGCGTTCCACTGCCATTATTCAAACATTAACTCCTCTATGTAACTTTGCCAAATGTGCAACCTGGTCAAGGTTTGTATGTGTATTTATATCCCAATTTTGTTTAAACAAAATCAGCGAACTCCTTAACGTAGTCACCTCTTCTCTCTGGCGCAATTGTGTATTCTCGTGTCTGTGCGCGTGTGAATGAGAGGGGGGCGTAGCTATCAATGGTGCAGCACGTGCAGTCGTACCGACCCAAGGGCGTTAGGAGCTCACTGCATCGCAGTCAGCGACTATGTAGTTTTAGTAACAAAGCAGGAAATGGACGGTTCCATTTTTATATTCGCATTAGGGGGTCATTTCATATAGGGCTCCTGTGCTGTGTGAGAGCCGGAATGTCTCACTGAGCTTCCCCAGTCGGTAAATATTCCAGAGGTGCGTTCCATGAAGAACCAGACTTTTCATACGCCGTCACACCTCCCCCTCCCCCAGACTACATAACTATTTCACGTAGAATTGGTACAAAGGTGTTTCAGTGGGTGTTATGTATGGGGCCTTCATCCGGTGAGGCAGGTACCTCATTTGAAGAAAAGGATCTCTGACGGGCCCGGAGACATGAGTTGGTGCTCGTGAACACCAACCACAGGAAATGTTATTGCTGTAGTGTTATACTAGATTTGGGCATGAGTCTGCCTATATGGTCTTGAAGTGAGGCAGGGTTAGTCTAGAAGAAGGGCAGCAAACTCCAGAATCTATCAAAGCAGAATTGATCAAGAGTCGAAGAGCTGCGACACATTCATTCCTCAGAGTGATGCTCACTGTGCATTGTCATGTATCCCTAAACAGATATTGGTCAAGAGTGCTTGATCAGTCTGTGTGTACCCAGCAGTGTGCTCGGGGAGGGGGTGGTCAGCAGAAATCAGTCAGAATACAGAGCCAGGTGCCATGGCATCCGGTAACCTGTGTGAAATTGTGCTCAGTCTGCTTGTGTATGATACTGTTCACACCACATGTGTTGTAGTGTTGGCCAAAGCACTGTGAATGTGATAGCACTGTGCATGCTATGTCATGGTGATACTGTGCAGTCTGGTTGTGCACGGCACTGAATGCATGTATGCACTAGTGTTTACTACTGCACAGCGTGCATGTGCGTGCTACTATTCAACCTCTAGATGGTGGTACCACGCGACCTCTCAGTGGTTTGATACCGTTCACAGGATACAAGTCACCCTTTGTTCGATTATCCATCATCTCTGTCAAAAAGCTTGTGTGTTATTGCTTTCTCGGCCAATTTTTGTGATGCAATTTGCCTTGTATATAGGTGATTGTGTTCACTTTGCCTGTGCGTGACGATGTATGTTATTGTTTGTGCTTGTGTGCTATTGTTCTCCATTTCTAAATCTAATACACACTTCCTATGACATACTCTACACGCCAATTTAGTTTGGTACTGTCTGAAGGATTAATGAGCGTGTATGTGATAGTTTTGGGTTGTTTCGCCTGCCTGTGCATGTGAATTGTTGTCCCTCTCTTGTTTTTGAAGGTTAACTGCTGTTGTTGTACACGTGTATTACGGTTCCACTCTGATTTTTGTGTGCTTACCGCCGTTCCTGTGCATGTGTATTGGAGTCGCCTTCTGGTATATGGGCGTACTGCTGTTGCTGGAAAATTCTGTTGCTGTCCCCTCTGGTCTTTGTGTGTTTGTTCCTGTTGCTGTGCATGTGTATCGATATCCTGCTCTGGCGTTTGTGTACTTACTGCTTTTGCTGTGCATGTGCATTACTGCCCCTCTCTGCTAGTTGTGCGTTTGCTGATTTTGTTGTTCTTGTGTACTGCTGTCCCTCTCTGGTCTTTGTGTTTGCTGATGTTCTTTTGCATGTTTGTTACTGTTACTGTTCATGCATGTTGCTGTCCTCTCTTGTTTTTATGTGGTTACTGTTGTTGATGTTCGTGGGTATTGCTGTCCCTCGCTGGTATTTCTGTGGTTAGTGTTGTTGATGTTTATGTGTACTGTTGTCCCTCTCTGGTGTTTGTGTGTTTACTTTTATTGATGTCCATGAGAATTGCTGTCCTCTGGAATTTGTATGTTTAGTTTTGTTGATTTTCCTGTGAATTGCTATCAGTCTGGTGTTTGCTTGATTACTTTTGTTGATTTTCATGTGTATTGCTGTCCCTCTCCGGTACACAAGTGTTTACTCTTGTTCATATGCACTGCTTACCCTCTCTTGTCTTTATGTGGTCACTGTTGTTGATGTTCATGGGTATTGCTGTCTCTCTCTGGTATTTGAGTGGTTACTGTTGTTGATGGTCATGTATATTGTTGTCCCTCTCTGATACCCGAGTGTTTACTGCTGTTAATATGCACTGTTTTCCCTCTCATCTTTATGTGGTTACTGTTGCTGATGTTCATGTAAATAGCTCTCCATCTGGTAATTGTGTGTTTACTTTTGTTGATGTCCGTCGCTGGTATTTGAGTGTTTACTGTTGTTCATGTGCACGTGTGCTGTCCGTCTGTGGTATTTGACTGTTTACTGCTATTCATGCGCACTGCTCACTTTCTCTTGTCTTGTCTTTATGTGGTTACTTCTGTTGATGTTCATGTGTATGGCTGCCCCTCACTGGTATTTTCCGCTGTTCATGTGCACTGTTTCTCTCTCTTGTCTTTAAGTGGTTACTGCTGTCGATGTTCATGTGAACTGCTGTCCCTGCCTGGTATATGTGTGGTTATTGTTGTTGATGGTCATGTGTATTGCAGTCCTTGTCTGATATTTGTGTGATTACTGTTCTTGAAGTTCAGGTATATTGATGTCCCCGTCTGGTATTTGTGTGCTTAGACTGTTGTTGATGTTCAGGTGTATTGCTGTCCTTGTCTGGTATTTATGTGGTTACTGTTGTTGATGCTCATGTGTATTACTGTCCTCTGGTGTTTGTGTGTTAACTGATGTTCGTGTGTACTGCTTACCCTTTCTTGCCTTTATGTTGTTACTATTGTTGATGTTCATGTGCACTGCTTTCCTTCTTGTCTTTATGTGGTTACTGCTGTGGATGTTCATGTGAAATGCTGTCCTCTGATATTTGTGAGTGTACTTTTGTGGGTGTTCCTGTGTATTGCCCCTCTCTGGTATTCGACTGTTTACTACTTGCTGTTCATATGCACTGCTTGCCTTCTCTTGATGTTTATGTGCATCGTTGTCCCTTCCCGGTCTTTGTGTGTTTTCTGCTGCTGCTGTGTGGTGCCGGGGGAGGGGATGGACACGAAGGGAACGTCTTATCAGCCAAGTAACGGCTACAAAAGCGTTCGTGCCTGAGTCCGAGTAGCAGCAAAGGTCAGGAGGCAGTGCCGCATTAGCAGCGGCGAGGGACTAAAAATAACCGGCTGAGAATGAGCTCGGCACGGCCCGCAGAGCACAGACAGAGCATGGTCGGGGCTTCCTGCTTAGTGCCCCTCATAGAGGGGTGAGCGCAAGAAGCCCTCTGCGCACGGTCATACGATGTCATTAGCATGCAGTGAGCAGCACTGTTTGCCACCTGTCGAGCAATGGACTGTCGCCGCCCTCCCTGGGCACCGCCATCTGAATCTCATCACACGTGCTAACATGCTCTGAACAATCGTGTGAGTGACGGCTGACTAGCGCCTGGAAGAGGAAACTGGGCGGCGGAGAGCCTACACCAGGCGCCTGCTCCTCAACTATCCCTGACCCCACTCGCGGTCTCACGAAGCGTCATGTATGTACTGAGTGCCCTTTAATGAGAACACCCTTCCACTGAATGGCACGTGCTGAACACCCGTCTCTAAGAATCATTCTGAATGAATCCCCCTATACATGGCGTGCTGTTCTGAGTGTCCAAAAGTGAGTACCCTACAGTGTACTTAGCGCCCCAGACTAGGCAAACTGCGCTCAACTCCCGGGAATGGGTGCCCTTTACAGACCACATCCACGGAGCACCATCTGCCGCTGCCTCTGCTACGGGAAAGAACGGGGGCGTTAGGTATGAATACACCAGCCAGGGCACCGGGGACCGTACTCACTGCATTGCCATAGGGTTGTCCCTATGATCACTGTCCACCCGCCCGCTGTACATCCACCACTGGTACTGTTGGTATTGGCCGGAGAAGCCTGGCAGCGGCTCCGGACCCCTGCGGATGGGCAGTGGTTATGGAATCCCTGCGGCTCTATAAATCCTTCCCAAAAAACAAATCCTCGCCCCCGCACAACCCCTCATCGGTACTCACGCGGGCGTGGCTCGGGAGACGGACGGGTGTCATGGGCGAGGAGGGCGGATCATGGCAGCAGTGCCAGCTTCGCTGCTGCTGCCGAAGGGGCTCGAAATGCCGTTCAATCTGCGTAGTTCGACCCCCCAGATTGTCTCCCGCAGAGTCAGCTGGCAAGGCACGCCGGAGTCAGTGCAGGGGATGGCACACCGGCCCTCCTCCTCCGGAGAGACAATAAAGAGCAGCGGCCTCGGCACTGGCACAGCCTCACCGTAGTCGGCCAATCAATGCACACACAGCCTGCCCCCCGACCGCCCGCAGCCAATCAGAGCGGCCCCCTCCTCATTGCCCCCTGGGGTAGCCAGGCTTTGCACCTGCTGCCCTGGTGCTTCCCCTCAGCTATTTCATCCATCTGAAGTGATATCGAACACGTCTCGTTTCTGTTCCCCCCACGAGTGCTTTCGACTTCTGCTTGTACTTCCGACAGCACAACCCTTTCTGCAAGCCTCTCTTTTCTCGATAGACTTAGGCACTTGCCTACACAGTCTGTCAGAAACCATTTTCGTGGAGTATTATAATATAGCGCTTCAACTGACGGGCACTCGTGGTCTTATTTTCCATTTACCTTTCATTTTTACCCAGAAGCTGACACGTTGTTTGCTGTAGTCCTCACGCTATTAATCGAGTCGTCACGCTATTAATCGAGTCGTCACGCTATTAATCGAGTCCAAACAATCTCCATTGAAAGTTCAGACTGGATTCGTTTTCCACAAGGATCTATGCTCTAAGTCGGAACCTATACTTGGGCGAGCATGATCGCTCACTTTCAGCCGTCCTTCTTCATGCTAGACATCCTATAGAAGAGAAGATGTACTTAGACCGCAAGCCCTTCGTGCGCCAGAGCCGCTCCACCAGCAGTCCCAGGTTTAAATGTTGAACAATGACCAACTGTCGAGTCCAGCTGGACAGTGAAGTAATTGCCAACGTGTGTGGGCCAAACATCTTCGAAGATCAGAAGACATGATTAATCGGGCTGTCACATTCTCTGCTCAAAATATGAGATAAAGTACTCCTCCCGTACATTATATGGATACTGCAAGTCACTAAGTGCCAGCGGTAAGAATCCAGTTTGCATTTCTTAATGGTCTGAATCACTATTTCGGGCCGTTAAGAAATGCCAAATGGGCTTTTCTTATGCACAAAGCCCTTTAAGGAATCGGAAATAAGGATTTCCTATTTGTGATTCCCATTCTGATGTACCATGCATTTCCTAAATGCAACTTTGGCATTTAGGAGATGCAATTAACATACAAGCAGGTGCAATTTGAAAAAAAACACCCCAAAGTGCTTATTTTTAATTGCAATAGAGCACACCATTTGGCATGTGTGTGCTCTACAGGTGCACCCCTATTTATGGGGTGCACCAAGGGAGTGGGGGGGCAATTGCCCATTGCCATCCTTAGTTTTGCATTCCCTAAATAGAGATTTCCTAATAAGAAATCACTATTTAGGAAATGTAAAACTGGCCCATTCATTCAAATCCAACGAGATTTCTTAATAACAATTTCCTAACAGGGATTCCTACGAATAGGAAATCAGTACCTTTGTACATTGCATTTTGCATTTATTTAAATAGCAATTTCCATGAAGTTGCTATTTAAGAAATGCAAAATTGCATTTTCATACATCAGGCCCAAAGTTCCCCTTTAACATTACAGGATTCCATGGTGGCTTGCAATATGCTTTTACAGCATGCCAGGGGGAGTAGCACATAAACTTACAGACTTGTCTGATCATAAGTTAAAAACTGCATGTGATATTTATCAAATGCTAAATCTCACATATCTGTGGTCCACAAGCACTATGCTATTTACCGCATGCTGTAGATAGCGCATGTGAAAAAAATGTGGTAAATAACACCGAATTACAATTTTGAGAGGTAATTGAAACCCTGAAGCAGTTACTACTTTAAAATACCTCTAGTCAAACGCAGGATTACAAATTCCTTGAAGTGTAGGGAATGGAAAAACACCATAAAACAAAACAACACAAAACCAAAACAATAATTAAAAATAAAACACTTTGTGCACTGTTTGAGTTCACAAAATTAAAATCACACACACACCTCTGCACAGGGCTTCAGTGCTACAGCATGATTACCTAACATATTAGAGTCAATTGACCGCACTCATGTACAACTGATGACCTCACATATACAGAAACAAAAGCACTTTATCCGTAAAATGAAGCAATTCTGTATGCACATAGCTGTGATATAGACCTGTGCATAGTGAACTGCTGTATTAGGTGCCCTGGATCAAACCACAGTGTATGATAATTCAGAAAAGCAACATTAGTCATACTGTGGTGACACATCACCCTCAGTGTAGTGGGCACACTAATCAACGTTTCATCATAAAAAATGCAAAGCACTACAATTAAGGCTCCCGGTTTTATGGTACTTTTTAAGATTTCTATTTGTAGCCATCCATATTTATTTTTTGGTCATCTTATTGGTTTTTATACCTATTTATTTTGTATTTTGAGACTAAATGAAGTCATAAAATGATATATTTCCACATTTAGCCAATAAACATGCACTCTTACTTAGATGCCTGTCCTATTTTAGCAAATAAAGCAGCCAAAAATAGCAAAACACTTCATTCACAGGCACATATTAGCATTATACTACAATTATATATTAACATATGACTATATTTAGGGGAATCTCACCCTGTATAACTGCTCATGCAGTCTGTCTTCTTAGATGATGCTTGGCATGATGGAAAGACACATTGAGAAACACTCACTAAAAGCCCTAATTTTTATATTTTTCAACATTTAAAAATAAATACAGACAGGAAACATATTGTTTTCTGTCTGTATTTATCTTTAAAATTCAGTAAAATTGGAATACTGAGAGTCTTAATTATGACTGTTGTAGTCCAATTTCAATACATGTCCGCAGTACCATTAGAGAGTTGTTAGCCCCTGTAGTAGCACATACATGGATCAGTGTGAATACGTGTAACAAATTATATTGGTCACTCTATACAATGAAGATGATTATCAGCCAATTAAACTTTATAACGACCACATGCACTGCCATTACGGTTCTTATCTTGAATTCCTCTGACCTTGAGACATTCTTTAATGTCTTCTCCCTCCAGACATGTTGAAGATGGTCATATTTCTTTCTTCCCATGGCTTGAGGTAAAGCTGAGGTGAAGAGCCACCAGCAGTTGACATGCTTTAGTGCTTGTGCTTGGCATTCCCCTTATGTACATAGCATTTCAGGGTTTGACATCTGTTTTTATTATTGCTAACATTATGTGGATATGTTGATACCCTATTGATTTTGTCTATCATCTTCTCTGTATGCATGTTTTTGTTTTCTTTTGGTGGCATCTTCAGCTTAAGATGGCACATTAGATGGCTAGGGCATCTTATGACCTCTGTGGCCAGGACCCTAGCTCAGGATTGGTCCATAATGGAAGAGGTTCACATGTTTCTGCTTATGATGGCAATGGATTTTGTTTGTTGTGTTTAAAGGTCCATACAAAATGAATGCCTGCACACTCCTAAACTGTAAGGAATTGTTGGTGTACTTTGGAGGTGTTCTGAGGTCCCACTGTCGGCTGCTGTAGCTATTTCTGATCTCCAGTCATTAATTGTCTCACCACAGGAACTTCCAAAGCCTGAAAATAGACACCTCCTGCTGTCATGTTGAACTCCTGTGCATCAATTGAGTAGAGCCAGAGAATTCTAGGAGGGTCAGTTTTTTCCTGGAAGCCTTTGCTGATGGTTGGTGATCCTGTTACAGGATATATGAGAAAATAAAGTTACTGCAAAGTACTAGGAGTCTGCCGCTTCTTGTATACTGTGCATCTTAACCTTGATGCCAAGCATAACATGCACGCAGGTGTGGACCACCTATCAAGAACCCTAATCGATCTCTGGAAACTATTGGACAGCGTTGCAATCTTGTTAAGTATTATGTATTCTGACTTGACTTTTCCACTTTGAAACAGTAAAGGGCGGATTGTCGTTTTTTGTTTTTATTTCCTTGCCTGAATGTTAAGACCTCAGATGAAGGGGGGAATCAGGTGAATTTGGTGCCGCTTTGTATCCACAACTGCAAAATTGTACGACTCTGACATAAGGGCAAGTACAAATTGTGTTTTTATTTTATGAACAGTATGGTTGTGAAGGTATATTATAAATCAGTGCTGATCATCGTAAAACCTCAGCAAGGTTACCATTTGAACAACTATCTCATGCAACCAGCCCTCACCCATCCATTTTTTAAGCTGTGTGACACACATATCCTTACATCATCCTTGTCTTTATCGTACAACAGATGGAGTTCTTTCTGCATTATCAGAGCTTGTTAAACCTCACAGCCTTAGGTTGATGTTCTCCTTCCAACTTTTGCCTAATTCCTCCACTTTTCTGACCTTTTTCTGCTGATTTTAGAGGTTTGTACACTTTACACCAGACAAGTAGTGCTAAATTGCTTGTGCTTTCTGCTTAAAACATGGTAACATTGGCGCATCCCTGTTAGAGGACGGTTCTGACCATCAGGACTGCCCTGATTTTTCGATTTTTGACCACCTGGTTTTTGACTGTTTACTGTGAGGAAGCCTCCTATGAGGTAACTCCCGCACAATAAACACATGGTAAAATGGACTGCACGTGTTTACCGCTGGTGTCGCCGTGCTAAGGACAGGCTGCTGTGGCGCAGCAAGGCAGGAGGCCCCGGGCAGGTTACATGTGATCCTGGGTGCGCATGGATGTGCACCCATGTGAGGGCTGTGGGAGGAGGATTCCTAGTGTGCGCAGCCCTAGAACTGCGCTTAGGTAGTCCTGGTGCAGGAGGAACTATGCAGAGTGGGTGGTGACCTGGAGTAGGTCTCATGAGAGGTATGTATACATGTGAGGGAGAGTCAGTGTGCTTACTGTCTTTTCACTGTAGGGACACCCAGTTCAATGCCAATGTCAGGGTGCTTAAGATATTTGCATTGGGGGGATACTCCATTGAATGTCAATGGGAAAGGAGGGCCTAGGGTGCAACTCCAGTTCTCTGGGGTCCACCGAGACCAGAGTCACACCAAAGTACACTGTAACCTGTAAGAAAAGAATGATGCAGTAGGTTACAGGAGCATAGTCATATTTGTCTGCCTCAGATCAGGATTAGGGCCAATTACTGCTCTGTCCAGTTGCTGGAGCAGGGCCTAGCATCAATCAGCCAGCTGTCATTCCGTGCCAGGAGCAGGCTGGAGAAGCCCTGCGAGGAATGTCAGGTAGGAGAGGCTGAGACTTTCAGAGCACATGTGGCAACTAACTCCTGGAGGATGCCATCTTGAGCTATCCCAGAAGACTGTGCAAGGAGGAGGGGACGGGGGCAAGGAAGTGATGTGGCACATCTGGATAGGCCAGAGGTGCAGACCTGCTGGACACTTCCGCCCCCACTTAAAAGGTCCTGCACAGGAGAGAGCTCTCTCTCTTGGCTGTGCTTCCCTGCTGGACACTGGGACTGCAGACAGGCGTCATGGACAACTGGAAGGAAGAACCTCCTGACTGCCCTTGGGGCAGGGACTCTGCCCCTGAAGGATCCCAGGCCAGCGAGGCGAATGCCAGGGCCAGGCAAGCTGGCCCCCTTAACCCCCAGAGGACTAGTTGGGGGAAGGACTGGGCTAGCGCAAGGAGAGCGCGCAGCCCAGAAGGAAAAGAGGGAACCCAGAGGAAAGATTGGCGCAGGAATCAGTGGAACTGGCTCCCTGATGATCTGGGACCCTTCCAGGCCAGGAGGCCTAAGGAGAGTGCTCCTCGTGGCAAGGGCTTGTCACCAGGAGCGGAACAACACAAGAATGAAGAAAATCGGCCCTTGGGGGCCCGAGATATCACAGGACAAAGAATGGCGACCTTTGAGAAAGCAGCTACGAAGCGCGTGGAGCTCCGCAGCTGCTTGCGACTGTGCCCCCAGGGTGGGCCAGGGCCTGGGGGCTGCCCAGGAGAAAGAGGAGCAAGGGGGGTGCCATCGCACTCCCCCTCGCAGAAGAGAAAGGGACCCCGGACCCCATCCCGGGGCCCGTGAAGCCAGGTCCTGTGTGGATGTTGAAAGGGGGGGCGCCGTTGCGCACCCCCTGCAGCTGTGGAAAGGGGACCCCGGACCCCATCCCGGGGCCCCCAGCGGCGAAGACCAGCCGGGGAGCGCCGTCGCGCTCCCCGTGAAGAAAGGTGTAATGGGGGGGGTGCCGTCGCGCAGAAGAGGCGCTCCTGTGAAGATGGTCAAATGGGGCCCGGACCCCATCCCGGGGCCCCGAGAAGAGGCGGCGCACCCTCAGCCGAAGAGAAGTCGGGGAGCGCTGTTGCACTCCCCGTGAATGTGGCCATCGGGGCCCCGGACCCCATCCCGGGGCCCCGAACAGAAGAGGGCCTGGGGGAGCGCCGTCGCGCTCCCCACTGAGGAGGAGAGGTGCCCCGGACCCCATCCCGGGGCCCCAAGAAGAGGAGGACTCCGGGGAGCGCCGTCGCGCTCCCCTTTACCAGGAGGAGGGGCCCCGGACCCCATCCCGGGGCCCCGACGACATGAGGAGGAAGGGGGAGTGCCGCTGCACTCCCCCATGCGGCCCGAGCGGCCGCAAGCATCCCAGCGTCTGCCCGCTGGAGCGGGCAGACTCTAAGTCAGCTGGCCGGTTCCCGCGGCAGCACCCGGAGGTGCTGGCCATGCGGGAGCTGGCATGGGCAGCCAGGGGTGGGCTCCCTGAGCCGCCCTCCAACGAGGGATCCGCTCCTTGTTGCGGGGGGTGTCCGGGCGGGACCAGCATCCCCAAAAACAAAGGAAAAGAAGAACAGAAAAGGAATCGCGGCTCTCCCCTCGCAGCGGGAAAGCCGCTAATCATTTATGCAGCCGCCCCAGCATGCTTTGGGGGGCAGGAGCTGCTTATTGAGCCCCTAAAACGCCTGTGGTGGTCCCAGGGAGATGGGGGCCACCACCAACGGAGAACTGGGAGACAGGGGGAGCTGCAGGAGCAACGCAGCCTCCCCCCAACATCTGTTGGTGTCCCCACCATAGGTAGGGTGGGACACCTGAGAGATAACCCCTCAAGGGTTGGATGGATTTTTGAAGCACAAGCTTCAGTGAACTTTTGTTCCTGGTTGTGCAAGGGTGCTTACCATAGGTGTAGGTTGGTATGGCCCCATGTATTCCACTGTTATTTCATGGTTAAGTAGGAGTAATCCAAAAGTAATCCAAATGTAATCTTGATGGTTATAATGCTAGAGTTTAGTCTCTTATGTTCCCTGAGTATGCTAATTTGAATAATGATACTGACAGTCATTTCTTGGCAAGATGAAAGTTTTTTATCCCAACTGTAGGTGTCATCATTGCACTGTAGTGTTGGGGGGCACTGGGATTGTTTTGCCATGTGGATTGTTGGATTATATTCTCCCTTAAGGAGATTTGATAGATTACATACTGTTTGCCCAGAGTGATTCTATCACTTTGTATATATTTGTCGATTGTTGCATAGTATTGAGTAGTGTGTGTGAATAATAAATGTACTTTTACTTTATCAAAAGAAAAAGCACAGACTGGGCAGTCATTTATTAAGAGTCATGCTTGCGTGCTTGTGAATGGGGATTACTAGCCCGCACCACCTCCCTTGAGTAAGCCTTGGACTGCTCTGCAACGCTACCCTATGAGAGTCAAGCGCTACAATGGGGTGTTTGGTTCCCAGTGGCGGTCGTGTGCGGACTCGTTACTTGTGCAGGCCACACAACTAATGACCCACCTTCCAACAATCCCCAAATGCAAATGGCATATTTAATTTGCTGAAAAGTTTCTAGTAAAGTGGTACTACAAGTCCCCAGGGCTTGTAAATTAAATGCTACTAGTGGGCCTGCAGCACTGATCGTGCCACCCACTTAAATAGCCCTCTAGCCATGTCTCAGGTCTGCCATTGCAGAAACTGTGGCCCATATTTATACTTTATTAGCGCCGCATTTGCGTAATTTTTTGACGCAAAAGCGGTGCAAACTTACAAAATACAATTGTATTTTGTAAGTTTGCGCCACTTTTGCGTCAAAAAGAGGCGCAAATGCGGCGCTAAAAAAGTATAAATATGGGCCTGTGTGTGCAGTTTTACACTGCCATGCCGATCAAGCAAAATAACCTTTGCATGGTCCATACCTTTCCATTTTATACATATAAGTCACCTCTATGGTAGGTCCTAGACAACCCAAAGGGCAGGATGCAATGTATTTAAAAGGCAGGATATATACTTTTCGGTTTTACATGTCTTGGTAGTGAAAAACACCCAAAGTTGTTTTTCACTACAGCAAGGCCTATCTCTTCCAAAGAACTTCCAAAGAATAACATTGGGATTACTCTATTTCTTTTTGTAAGTGCATTTCTCAATCTGGAAGAGATAAACTATTCGAGTTTGGTGTCTGTGGAATCACAATTTAAAATCACAACTTATGATAAAATCGAGTTTTAAATTGCATTTATGAAAATGCCACTTTTAGAAAGTTGGCATTTGGTGCCTGCTCCTGTCTCTGATCACCTATCTGGGATGGATAACAGCTGGGCTTTGTGTATTCCCCCTAGACAGCCACACACAGTGGGAGCTTAGGTGTGACTTGATGGGCCAGTCTGAAGGATGGAAGGGAGAAGTTGGATTTAGCCTCACTTACACCTGAATAGACTTGGCCCTGTTGCCACACAAAGGTTTGCAAATACCCCTGCAGTGAGCCTGGAGCCTGGGCAGGAAAGGTAGGGCAAGTGTGCACTTCAAATGCATGTCTTTGAAGTCTTCCCCACTTCAAGGGCCCAACTGGATATAAGTATGTACCTCTGACACCACCAGCTCAGTACACTTCTAGACCTGTGAAGACTCTGCCAGGAAGTAGAAATGCTATGATGCTGAAGGACTGCCACTCTGCTGGACTGCTGCTTTGCTGGTTTCCTGCCTTGCTGTGCTGCCCAGCTGCCTGCTGCTCTCTCTTGCCTGGGTGAGAAGGACTGGACCTTTATCATTTGAACCCAGAGTGACTCCCAGGGCTATCTGTCTGGCCTCCTGATCTGATGACACAGAGACATTAAAACCTCTAACCACCCTGCTCCTGCACCTGACTCCACCATATGAAGTTTGCCCTGCCAAGTGGTGTCACCCCAGTCCTGGACCCTTGGAAGTGAGCCTAATGTGTTTGCTCCATCAAAGCATTCTCTGCTGCAGCAGCAGAACTGCTGCGAGGGTGGGTACCCATGCAACAGACTCTCTTCCCCACATCTTTGGACTGACATATTGCATTCAGAACCCCCACAGCATGGCACTGTTACCGGTGCCAGCTCCTCGCATCCCTTATCGACAGCAGCCTTGATGACAACACTACAGTTCCTCATCGCTGCTTCAGGACTCATCAAAACTGCCTCATTGGCTCAGCTGTGCAACACATCTCCAACACTGTCCTTCACACCGCAAACCCCAACGATGAGATCCTTGCCGACTCCGAAACAGAACCTCGCACGCAGCCTCAGAACCATCGCATCGTCTTGGGTGTGAGATTATCTGTGTCTCTGACCCACAGAATGCTTCCCAACCAGGATTTAAGGTA
Organism: Pleurodeles waltl; assembly: GCF_031143425.1. NCBI lineage: Eukaryota > Metazoa > Chordata > Amphibia > Caudata > Salamandridae > Pleurodeles > Pleurodeles waltl. Next base: position 727,639,672 of record NC_090439.1, read on the forward strand.
TGTGGCTCAGCTGGCCTAGCAGGGTCCCTGTAGCCGGCCCATGCTCCTTCATGGTCAGCCTGAACATTTGGCTTTGTCCCATTCAGGTGCAACCATATATCCCCAGTTGGCACTCCTTGCTTCTAAGTGCTATTTTACTATTTATTCTTTAAAGCATCATACCTCAAGTTTTGTTTATTGTATTTTTGTCATTATGGTCTTGTTTAATTTATTAAAGTCAGAGTTAATTTTCTAACCTGGTATGTAATCTTTTTATGCTGTGTTTTACTGTTTTACTGTTTGAAGTGTTGCACTGCTCTGTGCCAGTTTACCAGAGGGTGAGCACAGGTTAACCTAGGGTTTGCCTGACACCCTAGCTATGATTGTGGCTGCTGCTTAACCAGGGCTCATACCCCTGTCAACCAACAACCCAATTTCTAGAAAAGCTTTATATGGAGCATCAGGATTCCCATCAGGAATTGTGCAAAATAGTGCTTGTCCATGTCATACGTCTTTCTCCTGGATGTCATTTGGTTTGGAGTCATATCCGGATTGTAAGTACACACAGTATACATTGTATGAATTTCTATCTTGACATAATTATGGTAGCATAAGGATATGGATTATCGGTATATGCTTTGGTATGTATTGCATGGATTTCCCTCATGACTGGACTGTTTACAGCATAAGGTTGAATATATCTACCACCTAATAACAAGTGCACAATATTTTACATTGCTGCAATTAATCTTTCATGTAGTCATTGTTATGGGGGCCACTAACCTTACTGGTACTGTTCTGTGGAGTTCAATTTGTTTTCCATACATTAGTCACAATAAATTTGAACTGAATTATTTATTTAGTTTTAGTTTTTTGAACTATGGCTACCACTAATATGTTGCCGACCCTATTTGTTTTTTCTTTTTAAAAAAAGGGGAAACAATACTCCAACTGAAGCATTGGAAGAAGTTTTTGACTCATATTTAGTTGCCATAGAAGGAGAATGAGTCTCAGCAACCAGGATGCAGGCGGTGTTGTTGTATAATTTAGGGTTGGAAGGAAGAAATATTTATGAGAGTCTGGAGTACTTAAGTCTGGGCTCAGCGTACAGAGGGCCTAGGGATGTTTTTGAAATGCTGATGTTAATGTTAAAAAACATTTTGCACCAGCATAAAAATTGTTCATGAATGTCAATACATTTTTTCAAAAACACAAGGCTAGACAGAGAAAGTGGGAAACTACATACCATCTATAGCCCGAATGTGCAAATTTGGGGAGTTAACTCATTTTCTCATTAGAAATCCATTGGGGAGATGCACTAATGACTATAGAGTACAGGCCAAGCTTCTGGCTAAAGATTCAGACCTTAAAGAAACACTAGCAAGTGTAAAGGCTATAGAGAACACTTCCACTTGCGTGCTAGAGTTTTGAAAGGTGCAGTATTTGGATCTCAGAGGTTCCCTTGTTATAGTGAATGAGATGATTGGAAAAAGCAAGACCTAATGACATAACATCCTATGAACATTGTTAAGGTCTCTCCAGCAAAGTTTGAAAATAAAGACATACATTTAAACTTGTATAGATGTGGTAGCAATGCACATCTTTCAAATGGTCCAGGATGTTATGCCAGGAATGCTAAGTGCAAAACATGTGTTAAAAGGGGCATTATGCAAAACTGTGTATGAGTGTAAAAGTACACATGGTTAAGGAAGTATCTAATACTGGAACAAAAGTAGTTGTGACAGTGGCAGAAAATTGTATAATTGACAGTGGTTGTCTGAGAATGCCCCAGGATGAGGTGATTGTTGATGGTAAGAGGTTAGTAGCTCTGATGGATTTGGGTTCTCTGAACACCATGGTAGGGGATCAACAATGAAAGTAGTGTTTTGGAATGTAGAAAATTGAACTATTACCTTCAGATGTTAATCCTGTTGGTTATGGAGGGTCCAGAATTGATGTGTTGGGCTACATGCTGATGAAGATCCAGTTCTGGGCCCGAGAGTTGGTGGTTAAGGTGTCAGTGGCCAAATGTGGAGACAACTTGCTAGGTTGATGGCAACAGTGAGATAATGGTATTATTCTCAGACCAAATATGCCCCAACCAATTTTATTGTTGGCACATAATGGATATAACTGTAAAGTGGTGCAAGATTTCCCCAAATTGTTCTGTGATTAATGAGGCTTACTCTGTGGGTTTCAGCATACAATTATATTGAAGAAAAATGCAATACCTTACCATGTGTGTATACGGTCAGGAAAGTATCAAATTTGACAATGGGACCTCTCAAAGCTGAACTATAGAAATTACTGAATTTGGGTATTGTTAGAAATGGGGTCTTTGGTTGGCAGTCAGGTTACCCAATGTCCAAGCAAGGACCTCCACTCTAATCAGGGTAAGTCACACACAATCCAAATTATCCTGTGCCCTCCCTCTGGTGGCTTGGCACTGAGCGCTCAGACTTAACTTAGAAGGCAATGTGTAAAGTATTTGTGCAATAAATCATACAATAACACCATATAGTACCACAAAAATACACCACACAGTGTTCAGAAAAATCTATAATATTTATCTGATAGGATGCAGGTCAAAACGATTAAAATGTAATAAGTAGATGTTGAGATATCACAGTAAAAGTGATATAAAGTGTCTTAAGTCTTTTAAAAACAAGTAAATGTCTCTTAAAAACAATTAAGGTCTCTGGCAAGCACAAAGTACCTGGTTCACGTTCAAAATCTCCACAAGGGACCGCAGAGGAGGCGATGTGTGGAAAATGGGGAGGTGTGCGTCAGTTTCGCCCCTTCGCACACTGACTTGTGTCGTTATTTTCCACGCAGGGTAAGGCTTTGCGTCGATTTCAGGCGTGCGGACTTGGTTTCTCTTCGGGGTGCAGGGTTTTCTGGTGCCCCGCGGACTGTGCGTGGAATCCTGGGCTTGCGGTGCAAAGTCACAAGCTCTGAGTCGATCCAGTGGGCTTTGCGTGGACATTTCTCCCACACAGCAGGTGCTGCATCGATTCCTCTCTGGAAGTCGGGCTGCTTCGTCCCGGGTCGGCTGTGCGTCGTTCCGGTGGGCCTGCATCGAAGTTCCGGTCACAACGGAGGCACCACGTCAATCTTCTCCTTGCGAAGTCGAGCTGCCTCATCCCAGTTCCGCATGCAGTGAATTTCTCTCCACAGGGCAGGCTGTGCGTCGTTTTTAGCAGGCTGTGCGTCAAATTGTCACCACACAAGGAGTCCAGTTGCAGGAGTGAAGTCTTTTTGGTCATGAGACTTCGGGAACAGGATGCAAGTTCTATCCAAGCCCTTGGAGAGCACTTCTCAGCACAGCCAGGGAGCAGCAAGGCAGCAGTCCTTTTCAGAAAAACAGCCCCATTAAGTCCTTTGGGCAGCCAGGCAGTTACTCTTGGCAGGTCTGGTTCAGGGATTCTTCACCAGCAGGTTTCTTGTCCAGAAGTGTCTGTGAGGTAGAGTGTCTACCCAAAGAAGTGTCTAAAGTCTGTGGTTTGGGGTCCTCTTCTAATACCCATTTTGGCCTTTGAAGTAGGCTTACTTTAAAGGAAAGTCTCACTTGATTGTGAAATCCTGCCTTGCCCAGGCAAGGCCTCAGACACACACCAGGAGGTTGGAGTCTGCATTGTGAGAGGGCAGGCACAGCCCTTTCAGGTGCGAGTGACCACTCCTCTCCTCCCTCCTAGCACAGATGGCTCATTGGAATATGCAGGCTCAACCCCAGCCCCCTTTGTGTCACTGTCTGGAGAGAGGTGCAAACAGCCCAACTGTCAAACTAACCCAGACAGGGAATCCACAAACAGACAGAGTCACAAAAATAGTTCAAGCAAGAAAATGCCCACTTTGTAAAAGTGGAATTTTCAAACACACAATCTCAAAACCAACCTTACTAAAATATGTATTTTTAAATTGTGAGTTCAGAGGTCCCAAACTCCACATGTCTTTCTGCTACCAAAGAGAAGCTACGTTTTAATCATGTTTAAAGGTAGCCTCCAGGTCAACCTATGAGAGGGATAGGCCTTGCAACAGTGAAAAGCAAATTTGGCAGTATTTCACTGTCAGGACATATAAAACACAATAGTATATGGCCTACCTTAACCCTATGCACTTTAGCACTTGTTAGCAGTGGTAAAGTGCTCAGAGTTCAAAAGCCAACAAAAACAGGTCAGGAAAAATAGGAGGAGGGAGGCAAAAAGTTTTTGGGATGACCCTGCAAAAAGGGCCTTCAAGACCGCCACACTTGCGATGGGGGTCAGACCTCCGCAGACAGGGCAGTCCGACCACCCTATTATGACCGCTGACACCGTCAGGTTGCCGTCAGTTGACAGCCTGACGGAGTCGGCATTTGTAATCCACCAGGGTGGCGCTGCTTGCAGCACCGCCCTAGGGATTATGACTCCCCAATCTGCCAGCCTTTTCCTGGTGGTTGGGCCATCATGGAAAGGCTAGCGGCATGGGGGCATAGAGGTCCCCTGGATGCCCCTGCACTGCCCATTTACTTAGCATGGGCACTGCAGGGGCCCCCATGGACAGCCCCATCGTGCTTTCCACTGCCCGAATTATGGGCAGTGGAATGCGCAACGCGTGCTGCTGCACAAGCTGCTCCGCCCCATTGCCGCCGGCTTGATTACAAGCCAACGTTAATGTGAAGGCCCTGTTCACTGCAGGGCTGGCAAGCGGAAACGCTGTTTCTGCCCGTCAGCTCTGCGGTGCACTCGTAATAGGGCCGGCAGTGTTCAGGCCGCACTGGCGGTCAAGTGGCAGTACGAGTTTGGCAGGTGAACTCATAATCAGGGCCTGAGTCCTTGAATTGATTGACCCCTGTGGTTTTCGCTCCTAAGAGTGCCGGGAAGACAGTTTGATGTGTGTATCCCTTCAGGGTCTAAATAAGGATGTTTGGGTGGATCACAGGTCCTCCCTAATATTTTAGAAATGTTGGCAGTTCTTAAGGGAGATAAATTGTTTAGCACTATGAATTTGGCCTCAGCATATTATCTCATCCCAGTGCATGCTGAGTCCAGACATCTTACACCATTTGTGAAGCCCTTAGGTGCCTATAGGATTTTCAAAATACTGCTTAGGTTGACATCTGCTGCTACTTGTTTTCAGAGGGTGATGTAGAAGGTGTTGGAAGGTATTCTTCAGGTTCTCTTATTTTCAGGATGATATTTTGGTGTATGGGAAAGATAAATTGGACCATGGTTAATTTTGAAGCAAGTATTGAAACAATTGTAATTTTCCGGTTTAACTTTAAAGAAAAATAAATGTACGTATGGAGTTACAATGGTTTCATATCTGGGACACACAATTATGGGAAAGGGGAGAAGTCTGAAGTCATAACTTGCCAAAAGTATCACAGATGCACCCACTCCTTAAATTGTAATGAAGTGAGATCCTTCCTTTAGTTAAAAGGAGTTTTGTTTGAAAAGGACACCTAATTTTGCAAGCATGGTTCAACCACTGAGGCGTCTGCTTAAGAAGGGAACATAATTTTCTTGGTCTGAAGAGTGTGAGATGGCTCTCCAGTCTGTCACAGCACATTAGTTGACTACCCTGTTGGGGCATTTCGACACATGAAAGAATACTGGTCTCAGTGCAATGTTGTCACATGTGGTTGAAGGTGAGGAAAGGATTGTAACATTTGCCTTGTGATCTCTGAGAGGGGTGGATGAGCCTTACTCAGTAATAGAATGTGAAGCTTTGGCAGTAGCACAGACTATTCAACACTTTAAGTTGTGCCCTTGGGGTATCCTTTTTGTTGTAAGGGTCAACCATCTTCCATTGGTACAGGTTTTTAATTGGAAATTTGACACTGAGAATTAGAAGATAGATATTAGAAGATAGATAGAGGGTTTTACAGAACATAATTTTAAGGTTGAATACATACCTAGTGAGAAAATTGTCTAAACTATCTACTGAGTGTAGTCAGGTGGCTTTAGAGCCTCCAATGATTAATCCTGTGATGACTGTAGCATGGGTGAAGGAAAAAGTAATAACAGAGCATAAATGGGGACATGCCAGGTGGAATGATGAAGCATTTGAAACTTTTTTGGATTATGTGGGTAATGGTTGACCAACCGTTAAAAGACGTTTCCAACTCTCTGAGGGGATTTTGGAACGTGAGAGAAGAGTTGAGCATTTTGGATGGTGATGTATTTAGAGGTTCTCATCTGTTTTTTCCTACAGCATTAAGGGAAAGAATCATAAACTGGGGCATGAAGGACATATAGGAAGGAAGTTAACCAAAACCAGTATATGTGAATTACATTGGAGTTACAATCGTAATCATCAAGTAGAACAGACAGCAAAGAAATGTTGGCTATGTGCAAAAAACTGAAGTGCAAAGTGTTGGGAACCGGGTTACTGATAGAGGGTGGGTGAAACAGTATTCAAGTAGCACAACTTGTGTCAGGGTGAAACACAAGTGAACCCCAAATTAACCAGTGCTCAACCCTCTGGTAGTTTGGCCCCAAGCAGTCTGGCTTATCTAGTAGGCAATTTATAAAGTTTTTAAGCAGCACTTCAAAGCAGTAATAAAGTGAAAACAACACACAATAAAAATCCCACACCAATTTAGAATAATATTGTAAATTGCAATAAATTATGTGAGACCACAACAGCAAAAATCCAATTAGTAGAACCGGAGATATGCAATTTCAGAGATTTCAGGTAAGTAATGCGATTAAAATCCCAAAGCACCATTCGCTGTATGTGGTCGTGTGAGACCTGGTGAAAGTCACAAGTTCAGGCTGACTATAATGGAGCGCAGGTCAGATACGGGGACCAGGTAGTCCCACTGAAAGAGTTACCTTCAAAAGCACAGCGCAAAGAGTTCCATTTGCAGCAGAAGGGGCCACATGGGGGCAGCAATAGCGTTGCATATGGTCGTCGGTATAGTGCAAAGATCCTGCCGGGCGTTGTGGACGATTGTTGTTGGAGCTTAGTATTGGTGGTCACTGCAGTGTGAAGTGCAGATCTCAAGTTGCTGGGCCTAGCTGGCTGTCGCTGTGGTGCAAAGAGTTGAGTTCACTGGAGCTTAGCATTAGTGAGTGCTGCGGGTGACAAAGAGCCCCAAACCTCTGGATTTCTCCTGTTCTTGGGGAGAAAGTTCCACTGATGCCAGATCAATGGTCCAAGACCTGAGGGCCACCGCTTGGGAATCAAGAACTCACTCCAGCACAGGTCAGCAGGGTTCAGGCAGGTTCAGTTGACGATCTTCATGCAGGTCCAGGCAGCAGGTCAGCTGAGCAAATACAGGGAGGCCTCTGAAGCTTGTCATGTTCCTGTAGCTCAGAGCAGGTTAATCAGCTGACACTTTTGGAGTAACGTCAGCCTGGGTGCAGGTCCAGTCTTCCTTCTATGCAAGTAGGCAGGAGGCAGCAAGGCAGCTGAGTAACAAGGCAGCAGGGTAGCAGTCCTTCTGGCAGCAGAGCAGCACCGCAGTCCTTCTGTAGTATCCACAGGTTGATAGGTATACTGAAATGTTGGGTCTGAGGGTCCACTATTTATACCTGGTGCCCACTTTGAATTAGGAGACATTTATAGAGGCTTCCACCCCTAGAGGTGCTTGGAATTTCCTGTATCCCTGCCTTGGCCCCAGCTTGTCTGGGCACACAAACAACTAGTTTCAAACCCTTTGTCAGTGTGCTTAGGCAGATTCTTTGTGATGTGCAAGTGTGGTAGGTGACAGCTCCTCCCCATTGTCAAGACATAGATGGCCCAACATGAAAACACCTATCTCCCTTTGTCTCACTGTCTGGGAGAAATACACAAAGTGCAACCACCAGCTAAGCCTAGTCATGTCACCCAGAATATATATGTTTGGGACAAGAACATGCCAACTTTCTAAAAATTACATGTTTGGAATTGCAACTTAAAATTTGACCTTACCATTAAAGAGGGTTTAAAATTACAATCATTTTGACACCAAACTCAACATTCCTATCTTCTCCCAATCAAAAACTATCACTTATTAAACATAAGAAGGTCACCCAATGTTATCAGATGGGAGAGGGAAGCCTTGCAGAAGTGAACAAACACATTTAGGAGATTTTCACTATCAGGACATCTAACATGTAAAAGTAGATGTCCAACTTTTTAAATATACTGCACCCTACTCTATAGCTTTTTTGAACCTATGTTAGGGGTAGTTTAAATGTATTAAAAAGGAAAGCTTGGGCCCAGCAAAAGGTTTATTTTATGAGGTCAAAATGGCAGTTTAAACTGTATACACAGGTTGCAATTTCTGAGACACGTTTAAAGGATCCTTAAGTGGGTGGCACAATAAGTACTACAAGCCAACTAGTAGCATTTAATTTACAGGCCCTGGGTACATGTAGTACCCATTTACTCAGGACCTACAGGTAAATTAAATGTATCAGTTTGGTGTAAGCCAATTCTACCATATTTTAGGGAGAGAGCACTAGCACTTTAGCACAGATTAGCAGTGAGAGTCCTAAAAGCCAATAAAAATGGTTTGAGAAAACAAGAGGGTGAAGGCAAACATTTTGGGATGACCCAGCCGAAAGGATCAAGTCCAACGCCAAGTGACTCATGCGGTACCTTTTTCACCAGTGTTGATTCCTACAGACCCTTGGAATAAAATAGGTGTGGAATTTGTAAGGCCATTTGAATTACTGTCACACAAGGAATGCTTTGTGTTATTGTACATGACTATACGTCCAAGTAGGTGGTAACCTGCTGTGCGTGAACACCGTGAATGCACATGTGGTGACTGATTTTCTTAAGGATGAGTTTGTGTGTGAAGGGAGCACTGGTATGATTGTCATAGACACGCTGCAGCAGTGTCATTTGTAAGGAAATTATTTATTAATATCCAAAGATGATAGGTAGTACAGCTGGACTCCAGAGTGTGATGATCCAAACTGCCTTCTCATATTCATAGATGCATGGAACTCTAACCACGGTCCCATGCATTCAAAGGAATACAGTATGCATTAAAGTTACAAACAATTAATATAAAATGCAATAATAATGATATACTAAGAAGAATACAGCACACCTCCCCACCTTAACAAAAACAATTTAGAATGAACAATAACTGTGAACACATTTTTCCAACTACAGGGCAGATTCCAAACCTTACATTATATTTAACATAGTCTTTCAACCATATTGGTTTGAAACTTTTTCTTTTAGGATATGTCTTGTTTGATCCATTCTTTGTTTCATCCAATCCACCTTTTGTCATGTGATCAGCATTCTCTCCCCCTCTTCCATGCAACATCATTTTATTACACAGAATCACCCTTCTCACATTCCACTTTTCATTCCCTTCCAATATGAATGTATTACCAAAAACGTTTTCTATCTTTTTGACATTGGAAATTTAGATTCTCCTTTTTTACGGCTGTTCCCAATTTCACTTGCACATATTCTCCTTTCTTGAATTTATATGAAGCTCTGAATAATCTGCTAATATGTCTCTTACTATATTTGGTTTGGTTCTCCTTTATCCTTCTGACTACCTGACTAAGTTCATAACCTCTTTTCTCCTTGCTTCCTATCTATACAGGACAGGCTATTGTTGCTTCTTTTTTCCCCTCAACAGCATAAAAGGAGATGCTCCTGTTGCAGAATGTGGCGTACACCTATAATTCCACAGCATGTGTCTCAACTCCTCCTTCCACTTCAGACCATTCTTGGCTGTCAATAGACATACTCCATTAAATCTTTCCACAAGACTGTTTTCCCTGGGATGATACAAAGCCGTTCTGTGATGTATGTTTAAGGATTTATAGAAATTGCTCACAACTTCTGAAATGATTTGGGGACCATTGTTGGTGACGATTTCTTGAGGAATGCCCTCTCTTGCAAATACTTCTCTGCAAAATGCTATCACCACTTCATATTTTATTTCATCTACTATCCGAACCTGTTGCCATTTTGAGTAGTAGTAAACAATGACTATAACATATTTGCCCTTCTAACCCTGCTGATTAAAGAGACCACAAACATTCATGTCATGTTTCTGCCAGGCACCTTCAGGACATCTGATGGGAATTATGGGTGATTCTCTTATGGTTCAAGACTTACCACTATTCAAACAACTTGCACAATTTCTCACAAATCTTTCTGTATCCCCATACATGTCCAGCCACCAGAGGTCTCTCCATGCTTTGCATTACATTGTGAACCTATCTCCATGCCCTTCACATAATAGTGGCATTATTCTTCCAGGAAGTGAACTAGGACTAAGCACTCATTCACTTCTATATATAATGTCATTGATTACAGACATTTCATTCCATATCATGGAACCACTCTAATGGCTCTATGGGTTCAATAACTCCTTCATCACAAAGTTTGTCTAACTCCATACTTAGTGCTTGTTTCATTGCCAATGGAAAACCCCCCTTAATTTATGAACTTTGAGAATGGACCCTTCTTTTAGGATAATTCAGTGTGAAAAACCCTTCAACAAACCAACATTTTCCTGAAATACTACGTGGAATGCTTCCTTCCATCTCTCCATGTCTGAATTACCCATTGTCATTACTAGTTCTACCCTTTTGGGATCTAATCTTATTCCCAATTTTCTTTGTTCCTTCCAGCCTAAAAGTAATCTACCTTTTTCTACCACATAAATTTGACTTGATATTTCGTTACCTTTGAAGTCCAACAGGGACTTAAACAACCTAAGATACGCAATTTTGTCCCACAATAACCCACCAGGGCAATTTCATTGCGTTCTAGCTTCACATTAGGTAAGCGCTTGTATGCATCTTTGTCAATTATCGCAAGCAGGAGTCAGCACACATGTCCATCTCCACACCAGCAATTTATATCTTGCATTTAGGTGGATTATAGACTTCATCAACATTCAATACCTGGTTTTGTGCCCCTACATTTAATGTACCATTATTACTGATCCCCAATTCTCCCACAACTAAAATGTCATCATCATCAGATTAACTTCCTTGAATCATTTGGATGGTATTACATTTTTTTTTCCCAATCAGTTCTATTCTCAATAAGTTTGGACTTACAGACTTGTGAGAATTGCCCCATACGAATATAGCAATAGCATTTTGCTTTTATATCTGGACAAGTATCATGTGTGGCTATATGTTTAAAACTACTACATCTAAAACATTTCAATTTATTTATTTCTGCACCACTATTGGACAATTTTTATTTTATTTTTTTCTTTGTGACAATATTCACTTCACGTGAGTCAGCTTCACGACCATCTATTTGTGTGGAAGATTTGTTCCCTGACTTTAAAACCAATAAGGAAGATCAATCATTTTCCATTTTCTTTGCTATGGTTATTGTCTTTTCCAAAGTGGACTCATTTACTTAGTGATTTCTCTTGAATCTTAATAGTACTAATTCTGTTGATTAATTGATCCCTTATTATTTCATCATGTAAATCTTTAAATTTCATGATGCTACCAAAACATGTAGACGTCCACCATGCTGTTTCACATTTTCACCTGGTAACTGATTTCTGTAAAATAATTTATGTCTTTCTACCATAACATTACATGTTTTACAATAATGTTAATTTAAAGCATCAATGGCTCTTTCATATTTATCCTGGTCATCATCATCATCATCCAATACCTCAGAAGAAGGAAGACTCCTCAAAATGTTTCTGCCTTCAATACCCAAATTGTGTTTAACTAATGCACATTTTCTCTTAGAAGTAAAGGTTTCACCTCCTATTGTTTCTAGATATGCTTCAAAAACATCTTTCCAATCTTCCCACGAAATTGTGGGCTGACGAGGATGCTGTAGTAACATTGGAGGCACAATTACGGATTTTATAATTACATTCTAAACTGTAATTTTAACACACCAATGTAGTAAAATGTACTTCAAAACAAAAAACTAATAGAAATAAAGTGGTCACCATTGTCAAGTGATTTTCAAGATGATGAATTTGCTATTAAATAAGGAACTAACATAAATAAGGTAGTCACTGTTGTCTTTTGATCCTGTCTGAGGAGTCTGTCCTTTCTTTTTTAGATGAAATAGGAAATGTAGTCTTTCTTCAGTGGTAATGCTCACTTACTCCTTGTTTTGTGTTGCAGATTTATTGTAGGCAAATGACAGGGGGTCGAAGGACAACATACATCATTCAGAAAAAACTATTTTGTCAAGAAAAATGTTCCACGTGTATTTATGTTTTTTTTTTCCTTTAGGTTTTTTGCACCCGTGGCAGTAAATCATGCTTGTGGCTTGTGTTTAAATACTGTGCCGATTAATTTTCGTTTTCATAGCTTGTCGGGCACTTGTGTTAAACAACTTCAGTGCTCGCGGCTGGTGCAAGATCTATTGCTCCCATGCTGATAACATTCGTTGCCCGTTGTTGCCGCAAGGTGTTTTAAACATCCTATTGTGTTCCTGATAGCCACAAGACCTTTTGCGCCCATGCTGTAAACACTCAGTGCTCATGCGAGCACTCAATTAGATGAAAACAGTTTAAGCTTCCGACCCCACAATGCCAAAATCACAATCAGGCAAAATGAAACCGGGATGTTGGTCAATTTAACTACCACATGTTACAGCACGGCAGTAAGGAAATTATTTATTGATATCCAAAGATGACAGGTGGTACAGCTGGACCCCAGAATGCGATGAACCAAACTGCCTTCTCATATTCCTAGATACATGGAACTCTTACCAAGGTTCCATGCATTCAAAGAAATACAGCATTCACTTAAAGTTTCAGGCAAGTAATACAATATCCAATGATAATAATATCATAAAAAGACTACAACAGTGTGCAGTTTGCTTCAGCCGAAATGAGGGAATTTCATTGTAACATGTCGATACGGCATCACAGGAGACATCCTTCTGTTCCACCAGGCCAATGGTTCTGCAGAATGTATGAATAGGATGTTCAAATGATGTGCCCAGAGAGAAATGGATACTGGTACTCCAATTAGAAATCATCTTTTCAGATGTTGGACGGTAAACTTCCTTTTTCTGAATTCGATCCAGGTTGGCTAGGGTTTCAGAGGTTTGATAAGCCAAGAACGGAAAGTGGAAAGAGACTAATGTGCCGATCAGAAGACAGAGCTATCAGAACAGCTACAAAACTAGGTATGATAAAAAAAAATTGTATTATGTAGTTCAAATGGGTGGCTGCAGATGTGGTTTTGATGAAGAAACCCGGTTCTGTCAGAAAGAGAAGGCCCAAGTTATTTGTGCCCTTTAAAATTAAGGTGAGAGAGAGAGAGAGAGGATGTTGTAGTGTCAGAACTTGGTGATGTGCGGAACATGTCTTGGTTGATCAGACTGAATTCTTATGTATATAGTGAGGGGGTTGCAGAAACATCTGGGTCATTCTCTCTAATTCCTGAGAGGGGTTTGAGAAAGAGAGGGGGTGTTAGGCCAGCATGGTGGAAAGATTACGATTTGGGTGAATATGACTGTGTTGTGAATATTTTGCTGGATTTTATCATTCATCCTTGTTAGCAACGTTACAACTTTATAAGATATGTTCCATTGTCCCATTATTTTCTTATTTTTGTAAAAGCATGTTAATCACAATGTTTGTATGTTTCATTACGTGGTTTCAGTTTAGGTATATTTTATTTTGATTCTATTTTTGTTCATACATTTACTTCTTGTTTTTTTAGGGGAAGATGTGTTATGGTTACTCATGTGTGGATTGGCTTGTAAGCACATGCTTGAACGTGGAACCTCACAGCATCAATTGATGACTCTAGGAGAGTCACTTTTTCCTGGAATACCTTGTTGATGGTTATGCTACAACATACTGAAGGAAATAAAGTTACTTCTAAATACTATGAGTCTCCTGCTTCATGCATGCTGTGCAACTTAAAACATTTACAGCAGCTTCGTCGGCTTCAGGATACTCTCCCGGGTGATAGCGCACTCTACAAATCTGCATAACATAAGATAACATAACTTGGCAATGTGCAAACACATCAGATTTGTTTGAGGGGGCGAGGTGCTAGCATTCGAACTGAACAACTGAATGGAGCCCACCAGAGAGTGATTACCCTATATGCAGGCTAGACACTGGAGGTTCAATAAAGAGCTACGAGGTGTGACCAGCCGACCTCTAACAACCTTCAAGTGTTATCTCCTGGCAAAGTCAGATGATAGGCATATACTCTCAAAGCTGTACTCTCTCTTAAAAACAGCCACCCCATGATTTAAATCCTCAAATCAGGTTTGGTGGGAGACGACGTTTGTACGTACATTGTAAAGCACACATCAGAGCCCCATCCACAGCAGGCAAGAAATAATGATGAAGATAACATTATATTGTTATTATCCCCCAGACAAAATCCGCAAATGGTTTCCTCAAAGAACGGGCCTTTGCTGGGGGAATTCTGGGATGCTGATACCTTAGTGCACCTATTATGGCATTTGTTAGATATGGGGTCTTTGGTTGACAGTCAGGTTACCCCCTGTTCAAGCAAGGACCCTCACTCTTGTCAGGGTAAAAGAGAATCACCCTCAGCTAACCCCTTCTTACCCCTTTGGTAGCTTGGCAGAGGAGTAGGCTTAACTTCAGAGCGCTAGGTGTAAAGTATTTGTACCAACACACACAGTAACTTAATGAAAACACTACAAAATGACACAACACCAGTTTAGAAAAATAGGAAATATTTATCTAAACAAAACAAGACCAAAACGACAAAAATCCCACATACACAAGTCAAGTTATGAATTTTTAAAGATTAAACTCAAAAATAGCGCTTAGAAACAAAAATGCTTCGATCAGATGTTAACACAGCGTCGTGACGGAGTCGTTCCCAACAAGCCGGCACCAGCGGCGCCGGACACGGAGTCGTGTAGACCCCCAAGTACAGTACCTTTGGTGAAGAGTGAAAACAAGCCGATGCGCGAAGTCGGGGATCGCGGCGTCTGTGCAAAATGTTGAATCCGTGCACTTCGAGCGGCGTTGGTCACGACGTGCTGCGGCAACTTCCACGGAGTCGCGGACTTCAGCGGGGCTGCTGCGGCGTCGGGGCTGCCAAGAGCGTCGCGTTCCAGCGAAGGTCACGGCGTCGGGTGCAGGCGGCGTTACCGGACTCAGCAGCGGCGTCGGTCCGGAGTCGTCCGAAGTCAATTTCCTTGGATTTCCACCAGCTTTCCTTTCAAGGGCCCAGGGACTGAATAGGGCACCACTTGTCGGGGCAGGAGTCTCTCCAGAGACTCCAGGTGCTGGCAGAGAGAAGTCTTTGCTGTCCCTGAGACTTCAAACAACAGGAGGCAAGCTCTAACTCAAGCCCTTGGAGATTTCTTCACAAGATGGAAGGCACACAAATTCCAGTCTTTGCCCTCTTACTCTGGCAGAAGCAGCACTGCAGGAAAGCTCCACAAAGCACCGTCACAGGCAGGGCAGCTCTTCTTCCTCAGCTATCAGCTCTTCTCCAGGCAGAGGTTCCTCTTGGTTCCAGAAGTGTTTCCAAAGTCTGTAGATTTGGGTGCCCTTCTTATACCCATTTTAGTCTTTGAAGTCACCTTTCTTCAAAGGGGACTCACACCTACTTGTGAAATCCTGCCTTGCCCAGGCAAGGCCTCAGACACACACCAGGGGGTTGGAACCGGCATTGTCAGAGGCAGGCACAGTCCTTTCAGATGAGAGTGACCACTCCACCCCTCCCTCCTAGCAGAGATGGCTTATCAGGAAATGCAGGTTACACCCCAGCCCCCTTTGTGTCACTGTCTAGTGCGAGGTGAAAAACAACCCAACTGTCAAACTGACCCAGACAGGGAATCCACAAACACGGCAGAGTCACAGAATGGTTTAAGCAAGAAAATGCTCACTTTCTAAAAGTGGCATTTTTAAACGCACAATCTTAAAATCAACTTTACGAAAAGAGGTATTTTTAAATTGTGAGTTCAGGGACCCCAAACTCCACATGTCCATCTACTCTCTAGGGGAATCTCCACTTTAATCATATTTAAAGGTAGCCCCCATATTATCCTATGAGAGAGACAGGCCTTGCAACAGTGAAAAACAAAGTTGGCAGTATTTCACTGTCAGGACAAATAAATCACATTACTATGGGGGTCATTCCTATCCTGGCGGTCCGAGACTGCCATGGTAGGGGACGGAGGAAGCACCGCCAACAGGCTGGCGGTGCTTCTGGGGCTATTCTGACCGCAGCGGTAAAGCCGCGGTCAGAAAAGGGAAGCCGGCGGTTTCCCGCCGGCTTCCCGCTGCCCCTGTGAATCCTCCACGGCGGCGCTGCAAGCAGCGCCGCCATGGGGATTCCAACCCCCTTCCCGCCAGCCTGGTTCTGGCGGTAACCTGGCTGGCAGGAACGGGTGTCGTGGGGCCCCTGGGGGCCCCTGCAGTGCCCATGCCACTGACATGGGCACTGCAGGGGCCCCCTAACAGGGCCCCAAATTGATTTTCAGTGTCTGCTTGGCAGACACTGAAAATCGCGACGGGTGCAACTACACCCGTCGCACACCAGCAACTCTGCCGGCTCCATTCGGAGCCGGCTTCCTCGTTGCTGGTGCTTTCCCGCTGGGCGGGCGGGTGGCCTTTTGGCGGTCGCCCGCCAGCCCAGCGGGAAAGACAGAATGACCGCCGCGGTCTTTTGACCGCGGTACGGTCTTCTGGCGGTTCCCGCCAGGCGGGCGGCGACCGCCACCCGCCAAGGTAGGAATGACCGCCTATATGTCCTACCTTATCCATACACTGCACCCTTCCCTTGGGGCTACCTAGGGCCTACCTTAGGGGTGCCTTACATGTAAGAAAAGGGAAGGTTTAGGCCTGGCAAGTGGGTACACTTGCCAAGTCGAATTTACAGTGTAAAAATACAGACACTGTAGTGGCAGGTCTGAGACATGATTACAGAACTACTTATGTGGGTGGCACAACCAGTGCTGCAGGCCCACTAGTAGCATTTGATTTACAGGTCCTGGCACCTCTAGTGGACCTTACTAGGGACTTACTAGTAAATCAAATAGGCCAATCATGGATAAACCAATTACATACAATTTACACGGAGAGCATATGCACTTTAGCACTGGTTAGCAGTGGGAAAGTGCTCAGAGTTGAAAAGCCAACAGCGACAGGTCAGAAAAAAATAGGAGGCAGGAGGCAAAAAGACTGGGGATGACCCTGCATAAGCAAAAGTCCAACACAACCCCCTACCAGCCTAAAGCCAGGGGAGAACAATCAATACCTTGATGTACTTCCCTGATTGGGGCAATAGAACAAGGACTCAGGCCCACAACAGCAGGGGCATGGTCCAGTTCTACGCCTTCCTGACTCCAGTTGGATCCCGCTGTCCATACTCTCTTGGCCCACTAAGCTAACCCATGGGGAACCCTTCTCCATATCTGCAGACACCATCTGTGCAGCACCTAACTTTACTTTGCTCACAGATGTATTGCAATGGGCAGATAGTACCACCAGGGCCAACAGAGTGGTGTTGCCCACTCCACCCCTGAGGTGTGACTCTCGTCCCACACCCAGGGGCAACTCTGTCCACCAGGACAGCAAGCCACAGTGACCCCTGATGACTATCAGGGATGAGAGCCTGACCTCAGGCCTCTCCACCCACTGTGACTGTGGAGAGTGGGGGGCGGTAGCCCCAGGTGCCTGACACCCTTTGACCACTCTCCCTTCCACCAGGTCAGAGAAGATAACCTGACCCTGGTCCTCCCCTCTGGGGCTCTGTACCCTCCCTCCAGGAGCGGCACCCCCAGAGTAAAAAATTGTCAGGGTGCTTGTAGAAGCAGTCCTGCACAATTCTTCCACCAGTGCAGGGATGTTAACCTGCAACTGATCCTCCAACCTGGGGTCTGTACCTTCAGGTTGGACCAGGGCCAGGGGTGAGGCTTCCCTCCCCCTGCCCTCTCTTCTGGGGTCCTGAACCACCCAACTAGGAGTGCCCCCCTCCCCCAGAAGAAAACATGGTAGGG
The DNA here is from genome assembly GCF_031143425.1 of Pleurodeles waltl. Taxonomy (NCBI): domain Eukaryota; kingdom Metazoa; phylum Chordata; class Amphibia; order Caudata; family Salamandridae; genus Pleurodeles; species Pleurodeles waltl. Next base: position 727,657,555 of record NC_090439.1, read on the forward strand.
GCACTGTTAGCAGTGGCCCCTTCCTCCAGGTCAGGGGGGACACCCTGAACCTGGCCTTCCAATCCAGGGTCTGTACCCTTAGATTGCTCTGGGGTCAGGGGTGAGTCTTTCTCTCCCCTTCCCCTACTCTCAGGGTTCTGCACCCCCACCCACCTCTCAGGGAGAGTACCCCATGAAATCACAACAGGGGGGGTGATTGGGCAAACAGCCCCCCCCCCCTTCAGGTCAGGGTTTATCCCCTGCACCTGATCCTCCAGTCCAGGGTCTGTACCCACAGACTGGACCACTGCCTGGCAACCCAGGAATTTCTTGGGTGCATACCTACCCCCCACCAGGTCAGAGTTTACCCTCTGAACCTGGTCATCCAACCCAGGGTCACCACCCTGCGGTTGAACCACTGCCTGGCGCACCAGGACTTCCTTGGGAGCACACCTACCCCCCACCAGGTCAGAGTTTACCTCCTGAACCTGATCATTCAACCCAGAGTCACCACCCTGCGGTTGAACCACTGCCTGGCACACCAGGACTTCCAGGGGGGCACACTTACCCCCCTCAAGGGACACACTGTCCCCAAGGGCCATACAAGAGTCTGGCTGGCGCAGGTCTCCTGACCTCTGCCCATCTGACAGAGTCTAGATTCCCCCCAACCCAGAAATGGTCTTACCAAGGTCATTCTTGGGGGGCTCTGCTCTCAGAGCTGACCCCTGACCCTCCAGGTTCTCCACTGGGGTCCGCAACCCCCTCTCAACCCTCTGTCTGGACTTCTGCACCCCCTCACTAGGAGTGGTACTGCCAGACACCAGAACTGGTGGGACGCTGGCTACAGCCGCCCCCCCAAGTTCTCCTGACACTGTGGGATCTCCCTCAACAGATGGCCCTATGGTACAGGCTAGGCTCCCCTCCTGGTGTTCCCTCATGGAACCCTCCAGGACCTGGGACCGGATCTCGGGCACCTTGGACCTCAGCCCATCCCCATTCCCTCTCCTCAGAGACTGGACATGGGGTCCCTCACCCATCCCACTACACTGGGACCTACCTGGGACACTACAATCCTTCCCTACCTCACCTGGTTGGGAAATACCTAGACCACTCCTCTCAGGAGCCCCCCCAAATGCCTCTTCAGACTCTCTGGTACTCACCAAGAGGTCTGCCTCCATTGTAAGCTCCCTGGGGTCAGAGAACTCACACTCCATCTGGTGTTGGCGTAGCTCTGGAAAATAAGGACTAGACATATGTTCTCCAGCAATTACATCACTCAGCCCCTTACATGAATTAACCAAAGTACCCTTCACCCAACCATCCAGTGACTCTGCTTTGAAAAAGCACCCCACATCACCCTCCTGAGACTGGTGAGATAGTACCTGACTGTCCCTGACACTCAACCCACACTCTTCTGGGATGTCTTCACACTCCATAACCAGGACTTCTACCTGGGGGGAACCCCTCTCCCTGTCACTCTCAGCTAGAGTCAGTAGAGTGTCCCTCCCACCAGTAGGAATATGACTCCCCATGCCAGTTCCCCAATCCACCTCAGGGACCCTGTGCATCACTGGAGCTACCTCATACCCCTGAACCTCCTGGCGTGTGTTAACTCCCTCCTTCAAGTAGGGCACCACATCTCTGGGCATATGCACTTCTTCAGCAGTACTGGATACAAGATTTTTGCTGCCACCATCTGAACTGGACTCAGCCCTCATGGCCTCCAGCTTCAGCTCTTCACAGCTCAGCTCTTGAGCTGTAATCCTTTCTTTTTCCAGGACTAAGGCTCTCTTCTCCTCAGCCCTCTCAAGCTCTGCATCTAGCTCTTCCAGACTCCGGATTCCAGCTAGGAGTCAATCATCTCTTTCTGTTCCCTCCTCAGGGCCATTGCCCTCCTCCTCAGAGTAGTCCTCCTCCTCAGAGTAGTTATGCTCCTCAGACTCATTTGGTGGTGTTGCCTGACAACGTTTCAATTCATACTGAAACAGGGCTGACTCAAGATCCTCCCTTCTGGATTTCTTGTTCACAGCCAGTCCCCTTTCCATACAGAATGCTTTAAGCTGCCACTTTTTATACATAAATAGGTGCCAGAAATTGACTTCCATTCTGCAAAGGCTTCACAACCAAAAACCAAAGTCCAAAAATATTAGCAATACTTCCAGGAGGACATCAGAGAACAAAAAGCAGAATCACAAGACAAGTAGTGTGTGGTCACGTAGTGGTCTGAACTCAAAACAGTAGTGTACACTTAATCACTGTATGTCAAGTACAAATACAAGTCCAAATCCCAACCGCTGATCACCAATGTTAGAAATGGGGTCTTTGGTTGACAGTCAGGTTACCCCCTGTTCAAGCAAGGACCCTCACTCTAGTCAGGGTAAAAGAGAATCACCCTCAGCTAACCCCTGCTTACTCCCTTGGTAGCTTGGCAGATCAGTAGGCTTAACTTCAGAGCGCTAGGTGTAAAGTATTTGTACCAACACACACAGTAACTTAATGAAAACACTACAAAATGACACAACACCAGTTTAGAAAAATAGGAAATATTTATCTAAACAAAACAAGACCAAAACGACAAAAATCCCACATACACAAGTCAAGTTATGAATTTTTAAAGATTAAACTCAAAAATAGCGCTTAGAAACAAAAATGCTTCGATGAGATGTTAACACAGCGTCGTGACGGAGTCGTTCCCAACAAGCCGGCACCAGCGGCGCCGGACACAGAGTCGTGTAGACCCCCAAGTACAGTACCTTTGGTGAAGAGTGAAAACAAGCCGATGCGCGAAGTCGGGGATCGCGGCGTCTGTGCGAAACGTTGAATCCGTGCACTTCGAGCGGCGTCGGTCACGACGTGGTGCAGCGACTTCCACGGAGTCGCGGACTTCAGCGGGGCTGCTGCGGCATCGGGGCTGCGAAGAGCGTCGCGTTCCAGCGAAGGTCACGGCGTCGGGTGCAGGCGGCGTTACCGGATTCAGCAGCGGCGTCAGTCCGGAGTCGTCCGAAGTCAATTTCCTTGGATTTCCACCAGCTTTCCTTTCAAGGGCCCAGGGACTGGATAGGGCACTACTTGTCGGGGCAGGAGTCTCTCCAGAGACTCCAGGTGCTGGCAGCGAGAAGTCTTTGCTGTCCCTGAGACTTCAAACAACAGGAGGCAAGCTCTAACTCAAGCCCTTGGAGATTTCTTCACAAGATGGAAGGCACACAAATTCCAGTCTTTGCCCTCTTACTCTGGCAGAAGCAGCACTGCAGGAAAGCTCCACAAAGCACAGTCACAGGCAGGGCAGCACTTCTTCCTCAGCTATCAGCTCTTCTCCAGGCAGATGTTCCTCTTGGTTCCAGAAGTGTTTCCAAAGTCTGTAGATTTGGGTGCCCTTGTTATACCCATTTTAGTCTTTGAAGTCACCTTTCTTCAAAGGGGACTCACACCTACTTGTGAAATCCTGCCTTGCCCAGGCAAGGCCTCAGACACACACCAGGGTGTAGGAGCCGGCATTGTCAGAGGCAGGCACAGTCCTTTCAGATGAGAGTGACCACTCCACCCCTCCCTCCTAGCAGAGATGGCTAATCAGGAAATGCAGGTTACACCCCAGCCCCCTTTGTGTCACTGTCTAGTGCGAGGTGAAAAACAACCCAACTGTCAAACTAACCCAGACAGGGAATCCACAAACACAGCAGAGTCACAGAATGGTTGAAGCAAGAAAATGCTAACTTTCTAAAAGTGGCATTTTTAAACGCACAATCTTAAAATCAACTTTACGAAAAGAGGTATTTTTAAATTGTGAGTTCAGGGACCCCAAACTCCACATGTCTATCTACTCTGTAGGGGAATCTACACTTTAATCATATTTAAAGGTAGCCCCCATATTATCCTATGAGAGAGACAGGCCTTGCAACAGTGAAAAACGAAGTTCCCAGTATTTCACTGTCAGGACATATAAATCACATTACTATATGTCCTACCTTATCCATACACTGCACCCTGCCCTGGGGGCTACCCAGGGCCTACCTTAGGGGTGCCTTACATGTAGGAAAAGGGAAGGTTTAGGCCTGGCAAGTGGGTACACTTGCCAAGTCGAATTTACAGTGTAAAAATACGCACACAGACACTGCAGTGGCAGGTCTGAGACATGATTACAGAGCTACTTACGTGGGTGGCACAACCAGTGCTGCAGGCCCACTAGTAGCATTTGATTTACAGGCCCTGGCACCTCTAGTGCACCTTACTAGGGACTTACTAGTAAATCAAATAGGCCAATCATGTATAAACCAATTACATACAATTTACACGGAGAGCATATGCACTTTAGTACTGGTTAGCAGTGGGAAAGTGCTCAGAGTTCAAAAGCCAACAGCGACAGGTCAGAAAAAAATAGGAGGCAGGAGGCAAAAAGACTGGGGATGACCCTGCATAAGCAAAAGTCCAACAGCATTGTTCCAAATTGTCCAGGCTGGGCAATTCCATGCTTCCCAGCGTAGACCATACTGGGACTTCCTAACAAACATTGACTTCTGCTTCACTCGCTGTGAGACAAACATACGGCTCTAGCATTCTGTGCAGCACACCTGGTTCTCTCTCACTGGAAGTTGGTTACAATCCAGAACTCTGAATGTTGATTAATCGCCTATGAGACTCAATAGGCACTGAAAAGTTATCTATGAAGTTAACACACACTGATAGAGAGTTCTCTGAAATATGGACCCCCTTCATCACCTTCCTCTCCGCGGAGTTCGGGGAGCTCACCTGCCCGAGATACCTCAAGTTCTGCACATTTTAGAATCATCTGGAAAAAGACCCCCATTAGTGAACTTTTCACCTTAGTCAAAGTTGACAGGCGAAAGTTTTAAGAATGAAAGAAGGTGGGGAGACAAGAAACAAAATTAAATGGTGCAATTTCTCCCTGAAGTTTGTAACTTCCTGAACTGTTTTCATTGTGCTGGGAGGAGGTTGGTTGGGAAACAGAAAGGTGACGTCTTTCATCGCAAGCCGGCCTCGGGACTGTAGCCTACAGGACAATGTAACTGAATTACTGTGGTTGCTTTTTTTATTAAAAAAAGAAAAGAAAATGCCAACAAAGAAAATAGAGCAATAAAATGTAGCTATAATGACATTCCGTGACCTGTCTTTCACCGTGACTGCTGGCAGTAGCCATTATGATATCACAACTCAACTGTAATATGTTATTACAGTTGATCAGCTACATCGTTTGCTTCTGACCAGAGGCCTAGGTGACTTGAGACGTTACAACTCAACTGTGGTGAGAAAATTGGAGACCGTTTTTAATACAGGAATTGCAGGCTTCCATGCCTTAAAATATATATCTCTTACTCCCACTAGCTCCATGGAGAGTATCACCCCAGTAATGGTATCAGAAATATGAGATACAATATCAAATTAAATTCTGAAACTTGGGGTATGTAGCACAGGAGCTGCACAAACAACCCTAGACTTTTTTCCCCAGCCTTCATCTATGATCTAACACTGTTTAATAGACAGTTAATACTCAGCTCTCTCACCAGCATGAGAGTAGAAGTCCTGCGCTCTTAGGGGCTTATTTACAAGCCCCTTGCGCTGCCGGTGCCTCACTTTTTCCCCATTTAAAAAGTGACACACCGGCGGCACAAGGGACTTGTAAATAAGCCCCTTAATTTGGTAGGGCCTTGGCATAGATTGTTCTAAAAAGTGGGAGGGGCATGGCCGAACGCTGATCAAGACGGCCTCCTGAGCTGACTTCTCCCGCCCTCACCTAATTAATCCTTCAATATCCTTGTGTAGAGGAGCCATCCGTGGCTGCAAGCCCCCTCCCAAGTTGGTGAAATCTGTCCTGCACAGGATATACATGTCCTGGGAGGCCCGAGGAGCTGGATACTGCCAGGGCTGACAGGTATTTTTTCCACTGGGTATTTCCCTAGTGGGATGGAGCTCTTGGAGACCAGCTCTGAAGCTCATGGCTCTCCTGGTTCCACTGCCACTATCCCCAGCTCTCCAAGGTTAATTGCAGCAGGCATAAGGGAGGCTTCCAGAGAAAGAGAAAGAGAGGGAGGCAAAGGGAGGGTAGAGAGAGCGAGATCAGAGAGAGAGGGAGAAGAAAGAGAGTTGAGAATGACAGAGAGTGATAACGTGAGAAGACAAAGAGAGCAGGGCTGTTTCGAGTGTTTTTGCCAGGCCTGTATTCGGTTCCCCAGTATGGCCCTGGATATCACATTGCAGTGAGGAGGCAGCCCTTGGCCCTCAGAGACTATGAAGTCTGTCTGGGCTGAACTGGTGCTTTGACTGTTTTTGGGCCCCATGTAGGCAACCTGGGAGTGGCTACCATGGTGGTGGCATGCCCACTCGAAGACTGGTTTCTGTTGCCCAGTGATGTGTCAGGCCATAGCTGCCATTGTGTCTATTGTGATCTTCGACTGGCAGGATCCTGACTGGGCACTGGACCAGCTTGCCTGGAGACCTGATTGGTGTAGCACAGTGTGATCACTGACAGAAGTGATCTATGGATGCCAGTGGCCTTTTCCTGTAGATGATCTGGCTAAGCTTGCAGTTTCACTGCATGCGCTAAACTGTAAGCTTGTGCATAGCGCTCAGAATACTTTTGCCCAGAAATCTGCCCTTTGCTACTTCGCTACGGCAGCGGTAGAGAGACTTTCGAGTTGTAGGGCAGCCTGACTGTCTGAAAGTGTTGTCAACTTACGCTTGAGGTAATCAGTGACCTGTATTGATCTACTTAATTGGATAGATCTACTCTCCTACACCAATGCATATATTTGACCAGCAGTCGTTAGGAACCATGGGGAAAACCAATACCAAACAGCCCAAGATTTCTTTAGAAGACAGCAGGGTCTCTAGGTTGGTTGAGTTGTTGGCCAGTGCTGTGGAGGACCCAAGGTAGGCAGAACTTCCTGTCACACCCATTGATGACATAAGGGTTTAGATTTACAAAGGCTTTGCACCAGGTGTGCATTACGTTTCTAACGAAAAGAGTTCAGATGGGATTCACAATCCAATACAATGTAACCCAAAGTAACACAAAGCTGCACACTGCTCTACCTTGCATTACTTTGCATCAAGAGGGCATCCAATAAGTGGCACATGGGCATTACCATTGAAATATCCATGAGATTTGATGAAAATCTCTACCTACAGAGACTTGCAGACATTTTTCACAGAAATAAAAAAAAGCCAGGGTTATTGAGATGAAATGTTTTCATTTCTCTTTATGTTTCCCACTTTGTATGTGTGATCAATTAAACAGCACACAAAGTAGGAAAAGCCTTATAGATTTTGTAGTGGAAGGGATCCCTTCTAATTCAGTAATGGCTGCCTAAAGTGCTCCAGCTCAGAGAGAGAAGAGAACAGTGTCATATCTTAGTAGATCGGTTGTTGTTCTGCTGCCTCCTGTTCACACGACACAGCGCTGCAAATTTATTTCTTGACTTGCTTTGCATGACTTCTTTGTAAATCTGGGCCAAGTTCATTACTTACAGATATGAAAAAAGAACCTAACAATGATGTACCAAAAGACTGACACTGTGCCATTCGACTTGGCCAGATGAAAGAATAGCTTGAAAAAAATAGCACCCAGATGGACAAAGCTTATTTTAACAGTTTATCTCTAGCTTGGAAAACGGTGCAAGCACTTCTATTTACGAACTGGTGCAGTTTAAAAAACTTAGTTATAACAAGGGCAAACTGTGAACCTTACGCACACTCATGGTGCACCAATATTAGGGGTTTGGGGGTTGTTGAGTCTACCACCCTTGGAAAAGTTAGACTTTGTAGAAACATTACTATCAGAAGTTTTTGAAAAGGATACATTTTCACAATGCTTCGCTGTGGAATGGGCTCAGAGATCCTTAACAGTGTGTTTGCCACTGGGTGCACCCTATTATTAAACAGCAGGGACGTTGTCACGCAACTGGCAAGCAAACATGAATATCAAGACGCAATGATTTCGGTTTTTTTCCTGACTTCAACAAAGCAGAGCAGGAGGCCAGAAAAAAACTTTGCAGAGGCCAAGCTTCTCCGAAATTCTGAGGAGAGCTAATCCATGCTTTACCCGGCATGGCACCCGGCGGTGTCTGACAGCTGCACTAACAGCTGAACTCTCATTTTTACAAAGCCCAGTGGGAACTTCAAATGCTGCAAAACCCTCTCCAGACGAAAACCTCTGACTCCGCCAACTTGATGTATAACTTTCAACTGCCCTTAACCATTTCGCTGCCAGGCCTTTTCCCCCTCAGGTGCCAGGCTTTTCTTTGGCTATTTGGGGCAGTTCGTGCTTAGGACCTCATAACTTTTTGGTCCACATAAGCTACCCATGCCAAATTTGCATCCTTTTTTTCAACATCCTAGGGATTCTAGACGTACCCAGAGTTTGTGGGTTCCCCTGGTGAATACCAAGAAATCAGCCAAAATACAGCAAAAAAAATCGTTAAAAAATAAATGGGAAAAAGGGCTGCAGAAGAAGGCTTGCGTTTTCCCCCCTGAAAATGGCATCAACAAAGGGTTTATGGTGCTAAAATCACCATCTTCCCACCTTTCAGGAACAGGCAGACCTGAATCAGAAAAACACATTTTCCAGACAATTTTGGCATTTTACTGGGACATACTCCTTTTTTACTATTCTTTTTGCTTTCAACCTCCTTATAGTTATTAACAGAAATGGGCATGGAAGTAATGATGTATCCCGGACAGCTAAACATTTCTGAAAAGTAGACACAATTCTGAATTCAGCAAGGGGTAATGAGTGTAGATCTTAAAAGGTTTTCCTACAGAAAATAACAGCTAAAATTAGAAAAATATTGAAATTGAGGTGAAAAAACAGCCATTTCTTTCCACGTTTTACTCTGTAACTTTTTCCTTCAATGTCAGATTTTCAGAAACAATATACTGTTACATCTACTGCACTCTTCTGGTTGTGGAAATATATAGGGCTTGTAGGTTCATCAAGACCCCTAGGTATCCAGAGCCAATAAAAGAGCTGCACCTTGCAATGGATTTTCAATGTATACCGGTTATACAGCAATTCATTTGGTGAAATATGAAGAGTGAAAAATAGGTATCAAAGAAACCTTTGTATTTCCAAAATGGGCACAAGGTAAGGTGTTGAGAAGCAGTGGTTATTTGCACATTTCTGAATTCTGGGGATCCCCATACTGGCATGTGAATTACATGGCATTTCTCAAATAGACGTATTTTTTACACACTGTCTTACATTTGGAAAGAAAAAATGTATAGAAAGAAAAGGGGCAATAACACTTGTTCTTCTATTCTGTGTTCCCCCACACCTCCTGATAAAAATGGTACCTCACTTGCGTGGGTAGGCCTAATGCCTGCAAGAGGAACAGCAACATGGACACATCACATTTTTACATTGAAATCTGACGTGTTTTTTGGAAAGTGTCTAGCTCTGGAGTTTGGCCTCTAGCTCAGCACCTAGGGAAACCTAGCAAACCTACACATTTTTGAAAACTAGACACCTAGGGAAGTCGAGGATGGGGTGACTTGTCGGGCTCACTAGGTTCTGTTACCCAGAATCCTTTCCAAACCTGACAATTTGGCAAAAAAACACTTTTTCCTCACATTTCGGTGATGGATAGTTCTGGAATCTGAGAGGAGCCACAAATTTCCTTCCACCCAGCATTCCCCCAAGTCACCCGATAAAAATGGTACCTCACTTGTGTGGGTGGGCCTAGTGCCTGCGACAAGAAATACCCCAAAACACAACCTGGACATATCACATCTTCTCAAACTAAACTGACCTGTTGGTTGCAAAGTGCCTAGCTGTAGATTTTGGCCTCCAGCTCATCCAGACCCTAGGAAAACCTAGCAAACCTGGACATTTCTGAAAACTAGACACCTAGAGGAACCCAGGATGGGGTAACTTGTGGCACTCCCACCAGGTTCTGTTACCCAGAATCCTTTGCAAACCTCAAAATATGGCAAAAATACATTATTTCCTTATATTTCATTGACAGAAAGTTGTGGAATCTGAGAGGAGCCACAAATTTCCTTCCACCCAGCATTCCCCCGATAAAAATGGTACCTCACTTGTGGGGGTAGGCCTAGTGCCCACAACAGGAAATGCCCCAAAACACTACATGGACACATTTAAATGATCAAATGCAAAACTACCTGCGTTTTTGGTCCTGGGCTCAGCAGCCATCTAGGAAAACCTGCCAAACTCAGCTATTTCTCAAAACTAGACACCTGAGGGAGTCCAAGGAGGTGTGACTTGCGTGAATCCCCCAGTGTTTTCTTACCCAGAATCTTCAGCAAACCTCAAATTTAGCAAAAAAAATGACATTTTCCCACATTTCAGTGTGGGATCACCACACCAGCACAAAACTCATACCACCCAACGTTCCCCTCAGTTTCTTGATAAAAATGATACCTCTCCTGTGTTAGTGGGCCAAGTGCCTGTGACAGGGAAGAGCCAAAAACAGGTTGAAATTGAGGGGGAACCAAAGCTGGTCATAAAGGGCAGTTTGGAAAAAATACATTTTTAGGCTAACAAGAGGGGCTGAATTTTTATCGGTATAGATGCGACAATGCTGGGTGGTAGGAAGTTTGTGGATTCCTGCAGATTCTGGACATTTCCATCACAACAATGTATGGAAAATGTGTGATTTCAAGCAAGGTTGGAGTTTTGCAGGGCATTGTGGGTAGGAAAATGGTACGGGATGCATGTGAATCACACCACCCTGGAGTCACCCATATGTTTAGTTTTCAGATGCGTCTAGGTCTCGTAGATTTTTCTACATGGCAGCGTCCTAAAGTCCAAAAAGTACAGCCCTCACCATTCCAAGTGGGACGGTTTTGAGAGTTAGACAAGCTCTCATGGCCCAAATGTAAAACCAAAACCCCCAAAAAATCAAATGTCCTCTTGGTTGCTGTAGGATAAGATATTTTAGTGTGCGGGGGGAGAGCTGAAAGACTGTTACCCTCTTTAGTCGGGGTGGGGGCATAACCATGCCCATACTGGTTGGTAGCCACCACCCTACTATTTTTTTTTTTAATTCCCTGGCATCTATTAGGCTTTCTGCCCCCCCGGGGAATGGATTGGGGTACTTGCCCCATCTGCCCACCGGTGGGCAGAACAAATTTGTCCCCATTTATTTTGGTTGGGACCATAACCCCACCCCCTTTTTTTGAAGAAAAAAAAACTTCCCAGGTGGGCTTTCTGCCCCCCTTGAGGGCAGATGGGCCTTACAAAAATAGGCCAATGTGCCCCCAATGGCCAACAGTAATCTTCCCCCAGGGGGAGCAACCCTTGCCCAAGGGGCTGCCCCCCAAACAAATCACACACACAAATCCCTTGTACCTAAGTGGTTTCTGGCCCCGCTAGGGGCAAAGTGGTCTAATAGAAATAGGCCGATCTGCCCCCAAGGGGGGCAGAAATCACCAAAAATAAATTTGCCCCCAGGGGAGCACCCTTGCCTAATTAAAATAGGCCGATCTGCCCCCAGGGGGCAGAACAGGCAGAATAATAAATTGCCCCCAAGGGGGGGCTACCCTGGCTCAAGGTTTCACTCCCCTTCATTCTTAACATTAAAAAGAAACTCCCTGGCATCTAGTGGCTTTTGCCCCCTGATGCAGATCTGCCTAATTAAAATAGGCTGATCTGCCCCCAAGGGGGGCAGAAAAGGTCTAAAATAAATTTGCTCCCCAGGGGAGCAACCCATGCCCAAGGGGCTGCCCCCAAACAAAACACACACACAAATCCCTGGTACCTAAGTGGTTTCTGCCCCCCAGGGGCAAATTGGCCTAATAGAAATAGGCCGATCTGCCCCCAAGGGAGGCAGAAATCGCCTAAAATAAATTTGCCCCCAGGGGAGCACCCTTGCCTAATTAAAATAGGCCGATATGTCCCCAGGGGGCAGAAAAGGCAGAATAATAAATTGCCCCCCAGGGGGGATACACTGGCTCAAGGTGTCGCTCCCCTTCATTCTTAACATTAAAAAGAAACTCCCTGGCATCTAGTGGCTTTTGCCCCCGGATGCAGATCTGCCTAATTAAAATAGGCTGATCTGCCCCCAAGAGGGACAGAAAAGGCCTAATAATATATTACCCCCCTTCAGAAGTGGCCCTTGCTAAAGGTGTTACTCCCCTTCATTCTTCACAGAAAAAAACCTCCCTGGCGTCTAGTGGCTTCTGCCCCCCCTGGGGGCAGATCGGCTTAATTAAAATAGGCCAATCTGCCCCTGGGGGGGCAGAAAAGGTCTAATTAAAATTGGCCAATCTGCCCCTGGGGGGGCAGAAAAGGCCTAATAATATATTGCCCCCCGGGGAAGCAGCCCTTGACAAAGGCTGCTCCCCTTATGCATAAATAATTTAAAAAAAACACAAAATCTCTGGTGTCTAGTGTGCATTTCTGCAGCCCGATTGGGCTGCAGAAATGCTCACAGAGACATGAAAGGAAAGGAAAGGAAAGGGCTTTCCTTTCCTTTCATGTCTCTGTGCTGCCACCAGCCCCAGGATCGGAAGAGAAATGATTGCATTTCGCAATGAGGAGGCCTCTGATGAGGTCAGCACGCAATTGCACGCTATCGACAACAGACATCACGGGGGGTGTTCAAGGGTGGAAGGGGAAGTGATTCCCCTTTCATCTCTGCCCAAGGAAGATGGGTGGGAAGCTAATGGGGGGAGTGCTAGCACTCATCCCATGAGCCAGTCCATCGACGTAGCAGTGACGTCCTTGGTGCCTCAGTGCCATAGCCAAGGGCATAACCGTTACATCCTTGGTGGGGAAGGGGTTAAGTGATGTTGAAGGAACCAGTTTACCTTTATTTCCCGTATTATTTCCTGTATTATTTATTACCTGTATTACCTTTATTTACTGTTGCAAAAATGGAATGTGTATGCATGGGTTACGGGCTAATCGCTTTGCTTGTGCTTATCTTGGTTGATACTTCTGTGCCTACCAGTGTCTCCAGTGTGTATTGATAGGGTAGCAACACTTATCAAAACCTGCATAGTGCATGTTCAGTGTGTGTTTGAAAGAGGATTATTAGTAAGGGCAGGTGGGTACACTTAGTAATCAGCCACAATCTCACATAAGGTCTAGTCAAGGTCTCAATAAATTAATCCTTGATCAACCCTTGGTAGCTGGGCTCATGAGCAGTTACAGCTTAACTTAGGAGACAGGTATGTGAAGCATTTAAGCCCTCATCATGACATTGGCAGTAAAAACCGCTTACCGCCATGCTGACAGCCGCCAACATACCACCGCAGTGGCGAATATCCATTCGGCATATTACACCACACACACACACCAAATCAACAGAATACAGCCACATACACAAATTCGCCAGCCCAAAGGTCAGTGGTAAACTGTCGGTACCAACATCTATACCGTTACACCAACATAACAACGCCCACCACATCATGACCTATGAATCACCTCAACGGACATTCAACGGTGGTAAACCATTGGTAAATCATTGGTGGTACACACTGCTGTGCTCAGAATGGACACCCAAATACTAAACTATACAACATTGGCCAATTCAAACAACAAACAACACACAACTGACACTCATACACACCCCACACCCACCCACTAACACCACTATAAAACACCCACCCACATTACCCACAACCCTTTATGAATACAAATCATTGCCACAAGACATGCATCAAGACCACTGTGACAAAAACACACACACCCATACATCCCTCACGCACTCCACTACGCACACCCAATCACACCAGCCAACACCCACATACTTACACACACCACACAACACCTATGGCCCCACAAAGGCAACCCGGATTCACAGATGAGGAGTTGAGGGTCATGGTGGAGGAAATAGTCAGGGTAGAGCCACAGCTGTTTGGAGCACAGGTACAGCAGATATCCATTGCAAGGAAGATGGAGCTATAGTGGAGAATCGTGAACAGGGTTAAGGCCGTGGGACAGCATCCAAGAACAAGGGATGGCATCAGGAAGAGGTGGAAGGACCTACGGCGGAAGATGCATTCCGTGGCAGCAAGGCACCAGCTCCCCATCCAGACGACTGACAGTGGACCCCCACCTCCTCCCCCATAGCTCACAAGTCTTGACATTACTGCATCCTGAGGGACTTGCTGGAGTAGCCGGAGGACTGGATACTGGTAAGTCAACATTTACCACTTATCGCCCCCCATACCTGCATGCCATCACACCCCCTCACCCTCAGTCCCATCACTCCACTCCATCCCACACACTGCACCTACGCATATGACTAACTCCAGTGCCCAGCCCTGCATGCCGTACCAATGCATAGACAGCCCTCCCAGCCTTGCATGGACACTCTTCACTAAAACATGCCCAGCATAGGGGAACTAACAATCCCGCAATACGTCACCATACACAATCAAAGGTGGCAGGGCAAAAGCAACCATAGAGGGGAAGATGGGGATGTATAGCATGTCACAGGCATGAAGCATAATACATCACTTACAACCCCACAGGCGCCCCAGCCAATCTCAGTGGAGAGGAGGTGCCAGGACTATCCAGTCCCCCAACAGAAGATGCCCCAGTGATGACAGTAATTCTGGACTCCAGGATCTGGATCAACAACTTGGCCCATCAGCGACCACTGGACAGTCGGTCACCCCAGCCCACTCACAGTCCTCCACAGAGCCTCCCCCATCAATCTCCAACACCACAGCACCGACCCAGGTTACCCACACCTCTGTCCCCAGGACACGTCAATCAGCAGTGTGCCCACCTGTACAGGGACCCCAGTCCACACCTCATACCCAAGACAATCAGGGACCTGGGGTCAGTGGCAGTGGGCACACCGTTCAGGGGACGGGGCACAGGGCAGCAGGGACACTGGGAGGACTGCCGTGCACCGGGGGGACAGGCCCAAGGAACTGACTCTCCAGGAGGCACTTACCAACATCCTGGGAGCCTTCTGACAATCCCAGGAGACGATGGGCCAGATCTGGAACAACATGCAGGAGAACAAGCGGCTGCAGGAGGAACACCATCAGGAGATCAGGGAGGACTTGCAGGCCATCAACACCACCATGATCTCCATTGCAGGGGTCCTGGGAGACATGACCAACATCATGAGGGAATGGACTGCACAGCAGTGGGCCCCTACCACTAGCCAGTCTATTCATGAGCCCTCCACTTCCGCTGCAGTTAGTGGACAGGAGGCCCCACCACAGGACTCAGAGGCCAATAGTACGCCTCCCCCTGCAGAAGGTGAACCACCCCGCAAACATTCCCTGCAAACCAGACAGAAGCCAGAGACACTTGCCAAGACCAAGACTACCGCCAGGAAATGAGACTCTCCTGATTGTCCCCCTTGTGTCCCACCCTGTCACCTTGTCCACTTTGAACTGCCATTGTTCCCCTTCCTATGGCCCCTTGGACACTGGACCTGTGTTACAAACTGACTGGAACAATACCCTGGACTTTCCTCCATCATCACCCCATTCCATTGCACTTTACCCTCAATTTTATAGCACTACAATAAACACCCTTAAACACGATTATTCTTCTGGTTCATCCCTGTGCTTCATTATAATGGTCCTCAGGCCCTGTCCTGGCATTCCTCACAGGGGTCAGCAGCCATGATAGGTTTGGGTAGCAAGAGTCACCTGCAGGTATTGATGGACAACATTTAGCCTTACACAATGCTATAGGCATATCATTTGAAGGCATACACTGACATACAGTGGGTGGGGGATCTGGCTCACCTATTAGCCACACCCTGTGCCTCTGTAGTTGGGCCACCACATTTGGGATGCTGCTAGTCCTCAGGACGAAGGCGTCATTCACTGACCCAGGATACTTGGCAGTGATGTGGGAGATGTACTGGTCTGCTAGGCACACCATTTGGACATTCAGTGAGCGGAAACTCTTACAATTCCTGAAACACCTGTTCATTCTGGCGGGAGGGACTAACACAATAGGTGTACCTTCAATCGCACCAATTATATTGGGGGTATGGCCCATTGCATAAAATCCTGCCTTTACAGTGGCCAAATCTTCCACCTGGGGGACAGCAATGTAGCTGCACATGTGTTTCACCAGGGCTGACAAGACCCTTGCCAGCACAATAGAAAACATTGGCTGTGACATTCCAGCTGCCAAGCCCACTATCACTTGGAAAAAAACAGTTGCCAGGAAATGGAGCACTGATCGCACTTGCACAAGAGGGGCGATCCCAGTGGGATGACGGATAGCTTATATCAGGTCAGGCTCCAATTGGGCACACAGCTCTGTGATTGTGACCCTGTCCAGTATATAAGTCAGTATAATGTGCCTGTCCTCCAGGGTAGCCAAGTCCACAAGGGGTCTGTACACGGTGGTTCGTCTTCTCCTCCCATTCATTCGCAGCAGTAGGTATCTAAGGGACACAAGAGTGAGTAGGCTGTCACAATTTGAACAATGGAAACACAAAGTCAGTGTACATGTTGCATTCATGTGATGAGACAGTGGGAATGGCAGGGTATGTGCAAATCTAGGCAGTGATGCAGTAGAGGTTAATCTGATGGATGTCCATCACCATGACATGGTGACTGCCTTTCCTTTATGTAGGGACAGGTGGAAGTGCGGTAACTCCGCCGACGTTGGGCGTCGTGGTGGAAAGCAGTCTTGCACCGCTGTGTAATTCCTTATTGGATAATATGGGGCTCTATGGAGTACAGTGGCCAATGGGGATCTGTGCTGGCGGTGACGGTGTACTCCACCGTGGACGTGACCGCCATTTTCTATCTGATTCCTCACTTGGTTCCTGACCTTCAACAGGAGAACACTTACACTGCGTGTGCTGATGTGACCTTTGTCTGGAATATACCAAGGCCCATGTGAACGGGGAGAGGGCCATGGCCTTCACTTCAGAGGAGTTGGAGAGATTGGTGGATGGGGTCCTACCCCAGTACGGACTGCTGTATGGGCCTTCAGACCAACAGGTGAGTACACCTTGGGCACGATGCATGTGGGAAGGATGCATGGAGATGTGTGTGCAAGCACCATGTCATGGGGGGAACGCACAGCCCACCTCCCCCACCCAGACACCTCGTAATGCGCGTTGATTCAGCTGAATGAGAGTGTACTCACACGACAGGTGCCTTTTCTGCAGGAGGATGGTCCAGATGGCGGTGTTGTGGCAGCTGTGGAACCTGTGGACAGTGAAGACGAGGAAGCAGAAAAAGAGGACATCGACAACAGGAACTCGGTGATCCTGCAATATTTCCAGTGAGACACAGGTAAGAATACAAACCTGCCTACTACATGTACTTTAACACTACTACCTCTCAACTGTCTGTCATTTTCACCCAGTGTATGGTCACTGAGTTGTCACTTTCCCTTACGATTTCACAGATGTGGGTCCCACTGTGTGACATCTACTTTGTTTCCTCATGGACTAGAGCTGTGTGACATAGGTATGTTGAAGTTACATTTGAAAGAGCATTTTGACACTGTAATTGCTAATACACTATTTCGAAATCACAGACTGACTCCAGATTGTTTTGTGCTTCAAGGGTGTTTATTTAAGTGCTCAATAGTGGAGGGGGTTGTAAAATGGTGAGGGGTGATGGTGGAGGAATGTCCATGGCAGAGTCCAGTCTATTAGTCTCATAGGTGCATTGCCCAAATGGGCATAGGAAGTGGAGCTGGGGCAGTTTGAGGATGGACAGGGTGATTAAGTGGGACAGAAGGATGACATTCAGGGTGGTCTCATTTCTAGGCGGGGGTCTTGGCATCGTTCTCTGTCTTTATCCTGGATCTCAGGGACCGTTTGCAGGGTGGTTCACCCTCTGCAGGGGGTGGGGTGCTGGTGTGGTGGTCCTGTGGCGGTGCCTCCTGTCCACTAGCACCGGCGGAGGTGTTGGGCAGTTCATCGTCAAGGCTAGTGTCAGGGGCCCCTTGTTGTGCCACAGTGTCCCTCCTGGTGTTGAGTACTTCCTTCAGCACCCCTACGATGGTGCCCAGGGTGAATTGATGGATCTGAGTTCCTCCCTGAAGCCCAAATACTGTTCCTCCTGCAGGCGCGGGGTCTCCTGAAACTTGGCCAGTACCGTTGCCATGGTCTCCTGGGAATGGTGGTAGGCTCCCATGATGTTGGAGAGGGCCTCGTGGAGAGTGGGTTCCCTTGGCCTGTCCTCCCCCTGTCGCACAGCAGTCCTCCCAGTTCCCCTGTGTTCCTGGGCCTCCGTCCCCTGGACCGTGTGCCCACTGCCACTGCCCCCAGGTCCCTGTTGTAGTTGGGGTGGTGGGTTCGCCTGGGTTCCCTGTAGTGGTGGACACACTGCTGATTGACGTGTCCTGGGAACAGAGGTATAGGCCCGCTGGGTGGGTGCTGTGCTGTGTTTCCAGAGGGGGGAAGCTCTGTGGTGGCCTGTGACTGTGTCAGGGGAACCAACTGTCCAGAGGTCCCCAATGGGCCGGGCTGGTCATCTAGATCTAGTTGGACAGAGCTGCTGTCATCACTGTGGGCCCCTTCTGTTGGTGGTGTGGACATGTGTGGACCCTCCTGTCTGGTGACGTTGGGTAGGGGTCCTGCAGGGGTATAAAAGGAGGTTTAGTACATCTGTGTGTGCCATGGTGTGCAATGGGTGGGTGACTGTGTACCCCAGGGCCTGCATTCCTGTGTGGGTCCTTGTGTGATGGTGGTTTAGGGGGGTGTATGGGTAGGTGCAGTGCCCATGCTTTGGTGATGGGTGTCCATGCTTTGTTGTTGCATGCAGGGCTTGGTGTTAGGATGTGTGGTTTGGGATGTTGGGTCATTTGTGAGGAGATGGAGTGATGGGGGTGAGGGTGAGGGTATGTGATAGCATGCAAGTAGGGTGGGGGATGTAATAGTTAAGATTTGACTTACCAGAGTCCATTCCTCCATCTACTCCTGCAAGGCCCTCAGGATGCAGAATCGCCAAGACCTGCTCCTCCCATGTTGTTAGTTGTGGGGGAGGAGGTGGGGGTCCGCCGCCAGTCCGCTGAACCGCAAGGTGGTGTCTTGAGACCACGGAACGCACCTTTCCCCCTAGGTCGTTCCACCTCTTCCTGATGTCATCCCTATTTCTTGGGTGCTGTCCCACTGTGTTGACCCTGTCCACTATTCTGCGCCATAGCTCCATCTTCCTAGCTTGGAGGTGTGCTGCCACTGTGATCAGAATAGCTGTGGCTCTACCCGGACGATTTCCTCCACCATGACCCTGAGCTCCTCCTCAGAGAACCTGGGGTGTCTTTGCCGTGCCATTGGGTGGTGTGGGGTGATGTGTGGGGTGGTGTGTGTAGTGATAAGTGGGGTGATATTTAGTGGTGTGTTGTGTGAGGTGCGTGGAAGTTCTGTGGGTGATGGTATTGTGTGCCTGTGGATGCTTG
This sequence comes from Pleurodeles waltl, assembly GCF_031143425.1. Classification (NCBI taxonomy): domain Eukaryota; kingdom Metazoa; phylum Chordata; class Amphibia; order Caudata; family Salamandridae; genus Pleurodeles; species Pleurodeles waltl. The sequence goes on from NC_090439.1 coordinate 727,676,858, forward strand.
GTAGTTGTTTGTAGTGTCTCTCTCTGGCCTTCTCTCGGTAATTTTGTCGTAGGGGTTTGTGGGTGATGTGGGTGTGTGTTTTATATTGTAATGGGTGTGTGGGAGTGGTGTGTGTATGTGTATCAGGTGTGTGTATTTGTAATTGTCCAATGTGGTAGTGTTTTGTAAATGTGTGTGTATTTTGAGCGTAGCGGTGTGTCCCGCCAATAGAATACCGCGGTTGAATGACCGCCGGGTGGATTTGTGGGTCGTGATAGTGTGGGTGTATTTCTGTTGGCGTGACGGTGGAGGTTTTGTTTTCGCCAGTTTATCACTGACCTTTGGTGTGGCGGACTTCTGTGGGTGTCTCAATTTTGTCGGATTACGAGCAGTGGGTCATAATGGCCGTGGCGGAATTCCGCTGCTGCAGCAGTGTGTTAGCGGTCTTCTGCACGGCGGTAAGTGGCTTTTACCGGCAGGGTTATAATGAGGGCCTATATGTCCTACCTTAACCATACACTGCACCCTGCCCTTGGGGCTACCTAGGGCCTACCTTAGGGGTGTCTGACATGTAAGAAAAGGGAAGGTTTAGGCTTGGCAAGTGGGTACACTTGACCGTCTGTGGGATTATGACCCCGCCTACCGTCATGGCTTCCTTACCGCCACAAAAACCATGGCGGTAAGCACTATCAGTGACAGGGAATCTCTTCCCTGTCACTGATAGGGGTCTTCCCCACCCCCATCCCTTCCCCCTCCACAGGATCCCCACCCCCCCCGTTCCTCTGCAGACCCCCCTTCATACACGCCCCTCCCTTCACACACACACACACACGCATACACACACCCATTCCCACATTCATCCACACAGACATCCGCACACACTTACATACATACACGCAAACATGCACACACAACACACACCTGCATACACGCACGCACAGACATACACACACACACCCACCCACACACAAACACAACACCCCCTCCCCTGTTGGAGCACCCACTTACCAGTGTCCAGGGGGTCCTCTGGCAGGTGACGGTTCAGGGTGCTGCTGCCAGCAGCAGTGCCCACCAGCAGAACACTGCCAGGCCGTATTACTTCTCATAATACGGCCAGCGGTGGACTGCTGGTGTGGCGCTGCTGCTGGCAGCAGCGCCACCTTACCGCCGTCCGCCAGCATGGCCACAGCTGGATTTCCACCATCTTTCTGGTGGAAATCCAGCTCTGGTCATATTATGATGGACGGCTGGTAGCCGTGGCAACAGTCTTTTGGTGGCCGTTGCTGCGGTGGTAAGCGGTTTTTACCACCAAGGTCCTAATGAGGGCCTATATGTCAAGAAAACACAAATTGAGCGGTTCAATGTGGCACAATGTGTGTCAATATTACCTCATTAGTTTGACTTTTGTACAAAAGTTAACACTGTCTGGGCACCTCATTAGTGAGAGTTTAACACTGAACTGCAGCAATGCTCAATTGAAATGTGACATCTGAACATTTGTGAAGAGCCTTCCACTCCATTGCAACATTGGCTGCCACATTTTAATAATGTCTGATCCTTTGGAGCTAGAAACAATGTTTTTTTTTTTTTGGGTAAAGTCTGAATATTATACAGCAGATGATGGATTATGTGGCAAATGCTGCAAATCTATAATTATGAGGAAAGCGCCACAAAATGATATAATTTAATCTATACTGTTTGAGCTGACCAGGTACAAATTCCATATAAAGTCTGATTTGTTACAGTTTTTTTAGAAGACACTTCTGGTGGCAAATTTTAATTAGCTCTACAGACAGTTCCCAGCCTAAATTGGCCCCAATGAGGTGTGAAAGAGGTGTGAAAACTGCTCCCATAGTAGGGACAATAGCCTGAGAGTGAGGAGGTATTATTCTTCCCCTTGCAGGAAGACCAGCTGGAGTAGACCCAGGAATTTGTTTAACCTCAAAGGGATGTGCCCTGTCAAATGTAAACATTAGACGAGACTTGGAAAGGCTTCAAACTTCGTCACCTTATTCAGACTGGCACCAAATTCAGTGGGAGGACATTTACCCCAATAACCATTCTTGAATGATAGTCGAAATGTTTAACACATGCATGATAACCCATAGGAGGACTGATCACAACTGGATGAGCAAATCTCTGGGTGGGCCCAGCATAAGGAGAGAAGGGTTTGTCCATCTTGTATTTTGTGAGGAAGATGCATTGAGGGTTTGGTTGCATTAGGGCAAACAGAAACTGCTGCAAAAGTGGGTACGATTGCCACTGGGAATGTTCATCCTATTAGTTAGGAAAGAGTGAGGAGTCACCCCGCCCACTAGCTGGTGGCCAGAATAAATGTAGCATTCCCATGCACCATCCTCAGAACACTTACTGGGTCTGAATCAAATTCGGAGAGGACTGGACCTGCTGTGTATGCATTCATGGAAAATGTTGCTGGCCTCTGTCTGACACCCTGAGAGTCTCAGCCTGACAAGTGTTTTTCCCATTTGTGGGCAAGGAGTCAACCCATCTTTCTAATACACCTACAAAGTGGTTCAGGTGTTTTCTGTAGGCATGATCCACTCTTCAGACTAATAAAAAAATTATAAGATGTATTACAGTTCAGATATTATTGCAAATACTACTCATCAGCTCATTCTGGAGTAACAGTCCTGTCTTTAAGTCAGGATGGGATCATCCTGGAGTAAAACAGACACATCCATGAGTAACCATGATATTATCCCGGAGTAATAAAACTTCATCCTGAAGTCATCATGTGATCATCTTGTTGTAATACTGCCTCACCCTGCAGTCATCCTGAAACCATCCTAGAGTAATAGAACCAGATCCTGTAGTCATCTTGGAGTAATCCAATCTCATACTGAAGTCAGGGAATCATCTTGAAGTAATAAAAGATCACAACATTTTCCACTGAATTAATCGGATGGCCATCCTGCAGTAATGTAGTAAACCTCCACTTTTTGACATGGTCACCCCCACCTTTTGCCTGGTAACTGATGTGATTTTGACTGAAAGTGCAGTGGATTCCTGATAACCAGGTCCACAGAACCAAATGTTTTCCCTAAAACTGTGCAATAGTTCCCCAACTGGCAATAACTTTGACTCCTCTGTAAGAGCGCAGCAAATGGTACCCCTGGTACTTAGGGCATGGTTACTAAAAGGGCCCCCAAGGGCCGCAGCATGCATTGTGCAACCATCATGGACCCCTCACCTACCACATGCAGACCTCCATTGCAGACTATGGCCCTCATTATGACATTGGTGGTAAATGCCACTTACCGCTATGGTGATGGGCGCCAAAATACCGCGGCTGCAGCGAATATCCGTTTGCCATATTATGACACACACACACCAATTTGAAAGAATACAGCCACATACACAAATCAACCAGCCCAAAGATCATTGGGAAAGGGACGGTCCCAACACCCACACCGTTACACCAACAAAACAACGTCCATCACATTATGACCCACGAATCACCAGTGTGGACATTCAACGGCGGTAAACCATTGGCGGTACATACTGCTACGCTCAGAATGGACACCCACATACAAATCAACACCACATTGGCCAATACAAAAACACACACACCTGACACTCATACACACACCACTCGCACACACCCACAGCACTATAAAACACACACCCACATTACCCACAACCGTTTACGAATACAAATTGTTGCCACGAAACTGACACCAAGACCACTGGAACAACTAGACACACATCACTTATACCCATACATCCCTCACGCACCCCATATCACACACCCCACCACATTACGCAACATACTCTCACCAACACACACCACACAACACCCATGTCCCCACAAAGGCTCCCTCGTTTCACTGATGAGGAGTTAAGGGTCATGGTGGAAGAAATACTCAGGGTAGAGCCACAGCTGTTTGGAGCACAGGTTCAGCAGATATCCATTGCCAGGAAGATGGAACTATGGCGGAGAATCGTGGACAGGGTGAACGCTGTGGGACAGCACCCAAGAACAAGGGACGACATCAAGAAGAGATGGAACGACCAACGGGGGAAGGTACATTCCATAGCAGCGAGGCACCAGCTCGCCATACAGAGGACTGGTGGTGGACCCCCACAGCTCACAGCATGGGAGGAGCAAGTCTTGGTAATACTGCATCCTGAGGGACTCGCTGGAGTTGCCGGAGGACTGGATACTGGTAAGTCAACAATTACCACTCATCACCTCCCATACATGCATGCCATCTCACACCCTCACCCTCACACCCATCCCTCTACTCCATCCCACATACTGCACCAACACAGATGACTAACCCCAATGCCAAGCACTGCATGCCATACCAATGCATGGACAGCCCTCCCAGCCCTGCATGGATACCCATCACCAAAGCGTGCATAGCATAGGGGTACTAACAATCCCACAATACATCACCATACACAAGCAAAAGATGGCAGGGCAACACCAAAGATAGAGGGGAAGCCAGGGATGTACAATATGTCACACACATGAAGCATAATACATCACTTACATCCCCACAGGTACCCCAGCCAATGTCAGTGGAGAGGAGGTGGCACAACTATCCAGACCCCCAACAGAAAATGCCCCCACTGATGACAGTAACTGTGGACTTTTGGATCTGGATGCCCTACCAGGCCTATCACGGACCACTGGACAACCGGTCACCCAAGCCCACTCACAGTCCACCACAGAGCCTCCACCTTCAGTATCCAACACCACAGCACCCACCCAGGTTACTCACACCTCTGTCCCCAGGACACGTCAATCAGCAGTGTGCCCACCTATACAGGGACCCCAGGTCACACTTCATATTCAAGACAATCAGGGACCTGGGGTCAGTGGCAGTGGGCACACCATTCAGGGGACAGAGGCACAGGCCAAAATGGACACTGGGAGGGCTGCTGTGCATCGGGGGAGGAAAGGACCAGGGAACCGACTCTCCAGGAGGCACTCGCCGAGATCCTGGGAGTCTACCAACATTCCCAGGACACGATGGGCCGGACAACGTGCAGGAGAACAGGCGGCTGCAAGAGGGCCAGTATCAGGGGATCAGGGAGGACTTGCAGGCCATTAACACCACCCTGATCTCCATAGCAGGGGTGCTGGCATACATGACCAACATCATGAGGGAGGCAGCAGCACACCAACGGGCCCCTACCACTAGCCAGTCCATTGACCAGCCCTCCACTTCTGCTGCAGCTAGTGGGCAGGCGGCCACGCCACAGGACCCACAGGCCACCAGCACCCCTCCCCTGTAGAAAGTAAACCACCCCGCAAACGTTCCCTGCGACCCAGACAGAAGCCAGAGTGGCTTGCCAAGACCCCTGCCAGGAAATGAGACTCTCCTGATTGTCCCCCCTGTGTCCTACGCAGCCATCTTGTCAACTTTGAACTGCTGTTGCTCCCCTTCCTATGGCCCCTTGGACACTGCACCTGTGCTACAAACAGACTGGAACTATACCCTGGACATTCCTCCATAATCACCCATTTTACTGTACTTTCCCTTCAATTTATTAGCACTACAATAAACACCCTTGAACACAACTTGACTACTAGTTTATTATGTATTGTAAATGTGTATTTATGGAAATAGTCACATCTAGTGCAAAAGAACTGTACACCGTGAGAGCATAGAAATAATGACCTGTAGCTGGATGTAGTCAGCACATCAGTACATAGTAGTTATATCACCAACATATGTAAAATGACAAACCATAGGTGACAGTAAGTTGAGATAATAAGGAAGTTAATGCCATCATGCTACAACCACACAGAATACGCCAATAGTCATAGAAATGTGCAGTTGCACTGTCTCACCTGTGTGTCATTGGAAGTACTGACGGGTAGCTGATGTTCTGCTGTCCTCATCCTCATCCTCAGCCTCTTCATCCTCAATGTCCTCAGGGTCTACTGCTGCCACAGGGACATCTCCAGTCTCCTCCTCCTGCAGCAAAGGTACATGGCGTCTGAGGGCCAGGTTGTGCAACATGCAGCATGCCACTACCATCTGGCAGACCTTCTCGGGTGAGTAGCACAGGGAATGGAGGCCGAAGGTCCTCTCGATGATCCGTCTGGTTCGCCCATGCGCTTCATTATAATGTTCCTCAGCCCCTGTCTTGGCATTCCACAGAGGTCAGCAGCCACGATAGGTTTGGGTAACCAGAGTCACATGAAAATATTGTGGGAGTAAATTTAGCCTCACACAGTCCTTTGGGGTTAACACCAGAATCCATACACTATAATACAGTGCATTGGGACCAAGGCTCACCTAATGGCCACACTCTGTGCCTCTGTAGTTGGGCCATCACATTTTTATGCTGCTATTCCTCAGAACAAAGGCATCATGCACTGACCCAGGATACTTAGCATTGGCGTGGGAGATGTACTGGTCGGAAAGACACGCCATCTGTACATTCAGTGAGTGGAAACTCTTACGATTCCTGAACACCTGTTCATTCTGGTGGGGGGGACAAATGCAATATGTGTACCGTCAATCGCCCCAATAATATTGGGGATATGTCCCATTGCATAGAATCCGGCCTTAACAGTAGCCAATTCTTTTACCTGGGGGAAATAAATGTAGCTGCACACATGTGTTTTACCAGGGCAGACAACACTCTTGCCAGCACGATTGAGAAAATTGGCTGTGACATTCCTACTGCCAAGCCCACTGCCACTTGGAAGGAACCAGTTGCCAAGAAATGGAGCACTGATAGCATTGGCACAGGAGGGGGGGTCCCTGTTGGTTGACGGATAGATGAGTTGAGGTATGGCTCCAATTGGGCACATAGCTCTGTGATTGTGGCCCTGTCCAGTCTATAGGTGAGGTTAATGTGCCTGTCCTCCAGTATAGCTAAGTCCACCAGGGGTCTGTACACGGGGGTATGTCTCCACCTCCTATGCATCCGCAGCAGTAGGTATCCAAGGGACACAAGAGTGAGTAGGCTGTCACAATTGGTACAATTGGTGCAATTGGTACAATGGAACCACAACTGCAGTCTACACTTATGTAAAGAGACAGTGTGAATGGCATGGTATGTGCCAATCTAATTTGTGATGCAGTTAATGTCGATATGCCTGCCCCTCCCGAAATGGCGACCGCCTGTCCTGTATGTAGGGACAGGTGAAAGTGAGGTCATTCCACCGACGCTGGCCATCGTGGTGGAAGGCGGTCTTGCACCGCCGTGCAATTCCTCATGGGATAATATGGGGCTCTATGGAGTACAGTGGCCAATGGGGATCCTGCGCCATCAGTGACGGTGTACACTGCCGCGGACGTGACCGCCATTTTCTATCTCATTACTCACTTGTTTCCTGACCTTCAACAGGAGAACACCTACACTGCGTGTGCTGCTGTGACCTGTGTCTGGAGTCTACCATGGCCATTGTGACCGGGGAAAGGGCCCCTGCCTTCACTTCGGAGGAGTAGGAGCAATTGGTGGATGGGGTCCTACCCCAGTACGGACTGCTGTATGGGCATCCAGAACAACAGGCGAGTACACTTTGGGCACGATGCATGTTGGAAGGATGCATGGAGATGTGTGTGCAAGCATCGTGTAAAGGAGGGTTGGGTGGGGGAATGTCTTGTGGTGGTGTACATGGTGTGCGCTGGGCGATTTGTGTGCCAATGGTGATGGAAACGGGTATGGTGGGCCATTTGTGTGACAGGCTGGACTGTCTGTTTAATGGTGATCTCCTGTCTGTATTGCCTCTGCAGGTCAGCGCCCATCAAAATGATTGGATTATGGTGTGCCATCGCCAAGGACGTGAGGACCATGGGAGTCTATGGCAGGCAGAGCACCCACTGTCAGAAACAGTGATAGGACCTGAGATGCTGGGCACGGAAGACCGTGGAGGCCCAGCTGGGGATGGCCGTGTCTGCTCACCCAGGAGGGTCGGCATCTCCTTCGCCCCAGGCACCTCAGGCCCTGCTCCAGTAAGCCCTGCTGCCCTGAGTGAGGAGGCTATTGACCTCCTCAGATCCATCCCTGTAGGGCAATCAACTATTGTGAATGCCATCCAAGGGCTGGCATCCCAGATGCAGCAATGCAATGCATTCCTGGAGGGCATTCACAGAGGATTGGCGGCCCACAGAGATCGATTCAGGCTCTGGTCTCCTCTCTGATGGCAGTCATTGTCCCTGTTCCTACCGTCCCCCTCCAACTCCCACTTCCCTCTCCCATTCTCCTCAACCCCAACCCATCCCAGGCACACATACAGATGAACATGCACACAAGACAACACCCAAGAGTGGCACAGGCAAACACAAGCACCACGCTTCATCCCACAAGCACTCACGCAAACACCATACAGTTTCAGACACATCAACATCCACTGCCTCCACTGTCACCACCTCCTTCCCCACCTCCACCTCTCTCCCAGTCAAGTCCACACACACCTGCATGCACTACATCAACATCCACCACCAGCATCACCACACCAAGCAGCACACACACCTCACTAGCAGACATCTCCACAACATCCATGCACGCATCCTCTCTGTCCATTCCCACCCTGTCTGCCCACCCCATCCTGGGTCTTTGTTGAAGGCAGGCAGTCCTCCCAGGCTTTTGGAGGCTCGTCGGCTTCCAGGACAAGAAGACTTTGGTGCAGTAACAAGAGCAGCAGACAAGCTGGCAGGGCTGGGTCCTGGTCAGGCGCTTCTTTCTCAGTCTGTGCTTTTGGGTTCTTTAGTGTACTTCTTCTTCTCAGGTCAGCAGGAATCTGATTTCCTGGTACCAGGGCCCCCCAAATACTGAATTTTGGGGATTTAGGGAAGTGTAGGGTAGTAGCCAATGGGTTACTTACCCCTGGGTTCACCACACCCCCTATATGACCACTTCTTGTGGGAAGTGGGCATAACCCTGTCCCAGAGTTACTAGTTCCTGCCATCACCAAATGTCAGACTTTCAAAAGTTGGGTCTGCATCAGACAGTTCACCTTAGGGGTGGGACTGGCCAGAGAGGTGAGCACACCTCTCTGACTACTAATTTGCCCACCCATCCAGGTGCCAAATGAACTCTGGGGCAGTGGGGTTGGCATATCTCCTTTGAGCAAAGCCAGATCTGCATACCAAGTGTGGTGGGCTCTTTGAAGCCCCCCTGGCTTGGAATGCAGATTTGCTGGTCATCCTGTTGGTTGTGTAAACACCTCTGCTAGAGCAGGCTTTGTTCTTGACTGCCCAAGAGCAAAGGATCTCACCCATGGGGGTCAGAAACATGTCTGGTTGTGGCAGGCTGGCTAAAACTTGTCAGTCAGCACACCAGTAGTTGATAGGTTTTGCAGGCGGCACCTCCAAGTGCCCTCTGGGTGCTTTTATCACTAAATCCATCACTGGCATCAGTGAGGAATTATTAATTTGAGATGTTTGATACCAAACATCCCTATTTTCAGTGAAGCCATCATGTAGCTGGGGAACTTGTATTGACTACTGACCAATACTCTTGCTTAAAATGGCGTCCCTGTTCACTAACTATGTCTAAGAATCGGTAAGGACATAGTAGGGGCATATCTACTCTTGCAGATATGTCCTCACATGTAATATAATTCACCCTCCCTTAGGGCTATAAGGCCTGCTGTAGGGGTGACTTACATATTTTGCACACATTTTTAGGGGACAGTGCACACAGGCTGTGTGTCATCTCATGTTTTCACTTTTAGCTGCACCAAGACACACAGGCCCTCATTATGACCCTGGCAGTGAGTGATAAAGTGGTGGTAATACCGCCAACATGCTGGCGGTAATTACCGCCAAATTATGACTATGGCGGTGAGAACTCCATAGACAGCCAACGTAACACACCAACCGCCAGGGTGGAAATAACACTCGCCACGGCCGTAGCCAACAGCAGCAAGGCGGAAGACAAAGTACCGCCCACCATATCATGCCACAGTAAGCCGCCACCTTTTCCGGGGCGGTACCAATGCCATCAAAAGCCTGGTGGAAACACATCACTGAAGAGAAGTGACTCACCATCGGAGAAACAGGGAAGAAAAACGCCGCCATGGAACCCGAATTATAAGTTTTCCTGATGATCTTCTATGTTATACTCCACCTGGAACACCAATGCCGACGAAGACGACGGCAGTGAGTACAGCCACCTAGCACACAAGGGAGGGAGGGAGGAAAACAAGAGTGACACACACGCACAACACGCACCCGAAACGCACACACCAGATACATGTCTAGCTGCATGCGAAAAACAATTTACAACCGATACACTGTAAATAATGCAATGACAACAGGAATGTACGAAAGAGGATGTATTAATGTCAACAGCCAATAAATTTGTCCATGAAACAGGTATGTACACATGTAAACAAAGGGACACTGCCCAGTCCAATGTTAAAAGGGCCCACATGGTCACAGGGCACAGTCTAAGGCCCAACTCGAATCCTGACTTCACCCGGATAGAACTCTGAAGGGGCATCAGATTGCAAGTGGGTAGGCACCTCAGGGGGAGGAGGGGGCACCTCAGCCGTATTCAGGTCCAAGGCCACTGGTTCTGGAGTGGGAAACTTGCATATTGCTCTGTCCTGGAGAGTGCAAGGCTACAGTGTCTCTGGTGGGTGACTTTCCCACTGGTTCTGGAGGGGGCAACTTGCCCATTGCTCCGTCTTGGGGAGTGCAAGGCCACAAAAATAAATAAAATTAAATAAATACAGGTAATAAAGCAAAATGTACTTTTAGATTAAATATTACATTTCTTAATTTCTTGACTATTACCTTAAATTTTCTATAAAGGAGTTATATAATTTTAGTTTTATCCTAAAAAGTTTGCCAATAAACATACAATCAACCCATTACATAGTGTTCATGCCAGATCGGCTTCTTTCTGAACCTTCCATGAATTCCATGAATCCCATCATGCTCTTCTTTCCTTGTCTCAAAGGACGAATCACAGTCCCCTTGTACCTTCTCATTTTTGCTCATGCTTCAATTTATCTCCATTTACCTCCACTCCATCTTTAACCTCTTCTTTCAACAAAAAGTCAGCTATTTTCACCACTTTTTGTAGTTCCACACGTTGTCACCACTTAACGTATCAGGATGTACCCTTTCAACATGCAAGGGTTCCGAAAACTTTACCAAACCTTTGCCCTCTCTGTGTTGTTTCTTGACACATACCCACTCTCCAAATCCAAACTCGTTTTTGGGCCCAGTAACATTTTCTGCCCAATATTTCCTTTCTACTCCTATGGAAACCTCTTGGTTTTCTTCCTCTCATAATCTCAAAAAGCACCTTTCCAGTGTCACTGTTGGGTGTAGTGCAATATGCCCACACCAACTTCGTTACCGCAACCCTCCATTGGTTGCCTTGTCTCAGTGCCAATTGCAAGCCATTCTTTAAATTTGTATTCCACCTCCAGACAAGACTATTGCTTTGGGGATAGTAAACTGATGATCTGATGTGCTCAACACGATAAATTTCCAAAAACTCCCTCATCTCTTGGGAAATAAACAGCACACCATTGTCAGTCACCATCTGCTCTGGCATTTTCTATCCCTCCCATAATTCTTTCAAACATTTCATCTCATCTTGGGTGGTCACATGACCTGTAAACTTTACTTGCGGCTACAATGAAAAATAATCTATGGCTATCAAAGCAAATTTAGGACACAAACCAGGCACTCTGTACGGGCCAGAAATACCCAACCCAATCTTCTTCCAGGGAGCAGCACGTTTGTCCACTTCAACTGGTGGATACTCCACAGTCTTCTGTGATTTGTCACTTCAAGCATACAACACATACTCCCTTATTGCCCTTTCAACATCTTTATCTAATGCCAGCCACCAATACTCCAACCTCACCCTGTGCTTGGTTGTACTCATGCAGCATGCCCTTTGTGTGCCAACCTCAAAATGTGGCTCCTCAATACTTTTGGTATCACCAATAATTCACCTCTGAGTAAAACCTCAGAAACAACTAACAGCTCAGTGCTTACATTCCTGAATGACTCTGCCCCAAAGGAAACTGGCAAACCATTTCTCAAATACTCCTTCATTTCTTCACTTCTTGCAATGTGGTGTCCTCCATAACTGCCAGAACTCACTCCTCATGAGATATATGAACCTCAGTAAGAGCACACACATTTGCTATCAGCCATTCTTCATCACCTTCAACCACTTCATCCACCCTACTTACCGATAACCCTGACAAACAATCGGCTACTACATTTGTCTTTCCAGGAGCATTTTCCATTCTGAATGTAAACTCCATCAATCTCAGCATCCACCTGGGAATCCTAAAGCAAACTTGGCAGTACTTTTCTTTGTGAAAACATCTACAAAATAATGATAATCTGAATGAATCACAAAATCCTTCCCACACAAATTTACGGAAATGATACACACTCGACAAATATGCCAGTTCTTCCCATTCAATGGTGGAATACAACAATTCCATTCCCCTCAAAGGTCTCAAAGCCTTAAAGCATAAGAAATGGTTACTTCCTCTCCATCTTTGTTTTGTAACAATATGGCCCCCAGACCCACACTGCTTGCAGCTGTGCAAATTATACATTTGTCACTTGTGTCAAATGGTTTCAAAGCTGAAGCTAATGCAATGCATTTTTTAATTTGAGCAAACTCTTTTTGACAATCCACATCCCATTCAAATATGACATTTTTTGTCATTAACTTCGTAATGCATTCTGTTTTGTCTGCAAACATAGGGACAATATGTGAGTAACACTCCACCAGCCATAAAAATGATAGCAATTGGTCTTTATTCTGCAGAGATAGTGCATCCTCTATGGCCTTTACAGCTTCAGCTTGGACACCACTCCCTGTTCGTCTAACCAATGACTCAAATACTCTACTCCTCTCACTCCAGTCCCACACTTGTCCTGCTTTATGGCTAATCCATAGTCCTGAAAGGTTCTTAACACCTTCCACAACACCCCGTCATGTTTATCCATATTTTCCTTAAATGCCAAAATATCATCCTGGAAATATGTCACATTACTCTCATTCTTAAATAGTTGGTTCATGGCCCTCTGAAATACCGCTGCTCCGGATGCAAGCCCAAAGGGCATGAGCTTAAAACAGTATGCCCCCTCAGAAGTGATAAAAGAAGTAAGTGGCTTTGATCACGATGTAATAAGATCTGGTGATATGCTGATGACAAATCCAAAGCAGAGAAAAACTTAGCTCCCTTGATTGTAGTCAGCATATCACCAATGTTGAAGTGAGGGTGACAATTTACCCAGATACACTTTTTGAGATGACAAAGATCCACACACAGCTGCAGGTTCCCACTACTTTTCCTCACCAAAACTACTGGGGCCAACCATTCTGAGGCTCCAATCTTCTTGATAATGTCCTTCTGACATAGGCCCTTATTACAACCCTGGTGTTAAATGGCGCTTACCGCCGTGCAGAAGACCGACAACATACCGCAGCGGCCGCGTAATTCCGCTACAGCTATTACGACCCACAGCTCGGAATCCGCCATAATACAGACACCCACACAAGTCTGCCACACCAAAGGTCAGTGATAAACTGACAATAACAAAACCTCCACTGTCACGCCAACAGGAATAAGCCCACACTATCACGACCCATGAATCCACGAGGCGGTCTTTCAACCGCGGTATTCCATTGGCGGTACACACCGCGGCGCTCAAAATACACACACATTTACAAAACACAACTACATTGGACAATTCGAAATACACACACCTGATACACATACACACACCACACCCACACACCCAATCCAATATAAAACACCCCCCCACATCACCCACAAACCCTTACTACCAGAATTCTGATACCACGCCCGAGAGAGACACCACCATCAACAACACCAGCATCCACAGACACACAACACCATCACTTACACAACATCCACGCACCTCAAACAACACACAACAACACATCCCCTCAAACATCACAACACACACCACCTCACACATCACCCACACCACATCAGGTTCTGTGAGGAGGAGCTCAGGGTCATGGTGGAGGAAATTGTCCGGGTAGAGCCACAGCTATTCGGATCACAGGTGCAGCAGACATCCATTGCAAGGAAGATGGAGCTACGGTGCAGAATCGTCAACAGGGTCAACGCAGTGGGACAGCATCCAAGAACTAGGGATGACATCAGGAAAAGGTGGAACGACCTACGGGGGAAGGTGCGTTCTGTGGCCTCCAGACGCCAGATTGCTGTACAGAGGACTGGCGGTGGACCCCCACCTCCTCCCCCACAACTAACAACATGGGAGGAGCAGGTCTTGGCAGTACTGCATCCTGAGGGCCTCGTAGGAGTAGCAGGAGGACTCGACTCTGGTAAGTCAAAGCTTTACTATTATATCCCCACCCTACCACATACTCCCACCCTCATCCCTATCACTCCAACACCTCACAAATGCCCCACTATCACAACCCACCCATCCCAACACCATGCCCTGCATGCAACACCAAAGCATGTCCACTACAGATACCCACACAGACCCCAACTCAAATATCACACAAGGACCAAGACAAGAATGCAAGCACTGGAGTACAGGGTCACTCACCCATTGCACACAATGGCACACACAGATGCAATAATCAGGCCTTTACACCCCTGCAGGACCCCAATCCAATGTCACCGGACAGGAGGTACCAGACATTTCCAATCTCCCCACAGAAGAGACCCACAGTGATGACAGCAGCTCTGCACAACTGGATCAAGATGACCAGCCCGGCCCCTCAGGGACCTCGGGACAGTCGGTTCCCCTGACACTGGCACAAGCAACCACAAAGCCTCCCCCCTCAGGAAACACCAGCACAGCAGCACCCACCCAGCGGGCCCATCCCTCTATCCCCAGGACACGTCAATCAGCAGTGTGTCCACCACTACAGGGAACCCAGGCAAACCCACTAACCCAAGACTATCAGGGACCTGGGGACAGTGGCAGTGGGCACACGGCTCAGGGGACAGAGGCTCAGGAAAACAGGGAAACTGGGAGGACTGCTGTGCAACGGGGGAGGACAGGCCCAGGGAACTCACTCTCCATGAGGCCCTCTCCAACATCATGGGAGCTTACCATCATTCCCAGGAGACGATGGCAACGGTAATGGCCAAGTTTAGGGAGACCCAGCGGCTGCAGGAGGAACACTACCTTGGGATCAGGGAGGACATGAAGTCCATTAACAACACCCTGTTCACCATTGTAGGGGTGCTGCAAGACCTTGTCAACACCAGGAGGGACACAGTGACACAACAAGGGCCCCTGGCAC
The DNA here is from genome assembly GCF_031143425.1 of Pleurodeles waltl. Lineage (NCBI taxonomy): Eukaryota > Metazoa > Chordata > Amphibia > Caudata > Salamandridae > Pleurodeles > Pleurodeles waltl. The sequence goes on from NC_090439.1 coordinate 727,692,074, forward strand.
TAGCCTGGTTGATGAACAGCTCTCCACCTCTGCCGGCGCTAGTGGACAGGAGGCACCGCCACAGGAACAAGACACCAGCACCCCACCCCCTGCAGATGGAGAACCACCCCGCAAACAGTCCCTGAGATCCAGGAACAAGACAGAGAACATTGCCAAGACCCCCGCCAGGAAATGAGACCCCCCTGAATGTCACCCTTCTGTCCCACTTTGTCACCCTGTTCTTCCTTCAACTACCATTGCTCCACTTCCTATGCCCCTTTGCACAATGCACCTGTGAAACAAATAGACTGGACTCTGCCATGGACATTCCTCCACCATCCCCACTGCCCATTTTACAACCCCTCCACTTATTTGCACAGAAATAAACACACTTCAATCACAAACCAATCTGGAGTCAGTCTGTGCTTTCACAAACGTGTAATTGCAAGAACCATGGAATATAGCTATGTCAATTTAATTGTTCACATGCCTATGTAACACAGCTGTAGGGCTGGAGGAAATATATCAGAGGGCACAAAATGGGACCCACATCTGTGAAATGGAAATCCAAAGTGACAAGTCAGGGTCCATACACTGAGTGAAAATGACAGACTTATGCTAGCTCCAACAATAGTATGAGATCTGGGAGGCAGTGACATCTTCTTACCTGTGACTCACTGGAAGTATTGCATGATTATGTTGTTTCTGTTGTCAATATCCTCTTCTTCACTGTCCACAGGCTCCACAACTGCCACAAGACCACCAGCTGGATCATCCTCCTGCAGAAAAGGCCCCTGCCATCGCAAAGCCAGGTTGTGCAGCATACAGCAGGCCACGATGAACTGGCACACCTTCTTTGGTGAGTAGTAGAGAGAACCACCTGTCATATGGAGGCACCAGAACCTGGACTTCAGGAGGCCGAAGGTGCATTCAATCACTCTCCTAGTTCGCCCATGTGCCTCATTGTAGCGTTCATCTGCCCTTGCCCTGGGATTTCTCACTGGGGTCAGTAGCCATGACAGTTTGGGGTAACCAGAGTCACCTGCAAATATCGAGGGACAGCTGTTAGACACACACTAACCCGTAGGGACAACCCCATACTCAGAAAACTATTCACACTGTATAGGGTCCTTGTCCTCTCCTATTAGCCACACACGGTGCCTCTGGAGTTGCCCCATCACATAAGGGATGCTGCTATTCCTCAGAATGTAAGCGTCATGCACTGAGCCAGGAAATTTGGCATTCACATGGGAAATGTACTGGTCGGCCAAACACACCATCTGCACATTCATCGAATGGTAACTCTTTCGGTTTCTGTACACCTGTTCACTCCTGCGGGAGGGTACCAAGGCCACATATGTCCCATCAATGGCACCTATGATGTTGGTGATATGTCCCAGGGCATAGAAGTCACCTTTCACTGTGGGAAAATCCTCCACCTGAGGGAACACAATGTAGCTGCGCATGTGTTTCAGCAGGGCAGACAACACTCTGGACAACACGTTAGAGAACATAGGCTGGGACATCCTTGATGCAATGACCACTGTAGTTTGAAAGGAACCACTTGCCAGGAAATGGAGTACTGACAGGACCTGCACTAGAGGGGGGATGCCTGTGGGATGGCGGATAGCTGACATCAGGTCTGGCTCCAACTGGGCACACAGTTCATGGATTGTTGCACGATCAAGCCTGCAGGTGATGATCACATGTCTTTCCTCCATTGTCGGCAGGTCCACCAGCGGTCTGTACACCGGAGGATGCTGCCATCTCCTCACATGTCCCAGCGGACGGTGCCTATGAAGGACAACAGCGAGCACAGAGTCCACCAACTCAGCGGTACATACCCACAGCTTACACAGAACACGAATCATAATCTGAAATTTGGCCTGTATGAGTGTTGAGGCAAGGCCTAGGTATGTGTGACGCAGTGAAAAATTAAGCCATGTGGGCCCCTGAAATGGCGGCTGCCTGACCTTTAAAGTGGGACAATGGGATGTGAGGTAACTGTGCTGGCGTTGTACACCGTCGCGGTAGGCGTTCGAAGACCGTGGCACAATTCTGCATTGGTTAACATTGGGCCCTATGGGTCCCAGGAGCCAATGACGATGTACGCCGGCGGTGACGGTACGCACCGCCGCGGACGTGGCCGCCATTTTCTATCTCTTCAATCACTCGATACCTGATCTTCGACAGGAGAGAACCTACACTGCAAGTGCTGCTGTAAACTTGGTCTGGAAGAGACAATGGCTCGTGCGTCTGGGGAAAGGGCCCCTGCCTTCACATCGGAGGAGTTGGAGAAACTCGTGGATGGGGTCCTCCCCCAGTACACGCTACTCTACGGTCCTCCAGACAAACAGTTAAGTACACTGGGAGCATGCTGTATGGGCTATGCCTGTGTGGACTGGGGTGGATGAAAGATGGGGGGGTGAGATTGAGGCGTGCATGAAACGACGGTGAGTGCATGTGCCACATGGCAAGGGTAGGGAAGGGGGCCAATGACTGTGACGGTGCAGACGGTTTTATCTTCTCCTTTTCCCCTGTACTATTCCTGTAGGTCAGCGCCCACCAGAAGGAGGATATTTGGCGTGCCATCGCCACGGAAGTCCGGACCTTGGGGGTCTACCACAGACGGAGCACCCATTGCCAGAAAAGATGGGAGGACATTCACCGCTGGAGCAAGAAGATGGCAGAGGCTCAGCTGGGGATGGTCTCCCAACGTGGGAGGGGTGCCCGTCGCACCATGACCCCCCGGATGTTCAGGATCCTGGCGGTGGCGTACCCGGAGTTGGATGGGCGCTTGAGGGCATCACAGCAGCCACAAGGGGATGAGTACACTCTCATTCTGCTGATTTTGTGCGCAGTGGAGGTGTCTGGGTGGGGGAGATGGGCAGTGGGTTTCCCTAGGCCAGGGCGAGTGTGCTAGTTAGGTCCCCTTGTTCTGGCATACCCTGTGGCACCCCACCCCACCTGTGTACAGTGCCAAGTACACCTAGTCAGGCTCCTGTGACATACATGTGTGCAGATGTCGGCCATAGCCTTGTAGGCCATGGCCCTGGGATTGAACAGTGGAGCCCAAGTGCGCGTCGTAGTGCATGGGGCTTCTGTGTCTGTCGTGTCCGCCAATGGTTTCGGTAATGCATGCACTCAACATGTCTTTCTTCTGTCGTCCCCCCCTTTTTGTGCTCTCCCTGTTCTTGTGTGCATTAGCATCATCAGGCGGAGGAGCAGTGGCACCGGAGCAGGAGGGAGCTGCATCCCACATGGCCCTGGAGGGTGATACTATGGACTCTGAATTCACCAGTGGGATGGAGGGCAAGGGGAGCTCCACGGCGGGGACAGGAGCTGAGACCAGTGATACAGACTCGTCCTCTGATGGGAGCTCCCTTGTGGTGGTGGCCACATCTGTGCCCCCCGCATCTACAGGTACAGCCGCCACCCCCCTACCAGCACCGCCCTTCCAGCAGCCCCTCAGCCTTTGCCCCGTGCCCGCTCACCCAGGAGGGTGGGCATCATCTTCTCCCCAGGCACCTTAGGCCCAGCCCCAGTCACCCCTGCTGCCCTCAGTGAGGAGGCCATTGACCTCCTCAGGTCCCTCACTGTTGGGCAGTCTACCATTTTGAATGCCATCCAGGGTGTAGAAAGGCAGTTGCAACAAACAAATGCATTCCTGGAGGGCATTCATTCTGGTCAGGCGGCCCTTCAGCGAGCTTTTCAGACTCTGGCCTCAGCACTGATGGCAGCTATTGTCCCTGTCTCTAGCCTCCCCCCTCCAACTTCCTCCACCCAGACCCAATCCCCCGTACCTCAGCCTATCCCAAGCTCACCTTCAGACCAGCATGCACACCCGCCAACACACAAGTGAAGCTCTGGCAAACATAAGCACCACACATCCAACAGGCACTCACTCAAGCATCACACACATGCAGACACACCAACATCCACTGCCTCCACTGTGTCCCCCTATTCCTCGTCTCCCTCCCAGTCTCGTCTCCACTCACACCTGCATGCACTACATCTACAGCCACTACTTCCATCACCAGCACACACACCACCACACCCCGCTCACGTGCACTCACCACCCCCACTACCATTCACACGTCCCCTGTGTCCTCCCCCAGTGTGTCTGTGATGCCACCTCCAAAGATACACAAAGCAGCCACAGACCCACCCAACAGCCATCCACCTCACGACAGCCTACAGCGCATGTACCTTCACTCAAAGTCACCAAACGAACACCTCCTACAACCACAACCTCTTCCTCCACTCCCAAACCCCCTCCAGCTACCCGTCCCAGTGTTTCCCAAAAACGTTTCCTGTCCGCCCTTAACCTCTTCCCCTCACCTCCCCCATCCCGTCAGTCTCCTAGGGCCCAACTCTCCAGGTCCCAACCTAGCACCTCAGCCACAACATCTCTGGGACCAGTGGTGCCTGTAGTCACCGGAATCTGGAGTGCACCGGCCACCAGGGCAGCCAGTGTGGCACGGAGCCACAGCACAGACAGTCCCCCACCTGTCAAGCATCAAAAGTTGGGCAGTGCCCGGCGGGAGAGGGGGAAGACTCCAGCCACCAAAGCCGCTCCCAGGGGAACAAGTGGGAGTGTGGATTCAGCTGCGACACCTTCCAAGGTGGGGAAGGGGCACAAGAAACACAGCAAGTCTGGGAAGAGCAGCACGGCGGAGAAGACCGCCATCATCCCGCTGCCCAGGAGGCCACCACCATCATCCCCGCTGGCCAGGTGGCCACCGCCATCATCCCCGCTGGCCAGGAGGCCACCGCCAGCACGAGCCCAGCTGCCCAGGAGGCCACCGCCATCATCCCCGCTGCCCAGGAGGCCAGTGCCATCATCCCCGCTGGCCAGAAGGCCACCGCCAGCACCAGCCCAGCTGCCCAGGAGGCCACCGCCATCATCCCCGCTGCCCAGGGGGCCCCGCCATCACCCCCGCTGCCCAGGAGGCCACCGCCAGCACCAGCCCAGCTGCCCAGGAGGCCACCGCCAGCACCAGCCCTGCTGGGCCAGACAGGACCGCCAGCACCAGCCCTGCTGGGCCAGACAGGACCGCCAGCAGCTGAGTCACTGCCAAAGGCCCCGCCGCCACAAGCACTGCTGAACAGGACACCGCCGCCACAAGCACCGTTGAACAGGACACTGCCACCACAAGCACCGCCGCAACAAGCACCGCTGAACAGGACACTGCCGCCACAAGCACCACTGCCAAGGACACCACCGCAACAAGCACCGCTAAACAGGACACTGCCGCCACAAGCACCGCTGCCAAGGACACCACCGCAACAAGCACCACTGAACAGGACACTGCTGCCACAAGCACCGCTGCCAAAGACACCGCTGCCAAGGACACCGCCCCAACAAGCACCGCTGAACACGACACTGCCGCCTACAAGCACCGCTGAACAGAACACTGCCGCCACAAGCACCGCAGCCAAGGACACCGCCGCAACAAGCACCGCTGAACAGGACACTGCCGCCACAAGCACCGCTGCCACGGACACCGCCGCAACAAGCACAGCTGGCCCATGAGCGCAAAGGGCACTGACGCTACTGAGTCCGTCACAAGCAGGATGAAGCACTCTGGGCACAAGGCCCCCTCCAGAACCAGTGGAGTATCACATCCGCTACCTCTGTCCTTGGCAGGATGAAGCACTCTGGGCACAAGGCCCCCTCCAGAACCAGTGGAGTATCACATCCACTACCTCAGTCCTTGGCAGGATGAAGCACTCTGGGCACAAGGCCCCCTCCAGAACCATTGGAGTATCACATCTACTACCTCAGTCCTTGGCAGGATGAAGCAATCTGGGCACAAAGCCCCCTCCAGAAGCAGTGGAGTATCACATCCACTACCTCTGTCCTTGGCAGGATGAAGCACTCTGTGCACAAGGCTCCCTTCAGAACCAGTGGAGAAAGGCATCCACCTGAGAGACCGTGGCTTTGCACTCCCCAGGATGAAGCAGTGGGCAACCCACCCACTGTAGAGACTTGAGAGACTGTGGCTTTGCACTCCCCAGGATTGAACAGTGGGCAACCCACCCACTGTAGAGACTTGAGAGACTGTGGCTGTGCACTCCCCAGGATTGAACAGTGGGCTTGTGGCCCCCTCGTGGATTTGGCGTCGTGCACTCAACCGGATGAGGTGCCCCCCCTTTCCCTTCCCCCTGAGGTGCCTGTTTTATTGCTATCTGATGCCCCTGCAGTGTTCTCTCCGTCATGTTCGGGACTGAGAGTGGGCCTCACCCATGCCGTGTGGGCCCAGTGTTCCACAGACTTCAATGGAGCACTACCTGGACTACTATTCTTGATGTATATATTTGTTAATAGTGTATATATATTTTTGCATCCTGAATTTTAATATATTACAATGGTTACACTCATTTCTTTTTGTCTTTGCATTCTTCCGGGGGACTTGGGGGGGTGTAACTGTAATGTATCATGCTGTATTAGTGTGCGTGTTGTAGTGGGTGAGGGTGGGGGTGGGGGTGTTGCGTGTGTGTGTCCCTGTTTTATCCCTCCCCCCCCTCCTGTGTCCTAGGTGCAGTACTCACCGTTGTCTGCGCCGCCGGCGTTCGTGCTCCTGTTAGAGGAGCAAGAAGATAAGGGCTAGCAGGATCTGGAGCTCGGGCTCCATGGCGTCCGGATTCCTCGTGGGGTGTGTAGAGGTGAGCGTTTTCCCTTCGAAGTCCTGTTTCCGCCGTGTTTTTGTTCGCGGTGAATCCGCCCCGGAAAAGGTGGCGGATTGGTAGGTTGTGATAGTTTGGGCGGTACATTGTCCTCCTCCTGTCTGTTGGCGGTGACCGCCAAGCTGTTTGTTTGTACCGCCGTGGCGGTCGGAGTGTTAAAGTGGCTGTCTATGTTGGCAGTTTCTGCCATGGTCGTAATTCCATTTTTCCTACCGCCGGCATGTTGGTGGCTTACCGCCGAATTAACACCGACCGGCAGGGTTGTAATGACCACCATAGTAATGTTTCTTATGTGTCCTGACAGTGAAATATTGCTAAATTTGTTTTTCACTGTTGCAAGGCCAGTCCCTCTCATAGGTTAACCATTCAATCTGATTAAAGTGTAGATTCCCTTTGGGAGCGGATGGACTTGTGGAGTTTGCGGTCTCTGAGCTCACAATTTAAGAAATACATCTTTTAGTAAAGTTGATTTTAAGATCGTTCGTTTTTAAAATGCCACTTTTAGAAAGTGAGCATTTTCTTCCTTATACCATTTCTGTGACTCTGCCTGTTTGTGGATTCCCTGTCTGGGCCGGTTTGACAGTTGGGCTGGTTGCACTTCACACTAGACAGTGACACAAAGGGGAACTGGGGTGTAGCCTGCATATCCTGATGAGCCATCTGTGCTAGGAGGGAGGGGAGGAGTGGTCACTCGCACCTGAAAGGGCTGTGCCTGCCCTCACACAATGCAGTCTCCAACCCCCTGGTGAGTGTCTGGGGCCTGGCCTGGGCAAGGCAGGATTTCACATTCCAAAGAGACTTTACTCTGAAGTAGGCCTACTTCAAAGGAGAAACTGGGTATAAGAAGGGCACCCAAAACCACAGACTTTAGATAACTTCTGGACATCAACAGGAACCTCTGCCTGGAGAAGAGCTGAAGAGCTGAGGAGAAGTGCTGCCCTGCCTGTGACTTTGTGGAGCTATCCTGCAGTTGCTGCTTCTGCCAGAGTAAGAGGGCAAAGACTGGACTTTGTGTGCCTTCCATCTTGTGAAGAAATCTCCAAGGGCTTGATTTGGAGCTTGCCCCCTGTTGTTTGAAGTCTCAGGAACAGCAAAGACTTCTCTCTGCCAGCACCTGGAGTTTCTGGAGAGACTCCTGCTTTGACAAGTGTTGCCCTATCCAGTCCCTGGGCCCTTGAAAGGAAAGTCTGTGGAAATCCAAGGAAATCGACTTCGGACGACTTCGGACCGATGCCGCTGCTGAATCCAGTGACGCCGCCTGCACCCGACTCTGTGACCTTTGTTGGAACGCATCGCTCTTCGCAGGCCCGACGCCACTGCAGCTCCACTGCAGCTCCGCTGAAGTCCGCGACTCCGTGGAAGTCACTGCACCACTACGTGACTGACGCCGCTCGAAGTGCGTGGATTCAACGTTTCGCACCGACACCGCGATCCCCGACTTCGCGCATCAACTTGTTTTCACTCTTCACCAAAGGAACTGTACTGGGGGGTCTACGCGACTCCGTGTCCGGCGCCTCTGGTGTCGGCTTGTTGGCAACGACTCAGTCACGACGCCGTGTTAACACCTCATCCAAGCATTTTTGTTTCTAAGTGCTATTTTTTAGTTTAATCTTTAAAAATTCAGAACTTGACTTGTGTATGTCGGATTTTTGTCGTCTTGGTCTTGTTTTGTTTAGATAAATATTTCCTACTTTTCTAAACTGGTGTTGTGTCATTTTGTAGTGTTTCTATTAAGTTACTGTGTGTGTTGGTACAAATACTTTACACCTAACACTCTGAAGTTAACCCTACTGCTCTGCCAAGCTACCAAGGGGGTAAGCAGGGGTTAGCTGAGGGTGATTCTCTTTTACCCTGACTAGAGTGAGGGTCCTTGCTTGAACGGGGGTAACCTGACTGTCAACCAAAGACCCCATTTCTAACACTTACTTATCATTCAGGCGTCATTAGGGATGCTGTAGGATACATTTTAAAGTGTTTCTTCTAACATTACTGCTTAATGCACATACTGATGAGCTGCAAAAAGTACCAGCTTTAGGTGATTTTTTCCCAATTTTTGTACAGACAGAGACATTAAAATACTAGTGTTGCCGGTACAAAACTGGCCAAGTTGCCCTACTTACAGCCCCTGCGGTGCAGTGGACCTCCATCCCTTTGAGGGCCCAAAATCCCTTAGGTGCGCCCCAAGACCAAAGAATACTTATGAGATATGAGAGACTCAGGGACCTTTCATCACTTTTTGCTGGGTAGGGGGCATCATTTTGTGTTACACCACTGCTGAAACAGTGCCATGGCAAACTAAGTCAGAGCTGAAAGCATTGAGAAAATGTTTCACTGGGCACCCGCTTTCATTATGAATTGAGAGGCGATTGTGAAAATATATAATATAGCTCAGATTGCTCACCTGCATAGGTACTTACTATGTTTTCAAGGGGCAAACATAATTGAAAAAGTAGTTTACTGTAGAATTTTGTATTTTCTTTTCTTCAGGCATAATCAGTCAGTGCTCTAGCCAATATACAATACTTTTATTTAGAAACTCCCTTTTTATAGCTGTCCAAAGGCCCCAGCAACATGCAGCGTCTGCAGCTTTAAATGTTTTTTAGCTCCAGCCTCTTAAATTATATTTCTGAAATAATAAATGGCAGAATGCAAACTGCTTTTTGGTAAAAATGCAAGGCTGGCTCAAAGTATGAAATATCACACAGCCACTTAGCATTCATGAAAAGAAGGAGGTCTTTACACAAGCATATACTATAAGGCAGGGGTCTCCAACCTTTTTACTTACAAGAGCTACTTATGCGTAATGAAAATCATCCTGAGCTACCAAGAGTATTAGTGTTGTACACATTGGACAAGATTACATTAGATGCAACTCTCTTCAAGATTACCAGTTTAGATCATCTCAGTGCACTATTGTCAGCCATAATGTAAAAAGGCTTAGTCAATGTGGAATGCCTTTAGAAGGATAAAACATAATAGCCACAGCTGTAATGCCCCCTTGTCATTCAAATATCAGCTTTAAATATATGTTGAAAATGATGGGTTCTGAAAATAGACCGATTTTCATGTCAAATATACACTTCAGTGTTGATATATATATATATATTTTTTTATGTATATATACATATATATATATATATATATATATATATATATATATATATATATATAAATATATATATATATATTATTCCAATCAAACAAAAACTTCTAATTTAGAAAGGTTGGGCTGCACATAGGACAGCTACGCACAGGTAGTTGGAGAGCTACTCACAAGTAGCTGGAGAGCTACCGGTAGCTCACTGGCTACTCATTGGAAAAGCATGCTCTAAGGAATAAAATACCACAAACGCTGTAGGGTTGGAGCTACTTTACCCCATATGCCATGAGTCAAAGATGTTTCCTGTGCCATTCAAAGGATGGGAAGGCTGCTGAATGCTTTATAAAAGCACACAAAGGGGGTTATTCCAACTTTGGAGGAAGTGGTAATCCGTCCCAAAAGTGACGGTAAAGTGACGGATATACCACCAGCCGTATTACGAGTCCATTATATCCTATGGAACTCGTAATACGGCTGGTGGTAAATCCGTCACATTTGGGACGGATTACCACCTCCTCCAAAGTTGGAATAACCCCCAAAGTCTAAAGCAATGTACTGTGTTGTTGTACTTGCTGGGGTTATGTTGCTCCAACAACAGAGTCACTGTGGGTATCTGCTTTTTAAGCAGGTGATAGATGCCTATGGATCAGGAAAAAAATGCTTCAGTTTATCCAACAACAGCGAGTTAGCGTACTCCCCAATTATTTTTCCACAGGCTTGAATATGCCTTGAGCATTATTCTGCATTTAATTCACATGTGATTTGTAGGATACCAAAGAACCAGAGGTTCTGGAGGGATGTTGACATTTATGAAGGAAGGACAATGTGGTGAGGGGCTTTGATCAGAGGCAGGGGTGTAGTAGATACTGTGAGGCAGATTTACTAATATGTGCTACAACACAGCAAGTCAGCCTACTGCACTGTATCAAATGGAGAGATGGCACATTCCTGCTCTCCCTATGTGCTGGCAACACATTGCAGACAGGATTGTTTTTGTGCAGAAAGGGACACAACGGTGGCTCCTCAATTATGGCTGAGGAGTGTCGCCCTCCCTGAGAGCCAGCAGAGGGAAAAGTTATCATTTTATTTTGCATAGGGCACTAGAGACTAGGGCAGGGAAGGGCACTAGAGACTATGGAAGCAGGGGGGTGGAGCTTTGCACATAGTAAGTGCGCATGTTGGTTTGGCCTGATGGCCAAGCCTGGCCAAACCAACATGCGCATTTAGATCTCTCCACCTGGCTGTGCTGCAACAGATGGGTGGAGAAGAGGCACAGGCTCCCTGGCCCTGAGCAAGCACTAAACCATCCTGCTCAGGTCTATCCGGCACTGCTTTCATGCTGGTAAACAGTATTACCACATGAAAACAGTGTCTTCTTTAGTGGCTGGGAACCTGCCCAGTGTGCACCAGTTTGTGCGGAATTGGGACCAGAGCCGAAGACGGCGGCCAACATGTAAGTACAATTTTATTTTATTTACCCCCTCTCAACTCCCCATCTCCCCACTCTCTACACCCCCCAACTTATAATCACTAGCAGCTTCCGCTGAAGGGACATCTCCTGGCTCAAAAACAATCCTTTGAGGCCTTTTACTCTTTCTATCTGTTGTGCAGAATGCAGCACACGTAGAAAGTGGTAAAAAAGGAGAAATTAACATATTTCTCCTCAATATGCCTCCCTTGGGAAGGTGTAGCATTTTGACGCATTCCAATGTTTACTACTGTCAATAAATCTGGGAATGCACCAAAAATGATGGGTGGATGAGTGGAGACACCTGTGCTCCACCCATGGAAAGTCTTCCCAGAGCAGAGTAATGCAAGGCAAAGACTTGTGTTGCCTTGTGTTATTCCATATTTACTGTGACATGCAGAGCATCTGAGTGGCATGAGTAAAACTCACTTAAGGGCTTGCATTGCCCTTGTGTCACATTGTGTGACACACAGTCAATGCAAGCCTTTGATACTTATCGTCCTACATTTCAGGAGTGGACAGGGACAGCCTTGGGGTCTTTCAATTGACCCTATATAATTGCCTGTGGTCTGTGAGCTGCAGACTCCGCTAATCGTACATAATCACACAGTTATGAAGAGAAATTGAAACAAAGCAATGTAGTCACAATTAGCAAGTATGCCGTATTATTATCGATCTGAAAACAAATTGAATCATATGCGTTTAGGGCTCAGGTAGAGGTAAAGGGAGGTAAAGGGATTTTAAGGTTTGCGGGTATAGAGGTAAAGTGAGATAAGATGATTTTAGGGTTCAGGGGCAGGTAGAGATAAAGGGTGGTAAGGGGCATAGACATTTCGGGGGAAGTGAGCAGTTACCGGGTGGCTTAGTTGTGGATCCTATTTAGTTTTAATTGGAATCAGGAGTTCAGCTTAGCTCTCTGTCTTGCGCTCCTGTGCTCCCATCACCTACTCACTTTTAACTTACGTAGCTTGCTCTGTCTTAGCCTATTTACTTAATTATTTCTTTCAAAATTGCTGCTATGTTTATAGTTAGTGAAATGTTTTGATTTTATGTTATCAGTGCCACACTATCAGCGTCGAAGTTAAGCGAGATACATAGGTATTCACATCATGTCCCTTTCCCACTTAATTGAGACAGGAACATAATGTACTTTTCGAGGGAATTGTTTACATAATTGCCACCCCAAGCATGACTCCTTATCTATTGTTTGGGAACATACCTGCATCAGGGGTCCTACAACATCGGTATAAATACGTCTCACACAGCCAAGGTTATCAGAGGGATTCCTACCAGATGCTATTGATACCATCTATGCTGCTCTTTGCCTTGATGCAGACCCAGCCTTCGTGTCTCTACAGAATCTGATCTAGAGACCTCATTCTAAGGTAACAAGGGTTGGGGGGGGCTTCTCGTGGATATGGCACTGGCGGATTAAGTTTAACACACCTATCTCTCGTTAGATTAGAGATTAGGGGCCAGATGCAGGAAACACTTAGCGAGTCGCAAACGGTAAAATCTGCCGTTTGCGACTCGCAAATGCGTGTTTCCAATGCAGAAATGCATTTTGCGACTCGGGACCGACTCGCAAAATGCATTTCAGAATCGCAAATAGGAAGGGGTGTTCCCTTCCTATTTGCGATTCGTAGTGGTATGCAATACCATTTGCGACCGCATATGCGGTCGCAAATGGTGTCGCAGTTACCATCCACTTGAAGTGGATGGTAACCCATTCGCAAATTGGAAGGGGTCCCCGTGGGACCCCTTCCCCTTTGTGAATGGACCCAAAACTATTTTTTCAGGGCAGGTAGTGGTCCAAGGGACCACTACCTGCCTTAAAAAAATACCGAAACTAAAGGTTTCGGATTTTTTTTTAAGTGCAGCTCGTTTTCCTTTAAGGAAAACGGGCTACACTTAAAAAAAAAAAAATGCTTTATTTAAAAGCAGTCACGAACATGGAGGTCTGCTGACTACAGCAGGCCTCCATGTTTGCGAGTGCCTATAGTCGGTATGGGGCCACAATTTGCGACCCACCTCATTAATGTTAATGAGGTGGGTCTCTGCGACCCCATACCGACTCGCAGACGGTGTCTGAGACACCGTTCTGCATTGCAAATAGCGACTTGCAATTTGCGAGTCGGAAGGACTCGCAAATTGCAAGTCGCAATTTGCAATTTTCCTACATCTGGCCCTAGGTTCTCCAGGCTAGGGTTTTAGGGATCTTTTACATTTAATGTTATTACATGATGGTGGGGGTCTTTGTGTTCATAACTCTCATCTTTACAATTCTGCTTCGTGGATTGTTCACTATCCTAATCATTACAGCTAATGCATTTTACAGTAGATTACAGTCTTGTAAATAAACCTATTAAAAACTTTACTGCATCTCCTTTATTGCCTGTGTGTGACTGAGACTTATTTCTCATGTCAGAAATTACTTTTTACTGTTTGGGTTGTAGTGAGGTACTGCTTGTGAGCCAGTAGGGTTGGGCAGATAATTGTGGCTTGTTGTAGGATTGGCCTAGTCACCGACTAAGCCCAAAAGCTTGATTTCAAGACCTTGAAAGCTACACCAAGGGTCTAGGACCTGAGAGGCACCACTTATGGATCAGGAACTCACTGATGATGGGTCCAGGAGCATTTTATGTCTCTGAGGATCCGATCATCAGGAGGCCAGGAGACCAGCCCTTTGAGTCAATCTGGGGTCCTGTGTTCAAGATGAAGTTTCATGTCCAGTTCTTCTTCCCTAGGTAAGAGGATAGCATGCAGCAGGTCAGCACAGCAGGGTAGCAGTTCCTTTAGAGCAGCAGTCCAACAGAGTGGCAGTCCTTGTAGAAGCATAGTGGTCCTTCTTTCTGGCAGAGTATCCACAGGTCCAGAAGTGTACTAAAGTGGTGTGGCTGAAGTCCTTCTTTTATACACTAGCGTCTTGCTTCTGGAAGGTGGGGGAAGCTTCTAGACAGTTGCTCTGAAGTGCATGGAATTTCCTGTATCCTCTGCCCTGGGTCCAGGCTATCTGAAGTCACAAAGCAGGCTTGTAAGGCCCTTTGTGTGAAGTCAGAGAATGGGCTATTCTGGTGTAAGTGAGGCTGTGCTCACTTCCAACACCCCATCCTGCCAGCTCATGGCCCACTCAGGCACACACTTATCCCTTTATTGTGTGACAATGGGAGGAATTCACAAAGTCTGTCAGTTACGCCCAGTCACATGAATCAGACCAGGCAATAGCAACCAAATGACAAAGGCAGAAAATTTCAACTTTTTAAAAGTGGCATTTTTAAAATTGTGATGAAAAACCTGACTTCACCACTGAATAGGGCTTTTTAACCGAATTCCAAAGACACCAAACACAAACTGATTATACCTTTCCAGTTGGAAATTACACTTATACAAAACTTAAAATTATATGTCCAACTTTTTTAATACATTGCACCCTGCCCTCCAGGCTGTTCAGGGCCTACCCTTGGGGTGTATAGAAAAGGAAGTGTTGGGTCTGGCTAAAGATTTATTTTGTCAGGTCAAATGGGCAGGTTAAAAAGGCATGCATGGGCATGCATTAGGCCTGAGACATGTTTAAAGGGCTACTTGAGTGGGTGATGCAATAAGTGCTGCAGGCCCTCTGGTAACATTTGATTTACAGGCCCTGTGTACATGTAGTATCACTGTACTAGGGACTTACAAGTAAATAAAACATGCCAATTGTGTTTTAAGCCAATGTTACTTTGTTTTAAGCAGAGAAACAAGCATTTTATACCTGGTTAGCAGAGGTAATGTGTCCAGCGTCCTAAGCCCAACACAAATATACATCAAAATGGAGGAGGGAAGGCAAAACATTTGAGGGAAGACCACCCTTATGGCTGGCAGGTCTAAGAAGGGGCTTTTAGCGTCCAGGGGAAGAAGTGGTAATGGGGTTAAGGAGTTTTTTTAAATAGAGCTTGGGAGGGGTTACCCCAAAACAGAAAAAGGGAAAAAATATAATATTGAGGGTTTTTGGATTTGAGTTTATGTCCTGACAAGATGATCCAAAACATTTCACATTGAACATTTTTAACTAGCATTAGATATAAAAATAACTGCAGCAACAAGGCAAAGATTTGTGCTTGAACAGTGAAAACACCGGGAGATGTAATGCTCTAGAACTGTTGTAGTTTTTTTAGACACAAGTCTTGCATTTCTATGCAGGCATTTACAAAGCAGGAAACCGCATGGGTAGCTACTGCAGCCTGCTGGAATACAGGCCTTAAAAAAGCAAGTGTATGTTGGACTACATACATTATTGCCAGACACACATTTTAAAAACCCTCAATTTGTGTGTGATGGGGGACGGCCCTATTTGTTTTGCAATTGTTTTTTATAGCATCAAATAGGAGTACCACATGCCTGTTGTTTTACCAGCATAACCAGTATTTTAATATCCCAGCAGGTAGAAAAGGAAATCACCTAAAGCTGGTATTTTGTCCCCTTGTCCAAGCCTTTCCAGAAACTTTAAACATGAATGAATGGCTGCTACTGCAAACCTAGAGGTGAAGCACTGCGGGCAGGAAACATGACCCCTAGTAATATAAGTAGTCCCAACCTTCCCAGTATACTCAAAAATACCACAAGCTTGATAAGCCAAAAAACCTTTCCTCTCATTCCACTCACTTTTTTAGGTTGAGCCTAGGCAGTGCATGTTGTGTCTCTTAGAGACATGCTGTAATCAGTTCATGGGCTTTCAAGTTAACCAGTAGCTTTTTATTTGTTATTTGGTGTGTCTCTGAAAAAAGGCTTATTTGCTTGGGGGTAGTTTATCTTTTTAGCCCTGTCTTATGCTCATTTGTTTCTTTTTCTGGAGCAGGGACTAACTACTTGTATTGTTCCTCTATCGTTCTTGTTTGTTTTTTTGTGCACTTTTTTCCATTGGTTACTTGTTTCTTTACTGGTTGTGTTTGGAACTCCGTCTGATGAACAGTCCTGCACTGCTTTTGTTTGTTACTTTTTTTGGCATCGTAAAATAGCTAAGTTGTTTAGTGATAGTGTTATCAACTTTGTTTGACAAACATCCTTGCACTGCATTTTGGTCTAAAAGGCCATACCTTTACCATACCAAGACTTGAACCCCGCTCCCCAGCTCCAAGGTCTGCAGTTCTGGCAGTTACACCACATCCTCAGTCCTCCCCCTTTTCTTCTTTTTTCTGTACTTTTGTTTAGCAATCACGGCTAGCTCACTTCACTGCCACGCCTTACAAACCCCCTCAACACTGCCCCCTCTCAGTTTACGGCTCATGTTCTGACTGTCCCCCTCACATCCACTGATGTTGCTACAGATAAATAAACATATACATAAATAAATATTAAAGCTCATTGTGTCTCGTTCTCCTCAGAGGAGGTACAGCCAGCCGCACTGCAGAAACCTTCCTCAGTGTGGCCCCCCTTCCTTCAGCAATCACGGCTGGGTCACAATGCTGGTGCTCCTCGCAAAACCCCCTCAACCCGGCCCCGCTCTCAGATTGGTCATAAACACTGGAGGCAGGTCAAGAGCAGGGCCATTATAGGTAGCACTTTCACATACTAATGGCCCTGTGAACCGAAGAGATAAGCAGAAATATTATTTTGTCCCTTTGTTTGAACCACTCTTGTCCTTTCGCCTACTTACTGCAAAATGTGGGGGAATAAATGCCTCACATCCCCCAGACTTCCTATGTCCATGATTAGAGTTTGTGGAATGCACTTGGGAGCTGCAGAGGCAATTGAAAGAGAGAGGGTTTGTCAGGTCTTTAGGGTCCAGACAATGGAATGAATATTTCAGTATGATACCATTACATGTAATTAGACACATGTCATTAATTAGTTATATTTAGTAGATCTCCACAGAGCAAATGCTAAGTAGCTAAAAATGACAAATATTGAGTCCTCATGCTGGAGACAGTCATAAAAATATCAGTATTTGCCAGTTCTTGGAAACCTGCAAGTATAAAAACTAGGACATAGAAATTGCAAAATGTTAACCAAAATCAGTGGGAAACTTTGGGCCAGATTTAGCGTATGGCGTTCTTTGCTCGTCCATCACGGTGGTGGAAGACATTACAACCACCACTCTGACAGACTGCCATATTTGGAGATCACCGTTGGCCCAACGTTGATGCCTGTGCATTGACACTAGCCACCACAAGGGCTACTGGGAAACACTATGGTGGTTGAGGTTGTTTGCCACTGGTGCCTTGGGGTCTTGGGCAACTAAAACACCTAACCTGATTGGCTCTCAAAGTAGCATGGGTGATCGTCTCAGGGAGGTAATATGGGGTGCACTAGCTTAGGACATAACAATCAACGAATAAATAGAAAAACTTCAATGTCTCGTAAAGGAAATATATTTTAGCAAAAGAAGGCCATTTTAATCACACATTAACACTACAGTACAATACTACACAATTCAACTTACTGTTCAAGTCATTGAACTAGGCTGTGCCTTCCTCTTGTGGTGCTACACAAGCCAAGCCCCCTCTGTGCTGAACCCAACCTGGATGATGTCCCTCAGTTTCAAGGGCATGAACCAGACATGAGTGTGATTTCTAGTGTCCCCTCAAAGTCAAACCTACATATATAAAGCAGCAGATGGACCTGATTCACAAGGAAAAGATACACTTTTGAATAAGTTTAGACTTTGTAATGAGTTTACTACTTTTGATGCTCACAATCTCTAAGTGCAAACATGCTGAAAAAGTTTCATGTCTCCACACCCAAAGTAATCAATTGGATTACTCTTGTGTGGATGGGTGACGTCCCTCCCTAAACCCCTCCGTGACTCTACCTGCACACCTCTTACCAATTCCTAATCCCATCACCTTTAGTAGTAAACCCGCCCTTTTCTCATCCATGCCCCTGTGTCCCTCCCACCTTTTTGACTAAAATCTAGATTTACATGTGTGGAGACTACGCCGTTGGTGCAGACAAATCCACACATACAAGTGTAGGCAGTACTTACCCTTTGTAATATGTTTTGTAGTACTACATAATGTATTACAAACTGCAGTTTGAGAATCTGTCCCATAATATTTTTCAAATTTAGCTACTCACAGCAGTGTACATTCTTTGAAGCACTTGTCTATAATACTCCTTGTCATAACATCTTTTAGTGACAGTTTAGACTATGTTATTGCTCCCACTATACTGAAGGGTGCTCATTTTCTGTTTCTCTGTGATTTTAACTGTCACCTAAATGATTTATCAAACTCCTCTGCCTAGGCTTTCAGGAAAGTAATCGAATCCTAGGGCCTTACACTTCTCAGCAATACTTTGGACTACCAGGCAGGACATCTATTAGATCCATGTTTTCTAACCGTCCTGCTATAAAGTTTTTTGACGCCAAACTTCTAACATGGTCAGACCACCATGTCATTGCTTTTCTATTGCATATAAAATTTGTAACTCTAATTCCTCTCCTAAAATTCCAATGACACCAAAATGAGACTGGTCTAAAATGTCTTCAGATTTGTTCTACTTTGTGGCCGTCCCTGGCCCTCCCTTTCCTGACACTGATCCCAAAAGCACTCTAGAAACTTTTAACAGCTGGCTATTGGAGGACCTTGATTACAATATGCT
Source organism: Pleurodeles waltl (assembly GCF_031143425.1). NCBI lineage: Eukaryota > Metazoa > Chordata > Amphibia > Caudata > Salamandridae > Pleurodeles > Pleurodeles waltl. The sequence goes on from NC_090439.1 coordinate 727,710,889, forward strand.
TCTGCATATGGCCAAAATGAGGAAGCTGATCCCTTCTGTTCTCTGGTTCAATGGATAGCTGTGTGGAAATGAACCTGAGCTCAAATTCCTTAAGCTCAGGATAGCTGAGGATAAAGTAACTTAGAACACAGCACTTCATTCCTTTCACCAGCAAATTAGGATTCAATTCCACACCTTTTATACCCAAACAAATCCAATCTACCAGTAACACCTGAAGGGAGTAGTTTAAATCCTTCTCCAGTCCTAATGCCTTTGCTCAATCTTCTCCTTATTCAAAGTTTTCCTGTGATAAGCCCTCAAAATGTTTTGTCAACAAAATTCAGGCTATTTGTGCCTCCTTCTCTAGTAACCCTTTTATGCAGTATCATTCCAATGCTAAGATGCTCTCTCTATCTATGTGACCATGACTGGACATGTAATAATGATTTGTAATGTGTGTGAACCTGAGGTTAATGACATCTTGCTTTCTAAAACGTTTGTTCGTCCTTGGATCGCTGACTCCCTAAAGCTGCTTGGACTGATCTCTGAGCTTATAGTTCTGCATTTTAATTGCCCCTGTTACATTTCCATCACTCAAGCCATAGTCCTGGGCTCCTGGAAACAGGCTCAGTTATACCAATTTTAAAACACCTTTTCCTGACCTCCTACCACCAAGTATTTATAGACCCATCTCTTTGCTAGCCATCCTTGCCAAAGTGATGAAAAAAAGTATCTACAAACGCCTTGTAGACTTACTGAAATCAAATTATGTTATGGAAACACCACAGTTGGGCTTTCCACCAAGACACAGTATCAAGACTGCCCTAATATCAGCCAACAATGTAAAACGCTTAATGAACCTAGGCAACTCTGTTCATTCTGGATTTGTAAGCTGCTTTTGATATGTTTGACCATTAGACCATAAGACCCTATGTTTTTACCAACTACTTAAAGGTCAAATGGACCACTGACAACTCTTAAAAAAAGGTTGGTTTAACTTTTTTTTTTAAATGCATTCGGATTTTAAAAAATTATTGATTTAAAAACATTCAGAGACATTGTGGTCTGGTGACCTTAGTAGGCTACCATCTCTATGATACCAGTTATTCTTAAAGAGTAGCAAATTGTGACCTACTTCATTAATATTCATGAAGTAGGGTGATTTGCGATCTACTAGGAATCACTAATTTAAAAATAAAACTTTAACATTAAGAATAGTGTTTACCGCATAGCAACGCAGTAAGAAATCACTATTTGGAAAACACTATTCTAAACTCTCATACAGCTGGCCCTAAATTCTTTCATTTAGTTGTGTTCTCCAAACTCTAGTGTGATGGTATAACAAACCAAAGCACCATGTGTACCTGCCTGAACCTTCACCACAATTCCGGTATCTGAAGAATGCTTATAAAGATTCTACTTCAGCTTTACAAGTAATTTGTATTATGTTCTAGAAAGAGACTGTTTGATTATGATAACTGCTTTTTTAAAATGCATTTTATGGTGTACATATTCAAACTTGTTTCCATATTTGGCAATTGAATTGAGTGAGGTGACTTTGGGTGCCCAGTATATACTTCAAGGTTGGGCTATATCAATGTATTGAGTGGTGTCAGTAGGTTGTTCTGGGCTTAAGATGGTTCAGGTGATGTAATGGTGTCAGATGGAAGGTAGGAAAAGCATAGGAAGCCAGGCCGTCACTGGAAAGGGTTTCCACAAGCTGGGGAGTGATGCTGCGGGATGAGGTTAGGCATGCTGAGTTGTGGTGAAGCCTGGTTTTGGCCTGGGGGTAGTTAAATCTTCGAGGGTGTGTTGCCTCAAATATGGCATGAGTGGGCAGATTTAGGAGTTTCAGTGGCCTTCAGTTATATAATTTTGACTTGCTGGTAGTCTTAAAGGCCAAGAATGCTAGTAGAGTAATAATATGTATTTGTAATTATGACCATCCTGCAAATAAAGCTACAATTTCAAGTGCTATGTACGTGTCTACTTGTAATATTCGAAAGTGAGCCTTGCCATGCTTTTCCCATTTTGGAAGGAAGAGGCAGATTAGACAGTAAGGGCTGGATTTATGGACTTTTGACACAGAGCAGCGCAGCAAGTCACCTTGCTATTCTACCCTATGTCAAAGGGAAAAGGGAGAAATGCACCATAACTATGCAATAGAGTGCATTCTTGTACTTTCCCACTGTGCTGGCGCCATTTTGGCTGCCCAATCCAGGCATGCTTGCACCATGGTGCAAAGGTGTCTGCCTTGCAGGCAGAATTGTTTTGTGCAGGAAGGAGCACCTTCCTGCACAAAAACTATTTTGGAAGGCTTTTTCCTCTTTCTATGTGTGCTGCGGAATGCAGCACACATAGAAAGAGGAAAAAACAAGGAGAAATAAGGATATTTCTCCTTGTGCCTCCACCAGGGAGGTGTCACATTTTGACACATCCCAAGGTTTACAGGCTCTTGTAAATCTCTGGATGCATCAAAATCCATGGGTGCTGCATAGGAACACCCACTGCAACGCCGATGGAATACCTCCCTTGCGCTGCCTTGCCTCACTCCATTTCTTTGAAGCCATTCAAAGACACGCAAAGTGACTTATCGTGGCCTCATTGATATGGTTGAGACGTTTGTACCGCCCTTATGCCACTGAAAATGAGGTAAGGGCAGCACAAGCCTCTCATAAATATGCCCCTAAATGTCTTGTAGATTGTTATTCGAAGGCAAACCAAATCTAGATCAGTACATGAAGAGAAATTGCTTTCAGGCTTTTTTGGTATCACACATATATAGTTCGATTTTGTTTGGCATCGTGGCTGCTTCAATAAGCTGAAAATGGCACATAAATTGAAAGTTGTCCCTAACAGAGGCCCTAAATATGTGTTGTCTATGGTCCCAAAACTCCTTCAGGTAGCATTGGACTGTATTTTCTTTACCCAATAAACACTAAAATATGGACTGCCACACAAACCTCTAGCATCACGCCCTGAAATTTTCGTGTAGAATATGAAAATATGTGGAACATATTTGACTTCTTAGGTATTGTGCATAGTACTGGGGATGTGAACTATTTTGGGAAGCTGGGATCAAATTTAGAAAATCAATGACACTCAGTTTCTTGTCACACTAAGTACCCAAGATTCGCCGATTCCGGTCACATCAAGCTCACGTGTTTTCGCATGTGCCCTCTGTTGTCCTTCTCACTTTCCTTAGAATTAACCTGAGGAAAGCCAAGAACACATCTGCATCCTCGCGTTACCACAGCAAAATGGCTGACCATGTGAAAATGAAGACTAGCACGTCGATATAATCAATGACCATGCTCTATGTATTTTCCGTTTTGTTTTGAATATTTAATCGCATATTAGATGAATCCAAGATGTAATGCTTTTCATTTTATGAAGAAAGACCTTCCAGTGAGGAGAGGTGGGTTTCATTATTGATGTGGATGTCAGGAAGCCTTGAGGTGACCTGAGTTCATGCCCTCAGAGGTACTCAGAGTATATGACTAGTTGAGATCGGCAAGCCCCTCTGACCTGTACCAGAGGTCCTGAAAGAAAGTGTCCTACAGGTGCCTGTGTCTATAAAAGGCTCATGGACGTTTGCTCTGTTATGTGACAGGCTCTTCACCCATGACAGCCACAGCCATTATTAGTGATTATTCCTCCCTTCTGAGCTAACTCTGGATCATTACATGGTAACATGCATGCATTCCACGAGGAGGGCCACTGTCTCACTCCTGGTTGGAAACTTTGCAGCATTGGCTACCTGCATGCAGTGCAAAACAATGGACCCCCCCCAACCACAGGATGGACCTTGTAGGGAAGTGGTTCTTAACTTTTTGATCTTAGTGGACCCCCACTTAATCAGTACTGGAACCTGGGGACCCCCATTGAATCATTATTGGTATCATGGGACCCCTGTGCAGTCATTACCTAAATCCGGGGACCCTAGCCTAAGCAAAACAATGCACAAAAACACAGAAACAAGCATTCATCAAGCAAACACACAAATCATTAAATATTTATGTAATTAAAAAACAATATTAAAAAAATCACAGTTTTAATTTTAATAGGAAGGTTGGAGCTTTTCTAAATTCAATTGAGGCTGCTCATCACCCTTACTGTATCTTGTGTGATTTATGTGCACTGGTCTTTTGAATCAATCTGAGGATTGTAACTTAATTTTTAGCCTCTAGTTTTAAATTTTGCTTCCTTATTTAGGTACACTTTATTAATCAATCTGTTAATATTACTTAATTTTCTAAGCAGTTGCTGATCTGCTGAGTAGGCTTTGTGGATCTCCAGGGTTCCCTGGATACAAGTTAAGAACCACTGCTGTAACTATCTATAAGATGTGCATGCTTTGAGTTTCTTCTTCACTCTGTAAGGCTGATTGGATCAAGTCCTTATCTTCCAGACAATATGATCTCAGCCATGTAGGTACACGTTAGAGCTCCAAATAAGGCAACCTTTAACCAGTGTATGTCTTATTTTGTTCCTCTACCACACCAGAGACGCACCTAAAAACTTCTACTGCGATTGTGCCTCTCTCTGCAGGTCCTTGAGCTCATCCCTTCACATATGTAGCACACCTCAAGGTCATTAATCAAAGATGGCTATATTCAGTTCATCTCACCAGGTCTCTCACCAGTCTCTCTCTACTTTTTCTGGCATATGCCATCGGATGCACTGCTGCTCTGCCATCACCTTGATAAGATTCTCACTGATTAACATTAAATATATCGACTTTATTGTTCACTCCTATTCCTGCAATCACACTAGGGAGAGCTGTGCACTAAAAGAGGATAGGAGCACCTCACTCATGCAGGACACCAAAAATGTTTCCTCCCTAGACCACACTGAAATTCAAGATCCATTGTGTAGCATGCTCCCTGTTTGCTAATGTACTTCAACACATTGTCAGGGGTGTGAAGCACCATGCAAACACACCTACAATACAATATACAAATCAAAAGCCATCAGTAGACGTTGCTACCCTGTGCAAGCAGTCATATTGATGGTTAGGTTTAGTGGCCCAGAGGCCCAGTGGCCAAGCACCAGCAAATATGTAAATAACTTCATGGACCAGGTTTAAATCCTGGTGGGTGAACTCAGTCTTCCATTTTTCTAAGGTTGATAAAATGAGGGCCATTAAGTTGTGTAACAATAAACATATGTTATTCAGGTGAACATGCCTTTTCAAATATATATGTTGTGTTCCATATAGCAGTGTTAACAAGCCCTATGAAAACCTATGCTTATATTTCAGCTAACATCGATGAGCATGCTGGGATCTTTAGGTTTACTCAGTTCATTAACACATATGTGACTACAGGTCTCAGCATACATGGGGGCTTATTTACAAGCCCCCATGGCGCAGGGCGGTGCAGCAAGTGTCTTGCTGTGTAGCCCTGTGCTGGGAAAGGGCAGAAATGTCCCGTGTCTAGGTGCTAAAATTATCTGCCTAGTGCCAACGCAGGCACACTTGCACAATAGTGCAAGGGTGCCTGTGTTGTACGGAATGATAATTTATTAGCAGGAAGGTGTCTGCAGAATGCAGCACACATAGAAGTAGCAAATCATCATTATTTAATGATTGTTTATGGGCAGGAAGTGCACATAAACAATCATTAATGGTGGTTTGCTCTTTCTTTGTGTGCTCTAGAATGCACCACACATGGAAAAAGCAAAAATGAGGAGAAATAAAAATATTTCTCCTCGTTGCGCCACTCTAACGCCACCCCTGGGGTTGCATTAGTTTTTGGTGCTGCCACAGGTTTATGATTTCTCGTAAATTTGGGGCAGTGTCAAAAGCAATGGGTGTTGCGTGGAAACGCTCACAAAAACACCCATTGCATGCCCCTCTGCCGCAGAAAACTGCACTGGGGGACCAATATTTACAAGGCGGTGTTAAGCTATGGAAACTGGCTTAGCACGCCTTGTAGATGTGGAAAAGGGCACAGCACCACTGCAGCGTCACTGAAAGTGTCACTCTGGTGACACTAGGGGCTCTTAAATAAGCCTTGTAGTGCTTTTGGTTTCAAGACCTGGACTGGCTACGGTATAGCCTCATGACAAGTGGCCAAAAGACAGCGATGAAGCCTGTATCAAATGTTTTCACTAAGGTATATGGGGTGCTTTTCTATACACAATGTGAATGATTTGAAAAAGGTAGCTGGATGCTAAATGCATCAATGCTACCAGCAATTGAAGTGTCCTAGGTTATATTTACTGTTACTGATTTACAAGGCAGTGTTCTGTGGTGAAATGACATGAAACTCAATCCTCTGTGGAAATGTGTGGTATGGTGCCTTTCTTCACAAGCTGTGCCATGTTGCAATCAAATGAAAGCTTCAAATGAAAGGGTAGGTAAAACAAAAGGAAGATGTCCACAAGTCACAAAGGACTATTTCAAAGAAAGAAAAGAGAAAATGTGAGTTGAAAAGAAACATGTTGCAGAAAGATGCAGGAACTTCGAAAAATGCTTGTTTCAGAACCACAAAAGCACTGCATACTCTAACAACCCTGGGTGGAGTGTCCTAACTTTTAAAAGCTTAAAGTAAGCATTTGTAAGATATACAGACAGATGCATCATTTTATTAAATTGTGATTACCTAATTGCGATTCCCTGCGAATTGCAATTAGGTAATCGCTATTCTAATGTATGAAACTCATGGAGTTTCTTTTTGCATTTCCTAATGGGTTGCAAAGCAACCTACCTCATTAATATTCATGAGGTTGGTCGCAATTTGCGACGCATTAGGAAACGTTAAAATCACAAGGATTGTGGCCTGCTGGGCTCATCAAACCACCATGTCTGTGATTGCTTTTAAATAAAGCTATTTTTTTTAATGCAGCCCTTTTTCCTTAAAGGAAAATGGGGTGCTCTAAAAAAAGAAAAATACAAAGCTTTCTTTTTATTTTCTAAGAGTAGCTCTTAAAAAACAATTTTGCATGCATTCACAAATGGAAAGGGATCCCGATCGGGCTGTTTGTGACCACAAAAGTGCATGACACATTTGGCCCTCAGTCTCCAAGCTAGTTTGTTAAATAAAGCACAAGATTACCTAAAAGTGAAAATGAGGGGTTACAAACATATGTAGCTATATTACGGAAAACATATTGAGCAACATTACCTTCGAAAGGCTCCCCTGCCATCACCTTACCAACTGGGGGGTAACACAGGCCCCTGCAGCCCTTATGGTGCGAGGCAGTCCCCTACTCTGCAGGGGGACCCCTTTCCTTCAAGGGTTCCCCCTTCAGCCAAAGACTAATGAATATTTGTGAAATTGGCTTATGTTGTGGTAGTTCACAGTTCTGAATTGAGACCAGCCAAAATCTTAAAAATGTAAAAATAACTGCAAATAAGACAAATAAATGACTTACCAGCTTACACACAACACAGCACCTTCAGTACTCAGAACAAATACCGTACAAATACAGCATATCACTGGTGTGCTGTCCTGCTGGGCATCTCTGTGTTGGCAGCAGCAAGCATCTCTGATCACACACTACTCATACAACATGCAACACTGCACCTTGGCATACACATGGAACACATGATGGATGTACTATGTAGTTAGCTATTGCTCTGTTCAGAATAGCACTCTCCACCATGGCACTCTACACAATTCCCTGCAACTAGTCATTCTAATGATTTTTGGGGCTCCTAGAGAGACATATTTTGGATCCCCTGGTTAGGGACGTGTTTGGTCCAATCCTACACAGTACCAAAATATATTGACTTATAAGGTAAATCATCCGAAGTGGGATCACATAAAAACAGACAAAATATGACTTGACTAGGGCCACAAAATCATAAAGATGACACTGGGTAGAGATGGGCAGAGTTTGAGGTAGACGTAAGCAGACAGAGAGAAAGAAGTTGAGATGGAGAAATCGAGGTGATATAGAGATAAAAAATCACTTCACCAGGGGAAGTTCTTGGAAGACGGGAGCCTTGAGCAATTGCATTCTTTGCCCATTTGTTACAAAGTTTCTACCCACAAGAGAAAAGTAACACCCAACACAATCCAAATGGCTGACAAACACATACATGCATGCAGTGGGCGAATGAGCGTGCCTACTGACCTAGAGGATGCCCAAGCATATTGGTACAGCCTTTTGGCCTCACCCACTAAACACTAAAGGCCTGATTTATTATAGTATTCCATTGCCTTTGTGTCATGCATGGTGTTGCAAGTTCCATGCAATACTAAATTCAGGTTTACCAACAACACAAGGTTACCTTGTGTTGTCCTTCGTTGCTTCGTAAATCTGAAGTAATGCAAGGCAACACAAGCATCTGCCTTGCATTACTCTGCCCTGGGAAAGAGTTCCAAGGGTGGAACGTGCGTGTTCCCACGCAGCCAGACATGGATTTAGTGCATTCCCAGATTAACCAAGACTGATAATGCGTCAAAATGCTACGCCTTCCCAGGGGAGGTGCAATAAGGAGAAATATTTTAATGTCTCCTTGTTGTTTCCTCTTTCTAAGTGATCTGCATTCTGCAACACACTTAGAAAGAGGAAAAAGCCTCAGAGGAGTGTTTCTGTCTAGGAAGGTGTCCCTTCCTGCACAAGAACATTCCTGCCTGTAATGCAAGAACCCTTGCACCATGGTGCAAGGGTGCCTGTGTTTGAGCTAGGCAGCATATTGTGAACCAGTAATGGCAGAGAGCAGAAATATGCCATATGTAGGTAAATATGGCACATTCCACCCTCTCTCTTTCATGTAGAACAGTACATTATTTTGCTGTTTTGCGTTGCATGAAAGATTGATATATCTATAAAGATTGATAAATCTGGCCCTAAGTACATTAACACACAACTTTCTGCATTGACATTGCCACCTGAGAGAACATTGCATTTGCCAAAACATAGCATAACATAACATATCTTTTAAAAACGTTTAAAAGGTGTCTAACAAAACTTACAATGTGTCATTTATGGCACATAGACCTTTGGCTGCCTTTTTGAAAGCTTGCTTTACCACAATATTTCTGGGTCATAAATACTGCATCGGTAGTGCCACACGGAGTGCTGCAGGACTCTGAGGGGGTCACTTGAGTGGCTCTTTAAAAATGCTGAATTGCTGTGGGACATAGAACTTCATAGAACGACCAGTGGCAAGTAGGTTAAAATGCACAATATCTCTTTCATGGATGAGAGCCTGAGCTTTAGCAAACGGTGTGTGTTAAACCTCATCTGAGAAATGTGGTAACAAAACATTTGGCAACGCTTCGTACATAAATAAATATGCAAATAACCACAGAGCCTGTTGAATTAATGAAGAACAGAATGAAGACTGCTGTGAAACAAAAGTAAGAGTAAGAAAGCTTTCTAACGCTACTAGAGACTGACATTGAGATTTGAAAATTGATCTATAGGTCATTATGAGTAATACTAAATACATTATAAATTTTTTGCATGAAAAGTGCACCTGAGCAAGGGACAATAGCCTTAATCAAGTAATCCGAAAAATATAATTTCCATCAAACATTTAATGTATAGCGTATTGCGAAGTCCTTGGATGACAACGGCACGATTCAAAGAGTGTAAGACGTCTTTTGTGTAGACAACCAACAACAGCGCTCCTCATCAGGCAGCCTCACCACACCTGCTTTCAAGGTCGAACTGAACAGAAAAATAGGAATCAATGTCCCCTATTCGCGAATCAGATAGCTGAAACAGTAGTAGACATTTGAAAATCTGGGCAGTATTGAACTTGTAAAGATATGGTCTATAAGTGTTTTGTATGGTATGGGGTACTGCATGCATTGGCAAAGTAGGAAAAGCAAGAAAGAAAGAAAGAAAGAAAGAAAGAAAGAAAGAAAGAAAGAAAGAAAGAAAGAAAGAAAGAAGGAAAGAAAGAGGAAAATAGATGGAAAGAAAGAAGAGATGAAAAGGGGAGAAGGAAAGCAAATGAAATGAAGAGAGAAGTAAAGAAAGACAAACAAGGAAAGAAAGAAAGAACAATAGAAAGGAGGAATCGAAGAAAAGAGATGAAAACAAAGAAGGAAAAATAAAAAAAAATATCTAGAGAAGGAACGAGTAGGAAAGAACATGAAAGAAAGAAAGAAGAAATGAAGGAAAGAAAGAGGGAAAGAAAGAACAAGAAGGAAAGAAGAAAGAAAGAAAGAAAGAAAGAAAGAAAGAAAGAAAGAAAGAAAGAAAGAAAGAAAGAAAGAAAGAAAAAAGAAAGAGAGAAATGAGAAAGGAATAGGGAAGGAAAGAGAGAAAAAAAATTAAAGAAGGGAAAAGAGAAGGAAGGAAGCGAGGCAGACAAAAAGGAAGGAAGAAGGGCAAGAAAGGAAGGAAGGCAAAAAAGAAGGAAGGATGGAAGGGAGGAAGGCAAAAGGTAGAAAGGAGAGAAGATGGAAAGAAAAAAGGAAAGACAGTAAGAAAGAAAGAAAATAGGAGGGCTAGAAAGAATAAGGAAAGAAAAAGGAAAGAGGACAAAAAAGAAAGATGTAAAGAATAGAGGAAAGAAAAGAAGAAAGAAGGAAAAAAGAAAGAAGGGAAGGGAAGGGAAGAAATAAAGAAAGAAGGAAAAAGAAAGCTGGAAATAAAAGCCAAAAATCAAAAAAGACTGACGGAAAAAATAAAGAAAGAAGGAAAGAATGAAAGAAAAAAGGCAAAACAGAAAAAACGAAAAATGACAGAAGGCAAAAAGAAAGAACGAAGTAAAGACAAACAAGGAAAGAAAAGGGAAAGAAAGAACAATAGAAAGAAGGAAACAAAGAAAAAAGATAAAAACAAAGAAGGAAAACTACAAAAAGATCTAGAGACGGAACTAGTAGGAAAGACCATGAAAGAAAGAAAGAAGAAAAGAAGGAAACAAAGAGGGAAAGAAAGAACAAGAAGGAAAGACAATGAGAAGGGAGAGAAAGAAAGAAAGAAAGAAAGAAAGAAAGAAAGAAAGAAAGAAAGATAGATAGAAAAATGAGAAAGGAATACAGTGGGAAAGAGAGAAAATAAACAATGAAAGAAAGTAAGGAAAAAGAACGAAGGAGAAAAGGAAGGAAGGCAGACAGAAAAGGAAGGAAGGCAGGCAAAAAAGCAAGGAAGGCAGACTAAAAAGAAGGAAGAAGGGCAAGAAGGGAAGGAAGGCAAAAAAGAAGGAAGGATGGAAGGGAGGAAGGCAAAAGGTAGAAAGGAGGGAAGATTAAAGGAAAAAAGTAAAGACAGTAAGAAAGAAAAAAATAGGAGGGCTAGAAAGAATAAGGAAAGGAAAAGGAAAGAGGTAAAAAAAGAAAGATGTAAAGAAAAGAGGAATTCAATAAGAAAGAAGGAAAAGGAAGAAATAAAGAAAGAAGGAAAAAATACAAGAAAAGAAAAACCCAAAATAAAAAAAGATTGAAGGAAAAAATTAAGAAAGAAGGCAAAACAGAAAGGAAAAAGAAAATGACAGAAGGCAAAAAGAAAGAACAAAGTAAAGACAAAAACAAAGAAAGAAGTAAAGAAAAAGAAAGAATGCAAAAAATAAATAAGAAAAGAAGACAAAAAGAAGCTAACAAGAAAAGAAGGCAATATGGAAAGAAAGAAGGTATGAAATAAAGATGCAAAAAATGAAAGGAATAAAGGAGAGAAGGGGTGAAAGAAAGAAGAGGAAAAGGAAAAATAAGGTAAATAATAAAGTAAAGAAAAATGGAAAGAAGGAAAGAAAGAAGATGGAATGAAGGAAGGAAGGAAGGAAGGAGGGTTCAAGTTTAAAATTATTGGATCCGAAAACCCATATTACTCCCACCATGTTTAAATAAAACTGTTACAAGTGTGATGTGAGCACACTAGCCCCCTTATACTTACCTCACGTGTGCCCCCTCTTTAAACAGAGAGGCGGAACAACTGGTGAGGAGAGCCAATCAAGGAAGCAGGAAGGAGGAGAAAATGTAACCATTATCAAGCAGGAGGGTGAATCCAGGAGGACGGAGACATTGGAGAAAGGAAGATGTCAGATGCCAAACGAGGACCGGCCCAAGAAACCCACAAGGACAACTCAGCTCGAGAGAAAGGTCCTGAAACTTGGAGCAAGGAGTGATGGTCAGCCCCGAAGGACACTGTTGAGCTGCTGCAACTCAGGAGAGTTGTGGCGTAGTTGGTGAGTCCCGAGAGGATGGAGTGGGAGGAGGGATGGAGGCAAGCCAACACAGACAACGGATAGAGAGACAGAGGAGGCAATGCAACACAGATGGGGGCAAGCCAAGAAAGACCATGAGAAGAGAGGCTGGGTGGGGCCAAATAAAAATGAGAACAGAGGCAGTGTGTGAGCAAGGCAAAATGGACAATGCGAGGAGGGAGGGTAAGCAATAGACCGGGGTATGGAGGGTGAAGGCAAGCCAACACGGATGGAGAAGGCACATGGAGGGGGAGACATGCATTAGGGAGCCGGCTAGAGCCAGCGAACAAAGATTCACTCTGACAGAGAGCTTAACAAAAAGGAAAAAGTGGTAACTAAAAAATGAACAGTGGAAGGACACAAGTAATGCATACTTTCTGCAGTGAAGGGACAACCACTTAAAGAGGAAGGAGGTCTACAGCAGCTGACCAATAAGAAGAAAACAAATGAGAGTGACAGTGAAGCCAGCCATTTGTAAGCAATGGGATGTCTTTAAGCCCACTGATAGAAAACAAAAGGTCTTGAAGAGACAACGCATAATCTGAGGTGAGTCCTAAGAAATGTGCTGCTCTGACTAAGGAAACAAGGAACTGCTACTAGAGGAATTGTTTGACAAGACATTATTTGTAAGATGAAAAGAAGATCAGGGCCCTCCTTGGTGAAAAAGACGTGATGGCAGAAACACAGCACAATACTTGCCAGTTTGTGACTCTATCAATGACTGATATGTAAAACTAGACTGCAGTAACAATGAACCTGTACATCTGGGAATTGCTATATCACATCAAATAGCTTTATGGAATTTTTAATTTTTAACACTTTGATCATTCCTCTTTATTTCCTCTTTTAAAAGGAGAAATAATTAAATCCGTCAGTGACCATTCATGAAAAGGGCCTACTATGCTCCCCTCATTAATCTCCTTCTGTAGCTTTTCTACCACCACACCTGGTGCCTCTTTGGCTAAAAGCAATTTGTCTGCCTGCCTACTGCCCCTGGGCTCTTGGTAACCAACCCTGAAACCCACTTAAAAACCCCATTCCAATCTCAAAGACGTTTCTTGATCAGGATATAGTCCCAGCCATGGCAATAAGCCCTCTAGTCTAACTGGCATACAAGTCTTTGGTCTAGCAGCACTTTGAAATCCCCTCCCCTTGTTCACACTGCATTGTTTGGATGGGCTTGTCTTCATCCACATTTCCACCCCTCTTGCTTGAATTTGCATGGGTGTCAGGAGCAAAAGCCTTTATTGAAATTCCAACATGCCCCCATGTTTGTGCTTGGAGACTTTGGTGCTCCACCCACCCCTTGTTGGGTGGGATGCAACTTAAAGGATTTGTAAACTATTAGCAAGCCGCTCGCCATGTAAGTGGAGGCAATGGATTGTAACAATGCCATCTACTGCATCCATAACTCAGAATCCACATCCATCCAGGTTTTACCAGGATTAACATTTACCCTTTCCCTGAGTTCCTCATCATAATTAAGCCAGGCGAAACCCCGAAAGTGCATCTGGGCTTTCCCTATGATGTCCATGTATTTGAGTAGGGCAATGGCCCTATCTGTTTATTTCTCACAGTAAATGCTAGCAAACATAAGAAAGGTGGATCTCCAGTTTTCAATCGTAATGGGCACTCTGGGCCGTGCCAATTCCCACTCCTCTTCCTTAGACCCCTCTTTAGCTTGTATGTCCCTTTGTATCAACTTGAATACATCCACATATTCATGTTTTAATACCCTGCTCTTGTTTGTTTCTGAGACGTGCGACCCAAAGGCATTTCTAAGTCCATGTACAGCACTCTTTTCTTATGAGCATCCCCACCCTTCCCATCAGCACCTGCTTCATCCTCACTTTGCCTAGTAACCTCTGAGGCCTTCCTTCCCTCCTTCACCTTCCCATCTTGTTGCTCCTGGCTCTACCTTTTTGCCACCTCTGCTTCCATTTGAGATGACTGTTCTTTCTCCATTACTGCATCACCTACACCCACCAATTTACACAATACTCTACCCGAGCCAGTCTGTAATTTCTCCCATACAGACCACCACTCCCTCTTACCTGGCGGTAACCATCTGGGTACCCAGTTCAATTTGCGATCCCCGCCTCATGTCTCTCTCCACCACCCAGCTGTGTCCCCAACCTCCCCACGTGAAGTCAGCAAAACACCATTTGAAGAGGCCATTGCGCCACTGCTCTGCACACTTTGTACAACTGGCACTCCTGCTTCTGAGACATCATGCACTTCACCTTCCACCCACTCATCACTATCTCCCCAATAGACCAAAACCACTTCATCCTCACATTCCTTCACTTCTACCAACATGGATCCAGCCACAGTTGCACTGCGCAGCCCTAGCACCTCCTTATCACAGCTGGCATAAGAAGCAATTCTGTCTGCGCCAGTCAATTACTGAATTGTAGGGAACGCCACTGAAGACCCCTCTACTGCTTCAGACCAACGTGAAGAGGCTGGCATGCGCCCTGTTGGTGTCTCCACCAATCTGCCAGTCTCACCCGCCTTCACTGCTGCTCTGATCCCTTCCTGGCCGTTAATACCATGTGTGTTCCTTGTGCTACCAACCTCACAGGCTACACTGGCTTCCTTGTCGTCTTCACAACCATCCTCATATATCCATACCCATCACCCACCACTCCTGGCATGGCCTCAAGGAGCGCTGCTCTCCCAGGAACCTGCCATGTCCTTGACCCTCTTGGCTTTCCCAGTTCAGTTAAAGGCCCCATCTCTCTTCTTACAAACCCTCTCCCAGTACAGCTCCATCTCCGCCACCAGTCTGCACTTTTCTTGTATCCTGTCCTTAAGATCACTGCCAAGCCATATACTGGCCTGAGCCCAAGGGTTTGTAAAGCCCAAAGACACCTTCCCGGCATTTGTCCCCTGAGCTTTAGGCAAACTCCACCCTAACCCTTTCTCCCTTGTCATCAATGTGCCCTGTCCTGGCTCCAAAACCGCTGCCCCTGTGTCCTTGGGCCTATCTACCTGAGCCCTGCTCTTCATTTTAAGGTGCTGCCGAGGCCCAGTCCCCAAGCCACACAGAGTTCTGCATGACAGATCAATGGGCCCTTCATCACCAGGGGCCCCACCGGCCCTCCGGGCCCCCACATCTTCAGACAGACATGCCTCAATCATTTCGGTTTAAGCAGGCCCCATCCCCTGAGAAACCTCCTTATTAGATAAGCCCCTGTCCAAAGCAGTCCTCTGTACAGAAGCTGAAAGGCTCTGATGCCTTCCAGCAGGTCTAGTTTTTTCCAGCGCAGGCAACACTCTGCACCCCTGCCCGGCCCCCACCCAGCTAGGTCTGACCGTTCCCATGCGACAAAGTGCACGCTGCTACAGCTGCCGCAACCCCACATGACACAGCTTGCGTTTGGCATGACATGCCAACCCAGGCCTGGTCAAGGATGCTAGACCTGAGGAGATCAGCTCGACCTGTCTTGCCCAACTTACTCAGTGTGGCCCTCACTGCATCTGCCTTCTCCCTGCCTTCCATAACAGCTAGGCGCCCAATAAATATTTCAGGACTTCTTCAGCTGTTGCTACGCTACAAACCCCACTCAAACTAATTAATAGAGCAAGCAAATAAACTAATTGGTAGCAAAAGGTCCGCGCCCAGGACGAGAATGACCCCCTTTCCGTAGCTCTTTTATATTGTTCCCTGAACACCCCGTCCCTGCCCAGATACTGCCTAACCTATCCTTCCACTTACTAGCCTGTCATGAAGAATCGAGTGGGAAGACTAGACTGCGCTTCTGCATCCCACGTGACCCCCCATTCCACTAAGGTCTCTTGTAAATCTGCTGAGTTGTGCATGCAGATTCTTGTTTTGTTTTGTATTTGTAGGCTATATCACTTGTGTCTGGGTGCAGGTTTTGTCTGTTTCCTTGTGTACTGAGGCCCAGATTTACACACACTTTGCATTGGAATTGCGTTACTTTTTTAATGCACACACTGCAAAGTACAGTGAAGAGATTTACAATCCATAGTACATCATGATTTGTATTGGATTGTAACCAAACGTAATGCAAAGCTACACAATGCACTGCCTTGTCTTACTCAGCAAGAAGGGAGCATTACATAGGTGGTGCATTGGGATTCATTTGCATCCACCTATGGGTTTTGATGCAAATCTCTTTCTTCAAAGAATTGTAGACATGGATTTGCTCCACAATCTTGCACCTGCTTGGCACAGCTATAATGAGGAGAGATAGTTTCATGCCTCCAAGTTTTTCCCTCTTTGAACATGTGCTGCATTGTACAGCACACTTAAAAAGTGGGAAATGCCTTAAAGCATAGTTTTTGGTACTGGACAGGACTCCTTCCTGTACAGGACTCCTTACTGTAGAAAACTATGCTTATCACAATGCACTATGGTGTAAGGGTGTCTGCTTTGCCGCATGGCAGACAAAATTGCACCAGTGCAGGTAGAAAGTAGAACATATTTTAGCAGATATGGCACTGACCTTTAATTTTCTGTGCTGCGTTGTGTGATATTTTTTTAGTAAGTGTGTGTCTGAGTCTGGGATCAGTCTGGATTTAAATTGGCCAATCATGGCTTGGCTGTCATCAGAGAAATGTGTGTGCCACACACCTAAGGCTGATAGAAGCACTTGTGCATCGCCAAGAGAGAATGGGTTAGCAGTAGCTTAAATGTATTGTTCGGTGCATTGAGGAATTGTTATGTTAGATTTGGAAGTAAAGAATATGGTTTAGTTGTGACTTATTTTCTGTACATACCCCAGAATCACAGCAGAGCTGTCTTTAACTGGCGTATGGGAAGCAAAAAAATGTAAGAAGTCGGCGATTGTAGAGTCTATGAGTCTACGTGCTCCCACTTCCTCACTCTCTCCCTCTTCCCCATCTCAGTGCTGTTCATCCTCTCTTCCTAGCTACTGCTCTGCCTCATCACTCCTTCTGTCTGCCTTCCTCTCTTTACCTTATTCCCTCTATTTCTTTTAACCCCCCTTTCTTTTTCTCTGTCTTCCATCCTCTGCCTCTCTCCCCTCATCTAGTCACCTGTCTCTTATTATCTCCCTATCCTTTTTCCTCAATTTATTTTCTTGCCTATCTCACTTTCACTGTCATCCTCCTACTCTCTTACTTCCCCCTTCACATCTTCCTTTCTCATTCACCCCCTACTGTTCATGTCTTTGTCCTTCTGCCACCTATGTGCCTGTTTTCTTGACTTCACACTTTCTGTCTTCCTCTTTCACACTTTTTTTCACTCTCACTTTGATTATCCTCTTTCTGTCCCCAAGAAAAGGGAGAGTGAGTTCTGTTTGCTCCACTATCTGTCTTGGCCAGAATGGGCTTCTGCCAAGGACTTTATTTCTTCAAAGGACACGAAAGTAGTATATGCTTCAGTAGATGATGCCATTTGGTTAATCCATTTGTGTGGTTAAGGTGCGGAACTGGAAAAGTGTGTCATCAAGTTAGCATTTCGGTTGCTTCCTATTTACGCATGTGATTTCCCTTTATTGGGCATGCAACTGAATGGTACGATTACACTGAATTCCTATCCCATTTCTTGTGCATTGTTCAAGATGTTTAGTACCTTCCTGCAGTGGGTTTTCATGAAGCTGAGTGGGCATTAGATGTCTCGCTATTTGGATGATTTCCTTTTTGTGGACATAGGGGGTGACAGGTAACTTAGCCAGGGCTCTGAGGCAATGTGAAGGCATGGCGGAGGTTTTGACAGTACCTTTGGCTCCCCAAAAAACAGAAAGTCCAAACACCGTTTTGACCTTCTTGGGGATTGAATTGGGCACAATACAGTTGACATTTGGTGGTGAGGCTGCCCAAAGACAAAGTGCAGGAAATTCAAGTTTTCTTTAGTAAAGTGGTGGTGGCACAGAGACTCGAGCTCAGGGTGGAGCACAGTTGTTTGATTTTCTGAACTTTTCATGCAGAGTGGTCTGGGGTGAGAGGATCTTGTGCAGGAGCTGGGCATGGCAATGCATGGCACAGTGTTGCCTCACCATAGGATTCACGTTTTTATGGGGGTGAGAGCTGACCCCAGGGATTGGGAGACATTTCTGGAGGATTTCAATGAGGTCTCAATGGCTTTCCAGGAAGATGATTGTTAGAAATGGGGTCTCCTGTTGGCAGTGGTCTGCATCCTGTCCAGGTAGGGACCCTCAGTCTAATCAGGGTAAGGGAGTCACACACCTAAGATAACCCCTGCTCACCTCCTTCGTAGCAATGCACGAGCAGTCAGGCTTATCTCAGAGGCAATGCATTAAGTATTTATACCCACACACAATAACACAGTGAAAACACTACAAATGGACATGACGCCAGTTTAGAAAAACAGCTAATATTTATCTAAGTAAACGAAGACCAAAACGAGAAATATCCAACATACACAAGCAAAGATACGAATTTTAAAAGATTAAATCCCAATAAAGTACTTAGAAACACACTAGTTCCAACTGGTGCTACCACAGCATCATGATGGATTAATTTCCAACAGTCCGACGCCAGTTGCGTGGGAATGCGTCAGGGAGCCGTACAGACCCCAGGTACAGTACCTTAGAAATGAAGCGGAGTCAAAGACATGGAGTCGGGGAGGTGCGGTGTCTGTTCTGTACAGCTTCGCAGGAGGTGAGGCATTGGGTCATTACTGCTACACAGGGGAGGTCAGGTGCCGGCTCCTTATGGAGGTAGCATAGGTGAGGCAGCGTAGGTGGTGAGGTGTTGGTTCCTTACGATCCGGAGTGGTCGATGCATCCAGTGGGTCAAGACGTGATGAGGTCACCTCCTTGGGGTTGCGGTCACACCACAGGGCCACATGCGCTGCGGCAGAGTCAGGGGTCACTCATGTCAGTGGCACGGCACTCGGCACTCACAATGCTGAATGGTGCTTGGTGAAAGAAGGGAGAATGGTATTGGGAGTGGAAGGAGCTCATGGGGGAAAGGTGAAACAGAGAATGTAAAAAGTAGGAGTGGGGAGACGATTGGGTGAAATGAATGTGGGAGGTGCAAGAGGATTGTTTTCAAGATATTTTGCAAAGTGAATATATAGTGTTGAAATGTTAAAATGTTAAATGATTTGCAATCAAGTCCTAGTAAATGTCCTTTTACACTTTACTGGACTGTTGTGTACAATTACATCACAAAGAAACAGACGTAGACTATGTGGCAGGATCACCGTAGCGATCCCAGCACAACACCGGAACTCCCTCTTCCCAGGAAAAATAAAAACATCCAGGTCACAACAGAAGGTGCTGAGGAGAACCCAGAAGGAGGGAGGAGAAACCACCCAAAGAGGAGATGAAGAAGAATAGATCGCCAACGAGAGCGTTGAGGACCGTAGCAGACGGGTACAGGACGAAAAACCAACGCAGCGAGGGAACCACAAATCCTGGACGTATTGCGTAGCAGACGGAACACCGAACACCACCTGTAAGTCATCCCCTGGAGGAAGCATGCTACTTGAACACAGGAGAGACGCCCACTTCTCTGGAGGTGCAGCAAGTATACGCAGAGCAACCAGAAGGCATACCTTCTTGCCAGACATACGGAGGGACATGGTTGACCAAGGCACGGTAAGTATTTAAGGGCAATGTCTTAAAGAGGGGGGTGAAAATCCGAAAGTAAGAGGGTGGTAGGGACGCTAGGAAGAGATAGGCTAGCACCTCCACACTTCTCTTAGTGACAGACATGACCATTGTGGTTTATGCACCTTTGTACATCTGTGTGTGTTGTGACCGCACCAGTGAGCACTTCCTTCTTCCCCCTTCTGGTCAAACCCTCACCAACCTTCACAAGGCTTCCCACCCCTAAAATCCCTGAGAGGGAGAGACCCTTACCTGACATTCCTCTGTTGTTCTTCCGAGGGATGATCTTCATCGAGATCCCAGAAAGGCAAACCACTTACGTGAAAAGGAAAAAGACAGAAGACAATCAAACCCTGAATAAAGGAGAAAAGTGACCAAAAGACTGATAATAGGACTGAAGAAGAGAAGAAACTAAATTTGTTGAAAACATAAGGAAAGCATGGTTGTAAGAAAATAAAATTCGGAGAAATCCCAGTGGTCGACCAATTTATTTATTTTTCAGAGCGTAAATAAGTCTCGCCCGAGGAACGCCCAGTGACAGGTTACTAGCTCAGCACCAGCTACAGAACAACCTAAGCCAGGAGAGAACAAAAGTAGCTGTAGAGCACCTGACTACAATGCCTTCCACCCTACGTCAGACACAGGCACCTGTAAACTAAAGTACACAGTCATTTAGTTTTTTTTTGTAAGGGTCTATATTAAGTAACATGAACAAATGAACTTAAAAGAGCTGCTTTATTGTGCTCTACTGATGTGTGCTTTTGGCACGTGTTCTTTCTCTCGTATTAAAATTCAGCAGGTATATACATCCAAAATGAAACCTTAAAAACCCAAGAAACACTCAGGCCGGTCCAATGCCTCTGGTAGGCAGAGAGAAATTCGACCATACGAAAAAACTGCACAATAGGAAATTTACCTCACAGGCAGGCAAATACCAATGACTCTGCCCAGCCCCACCAGGAGGGGCGTAATGCAAAATGATTGCCCCCCTCCTCCTTGCAAAATCTGATGAGGGGAGCCTGAGACTCTCATATCTCAAAGATATTCATATGCTTTGGGCTCAACGACTGAACCCTGACGGCTTCCCCCTCAATCCCCTACTGTAAGGGGGTTGTTGGTGTTTGCGTTACTTCACAGCCCACTGGCCTTTCACAGTATGAGCGGTTGGGAAGTCTCCATACGTTTTAATGAGTATTCTGTGACTGTGATACGACTCGAGTTCTTATCTCGGATCTCGCCATTGTGTCATTCTTGATAAATGATCGTTTCTGCAATATTTGTCAGATAAAGTAACGGGCCAAACCCGGGAGCTACTTGGAATTGGCTAAATTCGAGTATTTAATGATAAGAAATAAACAAATGACAAATAATACAACCAGATCTGCTTCATGCGATCCCTGGAGGTTACGCTTCTGATGTACTCCTATTACACAGCTGTTACTACAGTACCCACCACAGAAATATAAGTAATATATCCACCATGGCGTGTTCCACTGACACACCGTCCTAAAGACAGAGACTGACCGTCCTAGGTGGAAATGCTACTAGGGTTGGAGCACATTCACATACATGCCAGACAAGCACATGACTGCCTGTGGCCCAACCCTAATTAGCAGCCTCCCAGAGGTGAAATCTGAAGTTGCATACAGCAGCTCAGTACTTGGGGAGAAGTTGTTCACTAGTAGCTAAAGCTTGTGAATCAGCATGGGTTAACACAATCACGTAATCACAGCTCTATTTTCATTGGGTGACCTCTTTATTTCCTGGGTAAGTCTCCAAACTTTCTCAAACCATTTAGAACTAATTAAGATGTGAGGTTTAGCATTTATCAATGCATTGAGGGGGTCATTACAACATTGGCTTGTAACCGCCGTGCGGCCGCCAATGCGGCCGCACTCCCGCGGTGCCCATTATGACATCCCCAACAGAGTTTCCGCCCGCCGGCCCAGCGGGGATGTGGGCCGCAACATGGGAGCCGGCTCCAAATAGAGCCGGCGGTGTTGCGGCCGTGCGACGGGTGCAGTTGCACCCGTCGCGCTTTTCACTGTCTGCTATGCAGACAGTGAAAAGCTGCACGGGGCCCTGTCAGGGGGCCCCGCAACTCCCCGTACCGCCAGGAAAAGGCTGGCGGTAGGGGGACTCGTAATCCCCTGGTGCGCGCCGCGGTCGTAATTCCCTCTGAAGCACCGCCAGCCTGTTGGCAGTGCTTCAGCCAAAACAGCCCTGGCGGTCTTGAACCGCCAGGGTTGTAATGAGGGCCTGAGTGTCTTTTGCATTACTCAAGTGTACAGTTTTTACATCTGACTTCAAGAGGAGCTTCGCTTCAGATCAGCCATTGTATCAGATATCGAATGTGAACCAACATTTAACGAAATACTCTGCATTTAACTAGAAAGCAATTCTGGAGAGAGGTTGAAGCAATGCAGAGGGCATGGAGAAGCAAAGAGACTAGATGAGGAATACAGAGAGTGACGGGAGACAGAGATTGTGGCCCTAGGGCCAGGGTTGCCAACTTTGGAATTGGAGCTTCAAGTCCCTCCTTCAGCTCTACAGCCTGTGATTGTGGGCAAATCACATACACTTCTGTGCCTAAATAAACTAAATTAACCTTGTGTAATGTAACTGGTGCTCAATGTAAAGTGTTCCAATGCCTCAGGGCCAAGGTCCCGCAGTAAACAAAAAAAACAGAAGCATGTGAGGGCGAGCAATGCATGCTCGGGTGAGGGACAGGGGGCAGAAACACAGGAAAAGGCCACTAACGTGGAGCGTGGGGTGTTCCTCGGAAGCACACTGTGTTTGGAAGCCACATGAGGTGCAGGGGGTGGAAGAGAATAAAAGATACACTCTCGAGGAGTGGGTCAGCAAAAAATGAGTTCCCAAAAAGCAAGCACTGGTGGAAAAAAACATGAAGAAGCCTATTAGAGAGGTGTTAAAGAAGCCAATAAGACAGGTGCTAAAGAGGCTATGATCCACTGGAGGCACAAAGACATGCTGGAAGAGCTTAATCAAAGAGAGCCAAGGAATGTAAATACCGCAACTGAGTAAGAAAACAAAAAAGCAATGGTAAAGAATGGGCAGAATGTATTCTTAGGCAAGCTTTCAGAATGTCCCCAATATGTCTCTGCAACCAGAAAGCTGAGTAGTCTGGTAGGTTTCGACCTAAGAATGGGTATTTCTGTCGCTGGATCAAAGCGGGGCCTGTGTTCTAAAAGTGGGCCTGCCAGCGTAGACAGCTGGCAACTGAGGAGCTTAGCACTGTCCATGTTGGTTTGGACCATGACTTCTAATCCTCTCAGGAGGAATGGGGCTTGTTTTGCAGCCACTGGAACTCACCTCGAATTCCACTGCGTGCGCTGCGTAGCCCAGCGGGAAAAAGCACGTCTAAAGCTATTCTCGGCAGCTGGCACCAGCTCGTCATTGGCCTAACAGGGAAGGGAGAGGATCTCTGTCACAAATTCGCCTCTAGGCTGGTAGCGCACCGATATTTGCCTAGAATGACAGTTTCGGGATCACCCAAAATACAGCATCTGGTTTCCGCCAAGGCATTTCAGTGACACTAGTAGGCATAGAATATTGAGGCTGTGAAGGTGATGAAGCAGAAAATGAAGGTTTTGATTTATTAACGCATAAACGTAGTGTGAAATAATCATGTGTGACTTTAACCGAACTAATAAAGATTGTACGGGGACAAAATGTGCCCTCAGAGTAGTTTGCCAACATTTATAAGCGTGCTTTATATAACGTGGTGTATTAGAATTGCACTAATCCGACATAATCATAAACGAGTGCTACGATTTGCTTGTTTGAAATGCTTTAGCTTAGCATAACTTTAGTGGAGGCTTTGGCCTAGTTGCCTGGTCTCACGGTTTAGATGCTCGTATTTTTTCCAATGTGCTATTAAACGTGTATTTTTGCTTGAAGCTGTACTTTTCCACTGAGACCGTTCACATGCTTATCTTAAAGTTTCGTGCCAGCCTGGCATATTTTCTCTTTACTCCAAGGTCGATCTGCAGGTGCGGACAATGGAAGCTCTGAAAGTGAACTAATTGGTATAAAATGTTTCAACTTGCGTACCCATCTCCAAGGATAATGTATGCTTAAGTAAAAGCTTGAGAACTGTCGTTTTTGATTGGACAATTTGAAGCTAAGCTATGAACCCTCCAATGGAAGACCCTACTGGATTCGAACTGTTGTCTATAAAAACCAGGTGCACGAGAAGAAATTAGGACATTACCAGCTCGATACCCGCCATGTTGCAGACTTCGTAGCTATTATGGCCCACTTTGCTGCGACGCCATTTTGAAAGAGACTTTGATGCTTTCTCTAATCGAGAGAAAGAGACCTTAAATGATTCTTGCCCTAGAGACTTTAACTTTGATCCCTTTGCATGAAATAGTAGTTTTACCTTGCCGCCGTGAGGCAATTGCCCCGTCCACCTTGCCCCTTTGCCCCGTCCCATGCTGATCGAAACGGTACCCATGAACGGTACCTGTGAGACGAAGACTTCCTTGTATGCTGATCGTAATTGTTAAATATGAAAGGAAATTGTAAAATTGCATTGTGTTTCCTTTAGGTAACCAACTGCTGATTTTGATAAGATCCCTAGTTAGGAGTTTTTCTAAATTAATGTTGCTAAATTGTTTTTGCATGAAGTCCCACATGCCGATGCTAATTTGAGGTTAGATGAGGATTCCATATGTCGCACGATGCAATTTGAGATCTTGTTAATGCTGACTAAATGTATGCAATTAGCTCATTACAGATTATCGTATTAGTGCTTTGCATTGCTATTATCGAATGCCTTGTGATTCAAATGCTGCATAGATTGCACTTGTTTCGCCGTTATGGCCAGCTATTAATGTTCATTTACGTATATCATTTGGTGTTGAGACACATCTATATTGTGCTAGCTTTGTTAATATAGGGAAATAAATTCACTAACTTTGCAATAAACTGGTGTGGTTATTCCTGACTGAAAGGTCAGGGTTCGCCGAAATGTATTCTGGATTAATTGTTAAGTGTTATGTTGAACAGGGTATTGCTTATGTTCGTTATTGATTATTGATTTGATGCAATTGATTGATATAAGAGTACAGAGAGTTCCCACTTAGTCAAAAGATTCATCGGCCTAAAGAGCGTCCGAATACGGGTAAATTATTAGTACGGACCGCTCTATCAGTAGATGGTAGCAGAGGACGGTTTCGTCTTTTGGGACCCTGTACTCTTAAAGTACATGGTGTTGAATTAACGAGTACGCATTTTGAGACCCCACTCGAGAAGTTGAATTAGATTTTTCTTGGATAAAACTGATTGACAGAATAATGATGGGCTAGGTCCACCGCGACTTTCCCGGGATCTCGGAGCTTGCGAATGAAGAGAATGGAGGTGTGAGATCAGCGTTGGCGGTACTAGTGATGGTATGAGTGAAGTTAGGGTTTTGCGCTTGCGCAGCTTATTGCCGCAGGGTGTGTGAAAAGGTTGCGAGGATTTTTCTTTTTAGAAGATAGCGGAGGTGCGACTCCGAGTGTAGAAGTAGAGAAGTCGTCGAACTTCATAGAAATAGCGGAGGTGCGACTCCGAGTGTGAGAGTAGGGAAGTCGTCGAACTTCATGTGCGTGTGGCGCTTTGTGCATAAAAAGGTCCACGTGGTTGTTGTTGTTGAGACGGGCCCTGCGAGGTCAAGAGACTCCGGAGTATGTTGATCCATGTTGTGGTCTGGGCGGTTTAGTAGGTTGATCGGGCGTGGTCAACAAGTCGGTACGAGTGTTAAGGGAGTGAAAGAAACTTCGACTTCGGGCTTTGACAAGATTCTAAGTGCACTAGAACAGATCATTGACAAGTTGAGAGTAGGTCTGCGGGTCAGATTTGCTTGCGAACGTGGGGACCGAGAAAGACGGAATAGCGGCCGAGGCTAGTGAAAAGTCCCTAAGGTCCTGAAGCGATTGTGTTACCCTTCCTGTAGTAAACCGACAGATCTGTTTTATTTTTTGGTAGCTCGCGATACATGCAAGAAGTTGTTACGAGAGGAGCTGAGTGAAGGAAGACTAGCCGCGAGGCTTTGTCAGCCGCAGTGTGTGTGAGTGTGACGTCACTAGGAGCCGCGCTGGGATAGGTTGGTTGGAGAGAAGGGTCGCGCACGGATTGGACGCAGTCCGTGGGGCTCGATTGGAAGGGGAAAGGCAAGCGAAGAGTATTCCGGGAATTAAAGTCACCTATTGATTACAAACTTTGTGAAATAAAAGACGAGAAAATGAAATTCTTTAAAGCATTCAGGAGTGCGATGAAGGGGGAGTCTTACATTAAAGCGAGCGTAGGAGAGGAGACGCCGCCCGAAGGTACACCAGCTTACATTGTAATGGAAGAGAAGGGGGTAGCTCCGTGCCTTTGGCTAAAGCAATGGCACAAGCTGACAGAGAAACATGGGAGCGTAGCGTTCCCGATACATGGGACATTCAATATAAGGATCCTAGAGAATTTGAGATTAACGATGTACGACATGAAGGTACCTCCAAGGCCAGCACAGTTTGAGGCTCTAGCGATTTGGGAACTGATGGCTAGACAGCAGCAGCAAAATAAGTTCGAGAACAGGATAAGAAAGGTAGAAAAGACGCTAGCGGACGCTAGGTGGGATAATGCACAGAAGGTGTGGAGGTCAGATGTATTGCAGGGGATAAAATTGTTTCCCGCAATTACTAAGGAAGAAGAGGAGACAGGTAAGAAAGCTACCTGTAAGACAAACAGGAGGTGTTCCAAGGATAGAGAGGACGAGGAAAAGTTGAGAAGAGAAGAGGAGTTAGAGGATGAGGAGTTGATAATGCAATTGCTAAACGACCGTCCACCACCCTATGCGGAGAGTGGACAAGGTCCAAGTACCAGTTCTGCCCCTCCGGCATCGGTACAGAACAGTGAAACCCAGAGTTCAGGAGCGTCATCGGGATCTAAGGACCCGAGTTTATTGTTCACCCCGCAGATACCGCAGGTTTGGAGAATATATCCAGATGTGCCCATGTTGAAACCAGCAGAAAATTATCAGCCGCAGATGCCAGGGTACTACAGCAGTGACAACGGTGCAGGAATGATCCTAGATCCAACCGTAAGGGGAGTACAGAATGGTCACAATCAGACATTGGCACAAGCTGAATCAACTCAGTTTCTGATGCCTCAAAAGCAGATGCAAGGGGGAAATGCATATGCTCAGATGACGGGGAGTCAGATGGGCATGCCGGCAATGATGACCCATGGTGTGGGAATGAACATGCCACAGAACATGGGAAATGGACAAAACCCAGATGCGATATCATTACCAATTACTGTAGGTCCACCGGTACCTCTGTACAGTCAGCCTAATTTAGGTATGAGCGGTCAGGGATCAATGCTGCAGAACGGGACAGAAAGGAGGTGCATAGAAAACACTCCAGGGATAACTCCGATAGCGGCTCAGCCAAATGGATCTGGATCCTTGATGGAGTTTAGTCCCATATGTGCTCAGTCGACACTGGTGAGGTCAAGTCCCCCACTGATAATACCTCTGTCATCGAACACTGAAAAGTTGCCGCAACCATCAATGGCAGTCGATGTGAATGCTACACTGATGGGGTTGAATGCGCAACAGCTGACACAATGGTTCAACAGTCTAAATTCCACACAAAGCCCGGACAGTGGGAAGGGAGAAGATTACCTGAATAGGATGAGGCTGAACATGGAAGCACAAGAATTGGTGGAAGGGACTATGGGTGTGAATAGGTTGGAGTCCTACTCGGAAGAGGAGCTGAGGTATCTATGTCCAAAGATTACGAAGGAAGTGAACAAGGTACATAAAAGCTTGCAGGAAATAGCTGACAAAAACGGGGTTGACATAGATAAGACAAAACATTTGAGCAGGAGCTACAGGTTGGATTTTGGGGCCACAGATTTTGAACACATGAGGTCAGCAGGTATGAAGGCACACCTTAGAGAATTGCTGCAGAGTGCACAAGTGTGGAGGTGCTGAGACAAGTGGGAAAGCAGGTGGGTAAAGAGAAAGGAAAAGAAGAGGGACAGTGCTACAGAGCTCAACGAGAAAAGACCACAGAGTAGCGAGACAGTAACCATGTTACCAATGAGGGAGACAGCAGGGGGAAAACTAATACATGTACCATGGCACAGAAGCGACATTCAGTCTTTTACGGATGATTTTCCCAAACTGAGAGAGAAGCCGATTGAATGGTATCAACAGACTGATAGGTTTGTGAAGCTTGCAAAATGTCTCTGGGAAGACCTGAACACTCTCTTCGAGATTGTAGTTCCAGCAGATTTGTGGGAGGATTGCAAAAGAGCTGTAGGTTGGCCACCAAGTGAACCAGAAAGAGACAGGGAGACGGGTGCACCATCACCTATGGTGATGAGCTTGTACAACAAGGTGATTGAGCATTTGAAGACGAAGGTTGCCGCGAAAAATGTGGATGGGCAGAAGATCGATCGAACGGCCCAAGAAGCTAAAGAGTCGATTCATAGTTACTATGAGAGGTTGTTGAAGGCGTTTAAGAACTACAGTGGCACAGAGACAATAGAGGCGAAGGACATGCTTCATTTTGTGTTTAGATTTGTGGAAGGGCTGAGACCAGAGATAAGTCAGATGATAAAGTCGCATTTGATTTGCTGGCAGTCGAAACCGATTGATGAGGTGTTGAATTATGCGAAATACTGTAGCGACGAAATTGAGGTGAAACAGAAAAGGTTGAAAGAGAAGGTGATGATGATGCAGCTTAAAGCAGCTCAGACAGGTTTGCAAGGTTTGAAAGGGATGCAAGGGTTCCAACAGCAGGTACCGCAACCGCAGCCGCAGTTGCAGGGAAACATGGCGTTTCAGCCACAGGTCAGAGGCAGAGGCAGAGGAGGTTTCGTGAATAATGGACCGGATTTGAACACTGTTGTGACTGGTGTGCAGGCAATGAAGAAGGTGATGCCGTGTCACGTGTGCGGAATTGTCGGTCATTGGAAACACGAGTGCCCGATGGTGGTGCAGGAAGGTGCAGGTGTTGGTCAGCAAAACAATGATGTCAATGCATTTCAGACAATGAGGGGACCGAAAATGAGAGGTCCAAACCCAAATTTTCAGACCATAAATCAGTTGCAGGGATTACAACCTATGCAGCCGCAGCAGATGTAGATGCCCCGTATGCAGATGACGCAAATGCAGCCAATGCAACAGCAGTTACCCATGGTACCTAATCAGCAAATGCAAATACCCTTGGCACCAATGAGTCAGCAGCAAGTGATGGTTCCTCCACAGGTCTCGGGTCAGGTAATGAGTACAAATGGCACCGTACAACAGTTCCCACTACACAGTGAGAGTGGAATAAACAATGTATGGGAGAGTGAAAGCTCAGAAGAAGAAGGAGATTGTGTGCTTGCAGCATCCTTGGAAGTTGATCAAAAGGGTCCGTACGTAGAGGGAAGAGTAATGGGTCATCGTGTCTCGTTCTTGGTTGACACGGGAGCCACACGTTCAACTGTTAAGAGTAGTGAAGTACCAAATTTGCCACTCTCAGGGAGGACAGTTCAAGTGGTGGGAGTAGCAAACAGGCACCTGACGAACCCAATAACAGATCCGGTACCAGTCAGCATCGGTAACTATCAAGGGGTACATCAGTTTGTGGTATGTGACTCAAGCCCGATAGCACTATTAGGGAGAGACCTATTGTGCAAATTGGGTTGTTCGATCATGTGTTCGAACGAAGGAATAACAATCCAGACGAGCAGTGATGGGGAAGAAGAGGACAGTGTAGAGGGGGATGAGATGGAAACGGTAGATGAAGAGTATCCTCTGATTTGTCTTTTCCCGATGATAACTGAAGAAGATATTCCAGCTGAATTACGGGAGACAGTCGGAAAGGAAGTGTGGGACATGACAGGGAAAGAGGTGGGATTGATGAAAGGAGTGGAACCAGTGAAAGTAACTGTAAAGCCCAATGCAATCTTTCCCCAGACCCCACAATACCACATGGCACAAGACACCCTCATGAAAGTTGCTCAACTTATTGACGAATTTGTAAAACAGGGAGTACTGAAAGAGGTGTTAAGCAGTCCATGTAATTCACCAATAATGGGACTAATAAAGCCGAGTGGAAAGGTCCGACTTGTGCAGGACTTGAGGAAAATAAATGACATCATAGTCAAATGTTGCCCAGTAGTACCGAATCCAGCTGTGATAATGTTTCAAGTCCCTTGCGATGCTGAGTGGTTCTCAGTCATCGATTTGTCACAAGCATTCTTTTCTGTGCCTCTTCATGAGGACAGCCAATTTCTCTTTTGTTTCAAATTCCTAGACAGAGTGTACAGTTGGTGTCGAATTCCTCAAGGGTTTTCTGAGTCACCGTCAATATTCAATCAGATTCTAAAGAAAGATTTAGAAGCATTAGAATTGCCGTTTGAGTCAACCCTAGTACAGTACATTGACGACTTACTGGTTGCATCAAAGACAGAAAGTGGCTGCACAGCCGATACCATTGCTCTGTTGAACCATTTGGGAAGGAATGGACACAAGGTGTCTCCTTCCAAATTGCAGTTCTGTCAGAAGAAAGTGAAATACTTGGGTCACCAGATAGAGAAAGGGTCACGGAGAATAATGAAGGAAAGAATAACGAGTGTACTTCAAATGAGTCCGCCCAAGACGAGGAAGGAGGTGAGGAAGTTTTTGGGAATGGTGGGCTACTGTCGCCAGTGGATTCCCAACTTCTCAACTCTAGCAAAGCCTTTACTGAAACTGACCCAGAAGGATGCTTTGGATCAAATTGAGTTGAAAGGAGATGAGATGGATGCTTTTGTTGAACTGAAAGAATGCATGTGCAGGGCTCCAGCTTTAGGTATGCCTGACTACACAAAGCCTTTCACATTGTTTTGTCACGAACGTGATGCATGTTCTTTGTCTGTCTTGACTCAAGCCCATGGTGGCGTAAACAGACCAGTAGCGTATTTTTCAGCTACTTTGGATCCGGTCGCAGCAGCACTCCCAGGGTGTTTGCGCGCCGTAGCAGCAGTTGGTATCAGCCTCACTCAGAGTGAAGGAATAGTGATGGGACACCCAGTAACAGTCATGGTCCCTCACTCAGTTGAGATACTTTTGACCCGCTCCCGAACGCAGCACATGACTGGAGCAAGACTCACAAGGTATGAAACGATAATTCTGGGCTCACCGAACGTGCAGCTGAAAAGGTGCACTACGTTGAATCCAGCAACCTTGCTCCCTGGAGAAAATGCTGAAATTGAGAACGCTGAAGACGTCGAGCATGACTGCCTTCAGGTGACTGAATTTTGCACAAAACCTCGACCTGACATTAAGGATACTAAGCTTGATGAAAATGACCAAATTCTTTTTGTTGATGGTTCATGTCTAAGAGACGGGATGGGGATTTTGAAAGCAGGATACGCTGTATGTACTGTAACAGGGGTCTTGGAAGCGGGATGGCTTCAAGGAGTTTATTCTGCACAAGTAGCAGAACTTGTAGCCCTTACCAGAGCATGTCAACTGTCTGCATTGATGAAAGTCACCATTTACACTGATAGTCAGTACGGGTTTGGGATTGTGCATGACTTTGGACAACTATGGTCACAGAGAGGTTTCCTGACTTCTTCAGGATCCCCAGTGAAAAACGGGGAGAGGATAAGGGAATTGTTACACGCCATCCAAGTGCCAGCCGAAGTTGCAGTGGTAAAGTGCAGTGCTCATACAAAAGGTCAGGACTATGTTTCTCTGGGAAATGCATATGCGGATCAAGTCGCAAGATTTTGTGCCTTGAACTGTATATTACTCAGGGATGAATGGAATTCAATAAGTGAGCCAGAACTAGAACCAGCTGAAGCATTTGCCTTAAAGGTTGTAGATACAATAGATGAACTAAAAGCATTGCAGAATAACGTCAGGGAGGATGAAAGAGATTCCTGGATTAAATCACAATGTATAAAGAGACCAGACGAGTTATGGGTTTCAAGTGAGGGAAAATTTGTTTTGCCAAACAGTCTCTTATCACAGCTTGCGCGGTTCTATCATGGGCAAGCTCACCTAGGGAGAGATGCCATGATAAGATTGTTCAAAACTGATTGGTTTAACCCCAGATTTCGTCAAGCTGCAGAAGCAGTTTGCCATCGATGTGTCACTTGCCAGCAGATGAACCCAGGAAAGGGAACAGTTGTGAACGCGAGCCACATTGGTAGGGCAAGCGGGCCTTTTAGTCGTATGCAGATGGACTTCATTGAGATGCCCGTGCATGGAGGTCTAAAGTATGTGTTGGTGATTGTGTGCATTTTTAGTCACTGGATTGAGGCATACCCCACACGTAGAAATGACAGCCTTACAGTTGCAAAGCTATTGTTGAGAGAGTTAATACCACGCTTCAGATTCCCGATCTCTTTAGAATCAGATAGGGGAAGTCACTTCAATAACGAGGTGATAAAGTTACTTTGCGAAGCGCTGAACATTGAGCAGAAACTGCATTGTAGCTATCGCCCTGAAGCATCAGGATTGGTGGAGCAGATGAATGGTACACTGAAATCAAGAATGGCGAAAATATGTGCATCGACAAACTTGAAATGGCCTGACGCATTGCCCTTAGTGCTAATGTCAATGAGAAACACCCCTGATAGAAAGACTGGATTGTCTCCGCACGAAATTCTCATGGGCAGGGCTATGAGACTTCCTGCAGTTCCCGCAAACGCGCTTTTGAATATTACAGATGATATGGTGTTAGACTACTGCAAGGGTCTGGCTGACGTGGTTCGCTCTTTCTCTCACCAGGTGGAAGCGACCACCTTGCCACCGATCCAAGGTCCAGGACACGCACTGAAAGCAGATGACTGGGTCGTGGTAAAGAAGCACGTGAGAAAGTCGTGCCTGGAACCCCGTTGGAAAGGCCCTTTCCAAGTGATCCTGACGACAACTACCGCTGTGAAGTGTGCGGGGGTTCCCAACTGGATTCACGCCAGTCACACAAAGAAGGTGTTGTGTCCCACAGATGAGGAAGTTGAAGCGCTGAAACTGCCAGTGCCTGATAAAACAGTGCTGAGTGCTGAGACAGAGCAAAACCGAACTGAAAGCGAACAGGCAGAAGCAGGAGAGAGAGAGATATTATTGGAGGACGAAGAGACAAACTCACTTGGGGGAGACCAAGGAGAAAGTTCAGACAGCGACGAAGAAGCTGAAGGTGACAAAGAGCCTGAAGCAGCCGAAGGTGACAAAGAACCTGAAGCAGCTGAAAGTGATACAGAGCCTGACGAAAGTAACGGTGACGAAGGGCTTGAAAGAGGTGAAAAAGCAGGAGAGCCTGATCAGAGGAGGGCTTTCCCAGAAGCAGACGATACAGAAAAAGAAAAAGAGAACGTGATCGATTCCCCAGAAGGAGGGGACAAGGCAGAACAGAACGAAACAGTTCAAACTTCTACAGAAAAGGTCGCAGGTCCGTCAAATGGACACAGTGCGAAGAGAAGACTAAGTATATCACCAGTAAAACAAAGGACTGAAGACAGTTTGAACGACGGAGAAAGGCCAAAAGTGAAAGAGAAAAGAAAGGAAGTGTCTGTCGTGGTACCATCCCCGAGTGAAGAAAAAGACTTGACAAAAGAGGAAAGTACCAGTGAGGCAGAATCGAAAAGAGAAGCAAAATTGAAAAGGAAAAGGATACCAAATAGGAGATATTCCGGTCCAGAATGGGCATATGTAGTCAATGACGATTGGACTGACGAGTTTGTATCTCTAAGCATCGAGAACGAAGAAGAGGAAGAGATACCAATAGAAAAGAAAAGTTTTATGGACAGTGTTGATTGAAAGGGTGATAAATGATATTGCTTGCTACAATCTAAAGTGATAAAACCAGCTGAGACATTGCTAAACCGGATGAGACATTTGCTAAACCGATAAAGACTGAGTTATTGCCGAATTGAGACAAATGCTGCTAACCGATAAGTGACTGGCCTCTTGAAGAAGACTGTGTGAACATTGCGCTCGTTCAGCTTTGTAACTGATTTGCTAAATAGTTTTTATAGGTGCTTCTAGCTCTCTGATTCTATACAGATCATGACGCAAAACAATAGAAAGAAATATTGTAAATATGTGTGTATAGGCTTGATAATTGCATGTGTACTAATAATAATGGCAATTGTGCTTGGAATGCATGGAAAGGGTGAGAATGAGAGAATTGCTGCTTCTACTTTTGCTCCTGTTACTGTCACTGAACTAACCGCATTGAAGAGATTAGAAATAGATGAGAGACTTTTGCATGATAAGAAAGAGCTTTCGTATAACGTTTTCTATCGCTTGCTAACAGAATATGTTGAGACAATGGATGCGAAAGATTGTTATGTGTGTACACAGATACCGACTTCAGTAAAGGAAGGGGTGACTTATCACCACATGCCTCTTACATACGGGATTACATGTAGTATAGTAATGTCTAGGTTTTATGGTCAAACTAACATACAGTATTTTTACTCAAATTATGATGTTACCTTTGCATATGTTCCTATAATAGCGCAGCTAAGCCAGATTGCTAAAGATTGGGATGCTAAGATAATGAGGGAATTTTTCGAGCCAATGCAACCTTTTGAAACGGCTCACGCTCATAGGGAAAACCTTACCTGTTCGCTCTCTGCAGTAGAAATAAGCTTTTTAGATCGTACAGATGATAGAAGGGCACAAATGAATGCGAAATTAGAAAAGGAGTTACATAAGAGGACTTCAGTAGATAATTATGATTTTGCTGCAATAAAAACACAAGGGAGAATAGCTTTAGATGCTTGGCATGTAGGGAAATTTTGTATATATCGAGGTGAATCTTATTATGACAACATTTTCGAAGGAGCGAGTGAGTGTAAACATACGTTTATCTTTAAGGCCAAATGGACATTCATGATGGACGGACTTGACCCTGTCATTCCAGGTGTATATTACATTTGTGGGTATAATGCCTATTATCGTCTTCAAAAGGGATGGTGGGGGAGATGTTATTTGGGTATAGTGTTCCCAAAGGTTTATCAACTGGATGACCTATCGATGATTCAAAAGACATCTGGATCCCATCGTATCCAGAAAAGAGAGACCGCAGCTGCTGTGGTAGGAGATATATTTGGAGCCATGATTCCTTCATTGGGAGTTGTGCTGAATTCCATCAAAATAAGAAAGTTGTCTACTATAGTGGATAATATGTTGACAAAGTTTTCAGGTGCTATAATCCTGATAGATGCTGAACTTGCAGCGGAAAGAGCTATGACTCTTCAAAATAGGCTTGCTTTAGACATTCTTTTAGCAAAGGATGGTGGCGTTTGCAAAATGCTTGGTGCACGACACTGTTGTACATATATTCCTGACAATAGTGTGAAAATTAAAACTATGCTTGCTAATCTAACAAAAGAAAGTGAAGATTTGAAGGAATTGAAAGAACCAGGAGTGTGGGAGAAGGTTGGAAAAGGACTTGCTTCAGTGGGACATTGGATTGGGGGAATTTGGAATGGAATATTGCTAAAAATAATAGAGGGAATTTTGATAGTGATAATTTGAATATTTGGAATTTGGGGAATAAAAAGGGGAATAATAATGATTATGGAAAGAATAAAAAGAAGAAAGGAAGAGAAAATTATGAAAAGAATGGCAGAAGAATACAAAGCGCAAACTAGGGGAATTAAAAGGAAAAGAGAACTGACAGAATTTTAATGGAATAAAATTTGTGGGCGTGGTTTGGTGTGATGACAAGTAGTCATCAGAGGAGGGATTGATGAAGCAGAAAATGAAGGTTTTGATTTATTAACGCATAAACGTAGTGTGAAATAATCATGTGTGACTTTAACCGAACTAATAAAGATTGTACGGGGACAAAATGTGCCCTCAGAGTAGTTTGCCAACATTTATAAGCGTGCTTTATATAACGTGGTGTATTAGAATTGCACTAATCCGACATAATCATAAACGTGTGCTACGATTTGCTTGTTTGAAATGCTTTAGCTTAGCATAACTTTAGTGGAGGCTTTGGCCTAGTTGCCTGGTCTCACGGTTTAGATGCTCGTATTTTTTCCAATGTGCTATTAAACGTGTATTTTTGCTTGAAGCTGTACTTTTCCACTGAGACCGTTCACATGCTTATCTTAAAGTTTCGTGCCTGCCTGGCATATTTTCTCTTTACTCCAAGGTCGATCTGCAGGTGCGGACAATGGAAGCTCTGAAAGTGAACTAATTGGTATAAAATGTTTCAACTTGCGTACCCATCTCCAAGGATAATGTATGCTTAAGTAAAAGCTTGAGAACTGTCGTTTTTGATTGGACAATTTGAAGCTAACCTATGAACCCTCCAATGGAAGACCCTACTGGATTCGAACTGTTGTCTATAAAAACCAGGTGCACGAGAAGAAATTAGGACATTACCTGCTCGATACCCGCCATGTTGCAGACTTCGTAGCTATTATGGCCCACTTTGCTGCGACGCCATTTTGAAAGAGACTTTGATGCTTTCTCTAATCGAGAGAAAGAGACCTTAAATGATTCTTGCCCTAGAGACTTTAACTTTGATCCCTTTGCATGAAATAGTAGTTTTACCTTGCCGCCGTGAGGCAATTGCCCCGTCCACCTTGCCCCTTTGCCCCGTCCCATGCTGATCGAAACGGTACCCATGAACGGTACCTGTGAGACGAAGACTTCCTTGTATGCTGATCGTAATTGGTAAATATGAAAGGAAATTGTAAAATTGCATTGTGTTTCCTTTAGGTAACCAACTGCTGATTTTGATAAGATCCCTAGTTAGGAGTTTTTCTAAATTAATGTTGCTAAATTGTTTTTGCATGAAGTCCCACATGCCGATGCTAATTTGAGGTTAGATGAGGATTCCATATGTCGCACGATGCAATTTGAGATCTTGTTAATGCTGACTAAATGTATGCAATTAGCTCATTACAGATTATCGTATTAGTGCTTTGCATTGCTATTATCGAATGCCTTGTGATTCAAATGCTGCATAGATTGCACTTGTTTCGCCGTTATGGCCAGCTATTAATGTTCATTTACGTATATCATTTGGTGTTGAGACACATCTATATTGTGCTAGCTTTGTTAATATAGGGAAATAAATTCACTAACTTTGCAATAAACTGGTGTGGTTATTCCTGACTGAAAGGTCAGGGTTCGCCGAAATGTATTCTGGATTAATTGTTAAGTGTTATGTTGAACAGGGTATTGCTTATGTTCGTTATTGATTATTGATTTGATGCAATTGATTGATATAAGAGAACAGAGAGTTCCCACTTAGTCAAAAGATTCATCGGCCTAAAGAGCGTCCGAATACGGGTAAATTATTAGTACGGACCGCTCTATCAAAGGTGATGTGATTTGTTGCTTCTTTTAGTTGTAGTGTCAGCTGTACCAGTTATTAACAGGTTGATGCCACTACATTCACGCAGATTCTGGGGAATCGTTGTTCGTCTGACTCGTTGTGCAGCTGTGGCCTGGCAACTTATCACTAAAATGGTGTGAAGTCCTTCCACGCCAATCAGTCACACCACAGCTGCTGTGAAATGCCGATTGAGGCTTGAATAGCAAACCCCGTAGCCATAGAACCCCAGATTATTTCCCAGGACGCCAGGGGCCACAGTAAGACAGAACAAAACTATAATTGGAAATGTAGGAAAGAAGGAAAAGAACTTGCCTTTCAGCGAGAGTCTTCAGACAAAAATATAATTCCCCATTGTGCCAGTTTGTACCCAAAAATTGCATCAGCTTTGAGTAGATGAAATGTCAGGGTGTGGAACACTGAGAGGACAGTACTCCTCAATGTCTTTTAAATCCAGTTTCGCCCAACAACTGAAAGTACTGCCTGATCAAAAATCACAGCTGTTAGGGCTCCATTACATACAATGTTTTAAACCCGTATTGGAAATCCTGCACCCAGGAGTACTGTTGTGGATATTGGCAGTGGCGTAGCGTGGGTGGTGCAGGGGGGGCCAGCCGCACCGGGCGCAACATCTTGGAAGAGACTAAATCCACGGGTTAGGGGGCGCAATTTACTTGCCTTGCCCCGGGTTAGGGGGCGCAAATTACTTGCCTTGCCCCGGGTGCTGACAACCCACGCTACGCCACTGGATATTGGTGCTTTCTGGATAACGATCTGTTGCCAAATTTCCCCTGAGAAATTAGGAATGGCATCAAGATTCAGTGTTCTCACACCCAATCCAGCCTGTTTTTTGTCACTTGAAGGAAATTTTACCCCCTTCGATCAGGTGAAATGTCTGGTTGAAAATTCAGGAGTTGTGGATCTCCAACTGGGGGGGGAGGGTGAAATTCCCGATTGGGCTGGTAACTCCCATTTCACCGCACATCAGGAATTACTAGCATCTTCATCAATCAGTTTCATGAGGTGGGATGCAGAGCGAGAATTTATTAATTTTTATTTTTGTTCATGCTTGTCATCATAAAGGTGCATGTATTGCAAGACACGGGAATTGCTTAAGCTTTTGTGCTTTGTTTTTCAAGGTTTTTTTCAATCTAATCTTCCACCACCAAGAGGTGTATCTACGATTTTAAGTATTTCTGCTAAAAAGCAACGTTTGATACCATTTTCTCAAAGGTTCCTTGGTGAGGTTAAAGTTCCAACACATCTGGAGTTTGTCAGCATTATCACCATTGTGCCTGGTCCAGCATAATATAATGAGTGGGAAGCACCATGCCATGGATGCCTGCCACTACGCCTCCATTTCTCTAGGACTACCATTGTACTACAGAGCATGTCATCATACAATTTCTGGCCAAAATATGCCCAAAATTACCAGAATGTTTCTTTGATCCTTTTTAAAGATCTCAAAAAGTATTTCCATCACAGTTATCATGTCTTAAAGTTACAAATATGTTATTGTCATGCTCAATCAGTATTAATAATAACATGAACTGAAATCAATAATGGGAAATGGCATTCTGAATTTTCTAATTATTTATCGAGGATTACTCCCATTTGGCCTTGGGAAAGCGACCAATGACACAAAATGCATTTAATGACATATTGAATTATAAATATTGATGGCGAACCAAACTAATTAATAAGGAACAAATACAACCATTACATTAATACAATACAGAGCATCAAGTTATTATTCGTTTACATTGGTAGGTGCTCTTTGTGTTTCAGTTTAAAAAAATGACCACTTTTAAGCTGGGGCCAGCATTACACCAGGGGGAGGAACTGTCACTCAAAGGATGGCGAAAGAATGTCAAAACATATTATTGTTACACCAGTGTCAGCAATATAGAAGGGGTAAGATTTGTCATATTATAGATGCCCTTAAAACAGCAAGAAATACTACCAGTTAGGCCAGTACCAGCTTAAACTGGCGTAGGGGAACCATTATGCCAGTAATGCCCACAAATAAGAAGTACCACCATTATGATACAGTCAACATTACACTAGTGATGCGAATCGTAATGACATTGATTGCCTATGGCAAAAATTACAACTAATATCCCAGGGCTACAATATACCAGGAATGATCATATCATGAAAATCAATACCAAGATTATGCGAGGGCCCAAGTTATACCAGGTGGGGCTCCATCATGCTCAATATGACAAAACGTTACTTTTACACAACCTTATATAACAGTTACCTCCCTCACTCCACGAATGCTCACTATATGAAAATAATTACCACTGTTATGCCAGGCATTGGCTGCATTACATCAGAAGTGCCCCGCATATGCCTGAGGGCATCATCATTGATTGGTGGCTGTGTGGTCAAGTCTTCGGAGGATACATATGCAAGCAGCATAATAATCCTACTCACCCACACAATCTCACATGCACTTGCTCAAAAGACACACACACAGACAGAAGTCACAGAAACATACAAGTGAGATTTTTTTTACTCATCTGCTGATTCTGCTCTTGCTGTGCCTCTGCATCCCTTGTCTCGATACTCAGCCCTCCTTCATAATCTTGTTCAATTTCCAATATTCTTTGATTGTTGAAATACTTCCAATAAAGCCAATTATACCAAGAATATATTCTGAAGTTCTTCCTTGCTTTACAATTTCTTATCCAACAAAATATTTTCTATCAACTATCTGCAGTGATTTCCACTCTTACAGAAAGGCAATTTCCATACATCACCAACGTTTACCAACTAAAATCCAAGAAATAGATAGTGCCATAGATATCAAACCCCTAGCCATTGTTAGTCTTAAACGCTATCCTTATATGAGTTGAATTTGATTCAGTGGGTAGGTATTTTAACAATTTTAGAAATCACAAATATATTCCCTCCTAGGAGCGCAGTAACGATCTACAGAATGAAAAGACATGCTCCAGGGTACCTCTGACTGTACATCTGAAGCACTGACATTGGCTACTTACTTAACATTTGCTGCCATGACTGCATATAATATAAGTGAAGTCACACAGTGTGTCTGTATTGCTTCCGACGCATTCAAAAAAGGCCATTGGACGCAAGCAGTCTTCTAAGACATGTTTCTCACCCTCCTCTACTGCTAAATTCTGCTGCTACGTTTATCAAACCCATATTCCATCATTTTGTTTATAAATCTCATACAATTTGGCCTCATTTGCAACACAAAATATAGTGTAAAATCTCTTAGAAAGATCCCAATTAAAGATCCCTCCTGAAAGTTAATTGATATATAAACTCAGAAAATATAATTTCAGATGAGCAACCAAATAATACAATTGTTCAAATAACACAATTTCATTGTCAGGCCACCGAGCATTCACTGAGTTAGTTGGTGAAATGATGGCTCAAGTTCCAGAGAATTTATCATTCCCTAGTATATAATTATGTTGATTCAAAATGCTTGAACACTTTTGGATAGGCAAAAGTGTATAATAGGCTCTGAAATCTATGACCTCCCGTGGTCAATTGTGAAAGGTAGTGTTTGATCATCATTAGCTGGACTCTACCCAAAAAGGATGCTTAAATAATCTACCTCAAGATCTGGAAAGTCCATGCCCAGTTTTTTTTATGCCTCACCATCCTCTTCTGGGATATGTTGAAGGCTTTTCTTGCATCTCTAACACACTGAGGACCTAAATATTTAAGACTTGAATTTGTATGATTAGTTTCCTGCAGCAGTCCTAGCACCCTGAGCAACAACTCTGAAACCACAAGCAATCCCTGACAGAGTGAGCTGACTGTTGTCAAAATGAGCAGAACTGACAGTGATCATTCTGGACAGACTGTGATTTAGAGAACTACTCTGACACACTTGAGTAACACCACAGATAAGCTAGTATAGCTGACATTGAACTAGATGCGAAAAGATTTTGATATGGTATTAATCAGTGTGAGTGCGACTTACCTCATCTGTTTACTTATGTTAATTAGTAAGGGGAACCGTCCGTAGGACGATGGACCTTTTGACTCATTTAAGATGATCACACCATTAACTGAGTACATCACATGACTCTCACCAAATAAACAATTCAATTCTTAGTGTCAGTAACTGTACGTACCATGACTCATTTGGTCATGAATAACCACACCTTTTATTATCAGTTAGAATATTTATTTCATTATATTACCAATGCTAAGATCATGTAAATTAGTCTCAAAACCACATGGTAAAGATACAGAAACAACACTGGTTGACCGAAATGTCTAATGAATCTTAACTTTATCAAAGCATTAATGACAAGACTCTCAATAGCGACAGTGCAAATCAATAGCAAGAGTAATTGCGCAATGGAAATAACATACATCTGATCAGCAATTGAATGCCGTCACTTCTTTGTCAAAAATGGATGAATAGAGAAAACTCCTCACTAACTCCAGATTAGCATTACCATGTTGGGCTTCACGCAAAAGTTTTAGTAACACAAATCCGGAAAACATCTACCTATGGCTCTATCAAAAGGCAGCAGTTCGTACCTAGAAAACAAAAGACAAATCAGCAATATACATCTCAGCATATACCTGTCCTTAAGGATCAGCAAGCGGCGTTGTCTTCATCAGGGGGACATCAGCATCAGGACAGAAAGGATAGGGA
Organism: Pleurodeles waltl; assembly: GCF_031143425.1. Lineage (NCBI taxonomy): Eukaryota > Metazoa > Chordata > Amphibia > Caudata > Salamandridae > Pleurodeles > Pleurodeles waltl. Next base: position 727,752,547 of record NC_090439.1, read on the forward strand.
AAGGGGGGGACGGTTCAGAATCAGGGCTCTAAGTTCTCCGAACCATCAAGTTAATATCTAAGGCAGGGAGCAAAATCGCTACAGGCTCTAAGCATCGAGCGCTAAAGTAAACATCAGCATCATTGCATGGAGCATAAGAAATAAACTCAAAAAAGCAAAGTACCAGAATGTCAGTAGACAGTCTGGCAAGTGTCAAAGTGACAAACGAATCTCGTAAAGAGTATCAAAGGAATGAACATGGGAACTCCAAGGACAGTGCAGTTAAGTTAAAATTGTCCCACGTTGTCATTGGTCAGAAGCATCTTGCGAGAAACGGTTGTCCAATAATAAGTTTATTCCAAATCAGAGATATACTAGTCAGTCTTTCACACGTCGTTGATAGGTTCTTCTCTGTTTGCGTACATCAGTTGATACAATAAGAATCAATTTGTAGATCCTTCCGTCCTCTATGTGTAGGCCCATTGTTAGTTAATGAGAGCGTTGCTTTCCCACACGCTTCGTGTCAACAGTTACAATGATGTAGAATCATTCAGGTTTTCGCACATTTCCTGGGAAGAAATACATTTTGTTAATACAGGTTTTGGACAAGTTTAAGACTCAGGCAAAGGATTTGTTATACAGTGGACATGAGATCATTATACTAACGCTGCATTTTCAGTATTTGGCAAACATTCATATTTAGCTAGAACCTCGCTAACTTGAAGTCATTTAGTTAGCATAAGTGACATACAGAACATTTACCTGTAAGTATGACAGATTGCTACATTTTCAAATATATAAACACTTAATACATGTTAATACACTATTAATGAATAACTTTGTATATTATGGTGGCTAATGAAGTAGGTAGCTTCGAGTCACACATTATATTCTATGTTAATACATTTTCTATGTTAAATCAAATATAGGAATACATGAAATAATTATCAATGTTAATTCCAGCGCTAACAATCCCTCCTCTGATGACTAAATAGGTTATCACACTTTCATTTTAAATACATTTATTTATTTTGTTATACAATTTTCCTTAAAAATGTTGGCCCTCATCATGAAATTGGCAGTAAATTCCGCTTACCGCCACACTGACGGCTGCCAACATGCCGCCACGGTGGCAGATAACTGTTCTGCATATTACAACACACACACACACACAACTGACATAATACAGCCACATACACAAAGCCGCCAGCCCAAAGGCCACTGATATAGTGGCGGTCCCAACACCCATACTGTTACGCGCCAACAGAACAACGCCCACCACATCATGACTCATGAATCACCAAGGTGGACATTCAATGGCGGTAAATCATTTGTGGTACATACTGCCATGCTCAGAATGGACACCCAAAAACGAAACTACGCAACATTGATTGGCCAATTCAAACATCACACAACTGACCCCCATACACACACCACACCCACCCACTCATACCACTATAAAACACACACCCACATTAACCACAACCCTTTACGTATACAAATTGTTGCCACCAGACAGACATCAAGACCACTGCGACAAATACACACACACCCATACATCCCTCACGCACTCCACTACGCACACCCCCAACACCCACACACTCACACACATCACACAACACCCATGGCCCCCCAAAGGCACCTAGTTTCACACATGAGAGAGTTGAGGGTCATGGTAGGAGGAAATAGTCAGGGTAGAGCCACAGCTGTTTGGAGCACAGGTACAGCAGATATCAATTGCAAGGAAGATGGAGCTATGGCGGAGAATCGTGAACAGGGTGTACACCATGGGACAGCATCCAAGAACAAGGGACGACAGCAGGAAAAGGTGGAACGACCTAGGGGGAAGGTATGTTCCGTGGCAGCAAGGCACCCCGCTTGCCATACAGAGGACTGGCGGTGGACCCCCACCTCCTCCCCTACAGCTCACAGCATGGGAGGAGCAAGTCTTCATTACTGCAGCCTGAGTGACTCTCTAGAGTAGCCGGAGGACTGGACACGGGTAAGTCAACACTTAACACTCATCACCCCCCATACCTGCATGCCATCTCACACCCTCACTCCTATCACTCCACTGCATCCTACACACTGCACCAACGCGGATGACTAACCCAAGTGCCAAGCCCTGCATCCCATACCAATGAATGAACATCGCTCCCAGCTCTGCATGGACACCCATCACCAAAGCATGCACAGCATAGGGGAACTAACAATCCCACAATACATCACCATACACAATCAAAGGTGGCAGGGCCAAAGCAACTATAGAGGGGAGGATAGGGATGTAAAATATGTCACAGGCATGAAGCATAATACATCTCCTACATACCCACAGGTGCCCCAGCCAATCTCAGTGGAGAGGAGGTGCCACAACTATGCAGTCCCCCAACAGAACATGACCCCAGTACTGACAGTAACTCTGAACTTCAGAATCTGGATCAACAACCTGGCCCATCAGGGACCACTGCACAGTCCACCACAGAGCCTCCCCCATCAGTTACCAACACCACAGCACCCACCCAGCATCCCCACACCTCTGTCCCCAGGACATATTAATCAGCAGTGTGCCCACTTGTACAGGGACCCCAGGCCCCATCTCATACCCAAGACAATTAGGGACCTGGGGTTAGTGGCAGTGGGCACACCGTTCAGGGGACAGGGGCACAGGGCAACAGGGACACTGGGAGGACCGCAGTACGTCTGAGGGAGGACAGGCCCCAGGATCCAACTCATCAATGTCCAGGGTGCCTACCAACAATCTCAGGACATAATGGGCCAGATCCTGAACAACATCAGGAGATCAAGGAGGACTTGCAGGTGCTAAACACCACCATGTTCTCCATAGCAGGGGTGCTGGCAGACATGGCCAACATCATGAGGGAATGGACAGCACACCAGAGGGCCCCTACCACTAGCCAGTCTATTGACCAGCCCTCTACTTCTGCTGCAGCTAGTGGACAGGAGGCCCGCCACAGGACCCACAGGCTACCAGCACCCCTCCCCCTGGAGAAGGTGAACCACCCCACAAACGTTCCCTGCAAACCAGACTGAAGCCAGAGACACTTGCCAAGACCAAGACCACTTCCAGGAAATCAGACTCTCCTGATTGTCCTCCTTGTGTCCCATCCTGTCACTTTGTCCACTTTGAACTGCCATTGCTCCCCATCCTCGGACACTGGACCTGTGCTACAAACTGACTGGAACAATACCCTGGACTTTCCTCCACCATCACCCCATTCCATTGCACTGCACCCTCAATTATATAGCACTACAATAAACACCCTTGAACACAATTTGAGTAACACTGTTTTATGTGACTTTAATGTGTATTTGTGGGAACAGTCAAATTTAGTGCAAATGATTTGAACACTGTGATAGCTAACAAATAATGACCTGGAACAGTCTGTAGTGATCAACCCAGGACAATGTTTTCATATCACCAACAGCTGGAAAATGAGAAGCCATAGGTGACAGCAAGTTGAGATGCAAAGGAAGTGAATGCCATCATGCCACAGGCACACAGATAAATCAATAGTCAGAGTAATGGTCAGCACCACTGTCTCACCTGTTTGTCATTGGAAGTATTGTCATATAACTGATGTTTTGTTGTCCTCATCCTCATCCTCTGCCTCCTCATCCTCACTGTCCTCAGGGTCCTCTGCTGCCACAGGGTCAACTCCAGTCCCCTTCTCCTGAAGAAAAGGCACATGTCGTCTGAGGGCCAGGTTGTGCAACATGCAGCATGCCACTACTATCTGGCAGACCTTTCCGGGTGAGTAGCACAGGGATCCACCTGTCAGATGGAGGCACCTGAACCTGGCCTTCAGGAGGCCAAAGGTCTTTTCAATAACTCACCTGGTTCGCTCATGTATCTCATTATAACGTTCCTCAGCCCCTGTCCTGGCATTCCTCAAAGGGGTCAGCAGCCACAATAGGTTTAGGTAGCCAGAGTCACATGCAAGTATTGAGGGACAATATTTAGCCTTACACAATCCTATGGGGAGAACACCTGAAGGTATTCACTGACATACAGAGGGTGGGGGATCTGGCACACCTATTAGCCACACCCTGTGCCTCTGTAGTTAAGCCATCACATTTGGGATGCTGCTATTCCTCATGACGAGGATACTTGGCAGTGACGTGGGAGATGTACTGGTCCGCCAGGCAAACCATTTGCACATTCAGTGAGTGGAAACTCTTCCGATTCCCGAACACCTGTTCATTCTGGCGGGGCGGGGGACTAACGCAATATGTGTACCGTCAGTCGCACCAATTATATTGGGGATATGGCCTATTGCATAAAATCCTGCCTTTACAGTGGCCAAATCTTCCACCTGGGGAAAAGCAATGTAGCTGCACGTGTTTCACCAGGGCAGACAAGACCCTTGCCAGCACCATAGAAAACATTGGCTGTGACATTCCAGATGCCAAGCCCATTGTCACTTGGAAAGAACCAGTTGCCAGGAAATGGAGCACTGGTAGCACTTGCACAAGAGGGGGATCCCAGTGGGATGACGGATAGCTGATATCAGGTCAGGCTCCAATTGGGCACGCAGCTCTGTGATTGTGGCCCTGTCCAGTTTATAGGTGAGTATAATGTGCCTGTCCTCCAGTGTAGCCAAGTCCACAAGAGGTCTGTACACGGGCGTTCGTCTTCTCCTCCCATTCATCCACAGCGGTAGGTATCTAAGGGTCACAAGAGTGAGTAGGCTGTCACAATTTGAACAATGGAACCACAACCTCAGTGTACATGTTGCATTTATCTGATGGGACAGTGGGAATGACAGGTATGTGCAAATGTAGGCAGTGATGCAGTAAAGATTAATCTGATGGTTGTCCATCTCCATGCCATGGTGTCCACCTGTCCTGTCTGTAGGGACAGGTGGAAGTGAGGTAACTCCGCTGATGTTGGGTGTCGTGGCAGAAGGCGATCTTGCACCACCGTGCAATTCCTCATTGGATAATATGGGGCTCCATGGAGTACAGTGGCCAATGTGGATCTGCGTCGGCAGTGACAGTGTACACCGCCGCGGACGTGACCACCATTTTCTATCTGTTTCTTCACTTGTTTCCTGACCATCAACAGGAGAACACCTACACTGCGTGTGCTGCTGTAGCCTGTGTCTGGAACCTACCATGGCCTGTGTGACCGGGAAAAGGGCTCCTGCCTTCACTTCGGATTAGTTGGAGCGATTGGTGGATGAGATCCTACCCCAGTATGGACTGCTGTATGGGCCTCCAGACCAACAGGTGAATACACCTTGGGCACGATGCATGGAGATGTGTGTGCAAGCATTGTGTCATGGGGGGATGTAATGTGGTGGTGTTACATGGTGTGTGCCGGCCTCTGCAAGTCAGCCCCCATCAAAAGAAGGGATTATGGCGTGCCATCGCCAAGGACGTGTGGACCCTGGGGGTCTATGGCAGGCGGAGCACCCACTGTCAGACACGGTGGGAGGACCGGAGACACTGGGCACAGAAGTCCGCGGAGGCCCAGCTAGGGATGGCCTCTCAACGAGGAAGGGGTGCCCGTCGGAACCTGACCCCCCCGATGGCCCGCATACTGGCAGTAGCCTACCCTGAGCTTGATGGACGCTTGAGGGCATCACAGCAGCCAGAAGGAGGTGAGTACAGTGGCCATTACTACAATAACTGGTAGGTGGCATGGGATCCGTGTGGTGGGTGTCAGTTAGTGGGTGCCCCTTAATGCCTGGCCAGACATTGCAGCGTAATCCAGCTCAAGGGAAATGGTTGAAAGGGGAAAAAAAGGTAACCTAGCTAGGTTGCACTCCGTGTCAGACAGGGCTTAGTGGGTCCCAGGAGGCGTGCAGTTGGCGGTGTTTGGCCCTCATCTTGCTGTGTCATCTAGCCAAATCAATGGCAGTGCAATGCATAGTGCTCAATCCTGATCCCTGTGTGTGACGGTGCTGTGTATGCCAACAGTGGTGTTGGTGCAGTAATCAACCCTGTGTTCTCTTTCTCTCTCCTCCCCTTTATCTTCTGTCATCCTATGTGTGCATTAGCATCATCTGGCAAAGGAGCAGGGGCACCGGCGACAGAGGGAGCTGCATCCCACAGGACCCAGGATGCAGAGTCCAACGACACCGAGGGAACCAGTGGCACGGAGGGCAAGGGGAGCACCACAGCAGAGATAGGAAGTGACAACACAGACTCAGATACCTCCTCCGATGGAAGCTCCCTGGTGGTGGCGGACACCTCTGTGACCACCTCAGCTGCAGGTACAGCCACCACCCCCATACCAGCACTGCCCTCCCAGTAGACCCTCAGCGAGTTGCCCCCGCCCGCTCACCCAGGAGGGTGGGCATCTCCTTTGCCAAAAGCACCACAGGCCCTGCCCCAGTGAGCCCTGCTGCCCTGAGTGAGGAGGCTATTGACCTCCTGAGATCCATCTCTGTAGGGCACTTAACCATTGTGAATGCAATCCAGGAGCTGGCACCCCAGATGCAGCAATGCAATGCATTCCTTGAGGGCATCCAAGGTGGATTGGTGGCCCAACAGAGATCGATTTAGTCTCTGGCCTCCTCTCTGATGGCAGTCATTGTCCCTGTCCCTACTGTCCCCCCTCCAACTACCACTTCCCAGTCTCCTCAACCCCAACCCATCTCATGCACACAAGACAACACACACGAGTAGCACAGTCAAACACAGGCACCACACTTCAACACACAAGCATTCATGCAAACACCAGACATTTGCAGACACAACCACATCCACTGCCTCCATTGTCTCCCCATCTTCCTCCACCTCCCTCACAGTCACGTCCACACTCACACCTACATGCACTGCTTCAGCAACGGCCACCAGCATCACCACACCAAGCAGCACACACATCTCACTAGCAGACACCTCCACAACATCCATGCACGCATCCCCTGTGTCCTCTCCAACCCTGTCTTTCCCCCCTCCTAAAGCACACAAACACAATCACTCAGACACCCAAGAGCCATCCACCTCACATCAGCACCCTCCCCATGCATCTGCACCCAAGTTCAGCAGATGTACTCCTCCAACAACCACTCCCTCAACCTCCACTCCCATCCCTCCTCCCCTCTTCCCGCCCCACCGTCCCTAAAAAGCTTTTCCTTGCCCAACTTGACCTCTTCCCTCCCCTCCATCCTGCCCGTAAGAGCAGGGTCCCAATGACCCAGCCCCTCAGCCAAACAATCCACGTGGACAGTGGAGGCGCCTCCTAGTCGTGGAGGCAAGACAGTGATGGTTCACACTCCACCAGCCAGGAAGGTTAAGGATCGCACAGCCACTGCCATGAAGGGGAAAAAGCCCTCGGCTCCTGCCATTAAGGGGAAGAAGCCCTCGAGTCCTGCTGTTAAGTGGAAGGAGCCTGCACCTCCTGCCATGAAGGTGAAGAAGCCCTCGATGTCTGCCATGAAGGGGAAGAAGCCCTCAACTCCAGCAGAAGCTGGCGGGGTGACACCACCACCCGTGGTTATGGAGCCCTTACCTCCGGCTGAGGCAGTGCAGCCACTCCTCCTGCAGAGGCTCCACCTTCACTTGCTGAGACAGTGCAGCCCTCACCTCCAGCAGAGGCTGCCCAGGAGGCACCTTCACCTGGTGACACAGTGCAGCTCTCACCTCCAGCAGGGGCTGGCAGGATGACACCACCCCCACCACCAGTGGTCAAGGAGCCCTCACTTCCAGCTGAGGCAGTGCAGGACACTCCTCCTGCAGAGGCTCCACCTTCACCCGCTGAGACAGTGCAGCTCTCATCCCAGATGAGACAGTACAGCCCTCACCTCCAGCAGAGGCTGCCCAGGAGTCACCTTCACCTGCTGAAACAGTGCAGCCCTCACCTCCAGATGAGACAGTGCAGCCCTCACCTCCAGCAGAGGGCATGTAGGCTACCCTCCTGCGACTGCTGTACAATGAGCCCCCTCCAGAACCAGTGGGCAAGTCACCCACCTGAGAGACTGTGGCTGGAATGTGTGTATAAACATAACACTCTTTCACATCCATTGTGTCAACATACTGACGCAATAAGCAATAGAAAACATTAGAAGAAAGTTCTCCCTGTGTCTTATCTATGTGCAGATATTTCTCATCTAACTTAAAACTATCTATTTCTGAGAGTGCAGTAGTTGTCTCTATAGCTGTGGTATGGTTGGCCTCATTCTTGTCAAGAACAGTTACACCTATAATCAATATCCAACACACCATCACACAATCGCCAAACTAACAACCATGTATTTACAGCATCTATTTCTATTGCCTTGCTGGCTGTTGTTACCCATGGTCTGAAAAGAATCAGAAAGTAGAAACAATACTTTTGTTAAAATCGGTAAGGTTGTCAAAAATGAGTTTAGCACCTTTTCAAAAATCAGGTAGCAGCTTGTCAAATCAGGTTTTTAAATTCTTTTCCAGTTAATTTTAAGAGTCTATTTTCTTTGCACCTTCTCAGTTTACGGTTTTCAATAGTTCAGTTCATCGACTTTCTTCAAGTGCCCAAATATTGACCTGGAAGGTCTCGATCAAAACAAAAATTCAAAAATTCTTGCCATTCATTGGTAATTACATATGCCCAATCAGGACCTGAGTATCTTTGATTTGCAATTCTTTTTCTTTTCAGCTTTCGATCTCCACTTAATTCACTATCACTCAGATCTTGTTTTCTGGAGTTGTCGACTTCTTCCTGGATTGATTTTACTGAGATTATTTCCTTTGCCTTTGGCTGTGGTTCTGGCTACTTGTCACCTTTCAGTGGTTTTCTTGTCAGTGCTCTTTTCAGTATTGGACACGAGTTATCTTCTTTTGGCGTTCCCGCAACCGGTCCAGGAGGAGTCAAATATGTTTGGCTTTTATCTGCCTCAACTCCTTTCCTGCTGGGGTCAATTGTTTGTTCTGTCTGTCTTTCAAGACCATCTGCTTCAGGGAAAACCCTCCTCTGGTCAGGTTCTCCTATTGTTCCACTTGAGGTCGGTTCATTTTCATTCTCCTGTGCTCCTTCCACTTCGCCTCTCACAGGAGTGGGGAAGTTGGCCGTGGGGTGCTCTGGCACCATTTCCAGTTCGCCTCCTCTTCTGTCCTGCCATGGAGGGTGTTTGGATGTTGTTGGTAATCTCAAAAACTCTTCTTCTTGCTCTGCAATATTGGGTACTTTCGGAGTGTGGCTGACGTGGACCCAGTTTGGAAGTCCAGCACACTTCACAGCAGTGGTAGAGATCAATACCACCTGGTAAGGACCTTTTCCCCAAGGCTCCATACACAATCTTCTCACATGTTTTCCGATCACAACCCAGTCACCTGCTCTCAGTTTGTGTGTGCCCTTGGTCTTGAGATGGTTGGAGTGTGGTAGCATCCACCTGATAAGAGAAAGAGCAAACCACATCAGCCAGGCCTTTGCAGTAGTCCAATACCATATAATCTGTAATGTTCACAAAAGCATTTGCTGGGACAGCTGGCAATCTCATGGCTCTTCCGATGAGAATTTTGTGTGGCGACAGTCCTGTTTTCTTGTCAGGTGTGCTTCTCATTGACATCAGAACTAGTGGTAATGCAACAGGCCATTTCAGATTTGTGGGTGCACACATTTTTGACATTCTCAATTTCAAGGTACCATTCCTCTGCTCTACGAGTCCTGGGGCTTCAGGGCAATAACTAAAATGCAGTTTCTGCTCAATGTTTAAGGCTGAACATAGCAGTTTGATCACTTCATTGTTGAAGTAGCTTCCCCTATCTGATTCTAAAGAGACCGGGAAATCAAAACGTGGGATTAGCTCCCTAAGCAGTAACTTTGCTTCTGTGAGACTGTCATTTCTTCGTGTGGGATAAGCTTCAATCCAATTACTAAAGATGCACACAATCACCAACACATTTCTCAATCCACCACAAACAGGCATCTCAAGGAAATCCATTTGCATTCTGCTGAATGGCCCTCCAGCTTCTCCAATATGGCCCATATTAACCACTGTTCCCTTTCCCACATTCATCTGTTGGCAAATCACACACCTGTGGCAAATTGCTTCAACAACCTGTCTAAATTTTGGATTAAACCAGTACTGTTTAAAGGTTCTGACCATAGCATCCTTCCCCACATGTGCTTGACCATGATAGTGTCTAGCGATTTGAGTCAACAAGCTATTGGGCAAAGCCACTTTTTCCTCTCCGAAATCCACACGTCGCCATGCCTTTGCATGCACTTTATTTTTAACCATTCCTTCCACTGGTCTTTTGGCACATTATCTTGTAAGGTCTTTAACTCTTTCATTGTATCTATAATGTGCATTGCGTAATTTGCATTGATTTCATCATTTTCACGTAACAATTCCCACTTTTCCTTGAACGATATACCGTTCAAGGCGCAAAACCTAGCGACTTGATCCGCATATCCATTTCCCATTTGACACAAAATCCTGGGATCTCTGATGTGCACTGCATTTCACCACAGCAATCTTTTCAGGCAACTGAAACGCTTGTTCATGTATTCTTTCACCGTTTCTTACTGGTGAGCCAAAAGAGAGTAGCAAACCTCTCTGAGCCCTCAATTGGCCAAAATCATGCACTATGCCAAATCCATATTAACTATCTGTGTAAATGCTAAGTCTTAGTTGGGTTGAAATATGGCATGCTCTAGTAAGAGCCACCAATTTTGCCACTCTCGCAGAAAACACTCCTTCAAGCCATGAAGCTTCTAGTATGCCCGAGATGGTACATACGGCATATCCTGCTCTTAATGTGCCCATATGATCTATCAAGGCAAGAACCATCAACAAAGATAATTTGGTTGTTCTCTTCCAGACAAGAATCTCTAATATCAGGGCTAGGTTTTGTACACAGTTCAGTTATTTCCAGACAGACATGTTCAATATCATCCATTTTATCAATGTCAATATTTTCATTTGGAAGCAAAGTTGCTGGGTTAGGCGCTGTACATCTCTTAATTATCACGTTAGGAGATCCGAGGATAGCAGTTTCATACCTGGTCAGCCTTGCGCTGGTCAGGTACTGAGCTTTAGATCTCGAGAGCAAGATGTCACATCACAATGCTCTCACTCTGAGCGAGACTCTGTTCAACTGCTGCAACGGACCACAAACAGCCTAGTAAAGCTGATGCAACTGGGTCCAAAGTGGCTGAAATATATTCCATGGGGCGATTCACACTGCCATGTGTTTGAGTTAAAACAGACAAAGAACATGCATCACGCTCATGACAAAACAACAGAAAGGGTTTTGTGTAATCAGGCACACCGAAAGCTGGGGCTTGGCACAAGCTCAACTTCAATTCTGTAAACGCTTTCACACAGGCTTGATCTAGCACTAGAGGATCTGAAACTTCCTTGTGAGTCAGCTTCTGCAAGGGCTTCAAAATTACTGAAAAATCTGTGTAGCTCCAGGGTCGACCAAAAATGAGACTTTGTGACCATTCACCATTCCTTTAACATAGGGACCTTTCTGATGTGCCTCTAGTAATGCGGCCGAACTCTCACTTGTCCAATCATTGTTTATTCCATTCTCGCTGTGTAGGGGGAATTGGTGTACAGTATTATTACTTTGGTTATGTCTTTGACTTGTGACCGTCTGAGAAAACATCACCTGCTACTGGTCCGTATTTAAATTTGTTGTCTAGGCACCATCTGCACCTGGGGTTGCATTGCTGTATCTGGGGTATTTGTACCTGCAATGGCTGTATGGGTTGCATGGGCCACATGGGCTGCATGGGTTAAAAATCTTGCATCAGATTCACATTATTCTGAAAATTTGAATTTGGACCTCTCATTTTTGGCCCTCTCATGTTCTGGAAAGAATTGATATCTCTCATTTGATGTGCAACACCTCCCTGATTTACCATCGGGCACAACTGTTTCCAATGCCTGAGGCCCCGCAAGCGTGACATGGCACAATTCTTCTCATTCCTTGTGCTTCACCCTGTACCACCACTGTATTTAAATCAGGACCAAAATTTACACTTCCCATTCCTCCACGGCCTCTACCTCTGCCTTGGCTTTGAAATAGCATGTTTCCTTGCTGCTGTTGTTGAGGCTGAACATTTTCCTGAATCCCTGTCTGTGCAGCGCTGATCTGCATCACCATCGCCTTCTCTTTCAAATTTCTCTGTTTCAATTCAATCTTGTAATTTGACGTACTGCAACACCTCATCAATCGGCTTTGCCTGCTAGCAAATCAAATGAATCTTAATCATTTGACTAATTTCCGGTCTCAGTCCTTCAACAAATCTGAACACAAAGCTAATCATGTCTTTCAGCTCAATTGTCTCTGTACCACTGTAATGCTTAAACACCTGCAACAATCTCTCATAGTATGAGTGATATGACTCTCTCGCTTCTTGAGCTATCCTGTCTATGCGCTGCCAATCAATGTTCTTGGGCAAAATTATCGTTTTCAAAAATTCACTTACCTTATAATAGTATTTTATTACTTCAGGGGACGGTGCATCTGTTGCTGGATCTCTCTGCGGCTCTCTTGTTGGCCAGTCTATGCCCCTTTTGTATTCTATCCATGAGTCTTCTGGAACTATTATCTCTCAGAGAGTATTCAAATCCTCCCACAGGCACTTTGCAAGTTTTACAAACCTGTCTGTCTGCTGATACCATTCTACAGGTTTCTCCCTCAGCCTGGGGCAATCATTTGAAAATGACAAAATGTCACTTCTGCTCCAGGGGACATGTACAAAATTCCCTCCTGGAATTTCCCTCATTGGTAAAATGTTTACTGGATCCTCAGCCTGCTCCATGTTTGCAGGGGGAATATCAGAATCCCACTTCTTTTTATCTCATTCCTTCACCTATCTGCCTTCCCATTTATCTAATGCTCTCCATGTCTGAATGCTTTGAAGCAATTCCCTAAGATGAGTTTTCATTCCTGCAGTTCTCATGTGTTCAAAATCCTTTGTGTCAAATTCTGACCTGTAACTTCTCCTCAAATATTTAGTTTTCTCAATGTCTATGTCATATTTCTCTGCTAATTCTGCTAACCTTTGATGTACCTCACCTGTTTCCTTAGTAATTTTTGGGCACAAAAATCAAAATTCTGCTTCTGTGTAGGACTCGAGTTGATTTACATCCATGGTTCCCTCAATAAGTTCATCTACTTCCATCCTGAGCCTGGTATAGTTTAGATAATTTCCTCCACAAGAAGCATCTTGAGGGCTATTCATCTTCTTTAACGATTTGATTAATTGTTGAGCTGTCAAACCTTGCAATGAGATGTTTTTGGGCTGAGTACTTGGTAACTGTTGTACAGTTCGTTTTGGAGGTTGGGGTGTCATTAACTTAAGGTTGGGACCGAAGTGTGACCCTGCTTCAATTTTTGGAGGAGCTCTGTAAGGACTCAAGTCTAACAATGATGCTGTTCCATCAAAGGTCTGTCCTACAGGAGAGACTATTCTGGCATTCAGATTGAGTCCTCCTCCCACAAGACTCTGACTCAGGATTCTCTGTCCAATTGTGCCGCTGTTTCCCTGAGCAAATAATGGTATGACGGGACCAATGGTGACGGGTACAGGCACAGCATCTGGACTTGGTCTAACATTTGCGTTGTGAGACAGCATCATTCCTGTGTTCTGGCTCATGAATGCAGACATTTCTGTTTGCGTTCCTGTTATAGGAGTGTATTTTGGAATTGTTTGGGGCTGCATTTTAGGCAGTAAAAGTAGAGTTGGCTCTGGCTGAATCAATGTCAGTTTCTGGTAAACCTGTCCTGTTGGCACTATTAGGTTGGTTGCAGTGTCCACAATAGGCATGTCTGGGTAAATCCTAGGGATACTTGGCTGTGGCATCAGATTTTGTACTGCAGATGTAATAGGCAGGTTAGGACTGCTCTGCATTGGTCTCTGCGCTAAGTAAGGACTAGTCTGTACGGAGCTCTGTGTCATGTTAGGCTTAACCTGTACAGGACTCACGGTCATGTTAGTGTTACTCTGTTTCAGACTCTGTGGCATGTTAACCGGTGTCGGTGCAGAGGGGTTCACACTAGTGCTCAGACCACTCTCTTGTGCTACATATGGTGGGAGACGATTTCTCAATAACTATAAAATAAATTTGTCATCTGATTCTTCATCAGGTGTCAAAGACTTATTAGTCTCTTTTGATGTCTGCTCTCTATCCTCAGAAGGGCTCCTTTTGTTTTTCTAGTAGCTCTCCTTCCTTCTTTCTCACTGTCCTGTGAAATTGCAGGAAACATTCTAATTCCCTGTAAAGTGTCTAATCTCCAGTACTTCTGATCGTTGTCCCACCTAGCCTCCGCTAGTGTCTTTTCTGCCCTTTATATCTTTCTTTAAAATTTCAACTGCTGTTGTTGCCTGGCTACTAGCTCCCAGAACGCTAATGCTTCAAACTGAGCTGGTCTTGGCAGAGGTTTTAATTTATACAGCACTTGTCTCAAATTATCTAAAATTCTCAAATTAAAGGTTCCATTTACAGGAAATGCTAAGTTACCCTCCTTCTCTGTGATTTTGCACCAATGTTTTAACCAAAGACATGCTCCGGTACCTCTCTCCTCAATTACGATATGCTGGAGTACTTTCTGCCAGACAAATTTCTCCTGCTCTAGCTGGAATATACTAATCTCCCCTAAGTGCACTCTTTAATTCTTTGAAAAACTTCATTTTCTGCAAATTTGTGTTAAAATTAGATAATCAGGAAGTGACTTTTAATCCCGAAATCCCTTTTGTCTACCTTCTCAATTAATTGTGCCTCACGGTTGTCCACCAATTCGTGCGTGACCCTTCTCACTAACCAACCTATCCCAGTGCTCCAATGACATCACACTCACACGTCCAGTGACTAACAAAGTCTTGCAGCTTGTCCTCCTACACTCAGAACCACCCAAGACCAATGGAAGATTATTGCGAGCGCCTCAACAAGAACCAAAAACCAATTTCCCATTTACTACAGGTTGGGTAACACAATCGCTTCAGGAACCTTCTGGATTTTTCACTGACGGCTTTCGCTCTAGCAGCTATTCATTTTTTCTCAGTTCCCCAGATTCGCAATCAAAATTCAACCCGCAAATTTTACTCTCAAATGATTAATGGGTCTGTCCTGGTGTACATAGGACTCGCCAAATCTCATTTGAAAAGACCTATCATTCAACTCTACACACAACCTCGACTTGCCAACCACACCCAATTGGCCTACTAAACAGACAAATTACAACAAAAAACAAGTGTCTCAATACACTTTTTCAATAAACTCCAGAGTCTTAGACCTTTCAAACATAGGCAAACTCCGAGGACCTGGGAAAAGTCACTTTGGGTATTTAGGAGCACATCTTCTCTCTATTTTGCATCCTTGAAACTAAAAAACCTTAACCAAATCAACCTACATCTCCCAATCTTAACTGCAGGACTCTCTAGTGATTTCCCTAAGGGACAAACGTCAAACTGTATGTAATGATGTGCTCTAAAAGAGACAAACAATCACATGAATATCACCAAATAAACGATTCAATTCTTAGAGTCAGTAACTGTACGCACCATGACCCATTTGGTGACGAATAGCCACACCTTTTAGTATCTGTTAGAATATTTATTTCCCTAGATTAACAATCGTAAGATCACGTAAATTAGTCTCAAAACCACATCATAAAGATACAGAAACCACACTGGTTGACAGAAACGTCTAAAAAATCTTAACTTTATCAAAGCATTAATGACAAGACTCTCATTAGTGACAGTACAAATCAATAGCAAGAGTAATCGCACAATGGAAATATACATTTGATCAGCAATTGAATATCGTCAGTTCTTTGTCAAAAACAGATGAATAGAGAAAACTCCTCACTAACTCCAGGTTAGCATTAGAATGTTGGGCTTCACGCAAAAGTTTTAGTAAGACAAATTTGGAAAGCATCTAGCTATGGCTCTATCAAAAGGCAGCAGTTGTTACCTAGAAAACACAAAACAAATCAACAATACATATCTCAGCATATACCTGTCCTTATGGATCAGCAAGCTACGGTGTCTTCATCAGGGGGACATCAGCATCAGGACAGAAAGGATAGGGAAAGCGGGGGCAGTTCAGAATCGGGGCTCAGTTCTCTGCACCATAAGGTTAATATCTAAGGCAGGCAGCAAAGCGCTACAGGCTCTAAGCATCGAGCGCTAAAGTAAGCACCAGCATCATTGCATGGAGCATAAGAAATAAACTCAAAATAGCAAAGTACCAGAATGTCAGTAGACAGGCTGGCAAGTGTCAAAGTGACAGACGAGTCATGTAAAGAGTGTCAAAGGAATGAACATGGGAACTCCAAGAACAGTGCGGTTAAGTTAAAATTGTCCCACATTGTCATTGGTCAGAAGCACCTTGCGAAAAACACTTGTCCAATAATAAGTTTATTCCACATCAGAGATATACTAGCCAGTCTTTCACACGTCGATGATTGGTTCTTCTACGTTTGCATACATCAGTCGATACAATAAGAATCAATTTGTAGATCCTTCCGTCCTCTATTAAAAGGCCCATTGTTAGTTCATGAGAGCATTGCTTTCCCATACGCTTCATGTCAACAGTTACAATGATGTAGAAACATTCAAGTTTTCGCACATTTCCTGGGAAGAAATACATTTTGTTTATACGGGTTTTGGACAAGTTTAAGACTCAGGGGAAGGATTTGTTATACAGTGGACATGAGATCATTTTACTAACTTGAGGCCTTTTAGTTAGCATAAGTTAAATTCATAACGTTTAGCTGTAAGTATGACAGATTACTACATTTTCAAATATTTCTAAACTCTTAATCCATGTTAATACACCAATAATGAATAACTTTGTACATGATGATGGCCAATCAAGTAGGCACATTTTGAGTCACCCGTTTTTTTTCTATGTTAATATATTTTCTATGTTAAATCAAATATAGGAATACATGAAATCATTATTAATGTTAATTCCAGCACTCACACCGGGACAGAAACAGTGATGTGTGCTTGCTTTGTTGCAACATCTGATCTGTAACTTATCTGTTATTTACTCAACATGGGATTTTTTTCTGAACATTTATTTTAAATAAGATAGGCAGTGCATTCTCTGGTGGCACAAATATTTGCCTACTCTTCATCCATTTTTTTAAATAATCTGGCATATGAATTCTATATTAATCTATACATGTTTTTTCTGCTTTGCAGAAATAACTTTCCGTGGATTTGAGCAGGGTCTTCTGTATCAGCATGTTTTATTAGTTCCATTTTAGAGCTGCCTGTAATTCTTTGACTTTGTAGTCAATATATTTGAAAACTTCTGTGTCGAAATGCAGTTTTGGCTCATTCTTTCCTAAACCTTTCATTGAGGAGAGGACATAGCCAAACATTATGACGGGGTTTAGAGTGGTTGCTGTGTCTGCTTGCACAGTACAGTGTGGGGCTGGATTGAAGGTTTTTGCAGGGACTGACTTTGGTTTCCAATATGGCCAACACAGGTCTCCACCCTTCTGCTAAAGGAACGTAGGTAATATTCTTGCATAGTCTGGGGAATCTATCACCACTCATTGTGTGCCATGTCACAACAAAGGGAATCCTAAATGTATCTCATTTCACTTTTGTAATTAATACTCTTTGCCAAACTGTAAGGATGAACAGCAGAAGACATCTGTTCCAGCATTTGCACAATCTCATATTCAAAGGTTGCTTTGTTTACTCTGCATACTCTCTTACATTGCTACAATCACAAAATAACTGCTGGCTTTCATTGTGGCCTTAAGCTCTGATTATTTCCTTGTGCCCACCCATTAGCTCTCAATATTTCCTTATGTCCAGCCATTGGTTTAGGCTTCCAGCCCTTGAGCTGCTCAGCTGTTTTTGCTTAAGCAGTGGTATAGATAAAGCCTTTCAAAGAATAGGCTGTTCATCTGATTCCAGTGTCTATCAACTGTACCTAAAATTGCACCATCTCACATGCAAATACTTTTTTTTTCTACAGTTTTGCATTCTCAGATTGGATGCAATCAATCTCATGCAATCATTGGGAAATTCAGTGGGAAACTGGACTTACTGGCTTTCCCACCACCTATTGGCAATGCTTTATCCAGGGCTGTATTACAGAACCACGCACAACAGACTCACGCATGGCCTAAACACGGTTGAAACCATGACCGCATCTTTACCATGCATGCCTTTACCACACATTTTGTTGTAATAGCATGCTTAGTAAAGGTATATGTGGTAACGCCATACAGGGTTGTGTGATACAACCCCCCCTAGCCCTCGTACCCCCATCCTAAACCTTAAAACCTAACCTTTCCTAAAAACGACCCCACCTTGTTCTAAAAACTACCTCAACCCTGCCCTAATCCCTAAAACCTACCCTGCCCTGTCTTAAAAGCTACCCTGAAAACATTAAAACCTACCCTGCCCTTAACCATAAAACTTACCCTGCCTGTCCTAAAAACTACCCTGACCCCCACCCTACCCTAAATACTAAAACCTACCCCACCCCATCCTAAAAACTACCCCGACCCAGCCCTAAACCCTAAAACCTACCACGCCCTGTCCTAAAAACTAACCCGACCCCTGCCCTGAAGCCTAAAACCTACCCTGTCCTAAAAACTACCTGGACCCCGCCCTGAACCCTAAAACCTACCCAGCCCTGTCCTAAAAACTACCCCGAACCCACCCACCCAGTCCTAAACCCTAAAACCTACCCTGTCCTAAAAACTAACCCACCCTTTCCTAAAAACTACCCCGCCCTAAGTCCTAAAACCTACCCTGTCCTAAAAATGACCGCACCCTGTCCTAAAAACTACCTTGACCCCCGCCCTAAACCCTAAAACCTACCCTGTCCTAAAACCTACCATACCCTGTCCTAAAAACTACCCCGCCCCAAACCCTAAAAACTACATTTTCCTAAAAACCACCTTGCCCTGTCCTAAAAACTACCCTGACCCCTGCCCTAAACCCTAAAATCTACCGTCTTAAAACCTACCCCATCCTGTTCTATAAACTACCCCACCCCGCCCTAAACCCTAAAACCTACACTGTCCTAAAAATGACTCCACTCTGTCCTAAAAACTACCCTGACCCCTGCCCTAAACCCTAAAACCCACTCTCCTAAAAACTACCCCACCCTGTCCTAAAAACTACGCCACTCCAAACCCGAAAACCTACCCTGTCCTAAAAATTACCCCACCCTGTCCTAAAATCTACTCTGACCCCGCCCTAAACTCTAAAACCTACCCTGTCCTAAAACCCACCCCACCCTGTCCTAAAACAACCCTGAACTCCCACCCTAAACCCTAAAACCTACCCTGCCCTGTCCTAAAAACTACCCTGACCCCGCCCCAAACCCTAAAGCCCACCCTGTCCTAAAAACTTGCACGATCCCTTGTCCCCACCCTAAACCATAAAACCTACCCTGTCCTAAGAACTGCCCCAACCCACTCTTACCCGGCCACCGCGTTCTCTCCCGGCTGTGCCTGCTGTGTGCCTGAACAATGCATACGCGTTTGAGTGGTTGAGACACATGCGTGGTACAGGCAAGCGCGGTAATGCTTGTGTGGCTACGCTACGCGTTGCTCCGGCCTCACAGAAAAGGCTGTTTCTCTTTATCCAGTGTTGGCAGTTGTCACTTTGATTGCTAAATACAAAAGTACAGATTTTTCAGCATGAAAGCAAAATTTTGTTTTGAAAAGAAGGATTGCAGGCTTGGGAGTAACAGGCGAATGGATGAGGGAGCAGATAAGGGTGAGGATGGAGCATTGTACGAACGAGAGAGCATACATGGAGAAAGTAACACAGAGTATGGGAGAGAGAAGAACACAGAGTACTGGGGTAAGGGGAGAAGCACACAAGAGAGCCAGAAGCGCACAAAAGTGACAACAACAATTACTATCCTGTAGCTTATCTAATAATATTACTAACCATTTACATCATCTCACATATTATTCTCCCCCTAAAAATCATGCATACCTCCTAACTATTTAATTTACCACATAGAAACTGGAGTAAATACATGGAATGGTTTCCTGAAGAGCACAAGTCTTATCTAATAACCAACAATAACCACTGAAAAAAATTACTAACCTTTGGTTCCAGAGCAGCCTGCTGCATGGAGTAAAATGCTTCAACACCTTGTCAAAGGTAGTACATGCTGTATAAATGCAATTAGAATACAACACAATAAATAACTCTACTGGCACATACTAAAACTAATAGCAGAACACTCAGCAGTTGGGCAGCCGATTGTAGGTCATACAGACTGTCATAATTCTGGTATTCTGCTTGACACTCTTTCAAGTTAAAATTGCTATGGGTCATGTCCATCACCCAGTAGTGTACCAGTCCCCAGTAATAAACCACCCATCACCAACTGAACATTCATGGAATAAATTAAGAGATCTGCCACATGCCACTGGCCAACAGAGTACTTTAATTGAGTCCACCACTGCAAGTCCCAAGTAGCTACAAACTATGAGCAGTTCTTGACATATTCCAATGGTAATCATATATGTGGGATGATGTTTTCAAAGTCCATAAAGCAGATCTCCCCACCATCTCTCCCTCCAATTTATGCCTGCTCAGGACAACAAACATAAAAAAAAATATCCCAGAGTGGATAACCCAGTGAAGTAAACAGAAAAATGGACTATGATTGTAAGAAATACCATAAATCAGTAATCTTACTGAAAACCATAAACTGAACACCTTTCTCTCACACTTTTTCATCAAGTACACTGCTGAGCTCTGCATCCCATAACATGATAACCACCTTCATTGGTTATTAGAAATGACAAACAAACATTTTTCACATAGGATCAAAACAAACACACCACATCTCCAACTGCACACCTCACACAGTGGAGCATGCTACCCATTTAGGCAAGAGCTTCACATTCCAACATAGGCGTGGAAAGCACTATGCAAATGTTGCAATACAATATGATACATTCAGGAGGTGCTTTTGCATTTAAAATCTTACAGCATTTCAGAATGCCAGTTTTGCATTAAAAGTTCTTCATACATCTAGGAGGCAACCAGTGGTAGCTACATTTTGTGGCACTCACCTAAAAATTGTTTAATGATATTGATCAAAGGCCTGCTCTCAGATAACTACTGTACCTAAAGGGGGCTTGACTAGCTGTCTAACATGGTGGACACAAGGTGACCAAGCTCCCAGATTCGGCCCACTTGATCCGCCGTAATCCACAGATGAACCAGCATGCTGCACTTTCCCTGGTCCGGCGGGACTTCTGCAGGAACGGGCGTGGTGACAGGGTGGCATTGAGGCTTGAACTGGGCACCGGCCGTTGGTGTGAGGCTCAGAGGGCTCCGAGGCGGTAGGCTACGAGACCGGTAGGAGCAAGAGTAGAGATCTGATCGGGATCCAGCAGCAGCAAAGTAAAGTGCTTGGCCCTGAGTATGGCATGTCCTCCTTCCCTCCCGGTCAAAGAGGGAGAGAGGGATTTAGGGGACAGATGTGCCCATCTGAGTTGCTGCCCCTGCCGGCAAACTGCCACGGGAGCAGAATTCAACAGCGCAGGGGAGACTCGTAGTGTAAGCCAGGTGCAGGCCTACCTCCCCAAGAGGAGTCCAGACTTTACCAGATTGACCTGAGGGCCAGAGGCAGAGTCAATCTGGCCCAGGAAGAGGACATCAACAGGCCTTGGTCAGATGCATAATCTAGGCAAGGCCTCCCACCATGGCTGCTCCTGCTGCTCCAGGGCTGTGGGGGACAAGCAGGCCAGACTTTGACCATGAAGGGAACACGCCGCACCACACCTGATCTGGGACTCCTTCTGTGGGATGAGCATGGCAGTGGCTGTACATGCCGCCTCGTGGTGACTGCAGATCCTCCCTCCTGAACCTGAATACAACACTTCCTTCATATTCAGAGGTGGGGATAATGTGCAGCATGCCTGCAGGCTTAGAGGGCTAGAGACAATAACTGAGGACACAGTGGAGGCCCTCTCAGTCACCTACCCCTCCAAGAAACAAAAATACAAAAAGCCCTGGCCGACAGCTGCTGACCTCCCGAGGGGAGCAAAGCTGACCTAATAGAACCATATCCAGCTTCCCAGCCCTTAGAACCTCTGGAGGCCTCTAGAGACACAGTGCAAATCCTAATAGCGATCAGAGCGTTTCAGGTGGCACCAGAGGCCAAAATAGACACATTGACCATCAACCTCAACTTACTGAGGGACGCCCATAAGAAGATGACAGATAGGTTGCATCAGGCTGAAAAGACACCAACAAAACTCAAACCCTAGTCAAAATCCACCTCCAAAGAGCTCTGGACCTTGGTGGAGTGTGTACAGATGCTACAAACCTGAGCGGAGTAAGCCGAGGGGAGATTAAGGCTCAATAATCTTCATATCGTGGACCGCCCTAAACAATCTAAGGGCCCCACCACCACCCTCTTTATTGAACAATGACTCCAGCAACACTTGTGCCCTCATGGCCTCTCACCCATGTTCACAGTGGAGAGGTACCGCAGAGTGTCGGTCTGACCCCCCTCAGCTGAGAGCGGCCAGAGGCCAATAGTAGCACAGGTGTTGAATTGGGGGTTGGAACCATATCCTCAGAACTGCTAGGGAAAACGGCCTGCTGTTGGTGGATAACTCAGCTACATCAATATTCTTTATTTTTATACTATCAGTAAAACACTAGAGGGCTTCATTCTTATTAGTTAAGAAGCACATGCGAAATTCGGGCCTAACCTATGCCCTACTCTTGCCAGCAAAACTAAAAGTGATCTCAAACCAAAAATTTTCATTTTCACATTACCAGAAGGGGTATGGGCACTGATCAATCAGAAGCCCTTTTCATCTGGGAACAAGAGGAACTTACAAAACACCCCCTCCCTGGAGACTATGGGCCCAGCCCAGGGACACTGGCAGTGGGACACCAGAATATTGTGCTGTGGCTAGGACCTCACAACAGATTGGAGAAAACTGGAACTCTGTGGTGGCTGCAGCGGTAGCAATTTCGAAAAGTCAGTCCTCCCCAGAATCAGTAGGGTCCAGTGCAGACTTGTCAAGGTCTGACCTGAGCAACTCACCCAACATCTTATGTGACTCCACAAACAGCAGACGAACTTATGTAAGACACTAATCTCATCCCCAAGCAGTGCTGGGTACTATCCAACCATAAAAGGTGACCATCCACCTGAAGGAGCTTGTCACCTTGCCCCCACGCTTCACTCTGACATTGTTACGTATAATCCATGCGATGCATCGCTGAACTGCTCCAATTAGAGTGGACAGTTTTTTACTTACTGTTATGGTCCAGCAAAGTTGTTCTGCCAGTGCTAAAAAGGGCCCCTAGACCACGGGTCGAAGATGCTAGGTGTTAGACCTGGCAGACTTAGGGTGATGTTCCCCCAATCTTTTGCCTGCCTCCCTCCATTTTCTGACCTCGCTTTTGCTGGTTTTACGACTCTGTGTAGTTTACTACTGCTAACTAGTGCTAAAGTGCTTGTTCTGTCTTCCCTAAATCATGGTAACATTGGCCTAAACTCAATTGGCATATTTAATTTACTTATAAGTCCCTAGAAAAAGTGCACTATTCGTGCCCAGAGCCTGTATATTAAATGCTACTAGTGGGCCTGCAGTAATCATTGTGCCACCCACTCCAGTAGCCTCCTAACCAAGATGTAGGCCTGTCATTGCAGAGCGTGTGTATGCAGTTCTACTGCCACCTCGACTTGATATATAAAACCCTTTGCCAAACCTTAAACTCCACTTTTATTACATATAGGTTACTCTGAAGGTAAGCCCTATGTGGCCCATATGACAGGATGCTGTGTAAGTAAAAGGCAGGGCATGCACTTTTAAGTTTTGGTTCTCCTGGTAGTGAAAAACTCCCAAGTTTGTTTTTTTCACTACTGTGAGGCCTACCCATCTCATAAGTTAACATATGTTATGTTTCATATCATTGGAATGGTAATGATAAATACTCTTTACTGGCAAAGTTGGATTTAACTTTACTATTTTAGAAATGTCACTTACAGCACTGTGTGCCTGGAGCCTGTCTTCAATGCACATCTGGGGTGCATGACAGCAACACTTTGTGCCATCCCTCTAGATAGCCACAACAACAGGAAGGTTAGGTGTGTCTGAGTACTTATCTGCATTCTGATGACTCTCCCTGGGTAGGAAAGGAGGAAGGGCTGACACTTACACCTGAATAGGCAGGGCCGGTCTGTGAGAAAGTAGCCTCTTTCTAGCATGGTTACCCCCATTTTTGGCCTGTTTGTCAGTGTGTTTTGACTGTGTCACTGGGATCCTGATAACCAGGACCCCAGTGCTTATGGTTTGTGGCCTACTTGTCAGTATGTTTCACTGTTTTTATCAGTATGCTTGACTGTGTCACTGGAGTCCTGCTAACCAGTACCCCAGTGCTCATGCTCTCTATGTTCCCAAATGTGTCCTTACATAGTGGTAGCTGAGTATTTCACTCCAAATTGGCATACTGGTCCTCCCTTATAAGCCCCTAGTATATGGTACCTAGGTACCCAGGGCATTGGGGTTCCAGGGGATCCCTATGGGCTGAGCATTTCCTTTGCCACCATAGGGAGCCCATGCAAAGGCTTCTATAGGACTGCCATTGCAGCCTGTATGAATCTATATATCAGGTCTTCCAACCCTGATGGCTGGGTGCAAAGTACCTGTGTGTGAAGGCACCCCTGCACTAGCAGAGGTGCCCCCACCTCATCCAGGCCCATTTCCCAGAGTTCGTGAGTTTGGGGACGCCATTTTACGCGTGCACTGGAAATAGGTCAATACCTATTTCCAGCTTCACAATAGTAACCCCGAATATGGCCATGTAAGGTGTCTAACAACTGGAAATCGTACCCCAATACTGATTCCAGTATTGATTGCACAATCCCATGCACTCTAGGGACTCCACAGTGGACCCCCAGTACTGCCATACCAGCCTTCTGAGGTATTCCAGGAAGCCCCAGCTGCTCCCACCTCACAGACAGGTTTCTGCCCTCCTCTTGCTTGAGCAGCTCATGCCCAGGAAGGTAGAACAAAGGATTTCCTTTGGGAGAGGGGTGTTACATCCTCTCCCTTAGGAAATAGGTGCTACAGGCGTGGGAGGGGTATCCTCCCAGAGCCTCTGGAAATGCTTTGAAGGGCACAGATGGTGCCCTCCTTGCATAATCCAGTCTACACCTTTTCAGGGACCCCCAGTCCCTGCTCTGCCATGAAACTGGACAAAGGAAAGGGGAGTGACCACTCCCCTGTCCATCAGCACCCCAGGGGTGGTGCCCAGAGCTCATCCAGAGTGTCCTTGGGTTTTCCCACCTTGGATTCTGAGGTGGTGTGGCACTCTGGGAGCATCTGAGTGGCCAGTGCCAGCAGGTGACGTCAGAGACCCCTCCTGATAGGTGCTTACCTGGTTAGGTGACCAATCCCCCCCTCATGGTCTCTCCTCTGGGTGTTTCATCAGATTCGGATTGCAAGACTCCAGCACAAATCCTCTGAATCCCTTACTTCATCTTCTACCAACGGAAGAGTAGCTGACCGCTCCAGGAACTCTACAAAACTGCAACAAAGAAGCAAAGACGGCTTCTGCAACATTGTCTCTTCAGCTCCTGCCAGAAATTGCAACAGTTTCCAGGTTGTGCATCCTCTGAGGACTGCCTGTCTTCAGCCTGCACCACAAGAACCAAACGAATCTCCGGTGGAGTGACGGAGTCACTTCCCTGCTTCAGCAGGTACCTCTCTGCAGCAACGACCGGTGGCTTGGGTCCCCTCTCCAGATGACAGGCGTGGATCCAGCAACAGGGGTGGTGGACTAAAGTGATCCCAATAGTCCCAACGTCCAGCTGTCCAACTTTGGTGGATGTAAGAGCTTGCCTCGCCATGCAAGACAGTACCCTCATGCACAGCGTGACTTGCAGTTGCCAAGGCTTGTGTGTAGGGTGACCAGATTTTGAGGAGCAAAAACCGGTACAGGTTAGACAAAGAAGAAGGACTAAAGACTTTACTCTCACGTTTATATCTGGCCTGTCCCGTTTTTTGTGTGTGTAGCTTTGTGAATGTGTGCCTATACATATCTGTGTTTATATATATATATATATATATATATATATATATATATATATATATGCACATATATATATATATATATATATATACATATACATATATGTATCATTAGTCCATAATCAAAATTAAAGCACCCAGTCAGGCAAGGATCCGGGATTTAGGGAAAGATTTTATTTTCCTTCATGACGCGTTTCGGCAGTTCCGAGGACCTTGCTCACACAATCACTTTACCGTGCACACCTCGTAAAATACACATCTAATTCATAAACAGTGATGATGGACTAGCGTAACAAATTTTATTTCATATTCTCATGGGCACATCTTAGAATGTGCCTAATTTCATCCTAAAATTAGACTGAGATTACTGGGGTTCTTAATTTACTTCAACTGAATCAAATATTTACAAAAAGTTTTTTACAAACTATTTTTCAACAAGAATTGTTCTAATCGCCATAAATGCCTTAAGATATACACAGTGGAGTTATAAACTGTCAATATGTTGCTTCTCTATAGCACTCAATACCGGTATCATTCGCATTTGTTTTGCACTCTTATATAGACAGACACCATCTCTATAGATAACATATTTTCAAATGGCATACTATTATCATACCATACACCTATATGTACTAGAGGTTAGCATTCTACCTCCACCCTGCTTGTTCCATATCAAACATCTTCAAAAATTATCTCTAAAAAAGAATTTTTCTTTAGAAAAATTTGTCATATTCGGTTCACACATTCCATAAATTCTACACATAACAATGTAAATATACATATTAATATCATCAACAATTTTTTTGATTCATAACTCAATAAAGTTCAGTATCGGGATCATTAACATTACCTGGCCTCTAGCTTTGCGATGTGTATTCATACTTTCTATCAATTCATTATTTATCTCAAGGATAGTAGATAAGGCTAGAGACCAACTATTTGCTCACAGGTACATTAAATCCCATCCCCTATCTTGAGTCACTCAAAAACTCCTATCTTAAATGAACCGTATATCTACCCCTTTCCTCATCATATTATCCATCAATATCCTTTATCTCATCAATGCGAGCTGTGGTCTATGACGAGCAGGACTTTGAAATACATACATATATATATATGTTAATATATATATATATATATAAACACAGTCACACTCACACACACACACACATTTACAAGACTACATATATAAAATTAGCTACAGCTTGACCTCCCACCCTACACCCCCAACCCGCCCCCACTCACCTCTCTCTGCTCCTCACTTCGTCTCTCTGCTGGGAGCAGAAAGGGGACTGTGTTGCCTGACAGTAACCGATAAATTACTTTAATTATTTCATACTTTACTTTTGCTTCCCTACATGATCTGACCTTTGTGCCAAAAACAGGGACATTTATTCAATGATCTGACCTTTGTCCCAAAAAATGGGACGTTTATTTAAAATTAAGAGA
Organism: Pleurodeles waltl; assembly: GCF_031143425.1. Lineage (NCBI taxonomy): Eukaryota > Metazoa > Chordata > Amphibia > Caudata > Salamandridae > Pleurodeles > Pleurodeles waltl. The sequence continues at coordinate 727,779,949 of NC_090439.1, forward strand.
AGCGTCGGAACACCAGGACAGTCCTCTAAAAACCCGGACTGTCCGGGGAAATCTGGGATGTCTGGTCCCCCTACTTGTGTGCAACCTTCCAAGAAGATCTTCATGCACAGCACAGCTTAGACCCCCAGCACTCTATCCTGCGACGCACAACTTCCGGAGTGGTTCTCCAGCAGCGTGGGATCCCTTTGTGTTGTGCTACGTGGGCCTCCATTTGCACCTTCTATGTCCCCATGCTGTGAGACTCCTGTGTGTGCTGCCTGGTCTTCTGAGGGCTCTCTGAGTTGCTGAGCGCCCTTTCTGTCTCCCCCTCCTGGGTAGAGGCCACCGGGTCCCTCCTGGTCCCGGGCAGCGCCATTTTCAACTAACCGCAAGCTTTGCATGTGTCAAGGCTTGGTGGTGGAATCCAGCAAAGCAAACCAGACTGCATTCATCCATCCGGCGTGGGACATCTTCTGCAGCAACCAGGGTCTTCTTGGGTGCAATACTGACTTTGTCTTCTCGCCGTTGGTTCTCCTTTTGCACCTTCATCCGAGTTAGCAGGGGCTCCTGTTCTCCCTGGACTCTTCAGTGCTTCTTGGGCTTGGTCCCCTTCTGCCACAGGTCTTCAGGTCCAGGAATCCATCGTTGGTATCTTGCAGTCTCTTCTGGTTCTTGCATAATCTTCTATCACAACTTCTTGTGTGTTTAAGAAAACTTACTGTGATTTACTCCTGTTTTCCTGGGGTCTGGGTTGGGGTCTATTACTTACCTTTGGTGTTTTCTTACACTCCCAGTGCCCCTCTACACACTACACTTGCCTAAGGAGGAAAACGACTTTTGCATTCCACTATTTTAGTATATGGTTTGTGTTCCCCTTAGGCCCATTGCAACCTATTGTGATTTTCACTGTTTGCACTGTTTTCTGACTATTTACTTATCTGATTTTGGTTACTAGTGTAGATATTGTGTAAAATGCTTACCTCCTAAGGGAGTATAGTCTCTAAGGTATTTTTGGCATTGTGTCACTAAAATAAAGTGCTTTATTTTAGTAACACTGAGTATTGTCTTTCATGTGTGTGAGTATTGTGTGACTACAGTGGTATTGCAAGAGCTTTGCATGTCTCCTAGTTCAACCTTGGATGCTCTGCCTACAGCTACCTCTAGACATCCTGGCTACTAGACACTGACTACATTTCACTAATAAGGGATAACTGGACCTGGTATAAGGTGTAAGTAACTTTGGTACCCACTACAAACAAGGCCAGCCTCCTACACTGTCTCCACACAAATGGCTGATTACCCCTACTTATGGTCTGGAGCCAGGGCTGAGAAGAAAGGACCTCTGTGCACTTCAAATGCCCTTCTTTTAAGTTACCCCTACTTCAAAAGAACAGCTGGGTATAAGTACTGGTTCTCTGACCCCAATAAATCAGTCCATTTCTGAAACCTGTGAAGACTCCTCCAGTAATAAGGACTGCTGTGCTGCTTAAAGGATTGCTACTCTGCTGGTGTCACGGTTTCGGGCGGGTCTGATCAGGACTTTGGTTGGGACACCCCTTGAGGTCACCAAATATCCTAAAGAGGTAGTGTGCTGGGGCAGAAGAGCAGCTAAAGGTATACATGGAAAGGACAGCTATAGACAGGCACATGAAACAGGAAAGTAAAAGCAGAGTAACCCCTGTGTGAACAAATAGGAAACAAATTACTAATGGACAAACACGCTGGGGTTGTACACAGAGTAGGGCGCAGAACCTCCCACAGTGACAAGAAATGTCAATGCTCTGTGCAGTTTCCTCTTACAGATAGTCACCCTGCCAGCCCCATAGAAAGGAGGCAGCAGAGGTGATTCTGTCTCTGGACCCTAGAGCACAAACAACAATAGTACTTACATACACAAGGCAAGCTCTTGTGGGTCCAGCTGGAAACACAGTGGTGATTCCTGGAACAACAGCAATAGCACACTGTCACTGTTAGGCATGAAAGACAACGTATAACACTAGACAAAGGATCGGGCTGGAATTGCCTCCTGGAAACCAGGAGCTAACCCCAGTACAAAGGAGGACCCTTATATGCTGGTGAAGACTGATAGAACACTTACTAAACACAAATACCGAGAGGAAACGGAAACAGAAGGAACAAACTAAGAGGCAGGAAGTGGGAAAGGCTCAGGCTGAAGCAAAGGCAGGACTAGGACTGGAAAAAGGGCGCAAGCTTCTGGCTGGAACAAACAGAGACAGGACTGCTAAACAGAGAGCAGGCTCTGGCTGGAAAACCAAGGACAGGGCTGGAATACAGGTAGTTAGAATAAGCAGAAAACAGAACTGGGAAACAGAGAGAAGGTTCAGGCTGAAACAAGGCAGGAGCAGGACATAGAAACATGGAGCAGGCTCTGGAAGAAGCAAACAGGTTCAAAGCTAAGAGATGAGGAGCAGACTCTGGCTGGAACAATCAAGAGCAGGGCAGTGAAACAGGTTCAAGCTGGAGCAGAACAGGAACAAGACTGGAACACCATCCGATAAGGGGTCTGTAGCACAAAGGAATCAAACTCCAATGCACGACGATGATCTTGAGGAAATGGCTGCTTATAAGCAGTTCCAAGCTGCAGAAAACCCCAGGTGGGATCACATGACTGGGCTGCACAGAAGAGGTCTCAGGTGTGTGTGGTTTCAGACACTCGCAAGTCCTGGAGGAGAAGATCCAGTGAAAAGGAGCAACTGGATTTCTCCCATAGAAAACACTGTAAAACAGAATCCAGGCTTTCCTGACTACCAGGCTGTGCATTATGGGATTTGCAGTCCCAGGAAGCAAATGTAATACTACAAAAGTATACCATGGTGAAAAGAGAAACAAACGGGAGTCAGCAAGAGACACTAGATAAGTGTTCAAGGTGATTCCCAGGCTTCCGACAGTCCCCTTACAGCCCCCCTTAGAAATGGGATGATAGACTTGTAACAGCTAGATTCCTGCCATACTGGACTCTTGTCTTCCTGAACTGCCCTGCTGCCTGCTGTTTTGCTGTCTGGTTGAGAAGGACTAGACCTGCATCATTTGAACTCAGAGTGACTCCAAGGGCTTGCTGGCTTGCTTCCTGTTTTATAAAATGTCAGGGACAAAAAATACTTCTAACAATCAACAAACTGTGGACTCTGACTTCTGTGAGTCCTGCCCTACCAAGTGGTGCCAACCCAGTCCTTGGGCGGTGGAAGTGGGTTTTGTCTGGCTGCTCCTGCAAAGAAATGTGGATTGACCTTGTTAAGCTGATTGTAACCAACGCATCACCTTCGTCTTTAACACTTCACTACCGCATTGCTGCTGCTTCTAGGATTGAGGACACTGATTTGCCATCAACGACTGTGCGCCAATGCTGTGAGAACTGGAGCACTACAGTACCGACTGCACAACACACATCATCCCCTCTGAGGGGCCCAGAATCAATGCATCGCCTTAATCCTCCAGATCGATCACAACACATTGCTTCACTGCTTCATTTAGTGCGTACCTAGAACCGGCGCATCAACATCATTTCAACTGATACATCTCAAGAACCACAGTGGGCACTTTCTGCTTCCAAGCACCACAGTCTTATCATTCTTTAAAAATCCATATCTTCATTTCTACTTTGTTTTTTTATGTCAATTTAATCTTGTTTTGTTCATAAAAATATACCTTATTTTTCTAACCTAGTGTGGAGTGTTTTTGTGGTGTCTTCACTGTGTTACTACTTGTGTGTTGCACAAATACTTTACGCATGGCATCTTAAGTTAAGCTTGAGCAATCTGTGCCAAGCTACCGGGGGGAAGTACAGGATAGTTTACGGTGTGTTGTGACTTACCCTGACTAGGACTGTGGTCCCCACTTGAACAGGGTGCATATCTCACCAAGTAGAGGCCCCATTTCTAACACCTAGCTTACAGATACCCCGGAGTCCGGGCTCATGACAGGGCTCGGGTCCATCTTTCCTTTTTCCCCAGTTCAAAACGACAAGCCCGTTCCTCTCATGTGGAACGTGAGGGGATTGGGCATCCCACGCAAGCACTTCTGAGTCCAGCCACAGCTGAGAAGACACAATGCCCAAATTCTATTCCTGCTTGAGAAACGCGTACTAGCGAAGGAAGGCAATAACTATGATGTAGGTGGCATGGTTAATTCTATCATACTACGTATTCTGTCTTCGCTAGGGGAGCAGTGATATGGATTAAGCCAACTGTGCCATTTCACACTGAGGAAGTTAGAGTTGATCCGCAAGACCAACTGTACACCTCCCCATTGGTTTTGGGCTGTGTCTATGCCCCCAAAGTTGATCAGCCAGCTTTCCTGACGACACTGTCACTGTTACAGAAACTGGCACACTGGGAGACATTTTTAACTCAGTCCTAGACATACCACAGGACTGCTCCCACCCTTCACTGATCCCACACATCACTGCTGTGCACCCACAAGGCCAAAGCCTTGCAGACCCTGGATTGGTTATTAGCAGATTTATGGAGAATTCAACACCTGGGAATACAGGAATACTCATTCTCCTCCCTCCACATGAGTTGCATGTCCACCTGGATTATATCATTGGCCCTCTGTTGACCAGGGGTAAGTGATACAGGCTACCTACCTTTGCAAAACACTCTCAGACTACAAACCCCTCAAGGTGCAACTTTGCTGGGGACGAATATTGACCAATGCTCTCCTGGAACCTTCCACTGTCATGCATGGAACACCCGGTCATAAAGCAACCCTGCGCGAGGTTGCCGTAAACTATTTCCATACAAATCGGGGCACGGCCTCATCTCCATTGATTGAATGGGAGGTGTTCAGGGTTGGGATCAAAACTGCGTGTCTCTATGCAACAAAGGGCACCTGTGGCGCGCTCCAAGCAGAACACAAAGATGTGGAGGCATCCCTCCTGTCCCTGGAGTTGGCATCTGTGGATGACCCCTCAGTAAGGCCGAGTCTGTAGGAGGCAAGCAAAAAGCAGGCAGCCACAGCAGATCTCCTTTGTTGACTGGACTTTAACTCATATAGTGAGCATTCACATGTTGAGGGTGATGGAAAGGGATGCCTGCTGGAGTCTTCTCATCAGCCCGCAGCAGACGCACTACCCCACAGCTTCTATACTTACGAGACAGGGTAAAGAGGTCAACATGCATGTAGATATTATACAGAGGCCCATATTTATACTTTTTTAGCGACGCTTATGCATCATTTTTTTTACGCAAAAGCAGCGCAAACTTACAAAATACAATTGTATTTTGTAAGTTTGTGCCATTTTTGCTTCAAAAAGTGGCACAAATGCGGCACTAAAAAGTATAAATATGGGCCAGATTTTCAACAATACTACCATGGGCTATTCTTAAAGTATGCAGAAATGGACGACGAGGCTGTGGAAGCTTTCCTGCTGGAACAATGATTCCCTGCCATGCCAAGGGAACTCACAGAGAATCTAACTGCCCCGATTTCTGAGCAAAAAATAAAAGAAGCTATCCAACAATTGCCAACAGGCAAAGTGCCTGAGAGAATCTAACTGTCCCGGCTATGGAGCAAGAAATAAAACAAGCTATCCGATAATTGCCAAAAGACAAAGTGCCAGGGTTAGACAGCTGGCCGGCAGAGTACTACGGAGCATTTTCAGTGGTTCTAGTGACCCAGTTGAAGCTAATGCATAAAGACTACCAATGAGATGCTGGTGATGCTGCTCCTGAAACCAGTGCAGCTGTTAGCTGAGCTCTCCTCATATCACCCCATCTCTACCTTAAATACAGATTATAAAATCCTAAACATAATCATCACTGTGAGACTTCTACCACTTCTCCTCGATGATCCATAGCAATCAGAAAGGGTTTATCCTGGGGAGGAAGACTTCTTTTAATATTAGGAGATTGTATCAAGTCATAGATAGGGCCCCAAAGGATTGGGCCAAAGCGGCATGCTTCGCTTTTGACCTCGAACAGGCATTTGACATGCTCATATAGCTGTACCTATTCAAAACACTAAAACACTTCACAGCTGCTCTAATGGATCAGGCTCCTGTAGTGTGCACCCACGGACAGGGCAAAAACTGTCCATCACATATTGGCAGGGTATACAATAGCAAGGGGCACAAGTCAAGGCTGACCCCTCTCAGCCTTGCTATTTGCACTGGCCTTCGAGCCCATGGACATGCAATTTTGGAGGACTGACCCAGACTAGGGTATTTCTCTGGACACCACCATGCTTGCCATATTGCTCTTTGCAGATGATATGCTGGTATACGTACGAGATGTAGAGATTGACCTCACCCAGATATCTTGGGACCTAGCAGCATTTGCCCTGATCTCAGGCCGAAGACTCAACCCGACTAAACCCAACAAGATCCTCCATGCACAACGTTACAATGAGGTTTGCATATCTCTTACTCCTTTTGGCTAAACAATGCATCACAATGCAATGGAAGTCCACTCACCCCCATGCAGAGTGTCCTTGCAGGCAGACGCTCTATTCTGGGCTGTGGCAGAATCCAGGGTGCTCCACAGGAGAGCAGGGACGGTAAAGTTGTTTGCCCAAGGGCATTTTTGAACTGCACAAACTACCAGCAGGGTTGGAATGGATGGAAGGGAGTTAAAGTTAGTTGACTTGTTAGTGGTTAGCTGAATGGGTAACAGATACCAATACTATATTTTTAGGGTGTACGAGAGGGTGCAGTAAAACGTGTCTTTACCTTATATTTGAAATATTTGTAACCTCTTTACTATCGAGATGGTAATGTTTGAGTTCAACTGCCTCTGCCACAGGCGATGTAAAGTGCTGTATGGAAAGGAAAACAAAAAACCCAATAAACCTTGTTTAAACAAATACTGTATCTTAAGCAAAAATGTGCCGTTAGCATTTTCATGGAAGTTGTTTGGAGCCAGGTCTTCAAAAGACCTGTGTTTGAATCCTTTATATGCTTCCTCTGTAAGTACATCACACACCTCTTTAGATCTTTATCTATGTCCTTGGGAACCATGCCCCAAGAAAAACCTCTTATTTTTCTAGACCAGACCCAACAAATAATGATGAATCCTCTTGCTTGGTAATCTTCTCATATGAGCAGATGACCATGCAGATAATTATGCATATGGACTACTCTACAAGCACTAACCTAATAACTCCCAGTTTGCCATCTACTAGGCAGAAATGGAATAGTACCAGCATATTGTTTTCAGAATATCACCTGACATAACTATTATGTCCTAAATATTGTTTGCAAACATAGTGCCACCCCAAAGGCAAGCCCGTCTGCTCCTGTCTGCATCCAGATCGCAGCAAGCTCCAGACACTTTGCTCATTCTGCCTCCCAATTTGAGACGAGGCTTTGGTCTAACAGTGTAGAACTTCTTGCCTTGCAAGGGGATAAATGGAACTGCATGCCTTTCAAGCTGTGGGAAGTCAAGAAGGAGTTTACCTGTCAGAGTTGCAAGCAAAACATTACACCAAATAAGCGGATGCCTTACTTTTTTCAGATGGGGATGGGCAGGGTGAAGGTTTAGCTTTTAAGTCTAAGATGGCTGAGCCTCTTAAGACTCTCAATGAGAGGGCACACCTAATTAATATAAGGTAATTACCAATACATGTGGGGCTTGTTGAACATGTTTGGAATGTTTGGCTTATTATGGAAACATGACTGAAAAACTAATTGGCGCCTGACATTTCTTTAGCTCTCACTGATTGTTATCCCATTGCATATGTGGATCACGAAAATCAAACTGGTGGTGGGGTGGTAGTGATTTAGTGCTCAAAGTTAATCTGCACTACAAAAAGCTTGACGGTTTGGATAAAGTGTAGGGTATTTTCTTCTCTCTAAAGCTATCAAACAACTTCTCTTTTTTGGGTGCAGTAATTTACCACCTCTGGAACATTGCATCAAATCCAGGGATTTGCTACAAAAAGGTGGTAGCATTTTTACAGTTATAGGCCCAGATTTACATGAAAATGACAGAGTACGCTGCTGCACCAAATTTGGCAGCGCCGTGCTACATCATTTTCAAAATGCAGGGATGCACATATTTAGTAGAATACAGCACACCCAAGCGTTGCCACCTGTGCAAAATTTGCTGCCTTGCACTAACGCAGCCACCCGTGCACCATGGTGCAAGGATGGCTGCGCTGTGGCGGAGATTGTTTATGTGAAGGAAGGGACACCTTCCTGCACAAAAACAATCATCAATGGCCATTTGTTCTTTCTATATGTGCTGCAGAATGCAGCACACATAGAAAGAGCAAACAACGAGGAGAAATGAAAGCATTTCTCCTTATTGCACCATGCTAACGCCACCCCTGGGGTAGGGTTAGATTTTGCCACTGCCTCAGGTTAACGAAAACTCATAAATCTGGGGTAGCAACACCAATTGCACACCCCTTCCACAGAAAGTTCTGCATGTGAAGGGGCCGTATTTACAAAGTGGTGTTAAGCCACAAAAAGTGGCTTTACACCACTTTGTAAATACGAAATACGGCGCCATGCACAGCGCCTCCGGAGAGTCACTAAAAGTGACACTCCAGTGGTGATAGGGCCTTGTAAATATGGCCCCTAGTATGCTAATGTCACAGTTTTGGGGGAACTTTAATTTTCAGATGGATGAACCAGAGTGCAAAGGGCTTTCACTGCTGTCCAAAGCATTCTCATACATAAACCTCCAATGTCATGGGTTCATTTTAGATCCTTGCTTGGGCACAGGTATCTCAGCTTAAGCCTGTGCCCATTTACCCAGATACATGCTCTATTTTCATTTATTTATTTTGACTAATTTTAGCACAGCCTGCTTTTAGTGAGGATATTTTAGTTTCCCTAATCAGCTGTTTTCCTGCAAAAGCATTGTTATTGTTCTCAGTGCGCGACATTTCACTGTGTACCTCTGTCCAAGGCTTTCCAAGGCAGTACATGATAATCCATCTAGTATTGTCACCACAAGAGTACACAGACAGTCCAACACATAGACACATGATCAGGTCAGGCCTGTTTCAGAGGACACAAAAATGTTATATCATAAAAGCATCACACAGGCCAAAGAAGGTTAGAGAGGCTATTCCAGTCAGGAGATCCATCCATGTTATATGCCATTTCATTGCTACTTTGTTGACAGCAGCCCTGTCTCTGATGCCAACCAAGGAGACGGCGGGCAGATCCCTGTTTCCAGGTATTGGAAGCGTGTGTTCCTTTCATGGACTAAGCATAGGCAGATTTGGGCTGTCACCACTATGCTCTCACTTAGAAGCTAGGTGTTTGGCTAGGATTCCTATGCACATGTTTATTCCCATATGCTTGGGTTGTTCATTTTCTTTTCACTTGTGGTAACAATCCTGATTCTGCTCCATCTCATCTTTCTAATAATTACAGCCCATACATTATCGTAGATTGCAATCTTTTCAATAAATGCATTGAAAACTGTCCTTCATCTCTTTTTTTGCATTCATGTGTGTGAGACCGGTGCTGACAAGAGAAAGGGGCATGATTGCCATAAGGAGTCACATAGTGTCATGGTCAGGCTGCCACAAATCACCTTTGCTACTCAGGTTTGGATGAGGTGCTGCTATCTAGCCAAAAGGGTTAGTATGAGAGCTAGCAAACAGTGTGGGACTAACTCAGTCACCCGCAAGCGGTGGTGCTGCCGCCCAAATCCAGCAGGCTCACCCCATGTAAAGAGTCCTTCGACACCAATTATTATTATTATCCTTATACTTAATTTATAAAGTGTGTACCTACCAACAAAGGTTTACTAACACTAGCAGGAATTTCAGATTACGATACTCCAGGCAGCAAGGAAAATAATGATTAGAGATCAGATAATTGGAACAGCAAGGTTTTTAAAAGTTTTCCGATTGCAAGGAGAGAATCACATTCTCTCAGAGTTACAGGCATGTCATTCTAGAGTTTTGGCCCCAGGTAAAAAAAATGCACGCCCTCCTTGGCGAGATTAATTATTTTCTAAGAATTGCACAGTTTGGAGCTGTTTAATTAATGATTTTGCCTCTCCCAGATAAAGAACATTTCCATAGCCCAGCCTAGAAGTAATTAAGGCTTGAACTACTGTGCTATGAGACACCGTCGGAAGGCAATGGATGATCTTCCTGAGCCATTTCAATATGCCAACAGGAACGGGATTAGGGGAGTTACACATAGAATCAGGCCACAAATGTATGCCTCCCGGGTTAGAAGGATTACCCACCAACAGAACCTCCATCTTGTCTCTGTTTAACTTTAGGTAGAGTTAGCATCTCTACTCATTATAAGGGGCACACCCTTGAACCTATATTTTCCAATTCGCCCTCCCCAGTCACAGACAATCTTAATCCTATGACCTGGTCCAATCATTTCTTAATCCCACTTTCATGAAAACCTTAGGGGCCTTTAACACCTGCGGCTCAAACATTTATGACCGCTTGACCTTGACATAAACTCACTGGAGTCAATTTGACTAATTCCTTAAAATCCTTGGTTCTCTTGTTGGCACCCAATTTGGATACTGCCATCAGTGTATATAACTCATCTCTTTTATATGCTTTTGATCAACTAGCCCAGATACAACAGACTTCACCTAAATCAAAGTTGCTGACAGTGGCTTGGTTCTCACTGCTTCTGCAGGCTGGGAAATGCCACTGTAGACACTTGGTAAGAAGATGGAGGGAAAGATGTAAGCCCATGGATAAGGCAATTTATAAAGCAGCTCTTAGTGCCTTCTTGAAAAAGATAAGAAAAGCCCGACCAGGGTATTTTGCCAAACAGGTTGATAATGCTTACAACTTCCAAAATGATATTTCAGATAGTTATATTGTTTCTTTCCCTAGTTGGGGACTATACAAACTACGGCAGACTCTCAAACTTTACACATAACTGATTCAGGATAGGGAGATGTTGGGAGAGACACCAAAAGCAGCAGGCGAAGAGCTGGCAGAACATGAGGCTCCGAGGCAGCCATTTTATCAGTCAGCTCTGGCTCCCCACTTGAGCCCTGCCTGGCTAAAATTTGTAAACTTGCAGTATTTCTCTCAAATGAATAGATAAGGTATTTATTTAATTGCTTTTTGAATTCTGACATCGTGCCTGCAACCTGGAAAAAAGCATTGGAGATCTCTTTGGTAAAAAAAAAATCTGATGCTGAAAATGAGTGCACAGTTGGTCAACAAGCATCTATTCTAATTTATTGAAAGGAAAGGAATTCTGCACTGGTTTTCGATCAGGCTTCAGCACAGAAACTCCTCCCCTAAAACCTACCTATATAGGGGAAAAATTGGTGGTCATGCTACTTGACCTCTCAGACGCCTTTGATGTGGTCTTTCATAAAATCCCACTGGAGGAGGCAGGGATTAACAGGACTGCACCTGCTTGGCAATAGTGCGTGTGCTGCGTATTCCATTGTTGCTGTGGTTTTCTCTTTTTCTGGTGGGACATAAAAAGTGTGTGAGCCTGATGTTGGTGAGCTTGGTGAAGATATTCAGACAGATCATAAGATTTCAAAAATTGTGATTGTATTACAGATACAACGCTCTTTCCGACTCTTAACCATGGCAGACCTTTAAGTGAATATGTCAGACACAGAGTGGGACAAACTAAGAGCACTGTTCCCATGCAGAACATAACCCTGTGGCCACAGAGCATTAATGAAAGGTGAACCCGCTATTTAAAGCTGCTGATATGCCTTTCATTAGAGACGGCAACCCAGCCTCTATTTTAACATTTTGCAGGGAATCCCCTGCAGGTGGGTGTAGTGAGAAACTGTATATGCCAGTGACTGTAAAGAAACTGAGCTGGCCACTTTATAGCTCATTTCCTTTCTTGTGATTGCCCTTTTGTGTACAAAAATCCTCTTATTCATTTGGGTGATTGTGCTCCCCATGCACCACCGGTGTAAGACAGACTCGATGTACTTTCCCAGAACTCGAACAATAGAGACACTGACTGGAGAAGAAGATGCAACATTTTCTATACCTGATGAGTCGGATGATGAGGACATCGTACAGTGAACCAATCAACGAAGTGAGAACAGCGTAATATTAGAATTCATAGATTTGCAAAATTAATATTATTGGGTAGAGTAATAACTGGTGATTGACTGACCAATTGGGAATTAGGGGGATGGACTGGAAAACCTTAATAAAAAGTAATGACAAAGGGCAAAAACTTGAGATGCGAGGGGAGAACTGATGCTGATATTAGATGTCAGAAGATGCGATTTGAGATTCTGTCATTGGGCTCATGCTCTTGAGAGCCTGATGTGTTGCTGATCGATTGATGACCTGAAGACGGAGACTGACTTTGTTGCTGATCCACTCTGTGGATAGGTAGCTACGATAATGTGACTGTTAACTTTTGTGCCTTTCTTTCTAGGTACAAACTGTGGTGTTTAAATAGTTTTCCTTCTAGCTAGATGTTTTCTAAATTCATGTTCTAAACTGTTTTCGCATGAAGTCCCACATGCTAATGCTAATCTGGGTTAGGTAAGGTTCCTTTGGGTGACGTTGACAGTGGCAAATGATTGACGAACTGATTGCTGAACTCAGCTATTAATGTTGATATATTCATCTTTGTTAGCTTATGCTGAAGCATTAGAGCATATGTTTTCTCAAGTTCTGATTAGATTATGTTATTGGTGGTCACTAATGGATTAACTATGAGATAATTGAATAAAGTTTGAATTAATCCGATGGTTTAGAATTGTGACTAATAGGGAAATAAAAATTGTTAAAACGTTTAATGAGTTGTGGTTATTCATGAAATGTTGATATATTGTCTAATGTTTAATGATTCTCTTTGTGGTTATTGATTGACTTCATAAATTATTAATGACATTGGTCACCACATGGCTAGGATACTCCATGCGATCCAAAATGTTCATCGGCCTATACGCGTCCCCTTGTAGGATTACTTACTAAGGACCAGGCGCGCTAGCAATACTAACCTCCTTAACCTCTAAGTACACATCAAGATATATAATACTCATGTAGTTATCTGTGTTTCATCCACTTATTGTGGATGAAACTCAGATTGACAGTGTTTCTACCTAAGTCCTGTAGAAATTCTTTAGCTGATTCAAAATGTATCTTCCTTACCACAAACAGGTCATCAATGTACCTAAGCCAGATTTGTATATTGTGTTTACCTTCCCATGTCACTGGTCTGGATCACATGCTCCTCTCACCAATACATCAAAATATCTGTGTAACATTGGGTGAAATATGAGCCCTTTGCAGTGCCATGGCAAATGTTATGTTCCAGAAAGAGCTGCACCATCACAAGTCTCATCCTAGTATTGTCAAGATAATGTATTGACAAGCCACAAGGCAATCCTGCTGCAAATACAGGTACATAGTGAGTTCACATCAATAACCATAATTAAAAAATCAGTGGGCCAAGGTATGTTCTCGATCTTGCCCAGAAAATCTATAATATCACACTAACATATGATGTCAGATTTTTGGATGTATCAAGCAAGAAAATAATTCATATTTTGGGAGGTAGCTTCCAAAGGACTGTCCTTAGAGGACGCCATTTGACTTCCTGATAGTCGACAGGTATTGTTGTGGACTTTTGGATGGAAATAGATTGTTATTGGTATTGTTAGATGTTCATATTTGAGAAATTGAAAGTCCTCCTTTTCAGTCACTCCTCTCAATTTCCACTCATGCCACATTAAGTAGAAGTTACGCACAGTTTTGTAAAAAAAACTCTTTTTATTCTCATACCATTCTGGTAATTCAGTTGCCTCCATGCTCCTACCACATACATTTATTTGCTTAAGGTAACAGATTTCCACCCTTAGATAGTTTAATTATTATTTGACTAGCATTTGACAATGTTGGAATGTGCTTTCTATCTCTGTCAACAAGTTTTTTTACTTCGTAGTCATAGATCTTTCTTACTTTTTTAAGATGATAACCACATTTTGTAATGTATCAATGGCATCACCAGGCATACAGGATGTGAACGTTGATTTCACACGAAACACACTATCACAAAGCATACGCCCATCAATGTCAAGTTCCTGTAAAAAAGAAGCCAGGAGATGTGTTAACTCATGTCACTACCTGTTTCTCATTCATTGAGACTGTGCAACTACTCAAAATCCCCTATGTATAAGTATTATTGCAAATGCATTTAAAACATTGAGAAAATAATATATTAATCTGCAGAATTAACATATAGGCCTTAAATGAAAATACATGCTTTTCAATGCAAAAAGTAGTAGGCATCCACATTTACTAGGCCTGAATATCTGAACCAGCATTTTGTGACAAGCTGATGTGGTTTAAGTATGTGCAATGTATATTTTCCTGATCTTCCCATTGACATACTTTTCATGATGAATGATAGTTGCATAAAATGTTTTTGTTTATCTCTGCAAATGTTTCTACTTACATAAAGAATACTATAAAATAATGACTAGGCAACTTGTCTTTTAGTAAGGTAATGTGGAAGTTATAGCTTCAAAGAAAGATTTTCTAAAGTCAATGAATGGTAAGAACAGGTAGCAGATTAAATTTTGTGTTTGATTAAAAAAATTCACTTGACATTGCTGTCTGTAGACTATTGCATTCCTGGTGAGAAGATGAGGAGTGATCCTGTTGCTATGAGGGCATCGGAGAGTTGATAAGCTGACTGAAGAAACAAGAAGCAACATGTTGCAAAAGTTTAGATTGTACCGTCCATAATGTGTGTTCCTAGAGCAGTTTACCTCTTTCATTCATTTACCTGCTTCTATGCCACTCATGCTGAGACTTTACTGAGTTTCATGACCCTCTATTTATGGAAAGTTCTGCTTTGATCACTTATTGAATTTGAGCTGATATTTGATGCTGAAGCTTTACGCTCTTTGATCTCTCTCTAATCAGAACTCTTTATGGGTTACTAGGGCCGACACCTTTTGATAATCCTAATTCTAAGAATAGGGATTCATTCCTTTGTTGGATGTGCTTTATGTATTGATTACAAGTTATTGGTTGCTTATTTTAATAATTGACAAAAACTAATGACTGATATTGGTGACTCCATATACTGACTCAACAAAGATGAAATACTTTAAGAAATTGATCAATAAAACTTTTAAACTCACACCAAATCTCATTATTGACTGAAACTGCAATTAGAATTGTGATGATGAATAATTGATGTACAGCTCCAGTTTAATCTCAACTAAGAATAAAGATCCATCGGCCCACAGTAAAACAGCGAGGATTTTTCTCCAGATGAATGGCAAAATCTATCTCATAAACCAATAACCTGAGATCCCTGCTCCAGCAATATCAATTCGGTTTTAGTCACTACCGGTTTAACATCTTGATGCACAAAATGCTTCACTAGCGAAAGTTTCCTATGGTACTTAAAAAAGTGCACTCTAGTTGCCTCTACTGGTACTTGTGCCCTGAGATGTTTGTCTCCTCCGCTGATGCGTTCTTCTTCTCTTTTTCCTCCATCCTTTGCATAATTTGCTCATGCACAAAATGCACCTTCCTTCTTATCTACCTTAGCATGCCTTGGGGAATCATTTTGTAAATCTTTCATGCAGAGTCCTTCCTAGTACTAAAGGGCCCCTGAGAATTAATACCAGACAGGCTTCTGCGCTCTGCGCATGCCACCTGTCTTCCTCGAAACTTGCGTTATGCTTCCAATATGTGCAGGATCGGCTTAGGCAAATCTGCGAGATTTGTAAAAAATAATCATTTGAAGGATATAAAAAGCCTCCGGGAAAATACAGCAAACAGCAGATGGTAGAATTAGCAGTTTTTACATTGTCGAAAAGGTTGTCAAGGAAAACAAAAATCAGTGGTTTCTAACCAAGTATTAAAGGGCCGGGCTCTACGAGCTCCTGCTTGTCATAGAGATGCCACTGTGTAGGACATTCAGCAGTGGGGCTTTAGAAGGCTCACAATGGTCCACTCCTTATATGGCCTTTGCTATCCCTGCCACTACCCTTGCAACCCCATCCCCGTGCTTAATAGCAAACACAATAAGTACAAGGGGTCCAAAGTTCTTCTTAGAAGCCTACCTGCCGCACTGCTTAACTCCTGAGTTGGCATCCACCGAGGCATAGATTTCACCTCATGCCTCTTTCCAATACCACTCTGCACTGCCTCTCTCTTCATCTCACTTTTGCATGCGCCGCTTTCTTACTATTTTCCCATATTTCTTTTCCTCCTTCTTTCTTTTCTGTCTTCCTCTTGATCTGGGTCAAAGTCAGATGAGGAAGAGTTAGCCCTGTTCTCCTAAAATCAGTGCTGGTGCCCTCCACCTGCAACCACAGACACAAGTTAAGCATTGGCCTCTCCTCTCAGGTATCATATATGCAGGTGCAGAAATAGAAAGGTACCATAGCTCTCAGAGACTTGCTTACTTTCTTTACTTTACACTCCTTGCCCATTCCATGCTTCTTAGTAACAGAAATGAAGCCCTACATAGGCTATAGGTTGGAGAAAGGTCAACCTTCTGACGTCATTAATGGTTAAAGAGTGTGTGAGCTCACTTCCACTGCTTCTAATACTAAATTGAGTCCTGTCAGCTAATTTATATTTGAAAACAATATTATATGTTTAATCCCTTTTTGACGGAACCATCTGTTTATTTCCACATTTTTAATGATTCCTAATAGTTTTCCTGGCTAAAGTGGCTTGGAAAAAGTGCATAATTGTTTTAGTGCCACAAAATATGTCTAGAGTGAGTGGAGAAAGAAAGTCCATGTACTCATTAATATATTTTTAGTGTTTTTATAGGACACACATACTACTTCAGAGAACTTCGTGACCCCCAAGAAACAAAGGGTTTTGTACCACAATTCTGAGTTTTAAAATCATCCTGCCAAACATTTTTTACCCAAGATACCTCCAGCCACAATGGATCCTGTTATAAGTTTGGCAGATTTATGTGCAGCAGTACTTGTCAGAAATAACGTTTCCACACCGTATCACTGCACATTAATCCAGCTATCATAATTAATCCACAGGGAATAGGGAATAACTGTGAGGACATGTCTTTTTCTGTGAGCAGTCTTGCATGGCTATCCCAATTCCATTGGGATTAAACTTTCTATTTACCAGCTGCTCTGAGGACTGGTGCTCGGCTTTTGGTGGAGAAAGTAAACTGTGTAGGGTGGCAGGGAACAGGGGAGGAAGGTGGCTAGCGGCGTGGAACATTGCTTGCTTTCCGTGTGCAGAAGGAAATCTAGGTGCAGGCACACTTGGCAAGTTATAATTGGGCAGAGGTGTAGCCCATCTAAGGATACTGCTCCACCCAATTTATAATTTGGGACAATATCGGAAAGGAAGTATACATAGGTAATGATAACTTTACTATTCTTGACTCCATATCTACGTACCTTGAAGATATATACATATCTTGACTCCCGATGTGCGTACCTTGAAGATATGTACATATCATCTGCAGCCAAGAATAGTGGATCTATAATTATAATTATGTCTTTCTCTCTCACACACACACACACACACATCTATATATAATCAACACACATAGATTTGCAGTTGAGAATAGTAAATCTATTCCTACCTCTAATAGTTTCCTTTACAATATTGTTTGTACTCTAGATACAATGTTATGGCAGGACGATATTTTGTCACTCAATATTTTAAATAAAACGAAGATTTTTGGTTTCTATGTGACACACATCAATGTCCATCCTTTAATCCTTGCATTCTGATGCTTTTAAAACTGGCTACAAAGGATTATCCTCTGCCCTGGGATGCAGACATGAACACACTAAGGCCTTGATTTATACTTTTTGGGTGCCAAACTCCACTAATACAGTTTTGCACCAAAATGTTTAACACCAGCTTGCACCATTTCAGAGCACCAGCTGGGCACCATATTTATGGAATGGTGCAAGCCGGTGCAAAGGGTAGGATAGCGTTAAAAAAAATGACGTTAGCCGGGTGGGGCTGGTGGTATGGAAAAAGGTGGTTTTGCACCAAAAAATGATGTTGGGAGGTTAGAGTAAAAAAATGACTCTAACCAGCCTAGCGTCATTTTCTTACGCAAAACCACCCATATCACATGACTCCTGTCTTAGAAAAGACAGGAGTCATGCCCAACACGGCAATGGCCAGCACAGGGGACCAGGGTCCCCTGGGCATGGGCATTGCACCCAGTGCCATGTAGGAGAGCCCACTTCGGGGTCCCCAATGACACTTAAAAAAATAAAATACTTACCTGTACTACTTACCTGGGATGGGGTCCCCCTTCCTCTGCTGTCCCTCTGGTGTGGGTGGGGGTGTCCCTGGGGCGGGCACCTGTGGGCTTATTCCATGGTGTACCACCATGGAAATAGGCCCACAGGTCCCCTAACACCTGTCCTCACCCAGGCGTTAAATAATGATGCAAAGCAAGCTTTGCACCATTATTTGCCCCTTTCCTCCCCCCATGCGTGATTTTAGCACGGGGGGGATAAATATGGCACTAAGGCCATAGAGTCATTTTTTGCACAGGAACGCCTGATTAGCATCTCATTGACGCAAAGTAGGTTTCCACGTCCAAAAAATGACTTTAACTCCATAAATTTGGCGCTAGACGGGTCTGGCGCCAAAGTATAAATAGTTTTGCACTGAATTTGCGGTAAAAAAAATGACGCAAATTTGGTGCAAAACAAGTATAAATATGCCCCTAGGTGCTCGCCCCTAAAATGAGTGTCCTCCCTAAGCGCGCTGCTGCACGTTGGTGAGAACCTGCTACTTTTGTGGATAATCGTAGATCGATGGCATTCATCATAGCCCTCAATTATGATAGTTCTGCATGTATCTTTTTATACACTGTAGCAATAAAGTAGTATTGAAATATGACACATCCAGTCTGTTAATCCTTTTTATTGTTTCAAAACAAGATGGTTGAGTTCAGTAAGGACATTTTCGTAGGAACGCCTAAGCATTTCGGACCACAGGGCCTTTATCAGGGCATATATATTTAAATTGTTCATAGACCTGCAGAAACCAAACGAGGCTTTATGGAAATCTATGAAAATTTACCCAGTCAATTATAAAGTTAGAAAATGTCCTAACTTGGAGGATATAGGTGGTGCACATCGCTGGACAATGTGAAACGAGATAAACGGGCCACAGCCCACAGAAGAAGTTCAATCCAGTCTCCAATCAGCCAATCGCAGGCTGAAGGCTTCCGGTCACGCTCTTCACGTACGTACATCTTCTGGGTAAGGACATTTTTTATTCACCCTGTCATCTTTATTTTATGAATCGCAGATGCATGAAACGCCACAATGCTCCTGTTGGGGTTCAAACCTGTGTCCCGCAGGTCATATTCTGATCCCTGCTGGAAGATCAATGCCAGCAGTCGGCACATATAGGCACATATACACTCATTCATATCATGAGCGTTGAATAGAATGACGGCTTGAACCTTCTTTAGTTAAATTGATGTCTGGGATGCAAAAAGTCCTTTATTCCCTTTATTCGTTTTTCATATAGCACCTCACATAGTGAATGGGTTTACAAAACTATGAACATAAAACACACAATCACTAAAAGTTACATTTTACTTTCATATATATTGTTTTACTACGGAAAAAATCCTTAGCCGAGTGTTTTTGTCATTTTGCTAGCTTTTAATTACAGTGGTCATTCTTGATTGTTACAGGATCCCGCACCTCCCTTTCACACAAAAACGGAGAAACGTGGAATCAGCAGCAGGTTTCACCCCTGGTGACTTTACAACTCGTCCCAGGCACGTAAGTAGCCCTTATTTGGCGCGTCATCCTTATTTTCATGCAACTAAAACAATTAGGCAGTGGCATCTGGCAAAGGCCTAGGGTGGGATTGTAAATAGAGCACACTGCCTTGGTTTTCTCTGTGGTGCACCTTGTGCACCAGGCACAAACAGGGACAGTGCCCCTATTACTGATAATGCACTGCTATCAGGTCAGAAACGAATCCGCGAATGCCCAGGGGGCAGAACATTAATAAAAACAGAGCAGCTGCTTGAAGCAGCCATTTCATCTTTCACTATACATGTGACACGTATCTGCACTTTAAAGGGGGGGACAGAGATTCATCTGCTGTCGGATTCAATGAGTGACTGCACCCGTCTGCAGGGTGATATCAGTGGGGTCCATAGGACTTCCTTTCCCACTCCAGAGGGCTGCCTTCAAGAAGCACACTGACAGTATGCCACCTTTTTGTGGCACACATTCAAGGGCATATTTATACTCTGTCTGCGCCAAATTTGCGTCCAAAATTTGGACGCAAATTCAGCGCAAACCAAACACCATATTTATACTTTGAGGCCCGACCCTGCGAATGCCAAAATTCCACCATGTGCGTCATTTTCTGGATGCGGGAAACCGCCTTGCGTTAATGACTTGCAAGGTAGGCGTTCCCGTCCAAAAAATGACTTACACACCCGTGCACCATATTTATCCTACGGCGCAAAAATTCTGCACGGCTTGGAGGTGGAGTCGGAAAATGTTGCACAGCCCGATTTGCGTACAAAATTAACGATTGGGTCAGGGCAGGTGTTAAAATGGGGCAAACACACCAGTACTTAAGGAAAACACACAGAAGCAACATCAGAGCTCCAAAAGGAAGACATGGAGGTGCTATTCATCCAGCATGCACGAAGACGCAGAGCACAGGAGCAACAGCAGCAGTTTCCACCATACCAGCAGGGACCCCAAAGGCAACGCAGAAGGCAGTAGACGATATTCAGGACCAGGACAACCCTTCTGGGCCTCAGGGAACATGACATCATCCAGAGGTACAGACTAAACTGGCAAGCCATCCAGCAGCTGCTGCGCAACATTGAGCCACAGTTGGAACCCAGCTTGCAGACAACCCACATCATTCCTCCAGAGACCAAGCTGCTAGCTGTCCTCCACATGTTGGCAAGTGGCTCTTTTTAAACCACTGGTGCCCTGGTTGCCGGGATCTCACCGCCCTCATTCTCTGCCTTCCTACCCAAGGTACTGGATGCCATCATCTCCCTCACACCCCGCCACATCAGCTTCCCCAACACACAGCAGAAGCAGCAGGAGACCAAACAGGGCTTCTACCAAATCAATGGCTTCCCACACGTGCTTGGTGCCATTGGCTGCACACATGTACGGATTGTGCCACCTGCTGCAACTGAGCATCTATACCGCATCAGGAAGCACACACCCTCCATCAATGTGCAGGCCATTGTGGATCACCGGGGATTGATCTCCAATTTCGTGGGAAAGTATCCTGGGAGTGTACTTGATTCATTCATCTTCTGCCACTGCACCATCAATCAACACTTCTAGGATGGACAATATGGCAATGGTCTACTTGTTGGTAAGTACAGAAACCCAGTTATATACACACAGCACAGCAACCCTGTGGACACACAACACATACGCCACTACATTGACATGCGGCCAGGAAGACACTGAGGTTGGGACACTGGTAGTCATGTTTGATATCCTGACCCAATGGGATACAACCCTATGGACAAATGACAGATGCAAAGAACAACAGATGCCACTCCAGAGTCACAAGGAACAATTTAAAACCACACAGTGATAATGGCATGGCCTTAACTGGCAGTACAACTTGGAAGATGAATCTTCCAACATCACATCAATAACACTCAATCACACACCCTTCCAACCAATAAGTACTGTGTAAGGGGTGTGCAATGTGTTTTGTTGCAGGTCAAACACCATGAGACACATAGCATGATGATGATGACCCAAATGAATGGGACATGGAATCATTGAGGCTGTACCAACATCTCACGTCACTCCTGGGCTGACATTGCCCACTACCAATAAGCAAGTGGACTGTGCTAAGAACACCTATTAGTGTGACAATATTGCTAAGTGCACATTGCTACACATAAGGATTGAGACAATTACACATATACACAACAGATGTGCAGGCATATGGACCTTCTTACAATTAAACATTCACCTCCACGACCAAGTTAGCCACATTACGTGGACCAGGTTATGTAGTGTAGGTACACATTTGAACATGAGCCAACTCGGTGAGGGCAGAAAAAATGGTTTGCATAGAACTTGTCACACATGGGATATTGTACATTGCCAATTGTCAACACTTCACTGCTGCCAATGTATGGAGATGTGATATACATTGTCACCTAGCCAAATCGAAGGGCCTCACTGATGTTTACAAATTATATTGCATATGTTGAATTGGATGGGATGTTCAGGCCATATAGATGAAACCATGTTACCACCACTGTGGAATTCATGCACATTAGCAAACGTTGATTTTTGTGCTGGAGGCACCATTCCCAATCCATGCATACAGCCATAGTACATTGTCACTGTTTGTCTCTCATGCATACATGAAACACAGGCAAGGGATAGGGCAGGGATTAGGCTATTTGAATACATGTCCCAGACCTTGATACCATATGTAAACTGATTAAACAATACAATATATTTGTGGATTCATCGTCGACCTACCAGACACAATAACCCAGGAGGAAAGTGAGGGCATGGAAAGCAACTATGAGGGAAATGTAGCCACAGGGGACCTCTATGGTAACACAAAGACAGGAAACAATCAGGCTAACAGGATGCACGCTCTGTCAGGAACTAACATGAACAAGGCAAATGCACAGTGAGCAGGCTCAGACTGGGAAAAGCCTGAACAACACTGTGGAAAATTAAAACTGGATTTGTGCTGTCGGCTGCAACATTACACAATAACCCAAGGGCTGTGTTACACAAGTGGTTTATACGACAATGCACAACAAGGATATACATAAAATGTCAGCTTCTAAGCAGTTCCAGGCAGCAGCTATGGTAGTGCAGGTTCAAATGGCTGGTCTGCATGAAAGTGCTCACAGGTGTGTGCAGCTTCAGCTTCTCACAAGTCCTGTAGGTGTGAATCCATTTCAAAGGACCAACAGTACCTTTCATATGGGAAGCAATGAACAGGTGATTACAGGTCCTACAGACTACCAGGCAGTGCATTTTGGGACCTGCAGTCCATGCAGTCAGATAAACTAGGACGATGGCATGCCATACTAAAGAGGGATCCATACTGGAGTCAGAATGTGGGTCTGGGTTTGTGTAGATGAAGGATTATCAGGGTACAAATAGTCCTGTTATAGGGCCACCTAGAGAAGGGTGGGGAGAGACTGAATAAATGCCTGTGACAGAACTTATAACCTGGGATGGCATGCACAGGGCATGTCTTGTGAGCAATGCTTGTCATACTTGAGGCACTTGTGTTATCCATTTGCAGCTTACATGGACTTCTTGTCACACGTGCTCCTTGCAGAGATAGCTGATGTCACACTTACTGTTGTCAAGGGTGTGGTCATACATTCCTGTTACCAATGTAATTGCAAATCCACTGCCTCATGTATGAAGCAGGTTTTTTACTTGTGATTGATGGTGTCTTAGTTGTGTGCCATATGCTACAATGAACTATGATGCCAACATGGATGTGTCCCATAGCTGTGGTACTCTGACATTGCCCTTCAAGCGTGAAATGGACAGGATATATGTCATTTACACTGTGTGTGAAGTTGGGTGCACATTCATACCCAACAAATGTGATATGGCTTTTTCAGTATCCTAATCTGTATTACTGCACTGCTCCATGAGGCTTAACTCTGATTGTGATTCCCAGGGATCATGTGATGCATAAATAATTACCCAGACCATGATTTAGTGATTAGATTAGATGCAAAAACAACAGGAGATGGACGGAATGCAGAACAAATCAAACATTCTCCCCCAGTCACAGATCTGGGTGTAATCCATCAGTTTTTTTGCTTGCCATGCCATTCCAGTTCAGACCCAGCCATATGCAAATCAGTCTTGACCCTGTTCCCCATGGGAAGAGTTCAGCCCGAACTGCCAGGCCAGGTCCTCTCTGGACCAGAAACAAGCATCCTGGGACCGGTTTCAGGGTATAACCCTTTATCAGCCAGGCTAGCTTGAATCTGGTGGCATAGCAAGCACGGACCCACGTCTGGGCATACCCTTCCCATTTGGGGTGGCAAATGCAAAAATAACAGGCAGGAAGTGATGTAATAGGATATCCTGTTTACATAAATGGTACAGTCGATGTACTTTCACTTTCACTTTGCAGTCTGTGATTTTTCTAGACTGTGTGGCTGTGCTGAGAGTTTTGTCTGTCCAATTTGTGCTTTTGTCTCCTGTGTGCCATCGTATTTGTCATCTGTTTTATTTGTAACTGTCTCAGTTGATCATTGTAAGTGTGTATTTGTCATATTTGGTGTCTAATTTTGTCTTTGTACTGTTGGGAATAGTTGGGCTGTTTGTGGGTTACTTTACTTTCAATTTCCTCCCTCCTTTCCCTTTATTTTTCCTCTGTACCCTTTATTTGTACTATTATTTCTGTCATGTTGGGTAGGCCACTTCTGGGGAGAATGGGTGAGGAGGAGCTGGGGGCATTCATTTGGCTAGTGTGCCACTTCCTCCCCCTGATAATTGAAGCAGGTGACAGGGTGATACAGGGGTATCACATGGAGGCGAGTAGGCTAAGATGGTCCAAGGTGCTGTACCATCTGCGTCACATTTTCAACACACCGCGCAACGACCACCAACTGAAGCACCGCTGGGCTGATCTTGTTGCCAGAGAGCAAGACCTGCTGGACCACCTGGGTGTTATGATTGGTGGCCCTGATGGTGAGTACAATTCAGAGTAATGTGCACATTTAAATGCTCTGTAGTGACAGTAACAGATTTGTTGATATGCTGCAGGCAATGTTTCTGGACATGTGGAATGCAAGATAAACCTACAGTGGCCCTGAGTTATACAATAATTGCTACACATTACCGTCATTTGTTGATGCAACAGTTTCACAAACTTACAAAACACAACTTGATCTTGTAAGTTAGTGCTGCTTTCACATCAATAGATGATGGTAATGCGGCTCAAACATATGTTTTATCCATGGTCTGTGAGTGTACCAGGAAAGAGATGTATTTCACAAGCTAAAGCAAGGAATTAATGTGGTCCCCAATTATTTGGAATACATTTATGAACTGTGTTCCGGGCCATACGTATAAAGTTCTTCCTAACCTCAGGTAATATCTTAGGCTGATAGTTTGACTTGGTTTGTGCCGCAATTAAATTAGGGATGGATGCCAAACTAATGCACACGGGTTCATATCTAAATATTTGGTGCTACTTTCCATAGCTGTAGAGTAAAATATGAAGCAAATGCTACAAATTGAGGAATAACAAATATCCCTGGCCCTCTGTTCATTGTTCCTGTGTGTTTTTAATTGGCCTTGGACACAACAGCTGGAACAGAGCTGATGCATTTGCCATCTGTGTTACTTCATAGTCATACACTTTTGATAAGTAATTGGGTCATCATGGGATACCTAAAGTTGGGGAATGCATGGTCACAATATATTGCTTGCATGATGTTGTGCAAGGGACCCCTGACCAATTCCATCATACATATAAAGTCCCCAAATACTTTGCTACTTTACGTTTGGTACACCCCTGCTGATCTAGTGCAACATATGTATAATAGCTAACTTCCCAGTATGAAGGCTATCACAGACCTGGGTGTATGCTAATATCAGAAGACCAGCATTTCTGTGACTTCTGCCATTCCCAAGGTTCATACAAATTCAAACCTACATCATCATGATTGACACAGTAGGACATTTGCTAAACCATGTTTCAATATCGGGACAGTGTCAGTTTGCTGTATACCCGCTGATCTCCCAACTTGGCTAATGTAAGATGATGAATGTGGCTAACTGTGAATTCCAATACCCAATATAGGTACACAGGGCAATGAGTGACACATTTCAGGTGCAATGACTACACCTGTGCCCAGGCATTCTGTCATGGATGACCAAACTTTACACTGTCAGCACATATTTCTTTGTGGTATTAATTTCAATAAATGGCCAATCCATGTTTAGCGTCAGATTGTCATCAAGTAACGCACAGGATCCCTGCCATTATGGTGTCATAGGGGACATATGTGGCTCAGGGTACACTGTAAATGTAGCATATGTAACCTACACACAACATAGGCCCACATGTAAGGGACGATAGAAAGCATAATAAATCATGAGCTTAAATCAAACCACATGAGCATCACACAGTAAATGAGTGTCTCTTGATGCACAAGCCACAATACCTGAGTGACTGGTATTGCAGTGTACCAAGAATGTGGCTTTGCATGTCTCTCATAACAACAAATGATGAAATGGAGTACACTCTATAAACAAGTCTGCAACCAATTGAGGAATCATGTTTGTCACCACATGATAATTAGGGCCACTGCATGTGTGCATATGTGTGTGTATCACTCACTGGAGTGACGGGGTCTATACATGTTTGCAGTGGTATGTATGTTGGAGTAACATCATGCCAGAGGGGCTGGACTTTCAGATATAATGTTACACCCAGTAATTTTACTTTAAAGTGTTGTACAGTGCACAGACATTGAGCACATTTCACCCTTCCATGCTTTACAGGTGGACCTGCCCCTTACACAATTGGAGACGTGGCTCAATTTGCGGACCCAGACATATCCAGTAAGTGTTGATATTTCAGTTCTGTGTTGTGTTTGCAGCTGTTGTGTGATTGACTCCTGCGTGTTGGACACATAGCAAGGTATGATGTGCTGGCACATGATCTGATATGTAACTTGACTGGAGTTCGATTTATTTTTCCATATTTGAGTTGGACAATCAGTGGCGTAGAGTCATATTTAGGGATTGTAGTGCAGCCCTGTAGGCATGGCCATGTTAATAGGGTGACATTTGTTGTTACATTTCTTGTAATGACAAATTTGGAGAGGGCCATTTTCATGATTTAGTCAGCAAGTTATACCCTGAATCACACAGAGTAGGGATGCCAAAGTATTACCCACAGACTTGAGCCTCCCTGTTCACTAATGAACATGTTAGACTGTATGTTTGACTTCCTAACAGCATCTAGCTCCACATGTTGTGCTACGTTTATGTGGCACTTGAGTACAATGTCATAGGCGTCCATGCAGCTCATGCCCAGATGGGTGCTTGCATCTAAGTGCTTGTTGAAGGACAGGTGTTGGTGGTATCAAATGATGTTGACAATTGTCCGCAATTAGGAACATAAATGTGGATGGGATTGTCCAATGTTTGTGCCTATCCTAGTTGGACACCCCCCTTACCTGTGGTGGACTGACTAAACCCATGGACAGCCGTCCAAAGCTTCCTGGTTGTCCTTGATGTTTAAAAGTATGTGTTGCTTGTCCATCCCCCCTGAGGCACAGGCTTAGGGTTATGAAATATGTGTACCTAGGTGTGAGGATCACAGATATGTAATTATGTAATTCATTTGTTCCAACCTAGGATACCCACTCTTGATTAGTAACTGTATACCATCCTGGCAATTCCATTTACAAATCACAGATCTTGTGGCCCTTGATTGTCATCCAGAAGATAGTCATTAGTTGGCCTGTCACATGTGGAGGACTTGCAGCATTTGTTATGTGACTACTGGCAGAACAATGATACTTAGAGCAATTAAGTATGTACACATCTTTTTGAGCATTGCTGTGCTGTTAGATAGGACATGTGTAGGCTGCGTTGGCATGTACTTCCTCAGGGAGAATCTGTGATCTGTATGGTGATATTGCCTGTTTCAGCTACATTAGATGTATTTTTTGACTATCATCAGTAGCTGTATCACACAATGATGTAACTAATGTTTGGCTTTATCGTTTTTAACAGTGCCCATATGGATGCCAACCAGATCCGCAAATTCCAGAGGAGGGTGATGCGTTACCATCACATTCTGGATGTAGAGTCTGGGTTCCGCCACAAGGCACGCCGTTATCGCCATGAGAGAGCCTCAGGGGTCTGGAGGGCATTTGCCACAACAGCCACCACCACCACCACTACAACCCAAGTGGCAGTAAGGATGACAGCCATCACTGCAGGTCCATCAACATCCTCCGCTCCTGGACCACTGATAACAGCCCCTGCACCTCCCCCTCCAAGAATGGCACTGGCAACTGCACAACCCTCCACAACTGGCACAGAGACCACCCCTGCTGCAGTCATTGACAATGTGGAATTGTGTTCAATGCAACGTGACATGCAACAGATGTTGCACAGACTGGACAGGCTGCAGCAGGAGGTGTACCACATCAACAGGAGAGTGTGTGGGATTAAGAAGACCCTGCGGAGGGCAAACTTGTGACATGGAGACTCTCAGCCATGGTTCCCTCCCCTCCCTCCTCTTTCCTGGTTCTTATATTTAGTGGGTTTAGGGGGCTTAGTGTTAGGTTAGAATAGGCTGTTAGTTTAGTTAGTATTAGTAGGTTGGGGGTGGAGGGTATGATATTTTTACATGTGTTTTTTTTTGTGGGTGGGTGGGTGGGGGATGATGGTGGGGTTTTTGTGTATTAAAAAAATATATATATATAAAAATAAAAACATTAAAAAATATATATTTGTTTAGGATAAGATAGTATGTGTTTAGGTTAGGTTTAGGGGGTGGGGGTTGATGTTTAGAGTGTTTAGTTAAATGTGATAAGTAAGTTTAGCTTAGGGTAAATCTCATGAGTGACAGATTGCAACCTGCCTAATGAATATTAATTAAGAAAGTCATGCTGAGACCCTCTGTGATTTAGTATTTTGTGAATTGACTTGTTTGTACATAAGTCAGTTTGCAAACTAAGATTACATTCGTAAGACGTCAGTATTCAGTTTGCAACCATTGCTTACAAATGTAATCTTTGTACATTGGTCCCATAATGTTTTTCTCCTTATATGACCAAATTTACATAGGACATGTGTCAAAACTAAGATATTGATGAGCTAAAGGTCATGTCGGACTGAAGTTGGTATTTTAACATACATAGTGGATTGCAACCTAGCCTTTCGTTTTGCGTTGTGACTGATGTACTAATGTCACATCACAAAATGTGGATTAGCAGGAGGTACTCCTTACCGAATATAATTTAGGCAGGTGGCATTCTGTGACCTCCTTCTTGTGCATGTAGAAATGGAGACCTGCAGTGGAGAATTGAGCTGTGTCCCTACATTTCCATTCCTAGCAGGCAATAATTTTTTTAATCAGCCCCTGTTCCTTCAAAGCACCAGACTGCTCTTTTAAAATAGTTTTCCTGTTAGGAATGGCATATGGTATAGCAAGCAGAGTTCTCTAAAATCACAGTCTACTCTCTCTGAGACCAGCAATCATGATTCCTAACTGTGGTCATAACACATACCATTGCGACTCACAAAAATCCCTCTTATTAGTAATTTGAAAGGGTTGAAAAAGCCCTCCTATGAGCTGTTAAAGTTAAAACATTTTACACTTGCAAATCAGACTGGGTACATTGTAAAAAGGTGTTTTGTGGTTCCAAACCCTTTATAATTTGGCATTATAGGCTTTGTGGCACTTTTGTGCATTGGGCCCTGAATGTAATGTGACATTCCAAAGTAAAGATTAACATTAACTAACTTCCTAAAAGTACAACATGGAATACTGAGCATTGAAAAAGGGTCAAAGTCTTATCTGTTTTCATCATTCATGACCATTTATTTGAGAGTCTTAAGTTAAAAAACCTCAAGGATTTTCCTGTAACCATCTTGACTTGTGATCAGAGTAATGGGAGTAAAGACATTATTTATGTGCGCATATTTACTGTATGTTACTGAGTTATTGAACTTTCAGCATGGTCGCCCCCAAACCTTTTGCCTTCTTGCCTCCTGTTTTGCTGATTTCTTTTGTTGGGACTAAGACTCTCTGCACTTTAACACTGCCACATCATACTTAAGTGCTGTGCCCGCTCACTAAAACATTGCAAAATTTGTTTACACCCTATTGGCAAAATAATTTTACCCATGAGTCTCTACTAAAGTGCTACTACACATACCCAGGATCTGCATAATAACTGCTGCTAGTCGGTCTGCAACACTTATTGTGCCACTCACTTAAGTAGCATCTTTAAACATGTCTCGGATCTGCCATTGCAGCCTGTATGCAGTTGTCAACTGTCAATTCTACTTCCCAGGCCTAAAACTCTCTTTTAATTGCATATGTCATCCCTTATGTTGGACCTAAGCAGCCCATAAGGCAGGGTGCCTTGTATTTAAAAAGTTGGGTATGTACTTTAAAGATTTACGTGTCCTGGTAGTGAAAAAAACTTCTAAAACATGTTTTCACTACTGTGAATCCTATCTCTTCCACAGGATAATATTGGGGTACCTTATTATTTGTAATAAGTGATAACCTCTTTTGGAAGCTGGTTGAAATGTCATGTTTGGTGTCTAAGGAATCATAATTTAAAATCCTCTTTGGAGCCAGATTCTGCAATTCTGAAAATACCACTCTTAGAAAGTTGAACTTTTTGTATCATAACCATGTGGTCTCTGAAGCCTGTTTCCTGGGTCAGATGAGTAGGTGTAGTTGATTGTTGGACTTTCTGTATGCCTCCTAGACAGCCACACAATAAGGGGGCAAGATTTTGGCAGGATGGGCCATCCATGGCAGGATGGGGGGGGGGGTGAGGCTGTACACAGGCCTTTCTTTAAATCTAAAGACTATGCCTCAGCTCACACATGAAGAACTTCACAGTAGCTTATTATGCCTAGAGACAGACTAGGACCAAGGCAGAGAGGCAGGAAATTCCAAGCACTTCTGTTGGGGGAAGTTTCAGAAGTCTTTTCCACTTCAAAGGGGATGCCAGGTATAAAAACAGAGCTGTGTCCTGCTGCCTGTGACCTGCAGTGTACTTTGTAGGACTGCCCTGCTGCCTGAAGCCTGTACTGTGACCTCAAAGACCCACTCTTCTGCTTGAAACCTGCTTTCCTGGTTGAACCCTAGACTTCCAGAGTGATTCCAAGGGCTGGTTAGCTGACCTTCCAATCAGAGCCTCAGGAACAAAAAAGGCTCCAACCATCTTTAACCCTGCACCTGGACCTAGCCTTAGTGAGCCCTGACCATCCTAGTGGTGCCCCTCCACTCCTGGGCCGTTGGAAGTGGTGCTGAATGTGCCCAGACTGCCCAAATCTAAACCTTAAGCTTAAAACAAATTCTGCCAAAAGTGTTCTGAGATCCTTCCAAGCTGCATTGCTAGTCAACCTGACTTTCTGGCACCTCCTACTATGTTCTTCTCCACAGCAGCAAATCCTTTTCACAGCTCCTTGCAGAAGAGATATCTAGCTTCATGGAGCCCTCATTACCTACATCTTACAGCTTCATCTTGATTGAGATTTTAGACTTCAATAAAAGAGACTGAGGGTCTGATTTAGATATTGGCGGATGGCTTACACTAGCAGAACGGTGACGGATTTTCTATCTGCCGAAATCTAAATCCCATTATGTCTTATGGGATTTAGATTTCGGCAGAAGGGCTATCTGTCACTGTTGTGACAGAGTAACCCACCCACCAATATCTAAATCAGGCCCTAAGTCTGAATGTAAAAATCTTCACATCGACTTCATCCAGTAGCTGCACAATGGTGTCACCTCCTCCTTGGGCACCACCAGCTGCCTTGCCTTATTGAACTTTATCATCACAGATAGTTGTCTTCAAAAATTAATTGAAGTCCATAGGTAAGCGGAGACCGGGCCCAATACACTTCTTGCATCTGAACCACACTCCCTTGAGGTCGACCATTAACTTTTGACTTTGCAACAGTCTTGCACAACTAGACGTTTGTTACTTTGATCTTTTATGTGCTACTTTTCACTTTAAACTTGACAGGACGCACCACTGTTACCAGTGCAGTACTGTTGGGGACTGCAAGCCCCAGAGTTCATATGGTGCAGGAGGAGGGGCTGAAACCTGCACCCATGCACTTAAGCACCAATGGACTCATGGGGGTGGGGTGTGCCACATTTAACAGTGCTGTGCAGGGCTGCAAGCAGTTGGGGACTGCAGGTCCCAGCGTTCATTAGGTCCAGGAACAGGAACTGAGACCTGCATCTGCGCTCTTAAGCATCAACATACTCACGTGGGACAAGCCACTGTTACCAGTGCAGTGATGTGGGGGGCTGCAAGCGGTGAGGGACTGCGAGCCCGTGAGGTAATTTGGCCCAAGAGGAGGGGCAGAGATCTGCATCCATGCTCTTAAGCTTCAATGGACTGCCATGGGCGCAGAACGCACCACTGTTACCAGTGCAGTTCTGTGGGGGACTGCATGCCCCAGAGTTCATTTGGCCCAAGAGGAGAGGCTGAGACTTGCATCTGCACTCTTAAACAGCAACTGACTCATGTGAGCTCTGGACATGCCACAGTTACCAGTAGCAAGCCCCAGAGTTCATTAGGCCCGGGAGGAGGGGCTGAAACCTGCACACACACTCTTAAATACCAATGGACTCTTGCAGGTGCTGGACATGCCACTGTTACCAGTGCAGTGCCTGTGGGGGACTCCAAGCCCCAGAGTACATTTGGTCCAGGAGTAAGGGCTGAGACCTGCATATAAACTTGTGCCAATGGACTCCCGTGGGCGCAGAAAGCATGGGAGGCTTGCCAGGGAATGTGCCTGGGCGAAGACCTGGCATGCCTTCTTCCGTCACAAGCCAGAAGAGGCCAGGCTGGGCCACCTCACTTGGCTGGAGAGCATGAGCTATATTCAGGTGAATTGTATCTACCACTTGATTTATGTGTAAATAATGGAGGTCACTGTTCACCTGGAGAAGGCTGTAGCTTTATCCACCTCAAATGGGGAAAAGAAAGACACCCGGCCTTAAGGATCATGCTAGTTCTCATCGGACGGGCAGAGTACTACCCTGGATTCCTTTTTGGCTACGGTTCTAGGAGTAGTCACTAAGGAGCTAGATCTTGCTGAATGCTGACTTTCTCTTAAACTGGGCAAGCACAAGGCTTTCGCTGGTCCATCTTCTCAATGTAGCCTGGCTTCAGGGGGACCCTGCATTCTACAGAAGGCCACAGGTCTATTTTGGAAGGCCTGGACTGTTGG
Source organism: Pleurodeles waltl (assembly GCF_031143425.1). NCBI lineage: Eukaryota > Metazoa > Chordata > Amphibia > Caudata > Salamandridae > Pleurodeles > Pleurodeles waltl. The sequence goes on from NC_090439.1 coordinate 727,812,807, forward strand.
ATGGTGCGGTCAAGACAGGATGCTAGAAACCCAACAAAAAGAAGAAGGCAGCTTAAACGGGCTGGTTTCTCAACTGTGAATGACTCAAGAAGCACCAATGTTGATTCCCTTGTGGAAGAATCTCATGATGGCCAGGGTCTCAAAGCTAATGTCGATATTACTTCCATTTTGCCCACCTTCTGGAGCAGGTTAACCTGATCATTGAAGCTAGTGTGGCACCTCATGATGAGCAAGTTAAAAACCGTTGAAGCTGCTGTTTTGGACCCTACCAGATTATATAAAGCAAAGGGTAGACCAAACACTTCCATGTTGCCCACAAGCGAGAGTAACAGTGTTATTAACGGTGCTCCTCAGACAGACATCTGGGCCGGGGTGAGGGAGACCCTACCTCTAGGTTCGGACAGTGTTCTGTCTTTGGACTCTCCGGAAGGTGCCTCTAAGAAGAAAATGCCACTTCCAGAAGGAAGTGAAAGTCAAAGAAATTATCAAGGTGGTTTGCAAGTGGGGATTCAGAAAGGGAGGAAGGACCAAACATTAGTCCACATTCAGGGAGTCAATTGACGTTAAACCTCCCTCCAGACTGTTACCCATATTTAGTGGTATTAGTGAGTGTACCACCCCTAGAACCTCAGGCCGAGGAGACCACTACCCAATTAAAGAACAAAGGGGCATATTTACAAGCAACTGGTGCATCAGTGCTGATGCACCAGTTTTCTTGCATCGCCCTGTCCCACCTAACAACACCATGGGTGTACCGTGATTACAATACGTCGCAACGTGGTGCTCATTAGGCCAATAGCCCCAACATTTTTGATGCTATTGTGGCGCTTTGCTGCACTAGCATCAAAAATGTTGACGCTAGCGCAGCAAAGTGCAAGGAGGCCAATTGATTAAAATGGGCCCGTCACTTTAAAGCTTGCTTTGAGCAGGCATTAAAAATGACGCCAAAAATTGCACCATGAAATCTTATAGATCTCACTGCACCATTTATGTGAGCCTCCGAACGCTGGATCGCCCCCCTTGCGTAAATTATACCTGACGCAGGCATAATGTGTCGCAAGGTGTCGCAAAGTGCATGCCTTGCGCCAATTTGTAAAATGGTGCAGCAAAAATTGCCTTCTCGAGCCACATTAGCGTAAAATAATTACGCTGGTGAGGCACAATGAGGTGCTAGGGCCTTGTCAATCTGGCCCAAAGTATGTTACTGGCTGAAGTAGAATTCTGGTTTCCACCCTTCTGAATATAATGGACATTTTATTTGTAAGAAGGATTGCCCCCTCCGTCAAACAGTGGAAGAAGGATTGCATTGTCATCAACTGTTACTACCCTGGGCTAGCTTGTCAATAGATTTTTTCTAATTCCAGCAACAGCCAGATGATCAGCGGCGGTACCAATGTTTTTTTTATAAGCAGCGGTACCAAGCAGCGGTACCAATGGTTTTTTTCAAGCACTTACCGCTCGAATTGGGGTTTGACTTGCATCAGAATAACTCAAACACCTGTGGGGTGAGAGGTTTTTTCCTTATCAGGCTAGGTAACAGGGTGGCTGCCCTTTCTTGGCTGGAGGACACCGACTAACCAGCAGCCAATAACAGTTCACAAATGGCTAGGGAAACCCCGGCTGTCCTATCTGTCATTCCATGTACTGATGCAGCTAATGCTTTGCCCATGGAGAATGTTAATAAGGCAGTTTTTATGGAGTACGCTTCACTTCATCTGGGGCCAGATGTAGCAAGCAGTTTTGCCCATTCTGTGTCTATGGGAAAATGTGTTCGTACATATGGCCCATGGTGTGTTGGAACGTTGCAGGCTTCCATTCTAAGCTTGAGGATGAAAACTGGTTTAAGCATATTTTAAATTTTGACCTAACAGTGATGCTGGAAACCTGTGTAATGGGGAATATATCATGGGATGGGTTTGAATGTTTTTCTGCCTCTGCTGCTGTTGTACCTGGGCATAGAGCAAGGTGGGACTGGTGACCAGGTTTCGAGCCTCAAAGGTATGTAAAGCTGTGCAAGTGGCATGCAAGCATGAGGGATTCGAACTGTATGGATTATTTTATCTAATAGATTGAACTTCTTTAGTATTAATCTCTATGATCCTGTGTGTGAGCTTTGTTGCCAGATTGATGTTTTATTTTCCGTATTGACAGCCCTAAGAATCAGGTCAGACAACACAGCTAATATGTTTCATGCGATAGCAGGTGGAGATTTTAATGCCAAACTTGGGACAAATACCAACCTGCAAGATCAATTTGCAGTAGGGACAGGTTTTTGTACACCGAGATGGTTGATCGTAGGGGGTTGAATATTTTAGAGGGCACTCCTAATTTTGCTCTGTGTAACATCATTGAAAAGGTTGGGGATTTACTTTGGCAGGCATCCACTTTAGTAGGATGAGGTCAGGGAACCATTATTGATTACATTGTTGTTACTGAGCAATTGAGTGACTACGTATTTGCAGTGTGGGTGTTAAGGATCATGAGCACTTTAACCATAATCCAATAGATATATCACTTGAGGTAGCCTGCGATAGGTGCCAGCTCAGAGCCAACAGGTTTGGCTGTTAAAGCCACTGGGCTCAGGGCTTGCTGGAGAAGAGGTCACATTCCAACTGGGTTAACCCCTCTTATGAGGTCCAACCAATACTTGATTGTGGAGTGTTTATTGAGAGATAACCTGTCCCATATGTTTTAGCAGCTATAGGAAAGATTAATAACTCTGCCAGGAAACTGAATGATGAGAGTCGTAGGCCTGGAAGGAGTCCTTACCCAGGATGGTTTGACAGCTCATGTAGAGCTGTGAATAAGAGGTTATGTCTGGCTCTTAGTTGTAGTCCGAGGGTTGAGGCAGGAGTGATAGCTTCTAGACGTGAATACAAGCAAGCCATTAGAAATAGGAAATCACAGATTAAGATGGAAATGTGGAAAATTTGGTGAGTGCGTGTGTAGAAAAAAGACACCAAGACATTTTGGAATATAAAGGGAACCTCAGTGATGCAACCACACAAGGCCTAGGCTCAAATATTACCCCAGAATGTTGGCTAGAACACTTCAGGCAGATTTATTCGTATAGAGCTAATTTAGAGAATTATGAAACGGCTATAGCCCACCGTTTTCCTCAGCAAATTAAATTTCAGCTTGAGAATGTGGAAAGAGCCATTAAGGATAATGGAAAATATCCCCTGTGGGCTCATATCATTACTAATGTCATCGATGTAGCAGTCTCTCTAGAAATACTTGTTTCTTGGTAATCAGCTTGTACAGTGCCTGTTTTCAAGAAAGGCAATAGGGTGGACCCCCATTGTAATTGACAAATTTCTTTGAAGACCTCAATGGTAAAGATTGCGGAGTGTGTCATGCTTCAAGAAATTGAGTACTGGGCCCACAATAACAATATACTTAGTTTCGGGCAGTATGGGTACACAAGAGAAGTGTTTAAATCTAGAACTTTCACTGGGGAAATACACAATTACAAAGAAGGGCTCATTGTACTTAGCTTTTTTGGACCTTAGCAGCACCGTTGATTGGGTAAATCATTCCAAACCTTGGGGATTTTACATAAGTTCGGTCTGCCCCACCAAATATTTGGAATTTTAACAGGGATTGCCTGAGGGGGTGAGAACTTCAGTTAGATGAGGATAGGAAGGGGAGTGCACTGAATCTTTTAATCTGCTTAGGGAAGTTCAGCAGGGATGTATTTTAGCTCTCATTTTATTTCTTCTGTACATCAGTGGGTTTGGTCCTATTTTGGTCTCACAAGGGAAGGATCTCCCGAAGGTGAAACCTAGAAATCTGCCGGCTCTCCGATATGCGAGTGGCGCAGTACTTCTCTCCCGAACACCAAATGGACTGCAGAGTCATATTGATGTTTTTATTAAGTATATGTATGATATGCAACTTGAAGTTAATATCTCCAGGACTCATTATATGGTGTGTGGGAACTCCCTGCAGAAAATCAAGCCCATTATGATAAAGGAGCAAACTATCAGGTGAGTAAATGAGTTCTGCTATCTAGGGGTAACGTTTGACTCCCGGGGTAACTGGATCCCTTGTTTGGCGAAGAGTTGCTCAAGCTTTAATACAGCATGGGGGCTGTTTTTGAGTTGGCATCCAGGGTAGGTAACAAACTGATAATTCCTGTCTAGAGGTGTATAAACATAAGTGCCTACTGATCATAACTTTCTGGGCCTCAATATGGGGGTATTGAGACTGTTGCCGTTTACAACAAGAGGAGAGCCGGTTCTGCAGATGATTGCTTGGAGGTAGACCTGGTAGCCCCCACTTTTTCCCTTCACAATGAATTGAGCTTGCACTTTTTGGAGGATCAGATCAAGTTTCTTCACTTTTTCTTTGGATCGAGGTATGGGGGCATGAGCACACTATCTTTAATACAGAGATTATCTCTGATTGCTTGCCATGTGATGCTGTCGTTAAGGTATATTAGGAACACTGCCGAAAAAAGATTAGGGAGGCCAGGGTTGTTCTTATCTCCACACTCATGGAATAAGAGAGAAGTTGGGCCGGTTAAGGAGTTTTTGAGACTTGCATCTGTTACAAGGGTGGCAAGAGATTTATAGAAACCCTCTGTGAGATTTTACATTATTTTTATGGCTTGCCAGGGCATTGAATCATACCCTACGCAAGTCAGTAATGTTTGGGAAAGGGCGCTTTTCCCTAGGTTTCAGCTCGGTTCACTCAGATGCAACCTCTGTTTTCCCTTGGGCCAATCTGACGCTAATCGCATCCTTTTCTGCCTCTGTGGTGATACCTCCCCTCAGACACTTATGCACTTTACCCTCTTTGTAAGTTTTAAGAGCCTTTTAGATGTTGTGTTTTTCATTACCTATCTTAAGAGTTAAGGGTTTTTTGCAGTTCATGCTACAGAACCCTGAGTTGTGTTTTTATGTGGGAGACTTTCTGAGATGCTCATTGCACTGGTGTAATTCTGTGCATTTTTTAATGTTTTTGTTTAATTTTTCACCTTATCTTGACAACTATGTTTGTTTTATAGTGTGCTTTATATGGTATTTTGTTCGTTTATGATTATTCAATAATAATCAAATAACAATTAACTGAACTGAACTGAACTTTAAACTTTAAATATTCATAACTCTGGTAATACTGATTGGATTTTTGTCAGTTGTCATTTTTGTAATTTTAGTGTCAAATAATTCATAAAATTCATAAAAACTCTTGATTTTTATATGTGACAAATTAATTAGTATTTTTCATGTATCTGAATGTGGAAAAAAGTAAACGACAGAAAACACCACAAGACTGGCATACAAGGATCTGCGTTTAAATGGGTCTACTCCTTTGTCACAGGAAGAACCCAAAACGCCAGACTGCTACCCTTCATATCAGAGAACAAGAACCTGATTTGCAGACTACCACAGAGATCGTTCCACAGGCCCACCCTTTACAACATATACATGACACCGCTCACCAAAATCATCCGATCACAAGACATCAGCATGATCTCCTACACCAATGATACCTAATTCATCCTCTCCGTGACTGACTAAATAACCAACACCAGAACCAGTTTCAACAACTGCATATACATGGTAGCAGACTGGATGTGAACCAACTTACTGAATTTCAACTTTGAAAAGAAGGAAGTACTGTTTTTCTGCAACAAGACCCCCCCATGGGACTCCACCTAAAGGCCATTGGAGCTAGGGCCACATCCACACCCACAGAACAAGCAAGAAATCTAGGGAATCTCCAAACAACCCTTACACAGATTCTAGACCACAAGACTCATACTCAGCCTCCCATGCCATACCCACATCACATCACACCTCAAGAAGCTTCACTGGCTCCCCATTCACAACCACAGCCAATTCTAACTTCTCTCCCACACACATAGAAATATCTACTGTAATATCACCCCACTGGAGTCAATAACAGAAAACATACACCCGCCAGGACAATATTATCGTAAATGATATTTAAAAATTAAATAAATTATGTCTCATAATACTTCTGTATACGTACTTTTGAAGTATGAGCCAGCTTATTCTGTTAGAACATGATGAAGTGTACGTGTTATTTACAGACCTAACCATCTGGGTGTCAAAATTATGGTCAGGCAATGGTTAAAACCATGAGTATGTGTTGTGCAGGGAAACCAAATAAGCAGGTGCAAAGACATTGGAATTAATCTGTCTAAACGTCTGCAATCAGCCTTGTTCAGTTTTTTAAAAAGATGGACTACAAAGGCAAAATTAGCATGCTTCAGTGATGAGGCCACTGTTAAAAAAAACAGAAAAGAGATGCATTTAAGGTGTCCTTGAAATCATGAGCTAATGTTGTGAAGCAATTATTCATCAATGTTGCTGTACACAGTTCAACAGGTAGGCCTAGGAATATATCATAATGGGCTGCTCTAGCTCAGTGCAGAGCCAGGTACCTGTTTTTATGCACCTCCTGCATGTAAAGTGCATTAAATGAATTCCATAATTCTCTGAGGTAGGGCTTAGTTGTCAAACTATACAGTAGGGTTTGCTTATTTCTGTTTCTGATTAGTGCTGTCTAAAATACTGACAAACTCCACAAAATATTGGATTAAATGAATTCTCTTTAAACCCTGCAGGCTCTGAGGTGAGCCAATCCAACCCATCATGATAAGGTTCCTGATGTTTAGAACCCCCTTGCTGTTTTAAGGAGCTTGCTCAGGCTTCTTTGAGTAATTGATCACAGGTTGGGATGGGATTGCATGCCTTCTCTGGGAAAGATTGTCATTTTGCAGGGATATTAGAAACCTAGGGCCTTACTTAGTGTTAGGCAGATGGGTTACTCCTTCACAAATGTGATAGAGATCCTGTCCACCATAGTACAAGTATATTACATCCTTTGACACTTGAAATAAGATGGATGGACTATCCATCACATTTGGGACAGAGTAACCCGCCCACCAAACTCTAAATGGGGCCCCTAGTCATAAATCTACATAATCTTTTAATTAACGTTTCTAAATGACAACAGAAGAGTTCTTTAAAAAGTCAGCTAGTACTTCCTGGTCTACAAACTGTACCAATGTTGTACCAATGTTGACTATCTGTAAAGAAACTATGCTTAACGAACTGGAGAAACATTGTTTCTTTGACCTTTGCCCTTTTCAGAGTGCAGTGGTAGCCTTTCATTTGAACTTTACATTGCCCTCATTGGCAGCGCTTTAAGGGAGGTGGGCTGTGTCTGGTCTCAGAAATGGTAGTAATTAAGACCAACCTTGTAATGGGTCCCTTTCAGGTCTTATATTCATGTCCTTAGCTTTACAAGCAAAAACTCTGATCGATTCGTAAACAATGACTGGAAAAAAGCTTAAGGCAAAACAAGACAGTGATGCAGTCCATGTTACATATCACATGATTTATTTCATTCTGCATTGGCCAAACGCATTTTTTTTCAGATACTGTGTTTCTGTAGGTTTTTTTCCTGCAAAATATGATTCATCTATAGTACATACTGGGAACTGAGTGGCCTCTAGGTGCATAAATGAGTCCAGTTTGTGGGTGAGTTTTCAGGAGAGGCACGACTGAAAGCAGCTGAAGGCTGTGCAAGGTTTTCGCATTGTCTCTCAGGGGGTCATACGGCTGTACATACTGCATGCTTTTCCAGTCCTTGGCCTTTCTACAGTGGGTAAATAGCGAGCGTCACATATGCATCAGCTATTATTACCATTTTATGGGAAAGCGTGTGAAGGGGTTATACTAAAAATTGACAGCACCATAGGAAAGGAACATGTGTATTCACAGATGAACAGAGAGCGCGAGAGAGAGAGAGTGTGTGCGCGTGTGTGTTTATCTCTGTGTGTGTGTCTGTGTGTGAAGCTGATCAAAATGTATTAGTGCCTAAAAGAAATTTGACACATTCCACTGTTAATGAATAAATGCTGCAGGTTCTGGCCCACCTGTGCATAAGTGAATTGACTAAATGGTCGAACCCCTGTCTTACCATATTTTCCAGGAATTCAATTGGATATTTGTTTATCTTGTCACCTGCCCATATGTTAAAGTCTATTGGAATTATTGTAGGTGTATTTCGGGGTTTGTACGTTGCTCCATACAACTTTCAATGCCCCAAAGCACTTTCAGGATGTTCGCATTTGTGTACCTTTTTAGTTATGCAGTGTTGGTAGAGTGTGAATTTATAGGATAATCTGTGTAAAAGGTGCATGAATGAGGTTCGAAATCATGCACCAAAATTGCTGTGGCAAGCTTTTCTCTGTACTCATGCATGAGTATGATGCAGAAAGATGTTGATATAAAGGTGCAGCTTATAGGTATATACTAATTTCCTTTATCATAGGTTAGGATACTAAATAGGACCCTTACTGTTGTGAAAGGTTTAACTTAGTTTAGCTGATGCATGTCTGTAAATGTGAAGACAAGCTGTATTTTCTGCTTTCAGCATTAATCATGTTGCCTGTGCAATCATACACGCTTCCAAGGATTTTGAAAACAAGCACGACGTATTGCCAGGGTATCCCTTACCCTTATTAGTCAACCAAGTTCAGGAACATTTTCTGAAGAGAAAGACAGCCCTGACATGATTCAACTAAATACATCACTGATAAGGACGAATGTTTGTGTTAGATGTTTGAAACTAAAATGATTTTATGGAGAATACATCGGTATATGGATTAGACATAAATGGATCCTGAACATCTGATTCAAACCATTTTACAGCCACATTATTGGATTTTGGAGCCCATCAGAATGATTATGTCAAAGTCTACATATTGCATCAATGACTGCCAGCGTATTAGCTATAAAAGACTGTAACTCGTAAAATCTATGAGAGTCTTGGGGTGGTCTTCCTCCAAGCATTTTGCCTTACTCCTCTATTTTTCTGATCTTGTTTTTGTTGGCCTCAGGACTCTGCACACTTTACTACTGCTGATTCTTGTTAAAGTGTGTGTGCTCACTCCCTAAAACATGATAACATTGCCTTACATCCAATCAGCACAATTAATGTATTTGCAAGGCCCTGGTAAAGTGGTACTAATGGGCCTACATCACTTATTGTGCCACCCACTTAAGTAGCCCTTTCCAACATGTCTCATACCTGTGTGTGCAGTTTTAAACCACCATTTCAACCTAGCAAAATATACCCTTTTGCCAGGCCTAAACCTTCTTCTTTAATACACCTGGGTCACGCCTAGGTTAGACCCAAAATAGCCCATACGGCAGGGTACAGTATATTTTAAAAGTTAGACATGTACATTTACCTTTTACGTGCCATGGTAGTGAAAAACTTGTTTTTCACTACTGCAAGGCCTACCTCTCTCACAGGATAACAGTGGGCTGTCTTTTTACATTCAAAAAGTGATAACTTTCAATTGCGAGCAGATAGAAAAGTGAGTTTGGTGTCTAAAGAATTGTAGTTTAAAACCTTCTTTACTGGTAAAGTTGGACTTTATGTCACAATTCTGAAAATGCCTCTTTTAGAAAATTGCCATTTTCATGTTTTAACCATTTGGTGCCTGCAGCCTGTATCCAAGGTCACATGACTAGGTGTAGCTGGCATTTGATCTTTGTGTTTTACTCCCAGGCACTGAGACAAAGAGGAATAGGTATAGTCAGGATGGGCCATCTCTGTTAGGATGGGGGGGACGGAGCTGTCACCTACCACACTTGAACATCACAAAGACTCTGCCTCAGTACACTCATAAAAGGTTTCACAGTAGCCTTTAGCCTTCACATTAAACAAAATGTTTGGAGGAAGACCACTCTAAGGCTGACACGTCTAACACTCATCCTGGTTGGGATCCAGTCATTTTTATTGCACACATCAAATGAAATGAGCCTGTTTATAAGTGCTCCAATATATTGAAATAAGAGAATAAAGGTAAAAGGTGATTGTGAGGTCTAACAATGAGTGGTTATTAAAAAGGGATACCACGACTAGAAGAAAACTGTATATACATAGAATAGATGAGAGGTATACATGTCAGGAAACATGTGAGGGGATTGGAGTTAGGCAAGGTACCAAAATCTTACTGTTAAATCCATGAATCTCAATTCACCAAAATGCCAGGGGTAGCGGAAATAACATTGCATGCCCTTTGACCTTCAATTTCACTCACATATACTGCTTACACCTACACACGTATTCACACACATTCTCATGTAAACACACACTCACCCTCAAGCATGCACAAAACATACATTTCAAAGCATTTTTTTACTTACCTCAGCTGCCAGGGAGGGCCATAGACAAAGCTAATTGTACTCCTTTTTTATTATACTAATAGTGAACAATTACACATTATTTACTATTAGTGCAGTAAAAAAATGAAAGAAAACAAAGAGAAAGGAGTCCCAACCCATGTCCATAAGGAAGTGATGCCACTTTGTTCCTGGCACTGATTTTGCCACCTCTAAATCCAGGGGTCTCAAAGACAGTTCAGGGGTCACAAAGGTCAAGCCAGGGACCCCAGCTGGGACCCCTGGCGACCCCTAAATGACGTCCATTGGTAAATATTTAAATATTGGTGGAAAGAACAGGGCAATGTTCACTAATTTTAGAATATAGATATTTTAGTTTAAGGTTTTTTTTATCTGTGTTTGTTTTTATCCATTTTACTGAGATCTTTACCAGAGGTGTTACTTGTCAGGCCATTTGCAAATTAAAGGGGCCTCACAGTTTCCTCTTTCTCCCCGGCCCCAAAAATAATACAACTGGCCATGATTCTCCCTTCATGACCCCTTTGTCTGGGAAGCGGATCATGATTAGTTTAAACATTTCCATTAAGCAGTATTTTGGACAGTGTTCGTAAAGAAAGAAAACGCCTCTGTGGTTAGACAGAGTGTGGGGGTGACATGAAATAGGCATGGTGGTCAGGGAGGAATGATGGATTTTCTCTCTGGAACTGAAGATTCTTCTTGGCGTTGGGTTTTCAGCTGAGTCTGGTGTACCTTACTACATGATCCAATATTATTGAGTTGTCAAGGGAATGGACTTTTTGTTTCTGTCCTAAATGATGGTGTTCTGTGGAGATAATTCTGTCATCCTCCAAGGAATGAAATGGGAGCGGTCAAATTGCATTGGCAACATTCGACGTTGTACTAAAATAGTGACAGGTGTTATTTATAGTTTCTAAACTTAGTATGAAGGTACAACATTTATCCGACAGTATAGGCAGTCCCACTTTAATACTCATACCTAACTTTGGTTCATGGTACCCCCAACCCCTCTTCAGCCCCTATCTCCAGCACATATTTACATTAGAATACCGTGAACAAGAATACCGTGAACAGTAATTTAGTTTTCTACTTGAAGCTCACTGTGAAATTAATACATTCATCAGAACAACTTCTTAAGGTTGAGCTGTCTCTCTGTGCTTTGAGGCAGCAATCACCATAATCTTTAAGCGCTGTGAACAATTCTTGGATAAAGGGTTCTTTAAACATTACATCACGCTGCTATTCAAGTACAGAAGGCGCAGCCCTGTCACAGCTGCTGATGGGACCACTTAAGATGCTCTGAAATTGACTGCCTCGACGCTGGAGCCTTAAAATGCATAATTTAAAGAACTACTCTTTTGTTAAAAATGGATTGCACTTAATGTATTCATTGTCAGTAGGCTAGATGCCAGACTTATTTTCCAAAAGCAGGTCCCATTTAGCTTTTTACTGAAAAGACACATTTTCACTTCTTATTTGCTATCACTTTTTCCCTGATTTTACTATGGAAGCTGTGGTATATTTAATTTAACTTACGTTTAGTGTCACTGTGACACCTCAAATGTTGGTGGAAAAATGAAAGAAAAAAGAGCAGAAGAAATATTGGTGCAGGAATGGTATGGTGATTGAGACTGGGCAGAAGACTGAATGGGGGCAGATTAAATGCAGATAATACTAAACTCACACTGTAGCGGATTATAGTTAATGAGATGAGCTCCACCAGTATCAAATATAGAATGTTTCTGATGACACTTACATTCATACAATGGTAGAGGTCTAAAAATGTTCAGTGAGCAATATAGACATTAATTAACGGGGAATTGCTCTGATTCTGGTTCAGACAACTATTCTTATGCCGGAATTGGATTCTGTGTTGACCCAGCTGAATAATTCGGACTCTGCCCAATGCAGTCAGTCAACAGCGGGATACACATCAAGCCTTGAGGGCATTTTTGGCCCCGATTCATCAAGAAGTCATGCAACGCAAGGCAGCAAGTGAAGTTGGTGTGCTGCACTGCATGAAAGAGAGAGAGAGAGAGGGCAGGACAGACAATGAACAGCGCCATATCTACGACGATGTGGCACTGTTCTGCTCTTTCCCTGCTCTGGCGCACTTTAGGCAGCCATGCACCAATGCAGACACCCTTGTGCTGTAGTTTATGGGTGTCTGTGTGTTTTGTCCTGGAAGGGGTCCCTTTGTGTCTGTGCTGTACAATGTAGCACACATGCAAAGTGGACTAGCCAACGCAAAACATGATGGGCCTTGGACAGTAAATCCCACTTGAACACTTTGCACTGGGTTCGTAGTAGAAAAGTAATGCAAACTCAGTGCAAAGCATTTGTAAATCTGGGCCATAGTGTGAGTGGCGCAGAGTAAATCAGCGATCTGCAGCCCCCAGAGTGGCTTAAACTGGAGTCACTTTCAACATTGCCTCACTTTAAAGACAATCAGTGAGGTATAGCAGGTGTCAGAAGTCACAATCAGCCACAGGTGGACAGTTTTCAGGCGATTCAGAAACCTATCAGGGGAAACAAATATAAAATTGCACATTTCATATGTTTGCGAAGAGATAAACCAAGAGAGACCAAGAGATGAAAGTGCTTCGTTTTCTGAAGCTGTGAAAGGTATTTACTCAAAAATGACTGTATATTTAGAAAACATATTAACTGAAATGTTCTTAGAATAACAGATGTTACTTTCTTCCCAATTGGTCAAGTCAATCAGTGGTACTCTTTAGATAACACATAGAGCAAAACCTTCAATTATGCAAACCTGTGCTTTGTAGGTTACACAAGTATATTTGTGTTGGATATGTTATTGAATAGATGGCCACATGTATTATCTGGTTGCAAAATACTGGTCACAATCTGCAACCAGTATTTTCGCAACCACTAAGGGTTTTTAAGGACTGACCTATGTACTAACAGGACAGTTCTTAAAAATCTGAATGATAGTGGGTCAGGTCCAATATGCATGGTAATGAGGTAGGTCGTAAATTGCGACTTACTACAATTGGAAGCCATCACCAGGATGGTGGCCTGCTTGGACGGCAGACTACCATGTCTGTGACTGCTTTTTAATAACAAAAAACTTTTTTAATGGAACCCGTTTTTTGTAAAGGAAACAGGAATGCATTTAAAAATAAAAATTTACTTTTTTGTTTAAGGGTTGGCATTGGCCTCTGCCACTTCAGAGATGCCTGCCTGGTGGGGATCTCTAAGCATTCTGTCCATCAAACAGTGTGAGAGATGGAGTGAAGGTAGAGCAGATTTCTGAGAGGATACCTTAATTGTTTGCCCTCACAAAGCATATTTTTTTTCTATTTCTGAAATGAACTCTGAAAATGACATTTTTTTCCAGAACAACAAAAAAACAATGAACAGAATGTGCAGGGAGTTGTCGCTCTGTTCATTAGGATAATTGATTGTTTTCCTTTCCGGGGACCATCATGCATAAATATGGTAGTCCAAGTGATCCAGTGATGGTTTTGATAACCTCACACTCATTGTTCTTGACATGTCTCCACCTTAATAGTATAAGTCCAATCGCAGACAGAGAAGTATTGACAATGACACTGAGAGTCTGCCACATACAAGTTATTTTGGAGACAGACTTGCGACTTTCAACATTACTGCATATAAGGGTGCAGGTAAGTTTCAGGTCAAACTTGTGCACAACCACGCCAACATGTTCAGGAAACGGTCCAGGGAACATCAGCTGTGGGGTCGCTTATGTAGCAAATTCTACCACCACATGTGCTTTGTCAACAGTGGAGCGCAAAGAGGCCTCCAGTTTTAGTAGCACATCTGTGGTGTAGGTGTAGGAGGCTGGCCTGGCTTGTAGTGGGTACCAAGGGGTACTTACACTCTGTACCAGGTCCAGTTATCCCTTAATAGTGTAGAAGAGGTGTTTCTAGCAGCTTAGGCTGATAGAAGGTAGCTATAGCAGAGCAGCTTAGGCTGAACTAGGAGACATGCAAAGCTCCTACTATACCACTAGTGTCATATGCACAATATCATAAGAAAACACAATACACAGATATACTAAAAATAAAGGTACTTTATTTTTATGACAATATGCCAAAAGTATCTCAGTTAGTAGCCTCAGTATGAGGATGACAAATATACACAAGATATATGTACACAATACCAAAAGTATGCAGTAATAGCAAAAGGAAGTAATGCAAGCAGTGTAAAGTTACAATAGATTGCAATAGGAGCACATAGGTATAGGGGCAACACAAACCATATACTCCAAAAGTGGAATGCGAATAACGTATGGACCCCAAACCTATGTGAGCTTGTAGAGGGTCGCTGGGACTGTAAGAAAACAGTGAGGGTTAGAAAAATAGCCCACCCCAAGACCCTGAAAAGTGGGTGCAAAGTGCACCTAAGTTCCCCAAAGAGCACAGAAGTCGTGATAGGGGAATTCTGCAGGAAAGACCAACACCAGCAATGCAACAACAATGGATTTCCAGACGAGAGTACCTGTGGAACAAGGGGACCAAGTCCAAAAGTCACGATCAAGTCAGGAGTGGGCAGATGCCCAGGAAATGCCAGCTGTGGATCCAAAGAAGCTGCCACCGGATGGTAGAAGTTGAGGATTCTGCACGAACGACAAGGGATAGAAACTTCCCCTTTGGAGGATGGATGTCCCACGTCGTGAAGAGTCGTACAGAAGTGTTTTCCCGCAGAAAGACCGCAAACAAGCCTTGCTGGCTGCAAGGGTCGCGGTTAGGGTTTTTGGATGCTGCTGTGGCCCAGGAGGGACCAGGATGTCGCCAATTGCGTGAGGAGACAGAGGGGGCGCCCAGCAAGATAGGGAGCCCTCACAGAGTGGCTCTCTCATTTCTTTCCAAATTGTCACTAACAGGCTAGTGACCAATTCTACCAATTTACATTGGCATACTGGAACACCCTTATAATTCCCTAGTATATGGTACTGAGGTACACAGGGTATTGGGGTTCCAGGAGATCCCTATGGGCTGCAGCATTTCTTTTGCCACCCATAGGGAGCTCTGACAATTCTTACACAGGCCTGCCACTGCAGCCTGAGTGAAATAACGTCCACGTTATTTCACAGCCATTTTACACTGCACTTAAGTAACTTATAAGTCACCTATATGTCTAACCTTTACCTAGTAAAGGTTGGGTGCTAAGTTACTTAGTGTGTGGGCACCCTGGCACTAGCCAAGGTGCCCCCACATTGTTCAGGGCCAATTCCCCGGACTTTGTGAGTGTGGGGACACCATTACACGCGTGCACTACACATAGGTCACTACCTATGTGTAGCTTCAGAATGGTAACTCCGAATATGGCCATGTAACATGTCTAAGATCATGGATTTGCCCCACCAATGCCATCCTGGTATTGGGGAGACAATCCCATGATTCCCCGGGTCTCTAGCACAGACCAGGGTACTGCCAAACTGCCTTTCCCGGGGTTTCACTGCAGCTGCTGCTGCTGCCAACCCCTCAGACAGGTTTCTGCCCTCCTGGGGTCCAGCCAGGCTTGGCCCAGGAAGGCAGAACAAAGGACTTCCTCAGAGAGAGGGTGTTACACCCTCTCCCTTTGGAATAAGGTGTCAGGGCTGGGGAGGAGTAGCCTCCCCCAGCCTCTGGAAATGCTTTGATGGGCACAGATGGTGCCCATCTCTGCATAAGCCAGTCTACACCGGTTCAGGGATCCCTCAGCCCTGCTCTGGCGCAAAACTGGACAAAGGAAAGGGGAGTGACCACTCCCCTGACCTGCACCTCCCCTGGGAGGTTCCCAGAGCTCCTCCAGTGTGCTCAAGACCTCTGCCATCTTGGAAACAGAGGTGCTGCTGGCACACTGGACTGCTCTGAGTGGCCAGGGCCAGCAGGTGACGTCAGAGACTCCTTCTGATAGGCTCCTTCAGGTGTTGCTAGCCTATCCTCTCTCCTAGGTAGCCAAACCTCCTTTTCTGGCTATTTAGGGTCTCTGCTTTGGGGAATTCCTTAGATAACGAATGCAAGAGCTCATCAGAGTTCCTCTGCATCTCTCTCTTCACCTTCTGCCAAGGAATCGACTGCTGACCGTGCTGGAAGCCTGCAAAACTGCAACAAAGTAGCAAAGACGACTACTGCGACCTTGTAACGCTGATCCTGCCGCCTTCTCAACTGTTTTCCTGGTGGTGCATGCTGTGGGGGTAGTCTGCCTCCTCTCTGCACTAGAAGCTCCGAAGAAATCTCCCGTGGGTCGACGGAATCTTCCCCCTGCAACCGCAGGCACCAAAGAACTGCATCACTGGTCCTCAGGGTCTCCTCTCAGCACAACAAGCGAGGTCCCTTGAACTCAGCAACTCTGTCCAAGTGACTCCCACAGTCCAGTGACTCTTCAGTCCAAGTTTGGTGGAGGTAAGTCCTTGCCTCCCCACGCCAGACTGCATTGCTGGGAACCGCGTGTTTTGCAGCTAATCCGGCTCCTGTGCACTCACCGAGGATTTCCTTAATGCACAGCTAAGCCTGGGTCCCCGGCACTCTAACCTGCATTGCACGACCTCCTGAGTTGTCCTCCGGCGGCGTGGGACTCTCTTGTGCAACTTTGGGTGAGCACCGATTCACTCCACTTTGTAGTGCCTGTTCCGGCACCTCTGCGGGTGCTGCTTGCTTCTGAGTGGGCTTCTTCTCTTGCTGTGCGCCTCCTCTGTCTCCTCACGCAATTGGCGACATCCTGGTCCCTCCTGGGCCACAGCAGCATCCAAAAACCCTAACCGCGACCCTTGCAGCTAGCAAGGCTTGTTTGCGGTCTTTCTGTGGGAAAACACTTCTGTACGACTCTTCACCACGTGGGACTTCCATCCTCCAAAGGGGAAGTTTCTAGCCCTTGTCGTTCGTGCAGAATCCTCAGCTTCTACCATCCGGTGGCAGCTTCTTTGCATCCACAGCTGGCATTTCCTGGGCATCTGCCCACTTCCGACTTGATCGTGACTTTTGGACTTGGTCCCCTTGTTCCACAGGTACTCTCGTCTGGAAATCCATCGTTGTTGCATTGCTGGTGTTGGTCTTTCCTGCAGAATTCCCCTATCACGACTTCTGTGCTCTTTGGGGAACTTAGGTGCACTTTGCACCCACTTTTCAGGGTCTTGGGGTGGGCTATTTTTCTAACCCTCACTGTTTTCTTACAGTCCCAGCGACCCTCTACAAGGTCACATAGGTTTGGGGTCCATTCATGGTTCGCATTCCACTTCTAGAGTATATGGTTTGTGTTGCCCCTATCCCTATGTGCCCCCATTGCATTCTATTGTGACTATACATTGTTTGCACTGTTTTCTATTGCTATTACTGCATATTTTGGTATTGTGTACATATATCTTGTGTATATTTGCTATCCTCATACTGAGGGTACTCACTGAGATACTTTTGGCATATTGTCATAAAAATAAAGTACCTTTATTTTTAGTATGTCTGTGTATTGTGTTTTCTTATGATATTGTGCATATGACACTAGTGGTACTGTAGGAGCTTCACTCGTCTCCTAGTTCAGCCTAAGCTGCTCTGCTAAACTACCCTTTCTATCAGCCTAAGCTGCTAGACACTCCTCTACACTAATAAGGGATACCTGGGCCTGGTGCAAGGTGTAAGTACCCCTTGGTACTCACTACAAGCCAGTCCAGCCTCCTACATTGGTTGTGCAGCGGTGAGATAAGTACTTTGCAACTACTTACCACTTTTGTCATTGTACTTTTCATAAAAGAAAAATATACAAAACAAGTTCAGTGTATGTACACCTAACCAAAAAGTTTTGCTTTTCTTCTCTCACTTCTTTACTAACTGCTGAAAAGTACCTCTAAACTTTCAAAAAGTTCTTAAAAAGTTTTAAAAGTTTTTTTTCTGTCCTTTAAAAAGTTCTGAAAACTTTTCCCTTCTTTTTCTGTCATTTAAACCTTTTCAATAATGTCTGGCACAGGCCAAACTGTTGATCTGTCCAAGACTGCTTATGACCACCTTAGCTGGAAGGCATGCTAGGAGTCTCTGTGTAGAAAGAGGTTTAGGGGTAGGGAAGAATCCTTCTAGAAAACTATTAGTTAACATGCTAGTTGAACAAGATAAGACGTTTGTTGGTACTTCTGGTGAGAAATTAGCTGATGGTTCCCACTCTGATTCTGGGGCACCCCTAGCAAAAGATTTGGGAGAGAATCTTTCCAACCTGCCCCTTAGCAGGCCACCTAGAATAGCTGGTACTGATGTGAATTCACATCACAGTAAAAGTGTTGCTTCACATCACAGTAATAGTGTTGCTTCTCATCACAGTAGAAGTGTCACTTATGTAGGCCAGAATGCTAGTGTGCCATCTGTTAGGGCCAGGTCTCCCTCTGTTCATTGTCACCATTCTTCTGTTTCAAGGCATGCCCAACCCACTCACCCTGAAGAAAGAATGTTAGAAAGGGAGCTCAATAGATTGAGAGTGGAACAATCGAGGCTGAATCTCAAGAAGCAACAGCTGGATTTAGATAGGCAGTCCTTGGAGATAGAAAGAGAAAGACAGAAATTGGTGTTTTGAAACCCATCGTGGCAGCAGCAGTATTCCAAATAGTCATCCTGCAAAAGAGCATGATTCTAGGAATCTACACAAGGAGGGGGATGACATTAACAAGTGGTTTGCTGCACTTGAGAGAGCCTGTGTTGTACAGGAGGTCCCTCAAAGGCAGTGGGCTGCTATCCTATGGCTATCTTTCAGTGGAAAGGGTAGGGATAGGCTCCTTACTGTGAAAGAAAGTGATGCCAATAATTTTACAGTTTTTAAGAATGCACTCCTAGATGGTTATGGCTGAACCACTGAACAGTACAGGATGAAGTTCAGAGAAACCAAAAAGGAGTCTTTACAAGACTGGGTAGACTTTGTTGACCATTCAGTGAAGGCCTTGGAGGGGTGGTTACATGGCAGTAAGGTTTCTGACTATGAAAGCCTGTATAACTTAATCCTGAGAGAGCATATACTTAATAATTGTGTGTCTGATGTGTTACACCAGTACCTGGTAGACTCAGATCTGACCTCTCCCCAAGAATTGGGAAAGAAGGCAGACAAATGGGTCAGAACAAGGGTGAACAGAAAAGTTCATACAGGGGGTGACAAAGATGGCAAGATGAAGGATGGTAAGTCTTCTGACAAGGGTGGGGACAAATCTAAAAATGAGTCTTCATCAGGCCCACAAAAACACTCTGGTGGGGGTGGCGGGCCCAAATCCTCTTCAAATCAAAACAAAGAAAAGAAACCATGGTGCTATTTATGTAAAATAAAAGGCCATTGGACAACAGATCCCAGTTGTCCAAAGAAAAGCACCAAGCCTCCTACCACTACAACCCCTGCTGCTACACCTAGTGCCTCTAGTAATAGCAGTGGTGGTGGGAGCAAACCTACTAATAGCCAATCCAAGGGAGTAGCTGGGCTCACTTTTGGTAATTTAGTTGGGGTTGGTCTTGTTAGGGAGACCACAGAGGCTGTGTTAGTCTCTGAGGGGTCTATTGATTTAACCACCTTGGTTGCTTGTCCCCTTAACATGGATAAGTACAAGCAACTACCCCTAATAAATGGTGTTGAGGTTCAGGCCTACAGGGACAAAGGTGCCAGTGTTACCATGGTAATAGAGAAACTGGTCCACCGTGAACAACACCTACTTGGTCACCAGTACCAAGTAACCGATGCTCATAACAACACTCTTAGCCACCCCATGGCTGTTGTGAATCTCAACTGGGGGGGGGGTTACTGGTCCAAAGAAAGTTGTGGTTGCCTCAGATTTACCTGTAGACTGTCTATTAGGGAATGATTTAGAGGCATCAGCTTGGGCAGAAGTGGAGTTGGAGGCTCATGCAGCAATGCTGGGCATTCCAGGGCATATTTTTGCTTTAACTAGGGCTCAGGCCAAAAAGCAAAAAGGACAGGGTGACTTGGATCCTTGAAGAATGGACCAAGTGCTCCCTAAAGCTAGGGTTAGTAAAGGTAAAACACTACCTACTATCCCTCCCTCTACAGTGGATTCTACTTCTGAGGAAGAAGATTTTCCATCCTGTGCAGAACCTACAACAGAGGAGCTGGAAGCAGACACTGCTGAGCTTTTGGGTGAAGGGGGGCCTGCCAGGGAGGAGCTGAGTGTTGCACAGCATACCTGTCCCACACTAGAGGGTCTAAGGCAGCAAGCTGTCAAACAAGCAAATGAGGATGTCAGTGACTCTCACAGAGTTTACTGGGAGGATAACCTTTTGTACACTGAAGCAAGGGATCCAAAATCTGGAGCTGCCAGGAGATTGGTGATTCCTCAGGAGTACAGAAAGTTCCTCCTAACTCTAGCCCACGACATTCCCTTAGCTGGACATTTCGGGCAAATGAAAACTTGGGACAGGCTTGTCCCCTTGTTTCATTGGCCTAGAATGTCAGAGGACACAAAGGAATTTTGTAAGTCCTGTGAAACCTGTCAAGCCAGTGGCAAAACAGGTGGCACCCCAAAGGCACCCCTTATCCCACTGCCTGTGGTTGGGGCTCCCTTTGAAAGGTTAGGGGTTGACATAGTTGGCCCCCTTGACCCTCCTACTGCTTCAGGCAATAGGTTTATCTTGGTGGTAGTGGACCATGCCACCAGATATCTTGAAGCAATTCCTCTAAGGACCACTACAGCTCTTGCAGTGGCAAAGGCCCTCCTGGGAATCTTTTCCAGGGTGGGCTTCCCAAAAGAGGTGGTATCAGACAGGGGAAGCAATTTCATGTCTGCTTACTTAAAGGCCATGTGGAAGGAATGTGGTGTGACATACAAGTTCACCACACCCTATCATCCACAAACAAATGGACTGGTGGAGAGATTTCACAAAACTCTCAAAGGCATGATTATGGGACTCCCTGAAAAACTCCGCAGGAGATGGGATATCCTGTTACCTTGCCTCTTTTTTGCTTACAGGGAGGTACCCCAAAAAGTAGTGGGCTTCAGCCCCTTTGAACTCCTATTTGGACACCCTGTGAGAGGTCCTCTAACACTTGTTAAGGAGGGATGGGAACAACCTTTAAAAGCTCCAAAGCAAGACATAGTGGACTATGTACTTGGCCTCAGATCTAGGATGGCTGAGTACACGAAAAAGGCCAGTAAAAACCTTCAGGCCAGCCAAGAGCTCCAAAAGCAATGGCATGACCAGAAGGCTGTTTTGGTTCAGTACCAACCAGGGCAGAAAGTGTGGGTCTTGGAGCCTGTGGCCCCAAGAGCAGTCCAAGACAAATGGAGTGGACCCCACATAATTGTTGAAAAGAAGGGAGAAGTCACCTACTTAGTTGACTTAGGCACTGCCAGGAGTCCCCTTAGGGTGCTCCATGTCAATCGCCTGGAACCCTACTATGACAGGGCTGATCTCACCCTGCTCATGGCAACAGATGAAGGACAGTAAGAAGAGAGTGACCCTCTCCCTGATCTCTTCTCTTCCACAGAACAATATGCTCTAGTGGAAGGTGTAGTTTTGGCAGATTGTCTTACTGCTGAGCAGAAAGACCACTGCATAAATCTCCTGGGTCAGTTTTCTGAACTCTTCTCTACTGTGCCAGGCACCACTTCTTGGTGTGAGCACACTATAGATACTGGAGACAGCTTGCCTGTCAAAAGTAAGATCTATAGGCAGCCTGACCATGTCAGAGACTGCATAAAGCAAGAAGTGCAGAAAATGCTTGAACTAGGAGTGGTTGAGCACTCTGAAAGTCCATGGGCCTCTCCTGTGGTACTTGTACCAAAACCTCATTCCAAGGATGGAAAGAAGGAAATGCGGTTTTGTGTAGACTATAGAGGTCTCAACCAGGTAACCAAAACTGATGCTCACCCTATACCCAGGGCAGATGAGCTAATAGATACACTGGCATCTGCCAAGTATCTAAGCACCTTTGATTTGACTGCAGGGAATTGGCAGATCAAGTTATCAGAGGATGCAAAAAAAAATGCACCTGCCACTTTTCAAAGGTTGTTGAACACAGTCCTGCAAGGGCTGGAAGCTTTTAGTGCAGCATATCTAGATGATATAGCTGTCTTTAGCTCCAGCTGGGATGATCACCTGGTCTACCTATGGAAAGTTTTGGAGGCCCTGCAAAAGGCAGGCCTCACTATCAAGGCTTCAAAGTGCCCGATAGGGCAGGGGAAAGTGGTTTATCTGGGTCACCTGGTAGGTGGAGAACAGATTGCACCACTTCAGGGGAAAATCCAAACTATTATAGATTGGGTTCCCCCTACAACTCAGACCCAAGTGAAAGCCTTCTTAGGCCTCACTGGGTATTACAGGAGGTTTATAAAGAACTATGGCTCCATTGCAGCCCCTCTTAATGACCTCACATCTAAGAAAATGCCTAAAAAGGTATTGTGGACAGCTAGCTGTCAGAAAGCTTTTGAGGAGCTGAAGCAGGCCATGTGCTCTGCACCTGTCCTGAAAAGCCCCTGTTACTCCAAAAAATTCATTGTCCAAACTGATGCATCTGAATTAGGGGTAGGGGCAGTCTTATCACAACTTAATTCTGAGGGCCAGGATCAACCTGTTGCTTTTATCAGCAGGAGGT
Organism: Pleurodeles waltl; assembly: GCF_031143425.1. NCBI lineage: Eukaryota > Metazoa > Chordata > Amphibia > Caudata > Salamandridae > Pleurodeles > Pleurodeles waltl. The sequence goes on from NC_090439.1 coordinate 727,835,534, forward strand.
TGACCCCTAGAGAAAAGCGTTGGTCTGCCATAGAGAGGGAGGCCTTTGCTCTGGTCTGGGCACTGAAGAAGTTGAGGCCATACCTGTTTGGCACTCACTTCATTGTTCAGAGAGACCACAAACCTCTACTTTGGCTAAAACAAATGAAAGGTGAAAACCCTAAATTGTTGAGGTGGTCCATATCCCTACAGGGAATGGATTATACAGTGGAACATAGACCTGGGAGTACCCACTCCAATGCAGATGGACTCTCCAGATATTTCCACTTAGACAATAAAGACTCATCAGGTCATGGTTAGTCTTATTGTCCTTCGTTTGGGGGGGGGGGTGGTTGTGTAGGAAAGTACCATCTTGCCTGGCATGTTACCCCCATATTTCACTGTATATATGTTGTTTTAGTTGTATGTGTCACTGGGACCCTGCCAGCCAGGGCCCCAGTGCTCATAAGTGTGCCCTGTATGTGTTACCTGTGTTATGACTAACTGTCTCACTGAGGCTCTGCTAATCAGAACCTCAGTGGTTATGCTCTCTCATTTGTTTCCAAATTGTCACTAACAGGCTAGTGACCAATTCTACCAATTTACATTGGCATACTGGAACACCCTTATAATTCCCTAGTATATGGTACTGAGGTACCCAGGGTATTGGGGTTCCAGGAGATCCCTATGGGCTGCAGCATTTATTTTGCCACCCATAGGGAGCTCTGACAATTCTTACACAGGCCTGCCACTGCAGCCTGAGTGAAATAACGTCCACGTTATTTCACAGCCATTTTACACTGCACTTAAGTAACTTATAAGTCACCTATATGTCTAACCTTTACCTAGTAAAGGTTGGGTGCTAAGTTACTTAGTGTGTGGGCACCCTGGCACTAGCCAAGGTGCCCCCACATTGTTCAGGGCCAATTCCCCGGAATTTGTGAGTGCGGGGACACCATTACACGCGTGCACTACACATAGGTCACTACCTATGTGTAGCTTCAGAATGGTAACTCCGAATATGGCCATGTAACATGTCTAAGATCATGGAATTGCCCCACCAATGCCATCCTGGTATTGGGGAGACAATCCCATGATTCCCCGGGTCTCTAGCACAGACCCGGGTACTGCCAAACTGCCTTTCCCGGGGTTTCACTGCAGCTGCTGCTGCTGCCAACCCCTCAGACAGGTTTCTGCCCTCCTGGGGTCCAGCCAGGCTTGGCCCAGGAAGGCAGAACAAAAGACTTCCTCAGAGAGAGGGTGTTACACCGTCTCCCTTTGGAATAAGGTGTCAGGGCTGGGGAGGAGTAGCCTCCCCCAGCCTCTGGAAATGCTTTGATGGGCACAGATGGTGCCCATCTCTGCATAAGCCAGTCTACACCGGTTCAGGGATCCCTCAGCCCTGCTCTGGCGCAAAACTGGACAAAGGAAAGGGGAGTGACCACTCCCCTGACCTGCACCTCCCCTGGGAGGTGCCCAGAGCTCCTCCAGTGTGCTCCAGACCTCTGCCATCTTGGAAACAGAGGTGCTGCTGGCACACTGGACTGCTCTGAGTGGCCAGGGCCAGCAGGTGACGTCAGAGACTCCTTCTGATAGGCTCCTTCAGGTGTTGCTAGCCTATCCTCTCTCCTAGGTAGCCAAACCTCCTTTTCTGGCTATTTAGGGTCTCTGCTTTGGGGAATTCCTTAGATAACGAATGCAAGAGCTCATCAGTGTTCCTCTGCATCTCTCTCTTCACCTTCTGCCAAGGAATCGACTGCTGACCGCGATGGAAGCCTGCAAAACTGCAAAAAAGTAGCAAAGACGACTACTGCGACCTTGTAACGCTGATCCTGCCGCCTTCTCGACTGTTTTCCTGGTGGTGCATGCTGTAGGGGTAGTCTGCCTCCTCTCTGCACTAGAAGCTCCGAAGAAATCTCCCGTGGGTCGACGGAATCTTCCGGTTGACGGAATCTTCCCCCTGCAACCGCAGGCACCAAAGAACTGCATCACCGGTCCTCAGGGTCTCCTCTCAGCACGACGAGCGAGGTCCCTTGAACTCAGCAACTCTGTCCAAGTGACTCCCACAGTCCAGTGACTCTTCAGTCCAAGTTTGGTGGAGGTAAGTCCTTGCCTCCCCACGCCAGACTGCATTGCTGGGAACCGCGTGTTTTGCAGCTACTCCGGCTCCTGTGCACTCACCGAGGATTTCCTTCGTGCACAGCCAAGCCTGGGTCCCCGACACTCTGCATTGCACGACCTCCTGAGTTGTCCTCCGGCGGCGTGGGACTCTCTTGTGCAACTTTCGGTGAGCACCGATTCACTCCACTTCGTAGTGCCTGTTCCGGCACTTCTGCGGCTGCTGCTTGCTTCTGAGTGGGCTCCTTCTCTTGCTGGGCACCTCCTCTGTCTCAATTGGCAACATCCTGGTCCCTCCTGGGCCACAGCAGCATCCAAAAACCCTAACCGCGACCCTTGCAGCCAGCAAGGCTTGTTTGCGGTCTTTCTGCGGGAAAACACTTCTGCACGACTCTTCACGACGTGGGACATCCATCCTCCAAAGGGGAAGTTTCTATCCCTTGTCGTTCGTGCAGAATCCTCAACTTCTACCATCCGGTGGCAGCTTCTTTGCATCCACAGCTGGCATTTCCTGGGCATCTGCCCACTCCCAACTTGATCGTGACTTTTGGACTTGGTCCCCTTGTTCCACAGGTACTCTCGTCTGGAAATCCATTGTTGTTGCATTGCTGGTGTTGGTCTTTCCTGCAGAATTCCCCTATCACGACTTCTGTGCTCTTTGGGGAACTTAGGTGCACTTTGCACCCACTTTTCAGGGTCTTGGGGTGGGCTATTTTTCTAACCCTCACTGTTTTCTTACAGTCCCAGCGACCCTCTACAAGGTCACATAGGTTTGGGGTCCATTTGTGGTTCGCATTCCACTTCTAGAGTATATGGTTTGTGTTGCCACTATCCCTATGTGCCCCCATTGCATTCTATTGTGACTATACATTGTTTGCACTGTTTTCTATTGCTATTACTGCATATTTTGGTATTGTGTACATATATCTTGTGTATATTTGCTATCCTCATACTGAGGGTACTCACTGAGATACTTTTGGCATATTGTCATAAAAATAAAGTACCTTTATTTTTTGTGTATCTGTGTATTGTGTTTTCTTATGATATTGTGCATATGACACTAGTGGCACTGTAGGAGCTTCACTCGTCTCCTAGTTCAGCCTAAGCTGCTCTGCTAAGCTACCTTTTCTATCAGCCTAAGCTGCTAGACACCCCTCTACACTAATAAGGGATACCTGGGCCTGGTGCAAGGTGTAAGTACCCCTTGGTACTCACTACAAGCCAGTCCAGCCTCCTACAGGAGTCATGTTTTTGGTGGTTGTATGCTAGGAAATTGCACTAGTCTGGTTAGAGGCTTTTTTTTGCCTCTAACCAGGCTAGCGTAATTTTTTGGGGCACAACCACCTCTTTCCCAACCGCCACTCAACTTCCATTAATTTGGCGGTAGCCGGCTCTTTACTTTTTGGTGCAAAACTGCATTCCCGCAGTTTTGCACCAAAAAGTATAAATTCGGGCCACTGTGCCTTGGTGCGTAGTATTTGTGTTGAATTAATTGACTCTAACAACACAAAAGGATGATAGATGGAGTGTTGAACAATGCAAACACTCACACCCAGTCACAGATCTGGGTTTAATCCATCATTCTTTTGCTCACCATGCCACCCCAGTTTGAAACCAGCCACATGCAAATCAGTCTTGACCCTGTTCCTCCTGGGAACAGTCCAGCCCGAACTGCCAAGCCAGGTCCTCCCTGGTCCAAAAACAATCTTGCTCTGACTGGTTTTATGGTATCACCCTTCATCAGCCAGGCTTGCTTGAATCCAGTGGGACCGTGAGCACAGGACCCACGTCTGTGCATACCCTTCCCAGTTAGGGCAACTTTAGCAACACAAAAGGATGATGGATGGAGTGCTGAACAATGCAAACACTCACCCCCAGTCACAAATTTGGGTTTAATTTATCATTCTTTGGCTCACCATGGCACCCCTGTTTGGTCCAGCCATATGCAAATCAGTCTTGACCCTGATCCGCCTGGGAACAGTCCAGCCTGAACTGCCAAGCCAGGTCCTCCCTGGACCAGAAACAAGCATTCTGGGTCTGGTTTCAGGGTATCACCATTCATCAGCCAGGCTAGATTAAATCCAGTGGCACAGTGAGCATGGGACCCACATCTGGGCATACCCTTCCCACTTAGGGCGACTTTAGCAACACAAAAGGATGATGGGTGGAGTGCGGAACAATGCAAACACTCACCACAGTCACAGATCTGGGTTTAGTCCATCGTTATGTTGCTCACCATGCCACCCCTATTTGAACCCAGCCATATACAAATCAGTCTTGACCCTCCTCCTCCTGGGAACAATCCAGCCGAACTGCCAAGCCAGGTCCTCCGTGGACCGGAAACAAGCATCCTTGTACCGGGTTCAGGGTATCACCCTTCATCATCCAGGCTAGCTTGAATCCAGTGGCACAGTGAGCATTGGACCCACCTGACTCACTTAATAGCCAAAGATCCCCTAGTTCTCTTATGCACCAGTTATACAGAGCTCAATTGGGGAGCATGTAGGAGTTATATTTGCTATAAGGATAATATGCCACTATGTCTGTGATCATGCACCCTCTGCACAGCACAACAGTTCAGTGTTGAGAAATTCCTGTCTCTTCCTCTTCCTGTGAATGAAATCAGCATTAGAAGGAGGAGATGTACCAATATATGGGTGCTATCTCAACTCCATAAAATGTAACCTTTGTGTTTTGCAGTTCAGCCGGTGTGTTTAGAAAGAAGATGTGCAATTTAATTATAACTAGCATTGCATATATGAACTTGCTGCATGAGACTGAAAATATACTCTGTGATATACCTCTGGCCACATCTATATTTGGTTAGTGACTTCCAGAGGCAGACAGGCATTGTCACAAGACCTGTATGTGTTTTTTTAACTGTGTTTTTGTGTCTGAATGGCATTTACTGTGGTCACCAATGAGGTGTATTATGATTTCCTTACATAGTCTGTCCCTCCCATATACCCCATGCACTTTGGTTAAAGAGTTTAAGTCTTTACCTAAGTATTCTCTTCATTCCCCTCTACTGGGCTCCAATAACAGACATCTGTCACATCACAGCATAGATAGTTGCAATTGTCAAAGATTATGTCACTTTTTGGGTGTCATTTTTTAGTTTGTACCTGGCCACCGTTCAGGGACTCTGCATGATCCAAAGATTCCCCCAATGGAAAACAAAATTCTATCCCTACAAATAAAATTCATGCAACACAGACAAAACAGGACTCTACATTTTAGGCTCTCACCTCACATTGTCATACTGCCCTACAATAAGAAGTCTATGTAAGAAGCAGCGGCCCGTCCTTTAGGGAGGTGGGGCCAAACCCGCTCACCTTTTGGTGGACATCAAGAGGGTCTGTCAGGCTTAGCAAAGGTCAGCCTGATAGACACTCTTTATTTTGGAACCATCAAGACCCCCTTCCTGGGATGCTATAGATGGGAATTGTTATGTTTCTAATGATTGGTGCATGTGTTTGAGTGTGTAAATGTATTTGTGAGTGCGTGCTATGAATGGGTGTGTGTGTGTGTGTGCTTGTGAATTGTGGGCGTATGTGTGAATGCTTGTGAATGCATGGGTGAGTGTGCTGTAGATGGGTGAGTGAACGTCCGTTCTTATGTGTCCTGCCCCTTCCTCACCTCTCCTTGAATTACCTGCTGCCACTGCATAGGAGGAACCGCTTTCTCAGTCCAATCCGCAAAGCTTTTGAAATCCATATCCCCTAAGATTCGATGTATTCATCAGCATATAAAGTTCAGAGAGAGGTGAAAATCTGGATGTTCCTGAGATAACTATGTTAACCACTTCCCCTGTTGCAGAACATGAAGCAACAACTCACATTAGTACCAATGTGGCCCAGCGCTGTGGAGAGTCCTAGCCTGAAGGCCATGCTGAGAAGATAGACACAAGGACCCAGACCTTACCTGAGGTATGGCAGTAACTCTTGTAAATCAAACAGTCTTCTCTGTGTCAATCTGATATAATCTCTCTTTTGTCACATGCATTACATAGCAATTGCTTCTTCAGCTCCACCACTAACAGGACAGGCATACAATAAGTTGTCAATTCAGTGTTCAATACTACTTGATGCTCATATTGGCAGTTACATAAAGGATTATAAAGCAGTCCTTCAAAGCAGATGCAGAGGCAGGCAAGCCAACAAATTAACAGGGAGAGCTGAGCCATAGCCGAACCAAGAGTCCAGCTCAGATCGTAGAGCCTGAGCACAAGCCATCCCTGACAATATTTGCTATGTAAATCATAAAACCAACATGGTGTAAAATATGGCAAAGTCTCTTCCTTCAAAATGAAAAAGAAAAGTTTATTTTTAACGTGGTAGCTTTGAAACTAATAGGGCATATTATAGCACTTCGCTGAGAAGTACTTATTAAAAGTGATATTTTTTTACAACTCGAAGTCTGACCTCACATATTTGAAAGTGAGTTTTAAATGCAATTATGAAGAAAAAAATATTTTGGTGAAATAAAATATTTGCTTAAGTTAACACAATTTAAGGGGGAAAGCCACAATTTGTCCAGGTTTTCTAGTTTCACTTTGTTCAAATCAGCCAATAAATGAGTATTTGTCTTTCTTTATGTTAAGGCTTTGTTTTTAACTCTCAGTGCATTTTTCCGCAGTTTTTAAAACATAGCGCAAACTCGACCCAGAGGTTATTTTTATCGCTTTACATAAGCATCAGTTACATTATACAAGGTCGCATGCATTGTTTATAAGCAAGTGATTTGCTCATAATCACACACAGGATGTTGAGCGACGCCCAGACTCAAAGTCGGTTCCTCAGTTCCACATTCAGCAGTTCTGACCGTGACGCCACATCCTGGGTAGAGAGACAGGCAGAGGCCACATGAAAGGTTGGATCGGTATGGGCTGTAGGTTCCAAAAGAACCTCGAGCTGAGCCAGAGCTAGGCTTCAGGGTGGAGCCTGGTGTGAGCGTTCAGTGGTTTGCCCAGCTCTAGACAGATGTCTGAGTCACTACACTCGTTCTCTCCACCTTCTACTTCCCCAAAATCAATAAGATCTCTGAGTAGACAAACTCCTACAGCAGCCAGAGTAGGACAGTGGAATGAGAACACAGAAATGCACACATAATAAATGCACCTGCAAAGGTTAGGGTGACCAGACGTCCTGGATTTCGCCGGACAGTCCCGGTTTTTAGTGTCCCGACGCTTCTCTTAATTTTATATAAATGTCCCGGTTTTTGGGACAAAGGTCAGGTCATTACATAAATGTCCCGGTTTTTGGGGCAAAGGTCAGATTATCTAGGGAAGCATAAATTCAAGGTATGCCCTCCTTTAACAGGCATACAAAGTATGCAATAATTAAGTAATTTATCTGTTACTGTCAGGCAACACAGTCCCCTGTCTGCTTCCAGCAGAGAGACGGAGTGGGGAGCAGAGAGAGGTGGGTGGGGCGGGTTGGGGGTGTAGGGTGGAAGGTTAAGTCGTAGCTAATTACACACATTCACAAAGCTACACCAAAAAAGGGAAATGCCAGATATAAAAGTGAGTGTAAAGTAGTTAGTCCTTCTTTTATGTCTGACCTGGCCCGGTTTTTGCTCCTCAAAATCTGGTCACCCTAGCAAAGGTGGTCGCAGTAGCCATCGTTCACACATTTATAAACTGTCCTTCTGTCTCTCTCGTTCCTTCTTCCGACAGTGCCACCCCACTTTCTCAATAACTGTTCCTCAGTGGTCATCTCAGCGTGTCCCACAGAGGCTTCAAAACCAGAACAACACCCTTCTAACCATGCACTCTAAACAGCACAGCCGGTGCACTGTTTAAGTGGTAGAAGAATAGCAAGGGTGGTTGCTCCCCAACTGTGAAGGAGTGCCACACTGGCTGAGCCAGCAACTGAAAAATAAAACAATATTTGAATATTGTTTTATTTTTCAGCTGCTGGCTCAGCCAGGAGGTGCAGGGAGGGGTGGGGCTGCCCCATGAGAGCAGAGAGGAGGGTGAGTGGAGACAGTGTGCACTAAGGCGGTCATTCTGACCCTGGCGGTCAAAGACCGCCAGGGCGGAGGACCGCGGGAGCACCGCCGACAGGCCGGCGGTGCTCCAATGGGGATTCCGACCGCGGCGGTAAAGCCGCGGTCGGACCGGCAACACTGGCGGGCTCCCGCCAGTGTACCGCCGCCCCATTGAATCCTCCAAGGCGGCGCAGCTTGCTGCGCCGCCGAGGGGATTCCGACCCCCCCTACCGCCATCCAGATCCCGGCGGTCCGTAGGGGGGGTCGCGGGGCCCCTGGGGGCCCCTGCAGTGCCCATGCCACTGGCATGGGCATTGCAGGGGCCCCCGTAAGAGGGCCCCTAAATGTATTTCACTGTCTGCTGCGCAGACAGTGAAATACGCGACGGGTGCAACTGCACCCGTCGCACAGCTTCCACTCCGCCGGCTCGATTCCGAGCCGGCTTCATCGTGGAAGCCTCTTTCCCGCTGGGCTGGCGGGCGGCCTGAAGGCGACCGCCCGCCAGCCCAGCGGGAAAGTCAGAATTACCGCCGCGGTCTTTCGACCGCGGAACGGTAACCTGACGGCGGGACTTTGGCGGGCGGCCTCCGCCGCCCGCCAAGGTCAGAATGAGGGCCTAAGTGTGCATGTGTGTTTGGCCAGCTGACTTAGGCCGGCCAAACACACATGCGCACTTATGTTTCTCCATCCTGGCTGTTACACAGGCGGGCTGGAGAAACTGCACAGACCCCAGGGCACTGTCTGAGTGGCTGTCCAATCCTGATGTTGCTCTCATGCTCGGTGTAGCATGAGAGCAGCATCAGGATTGCTGGGGAGTTTGTGCTGGTGTCCCAGGAACTGCTGGGACACCAGCACAATCGCAGGAAGAGGATCGAGGCGGGCGGTAACAGGTAAGCTTTGTTTAAATATATATATATCATTTTATTTCCACATCCCTTACCCTTGAGATTTGCGCAGTGCGACGTGCCCAAAAATGAGTGCCGGTGGAACACGCCGGCTCAAATTGAGTACGGAGTGTAGCATGTCCTCTGGGTGGACAAGCGCTTCGGTGCCCCATACAGGGTAGTAAGCGCCATACAAATACTACTATACCACACAATGAGCCTGCTCTCCCCTCATTCTGCAACCAGTAATGCACGATATTTGCATTATATCAAATAATTAATTAATGTTAAGACTCTCACACTTTTGTTTAATTCTAAATAGTTCGTCTTCAGACAAAGATTATATGAGTTACCAACAAAATTCATGCAACTAGACCATTCTCTGATGGCTCTGTGCTGTTGCTTTCAATATTGCTAAGACGTGTTCAACAGAAGAAACCCTTTGTGTTTTCTGCTGATTTACCACGAGAGGACAGTGCTGCGCCGCGGAATTATGAAACATAGCAGTTCGGACCAAGAATGAATTGGCTCCGAGAGTACCCAACGTTTAAAGAAAATTAGCCTACCCTTTACTGGTTCTCTCTGTTTTGTTTTCAAAAGTGAAATTCTTAATATTGAACCTCGTTTTGTTCATTTAGCACACATGCACATATTTAGTTACTCTGAAGGTTCATGATACGGTTGATGTATCACGGCCTATCAGTCTCCATGATATGATACCTGGTCTCAAACCAAATTGAAACGAGCCAATCCATTTATGTTTTGTAGGGGTTATGTAGGAATTGGGGGCGTGGACGTCAATTCCCCAAAAATGCCATGGGAAACGGAAGTGACATCACACGCCCTTTGACCTCAACTTTCACTCATACTTGCTTTCACAGTCACACTGACACACACAATCTCTCTCACATAAACATACTCTCACCTGCAAGCACGTAGACATATATTTAACAGCTATCATTTTTACTTATCTCAACTGCCACGAAAAGTCACATTCCAGCTAATTGTACTTAATTGTTTATTACAGTAATACTGAATAATATAGCATTATTGTGATATTTAAGTTTCGTGCACAACCACATTTCTTTCATTTTCTTCCCGCAATTTACCAAACTCCTTTTTTCAAATTCTCCAGGTTAGAAGCTACGTGAGGCAGCATGTCCTACTTATTGTTTGAGAAAGCCACAAGAAATTTAAGAGAAACTGTTAAAAAAGTACATTCACTACCTTCTCTCCACACACCCAACAGAACATCCAAAATGTTCGTCCTTTCAAGAATTAGGATACACAATCTTTATTGAAAATTTCAGCCCTAACGAGTTCTTCAAGGTATGCTGACCACCTGAGACCTGCTACCAAGATAAAATCATACACTAAGAATATTAGACCCTTAGGGCCATAGTTATACTTTTTGATGCAAAACTGAGCCAGCGCAGTTTTGCGTCAAAAATAATACTGCTGGTTATCGCCATTTTGGTGCGCCGTGAGGGCGTCAAATTTATACTTTGACGCACGGCGGCACAAACCACAGGTGTGCGTCATTTTTTTTGACGCACACCTCAGCTTCAAGTCGTAAAGCAAAACGACGTTAACGCAGCGGAAATGACTGTGGGTCGATTTACGACCCCGCAAACCGGATATGCGGCGTTTTTTGACGCAATAGCGTAACAAATCCCTGCGAACACAGCCATTTCAGCAGAGGAGAGCCAAAATGGATCCCAGATGCCTCTACAGACCCCAGGAAGATGACAACAGACCAGAAACCAGCCAGGAGGACCCACACAAGAACCAGGACACTTTTAAGAAGAAAAGAAAGTGTCGCTTTAGTGCAGAGGAACAGGAAATTCTGGTTAAGGAGGTGACGGAACACCAGCACCAACTGTTTGTCACCTCAAAATTGCCAATTAGTAGGAGAGAGACTATATGGCAACAAATTGTCGACAAGATCAACAGTGTGGCAGAAGTACGCAGAACAGTCACGAATGCAAGAAACGCTGGCATGACTGCAAGCACAGGACCAAGAAAAAGATGGCCAGGAACAGGAAGGCAGCACTGCAGACTGGAGGTGGGAGTCCAGCACACCAGGAGGCCCTGGACCACATGGAGGAGATGGTCGCAGCCGTCATCCCTGAGGAGATCGTCACAGGGATTCAAGGACAGGACAGCGCAGACTACCAGGATACAACGCACATGCAGGGAAAGTCGCATGGGGAATTAAAATGCAATAATGTTAACTACACGCGGGGGGATACTGACCACAAAATGCATAGAAGTCATCATATACATGGAGTGGCATGGGTAAAGGGATATGGCATGGGGGCATGGCCTGCACAGACAGAAGCTGGGGCACACCATAACACTACACCAACAACAGTCCCATGGGGGCATGCTGCCATGCCAACGATGGAGCAAAGGGAAAGCCACGCCAGGAGGGAAGGGCACAATGTCAATCTGACATCCCAGCACACGTCAGCCACCATACCCCCTACATTAACTAGGGCCCTATTAACAACCTCTAGCCATAACGACAACTGGAATGTAACTGCGACAACAGTTGGCACTTCCACCTCCGCTCTGTGTGCAGCTCAAGTAGCCAATGGCAGTAACTTCCCCATGGATCATACACACCTAAATTAGAGGGTTGAGGATGACAACTCCAGTAATCCCCTGAAACAAGACAAAGGCCCCAGTACTGTCAAAAGTCAATGCCCATAGTTGTCGCAAACCTCAGCCAGTGTCATCAACAATAGGAGCTACACAGCACTTAGGACATGCCCATGCTGCATATGTCTGGGTCCATCCTGTGCCTGGGTCACAATGTAACATCCCAAATGTCATACTGCTCAGACAACAGCATTGAGGCATAGGACACATGTAACTGGTCACTGAAATACACCTGCACAGTCAGAGGAGGAAATAGGACACTGATACAATTATCAGGGCAATCCAATGGACCACACATTCCCAACATCAGCTGTACACATTACCAATGCCAACATCCATATCGTGCCATAACAATGCTATGTATAGGATATGCTACACGTCAACTACATTTAAGTGGATGTGAAAGATCAGAGACCGGGGCAGGTCCAGATTGTCAAGTGTGCTGCCAGTGCCATCAGAGCACCCACAGCCAGTGAAAGGCCTCACCATGAGAATGGATGTAGACGGAGGCTTGAGTAGGACAAGAAGGTGGCAATTCACTATCTGGCCTAAAACAATACTAGAGGAGATGATGCTGAGAAGTCCAATAACTTAATACTATACATGTGACATGCAGGTGGGCCATAGGCCTGGGAGAATGCCCATCTGAAAGACTGGAGCAATGAACACGAAACAAAATCACAATGTGAATTCATCACAAGGCAGGCATGTCACATCACTAATGCCACAACACAGACCCACTAATTGTACCCCGTTTCATTGCAGAGGAAGATGGATCTCCTGCGGATATGCCTGTCCCAGAATACCCTGATGACATGGATGACGAGCTGACAAACATTCCCCAGGAGACCATCCAAGAGGTCCTTGAAACCCTCCAGACCCCACCTTCAGTCACAAGGAGGAGCACAGAACAAGCAGCCATCACAGAGGACCCACCCACCACCTCAATTGTAAGAGCTGCCAGTTCCAATACAGCTGAGGACTCAGACGACACAGGCACCAGCTTTGAGAGAACTGTAGTTGGGGTACAGCGGGAGCTGGCCAATGAGGTGCGGGTAGGGATGCAAACTATGGCAGCCAGCCTTGAGGGGGTGCGTTCGTGCATGATGTCATCTGCAGATCAGGCAGCAGCTATGCAAGGGCTAACATCTATTTTGCAGGAACAGCAAAAAAGCCTGAAGGAAATCAGCACAGCTGTAATACAGTTGACCCAACACCTACAACAGCAATCCTGTCAACGCGTGCACGAATGCAACATTGAACCCCTCAGGGCCGACCTGGCTGCCTACCATCGTTATGTGGCTGCTATTCTTAAATATCAGCAGATCCTCCTTGCTGCAGTACTGCCCTTAAGACCTTCACAGGTAGCAGCGACCGGGATGTTTGACTCCACGTCTTCTAACACTGAGGTGTGTGTTGCCCCTTCACAACCACCACCAACAAGGACAGAGGAGGCAACACACACATCAGAAGAAGAAGACATGGAACAGATCACATTCACACGGAAAAGTACCCGGAAGCACTAGTCACTGCCACATGGCCAACCATTACCAAGGTCCTGCGTTTTGTAACATGCCAGTCTTACAACAACTCCACTGAATGACTGTTCTGCTAACCACTGTATATCTTGTCAGCCTGCCCAGTGATTGTCTCTCTCTTACTCATTGGCAAATCCTGTCCCTCTGCACTGTCTGAAACATCACCCCAGCATGTCAAAAGCATTTCCTTAACCCTTTGTGTAGGATCACAATGTCAGATGTCACTATAATGGACTCACAATCATGGACAATGTACATATAGCACTACAGCACTTTTCAATAAATAGCACTTACACAACAAATCTGTCTCTGGGTAATGTGACACATCAACCGTGCAGTAGATAACTGAAATATGCCTACTGTCAAATAACGTAGCTTGTCAATACAACTGTCCTGATATTATGTTGTCAGATAAATCTGCACAGTGGCCAGGATTGCATCATATTCTGCCCTTCCTGAGGGTAATATCTGATGAAGTGAGAAACCATACACCATCATGCTGTGTTGGACAGAATAATGCTTCCTCAAGGGATATCTAAGTCATCAAATAGTGGCAGCAAAATGTTGTCAACATGCAATTCTAACACATATAACAGTGCACACAAATCTAAGCTAACACTACAAAAACTGCTTGAATGAAGCTGTCTGAGTTTACATCCAAATAGGTAATCATGCTGAACAGTATCACAAATGATCTATGTGAGTCATGAAGACAAGACTACAAGAATGCTTATGACAACTCATCTCATAAGGGTGTCCTTGAACATCACACTGCAGTCAGACCTAAAACTGTTCCCCCAATCCCAAGTCTGGAAGCACAGTTTGTGACGTAGAAAACATACTTATTTACAAAAACACGTTGGGATCCATATTAACTGTGATTAGTGGTTGCAACGAATGGTGGAATCTTTCCAAGGTAGCTCTGGGGTAACTGCCAATCTTACAGCTCAGTTGGGATTTGTTCGTAGCATAGGACACAAATGTAATAGAACAAAATTCATGTACACTAATGCCAAGGTCATGATCAAGTAGCATTTAACACATACTGTAAAGGGTTAACTATATATTTATTAAATGGTAATCACAGAAGAGGAAACTGAGGGAAAAGTCTTACCTACCCTAATGTCTTATCCAGGTGGCTGGTTGACACCTGTTCGGTATAAGTCAATAACGACGCTCAATGAAGGACCACACTCCAATTATGAATACAATTTAGCTTTACTATAATTTCAGGTAAATGCAGGCATTTAGCACATTAACAAAAGTGAAATAAGAATAGCAATGAAAAGCATCTATTCATATATATGTACACTACAGATAGTGTCTTTGTATATGAATGAGCAAAGAGTTCATTGACAGAGTAAGAATAGCAAATAAAACAAACATCTATATCTATGTATATATATATGTACACTACAAAGAGCATCTATTTATACATCTGAGTAAAGAGTTCCTTGACAGATATAAACTTGGAATAACTGTATACCAACATGTGATACACTACGATGTTCAGGGAGCAGAATATTAACGAGTTGAATACTTCAGACAAACTTTGATTTACTGCACACTAAAATGCATATTTCAATTACTGTGGCAGACTCACACTACGATGTTCAGTAAGGCAGGAGAAAACTATAAACGAACTGAATTTCTCAGATTATAAACACAGTGCAAGTATAATAATCAATCATAATAATAGAGCAGAGAAACAAAAAGCCTTTCATCCCTGGGTGGAACTTAACTTTGTCAGCGAATGCTGGGAAGCCCTCTACCGCCCGCTTGGACCTCTCTCCCCCTCGAGCATCACGGTCTTGGAACAGCAAAACACGGAGGCAGCTCTGGGTCTGAAGATGACAGTTTCATAACTCCATCTGCGAGCTTCAAAATTCCCTCACCCACCTTTCAGTGTTTAAATAACCTGAAGCTTGGATTCTACCCCCTTCCAGTATTTTCTAGCTATGTTATCAGTATATGTCTCTTGGCTGCCTTGCCATTCCCTGGCCATTGTTTTCATTCCATCTTTTACTGTGGTCTCGTTCTCAAGGTTGAGACTGACTCTCCTTTACAGCCTGTGTCTCAGACATGCAGCTGCGAATAAGTTTATCTACGGAATGTCAAAAGAAAACAAGCTTGAAAGCGAACATCATGAATTTCTTCCACGTTGTTCTGGCTTCAGCAGGCATCACGCTCATCTACACTGTTCAAGCT
The DNA here is from genome assembly GCF_031143425.1 of Pleurodeles waltl. NCBI lineage: Eukaryota > Metazoa > Chordata > Amphibia > Caudata > Salamandridae > Pleurodeles > Pleurodeles waltl. The sequence goes on from NC_090439.1 coordinate 727,850,915, forward strand.
AATTAACCCTTTGTGTTACAATGTCTTCCGCACCTTTCCCTACTACTACACTGATCACTCCACCCATTAGATGAGCGCGATGCTTGCGAAGCCAGAATTATTTATTGTAACACTTCGCTAGCTAGATTTCTACGAATACTTGTTAGCATAATTCTAAGCGCCTGCACTCTAGTATAAAGCTGGTTTGTGCGTACATATAGTCTACATAGTATAATCATTAGCGTGACACAGACAATCAATAACCAGATTAGCGGATGTAACACTATATTTCGCATTTTCGTAGCTCCTGGTGCCCAACCTAAGAAGATGTCATACCAATGGTGCTCAGTTTCTTGCTGGATGCGTGTAGCAGTGTGCATAAGCTGTTTGGCGTCTATGGTCATCTGTATGGCTGCATCCTTGGTATATTTAGCTGCCATGTCGAATTTAGCAAATGTGATTTGTGCGTAGCACCTGAGTGCCTCTAATCTAGGTAGCTTCACAACAAGCGGAATGTTCCATTCTAACTGTGCTTGCATTTGCGTCTGTAATGTGGTTGTGGTGAACTTAGTCGGTTGGTATAGGATGTGAGTACTTATGTCAATAATGCTGGTAATATTGCACATACACATTACCTGCTCTCCGGTGGTTTGTACAAATCCGTTAATAAGAAAGGGGTGATTAGTAACGTAACATATACTCTCTGTTCCTATATGATATAAGTCTGTGCCATTAATAGGATAAGGTAACCATTCACATTCTCCTGGTATTGGGTGAAGGCATGGGTCTAGCGCCCGTCCAGTGTGGGTACATACCCACCCCTTAGACCAATCTGCACATCTAGTGGGATCTACGGTGTGATTTGTTTGATCAATACATTTTTTGTCAGTGTGAGGTATCCACCATTCTTCACCTATTACTACAGGGAGCAATATAAAGGGGCACCATATTTCAGGAGGAAGATTACGTCTAGCTATATCAAAATGAGCATAACACATCTCTCCCTCACAGTGGAATTGTATAGGCTTTACCCATATTTCCTCAGGCAAATGCAATTGTTGTCTCCAATATTCACCTTGAAGCTGTCCCCATTCCGCTTTGAAGTCTACATACTGTTGATTAACAATACTTTGCCATAGTATGCACTGAATTCCTTTGGACATTGTTTGGGTGCTTTGAAAGCTTTTTCCAAATTGTTCATAAGTGAAATTATGCCATTGCCAATCACGATACAACCCGCGAAGAACCTTCCATACTTCTTGTGAGTGTGTGGGCCCCCATTGTGAAATTACTTTTATGGCCTCCCCTGTATTATATCCTGTTCAAGATAGCTTATTCCTGATGGCTTCAATACCAAAAGTGTTCAGGGCCCCTACCCCAATTCCGGTGGCCCCGGCTATCATGGATCCTAGATCTCTTCTGATGCGTAACTTCGGCAAGGGCCATAACTGTAGTGTCCATGGTGTGCATAATGGATCGTACTTAGAGACATTCCCCTTGGCAATGGTTATCTGTAACACAACATGGTTAATTATGCTTGCACGTAAAGCTTGCTTACATCCTATTCTATATCGAACTATGGAAACGTTGCCTAAATTGCTGACCATGAATCTTTCGGCTACATAAAACATAAAGGCAGGCGGTTCGGAGTATCGAACTCCTGTAGTTCTATTATCGGGGGGGCAGATCTTTCTTCAATGTGGGGGGTATATGCTTGTTCACAAATCAATTGGGCAAGTCTGTCATGTGCTTGATACGATACAGTAGCATCTCCTTGGTTCAATAATACTACTTTAACCTCTCCTCTAAAATCTGTGTCTATGACTCCCCCTAGCACCGACACTCCCTTGATGGCTAGACTGGATCGAGGGGCAATTCTACCATATGTTCCGGATGGTACTCTCACTCCTATTCCTAAGGGAATAGTCTTCACCTGTCCTACGGGTATTTCTCCATCCTCTGGAGCAAACAGGTCCAGTCCTATACTGCCAGAAGTAGCCTGTAAAGGTAATCGAGCTCAAGGGTCTGTTTTCCAGACAATCATTGTGTGGGTGATTTCTTTATCATGCCCTGTCATCCGAATGAAAGGAGTCTGCTGCCTAACTGGTCTATTGTTCAATTCAAACAAGGCTTTGTCTAAATTACTACTCCATCCTTTTAGAGTCTGATGTGCTGATAACTTTTTTAGCTGTTCTTTCAACAATCCATTATATCTCTCAATCATGCCTGCAGCTTGTGGATAATAACTAAGGTGTAAAATCCACCGAATTCCCTGTTCCTGCGCCCAGTCCTGCACTGTTTTCCCTGAAAAGTGTGCGCCCCTATCTGTTTGGATTTCATCAGGTACCCCATAATGTTTTATCAGGTAGTTTAGCCCTCGCAAAGTGGACTTTTGGTCTGCAGACTTACAGGGCATACCCAACATAAGGCCAGAGTAGGTGTCCACCATGGTCAATACGTAGCTTTTTCCTCCTTCCTTTGGTAGCGGCCCAATATAGTCCAATTGACACACTGTAGCGGCTGCGGTTCCTCTTCTGATATGGCCGCTAGGCTTCTTTTGCAGGGGCATTTGTTTTATCTGGTTGCAAGTGGGGCACTCTTTTACTGCCTGTTGGACCTGTTCTTTAGTGACTGGAATCTGTCGTTGCTGTGCCCATGCATAAGTGCCATTCTCTCCTAGATGTCCCGATGTTGCATGAGCCCAGTTTGCTAGAGCAGCTTCAGCCTCCTCATTGATGATTACTGTTGGTGTTTTGGCCATCTGATCTGCGGTGTTGTTGAATAGAGATGCCAGAGAGGTGTCTGATGGGCAATGGGCGTCCACATGTCCCACATAGATTTGACATTTGTGCCCTTTCTCCCACATCTCTTCCCATAGCTGCTCACCTCCCCAAATGGGGGTGCCTTTGATTTTCCATCCATCCTTGCGCCAAGTCGGGGCCCAGCTTACTAGTCTTTGGTAGGTGGCCCAGCTGTCAGTGTACACAAACGTTTTCTCTCCGATGGGGGCCTGCTCGATCACTGCTGCTACCCCCTGCAGTTCTGCAAGCTGACTTGATCCATTATTTCCTCCTCGCAGCAACAGCGTTTCTGTAGCAGGCTGGAATGCAACTGTTTGCCATTGTCTCTTTCCTTGATGGTACCTGGCGGTACCATCTGTGAACCATGCATTTTGGTGCTCTTCTTCTGTGAACTGTTCAAAAGGTGGGGCTGTTTTAAATGGTGAGGACTCCATCTCAGATGGCTCTGGTGAGGGGACCATTGCTTGTAAGTCCACTGCCCCCAGCATATCTTCTTGTAACTTCGACACTCCTGCTGGCCCCGGTTTTGCCCTCTGCTGCAGATACCATTTCCACTTTATGATGCTAGACGCCTGCGCCCTGCCTACTTTAGTGCCAACCCCTCCTTCTCTTATCCAGCCTTGTAAGGGGACCCGTGTTCTTAGGGTAACCGGCCGGTCACCAGTTATGCGCTCTGTTTCTACTAACTGCTAGTTCTTTTTCTAACGGGGTGTAATTGCTCATGGAGGGAGTTAATCTCTTCGACCAAAATCCCTGTGGCACTCTCTTTTTTCCTTGCCTCTGCCATAAACTCCACATCACTACATCATCCTGTACTATCATTTCCAGCTCAAATGGGTCTCCTTCTGTGATGGGACCTAGCACAAAATAGTTCTGTAATGCATCTTTTGCTCCCTCAAAGGCCTCTTGTTGCTCAGGTCCCCATTGGAAAGGGTGCTTTTTTCGTGTAACTTGATATAGTGGTCTCAATATTAATCCTAAGTGAGGGATATGTTGTCTCCAGAATCCCATCAAACCAATAAATCGTTGTGCTTCTGCCTTAGTTGAAGGAGTCTTTAGCTGCTGTACCGTATCAATCACCTTCTGTGGTATTCTTTTTACTGGTCCTGACCAAATAGCGCCCAGGAATTTCACCTCTTGTGCCAGGCCTTGGACCTTTTTTGGGTTAATAGCCCATCCCCTCTGCTGTAAGTATTCAATTAATCTTTCCAGCGTGTCTGTGACTTGCTCTTTAGTGTCCCCAGTGATCATGATGTCATCAATGTAATGTGCAAGTCGGGTGTCTCCAGCTGAGAAGTTGGCTAAATCTCTGGCTATTAGCCCATGACACAATGTGGGACTATGCACGTACCCCTGAGGCAACTTCCTGAATGTGAATTGTCTGCCCTGCCAGCTTATTGCAAATTGGTCTTGACTGGCCTCATCGATATCAATTGAAAAGAAGGCGTTTGCTAGATCAATCATGGCATGCCATTCCCCCACATCTTTACTCAACTGTTCCACCAGTGTGATGATGTCTGGGACAGTGGCTGCCAAAGGTGGAGCCACTTTATTCAGTTGTCGATAGTCGACAGTCATTCGATATGTATCATCTGTTTTTTTAACGGGCCATATAGGAGAGTTAAATGGGCTCACAGCCGGCCTTAACACACCTGCATCTAGCAACCCCTGTATGGTTTCTGAAATCTCTTTATGACCTCCCGGTATGCAGTACTGTTTAATGCACACCAGCTCCTTTGGAGGAGGCACATGTAATGGACTCCACTTTGCATGCCCAACCAGAACTGTCCTAGATTTCTTTATGTGTACACTCCTCACACCAAAAGTAAATGTTCCCCATTGCGTATCAATAGTTTTGCCTAGTAACAAATCCATGCCAATAATGTATTCTGGTACTTCAGCTATTAAAACTTCTGTCGTGAACGGGGGTCCTTTACCGATTGACAATTTAAGCTTAACAGGTTTGGCCTCTGTCTCTGCACCCCCGTAACCATTAATGATCACACCCTTCCCTGGCAGCCTCTTAGGGTTTCCATTAACAAAGTTACTTCCGCACCTGTGTCGAGCAGTGCCATAACATGTTGTGTTCCTTTGTGCCAAAAAATGATGAGAGGTACATATGGCCGCCTGTCCCCGGGGCTTACCTCTTGCGCTGTTCTGACCCCCGGGGTTTGGCCTGACCTTCATAATAAGGGGTCTGGGACTTCCCAGCCATCGCTGGACAAGTCAGGACATAGAGTTGAGACAGGCACCTTCCTATTTTTCCCTGATTCTGTTTTTTCCTTCTCAGACTCTTCCATGGGTGGTGCTGAGGGCTGTTTCTCATTGACTGCCTCTTTCTCTTTCTGTCTACGCTGCAATGCTTTCCATTTATTAAGCAGATAAGGGGTAGGCTTTCCATCTATCTCCTCTTTCTTCACCTCAGCATTCAACAAATCTATCCACATTTGTCGTCTGGTCACTTTTATTGTAGATTCTCTTCCCTTATACTTATTGTCCTGCCCCACTGCTCTTGCTGATTTTTGTCTATCAAGCCCTTCTAATTGTGCCATTAATAATACCACATCCCCCAATGGTCTTCCCTGAGCGGGTCCTAGAAGGGCCAACAAGGCACCTTTCATATGCGGAGGGGCATTTCTGATTAACCGTGCCCTGATCCCTCCTGTCACGGGTTCAACATCAGGTCCTAAACATTGTTGGGAGTATACTGCGTTCTGCATCCCCATTTCTTGCAGTTGTTCATTTGCCTCTGAAATCGTATGCCAAGGACCCCAACTCTCCTCCACATCTATAGCAGTTGGGTACAATTGCTTCACTCCTCCCATCAACCAACCCAGTAGAGAGAAAGCTTGTTGCCCCTGTGCACCTCGTAACCGTTGCCCTAACATAGCGTGTGTAGTTACTGATCCCATTTTCAAAAGTTCAGTTGGTGATAAATATGTACTGTCTGCTCCAGTGTCCCACAGTCTCACCAACCATTTAAACAAGGGCTCTGTAGGCATCTGCCTAAACATACGAGTTATTTCTAACAATTGTATAATCTCTTACCAAACGTGAATTCTGTATTTGCCCACCATTCACCCCCTTTGATTTATTCTGCACGAGTGGGCGAACCTCCATTACACTTCCCCTTTCACCTTCAATTTCACCTGCACGTCCTTCTCCACTTTCAACTCAACCTAGTTCTGCTACACGTACTTCCACTTCATCCTCCCAATTCCAGTAATCATCATTATCTGAAACTGTTCCATCCCAAGTATAAGGATCCCAGTTTTCTTTGCGTACCAATGCCCTCACTTGCACAGCTGAGGGTATTTGAGGCTTCTGCCTACTCTTCTGTTTTGCTACTCGAACTGCTAATGCGGTGCACCTTGCCTCCATTTGATCACCCCTATTCACCGCACTTTCTATAGTTTCTTTCATAAGTAACTGCCTTTCCTGCAAGGCTGCAACCTCATCCCGCAGTTTTCTTATTTCTGCATCTTGTGTTAATGTTTTCCTGTATACCGTACGGAGCGCAGACAGGAAAAGCCATCCCACTTGCCCTGCTGCTTTCAGCTCCAGCTTTGCCCCTTTTAGCTTCACAACCGCATCTTCCACTAAAAGGGGAGTCACTTTCTCCTCTAATGTCTCCCATAACACAGGCGCTGCCCACCGGTTCAGGAGCCCTGCCACACCAGAGAACGGGTCAGTTGCTAACCACCCGGGAATGGATCTGGCTTCTGCCCCATGCTGCCTTCCGCTCTCTGCCTCACTTTTCTTACGTCCCCAAAGAGGCATTATTGACTTATGCCCCACTATTGGTACCAAATGTCTTATCCTGGTGGCTGGTTGACACCTGTTCGGTATAAGTCAATAAGGACGCTCAATGAAGGACCACACGCCAATTATGAATACAATTTAGGTTTACTATACTTTCAGGTAAATGCAGGCATTTAGCACATTAACAATAGTGGAATAAGAATAGCAATGAAAAGCATCTATTCATATATAGGTACACTACAGATAGTATCTTTGTATATGAATGAGCGAAGAGTTCATTGACAGAGTAAGAGTAGCAAATAAAAAAAACATCTATATATATGTATATATATAAGTACACTACAAAGAGCACCTATGTATACATCTGAGTAAAGAGTTCATTGACAGATATAAACTTGGAATAACTGTATACCAACATGTGATACACTACGATGTTCAGGGAGCAGAATATTAACGAGTTGAATACTTCAGATAAGCTTTGATTTACTGCACACTAAAATGCATATTTCAATTACTGTGGCAGACTCACACTACGATGTTCAGTAAGGCAGGAGAAAACTATAAACGAGCTGAATTTCTCAGATTATAAACACAGTGAAGTATAATAATCAATCATAATAATAGAGCAGAGAAACAAAAAGCCTTTCATCCCTGGGTGGAACTTAACTTAGTCCACGAATGCTGGGAAGCCCTCTACTGCCCGCTTGGACCTCTCTCCCCCTCGAGCGTCACGGTCTTGGAACAGCAAAACAGGGAGGCAGCTCTGGGTCTGAAGATGACAGTTTCATAACTCCATCTGCGAGCTTCAACATTTCCTCACCCACCTTTCAGTGTTTAAATAACCTGAAGCTTGGATTCTACCCCCTTCCAGTATTTTCTAGCTATGTTATCAGTATATGTCTCTTGGCTGCCTTGCCATTGTTTTCATTCCATCTTTTACTGTGGTCTTGTTCTCAAGGTTGAGACTGACTCTCCTTTACAGCCTGTTTCTCACACATGCAGCTGCGAATAAGTTTATCTACGGAATGTCAAAAGAAAACAAGCTTGAAAGCGAACATCGTGAATTTCTTCCACGTTGTTCTGGCTTCGTCAGGCATCACACTCATCTACACTGTTCAAGCTAATTAACCCTTCACGTTACAATGTCTTCCACACCTTTCCCTACTACTACACTGATCACCTAATCTACCCTGACTACTCGTTACCCACAACTGTCCCTAACTAACCTAAGCTAAACTTACTTATCACATGTAACGAAACTTTTAAACATCAACCCCCCACCCCCCCCTTATGAGACGGGACAACACATACTAACCTAAACACGTACTATACTATCCTAAACAAATATATATTTTTTTGTATTTTTTTATTTTATTCTTTTATTTTTATTTTTATTTTTTTATTAAACACACAAGAACCCCAACATATCCCCCCATCCACCCACCCACCCACACACGCATAAGTAAGAATAGAAAGAATCAGGACCCCCCCACCCACTAACACTAACTAAACTAACAGACTACACTAACCTAACACTAAGCCCCCTAAGCCCACTAAGTATGAGAACAAGGAAAGAGGAGGGAGGGGAGGGAATCATGTCCATTGTCACCAAAGTCTAGAGGTTGGCCCTCCGGAGGGTCCGCTTTATGGACTTCATACGCCTGTTAATATGGCGTACATCCCGGCTCAGATTACTTATCTTCCTCAAGACACGATCCATCTTACGTTCCATTTTGTGGAATGCTGCAGGGTCCACTGTTGGAGCTGGGGCAGTCTGGGTACCGGCGGAGGAGGTTTGTGGGCGTGTGGAGCCAAGGCCAGTGGGCTGTCCTGAATCTGTTGCAATGCTGGGGACTGGAACTACAGCAGACGTAGGGACAACAGTCCCAGCTGTGGGTGGGGCCACCTGGGTAGAACTGGTGGTTGTGCTGGTGGTGGCTGTGGTGGGCAAACTAGGGCCACCCTGTGGGAAAGCCCTCCATGCCCCGGAGGCCCGTTCATGGCGGTATCGACGGGCCATCCTCCTGAACCCCGACTCTACCAGCAGGATATGTTGATATCTCATGGCCCGCCGCTGGAACTCACGGACCTGGATGGGAGTCATGTTTGCAGCTGTGAAGAGAAATGCAAATAATGTACATTATGAACTGCATTGTGTGAAATGGCACACAATGCAGTTCAGACAATACATCTACTGTACTTGTAACAGCTCATATCACCATACAGATCATTGAATGTCTCTGAGGAAGTACATGGCAGGCAAGCCTACAAAGGTCACATCACACATAGCACATGCAAAACCTACGAGATGGGTAACAACTGGCATTGACTTGCCATCTGAGTTCTGCCAGTTATCAGCTAACAATCATGCTGCATATCCTCCGCCAATACCTTGGCTACAAATGTCAGTGTACGGAATGCAAAACTAAAGCCACATGGTCTGCAAGTTGTAGCTGAACTTGCCAGTATACTACCCATGTGCCATACCTGAGTGTGTATACTAGGTTCCGACCAAACAGTCACTTATTCACATGTATATCATGTAGCATCAGTCCTAGGTACCCTATTCACAAACATATGCCTATGTTTGAGGGGGGATGGAGAAACAACTAACAATTGCAAACAACATGGACACTGAGGAGTGTATAGAAAACTCTGCACATTTTTGGCTCTACACACACACCACAGGTAAGGTCTATCAACAATTAGGAGTCTGCAAACCCTTAACCAATCATAGTGCCACACATGTCAGGTCGTGCAGAGCTTGGTACACAACATATACTTCCAGTAAGGCATGACTTACACCAGACACAGAGTTGCAAGAACACCCATGATCATGATTAGCATGCGCACCCAGGCCATTGCATTCAAGTTCCACATACCTATAGCACTACATGTGGAAGTACATGCTCCTAGGAAGTTCTACCTACAGTTTAATAAGTACTTTGGTGAATAGGGAAGCAGAAGTCTGTTGGAAAGCGATTTGCAGTACCAATCTGGGAGAATGTGGGTCTGACAGGCAGACTAAATCTGAGCTGACTTCCAGTGCGACTCTTGTTGATACAAGTGTCATCCACATGACTCACCCCAGTACTCGTTGTGGGGCCTACAGGAATGACCTACAATCCCTAGATAATACAATAGGATAAGCATTGGACAACTCAAAACTTTTGAGAAACTGAAATCCCACTCATGGAACAAGACAAATGATTGGCCAGCGCATCACACCTTGCTATGTGTGCAACACACATGAGTCCATCACACATCACCAGCAAACACAACACATAACAGACATATCAACACTTACTGGAGTGGTCGGGGTCCTCAAATGTAGCCACCTCTCCCACAGTGTAGGGTGCCGGTCCACCTGTAAGGCATGGAAGGAAGAAATGTGCTCAAAATCTGTGCACTGACCAACAATTTCAAAGACTTATACAATGTGTAAGCTGAATAACGAAATGATTCAGACATGATGATACTGCATCTGATATATCACGGCCAACATGTACAAAGCATGGGTCTCCTGTGACAGTTACACACATATCTGCACACATGCATTGGCCCTAACTATCATGTGGTGGCAAACATACCCCGTCATTAGTGATCAGAAATAATAATGGAGTGTAATCGTCTCATCATGTGCATCCAAGAGAGACATCCAAAGCCTGGTTACTTGAGTACTGCATTACCAGTCAAAAAGCCTATGTGGCCATGACACATTTCTTACACATAGGTACAATGTACAGAGGGGCAGGGACTTTTGTAAGCCCTCCTGTTGTTACAGTTTCTTCATTTGATGTGGCCCTGCAATGGTGATTTGCACCAACCATGGAGATGTGAAGCCATGTGCATACCTTTGGACTGCCATCCCTAATTGGAATGTGGCACAACTAACTCCAAATACCAGTCTAAGATGTTAGCTGAGGGCACCTTACACCTTTTCACAATGTTTTCAAATCCTGATCTGACATGTATCCAAAAAGATGAAGGACCACAATAATCCCTAACATTCATAGAACTTCCGTGAACGCTTTCCTTCCACACTCACCAGACTCACATGAGACATATGTCTGGGCCACTTTGCTATCATCAATTGACGTGAAGCCAGCCCTCATTTTCTGCATCATGTAGTGTTTCTAAAGTCAGTCTAGCTATTGCGTCAACAAAGTTAGTCAATATTTTAGTACATCTTTATTTCTCTGGCAAATGTGGCCTATATAGACATGATTGGCTCCCATTTTGTTTGGTTGTCTGACACAAAGGCAGCACCAATTTACTTAATGGAAAAGTATCCTGTACATTTGGAGAGCACGTGCTTCCTGACAGCTAGCAATTGTGATCCTTCACATAGTGCATCAAGTACCCTGTATGTTTCCACAGCATTACACACAGTCAGCAAGTACACAGTCAGCAAGTTAGCTGGCAGATATTGTACAAATCATCTGATGTCACTACAGAGCATTTAATCGTGCACATTTACATGATTAGTACTCACCAACAGGGCCACCAATCATGATTCCCAGGTAGTCCAAGAGATCCTGCTCCCTGGTGATGAGGTCAGCCCACCGGTGCTTCAGCTGGTGGTCACTCCTCTGGCTGACATACACGCAACGCAGGTGATGCAGCACCTTTCCCCACCGGATTCTGCGCGCCTCAGTGTGATACCCCTGTATCACCCTGACCCCTGCCTCGATCACCGGTGGTAGGAAATGGCACACAAGCCATATGAAGCCCCCCAACTCCTCTTCACCCATCCTGCCAAGACATGGCCTACCAGACATCTTGCAAATGAAAAGGGGAATAGGGGTAAAAGAAGTAGAAAGGGGAAAAGGGGGAAAGTAGGGGTACAAAAACAGATGAAAAGTAAACTTAACCACTAAAAGAGCCCAACTATCCCCAAACTAGCACTGCCCATCGCAGACTCCCACAAACAACAAAAACACTAGAATACTGGACAAATGTAAACAAAACACAGTAGGACACTATACAACAACAATATTTATTTCACAAAATGACAATTGAGATAGCACACAGGACACAAAAGCACAAAATCTCTGGACACCACTCAGAAAACAGCCACACAGTCTAGAAGATTGACAGACTGCAAAGTGAAAGTGAAAGTACACCCACTGTACATAATCTGTAAACAGGATATCCTATTACATCACTTTCTGCTTAAAATGGCCGCCGTTCTTCGCGTTATGCGTCATATTTTTTCCCCGCATACAGTTTGTGCATCACAGGAGTGAAAATTAGCCCGCATCCAAATAATAGTAAATAGTCTTTACATTTATTTAGATGCAGCCTAATTTTCACTCCTGTGCATCAAAAAATATGATGCACAATCTGAATTGGTGGAAAAAAAATGACGCATAACGCTAGCAACCTCCAAATGTCAGTGCATAAACTGGTTTGGGGCATTTTTTTTGTTTTTATGTTATGTTACATTTGGGACACATCAGAGATAGGCTGATGGCACCCACTATGGTGTTGATGGTGTATGTTCACATGTAAGACATCATACTGCAGCGGACCATGACCTGCTACTTCCTTAACAGGATTTTGACGGTTGGCTGATGCACTAGATGGCCATATGTGTGTCCTACATATATGTATTGCACAATTAGGGCATGTTTGGCATCAGGCGAGGATAGCAATGTGGCACACATATGTACAATACCTCAATGCCTATGGCTCAATGTGTGTGCAGTGGCAACTAATGTAGTTGTTGACCGAGTGTGTGTGCATGACATGATGCATTATCGAACATATGCTTGTATGAATGTGAAGTCAATGTGTCCAAACCTTAGATGCAAGTCATTGTGGAAATGAGAGAGGACATGTGTTAGTCATACATGTAGCAACATCCGTTATGTGTACTTCCAAGATTTTGGGTAACGTAGACACCACAGATGACAAAGCATGCACCAGATAGATGGTAGACGCTTGTTCATGTCATTGTTCCACAATTTCACCATCCTATGTCCTAGATTTTTGGTAACAGCTTCCTAGGCTCTTGTTGGTGAATCCCACAGTGAGTCAGACACATGCATTGAGGAAGTGGGTGCCATGTAGTTGGCCCAGACAGCCAAAGGTGAACTACAAATGTATGATGACGCCACAGTTGAGGTCATATAAATGAGCCACAGCTCTCCAGTGGCTGTGGTGGACCAGCAGATGAGGCAGCATGTGTCCACATATTTCCAGTGATCAATTGCACAGAGGTGTCTTGTTCATGTGTGTGGTCCAATGTTGATCCTGTATATTTTTAGCTGTGGAATTTGTCACAGTTAGGTCCAGGTCTCATCATGAGTCAGTGGCAGCAATTTCTGTATCTACTGAGTATCCTTTGTTTATCAATGTGAGTAAAGTGGATGAGGACATGAGAACCTACATGTGGATGGTCCCACCCTGTCACTGAAGACGTGTAATGAAACTGTCAACAGGGCAACCTTGGTGTGCTGAGTGAGATGATGTCTCAGGTGTCATGTTCCGGCAGGTGTCATTACAACATTTGTACACAGGCTAGCCTCTGCAATTCCCACTGCATCTGGGAACATCATAGCCTCTGTGCTGATTATTCTCGCAGCTATTCACCACACACGGCCCATCAAAATGTTGTGAGCAATGTAATTATGTGTGTGAACTGTCAGGGTCCTGACATGTGTGGATTTTTCATGGACATTATCAGAGGTTGCTGGTTCTGCTGAAGGCCCTGTACCCAATCCCTCCATACGGCCCTGGGACACTGTCACACTTTGTCGTTCATGCATAAGTGAGACCCAGACAAGGGATGGGCCATGAATTTTGGTATTCACAGAGGATCTAACTCATATGGTACAATGAAAAGGCAGATGATGCTATAAAATGTATTTGGGTATGCATTGATGAAGCACATGCCCAAATACCCACTGAGGAATGAGAAGTTTGCTTACGCAAGTGTGGTACATATGTAGCCACAGGGAAACTTTAGGGTGACGCACAGACAGATGTCAGTCAGGCTGACAGGATGCAGGATGAATCAGGATCCAGCAATTTCACAAGTTACATAATCAGTGGTCTGACTAAGACTGCTTGGAGGACGAACTAGACAGTTGACATGTAAAACTTTGTGGCCCATATTTATACTTTTTGACGCACAACTGCGCCAACGCAATTTTACCGCCGGCTAACGCCATTCCAACGCGCCATGCGGGCGCCTTATTTATGGAATGACGTTAGCCGGCGCTGAGGACTGGTGTGCGTCAAAAAAAATGACTCACACCAGGCAGCGCCAGCGTATGGGAAAATGAGGGTTGTGCGTCAAAAAATGGTGCAAGTCAGGTCTGAGGCAAAATTCAGGCCTCAAACCGGATTTGCGCCATTTGTTTTGACGCCCAACCTCCATTGACATGACTCCAGTCTTAGCAAAGGCAGGAGTCATGCCCCCTTGCCCAATGGCCATGCCCAGGGGACTTATGTCCCCTGGGCATGGTCATTGGGCATAGTGGCATGTAGGGGGGCCCAAATCAGGCCCCCCTATGCCACAAAATAAATCGTAAAAAAATACTTACCCAAACTTACCTTTACTTCCCTGGGATGGGTCCCTCAGGTGGCAGGGGGTGTCCCTGGAGGCAGGGGAGGGCACCTCTGAGCTCCTTCCGATCCCACAGGTCCCTTAACGCCTGCCCTGACCCAGGCGTTAAAAAACGGCGCCCATCAGGCTGTGCGCTGTTTTTTAAGGCCCACCCCCTCCTGTGCGTCAAAATGACGCCAGAGTATAAATAAGGGGCACAGGCCTTAAAGTCATTTTTTGGAAGGGAACGCCCACCTTGCGTATAATTAACGCAAGGCTGGTTGCCCCTTCCAAAAAATGACACACATGGTGAAATTTTGACGCCTGCGGGTCGGACGTTATAGTATAAATATGGGGCAGGGTTTGCACCGATTGTGCGTCAAAATTTTTGACGCACCTTCGGCACAAACAGAGTATAAATATGCCCCTGTATGTCCTGTGTTTTTGAAGGTGACAAATGAACCCAAGGGCTGTGTTACATGGCTTAATTAGTAGCAATGCTTAACGGTGTATTTGACAAAATGGCAACTCCTATGCTGTTCCAGGCATCAGCAGGGGCAGTGCTTGTTGAAGTGGGTGGTGTGCATGGAGATGATCACAGGTGTGGGCTGCATCAGTTTCTCACAAGTCCTGTAGGTGAGATTTGCATTCTAATGGCCAACAGACATTTTCACACGGGAAGCAATCTACAGGTGCTAACAGGGCTTGGAAACTAGAAGCCAGTGTATTAATTGACCTGACGTCCATGCAGTCAGATGTTCTATGACAATGGTATACCACAGGAAAGGGTGTAGCACACTGGATTGCTATTGACAAGGTGTGTGTGTAGAGGAGGGAATATCGGGGTACACATCTTACTATTCCAGGGACCTCTTCAGACAGGTGGGTTGTGACCAGGTGTATGGGTGTGTCAGGAGTTAGGAAATGGGCTGACATGTACATGGAATGTCATGTGCGCAATGCTGCTCATATGTGTGGCACTTGTGCTGTCTATGTTCTGCTTATATGGAACTCTAGTCACAGATAGTCCTTGCAAAGATTGGATGCAGTTTGACTTACTGCTGTCAAGGGTCTGGTCATACATTCCTGTTACTGATGCAAAAGCACATCAACTGCCTCATGTATGAGGCTTGTTTTCCCCTTATTGAGTGATGGTGTCTTACTTGTGTGCCATATGCTGCGATGAACCATGTTTCCAACATGTATGTGTGAAATAGGTGTGGTCCTCTGCTAGTGCCCTTCAAAGGTGAAATGTACAGGATATATGTCATTTACAGTGTGTGTGTATGTGACTGTTGTATCGTACGCATCAGATTTGCTCGGGGATTTTCAGTGTCCTAATGGGTATATCAGCAATGCTCCATTAGGCAACACTCTTAATCTGATAGTTAGAGATAAAGGTGTGCAAAAATGAATAGCCAAACCATGATATGGTGATTATTATAGGTGTTTATTTAAATTAGTTCATAAAGTGGTGATGGTGATTATATTTAAAAGAAATTGTTCACGATATGTTGCCGCCTACGTAAACCAGCGGCCGTGTTTTGTTGTTCCCCCTCATGTTGCAGGCCACCATCATCCTCTTCCTCCTCTTCAGGCATGTGTGGCTCGGGTTCCAGGAGGGAAATGTTCCTTTTTATACAAATGTTGTGCAGAATAGCACATGTTAGAATGATCTTACAGACCATTTCCGGGGAATATAGGAGGCTACCACCAGTGATGTCGAGGCACCGGAACCTCGACTTGAGGATGCCGAAGGTCCTCTCGACTATGGTGCGTGTCCTCCTATGTGCGTCATTGTAGGCACGCTCTGCTGCAGTACTCGGGCTGCCAATAGGTGTCATTATCCATGGCTGGATGCCATACCCCTGATCAGCTGCAAGAGAAAATTAATGGGATCATGTTGATGTAGCTATCCCCATTGAAATCACCTTGCATGGCAGTAGTTGTCTTGTCTGTGATTCTTTTGTGTTATTATGTTGCATCCTAGGCTTGTAGGATGTACCATCTACATTGTGTTGTTTCCTTGGCTGAACGAGTGTTTGGCTGCTAACCAGTTGTCAGCAGTATGTTTTGGGATTTGCAGTACAGTGTGCCCTCCCTAGCATTGTGACTTGTGATACAGGTGTCCCTGTGTCTTCACTGGGGGTGAGATGATAGTTCCATACACAGGTTAAAATTGACAGTGTTGTTAACACGTTCATATCAATGTACCCTGGACATCCCATACCTTTAGACTTATGCAATGGATTAATGTAAACATAATTGAGACACTTACAATTTGCAAGGTGACATTTAGGCAACCCACTCCAAACGTTGTTATCATTGAAGTCTTAACATTAGGCTGTACAGTAATTTCAGATGTGTGACAGGTTCAATGGTGACCTAAGAAACATGGCTAGCGGTGTCACAACCTCAGTGTGTTCTTGTCGACATTGTGTTGTATGTGTTGTGTATCCTAGAGGGTTGCTGTGCAGTGTGTATATAAGTAGGTTTTTGTACTTATCAACAAGTAGTCCATTGCCATACCGTCCATCCTGGAAGTGTTGATTGATGGTACTGTGACGGAAGATGAATGAGCCATGGACACTCCCAGGATATTTGGCCACAATGTTGGTGATCAATCCTTGGTGATCAACAATGGCCTGCACATTGATGGAATGTGTGTGCTTCCTGTTGCGGTAGAGGTGTTTAGTTTCAGCAGGTGGCACAAGGCGTACATGTGTGCAGTCGATTGCACCAAGGACGTGTGGGAAGCCACTAATGAGGTAGAACCCCTGTTTTGTTTCCTGCTGCTTCTGCAGTGTGTTAGGGAAGCAGATGTGGCGGGGTGTGAGTCCAATGATAGCATGCAGTACTTTGGGCAAAAAGGCAGAGAATGATGGCTGTGATATTCCAGCAACCAGGGCACCAGTTGTTTGAAAAGAGCCACTTGCCAGCATGTGTAATACGGCAAGCAGCTTGGTTTTTGTTGGGATGGTGCGGGGTGTCAGCTAGGTGGGTGCCAACTGTGGCTCAATGTTGCACAGCAGCTGCTGAATGGCCTGCCAGTTCAAACTGTACCTCTGGATGATGTCACGCCTGCCCTGACCCAGGCGTTAAATTTTGACGCAAATCGGGCTGTGCGTAATTTTCCAGCTCCACCTCACAGCCGTGCGTCATTTTTGCCCAAAAGCATAAATATGACGCGCGGCCGTTTAAGTCATTTTTGGGACGGGAATGCCTACCTTTCATATAATAAACGCAAGGTTGGTTGGCGCACCCAAAAAATGACGCACACAGTGGAATTTTGTCGTCCGTGGTCTCGGGCATCAAAGTTTCATTATGGGGCAAGGTTTGCGCTGAATGTGCGTCAAAACTTTTGACGCACATTCGGAGCAGACGGAGTACAAATATGCCCCTTAATTCATAAAATCATGAACAGATCAAATGAAATCAAATTCTTTATTGCTTGATTTCTAGAGTAAAATAAGTCCTGTATGACCACACCGTGCCTGTCACGTACAAGTTGGTATTAAAATGTGTACATGATAAATACGCTAATACCCTCTGTTAAGCTCCATAAAAATATTTTCCAAAAATAAATATGTAAAATAGTTGGGTGCCCCAAAGATAATACTAGAACTATAATTACTAGTTCCGATGGCTCTAAACGGGACATCATTATCTAAACAAATGCCACATTTTTACAGAAGCAATGCGGGTGCATCAGCAAATGGTGCAATATAATACAATTTGTAGTGATTACTATCAAAAGCCTTATACACTAAGATTATAATACTGGTATAAATACCCTTGCTCCGTTTCCAGCACGAATTTAACATTATTTAGAAAAATATAAAAGTAAAAGAATAATCATGTAATGCAAATATAGTTAAAAAAGGTCCACAAGAACCAAGTAATGGCGACTGGGTTCAAACGAGCTCTATCCTTTCTCACCACATAAATCGCTCTTGCCTTAGAGGCCCGGCAACTCACAGGCCCTCACTGTTGCCCACAGGGATTGACCCCTACCCGTTTCGCAAATCTCTGCAAAAAATTCACCAAGGCAGAGCTTAGTCTGAGGTATCTAGTCTCAAAGCGGGAGTAAACTGCCACCCTACAGGACCATATACCCCTAGTGTTCCACCTTCTTCGCAGGAGCAGACGCTGATCCTTTACTAGAGCCTGGCACATGCACAGTACATGGATAATGTCCTCCCACCCATGTTCTTCACATCTCTTCCAAACTGACATGTGACGTGATAGGTAGCAGCCCCCGTCTGTATCTCATTAGCTGAGATTTAATTTTTTCCTTAAAAGGTTTGGTGTGATAACTCTGGGTTTTCAGCATCTCGTAAGCTGAAAGTGTCAGCCAACCATGTTTGCGCCGTGCCAGGGTGGCCTTACGTTCTAGCAGGGAAAGCCGTTTTCTGATTATCTTTCTTATCCTTTTGAACTCCAGGTGGCTAATTGGTAAATCCCAAGCAGATTGTACTTTCAAGGAGTTCAAAGACTGCTGCAGGTAAAATCATGCTTGGGAGCTAAGTGTGGAGTTCAGTTCAATCCATATGTAATTGGCCAGAGATTCTTCTTATGCAGACCTTAATTTGTGACATTGCAGTGTAAAATGCCCCTATCCATGCCAAAGCTTGCTTAATGATCCCAAATTTGAGTCCGATCTAAGCAGGTGACTCATAGGAGTGAATCTGAAAAATCACTCTGTAGATCTTAAGTAACATTTTAGTTCACTATCTTTCTCGCTAAGCACCTCACTACCATATTACAGTGTGGAAACAACCTTTGCCTGAGTCATCTGCAGGATAGGGGACAGTGTAGGGCCTTTAAGCCTTGTGGCAAGAGATGTGAGGTCCGCACATAGAGCATTTCTTTTCCTTCTGATTTCTACCAACTGGTCTGTGTAGTTTCCATTCACATTGAAATATAAACCCAAGTATTGAAAGCTGGTAGTGAACTCAAGATTATCTGTTTCTAGGAACTACGTTTGTCGTTCTGAGCAATTGCTTTTGAAAACCAGGATCTTTGTTTTGGTTTTATTTATTACCAGGCCATTCTTAATTGAGCAAGCCGACGTTGCGTCAAGAAGACGTTGCAGACTGACCTTTGTGCAGCTTATTGGCATCAAGTCACCAGCATACAACAAATGTAAGAGTTGGAAACCCCCCAGCCTGGGTGGGTGATAATTTATTGCATTCATAGCTGGAGTTATGTCCAATAAGAACACGTTAAATAAGGTCGGACGAGGCCCAACCCTGCTTAATAGCCTGTGTAGTTTTAATCGGTCTAAATAATCAAGAGCCATCACCAATTTTTACTCAGGCCCCTGTGTCCTTGTGCAAGAGGTCCAAGGCTCTCAGAAGGCTAGCCGGGGTACTAAAATTGGCTAGTCTTAGCCAAAGCTTCCCTCTGTTGACTTTAACAAACGCTGATTTGAAATCAATGAACCCCAGATAAATTCAATGAGTGTTTGTCCTTGCCTGGTCAGATAATAGAGAAAGAGCCATGAGATTAACCGAAGATCTGGAGCTCTTCATGAATCCTGTTTGATTTAAGGCGATGATGTTGTTCATCTCGGCCCATGCCTGTAGCTCCTCCAGTAGCACTCCCGCAAAATATTTCACATAGTTATCAATGATGGCTACCATGCAATAATTCCTCAGGGCTCCCCTGTCACCACCCTTATAAATTGGAGCTAGAATTAAGCCACCCCACAAAGGTGGAATGCGATTCAACTGAAGAAGGATGGTAAACAACGGGCCAGATAGCTGGACCAGAATGTTGCACCCTCTTTGTAGATGGCTGGTGGTACTTCACCCTGACCTGGGGCTCCCTCCTTACGCCCTTTGGCTATCTGTTTCTAAACTTGACTAGGAAAAATGGGACCCAGTGTCACCACTTGATATTCCCAATCATGCTTCCATGATAGAGAACTAAAAGTCCTGTGGCTATCCCAGTCAGTGACGAACTTCCCTGTGAGTGAGACAGGATTGAAATGATCTTTAAGAAAATGATATCAGGTTCGTTCAGTGATGTTTGAGGAGGCTACAGCAGGAGTGACTCTACCTGGCTATTGATTGTCTGCCAAAAGTTTGCAGAATTGTTAGACTTACTGTCATGCAGTAATTTAGCCCACAATGTGTTCCAACTTGCTGCTCAGTGGATCTTTCTTTCAATTTTCAATTTTTTTCTGGCCTTGCGCAGGAGCAACAAGACTCTGGTGTCCATAGGTGATCTCTTTAGCTCTCTCCATAGTGAATTAGCCCTCTTTTTGGCCGATAGTCACTTGCCTCACCACTAGAGAAGGCTGTGCTCTTCAGATTCTGCTGCTTCCTTGAGTGGACCTGCCTGGCGTGATGCATAAATAAACTCTCCATATATGTTACCCATTTCAACAGAGGGTGACCAGTAGCCAGGTGGATGGAGGAAAAAAAAGTTTTGCCTTTGCTGCCAGAGAAGAGAGGGATGGTAAGTGTGTTACCCATTCAAAGTGCTCCACCCTGATATTGATGGAGATCTCCTGTGGATGATGATCGCTGACCAGATATTCACCAAAAGCAAAAGAAGATGTACTATGCATTAAGAAAAGTCTGAAACAAAAGTGTAATTAATTAAGGAAGCCCTTGTTGCCGTTAGAAAAGAAAGGCCCAGTGGCTTAATGGGGAAAATCATCTGTTTAGTGCGCTAAGGACAGAGTGTGCCAGGGTACCCTGTAGAACATGACCTTTCTTGTCACATTTGATCCACCCTGGGAGCGCCCGGGGTGGAGTTATCTACAGGCTATCTTGAGCCTCTGTAACCTCAATGGCAGGAGTTGGGCTCATCAGCCAAATATTAAAGTCGCCTGAGATGACAAGATCACCATTGGAACCTTCCGATGATAGATGTGTTACAATGTCAGTCAGCTTATTCATTAGTGCTGTCTTTGCTGAGCCACTTTGGTGCATATAAACATTAACCAGGATGATTTACTTTTCACCTTCATAGGCACAATTGATGGTTGGATCCACTATTTGAAGACTAGGCTCAAAACTCGATCTCCCTCAGAACTCAAGTTCAAGTTTAAGTTTATTGACTCATTTAATTAAAACCATCGCAATTCCAAAATGCATAATAATAATAAAGATACTTTGCCTACTCATTATGTTAATAGAAACCCATAATAAAAACATAAAAGTTTATTTGAAACTAAAACATATCATGGTAAAGAGTTGTGCATAGCTAAAATGTTCTTCACTTAATTCCAACCTTGGTCTAGAACTTAACTTTAGGACTTTCTTACTCCCTTACGAACACTATAATAGTAAATGAGTGAAGCTGAGTGAGAATCCTAAGTAGTACCTAGGGCTGTTTCCTGGCTGGAATTTAACTTTCGGAGCTTTACTAATCATAAAATAATGGCCCTTGCACATTCAGCTTCAACTTTATTCACTAATTCTTTCTGAGCCTGTACCATGAATTTGGTCCCTCGACAGGAAAACGGGATTGAAAGTCTGCTAAGTCAGCTTATAATGGCCGGTCTGCATGTCTTAAAAATGTTTTTTAGATATAATATACTGAGGCCTAGCAAAGCCTGGCACGCACAAAAAATGTGTTCTAGTGACTCTTGTCTGTACCCACATAGTCGACAGGAATGTGTCAGATCCTGCTGTCTCCAAGAAGGGACCATATCGTTTGTTTCCATCAACCCAAAGCGGAAAAGCATGAACCGATGTTTCAGCGACTGGTTGAAGGTTGCTGCTAGGTATTCCTGTGCCCGTAAAGTTGTGTACGATGTTATTATAGTCCAGGCGTGCTGCTTGCTTGCCAGTTTTTGTTTATCAGAATTTAAAGATTTCTTCTTAGTGACAGTGTTTGCCTTCGAAAAAACTCCTTTTTGTCCGGGTTCTGGTCCCAGGCTTCTAGCAAACCTAGTGCTTTAATGCAGTTATTTAAGTGATGACCCCAGGTGCTTTTATCATTGTGTCACTGTTGCTCCTCAATTTCCATCCAACATAGGTTGTTTAGAGTACCAGTCTCAGCTGCACGCAACCTCCAGCATAGTTTAATGAAGGCACATCTACTCTGAAATTCATAGTTTTTCAGACCCAATTCTAAACGAACCTGAGCTGGAGATGCTGGTCGTGGTATCTGAAAAACTGTTTTGTAGGCCATCGTCTGGACTTGATTGAAAAAAACTGCCTCCTTCCCCAGCATCATTTTGGTGCCATAAGTGATGGTGGGCATTAGCCACGCTGCCATGACAGAAAGCAGGTGGGAGTATGAAGGGCAGCTCAGTTTTTGTTTTAGAACTTTAAAACCATAGGTCAATGAGAGGGCTTTTGCTTGAGCGACAGCAAGCTGCGGCTTGAAAGTCAGGAGGCGGTCCATAATGAATCCCAAGTACTTATATATGGGTGCAACCTCCACCCGGGATGCGTTTATGAACCATGAAGCAGATTTAAACTTCCTGTCAACTAGGCAGACAACCTTAGTTTTACTCAAATCAATTCTAGGCCTTGCATTGTTATGTATGTGTAAAATGCATCGTTGCTATGTTGTAGCCCAACAGGTGTTTGGCTGAGTAGAACTATATCGTCTGCGTACTGTAGTCATGCATTTCCTTTCTGGGCCAATACTGGCGGGTGGCTATTTACGGGAGCTAGAGCCTCGGCTAGGTCTGCAAGATATAAGTTAAACAGCGTGGGAGCCAATACACACCCTTGTTTGAGTCCTTTTGCTGTTAATATTCTGTTGGTGAGGTGGCTGCCCTCTCCAATTTTTACTTGCGCCCAAGTACCTGTGTACAAATCCATCATTGCGCCAAGGAGGCTGCATGGTAAGCCCCACCCTTTTAATTTCTACCATTGGCGGGTTCTTGGTACGCAATCAAAAGCTGCCTTTAGATCAATAAAGCACACTAGTAGCCTTTATTTCTTAAGCCTGGTTTTGTTTCCCAGCAGGGCCAGGGTTGCCAGGTTGGTGGAAGCACCCATACCAGCTCTGAAACCTGTCTGGCATTGTGGAATTAACTGTCTGTCATGAATCCATTCTGCTAGTTGTTGCAGTAGGCAGGATGCGTAAAGTTTTGCTTCCACGTCTATCAATGCTATTAGCCTGTAGTTTGAAGGATTTGAGGGGCTACCTGCTTTGTATATAGGGTGAATAATTCTGCCTTTCCATGCATCTGGGAGACCCGTAGTGCTTTAGAGCTCATTAAAAAGTAGTGCCAAATAATACGCCTAGAATGAAGGGTCTCCTCTAAACAAGGCGTTTGGAATGCCGTTCTGACCAGCTGCCCCTACCATTTTTAGTTTCTTAATTAATAAGGCTTGTCAGCATTTCTATGTCAATGGTCATTAGTGCATGCTTTCCTTCGTTTCCGTTTAGAGTTAAGTCTATTTGCGTTGTCACTCTGAAGCCAAAATTAATCTTACTTGAGTCATTGGCTACCTGTGAGGCCTCCTCCTTCACATGGTACTCTGGGAGTGAGAACATTGTCTGTACGTGGGCTTCCCATATGGCTGCATCGATACCTGCATTCGTGTGTCGATTTTGTCCCTTAGTTAGTCCGTTTATTAGTTCCCAGAACATTTTGTTATTTTTCTGTTCGTTGGACATGAGCAGCTTGGTCCACAGATCCTTGTGATAACTCTGTTTTGCCATCCAGCAGTTTTTCTTATATTTGGCTCTTAATTCAGAAAGCCTTGTGTCATCATATTTCCTCCCCCCAGTGTACGTCCTTCAGGACTTTTTTTGATTCTGTAGAGACTTGATTTTTCAAATTGCGCAATGTCCTGTTGAACCATGGCTTTTCTTCTTTGCGACTCTTGACTTTGTTTTTTGACTATATGACCGCAATTGGGAGACGTTTTTTGATGGAAAATGTATTTATTAAAGAATCACACATATGCTTCCAAGCGATCACTCGTTCTCGTTGGGGGTGGTCTTCTAGTGCCTGTACTCTTAGTGATTCTTTGAGTTCTTTAGTTGCGCCTGCACTGTGGTACACTACTTCCATTACTTTGTCGAGGCCTGGCCCCTTCCATTTCAGTTTTTTTGTATCATAAGTCACTGGGGCTGAAATTATGATATTAGCAGTGGGGAGCCGATTCCATTCATTCCAGATCTTAATAAGTTGTGGAAAGTGATCGCTCTCTGTGCGTTGTTGAATCCTATATGCTGAAACCAGTGGCAATGCGGTTTCGTTTATTAATGTAAACTCGATGTTGGATTTTTTTGTGCTGCTTGAAAAGGTTACTTGCGCGGATGAGGCGTCCTCAGGGAGAGGCGTCAGGCAGCGCAATCCCAGGGTTTCAAATTTTATATATGTGCGTGTTCCGTTAGGGTGTTTTGTGCTGCTTTTTCTCAAATCAAGGTTGAAATCGCCAGATAAAATGAGGAGTGCGTCCTTATTTTGTTTCTGCAGCTTTTTTAGAATATTGGTCAATGTTTCAATGTTTCCACTGTTTTGGATTTTGTTAGGGTGTACGTATACGTTGATTAATAGTAAAGTTCTGTTGTTGCCTGATGGCGTCTGATGTTCCAATTTTATTGGCAGCAGCCAGTCAATTCCCAGGTCGATCTGTTTGATCACCCTGTTGATTTTCGTGGAGCAATACGTTGTGAGTCCCCCCGTGGGGTGTCCATGTTTTTGAGGTTGTTTTACAGAGACGTCTATCCCAGAATAACCCGAAATTTGTATCAGCTCCATGCACCATGTTTCCTGCAACATGATGATTTCAAACTGTTGAAGGAAACTCAGAGCCGCCCTGTCGGTAACCAGATTTTTTAAACCGTGAGTGTTCCAGGAGCAAATATGGATATATTCTGGGTTTTCGTCAGGACCATTTGTAATTGTTGACATTTAAATTTTGCCTTGCAGCCTGTTTGACTGTCGAGGGAGTACCAATGAAGATCTGTTGGTGCACGCCAGGATGGGATGTGCTTTCATGCTTTACAATTGTAATGTGGTCCCAACTGCTTAGGGAGGTTTCTACTCCCACGGCCCCTTTTAAGATTGAGCCGTCCTTCTTTTGTTGCGGTACCAAAAGGTTAGGGTATCTGGGCGGTTCTAATTTTTTGCAGGGCGATGCCCCATGCACTAAACGTGTCTTGATATGCTAGAATTTGATCAATAATGGCCGACGTGCCCAGGATGTCAGCGTTGCCTCTTTATCTTTATTGTTTGGATGTGGAGTAAACTCCACGGTCATCAATTCTGTTGTTGAAATGTGAGCCAGGGCCAAAATCGCATTTATTAACTTTAGTATGGTGCCTCTATTTAGAATGTTAAATGCCCCCTTCAAGTTATAGCAAGGGCTGAAAAGTAATTTATTTTCCTCTGGGGCTGTATTTCCCTGCGTTGCCTGGTGTCCTGGGATTCTTTTTTGTGCCACGCTGTTTGTGCAATCATCTGACCAAGGATGTTAACCACGATCTAATATCGGTTTGTTGTTGCCTGCGGGTTGATTTATTACAGTCATGTTGTGTGAGGAGCTTGTGCATTGAGGGTTATGTTCCCAGGTTTTGCCAGTTTCCTGCCTGTCAGTAGACCGCTGAGATCCCTGTTCTGGACACTGCCTGATGATAATTCCATTTCCCTGGAATTCTCTTAAGGCCTTCTCTCCTTGCAAAAGGCTGCTACCCTGCTTGTTGCTGGAACGGGGGGTTTTCGGAGACTGTTGGTGTGATGTTGACTGATTAACAAAAGTGCTTGGTTTGCCCGTGGAATTGTCCTCACTGGCTGGCCGTTCTGCCCTGATCTGTCTAGATTGCCAGATCTTGTTTCTATTTTCAGTGCTTTCTGATTCCTTGGACTGCGTGCCATTTGATTTAGCAAACGATTTCCATATACAGCTTTGCTGGACCCCCTTTGTTTTTTTCCGTGCCTTCCTTTTTTGTTTCTTTTCCTGTTTCGTAAGGGATGATTACCCCACTATTGAATTGTTGGGAATTGAATCATGCAATCCACCCTTGAGGGGTGCCATTTCTTGTGTGCTAAGGCATGATCTGCCCTCTATGTTGCTCTGAGACATTCCCTGTTTAGATAAATGAATATCCTTGATATTATTGCTTTCCTCATGGGGTATCTTTGCGTTTTGTGGGTTATCCTTTGGTTTTGGGGGTCTTCTCCCCACAACTACTAAGATGCTCTTCAGTTCTAAGGGTCTGGATTTTTACCTTTTTCAAGATGTCATTTAGGATATCCAGGGATCTTTGTGAGTTATCGCCTGTGATGGAGCACTGACATGTCACCTGCTGAGTGTATGAGTGGGCTTGAGCCCTCTTTATCAGATCATTCAAAGATTGTAGCTTGTTGTCGATGCTCACAATGTGGATGGCCAGGATGTTGAGTAAATCTACCTGAGTGTCTTGCTTATCTGCTTGAAATTGGATGGCTGCTGATATCGCGTCCATTGTTGCTAGCAAGGCATCCATAAGTCTTCAGATGTTGATGGTTCTACATTTGCTTTAGCCCCCATTGTGTGGTCTAGTGAGTCTTCAAGTTCCTCTAGTTGCTCTGGTTGCTCCATTGCCATGACAGCTGAGGATGCGTGCATGTTGAATGTTGTTGTTGTAGATGATGTATTACAAGATGGGAGATCTATTCGTGGTGAGTTTGTACTACAGGTAGATCTCATTTTTGTTTTGTTGTTTGTTGTTTGCAAATTGAGTGCCCTGAGGTGTATCTGAGCAGGTATCTGAAAGGTCTATCAGCGGAAATTCCTCAATTATGATACAGTCTGTGTCGTTCTCTACTTGGGAGGGTTGTTTGGAAAAAGGAGTGCAGCACAGACTCTCACCCCAGTTGTTCCAGTTACTGAGGTTTAAAGTGGAAAAAGTATCATCTTGTTAACATCTGTGAATTTCTGCGCTGATCGTTAAGCCGGTTTTATTTGGCTGGGGAATTGGTGTTTTGATTTTTCCCAGGTCCGCGCAGGTCCTTTCGATGTCCTGCGCGGTCTTCAAGTCAGCTGCAAAGTTGTCTCGGAGTCGTCGGCAGGAGCTATATCCATTAAGGTGCTGGTGGTATTTGATTCCTTCTTAGTGATCAAGAAATCTGTGATCTTATATCCTGCTTTTTTCTCTTGCTTGGAGATTTTCAGGGTGATTTCTTAGTTTGTGCCAGGTTTGGGGGTGCTTTCCTTTCGGTAGATTCATTTTTTTGCTCGTGCTGACCTTCCCCTGGTCAGCCTAGCCTTTGTCCCTTTGCTGCTTTTTTCCTTCCACGTGTTAATGTCATCCTTGCTGCCACCCCTGGGTTGACAGACAATATCTGAGTGCTTTCGACTGGTGATTGATTTTAGATTATGTGTGTGCTAATCGTGCAAAAAGCCTCTCCTTCCCCACTTCAATCCAATTCTGGTTGCACAAATTTGCTTGGCGAGAAAGAGAGCCGAGTGGAGTCAGGCAACTCCTAACTAGCGGGAAAGTCTGGGGGAGAAAGGGACGTCGGGAAGTAGGTAGCTTGTGCGATTCTGCTCCTCGCTGGCAACAGTTTGTGGATTTCTTGGCCTGCGCTTCGTGTCCCCCAAAGAGGGATGCGGCGGAGAACTTGATTGGGCTTGAGATCGAGACATAAATGGCCACCAGTGCTACAGCCATATGTTTGTGTTTTAATCACTGGAATAAAATGGGTGGCATAACCATCCAGATACTTGGCCTCGGAGGACCATGTCTCTTGTAAGAGGATGATATGAAAAGAGCAAAGGTCGTCTATGATGTCTGAATCTCCTAAGTTGTTTGCCAACCCAGATGTTCCAGAAGCAAAACCTTGAGGGGCCATTCTGTAGAAACCACTTAGTTTAGTTTTTGTCAATGCAGTAGTCTGGTAGTGTCAAGGGCCCCTGGCAGCCAGTGCCAGTTATCCCTAGCCAAGGAGCCAGACTTGCACCCCTCCCAGCGCATGCAGTTCAGCTGAGAGGTCGAGTTGGGTGTTTTACTTAAGGTTTTTCAGAAGACTGAGTGCACAGATTTGTTTCGTCTTGGAGTAACAGGCTCCTTCAACCCGTGTTCTTAGACATGCAGGTAACCAGGTTCCCTGAAGGGAGATAAAATTATGCTCCACTGCTTAAAAGTCTCAGAGCAGTGCAGGACCTTCTGAGCGCCTTCCGCAGAACTCCAGATAACCTTAGTTGAATCGTTAAATTGACCAGGACTGGGAGCAATGAATTCTATAGAGGCAATATATTGCGATGTTAAATCTCTTAGTGGGCAAATTGAGTGCACAAGCCTGAGAATGTTTTCACGATTCAAAATATCGAACAAGCCTCTAGATGTATATTCTATGTAAAGAAGCATGCAAGTTGAGTACGATTGTGACATTTTTTGGGACCCCTCGTCAGACTTGCGGGCCGGCGATCCTCCTGAATCTGTTTGAGGTGAAGCTGGGCCACTACTAGCCATCATTTGTTGCATCCCTGGTGCACCTGCATTTCTCTCACAACCGGGGCAGTTGTACCTGTGGCCCATCCTTTTTACTGACAGTAATAGTTAGAGGAGCTAAATTACCCTATAGCTGGCTGTGGCCGGAGACACCTACACTATCCTTGTGGCCAGGGTAGTTTTCGGTACAGGGCCCTTAATGTTTCGATTGTTTTCCCCAGGAGTAAGCGTAGCAGTCACGTTTAGCTGACCAAACAAGCATGGCCTCTCCAGCGTTGCATTTGTTTGAAAAGCAGGGGGCCTCCTAGCCATGGTGGTCGGCACTGGGAAAAATTGTACCCGACTTTCACCCATAGGTGTAGCCAAATTGGAGTTTTTTGTTCTCTCGGAGATGCCCTGCTTGCCTCCAGTGCAGTACAGACAGTAGGAGCATCTGCCTGGGTCGCTGCTTGAGCCTCAGCAGGGGAGTCTGAGGCTGACTTCAAGCATACGTTCAGACCCACTGGGACCTCCCCCAAACCACATTAGGGATCCCTTCAACTTGTGCCAGGGTGCTGCATGCTTGTTGAAGGGTGAAAGATTGGATAAATTGCCAGGTTTTGAGCCTGGCTAACCTCTTATTATGCCCTTTGCTTTTCTTGGATCTCTTCGTTTGTTGCTCCCTCTCAGGAGTAGGATCCTCTGCGGAGTGGGATGGGCAGTGCAGGGGTCCCCCTGCCCAGCACCCTCGCAATGTTCACTGTTTGTGCAGACAGTGAACATTGCGAGGGTGCTGGTGCACGCTGCAGGTGACAGCATTTCCTCCGGCTCGATTTTGATCTGGAGACAATGCTGCTGCCTGTTTCCCGCTAGGCTGACAAGTGGAAACCAAGGATTCCACCTGTCATTCTAGCAGGAAACACCTAATAAGTCTGGTGGGGTGGTTGCTACTATGGTAGCGGCCACCTTGTCAGGAGTTTGGCAGACAGGCTTTCCCATTCACCAAACTCAAAATGAGGCCCCTAATGTTTGCAGCGGACATCACAGGAATTGAACAAATAATGAAACCATGGCCTAAAAATGGAACAGGTGTCAGAGAGATTGACATCATACCATAGGGCTACGGACTGATACGCCAACAGTAGAGATGGAATTTGGACACTCAGTTGAGAAACAGATTTTGGAGGAGACCACCAGAAAGAAAAAAAGGATCTCTGCTTTGCAGATGGACCATCACAAATCTAATCGAGTTCAACAAACAGGTTGGGCCATCTGAGTGTAATTTCAAAGGTGATGACACCTACTCGACACCAGAAATAACCGCCATGAAAAGGCTGGCGGAGAACCAGGATGTAATCAACAGCACAGCGTTGAGTTCACCCCAGCCCTGGCTGATTCCAACCTGCACTGCCATCAGCCCGTCGGGATCTCTCATCCTGGCGAAGACTGCGGTAGGTTGGCAGGGCTGCCTGCCAACCTGGTAATGTGGGAGTTGGAATGCCACAACCGAAGGAGTCTGACAGCCACCACCAGTGAGTCAGTCTGAGGACTGCCACATTCGTAATTAGGTCCCTAGAGAAGAGATTATACAAAGATCTTTCAGAATTTGCATTGGTTATTTTCAAGGGTTATAATTCACAGACCTATGTTTGAAAGTCCACTCTTTGCAAGTGTCCTCATACAGTTTGAGGAGAATAATCATAATAATAATAATAATAATAATAATAATAATAATAATAATAATAATAATAATAAGAGGAAGAAGAAGAAGAACAACAACAACAACAATGATAACAAGGGGAGGTTTCTGACTATTTGGAGATTCACAAAACATGAATAGGATAAAGATGGTGAAGCAAGGTGAATTGTTGATTTTTATGAGTACTCCTGTAAACATGGTGAAAATGTGCTTTAGCTGAAGATGTTCCATGTCAGAAGGGGGTGGTGGATCCATTCAGGAGCTTTCATTTTATAAGTTATTGTTATCAGGTGTGTTTGTGAGGCCTGAGCAAGTGAAGCAAACAAAAGTTCAATTTTGTGTCTCATCTGCTAATCCTATACCATGCATCCAGTTCTGAACTTTGCTTTCACTAAACATTGCTATCAAATGTGTTAGTCAGTTGGTTCAAATGAAGCAAGGAAAGACTGCAAGTCCCACAATGCATGGAAGTTTAAAGTGAAAACCTAGGACTGGGTATAAGGAGTGCTTTCTACTAGTATTATGTACCTTCAGAATCAAAAACCCTTCATTGATAACTTGTTAAAGAAGCTCTGTGCCCTAGCATATGGATACCTTGACCCTGGGCCACAGTTCTGGGTTGTATTCCTAGTTCTTACTTTAGTTGAAAGATATACCAGTTGTCCAAATCTTTTATGGAGGTAGTGTGGAACTGTCGGAGGACTCTCTCATGCAGCTTGGATAGATGGGTACAATTTCCGCTCCCTGAGCAATGAAACCAATGTAATCAAGATTTTAATAGTGCAGAAACAGTGAGGTGGTTCTATCAATAGAGAGACATTTCCATATATTTATTATGGTGTTTGGACAAAATATTGACTTGTAAATATCGGGAGACAAGTATCGGAAATAAAATATTGTGATACAAAAATATCGCTGTCAAAAATATCGATTTTTAGGTAAGCAATATGGTTTTTAATAATATTGTTGTTTTTGATATCACTGTCAGTAATATAGTTGTAAATAATAGTTTTTTATTTATTTTAATGTTTTTTAGTTCATACATTAATTGTATCTGTTACAATTGTTTGTAAAATTGTGATTAATTTTTTAATATAGTTTGTAATTCTAAATGATGTAGAATTTTGTATTTAATTGTTAATGGTAATTTATAGTGTTGCAGCAGGTTGTTGGGTTTGTAGTGGATAGGTTAGAAAGTTAACTAGGTAATAATTCATTATTAATAAAATATTTTGTAATTAATTATATGATTGATATTAATTAGGAAAATCATGTAATTCTGATTTATTGTAGATATATATTGAGATGTGGGTTGCTAGGTTTATAGGAGCATAGGGTGGGGATTAATTATAATGAATTACAAATTAATTATTAATTTAGAGTTAATCATTTTTGGATTATTAATTCTGTAAATTGTGTAATACTTGTACATTTTAGTTATATTTTGAGTGCAGGTTAATAGGTTAGTAGAGATTTAGGGTGGTGAGTTAATTAAGTAATAATCAATTAGCAATTATGATTTATTTTTTAATTGATTATTAATTATGTAAATTGTGCAGTATTTATATAGTTTAGTCATCTTTTAGGTGCGGGCTGATGGGTTGGTAGGGGTATAATGTAGGAAGTTAAGTAATACATAATTAACAATTAATTATTAATTGTTAATGACGCATTTAACTATGGAAATTGTGCTACACTTATACATTTTAGTTGTGTTGTAGGCTGCTAAATCTGTAGGGAAATAGGATTGGAAGTTAATTAAATAATAATTAAATAGTTATTTTAATTTTTTTTCAAAACTAAATTTATAAATAATATATTTTTTTTAAATAGTAGATGCATATTAATAAAAGAGTAAATAATAATCTTAATTGATAATTTATTATTTGCTTGATTATTAATTATGTAAATTGTTTTAACTTTTTAATAAATATATGTTTAATGGTAATTAATGTTTATATTAAGAGTTTAATTTTCTTTCTAACTTAATAGGGTTATCCAACTACGTTATGTATTTGAACTTAAATATTTTCCATACTGTTGCCTAGACTGGAGTGGGAATAGTAACTTTAACCCCTCTGAAGTCCAACACTTTCCTTACTGTTACACTGACTGGATTAGGAAATGTAAATGTAACCCCTCCAAAATCTAACGCTTTCCCTACTGTTGCCTAGACTGGACTAGGAATAGTAAATTTAACCCCTCAGAAGTCCAACACTTTTCCTACTGTTGGACCGACTGGAGTGGGAATAGTAAATCTTACCCCTCCACAGTCCAATGCTTTCCCTAATGTTGTATAAATTGGAGTGGGAATAGTAAATGTTACCTCTCCAAAGTCCAACACTTTCCCTACGATTGCGCTGGTTTGAGTGGTAATAGTAAATATAACTCTTCCAAAGTCCAAAACTTTCCTTGCTGTTACGCTGATTGGAGTGGGAACAGTAAATGAAACCCCTTCAAAACCTATCACTTTCTCTACTGTTTGCTTAAACGAGAGTGGGAATATTAAATCTATTCCCTCCTAAATCCAACACTTTCCCTAATGTTACACTGTTTGGATTGGGAATAATAACCCTCCGAAGTCAACAGGTGCCCTACATTTGCAGAAATTGGAGTGAGAGTTGTATATCTAATATTCCTAGACTCTAAACTTTTCCTATTATTGGTTATATATATTTTATTTCTATGTAACTTTATTTTATTTGTTTACATTTTTATTTCTTTAAAACATTATATAATATGTTTGTAATTATTAGGAGGGTTTAATTTTTTTTACATTTTAGTTGTTTGATATTTTTATTTAATCATTTGTAATTGGATTTTGAATATTATTTAACTTTATTGATATATCTTTATATATCTAATTGATAAGTATGTATATATATTTATATATATATCCAACAATAAATAAACTTCCAAGGTAACCGCACACTCATGAGATCAAAAGTAGAAAATTGTTTATTTTAGCACTACGCGTTTCGGCTGACTAGCAGCCTTGCTCACATGTATAATTAAGCCAATACATCCTCCATTAAATACCCAATGAGCACAGCCATAGAAACAGGACTAAAACAAGTTTTGTTATTCTCACTCTCACTCCTAAGACTAAATAATGTCTTGTCTCTTTTTTCTTTCGTTTTAGGGCTAGATAAAATGGTAAATACAACGATAAGATATACATATATCTATATAAAAGTACCATCTAAAAGATTTTTTAATCAAACAGGATATCAAAGAGCATTCACATATCAAAAAATAATGTCAATATATATATATATATAACTATAGATAAAGTATAAATATAAATATAAATATAAATATATCTCATATATACATCCCATAAAAAAAGGGGGAAATTTTTCCTTAAGGACATTATTGTTCATTAATACGAATAAAACCAGTATCATAGTTTTAGATCTCATTCCCTTCTACATAAGATACTCAAATTCATATACCACATACATATTATGTTAGGATTTATTGTTTAAATTCAAACCCCCCAAATGTTAATTAACATCAATGTTATTCTATATCTAGGAAAATTAAATTAATTCTCCCCTCCTAAATCATTATCACATTTATAGAGAAAGAACATAACACTGTTTCTATATAGCCGATACCCTTCACCATGTGAAAACACAAACACTAATCAGTTCAGGAATCAGGAATCCATCCGGACCCCACCATTCTGAGAAGACATAAATAAAATAAATTAATTAAAAACAAGATTTAGTTAGAGAAATAGGACTAGTTAAAAGACCACTACTAATCGTAATAAGAGTACTACAAAAGTATACAATACAGTTATAACAATTCCCTATATCAGAAAAATCCATCATATTAATCTTCAATTAGGTGGGTATTCAACTCTTCACCTATATTCAACCCTCTTGGTGTTTTAGTTTCTAAATCCACAATATAGCTTGATTCCTTTTTATGTAAAATCAACTCTCTATTACCCCCTCTGTGATGTAGTGGCACATGTTCGATACCAAAATAAGACAGCAGGGTACTATCAGAATTGTGGCTATCCTAAAAATGTCTTGCTACAGGATAATGTGGATCCTTGGTTGTGATGGCACGCATATGTTCAAGGATATGTTTTTTCACTGCATGTTTAGTGCTTCCCACATACCTGAGATGACAAGGGCATTCCAATACATAAACAGTGAATGGAGTGCTGCATGTCAAAAATTGCTTGATTTGTCTGTTCATTCCTAGTTTATTTATAGGGTACTCTTTTCTTGCCACTCTGTTATGGCATGCTTTACAATGGCCACAAGGGAAAAATCCCTGTAAGTTATGTTCTTTTACTTGAGAAGTGGGCGTAACATCGTTTGATCTCAATCTATCATAAAGATTGCGCCCTCTTCTATAAGTAATTAGGGGCCACCTCTGAATCTCTTTGCCAATAATAGGATCACATTTCACAATGTTCCAATGTTTAGAAATGATCTTTTTTATCTGTGTAATATCTTCATTATAAGTTAAGACCAATCTAATACCCTTATTCTTCTCATTTTTCACCTTCCCAGTATTGTCAAAGAGTGTCTGAATTCTTTCCACTTTCTTGATTTTATCTGTGGCCTTTTTAATTACCCAATCCGGGTAACCCCTCTGTTTGAATCTTACAATCATATCTTTTTGTTCTAGTTCAAAGGCCTCATGTGTATTACTGATTTTTTTGGCCCTTAATAATTCTCCATAAGGGATACTCCATTTAAGTTTGTCAGGATGACCACTGGTGGCATGCAGTAAACTATTGCCTGCTGTAGTTTTACAAAAAAGTTCAGTGTGGATCTTCTTATCCTTAATTGTGATCTTAGTGTCCAAAAAATCAATCGAAGAACAA
Organism: Pleurodeles waltl; assembly: GCF_031143425.1. Classification (NCBI taxonomy): domain Eukaryota; kingdom Metazoa; phylum Chordata; class Amphibia; order Caudata; family Salamandridae; genus Pleurodeles; species Pleurodeles waltl. The sequence continues at coordinate 727,885,906 of NC_090439.1, forward strand.
CTGATATTATGCGTCAGTTTAATATTGTAATCATTTCCATTGAGTTTCTCAATAAACCCTATGGCCTCATTCTTGGATCCTTTCCAAATTATGAAAAGATCATCAATATATCTGAGCCACAATGTAGCCTGATTGATTTCTGGATATTTCTCTTCATCTTTAAAAATCTCTTCTTCCCACAAACCCATAAACAAACATGCAAAACTGGGAGCAAAGCAAGTTCCCATTGACGTCCCAAGGACTTGTTAGTAAAGCTCACCATTGAACAGAAAGATATTATTGGTCAAGCAATATCTTATCATCTCAAGAAGCATGTCAGTATGTGCCAAATATTGTAAAGATCTTGTCTGCAGAAAATGTCTACATGCATGTATGCCTTTCTCATGGTCAATGATGGTATACAGGGAATTGACATCTAAAGAAATAAGCAAAAAATCATCTTCCCACAAAATGCCTTCTAGTTTGCCTAAAAAATCTTTGGTGTCTCTGACATAAGAGGGTAAGCTCATAACGAATTCCGTCAGAAAAAAGTCCACATATTTAGACACATTTTCCAATACATTCCCACATGAGGAAACAATCGGTCTACCCGGTGGGTTGTCTCTGTCTTTGTGAATTTTAGGAAGAATATACAATATATGTAACTTAGGATAATCCTTTTTCAGGAAACAATATTCTTCCCATAATAAGAAACCCTTATCCTTCCACTCAGTCAAGAGGTGCCAAATTCCCGTAATGCTATTCGTATAAACATCTTTGGTTATAACCCTATAAAATTGCGCATTACTCAAGTGGCGCATGACCTCATCAATATATCTTTGTTTCTTCCAAAGCACTATATTGCCTCCCTTATCAGCAGGGCAGATAATAGTATCACTGTCCTCTGCTAATAGTCTAATGGTTTCACTCAGTTTATATGTCATATTGTTATTGCACCTAGGTTTAGACCATGTTTGATGTCGAAAATGTGTTAAACTTTGAACTGTCATGTCATAGAAGGTATCTATATTGTCATGGCTCATATTCGGAAAGAATATCGACTTAGGTTTAAAACCAGAGGAGGCTGCCAGATCATATACAATGCCCAAATCATCTAAAGTCTGATATAACTCGTTTCCATTCATCTCTACTCGTTCTTGTTCTAATTCACGAATGGTTAACAGGGTATCGACATCACCAATAGCTAGAATATGTTCACCACTAGCATTAGTCATAGGAAATTCTGAACTATTACCAATATTTCCTTTCAATTCAAACCATTTTTTTAGTTTCACTTTCCTTATAAATTTGAACAGATCAATGCGAGTTTCGGCATAGTTGAATCGTGCACTGGGACTGAAAGAGAGACCTAGACATAATGTTTTTTTATCTTCCTCTGTTAGCTGATGATCTGATAAACTGATAATGGTTTTATTCACTGTTTCACTATCCATTATGTCGACACATTGGAGCCTCTTGTTGTTTTTCCCACTTGCTCCAAGTTTAGATCTCTTCTTACTGCGGTTTCTGAGTCTCTCTCTCCTTTTTTGATTCCGGCTCGTCTTCCTCTTCGACCCATTGATCTGCCTCTGTAGCTCTGTCCCTCTCCTTTCTGTTTGTACTGAACTTGCCTGCCATGTCGCAGCAGGGGATACTCGTCTAAAAAAGTGCCCGGCTTGTTAGTAATTTCAACATTAGAAATCTCACTGTCTCAGAGAGTCAGTCTCTCTCACACTCTCTGGCTCACTTTCAGAAGTTGAGGGCTGGCCCACAGGTGTGGAATAATTCAATCCGGGTTTGTAAATATTTCCTGCTAAATGTCAAGATCCTTCCGCTTTCATAATCACCTATGTCCCTATGAAGTTTTTGTTGTTTTTTGATCTTTATATCGTCCTCATATTTTTTCAACTTTATCTTCATAGTTTCAAAGAAACTCGCGATAAACTCTTTTTCAGATCTGGAGGCAAGATCCTCTTTTATCCTCTTGATGTCTGTCAACAGAATCTCCCTATCACGCCACGCATATTTTACCAAAATTTCGAGCATGTGTTTGGAACTTGTTGCCGAGTTCTCCTCCCATTCTTTCAACATCTCAGGATTAGATGACTCATATGCTGGTGCAATAAAAATTCTCAATCCTCTCGGAACCAAGTCTTGATCAATATAATTCAGTAAAGAAGTAGCTTCCCACCATTTAGATATTTCTTGTTTGCACATTTTCTCCAATTTGTACAATAGCGTATTTAGATCATTGTTACGGCCTGTATCGTTCCCAAACAATTTTCCTCTTATAGCAGTCTTCGAAAACAGTGCCTGAGCAGCCATTTTTCTCTGGTTATCAATATCATCATCCATTCTGATTGACCTGATAGAGAAGCAAAATTATACAAATACTAATAAATGGAAAATATAACTCAATTCAACAAATGAAATCCCGTGGGTAAAATACCCAGTTCCCCTTGCCTTAACGCGTCAGACCACACAAAATCATATATGTCTTCTTAAATATTTTATCATATCCTTTGGAGACACAAACTCATTTTACCAAATTAACACACACTGTAGATCTTGAGGTACAAAACCAAAATCATGTGTTGCAAAGGATCAAAAAGCGACTTAGAGTTGTTATATTTCGTTATTGTCACATAATCAGTGATTCCTCATATATCCCCCGCTGTATATACTTTCCAACATCAAACCCGATCCCGGGTATTAATCACATTAAAAAAGAAAGCGGATGTTGGCAAGTTACTATAAGGATTCTCTTCGTTATTAAATTATTCTATTTCTCTTGCCATTAAATATGCGTTGAAAGTTGAAACTGTAGATTTTAAATCAGTGTGACAATTAAAGCTGATATTTATATATATATATGCTTTTGATAGTAGTACATTGAAAATATTTAACAAAATATATTTAACATAATGTGATACATACATTTTTCGTAATTGTGCTACACTACATATAAATGCATGTATATATATATATATATATATATATATATATATATATATATATATACATTTATCTAAACACACATCTACATACATACGTGTGTGTTTATATAAGTATATATTTATAAAAAATGTTAAGTACTGGCGGAATTTATGTAATTTACATTATATTAATGACAATATTAGTGTTAAACAATGTTTTTTTTTCCAATATTTTTGTACTTGCCATTATACGTTTAAGGACCCAATATTCTGGTAAACAATGTTTTTGACAAGATGTTTGTGTCAAACAATATTATTTACTATTAGTATTGTGTCAGTGATCCATTCATTACTGTAATGCCAAAACAGGAGGATCTTAAATATTGAAATATATACTTAATTATGCTCCTCTTACAACAAATTCTGATTGAATTTAAAGTTAAGGGTTTTCCTGATGAAGGAAACTACGCAGGATAAGATGGAGCCCCAAAACATTGATGTCTATGCCATAACAATTATTTAATTGTATGATAGTGAAATGAAAATGCAATATTATGAATGCATTTACTTTCCAGGTTGTCGTTTAGACCTACAGCATTCTCTTTTCTTTTGTTTAAAGCATTAATTGAAGGATTTATATAGCAAAATGATTCTCTGATGGACTGATAAAACTGCCTTGCAATGATGTTTTTAATTTGGTTATAATAAACTAAATACAAATGTGATAATACGTCTGCGATTCATTTTTATATTTGTACCAAAAATGTAAAATAATAGTACTAAGTAGTTATGTGCCTTTATGATACCCCATCTAGAGTGACTGAGTCATGCTACACCCAAAAAGGGTTTAGACAACTTTTATGTTTTCCAATATTTGATACTCACTTCTGCAAAAGTGGCTTGATGTTTGCACCATTAATGGTGGCTCATATTTCAGTTCACCAATTGTAGTGGAATCAATTTTTATGATCTGCATTTATTTTGTTTTTAGTTACATTTGCTTCTATGTAAAATGTAATTTCTTGAGTACATTGTGAGGATCACAGCTTCCTGAGTACATTGTAATGCTCCCAGTCTCAAAGAGGCAGACCGTTTGCCCCCTTTTTCAGCTACAGCTCCATCCTTTGCACCAGAATAATTACCAATCCTGGCCCCCAAACATGGGTAAGCCATAACCATCTTACCTGACTAATGCACATACCTACTGACACCCAAACCATAGAAGGAGGAGGGAGCATCCCTGAGTAACACTGCATATGTCCTCAGACGGTGCCCCATTAACACCTTGGATACTTCTGAGATAAGAGGACTAACCTTTTTCTCTGAGGGTTAGACCTCTTATCAGCTGAGGGGAGTTACATTCTGTAGTAGTCACACAGATGGAGTCTGAAGACTCCGCCCACTGCTTATCAGGACAATAGTAGTTACAGGCTTTTCCACTTAGCTGAAAATTAGGACTAGTGCATCACTTCCTTTGTGTGGGACTGTCGTAGGAAGGGGAAGAGGGGTAGCTTACGCATAACGCCTGCCAGAGTCTTTGCAACATAATATCCATAAGGAGTTGTGTATCAGGAGATTTGCGGTACTCACTATTGCCGGACTTTGCAAGAGCAGAACTTTGTTTGAATTTGTGTTTCTTTGGACATATTTAAGAAAAGTGCAGAGGAATGCCCCCTTTACGTTAGGTATTCACTTTTTTGGACTTAGTAATTTGTTTCTGTTCCTGTACATGGATTTTGCATGTCCAAATCCCAATAGGAAGGGGTTTTGTAACTATTTGCCAAATCTGGACACTTCACAGCCTATTAAATGTAGTGTAAATCCCCTCTTTGTTACGCTACATAGGGGAGCCACAGAAAGTACAATAGGTAAAGAGGAGAGATTTATTATCAGAGGTCCGATCTACTGTTCCCTGGTAGGTTTCTCAAGATGCTGCATGACTCCAGCCTCAGCCATTGCAGAGGCTTTACATTTGTTTGTGACTCTGTTTCACGTTCTGTGAATTACACTCATCAGGAGCATAGTTTTGGATATTTCCCATTCAGTGCAATATGCTCACCATACATGTTGGATTCCGTCTTTCTTTTTTTTGAGAGAAGGGTAGGAACAGTGGATGGGAGGAATTTTGTTTCTCTCCCAAATACTCATGTTTTCCACTACATAATTGTGATGAAATTGTCTTTTTAATTTATCAAAGATTTGACATTTGTACTGGATTCTGGGTAAGGAAATAGGTGGGTTCCATGTCCCCTACACCACCCTAAATTTCCCTAGGTCACTATTTAAAAAACATTATGGGAGTGGGAGGTTTCCCTAGGTGCCCACAGTGGGCCCAAACAATGTATTCTTCCCACATGGATTTGACTCCTGTGAATCACCTTAGGCAAGGTTATTGTTTTAGCCCTTTCTTGTCTTGTCAATGAGGTTCATTCACATATTTGGGTACCATTTTGATTAGAAGAAGTGTGGACCTGCTTGTATCATTTCTGTCTTTACCTACACATTCTGGAAATTTCACTTACATAAAGGTGTTGTGTACATCTTGTCCCAAAGTTTGACATTTGCAAGGGATTTTGGGAAAGAAAACCCAGTGAAATCCTTTCTAGTTACACCATCATATGGATTACCCTGGATTGCTAGTTTTCAAAATTGTCACAAGTTGATGTTGTTTTTTGTGCAGACCAACCTCTGGCCCAAACGCTGCAGTTATCCCACATGGGTTTATGACTTGATTTTTAGTCATGTAAATTGTACAAGCATATCACAGATTTAGCTTTTTACTGTCCCATGTGATATGCCTACCAACACATCCAGGATACATGTGTATCTGGAGAGACTTGATAATGTAGGATGGTAAGGCATTAACTCTTATGTATTGATTTTCATAAAAACCTGTTGTAAGTGAGTGTTGACAAAAACGCTGTGATCACCTGGCATCGGGGGTAATCTAAAATTTTGAACGGTATTGCCATTCCCCATCCATAAACTGAGATTTTGGATACATTTAAAAATCTACAGATTTACTTGATCCCAAATTGCTAACCATTTGAATTTTCATTATCAAGTGATGCATTAAGTAGCTTGCGTGGATGAGCAATGTTTGAATTTTAGATAACGCTGTGGGTCGTAGCGTAACTTTGGAAAATGATGTTTTAAAAAAAGGAACAATTAAAAATAACTATGGTATTTCCAGTGTTTGCATAGTTTAAATGTGCTGTGTAATACGGTACTATTATGATAGCCCCTAATTATAACTTAGTTGTAACTTCAGGTTTGTTGTGTGAATTCTATGGGTTGTTAAAGGCTGTAATTGTTTTCATGTGTGTCTGTACGTGATCAATGTGATTGAAATATGTATATATAAACATGAATAGTTGAACGAATGTGTTTTTTGTTTTTGTAGGATTGGGCAATAGTAGTGTAGCCTAATGTATTGTGTCTATGGGGGTTATTACAACTTTGGAGGAGGTGTTAATCCGTCCCAAAAGTGACGGTAAAGTGACGGATATACCACCAGCCGTATTACGAGTCCATTAGAGCCTATGGCACTCGGCTGGTGGTATATCCGTCACATTTGGGACGGATTAACACCTCCTCCAAAGTTGTAATAACCCCCTATATGTTTTTTGCAAAACATTGTCAAGTACTCTTATATTAGTAACTAAAAATAATTCTGTTTATAGGGGAGGGGTTTGTCCAGTGTGAATGTGCATAATATTTGTGCTTTTGCCATTTTTTTATTTCAACAGTATTCAACAGTAATGCGGTACTATCTCGGAGGTACAGCAGTACTTTGCAATAGTAAAAAAACTTCTGATAGGCTAGAAGCATTTAGTTTCCCACTGATAGAAAGCTTATTTTTTATTTCTGATCATTTTTGGTGTGCTTTTGACCTGTTCAGAAGAGCAGCAGGTCTGTGCTGCTTTTGCTTTGTTTCAAGTAAATCGTTGATCGTGGCAGAAGATGAACAACTGACTGCTTTTGCTGCTTCTGCAGTACAGGAGGAAGATGAGGCAATTGCTGTTCTGTAGGAAGAACTGGTGCGCAGAAAGCTACTCAAAGAGTTGATAGTGTGGCAGTTCTTCACTCTTCGAGCGTGCAAGAAAAAAGTGAACGCTCAGCTTGTGACATGATCATTGTGTCACAAGTTGATATCTTGTGGAAGCGGCCAGCAGTACTCCTTAGGGGTGACCAGAATGTGGAAACACCATCACGCCATGCGTTCCCCCTGTTTGGCTCAGGCAGAAAGGAGAAGAGAGATGGAGTTTGTGCAATTGGAGGAGAGAACATCTGTGGGAACTGGAGATATGGCTATAGCGGGACTGTACACTTCAGCCGTGGCAACCCAGGTTCTCCCACCAGTGAGAACATCTGTACCATCCATAATTCCACCACCTGGTTCTGCAGTGAATGTGAATCACCTGAGGCAGCAGCGGAACATGGTCAAGCCATATGCAGGGAGAGAAATGTATTGTTTGGCTTGCCAAACAGTTATAGTTGCTGGGGAGGACGACCCTAACATCCATTAGGAGCTTGTAATAGCTCACCACTGCCCTCCTCAAAGCTCCTAGGGTTAATGTTTTTGCTTTTTAGCAGCTTGTTTTATAGTGCCTTTTTGTGTCCATGTTTTGTTTGTTTTATAGTTGGTCTGGTTGACCTATCGTTTGCAAAAAAAGCAAATAAAAACCCACAAACCAAAAAGAAGGGAAAAAAGTTCTTCTCAGAACTATTTTTCAGTTCACTATAATAAAAAGCTGGTTGTTATCATAACTTTTTCACATACTGGAGCATGTAGTAATATATACAAATGAAGAATAAAGGAGAAGGTAAGTGAAGGGTAAGTTTCTTATGTTGTCTTCTTCATGTAGGAGCAACAATTAATTTAAAAATGTATTCTTTAATGTATCACCAAAAACACACAAAAAGAGATGGGAGGCTTTGTGCAATAAGTCTAGCGACTGATAATAGCTCATGTTCACAGTGAAAGCCATTGTTGTTTTGCTGACAATGCATCCTCTGTTTTGTCCCAGCCATAAGCCAATAAGTCTTGACCCTGCTCCGGAAGAGAACAGGCCAGTTCAGTCTGGTAAGCCAGGTCCTTCCTAAAGTAAAACAAAAAGCAATTCAGGACTTGTTTCACCCTATGTAGCAGCCCACTAGACACGTAAAGCTTTGTTACAGTGACACAGTGAGCACAGGCCTCACATCTGGGCATACTCATGCCACTTGCGGAGGTATATAAAACACACATAAGGTGATAGGAGGCTGCTTTAAAATAGATGAAGCATGTAGTATAGTTTGGGGTAGCACTCCAACCCTTCATTGTCATGCTCACAATGCCACCTCAATTTGGACCCAGCCATGTGCAAAATAGTCTTCATCCTGCTCCTTATGGGAACAGTGCACTTTGAACTGCCAAGCTAGGTCCTCCCTGACCTTCAACCTGAGCATTCCAGCAGCAGTTTTGTCCTAGTTATGGACTAATCAGCCAAGTACATCATATTTACAGTAACACCCAGAATACTGGAAGCATGAGTGGCCATACACTTACGGTGGTGCATGAAACAAACAAAAGGTGATGAGAGGCTGGTAGTATTATGTGTAACCACTGGCAATAGCTCACATAGCAGTTGTTAGAAATAGGTTCTCTAGTTGGCAGAGGTATACCCTTGTCCACGTAGGGACCACAATCCTAGTCAGGGTAAGTCACACACAATCCAAATTATCCTGTGCCCACCTTCTGGTAGCTTGGCACTGAGCAGTCAGGCTTTACTTAGAAGGCAATGTGCAATAAATCATGCAATAACACAGTGAGATCACAACAAAAGGACACCAGACAGGTTTAGAAAAATATAAGATATGTATTTATCTGATTAAATTAAGGTAAAAAACGATCAAGATTTGATAATCACAAGTTGAAATATCACTTTTGTAATGATAACAAGAGTCCTCAGTTCTTAAAAGCAACATTTGTCTCTTACAAGCACAAAGTACCTGGTTTGCGTCAAAATTACACGCACGAAGACTGCAGGGGAGGAGATGCATTGAAAAGTTTAGGCATGCGTTGCATTTTCCGGGCACACACAGACGATGCATTGATTCTTTTCCACGCGCCAAGGGCTTTGTGTCACATTCCGGCACGCAGGCTTGAATCCTCTCTGCGATGCGGGGTCTTTTGATGACCAGGGGCGATGTGTGGAAATCCTGGGTGTACTGGAGGAAGTCACAGGTGCTGCGTCGATCCGGTGGATGAAGCGTCGGAGTTTCTGTCGCACAGCAGATGCTGCTTCGATTCCTCATGCAGGTAGTTGGGCTGCATTGTTTCGGCTCGGTGTTGTGTCGATCTGGTGGGCTGTGCGTTAAAGTTCAGGTTGCAAAACTGGCACTGCGTCGACCTCCAATCGGGAAGCCAGGCTCTGTCGTTCCAGTTCGGTGTTGCAGTGATTTTCTCACCAATGGGCAGGCTGTGCGTCGATTCCAACAAGCTGTTCGTCGATATTCGCTGCACAAGTAGTTTCTTTGCAGAGATGTGGTCTTTTGGGCCCTGTTACCAAGGAACAGGAGGCACGCTCAATTCGAGCCCTTGGAGAGCACTTCCCAGCAGAGCCAGCGATCAGCAAGGCAGCAGGGCAACAGCAAGGCAGTCAGTGTTTCTTAGAGGTTGGTGTTATTGTTCCAAAAATATTTTTTTGTGTGAATCATTGGACATAGTTATATTTTTGTGGCTCAAGAGTATGCCAGGAAGTGTGAAAATTGCACAATTTAGGTTTGGCAAATGTTGAAATCACATGACATCATATGGGTATCTGAAAAATGTTTAAGGTGATATAACATCCTACGTCTCGTTTCTTCTCTTAGTGATTGTGAACATCCACCATGATATATTTATTCATTGTGTAGACAATGATATTGGTCACTTCACTAGTGTTTGACTTGAAATAGAGATGAAAGGGATATTTACATCTTTAATGACTATTTTCTCACACCCATTTTATGTATGCAAATATTTCTCAAAAGATAAAATAGAAGTGCTCATTTGCAAATGCAGAAAAGTATGAGAAAACATACAAACATATAAACAAAACAGTGTCTGCCTTCCTAAGAGTTAACACAATGTCTTCCGTATATCATCTAAACGTTCTGTTTTTAAAACCTGGCCTATCTCATGCTGATGTTTTAATAACATCAAGGAAGTCGTGTGGAGGCACATGCAAATCCAAAGTACACATTTCTAATCAAAGGCTCTTTTAAGATCCAACCTAAGATGAAGATGAGCAAATCTAAAAATCTAAAGTTTTTTAAAAAAAAAGACCTTTGAGGTACTCAGTACTCTCTAGAGGATTATGTGAGAGTACCGTGGTACTTTGTATTCTAAAGAATATATACAAGCATTAGCACATATTATTCTCTTCATGTCAGTACTAAACTAAATGAATACTAATCTGCGATACAATAAAATAATTGATTTTATATTTATTGTTCTGGTTTATTAGAAAATACAGGCAAACCGCTCTGTGAAACAACATGGCTTCCTCCATTGTTTGCAGAAGAGCACGTTAGCCTATCAGATAATCCCTTGTGATCGTTATCTACCATGGGGGTGGTGGGTACCATGGTCTTACTGCGACCACAGATATCACCAAAAAAAACTTATAACTGAAGATTTACTTACCCAGCTTGCCTGCACCACTCCACAGAATCATCTCCGCCCCCTACTATCTAATACTGCCAAATAAAAGAAAGTCAGCTGACAGTTTTCATGCTATGCAAAATTCTATAGAACAAACCATTTTTCTTTGCACACCCTTCGCCAAACACTGCAAATCTTTCAGTCGTCCCAAAATGAAACGGAGTAGCAGGTATAAAAACTTTCACGCACATTTGTCAAACATGTGCAAAGTTATTAGGGAGAAGCTCCCACAAATCCCTATCTTTGGTCACCCTAACTATAACTACAGCTTTGTACTATATATTTTTTTTTTACAGCTCAGCGAGGATGACACTGTCAATCCTTTGCGTAAAGATTTTGCTGTACAAATAGCTAAAGACTTTGTCCCTATCTAGCTCAGCGGGATAACACTGTGCTGATCCTATGCTAAAAACTTTGCTAGATAAATAGACATTTAAGGTGAGCAAATCTAGAGTTCCGCTGGTGTTGCAGGGTACTCTTTACTGGAGCTGCTCTCCACCTAAACTTGTGAACAACCCAGATTTCTCTTTTCTCTTTTGCATAATTTATGCATCACTCTAACCCATAAAGGGCTTTGTTTGGACTCATACTGGGTGCTCACTTGTGTCTGGACAAAACTAAACCCCTCTGAAGAGCTCTAATGAGAGCAAAACACATGTCAGGGGTTGCTTTTACTCATTTCAGGTTGGCTTGGATGGTATATGGAACAGTCCAAAGCTCTAATATTGTGCCTAAATTGGTGAATGGCTTTTGTCATTTTACAGCTCCACATGGATGACATTGTGTCAATGCTATGCTAAGATTTTGCTGTGTGAATGTAAAAACACTTTGGCCCTCATTATGACTTTTGTGGTCTTCTTCCAAGACCACCAGAGCCGCCACTAGACCATCAGTGCTGGCGATCTGCAAACTGCTATACTGTGACTGGTGGCAGCTTTCCACCATTCTTTAGGTGGAAAGTTGCCCACAGTTGTGCTGGTGGTTGCCGGTGCAAAGGCGGTTTCATCACCGGCCTCGCCCCGCCAAAAGGACTCCGCCAGCCGTATTACAACCTATAATACGGCATGGTGGTGTCCTGATGGTGGGGTGCTGCCGAGGGTGGGAGCACCGGGTCCCGTCCCCCCAGGGAGGAGCACTTTGTTGAATGAGGTAAGTGTCCTCCGCAAGGGGTGGGGGTGTGTGAATGGATGTGTGTGAGTGTGTGTATGCGTGTCATGAATGGGGGAGGGAGGGGGAGTGTTTGTGCGTGCATGCATGCATGTGTTTCTGTGTATAAAAGTGATGGCGATGAGTGTGTGGGTGAATGTGAATGCTGGGTCGAGGTGCGTGTGTGCATGCATGTAGGCGGGGTGGGGGTTGTGTGTGTATATATGTTGAGAAAACTAGGGTGTGGGGGATGGAGTGTGTATGCATGTCAATGGGGTGAATGTAGTGAGTGCGTGTGTGCGTGCGTGTGAGTGTAAGGGTGTTGTGTATGTGGGTGTCAGGGTGTGCGTCTGTGGGTGCATGTGGGTGCAGACATATGGGGGGGTCACTACTGGGAGCGAGGGTGGAGGGTTACTGGGGGGTCACAGAGGTGGGGATGGGAATGTTGTACTGCAAGGGGTGTTGGGTCTGGGGGCTCTTGGATTCTTGGATGCAGGGGTGGTGGGGGAGTCGTCTATCAGTGAAAGGAATGCAAATTCCTGTCGTCGGTAGCCTTTCTGCTAGCGTTTTCATGGCGGTGCTACCGCCACCAAAATCCTGGCAGAGAGGGGACTCGTAATACTGCCGGCGGTCTTAGTTGGAGTGTCGGGTCGGAGATGCTTATCTCCGGCTTGGCGGTCCGACCACTGTAGGTAGGAATGGGAAAGTGGTGGCAGAGGCCAACCCACCACACTTTTAATATGGCGGTTCACAACACTGGCCCATTAGCGGTAGGACCGCCACCGTGAGTCTGGAGGTCTAAAGACCACCAGACTAGTATTGAGGGCCTTTGTCCCTATCTAGCTCGGCGTAGATAGCACTGTGCTGATCCTATGCTAAAAAACTTTGCTAGATAAACAGACATTTGAGGTGAGCAAATCTTGAGTGTTGCTGGTATTGCAGTGCGCTCCTTATTGGAGCTGCTCTTCACCCAAACTTGGGAACTACCCAGAGTTCTCTCTTCTTTTTTACATAATTTATGCATCACTCTAACCCTGAAAGGGCTTTGTTTGCTTTGTTTGTATAAGGAAAAAGGGGGCTCAAAACACGTTAATTTTCATAGAATTCTTTAGACATGACTACAGGCCGAACAACTGGACGGAATTACACCAATTTTGGCCTAAGGTAGCTATACCTTGTGCCCTCACCAAACACTGCTAATTACCCCACAAATTACAGCACCCATGACATCTTTGATAACATCCTTGATAACATCAATGTCATTTTTGCAGTGTATATTTTTAGCATGGCATAAATGCTACAATACTGTACATGTCATGTACAGGGTGGGTTCACAGAAAGCAGAGTCTGAACTTCCCATATGTTCACATGAATTGTTAATTCCTCAAATTACTGCTATGTTACTCATACACCAAAGCACCACAGACAAAAGAGAAGGGAAAGAAAGAAGAAAGAAACAAATAAAAGCTATCTGCTAAAAATGCACTTCATCTCTGTGAAAGGTGACACAAGTGCTACCACCAACTAAATGTAAAGTTCTACAACACAACCTACCATAGACTCTACCATTAAAAACTCTAAAAGTCCCTAGGGGGGATTACAGCAACCAACATAGGGGAGGCGTTCAGAGGCGAATTATCCCATCTCCGACACAGTTTACATCAAAACTTCAAGTAATTACCCCAAGTGTACCACCAACTCCTCATCCTTATTCATTCCATGCGGTACTTTCATATTTAGGGCAGTAATGTATTGGGAATCCAACCTGGTCAGTTGTAATTCTCTGTTACCACCACGCCTACAGGAGAGCACTCTGTCAATAAAGAAATATTTTAATGTAGAAATATCCCTATTGTGCTTGAAGTCTCTAACCACTGGGTAATGGGGATCAACATGAGATATTGCTCTTCTACACTCAAGTATACATCATTTTGTGGCATGGATGGTACTACCAATATATTTCAATTTCCATGGGCATTCCAAGACATATATAGAATAGTCACATGAGTAACGTAAATAAGCATTGATGGTAATCATGGTTTTAGTGAGTGGTGAACTAAACTCTGTGACTGACAAGCTATTCTTAGAAGCTTTGCAATTGGAATGTGGGAAGAAACTAGTTCTGGAGCCATTCTTTTGTTCCCTACAGATGCTCATTTTGTCCTTCAATGTACTCCCTTTCTTAAACGTGATGCTTGGTGAGTTATCAATGAATCCCCTAAGCATGTTCTCACTCTGTAAGATAGAGCAATGGTTTTGTAAGATCTTTCTAAAATCTTGTGCTTTATCTGTGAATGTAGTAATAAATCTACATTTGGCTACTTCCTCTTTTGGTGTCTGGGATTTAGTAGATCCTCCCTACTTTTCAATTTTGCCTTTTGCCGGGCTGCTGTTACAATCGCAGATTTATAGCCCCTTTGTATAAATAATTTGTTATTTATTTAGCTCATGAGTTGGGAATAGTGATTTGATATAGTACAAACTTAGGGGGTTATTTTGACCCTGGCGGTCCGAAACCACCAGGGCTAAAATGACGGAAGCACCGCCAACAGGCTGGCGGTGCTTCCTGGCCTATTACGACACACCGCCGGTATTCCGCCACTTTTGCCCCGGCGGTGATAATCCGCCTGGGCAGCGCTGCTTGCAGCGCTGCCCAGGGGATTACGAGTCCCCGACCGCCAGCCTTTTTCTGGCGGTATGAACCGCCAGGAAAAGGCTGGCGGTACAGGGAGTCGTGGGGCCCCTCGGGGCCCCAGCACTGCCCATGCCACTGGCATGGGCAGTGCAGGGGCCCCCTGACAGGGCCCCATGAGGCTTTTGACTGTCTGCTATGCAGACAGTGAAAAGCGCGACGGGTGCAACTGCACCCTTCGCACAGCCGCAACACCGCAGGCTCCATTTGGAGCCGGCTCCTATGTTGCGGCCCACATCCCTGCAGGGCCGGCGGGCGGAAACTTAGTAGCCGCCTGCCAAAGTTGTAATGACCCCCTATATATGTTAAGAGATGTGTTTTTGAAGTAAAAGGGGTAGTGTGTTTTTTAGTCCTTTGTTTATTGTCACCATCTTAGGGTTAAAACAGTGTGTTGAACTTAGCAACCCACCCATGAACAAGGCGCTATAGGCTAAAACGCGTTGGGTGTATCATCGAAGTGCTTTTGAATTTTGAATATGGTCACAATTAAATATGTTGCCTGGCACACAGCGGAGTGCGTGTGTTTCTTTACTGGAGAAGCTTGGAGAATGGTGGAAGCAATATATATACATATATATATATATATATATATATATATATATATATATATATATATATATATATATATATATATATATATATATATATATATACACATATAGTCACTGCAAAAAATCTTGCAATTCACAGTTGTCTCATCTCTAATTTTATTGCAGATGTTCCTGTGAGAATATGAAAGATGGCATAGAATAGGTCATCAATGATATAACATGTGGAGTAATTAGGAGTGCATGGCAAAGGCGCAAGTTATAGTTACCTTAGGCCACAAGTTTTTTGTTACTTGAAAGAACTGTAACTATAACTGCTGAATTTCTATGATTTTGTACGAGTAAATTTAGAACCTAACTATATTGTCTCTGTCACCTTTGTTTTTTTCAGTGAATATATATATATATCTATATATATATATATATTTCTATATATATATATATATAGATATATATATATATATTCAATGAGAAAAACAAAGGCTACCAGGACGTTATAGTTACTAATCAGCATTTAAAAAATGTTAGCAATTCACTGAAAACATCAAAGGTTAGAAGGACCTTATAGTTAGGTTCTGAATTTACAGGCACACAACCATAGAAATTCAGCTCTCATATTTAGAGTTATTTCAAGTAACTATGACCCGTGCCCTAAGGTAACTATAACTCGGACCCCCGTCATGCACAGTTTTCTTCATCAATAATTTGTTTGCAAATACTTTAGTGATAATATCAATTATGCCATAGAAGATGTAATAAGCAAGGTAATATGTGGGTTAATTAACTGAGCATGGCATCTCCTACACTAAGCTGTGTAAAGGACCACGAGGTAATGTCTCCAGTGACCTTGTGTGTCTGTAATTTTGGCAATGTGATTGTTTCTCAAGTGTTGTCATATAGAAATCTGCAATTACATGAATCATCATGAAAAGAAGATGATGATACAAACAAGAGATGAATCTCCACCAAACAAGGGTACTTCCTAATAATTATATGCAGTAAGAGCTTCTTTGTTTGGTGGAGATGTGCTCATCTTCCTCTGCGTCTAGAATGCTACCCAAAAATCTGTTTGGGAAATGCGTTGATGGAGCCTTTTACTAAGCTGTCCATCATCCTGGAAAAATGCGGGAACAAGTTTTTATACCGCTAACATATATGATGCGAGCCCAAACGGGCAGTATTCTAGGTCATTTTGCATACTCGTAGTGGTTAAAAGGGAGAACAATGAGCTCTGTTGTCAACAGGAGATGACAAGAAAGAACTCACTTGTCAAGTCACTACATAAGATATTGGTGGTCATTACAACCCTGGCGGTCGGTGTTAAAGTGGCGGTAAGACCGCCAACAGGCCGGCGGTAAAAATTTTGCAATTACGACCGTGGCGCAAACCGCCAACAAAGACAGCCAATTTAACACTCCGACCGCCACGGCGGTACAAACAAACAGCGCGGCGGTCACCGCCAACAGACAGGCGGAGGACAATGTACCGCCCACAGTATCACAACCTACCAATCCGCCACCTTTTCCGGGGCGGATTCACCGTGGATAAAAACACGGAGGAAACAGGATTCCGAAGGGAAAACACTCACCTCTACACACCCCACGAGGAACTAGGACACCATAGACCCGGAACTCCAAATTCTCCCTGCGATAGTCTTCCTGCTCCTCTACCAGGAGCACGAACGCCAGCGGCGAAGACCACAGTGAGTGCTGCACCTACGACACAGGGGAGGGGGGAGGGAAAAAGCAGGGACACACACACGCAACACGCAACACCCCCACCCCCAACCTCACCCACGACAACACACACTAATACATATTGATACATCACAGTTACACCCCCCGACCCCCCCAGAAGAATGCAAAGACAATAGAAAATGAGTGTAACTATTGTAATTTATTAAAATCAAGTAGGCAAAAATATATATATACACCATTAACAAAATATACACCAAGCATAGCAGTCCAGTGTTAGAAATGGGGTCTTTGGTTGACAGTCAGGTTACCCCCTATTCAAGCAAGGACCCTCACTCTAGTCAGGGTAAAAGAGAATCACCCTCAGCTAACCCCTGCTTTCCCCCTTGGTAGCTTGGCAGAGCAGTAGGCTTAACCTCAGAGTGCTAGGTGTAAAGTATTTGTACCAACACACACAGTAACTTAATGAAAACACTACAAAATGACACAACACCAGTTTAGAAAAATAGGAAATATTTATCTAAACAAAACAAGACCAAAACTACAAAAATCCGACATACACAAGTCAAGTTATGAATTTTTAAAGATTAAACTCAAAAATAGCGCTTAGAAAAAAAAATGCTTCAATGAGATGTTAACACGGCGTCGTGACGGAGTCGTTCCCAACAAGCCGACACCAGCGGCGCCGGACACGGAGTCGTGTAGACCCCCAAGTACAGTACCTTTGGTGAAGAGTGAAAACAAGCCGAGGCGCGAAGTCAGGAATTGCGGCGTCTGTGCGAAACGTTGAATCCGTGCACTTCAAGCGGCGTCGGTCACGACGTAGTGCGGCGACTTCCACGGAGTCGCGGACTTCAGCGGGGCTGCTGCAGCGATGGGCCTGCGAAGAGTGTCGCGTTCCAGCGAAGGTCACGGCATCAGGTGCAGGCGGCGTTACCGGATTCAGCAGCGGCGTCGGTCCGGAGTCGTCCTAAGTCGATTTCCTTGGATTTCCACCAGTTTTCCTTTCAAGGGCCCAGGGACTGGATAGGGCACCACTTGTCAGAGCAGGAGTCTCTCCAGAGACTCCAGGTGCTGGCAGGGAGAAGCCTTTGCGCTCCCTGAGACTTCAAACAACAGGAGGCAAGCTCTAACTCAAGCCCTTGGAGATTTCTTCACAAGATGGAAGGCACACAAAGTCCAGTCTTTGCCCTCTTACTCTGGCAGAAGCAGCACTGCAGGAAAGCTCCACAAAGCACAGTCACAGGCAGGGCAGCACTTCTTCCTCAGCTATCAGCTCTTCTCCAGGCAGAGGTTCCTCTTGGTTCCAGAAGTGTTTCTCAAGTCTGTAGATTTGGGTGCCCTTCTTATACCCATTTTAGTCTTTGAAGTCACCTTTCTTCAAAGGGGACTCACACCTACTTGTGAAATCCTGCCTTGCCCAGGCAAGGCCTCAGACACACACCAGGGGGTTGGAGCCAGCATTGTTAGAGGCAGGCACAGTCCTTTCAGATGAGAGTGACCACTCCACCCCTCCCTCCTAGCAGAGATGGCTAATCAGGAAATGCAGGTTACACCCCAGCTCCCTTTGTGTCACTGTCTGGTGTGAGGTGAAAAACAACCAACTGTCAAACTGACCCAGACAGGGAATCCACAAACAAGGCAGAGTCACAGAATGGTTTAAGTAAGAAAATGCTCACTTTCTAAAAGTGGCACTTTCAAACGCACAATCTTAAAATCAACTTTACTAAAAGATGTATTTTTAAATTGTGAGTTCAGGGACCCCAAACTCCACATGTCCATCTACTCTCTAGGGGAATTTACACTTTAATCATATTTAAAGGTAGCCCCCATATTATCCTATGAGAGAGACAGGCTTTGCAACAGTGAACAACGAAATTGGCAGTATTTCACTGTCAGGACATATAAACCACATTACTATGGGGGTGATTCTAACCCTGGCGGTCGGTGTTAAAGCGGCGGCCAACCCGCCAACAGGCTGGCGGTCCACAAAATGGAATTCTGACCCTGGCGGGAACCGCCAACACAGCCCGCCAACTTAACACTCCGACCGCCGCGGCGGTACAGACAAACAGCGCGGCGGTCACCGCCAACAGGCAGGCGGCAGACAATGTACCGCCCACACTATCATAACTCACCAATCCGCCACCTTTTCCGGGGCGGGAGCACCGCCGATAAAAACACGGCGGAAACAGACTACGAATGGGAAAACGCTCACCAAAACACACTCCACGAGTACGGAGGACAGCATGGAACCCGAATTAAACATCCTACCTGCTCTCGTCTACCTTCTCATCTACCACGAGTACGAAGTCTGGCGCAGACGACAACGGTGAGTACTGCACCTACGACACACGGGAGGGGGAGGACGAAAGGTTACGGGCACACACATATGCGAACCCCCCCCCCAACTATGTACTCACCAATGCAGAGCACCAAGTCACAGTGACACCACCCAAACACCCCTGAAAAATGCTAGGACATAATCATATTTGGAATAAATATTTATGTACCAAAAAGCTCCAGAAAATTAGCGTACAACCATGAAAGATATCCACAACAAAACAAATGACATACACATCAGTGTATAACTGAAGTACCAAGTCCTGCACATCCTACGAATTCAGCATGTCCGTGGGCCAAAGTCTTGAGAAACAAGGGCAAAGCCCACACAGGAGACCTGAGTCCTTTGGAGAGAACACTGCAGGGGCATCAGATGTAAAAACTACAGGCACCTCAGGGGAAGGGAAGGGGGGGGCACCACAGCCACATGAGTCCACGACACCAGATCCACGAGGAGCCACCATGCCCACTGGACCATCCTGGGGAGTGCAAAGCCACAGTCTCTCAATGTCTCTACAGTGGGTGGGCTGCCCACTGGACCATCCTGGGGAGTGCAAAGCCACAGTCTCTCAATGTCTCTACAGTGGGTGGGCTGCCCACTGGACCATCCTGGGGAGTGCAAAGCCACAGTCCATCAGGTGGATGACAGTCTCCACTGGTCAAGGAGGAGGCATGGTGGGCACAGTGAACCATCAACGGTGCTTGAGACGGCGGTGCCCTGTTCAGCGGTGCTTGAGACGGCGGGGCCCAGCGGAGCGATGCTTGACAGGAAGGGCCCAGCGGAGCGGTGCTTGAGAAGAAGGGCCCAGCGGAGCGGAGCTTGAGAAGAAGGGCCCAGCGGAGCGGTGCTTGACAGGAAGGGCCCAGCGGAGCGGTGCTTGAGACGGCGGGGCCCAGCGGAGCGGTGCTTGAGACGGCGGGGCCCAGCGGAGCGGTGCTTGAGAGGAAGGGCCCAGCGGAGCGGTGCTTGAGAGGAAGGGCCCAGCGGAGCGGTGCTTGACAGGAAGGGCCCAGCGGAGCGGTGCTTGAGACGGCGGGGCCCAGCGGAGCGGTGCTTGAGAGGAAGGGCCCAGCGGAGCGGTGCTTGAGAGGAAGGGCCCAGCGGAGCGGTGCTTGACAGGAAGGGCCCAGCGGAGCAGTGCTTGAGACGGCGGTGCCCAGCGGAGCGGTGCTTGAGAGGAAGGGCCCAGCGGAGCGGTGCTTGACAGGAAGGGCCCAGCGGAGCGGTGCTTGAGACGGCGGGGCCCAGCGGAGCGGTGCTTGAGAGGAAGGGCCCAGCGGAGCGGTGCTTGACAGGAAGGGCCCAGCGGAGCGGTGCTTGAGACGGCGGGGCCCAGTGGAGCGGTGCTTGAGACGGCGGGGCCCAGCGGAGCGGTGCTTGACAGGAAGGGCCCAGCGGAGCGGTGCTTGAGAGGAAGGGCCCAGCGGAGCGGTGCTTGAGAGGAAGGGCCCAGCGGAGCGGTGCTTGACAGGAAGGGCCCAGCGGAGCGGTGCTTGACAGGAAGGGCCCAGCGGAGCGGTGCTTGAGAGGAAGGGCCCAGCGGAGTGGTGCTTGAGACGGCGGGGCCCTGTTCAGCGGTGCCTATCTCCACGGCGGGGCCCTGTTCAGCAGTGCTCTTCTGCACCGCGGGCCCTGTTCAGCGGTGCCTATCTCCACGGCGGGGCCCTGTTCAGCGGTACTCTTCTGCACCGCGGGCCCTGTTCAGCGGTGCCTATCTCCACGGCGGGGCCCTGTTCAGCGGTACTCTTCTGCACCGCGGGCCCTGTTCAGCGGTGCCTATCTCCACGGCGGGGCCCTGTTCAGCGGTACTCTTCTGCACCGCGGGCCCTGTTCAGCGGTGCTCATCCAGCAGGTCAAGGGAGCCAGACCTGGCCTGGACTCCCTGTTCAGTCGCCCTGGGACCGTGACGTTTCTGGACCCTTCGGGGACGGACTCCTGGCCTCCTTAGTGTCCTCCTTCCCAGCTGGGATGTGGCATGTGGGGTCCACCTTCTCCGCGCTCCTGCTGCCCTTCCGCTCCTTTGATGGGGCTCTCGGGCCCTTGCCTCCCCTAGATGGTGTGGGTGGTGAAGTGGCCGCACATTGCTCCTTGGGGGCAGCCCTGTCGGTCCTCGCACGGCGGTCCTTGTTTTGGCGGGTCCTCTTGCCGGGGGGGGGGGGCTGGACGTGTCCTTGCTGCTGATCGATGTGTCACTGCTGGCAAAGGGTGGGCTCCAGAACCCAGGCACAACAGTGACACCAGAAGCTGGGCTGGTGGTGGCTGCGGTGCTCTTGGGACTCTTTGAAGATGGATGGGGGAGGTCATCGGGGGGAAAGAGGTTAAGGTTAGCCAGGAAAAGTTTTTTAGGGCCAAGGTAAAGGGTAGGAGAAGTGGAGATGGAAGTGGAGGTAGAGGAGGTGGTTGTAGGAGAGTCAGGTGTGCTGTCATTGGGTGAAGGTGCTGGTGCTGTAGGCTGTCGTGAGGTGGATGGCTGTTGGGTGGGTGGCTGCCTGCGTTTGTGTGTCTTGGAAGAGGGGGTGACAGACACAGTGGGAGAGGACACAGGGGATGTGTACATGGCAGTGGGGGTGGTGACTGCACGAGTGTGGACTGTACTGGAGGGTGAGGTGGTGATGGAAGCACTGGCTGATGTTGGGGTGCATGCTGGTGTGAGTGTAGACGTCACAGGGAGGGAAGAGGGAGACGAGGAGGAGGGGGACACAGGGGTGGCAGTGGCTGTTGGCATGTCTGCATCTGGGTGTTGCTCGGGTGAGTGTTTGCGGGATCTGTGGTGCTTGTGTTTGGATGAGCTGCTCTTGGGTGTTGAGGTGTGTGCAGGCTGGTCTGATGGTGTGGATGGGATAGGCTGAGGAACAGGAGACAGAGACAGGCTGGAGGCAGTCAGAAGAGGGAGGCTGGAAACAGGGACAATGGCTGCCGTCAGTGCTGAGGCCAGAGCAGTGAACGCTCGTTGATGGGCAGCCTGACCCGAATGAATGCCCTCCAGGTACGCATTGCTCTGTTGCACCTCCCTTTGCACACCCTGGATGGCATTCAAAAGGGTCGTCTGCCCAACAATGAGCGTCCTTACCAGGTCAATGAGCTCCGCACTGAGGGCAGCAGGGGCAACAGGGGCAGGGGCTGAGGTGCCTGGGGCGAAGGAGACGCGCGCCTTCCTGGGCGAACCGGCACGGAGCGAAGACTGAGGGGCTGCTGGGAGGGCGGGGCTGGTGCGCTGGGTGGCGGCTGTACCTGTAGAGGCGGGGGGCACGGATGTTGCCGCCACCCCTAGGGAGCTCCCATCCGAGGACGTGTCGCTTTCGCTGCTCTCACCAGCGGTCCCCGTCGTGGTGCTCCCCTCGCCTTCCGGATCACTGGTGCCCTCGGTGTCTGTTCCTGGGCCCACCGGGGCCTTGTGTCCTGCAGCTCCCTCGTGCTCCGATGCCAAATCTCCTCCGCCTGATGATGCTAATGCACACATGCACAAGAAGATGGAGAGAAAGGGTGGGGGGAGAAAAAAGAAGACCAGGTTGAGTGCATGCAATGTCAACACCGTTGGCGGAGAGGACAGACACAGGTGCCTAATGCACTAAGCCACGCATTCGGGGTACACTACTCAGTACTACTGACTAAGACAACAGGCCAAGAGACGCCAAACACGCACATGGGAGATGCTGGACCTCCAATGGCTGTACTTGTCACCCTACCGAGGTGGGGGCCGGGGGCACAGGGCCATGCCTAAGGGAGAGGACTACACTACAGAAAGCGCCCTGGCCTAATGTCACCCACAGCCCTCCTCCCCCACCCAGACGCCTCCACTGCGCAGAAAGATAGGAGAATGTGCTGATACTCACCCCCTTGTGTCTGCTGTGATGTCTTAAAGCGCCCATCCAATTCAGGGTAGGCCACCGCCAGGATCCGGGACATCAGGGGGGTCATGGTGCGACTGGCACCCCTCCTAGGTTGGGAGGCCATCCCCAGCAGTGTTTCTGCGGTCTTCCTTGTTCCGCGGCGGATGTCCTCCCACCTCTTGCGGCAGTGGGTGCCCCGTCTGTTGTGGACCCCCAAGGTCCGGACTTCCTTGGCGATGGCACGCCAAATCTCGATCTTCTGATGGGCGCTGACCTATTAGACATGTACAGGGTGGAAAGGAGGAAATCATCAATGGCCTGCATGTTAGATGTAATTGGCACCCCCCCACCCACTTTGCCATATGGCACATGCTCTCATCTGTCGGGCGTTGCACTCCTCATTCGCCCCCCACCCCACCAACTTACATCCACCCCAATCCACACAGGCATAGCCCATTCCATTAGCACCCGGTGTACTCACTTGTTGGTCTGGAGGACCGTAGAGTAGCGCATACTGGGGGAGGACCCCATCCACAAGCTTGTCCAATTCTTCAGACGTGAAGGCAGGGGCCCTTTCCCCAGTCGCAGCAGCCATTGTATCTTCCAGACCGAGGTCACAGCAGCACTTGCAGTATAGGTCCTCTCCTGTGGATGATCAGGTCTCGAGTGATTAAGCAGATAGAAAATGGCGGTCACGTCCGCGGCGGTGCGTACCGCGGCGGTGCGTACCGCGACCGCCGGCGCACTTCATTATTGGCTCCTGAAACCCATAGGCTTCAATGTTAACCAATGCGGCTTTGCGCCGCGATCTTCGACCGCCTACCGCCACGGTGTGCCCCGCCAGCGCAGTGACCTCACATCCCATTGTCCCACTTCACAGGTCAGGCAGCCGCCATTTCAAGGGCCCACATGGCTTAATTTTGACTGCAACACACAGGCCTAGGCCTTGCATTGCCACACATACATGCCTTTCAACCCATTGCCATTCTTTAACTGTGCAAGCTGTCTGTACGTACCTGTGGTTTGGCTGACTCTGTGCTCCATGTTGTCCTTCCTAGGCACCGTCCGCTGGGACTTGGGATGAGAAGGAGGAATCCTCGCGTGTACCGACCGCTGGTGGACCTGTCGACAATGGAAGAACGCCATATAATACTTCGATACCGACTTGACCGTGCCACTATCCATGAACTGTGTGCCCAGCTGGAGCCAGCCCTGATGTCCCCCATCCGCCAACCCACAGGGATTCCCCCTCTGGTGCAGGTTTTGTCAGTCCTCCATTTTTTGGCCAGTGGGTCATTCCAGACCACAGTGGCCATGTCATCTGGAATGTCTCAGCCTATGTTTTCTAAGATTTTGAGCAGAGTGTTGTCTGCCCTGATGAAACTCATGCGGAGCTACATCATTTTCCCCGAGGAGGGTGACTTGCCCACAGTGAAGGGTGATTTCTATGCCCTTGGACATATCCCCAACATCATTGGTGCCATTGATGGGACCCATGTGGCTTTGGTACCCCCAAAAGACGATGAGCAGGTGTACCGAAACAGAAAAAATTATCATTCGATGAATGTCCAGGTGGTCTGTTTGGCTGACCAGTACATCTCCCATGTAAATGCCAAGTTCCCAGGGTCAGTGCATGACGCGTATGTGATGCGAAATAGCAGCATCCCCTATGTGATGGAGCAGCTACAGAGACAACGTGTGTGGCTAATAGGTGACTCTGGTTACCCCAACCTGCCGTGGCTACTGACCCCAGTAAGGAATCCCCGGACAAGGGCAGAGGAACGCTACAATGAGGCCCATGGGCGTACAAGGAGGGTGATTGAGCGAACCTTTGGCCTCCTGAAGGCCAGGTTTAGGTGCCTGCATATGACTGGTGGATCCCTAATGTACTCACCAAAGAAGGTGTGCCATATCATCGTGGCGTGCTGTATGCTTCACAACCTGGCTTTGCGACGCCAGGTGCCTTTCCTGCAGGAGGATGGTCCAGATGGTGGTGTTGTAGAAGCCGTGGAGCCTGTGGAGAGTGAAGAGGAGGAAGACTCTGAGGACGACACAGACAATAGGGACAGAGTGATACAACAGTATTTCCAGTAACACCCAGGTAAGAATCACCCACGCCATTTCACAATTGCTTCTAGCCTCCTGCATCTGTACTTTCTGTAGTTCCCCACAGATGTTTTTTATTAATTTATGCCTTTCCCTTCCCTTCTCAGTGCTGTCTGACTCAGTACCTGACTTCTGCTTGGTTCGCCCATGAAATACAGCGTATTGACATTGGTATGTTGTCATGACTAATTGACAGAACAGAAATTGAACAGTAATATGTTATCCATTTGTTAATAATACAGCATGACTCAAAACAGGTTTGTGTGCAAAATGTGATTTATTTACAGTGCTAGATATCGGTACATGTGATTCTAAGGGTGATGGGTGGGGGTGGAGGAATATCCATGGCAGAGTCCAGTTCTCAGTCTCACAGGTGCATTGTTCTTTTGCCTGTGGAAGGATGGAGCATAGGCAGTTCATGGTTGGACAGGGTGGCAATGTGGGACAGTGGGAAGACTTGAGGGGGTATGTCCTGCTGGCGGGGGTCTTGACATCCTACTCTGTCTTTTTCTTTGGTCTCAGGCTCCTCTTACGGGGTGGTTGTTCTTCAGCAGGAGGTGGGGTTCTGGGGGGCTGTCGAGGTGTTGGGACCTCCTGTCCACTAGCGCCGGCGGAGGTGGTAGGCTGTTCCTGGTCCGGCCTAGTGACAGGGGCCCTGTGTGGTGCACCATGGTCCCGCAACCCGTCCTCTATCCTGTGGAGGGTGAGGACGATGGTCCCCATTGCGGTCCCGATGATTCTCAGCTCCTCCCTGAACCCCATGTAGCGTTCTTCCTGCTGTGCCTGGATCTCAGTGAACCTGGCCAGTACCGTCGCCTTCGTTTCTTGGGAGTGGTGGTATGCCCCCATGATGGTGGTGAGGGCCTCTTGGAGAGTGGGTTCCCTGGGCCTCTCCTCCCCCCCCTGTCGCACAGCAGCCATCCGAGCTGCCCGGTTTCCCCCGGCCTCTGTCCCCTGGCCAGTGTGCCCGCTCCCACTGCCCCCAGGTCCCTGTTGTTGTTGGGGTGTCGGGTTAGCCTGGGTGCCCTGTAGTGGCAGACACACCGCTGATTGAGCTGTCCTGGAGACAGAGGCATGGGCCCGCTGGGTGGGAGCTGTGCTGGTGTCGGCAGAGGGGGTCGGGTCTGGTGTGGCCTGTGTCTGGGTGAGGGGAACCGACTGCCCAGAGGTCCCCGATGGTCCGGGCTGGTCATCAGGTTCACTGTCGACAGAGCTGCTATCCTCAGTGTGGGCCTGTTCCGGTGGTGGGATGGACACTTCTGGACCCTCCTGGCTGGTGTGTTGTCGTTCGGGTCCTGCATGGGGTAAGAGAGTTTGGTTATTGTTTCTGTGTGTGCAATAGCATGCGTGTTGTGGGTGCCCTTGTCCCCCAGTGCAGGCATTCCCTGGAGGGAGGTGTTGTGAGGGTATTTAGTGGGGGGGAGGGGTTAGTGCAGTGGTCATGCTTAGGTGATGGGTGCCTATGGTTTGTGTTGGCATGCAGGAGTTGGTGTTGGGATGGGTGGGTTGTGCTGGTGAGACATTGTCAGGAAGGATGTGTGCTGGGGGTTGGGGGTGAGGGTGGGGGTGTGGGTTGGCATGCTGGTGGGGTGGGGGGGATATAGTAGTTGAGATGGGACTTACCAGAGTCCATTCCTCCGGCTACTCCTGCGAGGCCCTGAGGATGCAGGATGGTCAAGACCTCTTGCTCCCACGATGTAAATTCGGGAGGGGTGGGTGGGGGTCCGCCGCCAGTCTTCTGGACCGCGATGTTGTGCCTGGAGACCATCGATCGGACCTTCCCCCGTAGGTCGTTCCATCTTTTGCGGATGTCCTCCCTATTCCTGGGATGCTGTCCCACCGCGTTGACCCTGTCCACGATCCGCTGCCATAGCTCCGC
Source organism: Pleurodeles waltl (assembly GCF_031143425.1). Lineage (NCBI taxonomy): Eukaryota > Metazoa > Chordata > Amphibia > Caudata > Salamandridae > Pleurodeles > Pleurodeles waltl. Next base: position 727,912,750 of record NC_090439.1, read on the forward strand.
CTTCCTGGCTATACTGGTGTGCTGCACCTGCGAGCCGAAGAGCTGGGGTTCCACTCTTAGGATTTCCTCCACCATGACCCGGAGTTCTTGGTCCGAAAATCGTGGATGCCTTTGGGGTGCCATGGGGTGGTGTGGGTGAGGTGTGGGGTGGTGTATGTGATGAGGAGTGTGTTGGTGAGTGGTGCTTTGTGCTACTATGTGGTGTGTGTGATGGTGTAGTGTGCCTCAGTGTGTCTTGCTTTGGATTGTCTGCTGTGTCTCTCTCTCCTTCTCTCAGTAATTGGGGTCGCAGGGGTTTGTGGGTGATGTGGGTGTGTGTTTTATAGTTGGTTGATTGTGTGGGAGTGGTGTGTGTATGTGTATCAGGTGTGTGTTTTTCAAATTGTCCAATGTGGCTGTGTTTTGGTGATGTGTGTGTATTCTGACCGCGGCGGTGTGTAGCGCCAATGGAATACCGCGTTTGAATGACCGCCGTGTGGATTCGTGGGTCGTAATGGCATGGGCGTAATTCTGTTGGCGTGACGGTGGAGGTTTGGTCATCTCCAGTTTATCGCTGCCCGCCGATGTGGCGGGCTGCAGTGGAGGACGGATTTTTGGAGGTTTGGCCGTTGTGGGTCAGAATGACCGTGGCAGTTGACCGCGGCGGTGTTATGGCGGTCTTTTGACCGGCGGTAAGGGCATTTTACCCACACTTTTTGTCCAGGCTGAAACTCAACCAGAGTGGCATTCTGGTCGTACCACCGTTTCATATCCTCCTGGCTTGCTTCCAGGTTCTCCTGAGCGAGACTCCTGAAGCGGGCAGTCTGGTTTCTTAGTGCCAGCATGTAGCTAAATACATCCTGGGGTGGTTTACTAGGAGCTTTCTCCAAAGCCTCCTTCACCAGACTGAGCGGTCCCCTCACAGGGTGGCCATAAATGAGCTCAAAGGGGCTAAAGCCAAGTCCCTTTTGAGGCACCTCCCTGTAAGCGAACAGAAGGCATGGCAAGAGGACGTCCCACTTACGCCTCAAGGGCTCTGACAGGCCCTGAATCATGCCTTTAAAGGTGCGGTTGAATCTCTCAACCAGACCATTACTTTGGGGGTGGTAAGGGGTGGTGAACTTGTAGGTTACCCCACACACCTTCCACAGAGACTTCATATAAGTGGATATAAAGTTTGTACCTCTATCAGATACCACCTCCTTGGGGAACCCCAGGCGGGTAAAACCCCCCATTAAGGCACGTCCCACCACAGGGGCAGTGACCGTCCTTAGAGGAATGGCTTCTGGGTACCGCGTGGCATGGTCCACCAAGACCAGGATGAACCTGTTGCCCATGGCTGTCTTGGGATCCAGAGGCCCCACAATGTCAATTCCTACCCTTTCAAAGGGAGTACTGACTACAGGCAAAGGTTGGAGGGGAGCTTTGCATTTCCCCCCACTCTTGCCACTTGCCTGACAAGTCTGACAAGACCTACAATAAGCAGCTGACTGCTTGTGCATCAAGGGCCAGTAAAAGTGGGAGACAAGCCTCTTATAGGTCTTGTCCTGCCCTAGATGTCCTGCCAAAGGCACATCATGAGCCAAACCCAGTAGGAAGGCCCTGAAGCACTGGGGTACCACCAGCATACGAGCTGACCCAGGCTCAGGAACCTTAGGCTCACTGTACAGGAGGCCATCCTCCCAATAAATCAGGTGAGTACCTGGCGCCTCGCCAGCCGCCTGGGCTGCAGCCTGCTGCCGCAGCCCCTCAAGAGTAGGGCACTCCTTCTGCGCTGTGCAGAATGCTTCCCTGGTGGGTCCCCCTTCCTGCTGCCACTGCGACAGCTCAGGGACCTCCCCCAGTTCAGCCACCTGCTCCCCTGTAGGTTCCTGGGCGTCACCCTCAGGCTCCGCCTCCTCCCGGACCGTGGGAACCTCGGGGGCCGGTTTCCCGCGCCCCCTGCCCTTTCTCTTCTTGGCGGTCCCCTGGGACACTGTTTTAGGCTCCAGGGGCTCTTGACTACCCTGATTGGCTGCCATAGACCGGGTGGATACACATACCCACCCAGGCAGACCCAACATCTCCAAGTGAGACCTGTGTTCCACCTCCTTCCAAGGGGAATCCTCCAGGTCGTTACCTAGCAAACAATCAACAGGCATGGTGGGACTCACAGCTACTTTCCAGGAACCTGAGACCCCCCCCATTCAAAGGGAACCTGCGCCACTCTGCAGAGGCGCTCAGAGTTGTCTACCGCAACTACTTGGTGAAGTACCCGGGGATCAATCTGCTCTTCAGACACCAGGTGACTCCTCACTGTAGTCACACTGGCTCCTGTGTCTCTCAGAGCCTCCACCCTCTGTCCATTGATGGTCACCCATTGCCTGTACTTCTTAGTGTTATCAGGCACTAGGTTTCTCTGGACCATCTCACTGTCCCCTAGTGAGACAAGGGTCATTTCTGCTGGTTCCCACCCACCTGAAACCAACTCCTCCCCAAGCGCTACACTGGCCAAACCCTGGGACGGTGCACCAGTGGGTGCCGGTGTACTTTTGGGGCATTTGGGGTCCCCCCTCACATGACCCACCTGGTCACATGCATAGCACTTACGTGGGGGACCACCTGCCACTGGCTTCCCTTTGGACAACCATGGCTTCTTTTCACTGGGGGGTTGGGAATCCTTACCCTGGGAATCAGCTTGGGGCCCTTTAGAGAACTCCCCCTGTTTGCCCTTACCCCCCCTTTCTTCTGAGAGGGACCCTGCCCACCCTTGGCGTGGTCTCCCCCATACCTCTTTTGGACCCTGGTGCTCTCCCAGCGGTCCGCTTCCTGCGCAAGCTTCCTGGGGTCAGTCAGCTTGCTGTCAATGAGGTGCTGGCGCAGCTCTGGAAAACATAAACTGTACAAGTGCTCCCAAGCAATTAAATTGTAAAGCCCCTCATACGTGTTTACCTTACTGCCCTTCACCCAACCATCCAGTGACCTGCAAAAAGAATCAACACATTCCAACCATGTTTGGGATTCCTTTCTCTTGTAGGATCTAAACTTCTCCTTGTACTGCTCAGGGGTGAGACCATACCTGGTGAGTAAGGCCTCCTTCATGACAGGGTAGGTGAAACTCTGAGCATCCCCTAAGGCCATCAGTGTGTCCCTCCCCTCTGCCTCAAAATGCTTCCACAGGGCTGCCCCCCAATGAGCTTCAGGGACCAGGTTCATGTGGAGAGCTGACTCATAACCCTTGAACCACAAGTAGATATCATCCTCCCTCTTATAATCCCTCACAAGGTCTTTTGGGATGTGTACCCTTCTCTCGGGCTGCACTGTAGGATTGCTGCCACCATCTCTACTGGACTGGCTTCTATGACCCATTTCTTTCAAGCTAAGCTCATGAGCCATTGCTAACTTCCTCTCCTCAAGGGCTAGCCTCCTCTGCTCCAATTGGTACTCCCTTTCTGCCTGTCTGTCCTGTAACTCTTCAGGTGTCAGACCCTTGGAGGATACACTGCTACTTGCCCTAGAGACTCTTTCCCTGGAAATAACAGCCCCCCTACTATACCATTATGTACTGATTGCTCTCCCTCCTCATCCTCATCCTCCTCCTCATCCTCAGTGTGCCCTCCAGTGCTTCTGGTTGTCACCCAGGCCCTCAGCGCCTTTTTCAGGTCATCCTTCTTGGAAGAGCTCTTAATGGGACAACCAAACTTTTTACAAAACTGCTTTAGCTGAGCCTTGTTATAACTATCCAATTGCTTCAGGTCAAAAACAGCTTCAACTGGTGCATCTCCAAGTAGAGACATGATAAAAGGTTAAAAGAGTGCAAAGTTCCAAATGCAGAAAAGCAAGTTCTCAAATGAAGTTCCAGAAAAGTCAATCACCGGATCAGAGAAAAAGGAAACTGAATGCAGAGCAAAAACAGTCCAAATAGAGAAAAACAAAAATCACAAGACTAGTAGTATGTGGTCACGTAGTGGTCTGAACTCAAAACAGTAGTGTACACTTAATCACTGTATGTCAAGTACAAATACAAGTCCAAATCCCAACCGCTGATCACCAATGTTAGAAATGGGGTCTTTGGTTGACAGTCAGGTTACCCCCTGTTCAAGCAAGGACCCTCACTCTAGTTAGGGTAAAAGAGAATCACCCTCAGCTAACCCCTGCTTACCCCCTTGGTAGCTTGGCAGAGCAGTAGGCTTAACAGAGTGCTAGGTGTAAAGTATTTGTACCAACACACACAGTAACTTAATGAAAACACTACAAAATGACACAACACCAGTTTAGAACAATAGGAAATATTTATCTAAACAAAACAAGACCAAAACTACAAAAATCCGACATACACAAGTCAAGTTATGAATTTTTAAAGATTAAACTCAAAAATAGCGCTTAGAAACAAAAATGCTTCAATGAGATGTTAACACGGCGTCGTGACGGAGTCGTTCCCAACAAGCCGACACCAGCGGCGCCGGACACGGAGTCGTGTAGACCCCCAAATACAGTACCTTTGGTGAAGAGTGAAAACAAGCCGAGGCGCGAAGTCAGGAATTGCGGCGTCTGTGCGAAACGTTGAATCCGTGCACTTCAAGCGGCGTCGGTCACGACGTAGTGCGGCGACTTCCACGGAGTCACGGACTTCAGCGGGGCTGCTGCAGCGACGGGCCTGCGAAGAGTGTCGCGTTCCAGCGAAGGTCACGGCATCAGGTGCAGGCGGCGTTACCGGATTCAGCAGCGGTGTTGGTCCGGAGTCGTCCGAAGTCGATTTCCTTGGATTTCCACCAGTTTTCCTTTCAAGGGCCCAGGGACTGGATAGGGCACCACTTGTCAGAGCAGGAGTCTCTCCAGAGACTCCAGGTGCTGGCAGGGAGAAGCCTTTGCTGTCCCTGAGACTTCAAACAACAGGAGGCAAGCTCTAACTCAAGCCCTTGGAGATTTCTTCACAAGATGGAAGGCACACAAAGTCCAGTCTTTGCCCTCTTACTCTGGCAGAAGGAGCACTGCAGGAAAGCTCCACAAAGCACAGGCTGGGCAGCACTTCTTCCTCAGCTATCAGCTCTTCTCCAGGCAGAGGTTCCTCTTGGTTCCAGAAGTGTTTCTCAAGTCTGTAGATTTGGGTGCCCTTCTTATACCCATTTTAGTCTTTGAAGTCACCTTTCTTCAAAGGGGACTCACACCTACTTGTGAAATCCTGCCTTGCCCAGGCAAGGCCTCAGACACACACCAGGGGGTTGGGGCGGGCATTGTTAGAGGCAGACACAGTCCTTTCAGATGAGAGTGACCACTCCACCCCTCCCTCCTAGCAGAGATGGCTAATCAGGAAATGCAGGTTACACCCCAGCTCCCTTTGTGTCACTGTCGGGTGTGAGGTGAAAAACAACCAACTGTCAAACTGACCCAGACAGGGAATCCACAAACAAGGCAGAGTCACAGAATGGTTTAAGTAAGAAAATGCTCACTTTCTAAAAGTGGCATTTTCAAACGCACAATCTTAAAATCAACTTTACTAAAAGATGTATTTTTAAATTGTGAGTTCAGGGACCCCAAACTCCACATGTCCATCTAGTCTCTAGGGGAATCTACACTTTAATCATATTTAAAGGTAGCCCCCATATTATCCTATGAGAGAGACAGGCTTTGCAACAGTGAAAAACGAAATTGGCAGTATTTCACTGTCAGGACATATAAACCACATTACTATATGTCCTACCTTATCCATACACTGCACCCTGCCCTTGGGGCTACCTAGGGCCTACCTTAGGGGTGCCTTACATGTAAGAAAAGGGAAGGTTTAGGCCTGGCAAGTGGGTACACTTGCCAAGTCGAATTTACAGTGTAAAAATACACACACAGAGACTGCAGTGGCAGGTGTGAGACATGATTACAGGGTTACTTGTGTGGGTGGCACAACCAGTGCTGCAGGCCCACTAGTAACATTTGATTTACAGGCCCTGGGCACCTCTAGTGCACTTTACTAGGGACTTAACAGTAAAACAAATATGCCAATCATGGAGAACCAATTACGTACACATTTTAAACAGGAGCACTTGCACTTTAGCACTGGTTAGCAGTGGTAAAGTGCCCAGAGTAACAAAAACAATAAAATCAGAGTCCAGCACACATCAACAACCTGGGGAACAGAGGCAAAAAGTTAAGGGAGACCACGCCAAGGATGAAAAGTCTAACATCCAGGTACTGCTCCAATTAAGTCCGTGGAACACTGGGCCCACATGGTATGGGCGAGGCCCACACAAGATACCCGGCCATGACAGAGAAAACACTGCAGGGGCATCAGAGAGCAAGAAAACAGGTACCTCACGGGGAGGGAAAGGGGGGGCACCTCAGCCGCTTGAGTGCACAACGCCAAATCCACGAGAGGGCCACATGCCCACTGTTCAATCCTGGGGAGTGCAAAGCCACAGTCTCTCAAGTCTCTACAGTGGGTGGGTTGCCCACTGTTCCATCCTGGGGAGTGCAAAGCCACAGTCTCTCAAGTCTCTACAGTGGGTAGTCTGCCCACTGCTTTATCCTGGGGAGTGCAAAGCCACAGTCTCTCAAGTCTCTACAGTGGGTGGGTTGACCACCGTTCCATCCTCGGGAGTGCAAAGCCACAGTCTCTCAAGTCTCTACAGTGGGTGGGTTGCCCACTGTTCCATCCTAGGAAGTGCAAAGCCACAGTATCTCAAGTGGATAACAGTCTCCACCAGTTCAGGAGGGGGCCTTGTGCCCAGAGTGCTTCATCCTGCTAAGGACAGAGGTAGTGGATGGATCTCTCCACTGGTTCCGGAGCGGGCGTGGTGCCCAGAGTGCTTCATCCTGCTAAGGACAGAGGTAGTGGATGGATCTCTCTACTGGTTCTGGAGGGGGCATGGTGCCCAGAGTGCTTCATCCTGCTAAGGACAGAGGTAGTGGATGGATCTCTCCACTGGCTCTGGAGGGTGCATCGTGCCCAGAATGCTTCATCCTGCTAAGGACAGAGGTAGTGGATGGATCTCTCCACTGGTTCTGGAGGGGGCATGGTGTCCAGAGTGCTTCATCCTGCTAAGGACAGAGGTAGTGGATGAATCTCTCCACTGGTTCTGGAGGGGGCATGGTGCCCAGAGTGCTTCATTCTGCCCGTGACGGACTCAGTGGCGCCAGTGCCCTTGGCGCTCATGGGCCAGCGGTGCTTGATACGGCGGTGCCCTGTTCAGCGGTGCTTGAGACGGCGGTGCCTTGTTCAGGGGTGCTTGAGACGGCGGTGCCCTGTTCAGCGGTGCTTGAGACGGCGGTGCCCTGTTCACTGGTGCTTGAGACGGTGGTGCCCTGTTCAGCTGTTCTTGAGACGGCGGTGCCTGTTCAACGGTGCTTGAGATGGCGGTGCCCTGTTCAGCGGTGCTTGAGACGGCGGTGCCCTGTTCAGCGGTGCTTGAGACGGCAGTGCCCTGTTCAGCGGTGCTTGGAGCGGCGGGCTCCTTTGCAGTGACTCAGCTGCTGGCGGTCCTTCATGTCCCAGCGGGGCTTGTGCTGGTGGTCCTCTCTAGCCCAGCGGGGCTTGTGCTGGCGGTCCTCTCTGTCCCAGCTGGGCTTTGGCTGGCGGTCCTTCATGGCCCAGCGGGGCTTGTGCTGGAGGTCCTCTCTATCCCAGCGGGGGCTTGTGCTGGCGGTCCTTCATGGCCCAGCGGGGCTTGTGCTGGCGGTCCTCTCTAGCCCAGAGGGGCTTGTGCTGGCGGTCCTCTCTGTCCCAGTGGGGATGACGGCTGTGGCCTCCTGGGCAGCAGGGCTGGTGCTGGCGGTGGCCTCCTGGGCAGATGGGCTGGCGGTGGCCTCCTGGGCAGCTGGGCTGGTGCTGGCGGTGGCCTCCTGGGCAGATGGGATGGTGCTGGCGGTGGCCTCCTGGGCAGCTGGGATGGTGCTGGCAGTGGCCTCCTGGGCAGCTGGGCTGGTGCTGGCGGTGGCCTCCTGGGCAGCAGGGCTGGTGGCCTCCTGGGCAGCTGGGCTGGTGCTGGCGGTGGCCTCCTGGGCAGCTGGGCTGGTGCTGGCGATGGCCTCCTGGGCAGCAGGGCTGGTGCTGGTGGTGGCCAACTGGGCAGCAGGGCTGGTGCTGGCGGTGGCCTCCTGGGCAGCAGGGCTGGTGGCGGTTGCCTCCTGGGCACCGGGGATGATGGCGGTCTACTCCGCCATGCTGCTCTTCCCAGACTTGCTGAGTTTCTTGTGCCCCTTCCCCACCTTGGAAGCTGACTCCACACTCCCACCTGTACCCCTGGGAGCGGCTTTGGTGGCTGGAGTCTTCCCCCTCTCCCGCCGGGCACTGGCCAACTTCTGATGCTTGACAGGTGGGGGACTGTCTGTGCTGTGGCTCTGTGCCACACTGGCTGCCCTGATGGCCAGTGCACTCCAGATTCCGGTGACTACAGGCACCACTGGTCCCGGAGATGTTGTGGCTGAGGTGCTAGTTCGGGACCTAGGAGACGGATGGGGTGGGGGAGGTGTGGGAAAGAGGTCAAGGTTGAGCAGGAAAAGTTTTTGGGAGACACCGGGATGGGTAGCTGGAGGGGGTTTGGGAGTGGAGGAAGAGGTTGTGGTTGTAGGAGGTGTTCGTTTGCTGACTTTGGGTGAAGGTGCATGCACTTTTAGGCTGTCGTGAGGTGGATGGCTTTTGGGTGGGTGTGTGCCTGCGTTTTTGTATCTTGGGAGGGGGCTTCACAGACACACTGGGAGAGGACACAGGGGACGTGTGAATAGTAGTGGGGGTGGTGACTGCACGTGAGCGGGATGTGGTGGTGGGTGTGCTGGTGATGGTAGTAGTGGCTGTAGAGGTAGTGCATGCAGTTGTGTGTAGACGAGACTGGGAGGGAGGAGGGAGACGAGGAGGAGGGGGACACAGTGGAGGCAGTGGATGTTGGTGTGTCTGCATGGGCATGATGCTTGTGTGAGTGCCTGTGGGATGTGTGGTGCTTATGTTTGCCTGAGCTTCCCTTGTGTGTTGATGTGTGTGTGCATGCTGGTCTAGAGGTGTGCTTGGGATAGGCTGGGGTACAGGGGATTGGGTCTGGGTGGAGGAAATTGGAAGGGGGAGGCTAGAGACAGGGACAATGGCTGCCATCAGTGCTGAGGCCAGAGTCTGAAAAGCTCGCTCAACGGCCGCCTGACCAGAATGAATGGCCTCCAGGAATGCATTTGTTTGTTGCAACTGCCTTTCTACACCCTGGATGGCATTCAAAATGGTAGACTGCCAAACAGTGAGGGACCTGAGGAGGTCAATGGCCTCCTCACTGAGGGCAGCAGGGGTGACTGGGGCAGGGCCTGAGGTGCCTGGGGTGAAGGTAATGCCCACCCCCCCAGGTGAGCGGGCACGGGGAAAAGGCTGAAGGGCTGCTGGGAGGGGGGGCTGGAAGGGGGGGTGGCGGCTGTACCTGTAGATGGGGGTGGCACAAATGTTGCCACCACCACAAGGGAGATCCCAGCAGAGGACGAGTCCGTGTCACTGGTCTCAGATCCTGACCCCGCTGTGGAGCTCCCCTCGGTCCCACTGGTGAAGTCCGATTCCGTAGTGTGGCCCTCCATGGCCATGTGGGATGCAGCCCCCTCGTGCTCTGGTGCCACTGTTCCTCCACCTGATGATGCTAATGCACACAAGAACAGGGAGACCAGAAAAAGGGGGGGGGCAGAAGAAAGACATGTTAAGTGCATGCATTACCGCTACCGTTGGCGGACACCACAGACACAGAAGCCCCCTGCACTACGCCGCGCTCTTGGGCTCCACTGTTCAATTACTGGGAAATGTCCTACTAGGCTATGGACGACATCTGAACACATGGATGAAACAGGGACATGACTAGGTGTAGTTGGCACTCTACAGAGGTGTGGTGGGGTGCCACATGGCCTGCCTTACGGAGGGACCTTGCCTACGGAACTCGCCCTGGCCTAGGGAAACCCACAGCCCACCTCCCCCACCCAGACACCTCCACTGCGAGCAAAATCAGCAGAATGAGAGTGTACTCACCCTCTTGTGGCTGCTGTGATGCCCTCAAGCGCCCATCCAACTCCGGGTACGCCACCGCAAGGATCCTGAACATCAGGGGGGTCATGGTGCAACGGGCACCCCTCCCACATTGGGAGGCCATCCCCAGCTGAGCCTCCACCGTCTTCTTGCTCCAGCGGCGAATGTCCTCCCATCTTTTCCGGCAGTGGGTGCTCCATCTGTGGTAGACCCCCAGGGTCCGCACATCCTTGGCGATGGAATGCCAAATATATTTTTCGGGTGGGCGCTGACCTACATAAGCTGTACAGGGGGAAGAGAAACTTATTACCAACTGCACCATCAAAGTGATTGGCCCCCATCCCTACCCTTGCCATGTGGCACATACACTCACCATTGTTTCATGCACGCTGCACTCTTCTCCCTTCCTTCTTACATCCAGCCATCTCCACACAGGCATAGCCCATACAGCATGCTCCCAGTGTACTTACCTGTTTGTCTGGAGGACCGTAGAGTAGCTTGTACTGGGGGAGGACCCCATCCACAAGTTTCTCCAACTCCTCCGATGTGAAGGCAGGGGCCCTTTCCCCAGACACTCGAGCCATTGTCTCTTCCAGACCGAGGTCACAGCAGCACTGCAGTGGAGGTCCTCTCCTGTCAAAGATCAGGTATTGAGTGATTTAACAGATAAAAAAAGGCAGTCACGTCCGCGGCTGTGCGTACCATCACCTCCGGCGTACATCGTCATTGGCTCCTGTGACCCATAGGGTCCAATGTTAACCAATGCAGCATTGCGCTGCGGTCTTCGACCACCTACCGCGACGGTGTACAACGCCAGCGCAGTTACCTCACATCCCATTGTCCCACTTTACAGGTCAGGCAGCTGCCATTTCAGGGGCCCACATGGCTTCATTTTCAACTGCGTCACACATACCTAGGCCTAGACTCAACACACATACAGGCCACTTTTTAGATTATGATTGGTGTTCTGTGTAAGCTGTCGGTACGTACCTCTGAGTTGTTTGACTCTGTGCTCGCTGTTGTCCTTCATAGGCACCGTCCGCTGGGACATGTGAGGAGATGGCAAAATCCTCTGGTGTACCAACCGTTGGTGGACCTGTCGACAATGGAGGAAAGACGTGATAATCACAGACAGGCTTGACCGTGCCACAATCCAGGAACTGTGTACCCAGTTGGAGCCAGACCTGATGTCAGCTATCCGCCATCCCACAGGAATCCCCCCTCAAGGGCAGGTGCTGTCAGTACTCCATTTCCTTGCAAGTGGGTCATTTTAAACAACAGTGGCCATAGAATCAGGGATGTCTCACCCCATGTTTTCCAACGTGTTGTCCAGAGTGTTGTCTGCCCTGCTGAAACACATGCGGAGCTACATCGTTTTCCCTCAGGTGGAGGATTTGCCTACAGTGAAAGGTGATTTCTATGCCCTGGGGCATATCCCCAACATCATAGGTGCCATTGATGGGACATATGTGGCTTTGGTACCCCCCCACAGGAGTGAACAGGTGTACAGAAACCGGAAATGTTATCATTCGATGAATGTACAGATGGTATGTTTGGCCGACCAGTACATCTCCCATGTGAATGCCAAGTTCCCTGGCTCAGTGCATGATGCCTACATCCTGCGGAATAGCAGCATCCCTTATGTGATGGGTCAACTCCAGAGGCACCGTGTGGCTATTAGGGGAGCACCTGGAAGCTAGTCGGTGGGAATGGTTGTCTGGGTTTGGGGATATCCCTCAAGGTTAGTGTGTGTCTAACAGTTGTCCCTCGCCATTTGCAGGTGACTCTGGTTACCCCAACCTGTCATGGCTACTGACCCCAGTGAGGAATCCCAGAACAAGGGCAGAGGAACGCTACAAAGAGGCCCATGGGCGAACTAGGAGGGTGATCGAGCAGACATTCGGCCTCCTGAAGGCCAGGTTCAGGTGCCTCCATATGACAGGTGGATCCCTATTCTACTCACCAAAGAAGGTGTGCCAGATCATCATGGCCTGCTGTATGCTTCACAACTTGGCTTTGCGGCGACAGGTGCCTTTTCTGCAGGAGGATGGTCCAGATGGCGGTGTTGTTGCAGCCGTTGAGCCTGTGGATAGTGAAGACGAGAAAGCAGAGGAAGAAGCCATGGACAACAGGGACTCAGAAATCCAGCAATATTTCCAGTGAAACATAGGTAAGAATACAAACCTGCCTACTATATGTACTTAAACACTACTACCTCTCTACTGTCTGTCGTTTTCACCCAGTGTATGGTCACTGAGTTGTAACTTTCCCTTACGATTTCACAGATGTAGGTCCCACTGTGTGGCATCTGCTTTGATTCCTCATGGACTAGAGCTGTGTGACATAGGTATGTTGACATTACAAATGAAAGAGCTTTTTGCCACAGTAATTGCTAATACAGTATTCCGAAATCACAGACTGACTCCAGATTGTTTTGTGCTTTAAGGGTGTTTATTTTAGTGCTCAAAATTGGAGGGGGTAGCAAAATGGTGAGGGGTGATGGCGGAGGAATGTCCATGGCAGAGTCCAGTCTATTAGTGTCACAGGTGCATTGCCCAAATGGGCATAGGAAGTGGAGCTGGGGCAGTTTAAGGATGGACAGGGTGACAAAGTGGGACAGTAGGACGACAATCAGGGTGGTTTCATTTCTTGGCGGGGGTCTTGGCATCGTTCTCCGTCTTGTTCCTGGATCTCAGGGACCATTTGCAAGGTGGTTCTCCCTCTGCAGGGGGTGGGGTGCTGATGTGGTGGTCCTGTGGTGGTGCCACCTGTCCACTAGCGCCGGCGGAGGTGGTGGGCAGTTCATCGTCCAGGCTAGTGTCAGGGGCCCCTTGTAGTGCCACAGTGTCCCTCCTGGTGTTGAGTACTTCCTTCAGCACCCCTACGATGGTGCCCAGGGTGGAATTGATGGTTCTGAGTTCCTCCCTGAAGCCCATATATTGTTCCTCCTGTAGGCGCTGGGTCTCCTGAAACTTGGCCAGTACCGTTGCCATCATCTCCTGGGAGTGGTGGTGGGCTCCCATGATGGAGGAGAGGGCCTTGAGGAGAGTGGGTTCCCTGGGCCTGTCCGCCCCCTTTCGCACAGCAGCCCTCCCAGTTCCCCTGTGTTCCTGGGCCTCCGTCCCCTGGATCGTGTGCCCACTACCACTGCCCCCAGGTCCCTGTTGTTGTTGGGGTGGAGGGTTAGCCTGGGTTCCCTGTAGTGGTGGACACACTGCTGATTGACGGGTCCTGGGGACTGAGGTATGGGCCCACTGGGTCGGTGCTGTGCTGGTGTTTCCAGAGGGGGTAAGCTCTGTGGTGGCCTGTGACTGGGTGTGGGAAACCGACTGTCCCGAGGTCCCCAATGGGCCGTGCTGGTCATCTAGATCCAGCTGGACAGAGGTGCTGTTATCACTGTGGGCCTCTTCTGCTGGTGGTGTGGACATGTGTGGACCCTCCTGTCCGGTGACATTGGGTAGGTGTCCTGCAGGGGTATAAAAGGATTTTTATTACATCTGTGTGTGGCATGGTGTGCAATGGGTGGGTGACGGTGTACCCCAGTGCTTGCATTCCTGTGTGGGACCTTGTGTGATGATGGTTTAGCGGGATGTATGGGTATGTGCAGTGGGCATGCTTTAGTGATGGGTGTCCATGCTTTGCTGTTGCATGCAGGGCTTGGGGTTAGAATGTGTGGTTTGTGATGTTGGGACATTTGTGAGGAGTTAGAGTGATGGGGGTGAGGGTAAGGGTGGGGGTATTTGCTGGCATGCAGGTAGGGTGGGGGATGTAATAGTTAAGATTTGACTTACCAGAGTCCATTCCTCCACCTACTCCTACGAGGCCCTCAGGATGCAGAATCGCCAAGACCTGCTCCTCCCATGTTGTTAGTTGTAGGGGAGGAGGTAGGGGTCCTCCGCCAGTCCGCTGAACCGCCAGGTGGTGTCTTGAGACCACCGAACGCACCTTGCCCCGTAGGTCGTTCCACCTCTTCCTGTTGTCCTCCTGATTTCTTGGGTGCTGTCCAACTGCATTGACCCTGTCCACTATTCTTCGCCAGAGCTCCAGCTTCCTTGCAACTGAGGTGTGCTGCACCTGTGATCCGAATAGCTGTGGCTCTACCCGGATGATTTCCTCCACCATGACCCTGAGCTCCTCCTCTGAGAACCTGGGGTGTCTTTGCCGTGCCATGGGATGGTGTAGGTGATAAGTGGGGTGGTGTGTGGGGTGATAAGTGTGCTGATATGTAGTGGTGTGTAGTGTGAGGTGCGTGGAAGTTATGTGGGTGATGGTGTTGTGTGCCTGTGGATGCTAGTATTGTTGATGGTGGTGTCTCTCTCTGGCCTTCGTTCGTGATTTTTGGTCATAGTGGTTTGTGGGTGATGCGGGTGTGTGTTATATATTGTATTGGGTGTGTGGGAGTGGTGTGTGTATGTGTATCAGGTGTGTATTTCGAATTGTCCAAAGTGGCTGTGTTTTGTAAATGTGTGTGTATTTTGAGCGTGGCTGTGTGTACTGCCAATGGAATACCGCGGTTGAAAGACCGCCGCGTGGATTCGTGTGTCGTGATAGTGTGGGCATATTTCTGTTGGCGTAATGGTGGAGGTTTTGTTTTCGCCAGTTTATCACTGACCTTTGGTGTGGCGGACTTGTGTGGGTGTCTGAATTTTGGCAGATTCCGTGCTGTGGGTCATAATGGCTGTGGCGGTTTTCCGCGGCGGTGTGTTGGCGGTCTTCTGCACGGCGGTATGCGGCTTTTACCGCCAATGTTGTAATGACCGCTATTGTGAACAAAAGAGCAATGATGCAAACACATCCATCAAGGATTTTCAAGCTCACACTGTGGAGAAAACACACTAACTTTGCCTTAGCAAAGCTGAAAAAGTCTCCTGGCGACAGTGGGCAGGAAGCCTCCAGGCCCTCACAGTCCCTGCTGGCTCCCAACTTACAGTGGGAGCTGGTATTGCTTCCACACGCAGGGAGCAGAGAAAAGTCTTGCTTCCTGCGTGCTGGAGAAACCCTTTCATCTGTTTTCCTGGCCAATTGACCGCAGGCAGGAAAACAGATGAAAAGTCCACTCCCAGCGAGCAGTAGCAGTTTTCCTGCTTCTGTCCACTAGGAGAAAACGTATAGTTTTCTCTCGCTGGGTGGGAGAAACTACTATCTCCAGAGGGTGCTCACCTTGGTAGCTAGGGAGCGGGCCCTGGGGGGGTGGTGGTCCCCAGGGCCAATAATGGCTGCTGGAAGGAAGCCATGTGACCTCCCTACTTTCAGTTTGAATGGGCAGACCTCAGTAAGGTGGTTGTCCTGGGGGGGAATATGGTCAGGAAAGGGGCTGTGCGGCTCCCTCCCCCTTTATTTACATACGTTCCCCCAGAAGTGGTGGTCCCCGGGCCCCACAAGGCCATTGAGGGGGGTCCACAAGGGCCCCCTCCAATTCATTCCTTAAGCACCAAGGAGGTAGTGGTCTCCAATGCTCTTCCCGGCCACAAGAGGCGGGTGTTCATACAAACCCCCTCCAATATTTAAATAAAGCACAGGGTAGGTGGTGATCTAAAAAGCCTGAGGAGGGGGGGTTGCGTGAACCCCCACCATCTTTTTTTATGCGGCATGCCCCTCGGACCTGGCCCATCCAGGGGCTAATTTTTAATCAAGCATGGTTTTGTAGGAAACAATTTTAAAAAATGCCTTTTGGTCCTAGTGAGGTCACTTGGGGAACCCATCAGCAAGGCTGGGGGATCAGGGTATTTATATCCTGCCCCCTTTTCTTTATTTTTTACATTCTTTTTGGGACTTGGCTGAGTCTGAGCCCTAAAATGGCTGCCAACACTTCCTGGTTGAAGTTTTGGCAGCCAATCAGAAATCAGCACGGGAATGTTGGGTCCATAGAAGATCCATGTGGCTAGTTATCTATATTTCTTTTCCTTTAATTTCTCAAAAACTACTGAACGGATTTACACCAAATAACAAAAGGAGCTCTTTCTGGACCAAGAACTACCATTCTACCAAATTTGGAGTAATTAGACACACGCTGCAAAACCCCTTTTTACAGGATTAACAAATAAGCTTCCAGGCACTGATACTCTAATGGCAAAACTGAGGTTGAGTTAACTTTGACAGACCAACTACAGAGATTAGAAAGACTGTCCAAAAAACTATCTAAAACGAGAGGCAAAGTTTCTACAGAATTATTAATACAATAAAAAGATTCAGAGAGGCCTCTGAATCTATATAATTCCATCATTCCCCAGCCCTGATCCTGAGATGCTGCAGGAATGGGCAGACATTTCAACACAAAGTCCTGGAGTTGAAAATCTTGATAACATATGCTCATTCAGAGCAAGAAAAAAATATTAAAAGAGATTGAATTGATAATGGAATGGCTCAAATTAAGACCAGAGAATGGAAAGGAGAAAATTTATAAATTCCTAAAGGAGATGAATGATAAAGTGGACAAACTAGTAGAAGAAACCACATTTTGCAAAAAAAGAATATTTCTGAGGGATGTGCAGAATTATCAAAAGGGGATGCATCCTGACATTCAATAGAAAATGAGATTTTCTGTACTGAGAAGAGGTGTGAATTAAAACACAGATGCAGGCAGATTCCACAAGGTTAAAGAGGGAACTTGAATTCACAGTGCAGAGTGATATTTCAGAACTGTGGGAAGGCAGCCTATTGGAAGGAGAAACAACAAATAGACCAATGATTTTAAATTCATTTCACCGGCTCAGAAAGGGCCAGATAAAAACAACACCCCCACTGAAAGGAAGAAGACGAGGAAGCAGAGGAGGTGGAAACAGAGGTAGAGGAAACAGAGAAGAAAGAAGAAGAAGGGACACAACCACAGTGGGAACGAAGAGGGGCACAACACATGAGAAACAATGGAGATGGTAAATAAAAGCACAATCAATCTATCTAGTAGGACAATTACACCTGATGCGTAAAGAGTGTTAGGGTTGGGCCAGACCTTCTGTCCCACTATGAGATTTGACTATGTATCAACAAGAATAGAATTATTTAGACTGGTTATAAAACTGAAATTAAAGAAACTTTTTCTTTCTAAAATTAAATCTGAACAAAGCAAATGCAATAAAACTTTACCTGGTTTGTACAATCTGAAAATAAGTGATGTGGATATGCTTGTTACACTACATTAATTGGAAAGTGGTAACACAAGAGGAGAAGAGAATGTAGAGAAGTTTTTGGATGATCTCAGGATAATGTGTGATAGAAGTATTCCATTCATTTCAAACCTAGCTCTACATTTGCACCACACTCCACCTTTAACATGGTAGACATTTTACATGAAACAACTATGCGAGAACTGGCACACAGAAAAGTGATAGAGGATTAGCAGAAGGCAAAATTATAGTAATTCATCCAGCTGCTAAGGATGGCAATGTGGTAATACTGTTGATGAAATGTTTAAAGCAGAAGCCATGAGACAACTCAGTGTGCAAGACTGTCATATAGTTATCACTAAAGAGGCCTACCATTCTATGCTACTTTCATTGTGTGACATGATAAAGAATTGGAAAGATCAAGGCTTACTAGAACAAGAGGAGTATGATTTTTTGAAGTGTGATTTTCCATGTACTCTTGTTCTCTACCTCTTACCTAAGTTCCATAAACATGCCAGCAACCTACCGGGAAGGCCAAAAGTATGTTCTATTGGGAGCCTTCTGGGGCTAGTTTGTTCACTATTTTATAAAACCTTATGTGATGAGTCTGCCCTCTTTTGTAAAGGATACAAAAGGCTTTCTGAAGAAGATAGAAGGTGTTTCTTAGGAACAGGACCATAGGTTTATGACATCAGATGTCACCTCATTATACACAAGTATCAGGCATGAGGACAGACTAGAGTCTATGGAACATTTTCTCAGGGCCATGCTAGTTAGCTTATTAGCACACACTAAAAAGCTATTAGAGATGGTGAAATATTGCCTAGATAATAATGTGTTCATGCTTGATGTTGTATTGTACAGACAAAAACAGGGGACTGTGATGGGCACCTGCTTTGCTCCAAGTTATGTGGGGTTCATGATGGGCAGGTGGGAGGATCACGTGTCCATTGCAGAAAAGACCAATTCAGGGTCGGAGCATGTTATACTTTGGCTTTGACACAATGATGACTTTTTTTTCTGATTTGGCAAGGAACTAAGGAATTGACAGAGGAGTTGGTGAAAGCTCTGAATACAAATTATTACAAGCTCATATTTATATCTGAGATCAGTAGATTCAAGATAGCATCCTGTATGTGGAAATAGAGAAAAGAAATTACACTGCACTATGTTATTCAGGAAATTGACAGCAGGCAATACCATCCTGCATGCCGGAAGTGACCACCTGGAACCACTGAAGTGGAGCCCTCCTCAGGGAACGCAGAAAATGTAGCACAGAGGAATCCTACAATAACAAACAGACTATGATAAGGATATTTTAGGGAAGAGGTTAACCGAAATGGGTATTAGAGAAAGCAATAAGGAGGGTAAAAGAGTAAACCAGATAATCCCTGCTCTTTGAACAAACTACAGTTACCCTTAGAGAAGAAGCAATGTAACGTATAGATTCATAACAATGTTTAACGAAGACTCTAAAGAAATCAAGAACATCATATCAAGAAATTGGTAGATGCTTAAATGTGGCCCTATCATACAGATCACTACAAATGAGATACCCAGCAGTACATACAGAAAAGAGAGTTCCCTTAAAGATCAAAGTAAACTCAGGGGAAATCAGGTACAAAGTATACAGAATTGAAAAGGCTTCATTCCCTGTAGAATCTGCAAAGTGTGAAGAAATAGTGTGCATATAAGAAAATACACTGTTCCTCACAGTAAGGGTACAAGGGAAATAAAACAACTCCTTACTTGTAATTCTTATTTTGTGATCTATGTCCTGGTGTATCCATGTGACAAGCGATACATAGGGAGTGCAATTCATCCCGTAAATAAATGTTCCTTAAACACATGAGGGCAATAGATAATATTGAAAGCACTACCCTGTAGCCCGCCCCTTTGCAGAATATCATTTCAGCAAAAGGAATATGCTGAAGTACTTTGCCATTGAGCAAGTGAACAATGAGTCCAGATAGGGCAGTAGAGCACTTAAAATAAGAAGCAATCCAAATATATTATAGTGTTGGAAACAAATAAATTCAGCTGGACTCAAGGTGAAAGAGGACTTAAGAATTTATATAGGAGAATAGAGACATTGAATCTTGAATGTTCTCTGTCCTTTCCTTTTAGCTTTCAGACAAGAACCAGAATCTCGTTTTAATGTATGTTTTATTTGTTTCAGGAAAGAGAGGAAGGGGTTTTGTAGATGGAAGCTGAAGGCAACACAATCGGCTCAATTTACAAAACCTACCTTTTTCTTTGTTCCACATAAGAAGCCAACTTCCAGTTAAAAGATTAAGCTAAGACCTCAATTTGATTATTCATATAATTGTTACTGTTGTGATAATTATTGAGATAAAATGTCATAAAACAAGGTCATTGGAAGCTGATACTCATTGCCCACTATAGCCACAACAGTGTTTGCAGTCACATGGAGTAGATTATACCTATAAATATGAGGAGCATTGGCAACCTATTAAGGGATGTTGACATGGGCCAAAGCAATGATTAAACATGAATGCCAAATCACAGCAGAAACTATACAGTAGGGCTGACTTGAGTCAAATGAAAATTTTATTTTTTTGATTATTAGATGTTCATTACCTGGGTAGCTTATCATAAATGTGGCATTATTTTGAAGTATGTGCACTAAAGTCCATTAAGAAGCAAAATCCACATAGCTGTGGGGACAGGTATTAACATATTCAGACTAGAGTTCAATCAGGTCTTTGCTCAAATCATTTATTTGTGTAATTTGCATAGTTTTCCACATCTTTGGTATTATTTTGAATTAATCACAATATGTTAATTAAGATGTTGAGTAGTTTGCACTAATGCACGGTATGTTTAGAGCACAGTGAACAAGACCTTGTGTGGTTGAAATGCATCGAGAGTTTGGGGGGAGTAAAACATCTTAGTACAGCATGCCTATTGCACGTTTTTCTCTAAAGTTGGATGAGGCTATATCTAGATATACATATATATAAATGTATATATATGTATATCTAGATATAGCCTCATCCAACTTTAGAGAAAAAACAAAGGTTATAGTTAGGCTCACATTTTAAACATACAAAGGCATAGAAATTCACCGTGATCCCTGCTGATTATTATTTTGGGCCCTTTACGGGTTATCTGGGACTGCGGGGGAGCATCAAGGCCTCCCCCAGGGTCCCATTACTCCAACAAGCAGGCAGTTGCTTTTAACAGCAGGTCCATGCTTGCTGGAACAATGTTTTCATCTATCTACCCTGCACGCATATCTGCATGCATGGAAGACAGATTAAAACTCCTCTTTCTGACAGCAGGACCTGTTTGACAGGTACCACTGTCAGAAATCAGAGTGTTTGCTGCCAGCACCTGGGCTCTCTTGCTGAGAGTCCTGACTTGCCAAGTGGTGCCAAATCTAGTTCCTGGACCCTTGGAAGTGAACTCTGGTGCACCGAAGAAGAAACTAAGCACATCAACTCCAGAGCGACTTCAGAACCGGCGCTGCTGTCTGACTCCGTGCTGCTGCCTGCACAGGAGCCATGGTCCTCGCTGAGTACAATGACTGCAACCTGCAACACAGGCCAGACCCTGCTGCAGTGCCCCCGAAGTCCTGTCACAGAGTGAGTCCTGAGTGCCATGTCCATGATATCCATGACACCTGACTCCGCTGCAGCACCTGTGGCCCCATGGTGTGTTCAGGACACCACAAAGTCGACGCCCCGCATCTTGACTTGCTGGATTCATCGACCCCGTCTTGTCGTAAGGAACCGATGCCTCACCACCGACGCCGCATCACCTCCCCTGCAACTATAAGGAACCAACGCCTCACCTCCCCTGTCTAGCAGTAAGGAACCAACATCTCATCTCACGGGTAGCAGTAAGAAACCAATGCCACACCAGCTCTAGCAGCGCCTCACCTCCCCGACTCCATGCAACTTCTTTGTTTTCCATGGTACTGTGCCCGTGGTCCATGTGACTCTGTGTCGGGCCCGTACTCCCTTGCAAGTGGTGTCGGACTGTTGGAAGTGATTCTGTCAAAATGCTGTGAGAGCCCCAGTTGGAGCTATTGCGTTTCTAAGCACTATACTATGATTAAATATTTGAAAATTCATATCTTTGTTTGTGTGTGTTGGATTTTTGTCATTTTGGTCTTGCTTTACTCAGATAAGTATTGGCTATTGTTTTGCTGTGGTGTTTTCACTGTGTTAATATGTGTGTGTGTGTACAAATACTTTACACATTGCCTCTGAGACAAGCCTGGCTGCTTGAGCCAAGAGAACAAGGGGGTGAGAAGGGGTTATCTTAGCTGTGTGACTCCATTACCCTGACTAGAGTGAGGGTCCCTATTTGGACAGGGTGCAAACCACCACCAACTAGAGACCCCATTTCTAACAGAAAGGAACAACATGAGACAGTTCATTTTGTCATAGAAATTATGTTTAGTTCTGTGGAAAGAAAAATTAGGACATGTTTTAAGTGAGTTCTAAAATATCTTCCTAGTATACTTCCAACAGGAACAGCCTGTCAGTTCATTCCCTTGTGTTCTACTGCAGCCTCCCAGAGTGTTCTAAAGACCAACTAGAGCTCGAACAGTCGTACTTATGACAAAAGTGTCACACCTGAAGACATCTTGATTGAATCAAACTGATAAAACTTAAAACATTTAACTTAGAAAGGAGCATAACGGGAGGTTTCATTTTGTCATACAAATTATGGTTAGTGCTGTAGAAAGAAAAATTAGGACACATTTTAATTGAGTTCTCAAATATCTTCCTCTTCTATTTCATGAAAACAGTCTGACATGTAGACTGTAACATGCTCTTTCAACAACAGCAGCAGACTGCCAGTTAACTCTCTGGTGATCAGCAGTTTAGTACGGTGTTCTAATGAGCAACTAGAGTGCTAACAATCTGAATTTATGCAAAAAGTGTGCCTCATCTTACCACCATCTTGATAGAATCAAAATGGAAAACTGAAAGCAGTTTTTTTACCGAGGATACTGCAGTAAATGAGGAGATTAGGGAACTTCATAACAAATAAGTCTCCCAAGATGGCCACCAGATAGAAAGGGAGCCCAAATGTAGCATATTTACCACCCAAATATATCCCAAGTACAGTCCAATGACAGAAGTGTGGAATGCACTTCTTTTTTTGTTTGTTTTGTGTTTTTATATAGTGCAGACTTGACCCAAAGGTATTGGAGTGCTTTACATGAGCATCAGTTGCATTACACAAGGGCAAACTTCTTTTGGGCTTTAGGTATGGAGAGATTAAATGGTTTGCCCAGAATCACAGGATGTCAAGCCAACACCGAAACTCATACCTGGTTCCTCAGTTGCAAAGTCTGCAGCCCTGTCCGTAACCCCATATTCTCTTCCCTTAACTGTAATATATAATCAAGTCATCAACTGGATAAAAAAACATCAAGAAAGCAAATAATTTAAAAGTGCTTTGTCGTTATTTGAGAACTCAGAAATTATGTCCTCATTTTAGTGTTTTAGAGCACTCACCATAATTTCTATGCCAATAAGACCCTCTCATGTTTATAATTTCTAAAGAAGATGCTTTAGATATTACAGTTCTGATTACATCAAGATGACGGCAGGTGTGCCACACTTTTGTAGCAAATATAGAATGTTAGAAATCTAGTTGTTCATTAAAATACTGTGGGGAGGCAGATGTCAGAGGCACACACTGAGATAATTGAGGGCAGGGAGGTGGGTGCAGAGGCAACAAATTGACCATGTGGGCAGGCAGGAGGGGCAGTGGCAGCACAACAGACCATGGAGGGCAAGGGAAAGGAGGACAGGGGCAACAAACCAACCATGCAGGGCAGGCAAGAGAGACTGTGGCAATATAACAGACCATTGAGGGCAGAAGGAAGAGGCAGTGGCAGTATAAACACACATGCCAAAAGACCCAGTTCTGGCAGGAGACTCCCGATATTTTTAAGTCCAAGAGGTCTTTTTTATCTGTCTCCTGACTAAAATCTCCTGTTTTCCAATTAAGTCAATAGGGAAAATCAATTCCCCAGGTTTATTTTTCAAAATCTCCCTCTTACCAAGTTCAAAATGTTGGCAAGTATGAGTGTCCAGAGGCACCAAACTGACTTTACAGGGCAGGCGTCAGGGGTTGCAGCAGCACAATACACAGGGCAAGTGGGATCGCAGTGCAGAACAATGGACCATGGAAAGCAGTGGAGAGAGGACAAGGCCATGCATATGGGCAACAGAGAGCAGAGGGTAAAGAGGCAAGGACATCAAACTGACCATACTGGATAGACAGGAACAATAGTTGCAGCATAACAGACGATGCAGGGCAGAAGGGTGGGGGCAGGGGCACAACAATGAACTAGACAAGGCAGGAGGGAGGGGATGGGGCCTACAGATGAAAAATTGAGGGCAGGGGACTAAGGGGCAGGGCTGGAGCAGTAAGATTAAGATGGAGGGCAGATGAGATAAGCACTAGAAGCACAACACACCATGGAGGGCAACACAAGGCTATAAAGGCATATACACAGGCAATGGAGGGAAGGTGGAAGGGGCTCAGGGACAGAAAGCTGATCACATAGGGCAGGTGGGAGGGGCTGTGGCAGCACAGAAGGCCATGCATGGGAAGCAGGAGGATTAGTGGCAACACAAAGGCCATGGTGAGCAAGAGGGAGGGGACAGGAGAATGCACAAAGGACCATGGAGGTTAGAAGGGATTGGTAGGGGCTGGACACAGACAAGAGAGGGCAGGGTAAGGTCCTTCACAACAGACCACGCAGGGTAGGCAGGATGAGCAGTTGCAGCACAACAAAGCATGGAGGGCAGAAGGGAGTGGCAGCAAAATGGACAATGGAGGACAGGAGGGAGGGAATAGGGGCATGGAATTTGGACCGACAGGGCGGAGGTGGCAGGAACAGGCAGCAGTTATCTGGCCATGCTAGGCAGGTGGGAGGGACAGTTGCAGCTCAATAGGACACTCAGAGTAGATAGGAGGGGCATGGTGGGCAAAAAGGAGCGAGCAAGGGCAAGCACACAGATATTGGAGGGCTGGGAGAAGGTGGGTAGTGGCAGCAAGCTAAGCACAGAGGATAAGCAGGAGGGCAATCCTGAGGCACAGAATTGGACAATGGAGGACAGAAGGAGTGGGCAGGGACATCAAGCTAAGAGGAAGGCATTGGCAGCACATGGGACTGTGCATGGCAAGATTGAGGGATCAGGTGCATGGAATTGGACAACAGAGGGTAAGCAGGAGGTGGATGGGGCAGCAAGCTAGCTGTTCAGGGCAGGCAGGAAAGGCAGTTGCAGAATGATGGCCACACATGTCTTAATGAGGGAGCAGGGGCATGGACTTGGACATTAGATGGAAAGGAGGAGGGGTCAGGAACAGCAAGCTTGGGTGAGGGAAGCACAATGCTAGGCTAGTCCCTACGACCAACCTCCCACCAATGTGCATTGCGGTGGGCATTTTAGTTAACAGAAAAAAAACTAGAACTTCTCTGAAAAAACTAAGGGCCAGATTTATGCTTTTTCACCCAAAACTGCGTGAAAAGGTATAGCGCCGCCTAGTGCCATTCCAAGATGCCGGCCGGGCACCATATGTATGGAATGGCGCTAATGTCCTGTTAGCATCCTTGAAAAGGACGCTAAAAGGGCGGGGGAGGCGTAGGGGAAACTCATGCTTGTGCGCCAAATTATGGCACTACACTGCTTAGAGCCAGAAAACTTCCTC
The DNA here is from genome assembly GCF_031143425.1 of Pleurodeles waltl. Classification (NCBI taxonomy): domain Eukaryota; kingdom Metazoa; phylum Chordata; class Amphibia; order Caudata; family Salamandridae; genus Pleurodeles; species Pleurodeles waltl. Next base: position 727,937,491 of record NC_090439.1, read on the forward strand.
TAAGCAGTGTAGTGCCATATTCTGGCGCACAACCCCCATGGACATGGCTCCTGTCTTAGTAAAGAAAGGAGACAAGCCCACCACCCCAAAGGCCATGCCCAGGGGACGCCGTGCAAGGAAAAAATAAAAATACTTACTGGGACTTACCTGGGATGGGTCCCCCATCCTGTGGTGTCCCTCTGGTGTGGGTGGAGGAGTCCCTGGGGCCAGGGATGGGCACCTGTGGGTACTTTCCATGGTCTCTGACCATGGAAATATGCTTACAGGTCCCCTGACGCCTGCCCATACCCAGACGTTAAATAATGGCGCTAAGCAAGCTTAGTGCCATTATTAAAGGCCCCTGTGCTGGATTTTAGCACGGGGATAAATATGGAGCAAAGGCCATATTGTCCTTTTCTAAATGGGAACACCCACCTTGCATCTCATTGACGCAAGGTAGGGTTTCACGTCCAGAAAACGACTTTAACTCCATAACTTTGGCGCTAGACGTGTCTCGTGCCAAAGTATAAATATGGAATTAGGTTTGCGCTGAATTATCGTTAAAAAAAAATGCCATTAATTCAGCGCACACTAAGTATAAATATGGGCCTAAAGGTTACAGGGACATTGTAGTAAGGGAATAGAATTTAAAAAAAACGTAGAAATTCACTAAGGTAACTGTAACTATAACTTAGGCCCTCGCCATGCACTGCTAATTACCCCAGATCATACATCACTCATGACATCTTTTATGACATCATTGGTAATATCACTGTAACATTTGCAGTACAATTTTTGATGAGAAACCTACATGGCAAGAGTGCAAGTTATATTTATCTTAGGACACAAGCTATAGTTACTTGAAATAACTCTAACTTTAACATCTAAAGTTATATGGTTTTGTGCTTGTAAAAATCTGAACTTCACGATAATGTCCCAGTAACCTTTGGTTTTTATAGATATATACATATGTATATATATATATAGATATATGTAAACAGTTCCTCCAAAATCATAGACGAATGCCCGGACAACAAGTTGAAATCATATACACATTTAATACCAAAATGTTTCCTCTCAAAACAACGCGTTTCAGCCGTAGCCTTGCTCACGTATAGTGTGGGAATTGGCTGCACACATTAAGTAACCTTATCTTCCATAAACATAAATGAAGGACTAACATCAACTTCTATTTACAAATAGCAAAACGTGTAGGCGCCATATTTGAATAACCAAATATGCATGAAACAGATCTTAAAACACACAAACAGTTCATATGCCATATGGCTATTTATCATAAATATATCATAAATATGCCTATATTAGTTTTAATAAATACTTATAATAGTCATATTTCATTAATTAATGTTGATTACATTTTTTATTATGATAAAACCCTTAATAAGATAGAATAAAGCAGTATGACATATATATTACTGTAAAACTCAATTTTTTAAAGTCTATATAAGTTCATAATTCCTTTAATATTGAGCAATAGATCAAGGAATCCATGCTATAACTGAGTATAGACCATGCTATAGTTGCGCCATCCCAATCCTATGTGAAATCCCAAAAGAGTCTAATGAACTCCACAATAAGTTTTTTTATATCAAATCCTTGGTTATCAGTATCAGTGCACACCCCAATCTACACTACTGTGTAAAAAAATATATAAACACAAAAATGTTTAAATTTTTTTAATATTTTAAATAATATGAGATGCATAAATATCGTTAAAATTGTTATTACAAAATTAATTAGCAGCAAACAAAATCAGCAAACTGATTCAGCCCAAATTTACATTCATTTCCTCACTGGAATTTAAGCCTGTAGGACTCAGGGTATTAAGCCTAATAATCATCTTGGATTCCAGAATCCTCATTCTTCTCTCTCTGTTACCACCCCTAACAGTGGGTATGATTTGTCCTTAAAGATTCTTCATGTACCAACACATCAACATCCAAGAAACTGTCCAAGCGCAGTTTTCTTATCAATAATGTTATTGCAAACATTGCATTGATATAAAAAATGCTGTACAAGAGCTCATCAATGGCATAGTATGTGGAGTAATTAGCTGTGCATGGTGAAGGCACAAATTATAGATACCTTTGGGTGCAAATTATAGTTACTTGAAATTACTCTAACTATAACTGCTGAATTTCTATGATTTTGTATGAGTAAATTCAGAACCAAACCATAACGTCCCTGTAACCTTTGTTTTTTTCAGTGAATTTCTATTTTAATTACTATGCATTATTTCAACCTCCGCAGTGCACGGCCTTTGGCTAGGCCTGCAGCCAGACCTTGCAGCCAAGCCCTTAGAACCACCCAACCCAGCGCCACACATGGCCTTTGGCCATGCGCAGTGCAAGTTGGCCACAGAACCACTTTCTGCAACCATTTGCAGCCCCATTTCAAACTCCCTTCAGACCCTAGGGACACCACACCCTGGGGCCGTTTTTAAATTAAGTAGGGAGGGGCACATGGTCCCCTCTCCATCAGTCAATAGTGGTTCCAGGAACCCCATCTCTTGGGACCTTTGTTTTCTGGAGATTGGGGGGATGGGGGGTTCACCATTCCAGTGGCCAAATTATAATAACAAAAGGGAGGGGGCCATGTGCCCCCCCCCCAAGCCTTAATAGGACCTGGGTACCCCATCCCCCGGGCCACACTTAACTTAAAGGGGAGGTGGGTGTTTGGCCCTCAGCCTCCCTCCCTGAGCATATTGTGGCCCTGGGGAACCCATCCCCCCCGGGGCCTCTCTTACTTTTATGTAGGTGCCCACCGTACACCCACCAAACAGCAAGTTGAGGAGGGAAAATTGGGTGCAATTAGCAGTACACAAGTTAAAATTACTTCAGAAAGCTATAAACCATGAATTTCAGTTGTGTTGTATGTTTAAAATGTTACATTGTTACTGACATTTTCACCTAACTATAATGTTACTATCCCAACTCATGTGTCCAACCCATTGCTGCAGCTCCGTATTGAAGCCACTTCAGGCCCGGAGACCCCATCCCCTGTGAGCATTCCTTTTTTTAAAGGGGAGGGGGCACACAGCCCCCTCTGTGAGTCACCTCAGATTAGGTCCCTGGGAGGAATCCTTGAGGCATGGAGAGGGGGGGCCTACACCCACGTCCCTTATTTGTTAGTACAACCGGAAGGGATGTGTCCCTGAGCCCTTCTTGAGGCCCAGGGAGGGAGCCCATGTGTGCCCACTCAAAAGCAACACTTTGTGGCGCCTCCAGGGCCAAGATCCAGTGCATGATGTTTTTTATTAATAACGCAGGAGCCCACACTTAAAAAAAAAAGTTACCACAGTTTTGAGTATCCTCAATGAATTCATGCCAGAATGAAAAAACTAAAAAAAAAAAAAGAATTATTGGTACCTGGCAGGGTCCCCACCATCAGGCCTAGACTGTCAGGGTATCAATACCCTGCCCTCTATGACTATTTAAAAAATAAATTCTAGGACTCAGAACTCAGTCCTGAGTCCTAAGATGGCTACTGCCACACCGTTGTTGATGTGGTGGCTGCCAATCACATCTCAGCATAAGATTTGTCAGGTCAGCATAGTCTCCGCCGCTTGATATATACAACGTTTTTGAGTCCTACTTGATCAAAAACTACTGAATGGATTTATACCAAATCACAAAAAGCATTCGTTCTGAGCCAAGATCTACCTTTCTACCAAATTTTATGTGAATCCATTTAGGTGTTAGGGCTGTACCTGTGTCTAAAATTCCTCTGGAGAAATGAATGGGGAAAACAAGCCCTGCACTCTTTTTTTAACCCTTTTTTGGGGATTTGGCTGAAGCTGAGACCCAAAATGGCTGCCAACACTTCCTGGTTGGCAGCCAATCAGATCTCAACATGAGAGCTCCTGGATCAGCGTATCCTCTGCTTCCCTATATATCTATATTTCTTTTTCATTCAATGTCTCTAAAACTACTGAAAGGATTTACACCAGATTACATAAAGAACGATCTGCATTACAAGATCTAGCTTCTTGCCAAATTTGGTGTAATTTGATTCTGCATTTCAGGCTGTAGGCATGTCTGAAGAGTTTATGGGAAAATTCATTGGGAAAATGCATTTTGGGAACTCCCTTTTCTCAGCCCACACTTGATGGATCACCCCAAAACTTCAAGTAAGTGCTGAACCGACTGTTGTATTAGTTTTGAAAATTTCGTGAAGATTCGTCAAATGGTGCTAAAGTTATTGGCAAAACAAAAAACGCTTTTCCTATTTAAACTACCTCCTAACTATAACTACCTACTGGCACTACTAGGTAATATATATATATAATATGTAGGTGATCTATCTATCTACAAATATATATATATATATAGATTAGATATAGATATATATAGATATATACATTACCTAGTGGCAGTCGTCATTAGGTAGTTACAGTTGAAACCTATTTTCTATAGAAAAAGCTGTTTTTTACTTGCCTATATCTTTGGTGCTGCTTGACGAATCTTCAGGAAAATGTCCCCAAAAAATTGGCAGTCACATGAGCTGCTGTCTGGAAAATTTCAGCGGGGACTGAGATTAAGGGGGGGGTTGAAATTTAGAGTATTTCCAATGTTAATTTCAATATGAAAAATTGAACAGCGGTAGAGTCAAACTACTGATGCAATTACTCCAAATTTGGCAGAAAGGTAGCTCTTGGTCCAGAAAGAGCCCTTGTTGCTATTTGGTGTAAATCTGTTTAATAGTGTTTGCGAAATTAAAGAAAATCCAATCTTGTATATATAGGGATGTGAAGGATTCCCAACCCCTCCAGATCTCGTGGTGAGATCTGATTGGCTGCCAACACCTCAACAAGGAAGTGTTGGCAGCCATGTTGGGACTCTGTTTGAGCTGAGACCTCGACGAAAATGTTAAAAAAACTAAAAGGGGCTGGGGACAGACACCTTGACCCCTTAGCTCTGGTGGTGGGGTCCTAGAGGGACCCCCCTGGTCTAAAAAGCATTTTTTAAAAATTTACCGTGGGAGTCATGGCAGATCTGGGGATCCGCTGTAAATAAAAAAAAAACAAGAAGCGCAGCCTCCTGCGCTTTGTCTTTTTTAAGCCCCTGGGTGGGGCAAGTCCTGGGACATTGTTTATTTCTAACGGGGGCCGCCTGTCCCACCCGTGTAGCACCAGGGACCTCCACCTCTCCAGGGCAATGCAGTAAATATGTGAAGTGAAACCGCACACCCCCCACACCCCGGGGACCACCACCTCCTCAGGGCTAATTGTTTTATTTCTGTTGGGGAGGTCCATCGGCCTCCTCCACAGCCACAGGAACTGCCACCTCCTCTGAACTTTTAGCAGGATTAATGTGGGGGTCTTCCTCGCCCCTCTCAGCCCCAGGGACCACCACTTCCCTGGGGCTTTAAGCAACATTAATGTGGGGGGGCTGCCTGGCCCCCCAGCAACCCCAGGGACCACCACCTCCCCAGTACTTTAAACAATTAATACATGAGAGGGTGCCCAGCTCCTCAGCAGCCCTGGGGACCACAACCTTTCTGGGGCTATCTTTAAATTATGTGTGGGGGGGTGATGGTGCCCTCCAAAAACCTGGGGTCCACCACCTCCACTGGGGCTTCAAACAATTAAAACACGATGGCATAACCCCCCTCAAAGCCCCAGGGACCACCACCTCCCCAGGGCTTCTTCCACATTCGAGGGGGGCTGCGCAGCCCCCCTCGAGGAGTCAGTGATGGCCCTGGGGACCACTGAATCCCAGGGCTGGCACCTACTATGTCACAGAGGAACCAACCTGAAGCATAGCTGTTTGCTGTGGATATTGGCTACAGCTTTGACAGCTGCAGCCAAGTCACAGCAAACACTGTGCTTTCTGACAGCTAGACCTGTCAAAAATGTCCCGCTGTCAGGAAGCAGAGTTTTCATCTACCTTTCCACAGATATGTGTGCAGGGAAGAGAAATGAAAACATTGCTCCAGCAAACAGGGAGCTGCTATTAAAAGGAACGGCCTGCTTGCTGGAGCAATGGAGACGCAGGGAGGCCTTGAGGCTCCCCCAGCGGTCCCAGATAGCCCGTAAAGGGTTAAAAATAATAATTGAAAAAAAAGAACCTGCAGGGACTGCGGGAGGCCTTGAGGCCCTCTCCCCCTCCTTGGTCCCAGATAGCTCATTAAGAGCTAAGAAAACCAAGACAGTTCAAAACTAAAGTCTAGCCTAACGGTGAAGGTCATAGACCTTCACCCTGAGGGTGCAGGGTTCTACTCCAGGAGTAGTCATTTTCCTTCTTTATTTTGTTTTCAACTGTAAATGGTAAAGGCTCATACTGAAAGATAATCTTATTCTATTTAAAGGACAAATACATTTTGCTTTTCAAATTGTGCAGAAATATCCCATTTTACGTATATTATACATCAAGGCCTACAAAACTCTTTATCTCTCTCCCTCTATTTCTCTCTCTCTCTTTCAATCTCTTTCTCCCACTCACACACCCACTCAGACACTTATACACCCACTCATAGACCCACTCAGACACTTATGCACCCACTCACATACCCACTCAGACCCTGGTGCACCTACTCACAGCCCCAATCAGATGCTCATACACCCACTCACTGACCCACTCAGACACTCACGCACCCTTGCAAAGACCCACTCACTCCCACACACCAACTCACAGACCCACTGACACACTCATGCACCCACTCACAGACATGAACACAAGCTAATGCACCCACTAAAACACTGATGTACATACTCTCACACACAGATGGACACTCTCACAGCCACTCTCACCCCAGAAACACCCTCTCACACCTATTCTGGCACCCAAAGAGGCCGAGGCCAACCATCGCTGTGCACAGACATAGAGCAGTGCGCACCGTGGAGTTGGGTGGTTAGTGGGGTTGGTGGCATTGTCTTGCTGAAGGCCAGGTCTTGCAGGCAACCCCTTCTGTGCACAGTTATAGTTATATAAAATATTAGCAACAAATTTACAAATAAAAAAAAATATACATAAATACAGTTAATCCTACATATAGGAAAGTGTGAAAGTATTTGACTTGCAAGGGGTTTATTTTGTATTCCCACTTCAGTCTAAGCAACAGAAGGGAAAGCTTTGGACTCCAGAAGGGTTACATTTACTATTCCCAGTTCAGACAAAGCAAAAGTAAGGAAAGTGTGGGTCTTTAGAACAGTTAGATTTACTATTCCCACTCCAGACTGCACCACAGTGGGAAAGGTGTTGGACTTCAGAGGAGTTAGATTTACTATTCCCACTCGAGTTTAGCCAAGAGTATGGAAAGTGCGGTATTCCAGAGAGATTACTACACTTATGTTGTAAAAAACATTTAAATACCTAATAACAGAAACTTAATACATCATATTATATATAAAAATATAGATTGTAAAATTTTAAATAGATACAAAAATAATTTTCAAAATACTACATAAAAGTTACAAAAACTATAAATTAATTAAAATAAAATTCACATCCCTTCTTACAAAAAACAACAAACATTAAAATTTAAATGATATAATGATTACAATATGTAATTTAAACTATTGCATACACAAAACCAGTAGAAATAAAAAATAAATTTCAAAATTTCACATACCATTAAATTAATAAATAATTCAAATAACACAAATCATTTATGTGATAAGTGAACCATTAAAAACATACAAAATTTGCAATTAACCAATTACATATGATAAACAATTCACTAAAAACACATTATAGTCTCAATAACTACCCATCCTATACCCCCTACAAAACTACAAACGTGTACTAAACATTAAAATATATATTAACATTAATAATAATAATTATTTTTGATAAATTAAACATTTAAAAATTTAAACAGTTTACATAATAATCAAATAATAATTATTTTACAACAAATAATGAATTAGGAACAATATAACATTAATTGTAATAGTTTGACCTTCCCACTCTAGTCCCCTACAATCTCAGGAACCCACTACTAAAACGAAATAATGAACAAAAAAAGTTAAAATCTAAATGTATATTAGAATTTAATGTATTTTATTCGCACAAATATTTTACATCAATATTATTGAGTGCAATATTTAATTTGCAATAAAAAATTAACTTACAATAAAATGAATGTAATTATAATTCCATTTACTTCACAATCTATTCCCCTACAATCCCAACAACTTACTAATTAATTGACAAAAACAGAAAATTTAAATATCCGTACAAAATTAACAAACTAAACTTAAATACCTACTACGACTATTGAACAATTCAACTATTTGTATAAATGATAATCAATGTATTATTAGGTCACAGCAAGAATTAATTAACTTAATTAACATTAAAATTAAATTATTTTAAGTTAATTAACTTCCACCTTATCACTCTACAAGTCCAACAACCCTACTACATTATTAAGTACTAATTAACTTACTATTTATTTTATCTCATATATGTATTTCATGCAGTAATCAGGACTAAAGCCAGAACTATTGGCTTTTCAAATGTTAGTGGTTAATCACTGCTATCCATTAAGCATTCCCTGTTGGTCATTGCTCCATTGTTGGCCATTGCCTCGCGTAGTAGTGAATATACAATTTACTTCTGATGTGTTTATGTGGAGTGAAATACAGAGGGAAATATTTCAAATGTACATTTCATGTACTTGCTAAGATATGACAAGCAAAGTAAACATAAGCATTGTTGCAGGACATGGTCAAAATTGCTCGAATTATCTGGAAATATCTATAACAGCAGAAATCAATGGCCACTTCTCATTCAGCCCACTCAGCCTCTCTCCAACACACATCACTTTAGTGTCTGCCGCTCGACGTTTGCTTTCCGAGTTGCTCCTTATAAAAAAACAAAATGAGTTTATTTGGCCTGATTTGATAAAAAGAGCCTGCCCTGGATCTGCAGACATTTTTTTATTACTTTTTCATTTTCTTCATGTCATGCTGTTTATTTTTTACAACTCCGTTTGTCGTTCTCTGCATCAGTGAAAAATAATAAACTGTATTTAGTACAATAGTCTCGTTGACTATCGAGTGCTGGGATTGTCATTCCTCGCAAAGCCCGCAGATGGCAGCCCTACTCCTCTTATCGGAAGAAGTAGTGAAGTAAAGAGGTACACCCACGAAAGTAGAGTATGTGGGAGTAGTTTATTCCGCAGAAACCAGAACCGTGGAAATACCAGTGTCTCTCCATGGACTACTGCCTCAGCAGGCTCCGTGACCACAGCGACCTCCACAATACTTCTGTTGACATTCAAACAATATAGGACTTTGGCAGTGGCTTATGCAATTGCCATTTGCCAGGTAGGCACGAGGCTCTTGACACATGGCTGTCGCGAGGATTTAGTAAACAAGTCGTACAAATAGGGAGTTGCTAAAACAGGCCACGTTAAACGGTAGATGAGTAATTAATATCCAAATCGTTGATTGCAGTGCTCTGTGTCCATTCCGCCTGACTTCCGATCGTGTCCCTCACAGCAAGGGCCGTGGTCCCTGTTCCAAGCTGCGGAGGTGCCGCGCGCGAGAAATGGGCAGCGCGAGCCAGAAGAGCGCGAACTGCTTTGGGGTCGGACGCGGAGTCAGCGCGGGTTCGCTTCTCTCTCGATCCCTGAATGGACTCTGTGGCCTTTGTCAAGCGTTCTCTAAACTGCTTGTAAAATTGTATGTACCCTGTGAGTAAGATAGCGAATAAAGAAGTACGTACCCATAGTCAATCCGTTACTTGATGCGCTGTTGTGTCACTATGTGGAAAAGCCGATAATTGCATACGAAAAGTTAGATTTTTAAGAGCGTTACTAAATTTAGATTTTGTAGGTCCTGAGGGGGTGCAGCAGAAAACCATATACTGAGCGGGATTGCCGCACAAGACATCTACATTGGTAATCCATCTGACGGTCTGCCCCTATTTGTATTTTATATTTGTTTTAGTTGAAACAACGGCTGGACACCGAATGCTGTACACAGATAAAATAACAAGTCAGACTCAACGCTTATACAAAACCTGCGATACTAAAGGGTCGAGGGGACTGCGGGTACGAGTTTGTAGAGTATATCATACTTAAAACGTGTAAAAAGGATGCAGAAGCTCACAGATTCTTTTTTGTTGTTCGCAATAAGACGTGTGTTCGTGATACCGACCCTTTGTCGAGTATCTTGCCTGATAGGATGACCCGAGTTTTAAAGCCAAAAACAGAGACCGTTCACAAGAACAGAACTACAAACTGAGAATTAGAAAAGAAAGACCATTTGGGCAAGTGTTTCTTACTGGTCCCAGCTTGGTACTTGCATTGAAGATTCTTCCTTTCCTGTGAACTGACAATGCTGAATGTTAATTGGTTTGGAGCATCAACAAAGTAAAAATACAGTGGTGGTTAAAGTATCTAACAATAAAAATAGAGCAGGTCATCTGGCTATTCCAAGACCACATCAGTACAATATCACAAAATTACAGTCTGATTTCCATAACATATTTAGTATAGCATAACATAGATTTATGTATATTTTTAAAGAACTGTAATCTTTCAATTTTATGTCAAGACCGGAGGCTCTTATTATGCATTCTTTTCTTACTTTATTTAGAATAGCAGCATTCAAGAACTACAGCTCCCAAAAGGCTCAGCAACCGGCTAGCCAATGGGAGCAAAAAAGTAGTCATGTATTCGACCAATAGAGAGCCACCAAGGACCATAGAGTACACACTTGACTGCAAGCAGCCCTCTTTTCTTGTTGCTCACAGTCAAGATAAGTACCCTCATTTTTCACTCTTAATTATTGTGTTCCTTATTATACAGTTTAATGTTTGGTATATTCACTATTTTGAAGTGTGGTTTTGCTTCTACCCTAACGTGTTCTCCTGTAGCTCAGGTTTCATTCCCGACGCAGTTTATTCCCGTTCTCCCCCTCCCTTCCTTCCTGTAGCTCAGGCATCCTGCTCGCGCACTTCTTAACGGTTCTGCTTTTAACCGCCGTGCGTTCTATTTTATATAGTTTCTGAGGGCTGCGCTTCAGCGCACTTCACGCCCTTTATTCTTACCGCGTTTCCACTCCGTGCCTTAAAATCTTGCCTTTCAGAGCGCGCTCCTCCGGAATTACCTTTTGACCGCATTGTAACGCTGCGGTCGTTGTTTTTTCATTTGGGGCGTGGCCTCTTTGCCTCTTCTGCGTTTGTTCCCCTGATTATTGTACTGTTGGTCCCACGCCTGTGGGGAGTGTTTTTTCCTGCTTAGGAGTTTCTTTCTCCTTAACTCTTTACTGACCAAGCGCTTACAGCTCTTTGACAAGCTTTAGCACCTATGCCACAATGAACTACCCCTTTTTCAAGGGTTTGATTCCTAACAACACCACAAAGTTATTTTTTTTTCCGATTTTCAGTTTTTCCTACATGGATTCAGACAGTTCTCCTGTCATGCCTGAATTGAATGAGGACATTGGGGTTTTCAAACAAGATTTGAATGTTTTTATTCAGTTATCAGTTAAACATGCTTTACGAGCTTCCATGGGAAAAATGTAAAAAAATATTGAAAATACTGTCAAATCCATGGTGTCCAATTCTCTGGCCCATTCTGCGGGGGAAAGCAGAAATCGTAAACAGTCTCTGAAGAGAACTTCTAAAGGCGCTGAAATGAACAGTGAGGTTGCCTCACAACAGATTAACGACTTGGTTCCTCCCAGGCCTCCGGTTAAGGAGGGGAATACATCAAAAAATCTTAACGCCTCTTATACCCTTCATTCCAAATGTAAATTCAAATCAAAAAATTCTGATGGCGGCCAATAAAGATAATTATTTCCAATATATTATGACACAGATGATGATGACATGGATGATTTATATCATTCTGATATTCCTGATGACAGTTTCTCAACCTCCTCTCCTCCATCTAAATGTCTTAAACTCTCTCTGGCTGATGTTTCTTCTACTATTGTGGATTCCGATGGCGTCCCGATGTTTGACCCCACTCTGATCCATCACCCCAATTCCACCGAATGGCTTCTTTCTGCTCATGTGGGTGAATATATTTTGTCCCGTCTTCGCCTCCCTCTGGACAAACAAACCTGTGCAAAACTTATATCGGAGTGTCCAAGACCTTCCCTATTGACCAACAGTACTGTTACCCCCTCCATAGATCAGCCACTAATAACTTTCTTCACCAGATTCAGTAAGGATCCCTGTAAAGGGGTTGACAAAGCCTGGACAACTTGTCAGGACAAACTCCTTGACGTGGTGGGTCCTCAAGCCTGTATTTTCGACCTGGCAGAATCAGCCAGGCTGGTTGATTCATCTATTAACCCTTCAGACCTTTCCCTCTGGATCCAAAGAGCTTTCTGTCTCTTAGGAAACACCAATTCGGCGATTATTCACGAGAGAAGAAAAGGTCTACTACTAAAGCTGGACCCTAAACTGGCTAACCCAGCTTCCCTTGATCCCGCATTCAGGCTGACAGAAAGCTTTTTGGGGATTCTTTCATCAAGGACCTCAGCGGTTACGTTTCTACTTTCTCCTCAATTGACAAAGTGCAACAATCTTTGAAAAATGTATTCAACCAACGTGTTTTTGCGCGGGTCGGTAGAGGCAGGAGCCGCTTTACCGGCCGCACTTACCGAAAACAAGGTACAAGAGGCTCCTATAACTACTCTAACAATCAGGAATACAAACCACAATTCTACCCTCAGAGGACCAGAGGCTTCCGCAATAGTGGACAACGTTATTCCAGATCCAATAATTCTCAAGGTAAGCCGGTCTTCTGGCCTTCTCATGGGAGGGGATTTAAAATATTTCAGCCCAAAATGGCGTCTAATTTCCTCAGACCCTTGGATTCTGGATACCATGCAGGGTTATCGCATCGAACTATATTCCCCTCCTTTTCAATCCTTTCCAAAATTCTCTCATCTAATGTCTTCTCTCATTACCTCGGAGGTTCAGTCGCTTTTAGACAAAAACGCTATCCAACCTTCCATTCCCGATCTATCGGGATTCATCAGATCCCTCTTTCTTGTTCACAAGAAGAACAAAAAACTAAGACCAGTAATCAATCTCAAATCATTCAACCAATTTGTGGTATATCGCCATTTCAAAATGGAAACTATAGTCCATCTCAGGGACATTTTACTTCAAAATGATTTGCTAGTTAGACTAGACCTTCAAGATGCTTATTTGACCATTCCTATTCATCCATCTCACAGGAAATTCTTACAATTTCAATGGCTCTCAAAAACTTATCAGTTTTCCTCCCTTCCCATCAGCCTGTCTTCTGCTCCCTGGTGTTTCACAAAGCTGTTGAAACCGGTAGTGGCTCATCTCTGATCGCTAGGTATTAGACTCATAATTTACCTGGACGACATTCTCATCATGCATCAGAATGTGTCTTCTCTCCTCTCACACCTTCATACCACAAGTTCTCTTCTCACGGATCTTGGTTTTCTTATAAACCCAGAAAAATCCATGGTGGTCCCTTCTCAACAAATAGAGTTTTTAGGGTTTCAAACAGATTTCCACTTCAGCAACTCTCCACCTTCCTCCCTCAAAGGTTTCTTCGATCACAAAAGAGCTTTTTCTAATGCTCCAAAAAGATCTAATTTCACTCAGATCTCTAGCAAGAGTGGTAGGTCTTTTTTCTTCCTCAATTCAGGCCATTTTTCCAGGCCCTCTTCACTACCGCGCTCTTCAACGCCTAAAAATCTTACACCTTCGCAAAGATCTTGCTTTTTCTGACCTCATATCTCTAGATGCAGAATCTTGGATAGAAATTCAATTGTGGATATCCCATTTAGATGCCTGGAACAGAAGAACTATCTTCCCCTCTGCGCTCGATCTTGTGTTAGAACCAGATGCAAGACTCACAGGCTGGGGCGCCCGGTGTGGACCAATATCGACTGGAGGTATATGGTCCACAGAGGAGTCCAGATTGCACATAAACTGTTTAGAGCTTCTTGCAGACTCCTTTGCGATCCAAAGTTTTACAAAAAACGAGGCTCAGTGTTCTATCCTTCTTCGCATGGACAACAAATTGGCAGTCCGATACATAAATCACCTTGGAGGAGCCAGATCCAAACCTTTGGCTCTTCTAGCCAAAAGTCTTTGGGACTTCTGTCTATCCCACAAATTTTCCCTTCTTGCAGAATATCTTTAGGTTCCCAGAATTCTATAGCGGATTGGCACTCCCGCCATCTCAAGGATACCAGCGATTGGAAACTGCATCCATCAGTCTTTCAAAAGCTTCTGAACAAATGGGGTCCCTTTCACATAGACCTCTTTGCTTCTCGACTCAATTCCCAACTTCCGCTCTTTTTCAGTTGCCACCCAATCCGCTGGCTATGTCAACAGACGCTTTCCTTCAGGATTGGTCCCAATCGTTCAACTATGCCTTTCCTCCATTCACTTTAATCAACAGAGTTCTGGCCCAAGTCTGACGTCAAAAAGCTTCTCTGGTCATTGTGGTTCCCTTCTGGTAGTCCCAGGTTTGGTTCCCTCCTCTTCTCAAATTAGTAACAGACTTTCCTTTACTTCTCCCAGTTAACCGTCTCTCCTCCTAGATCCATCCGGATCTCACCACAATCTAATTCTCAACAATTCGTTAACTCTTTCAGCTTGGAGGGTCTCGGGATGGCCCAACAAACCACACCTATTTCGGCAGAGGCTTCAGAACTCATTAGTGACGCCTGGTCTCCCGGCACAAAGAATCAGATTAGCCTTGTCTCTTTGGTCAGGCTGGTGTGTGGGAAAATGTATCAATCCCTTTTCAACAGATCTAAACTTAATCATTAACTTTTTAGCGGCCCAGGCTAGTTCAGGTAAGTCTTACAGAACCATAAATCTCTATAGATTAGCTATTTCCATGCATCATTGTCATATTAATGGCAATCCAATCGGAGAACATCCTTTAATTTGTCGCCTTCTGAAGGGGGTAAAACTGACGAAACCTCTAGCTTCCAAATACTCTTACTTATGGGACGAATCCCTTGTATTAAACTTGTTCCTTGCATGGCCGGATAATCAAGACCTTTCTCTGAAAATGCTTTCTGCTAAGCTAACGATGTTGTTGTGTTTAATCTCTATTAAACGTGTCTCTGATGTTAAATCCTTGGACGTTTCTTCCTGTCAATTTAGGCCTACAGGTGTTTTGTTTCATATTTCAAAAAGCACAAAAACCAATCTTCATTCCGTCTTCTACCCCTTTTTCCTGACAAGTCAAAACTCTGTGTTGGTCTCTGACTAAAGGAATTTTAAAACAGAACTCTTAACCTAAGAAGGTCCTCTTTTTTTTCACCACCTCCTAATTTCCTTTCGTAGGCCCCATAAACCAGTCTCTTCAGCCACGTTAGCCCATTGGGTCAAATGGGTTATGTCCTTATCGTGCATAGATATTTCCACCTTTGGTGCCCATTCTTCCAGAGGAGCCATGGCTTTTAAAGCTTTCTCTTTGGGCTCCAGTTTAGAGGACATGCTCAGGTCGGCCAATTGGTCGAATGATAATGTTTTAAAAACTTTTTACTGTAAACCTGTTAAAACTGCAACTTCTTTGGTAATTGACAAGCTTTAAACTTGCATAATAAGAGCCTCCGGTCTTGACATAAAATGTAGATTTTCCTAGTAATTTCTGACCGAAAGTCTTAATTTTATTAAAGACACAGAGGCAAGTATTATCCCGCATCTACTTTTACTAATATGTATTTTTTCTTTCCTTCCCAGCAACTCCAGCATTACCTCCTTCATCAGGATGATTTTTTTTTTAAATAATATTTTATTAAAGTTTACAACATAACAGTAAAAATGATATATTGATTACTCTACTTATATAACTAAACCCCCCTCCCTCCCCTCATGCAATTCTAATTTTGTGATATAGTTCTCTGTTGGCGAGTCTCAGTGGTTTTGGCTGCTGTATTCTTTTTTTTTTTTTTTTTCCCTTTTTCCCCTTCTTTTCATTCGCAGAGCTTTATTGTTCGGGTTCTGCATTTGAGTCTGTGTCAGCGTCCGAGGTAGTTACAGTTGCTTCTATGGTGGATGTTTCTGGTGATTTTAATTTCTCCAGAATTGAGTCCCATTGTATGGTGTCTTCCCTAGGCCTTTGTTCTCGGATTGCTTTGCACATTAGAACTGATCCTTCCACCTCCGCCCATTTGTCGACTGTGTTTTGCCAACTGATTAGTTGTGGACCCGCTGGGGATTTCCAGTTTGAGGTGATTTCACGTCTGGCAAGAATTAGGGCTAGATCTATGAACTTGTTGGATATTTTAAAAGCTGATGGCCTTGGGAAATCCCCAAATAAGGCCGCAGTTGGAGAATTATGCAGTGATCTTTCAGTGCAGGCCGATATTTTTGCAAAGATCCCTTCCCAGAATGCATTGAGGTGAGGGCAGTTCCAAAGCATGTGTAGAAAGCCTGCTGTAGGTTCAGCGCATCTAGGGCATTTTGCGTTATCTGTACCATAGATTTTAAAGATCATTTGTGCTGTTAAATAAGTTCTGTGGAAGATGTACAGATTTATTAATTTGAACCTGGCATTTCTGGATACTGGGTAGATGCGTGATATGATCTGGTCCCATTGAGTTTCATCCCACGTGATGCCTAGATCTGTTTGCCACTTGGATTTAAGTTTTATTAGTGGTAGGCGCATGCTAGCTTGTAGTGTTTTATATATTCCTGATACTACTCCTTTTTGGTCCCCTATTGTACAAATGATTTTACAACTGTTATGAGCGGGGGGTTCGAGGGTCCCTGTTTTCCAAGCTTTGTGGGCAATTTTAATGATGGCATTGTGGGTGATGAATAAGCCGGGGGGAAGGTTGTATTGGTTCTGTAATTCAGCGTAGGTGAGCATTTTCCCCTCATTGTATAGGTCTCCCAATTTAGTAATGTTATTAGACATCAATTTGTTGAGACCTGGGATAAGTTGTTTCCCTGAAATATTAGACAAGCAAGACAGTGGGATTTCCGGTGTATATGGAGTTTTGATGTCTGCGTGTTTTAGGTATTGGGACCAGCAGTGTTTCGACGACTCCCATTCCATCGGTAGTTTATCTTTGGATTTGGATTTCCAGGGGTTCAATAGAATTCCCATTATTTTGTCTATAGGGCAGTTTAAAGGGATGCTCAGTTCGGTGGTGTTTAGGGGGGTTGCATAGCAGTTTTGCAATCCATTGTAGTTGGCCTGCCCAGTAGTACATTTCCATGTCCGGGGCTGCTAAGCCTCCCTCGGCTGTGGGTCTTTGGAGAGTTTGTATTGCTATTCTATGTCTGCTCTGGCCTCATATGAAGGTGGTTGACATGGTCTCTATTTCTTTGAATGTTGATTTTTGGGATTATATGTGTGATTGTTGAGAAATAGTATAATAACCTAGGCAACACTATCATTTTGAGGAGGGCAATTCTGCCCGTGACTGTTAAAGGCAGTGTTTCCCAGAAGCGCATGCTAGATCTAATCCCTCTAAGAGCTCTCTGTATGTTCCCTTCTAGTAGGTCGTTTACTGAGTGATAGATCCTTACTCCTAGATATTTAAAGGTGTTGGGGGACCATGGAAGACCTCTTGTGTTGGTGGGTTCTGAGGTGTTAGCGTGCAGTGGAAAGATGGCTGACTTCCTCCAGTTAATCCGGAGTCCGGAGGCAGCTCCGTAATTATCTAGCATATCCATGGCCCCTTGTTGTTCCGTCTCTAAGTTTTGTAGGAAGAGTAGCATGTCGTCTGCGTATAGAGCGATGTAATGGGTCCAGTTGTTAATTTGGATACCTTTATAGTAGGAGCCGGTTCTGGCCATTTGAGCTAGTGGTTCTATTGCAATTGCAAAGAGAAGGAGGGACAGTGGGTACCCTTGCCTAGTACCCCTTCCAACCTGTAGTGGGGGGGATATATAGTTGCCGGTTCTTACTCTTGCAGTGGGATTAGTATATAGTAGTTTGGTCCATTTTACGAACCCTTCCCCTAGTCCCATTTTCAGCATGACTTGTTCTAAGTAGTCCCACCTCAGACTATCGAATGCTTTCTCTATATCAACCGAAATGATTGCTGCTTTAGGTATGTTTGGGTGCAAGGAGTGAAGTATTGATGTTAGGCGTCTAATATTCTGGGATGTGCTGCGTTTGGGTATAAAGCCCGATTGGTCTTGATGTATCAATGAGGTCATGTGTGGGAGCAGTCTGTCTGCTAAGATACGGCAAAGTATTTTGTAGTCTATGTTAAGCATGGATAAGGGGCGGTAGGAACGGACGTCATTAGCGGGTCTGTCTGGTTTCAGCAATGGGATCATAATGGCTACGTTAGTCGATTGAGGTAGGGTATTGCTATTCCATGCTTCTGCGTATAGTGTGCAGAGGTGGGGGGCTAGCAAGGCTTGATACTGGCGGTAAAATTCTAATGGAAGTCCATCTGCTCCTGGAACTTTGCCCCTTGCCATGCTTTGGATGGCTGCTTTTATTTCGGTGATTGTTATATGTAGCGCTAGGGAAGACTTTATTTCTGGAGTTAGGCTGGGGGCAGAGAGGGCTTCCAGTTTGTGTAATTGGGTGGTGGTCAATGTTTCTAAGGGGGGTGCATAAAGATTGGCATAGTAATCATGGAAGACAGCGTTTATCTCTTTTTGGGTATATATCTGTGTGCCTTGTGAATTTTCAATTTCGACTATGGTGGTTTGTTTTTTGGGGGGTTGCGCAAGCCAGGCTAGTAGAGCGCTAGCTTTGTCCCCTTCTGCATGTTGTCTAGTTAGATATTGTTTGTAATCAAAGCGAGCAAGTTTGGTACTTGCTGCGCAGATTTTTGTCCTGGTTGTCACCAGCGTGGGGTGTAGGTCGGGTTGTGTGGGGTACCTTCTTTCTAGGTCTCTAAGAGATTCTTCCAATTGCAAAAGTTCTGTTTCTATTGATTTTCCGACGCCTATGTTTTCGGCAATGCAATTGTCCCGGATCACTATTTTAAAAGTCTCCCATTCGATAGATCTAGTACATGCGGTTCCTTCACTGATTTAAAAAAATTCTCCTATGGCTGTATGTAGTGTGTTTTTAAACGCTTCGTGTTCGAGCATTTCTGCTCTAAGGCGCCATGTTGGTATTGTGGGCTTTTCTCTGCCCCAGGATAGAGTGGTTAACAGGGGGTTGTGGTCTGATATCGTTCTACTAAGGTATTCGGCTGCAGTCATATCGCTCTGTATTTCGGGAGACACCAAAATGGTGCTAAGTCTAACGTGTAGGTCGTGTATTGTTGAGTAGTATGAGTAATCCCTTGACTGAGGGTTAGTTGTTCTCCAGCTATCTATTCATTGCCAGTGTTGCTGCCATTCTACAAAATGCTTTGCAGATTTCAGTGATTGGGATTGTGATATTGGAGGGTGTGATCTGTCTAAAGAGTTGTTAGCTATGCAGTTGAAGTCCCCCCCTATTATATTTTTGCCAGCCAGTAGGGGGCCTGTTTCTAGTGACAGTCTGTCCAAAAATGTACTTTGGTCATAGTTTGGCACATATATACTTCCTATAGTTATTTCTCTTCCCCCTAGTCTCCCCTTTATCACCGCGTACCTTCCCTCTTTGTCAATGCTCTTGTGAAGTATTTGCATGGGAACTCCAGGACGGATCCATATCAGTGCCCCCCTAGCGTAAGCGGAATAGCTAGTGGCTATTATTTGCCCCCTCCATCTTTTGTTAAGGGCTTTGACTTCTTGTTCGGTGAGGTGGGTTTCTTGTAGCAGGGCTATGTGGATTCCTCTACGCTTGAGGTAGTTGTGAACTTTGTAACGTTTGGACATGTTATTTAGACCTCTTACATTCCAGGTTATTATTTTATACTGTGTCGTCATCGGCTAGTTTGATCTGTGTTACTTTGACAGGGTTAGATGTGTGCTCTGCAGAATGTAAGATCATGTTTAGTGGCCTATGTTTGGTTTGAGTTCCTCCAACTATTGTGGTTGTATGTGCATGAGTTATTCCCTCCCCGATACTAACAAAAACTTTCCCCAACTCCCTCTCCCCAGGACCGGTTATTAAAACTTTCCCCGTCCAAACCATTTAACTTGTCTTATCACCTATTGGTGGTGGGAGGTGCGCCAGAGCCGAGAGCTTACACTCTAGGCCGGTCCCGGGGCCCGGTAGAGGTATATCTGTAGCCTTTGGTGGATCGTTCAAAGTTTATTATTTACTTATGGTTGTGTGACGAGTTCTTTTCGGATAAGGCCGTTTGCTATTGAAGATCAAGTGGTAGATTAAAAGTGCTGTGACCAATTCATGAGTTACTAGATGATTTCTTCTGCTGTTCTGGGGGTGACTTTTGGGAGGTTAGTGCAGGTGTCTTGTGAAGAGACAGAGAAGCTCCCACAGCTTGAGTCTTGGTCTGCGGCGTCTCCAGATGCTTGTGAGTCAAGTGTTTTTTTTTTACTCAGGGTTGCTGCTATGTCTATCGCCTCACGCATTTCCTGTAAGGATTGGTGTCTGGGGGGTGTTGTAACCAATACTCTACTGGAGGACCTTCCTCGTCTCTTGCTGGCTGCGCGGGAGGGCTTACTCTGTGTGCTTGATGGTGTGAAGTTAAGAGTTTCCATCCAGTCTCCTGCTAGTTGAGGGGTTGAGAAAAAGTGTGTTTTGCCTTCGTGTTCGACTCTCAGTTTAGCAGGGAATAGCATTGCATATTTAATGCCTTTTTCGCGCAGGGTGCGTTTATAGTCATTATATGAGGCCCTTAGGGAGAGGGTTTCCCTGGTGAAGTCAGGGAATATCATTATGCGCTGATTATTTAGTGTGATTTCCCCTATTGCGCGGGCTTGCGAGAGGATATAGTCCCTGTCTTTAAAGTGCAGTAGTTTGGCTATGATTGGGCGAGGTCTGGTTCCTGGTCGAGGGGATCTGCCTGGGACCCTGTGGGCTCTTTCGACTGCAAAAAAAGGTGATAAGCCTTCGGAAGGGATGGTGTCTTTGAGCCAGTTTTCTAAGAAAATTTCCATGTTTGCTGTGGAAGACTCCGATCCCTCCGGCACTCCGATTAGCCTCAGGTTGTTCCTGCGGGAACGGTTTTCCGCATCCTCTGCTCTGGTCTCCAATATTTTGATTCTAGCTGTGAGCTCGGCCGTCTCTATGGTTGATGTTTTTTGAGTTGACGTCACCAATTTTAGTGTTTTCTTCAGTTCCTACCCTTTCTGTTAGTTTGCGATGATCGTCTCGTAGTAGTGATAAGTCCACGGTTAGATTATCTATTTTTTGTTCAAGGGCTTCACGAGATTCTCTTATGGCCTGCAGGAGCGTGTCCAAGGTTGTTTCTTGTTGAGTTGGTGTGGTCTTGGGATCCGGATGAAGAGGTTGTCCGCGTGTCTTATTGGACATCGGCTCCTCTTGGTCTCGTGTGGTTTTAGGCCAGGGACTATTGGTCAATGATTTCAATCTATTTTGAGAGCGTTCTGCATCCCGTTCCTCGCCGCTGTAATCTTTGCCGTATTCAGGCGCAGTGCAGTCCTCTGGAGGAGGATAGCATTCTGCGCGTGAGTCTCCAGTGGTCCAGTGGGCGATGGTCGCTGCGTCCCTCTGGTCTCTAGTTGATTGTTAGTGTTTGTGCGTTAACTTGGTTCTTGCTCGCGGAAGGCCTCTGTGTGTGAGTCTCCGGTGGCCCGGGGGTGATGGTCGCTACGTCTATCCTGCCCCGGGTTGATTGCCTCAAGATTTTTGCTCTCCTCCAAGTTTCACCTGGTTTATTTCCTGTGGTCAAGACTTGCTGTCCTTCATTCTCGCTTTGGCAATTATAGGACTAATTTTTCCTTTGTTTCATGACTCTGTTTGATCTGCCCACTCAATAAAAGAGGGCTGTTTGCAGTCAAGAGTGTACTCTATGGTCCTTGGTGGCTCTCTATTGGTCCAATACATAACTACTTTTTTGCTCCCATTGGCTAGCCTGTTTCTGAGCCTTTTGGGAGCTGTAGTTCTTGAATGCTGCTATTCTAAATAAAGTAAGAAAAGAATGCATAATACTCGCCTCCGTGTCTTTAATAAAATGAAGACTTTCCATCATAAATTACTAGGAAAATCTACATTATCTATTTCTGAAACAAAACAAAGCCTCCTATGCTAAGCCTCACAATACCCTAAAGCACCCAGTTTCCAAGTACACATTTTACTACTAAAAGGCACATGTCCCCTGCCAACCTATCAACTGCATAAAGTATTAATATTACTGATGGTGCATTAACACACTGCAAGCAACAAGTTCCATTTAGTTTTGTGTGTCTGAGCTTTATGTTGTACTTTCCGTAATTTGTAAATTAGTACTTCTGTTTTATCCTTTGACAAAAATTTGAATACACAAAATGTTAAGGCCGCTTTCCCCAGTGACTAAAACTATTTGGCAAGCTAAATAGTAGGTCACTGTCCCCACAAACAGTTCAACAATGTTCTACTGCTGTCTCAGGAGTGTGACTTAACTGTAACTACACTATGGGGACAGCCACTGTGCAACATATATAAATACGTATCTCTGAGTCCAGTATTGATTGCCAGCAACCATTTTCCTGATGTTGCTGTCAGCCAATTTAGAGCACCCGCTCCCATGGGCGTCTGACTCCTGCAGGTGCAAATTGGCCCAAGGGAAAAAAAGCTCCCTGGGCTAAACAGAATGCTCCATTTTTGCATTGGAGCTCCCTCAAGAGTCTCTCGAGCCTCTTTTGGACCCAACCATCCAGATATCTATATGTTTTAACTTTAATTTCTCGCAAACTACTGACCCAACTAACACTGAATCACAGAAAACACAATCTACGTACCAATGTCTAACTTCCTGCTAACTTTCTGCCATATTTGGTGTAATTCCATTCAGCAGCTTTTGTTGTAGCCTCGTCTAAAGAAATCTATTGAAAATGCATGGGGATTTTTCATTTTGGGACCCTCTTTTTACCCAGGTCCCTGCTTGACGGATCATCACAAAATTATTTGTCAAACAGTGCCAAAGTTATTATCAACACAAAAAACACTTTTCTTATGGAACAGCTGAGTTAACTATACTTACCCAGAAGGGACCGGCACCGGACAAAAGTGCTCTCTCAACAGGTTGCAATTTATTTTGGAAAGCAGCAAAGCCAGTAACAATATAACAATGTAGTAAAGTCACACATACCTGCTTCCTATCTGCAGTGGTGCTGCTTTCACCTCTGGACAGGCCATTAACTATGTGCAAAACAAAGCTGTCCTCCGGACAAAAGTGTACTCTCAACAAGTTGCAATTTATTTTGGAAAGCAGCAAAGCCATTAAAATTCAAAGAACTCTTTACACATTTTCCAGGCCTTACACGTTTCAGACATCTCATCCTTGGTCACAGGCCAAATACTTGGGTTGAGCAAACTATTGCAGGCACCTGATTACTTGATTAAATGCTCTGGTGAGTTACACAATGCATCCTGGAAGTGGTAGTCCTGCACATTTATATTAGATCTTTAGTAGAGAATCATTTCTGCCTTAGTAGGTTGCTGCAGCCAAACACACATTAAAGCACATTTAAAAACCTTTAATAGGCAAATTCAAAGCACAGTTATCGAGTTTTGCTGAAATTATTCCATCCTTTTGCTCTTTACATGACAATGTAGTAAAGTCACACAGACCTGCTTTCTATCTGCAGTGGTGCTGCTTTCACAGCTGGACCGGCCGTTAACTATGTGCAAAACAAAGTTGTCCTCTCAACGGGTTGCAATTTATTTTGGAAAGCAATTGGGATTCATTCTCATGATCTAGAGAGGTTATATACAGTGTTGTTGTTTATGAGATGGGCATTCTTTGGAATTGTTGTACAACTTTTTGAACTTCCTGAATCCTAGTGAGTAACATATTGAATTTTACAGTACGGAGTTGTCTTATTCATTAAGTGAAGGCTGGATCATATGTACGCATACTATATCTAATTAATTCCTCTAGGAGCATTTTTAAGTGAGGCATTGTCTGTACCTAGGTCCTAGGGGAATACTCGGTTGCCCCTAAGTGTGTTCATCAACTTTCTAAAAGTGGCATTTTTCAAACTTGTAATGATAAATCCGATGAGGGTTTATCATTACAAGTTCATAGGTATCAAACATGATATATCTACCTCTTCGCATTTAGGAATTACAGCTTTTTAAATGTAATAAGGAATCCCCAATGTAATAAGGAATCCCCAATGTTATACTATGGGAGGGTAGGCCTCACAGTAGTGAAAAACGAATCTGGGAGTCTTTCAGTATTAAGTCATATAAAACTAAAAGGCACATGTCCTACCTTTTGATTACACAGCACCCTGCCCTATAGGCTACCCAGGGCCTATCCTAGGGATGGCTTCTATGTAATAATAGGGGAGTTTAAGGCTTAGCAAGGGGTTTTAAATGTCAAGTTTACTTGGCAGTGGGACACTGCCTTCAGGCTGCAATGGCAGGCCTTGGACAAATTTTAAGGTGCTACTTAAATGGGTGGCACAATTAGTGCTGCAAGCCCATTGGCAGCCTTTAATTTACAGGCCTTAGGTATATGGTATACCACTGTACAAAGGATTTACGTGTACATTAAATATGCCAATCAGGTATATGCCAATCAAACCATGTTTTAGGGAAAGAGATCAAGCACTTTATCACTGGTTAGCAGTGATAAACTGCACTGCGTCCAAAGGCCAACAAGCAAAAAGCTTTCAAAAAGTAGAAGGAGGAAGGCAAAACCTATTATGGTGACTCTGTAGAGGGCAATATCCAAAGTATATATAATTATATATATATACATATATATATATATATATAATTATATATATGAACAGATACATATATATCACTATGCCCCGGGGTGAACACCCCGGACATAGCTGCTGAGCTAACCCTTTGGGTAGGCTCCTTGGGCCTCTTGCAGCATGGGGAGGGGGGCAGTGTATCCCCCATTCCTATAAATAATATGATCAACCCTGAGGGTGGGCCCACTAAGGGCCTCTATGGCTTCGGGAGAGGGGCTGCATGTCCCCCCTCCCCAGAAATGTAGTTTTTGGCCCCAGGAATATGCTTCCTGGGGCTTATAATAAATAAATGTGGTCCAGCTGTCATTTTAATTTTGTTTTTTTAATTTGTTTCGATCTTACAAGAGTCGTTTGGGATTGTGGCATTTTTGTCATCTTTTTTCTTCTTTTTTGTCCCCGGCGGGTCTCTCCAGGTAGCAGCTAGGGGATCAGTGTATTCCTACCCTGTCCCATATATCCTTTTTTACAACTTCAGGACAGGGTACCAAGGGCCTCATTATGAGGCTGGCAGTCCAAGGACCAACAGTCTTGTGTTGACAGTCAGACCAACACATTACGATCTTGGTGGTTGAACCGCCATCCCCACCGGTTTGGTTCCGGAGGGTCTGACTGCAGCCTGGGTGGTACTCAGCCAGGGCAGCACTGAGTCCAGCACCGCCTGGCTGATTACAACTCTACTTACGGCCAGACTTTCCATGGCGGTCTGACCGCCATGGAAAGGCTAGCAGTAAGCTAGTAGCACCGTTGGAATGCACAGTGTCTGTTTTGCAGACAGTGCACATTCCAAGAGTGCTGGGGGGCCATCCTGTGCGATGGCATTGGTCTTGGCTTCATGTGGATTTGAGACCAATGCCGCCGCAGAGTTTCCATGGGGCAAACCGGCAGGAACCTTGGTTTCCACCAGTCAGGCCAGTGGAAACATTGTATTTGGGCTGGTGAGGAGACTGCCAGCTCCTGGGCGATCTTCTCACTGCGAGTTTGGCGGTTGGCTTGTTTGACTGCCAGACTCGAAATGAGGCCCTTAGTCCTCAAGTCCTGTAATGGCTGCCAGCAAACATTTTTCTCATGTTGCTGGAAGCCAATCAGAGCGCTCGATCATGCTGGAGTCTGACTCACGCAGGAGTAAGATGGCCAAATAGAAATAATGCTTCCTTGGCCAATCAGAATGCTCTTTAATAATTTGGCACTCCAGCGAGAGTCTCATGGACGTGCGAGCCCAACTGCCAAAATATACAATTATTTTTCATGCCTAATTTCACAAAAATTACTGAATGAATTTACACCAAATCACATAAAGCAAAATCTGCAGACCAAGATGTAGCTTCCTGCTGAATTTGGTGTAATTCTGTTCAGCAGTTTTTGCTGACCGCTTCCTAAAGAAGTCTATGAAAAATGCTTGGGGATGTAGTGTTTTGGGACCCCCCTTTTTTCAGCCTCTACTTGATGGATCACCTCTAAACTTGCCGTGCACAAACTAGTCAAAAAGTAATACCTTTTTTGAAAGTTTCATGGGAATTTGTCAAATAGTGCCAAAGTTGTTTGTTACAGAACAAATGCAGACCTAACTATTACTACCTTGTGGTAACCAATCCAAGGTAATCTATCTATCTATCTATCTATCTATCTATCTATCTATCTATCTATCTATCTATCTATCTATCTATCTATCTATCTATCTATCTATCTGAAACAACAAAGGTTACAGGGACGTTATAGTTAGGATACAGGCGAAGGGATTTCATAAGTTAAACTAGTCCTCTTCCAGAGCTACTAATCAGTGATAGTATTTGTAATGTATGTCATCTAAGTGGATATGTGTGTCTGCATATGTCTGTGAGTGGTTGTGTGAGTGGCTGTACAGATGGGTAAGTGGCTGTGTCTATAGCTGTTTTACTGATTGATTGTGTTTCTGTGAAGCTATATAGGTAAACAGGTGCATGTGTGAGTAATTCTATTTGTGAGTGAATGGGTTTCCCAGTAGTTGTAGTGGTAAGCGAGTGAGGGAGTGCATCTATGGCTGAGTGAGTGGCTGTGTGAGTGGCTCTTTGAGTGAGTTAGAAGTTATCTCAGTATCTGTATGGGTGAGTTAGCGAGTGTGTCAGTGACTATGTATGAGTGAGTGTGTCAGTGAATGTATGGGTGAGTGTGTACTTGTATCAGTGACTGTAAAGGAGAGTGAGTATATGCATTAGTATCTATATAAGTGAGTGGGTGTATGAGTAACTTTGTGGGTCAGGGAGTGGTTGTATTATTTATTGTACAGGTGAGTGAGTGGGTGTACAAGTAGTTCTACAGGTGAGTGGCTTACTGTCTGGGTGTCTATATGTCTGTATGGCTGGGTGTCTGTGTGGCTGTATTGCTGAGTAAATGGGTGTATAAATGGGTGCACATGTGTGTGTGGCTCAGTCAGTGGCTGTATAGAGAATATGCAAAGATTGTATTAGCTGTATAGGTGGTTTTTAAGATGTATGAATGGCTTTATGGGTGTATAAGTCGGCATGTGAGTAATTGCATGGCAAAGTGAGTGGTTGTATGTCTATATGAGTAAGCAATTTGGTGTGTGAGTGCATTTTACAATGAGTGAGTGTTTTTGTGTGTACTTGTTTGGGTGTGAGAATGAGTATGTGAGTAGTTGTGTGAGGGTGTAAGTGGGTGTATGAGATGTTTGTTTGGGCGTGTGAGTCCAGTGTGAGAGTTTTTAGGTGGATGATGTCATTGGTGATGGTCATCAGTGATATCATTAGGGTGCCATCAATGATGTCTCTGACCATGTCATGAGTGATGTAATATGTGAGGCCATAAGAAGAGCATTGTGGGGGCATAACTTATAGTTAGGGATGGTAAGTACAACTGCTGAATTTCTATTGTTTTGTGTGAGTAAATTCAGTATCTAAATGTAACATCTCTGTAACCTTTGTTTTTTCATTGAATTTCTTTTTTTTAAAAATTCTATTTCCTAACCATAACATCCCTGTAACCTTTGGTTTTCAGTGAATTTCTAAGTTTAAAAAAATATATATTTCTTAACTGTAATGTCCCTGTAATCTTTGTTTTTTAAGTGAATTTCTAAGTTTTTTTCAAATATATTTCCTAACTATAACATCCCTTTAACCTCTGATTTTTTCATGAATTTCTAAGGTTTTTTAATGTTAATGTCATGTAAAATGCCAAGCGCAATGCAAGTTGAGGGTGGGGCCGGCCTGGCATTGTACGACCCTCAGCTAAGTTTGCTGGTCCTGCCTCCCCAGCAAACAGTGTGTATTATGCATTTGTGAAAACAGTATTGTATGTGTATACCTCAGTGGCATACTGCCTTTGTCACAGAGTGCATTTTGTTACTGTGGAGTTCTTTAGTTTAAATCATAATGTAGGAGAATGCCATATAAAGTGCCAAGAAAAATCTGTATGCAAGCGGCATGGAACAATTCACAAAGTTATGTTTTTTCCCAATGTTTTATCATCCTAATTTGGTTGAAACATTTTTTTGGGGTAAGAATAAATAATGTATTAAAGTTGGGGCAAACCTCTGTCTGACATTGTGAATTTGAGTTTATGCTTCCCCACACCAAGTAGTCTTGGAAAATACTTACCAATATGCATCACGTGCACATTGTGTTCCTATTATCAACATTTTCTGTACAGTAATTTAGATACGTATGATTTTTTCTGTGTATATGTGTATGTAATGTAAATTTGTACAACATTCTACACTAGTAAGAGAAGTGCTTTCAAGAAAATGAAATACATGTGAGAGAGCAGATATAGAAAGATAAGAAGCACTATTAGAGTGTAATGCTGGGATTCATTAAAAAGACCTAATAAAGGTTATTGTATGCTGGTAAACTATAAGATTAATGTGTAATATGCATCAAATATGCTTATCCTTCAGTGTAAAATATACTGCAAATTATAGAGTTTATTAAATGTTTTCATTAATTTTCTGGGAGGAGTGAAAACCTCCCAATCCCCATTGATGTGTTGAGGCTCGGTTGCTTTGCAGTGTATGGGGTTGGTCTGACAAATTTTGCACACTTAGTTTAATTATCATTCTGGCCCTAAAAATGTATTAGGTATGTGTATGTGTATGTATTTTTGAAAAATTTTCTGACATTTGCAAATCCTCCTCGAAGTCTCCTGTCACGTAGATTCCGGTTTCGCAGAATATTCGCGGAACTCGCCGTAATTTTGGGAAAGTGGTCAAATGATATACAAACATTTTTAAAAATATTTTTGAGGTGGGAGGTGGATTAGATTAATGTTTTTAGATAGGTAATCCTGAGTAATTTAACTTTATAAGCACATTTTATTATACATTTCTGTATTTGCGATTACATCGCAGCAACGTGTTCATGAATGTAATGTGACACAGAAATAAAGAGATCTGATTGGCTAAAACAGACTTCATCTTTGAAAAGGAAGTCCACACCCAGTTGTTTCCCCATTTGCCTTTTGTTGTTAGGTTAGATAGGCTGTTTCACACCTTTCTGAATATTTTCCTTTTTGGTGCTTTTTGCTTGACAAAATGGCAGCCTCTGCTTCTTCCCAAGCTCCTGATCCAGTAGATTCGTCATCATCCTCTTCTGAAAAGCAACAACCGAGACAAGGAGAGGATTGCTAGCAAATGTTTTTCCATCCCTTCAGGAGAGAAGAAGGGTATGGTAAGGCAAGTGCAGTGCAAGCTGTGAATCAAAGGCCCATTTTAATACTTTTTTTGCGAAGCATTTGCGTCTTTTTGTGACGCAAAAGCGATGCAAACGTATAAAATATAATAGTATTTTGTAAGTTTGCGCTGATTTTGCATCACAAAGTGATGCAAATGGCGGTGCAAAAAAATGATAAATATGGGCCCAAGTTCTATCTAAGGGCACATCAAAAAAATATAGTCACAGCACTACTTCGATGTTCAAACATCTACAGGTGATGCATCCCAGATATCTATTCTGTGCTGAGAAGGAAAGTGAAGAGGCATCTCAGCCAAAAGCTGGAGAGCTCCAGGTGAGAGATACAATAACGTTGTCTGGCACTGAAGTTTTTCTGGCTGTTACCCGATTTGAAGGACATGGGCACTTTTGTCAGAAGTGCAAGAAAGTTATTTCAGTGAGAGAGTAATTTTTTTCGGCTATCCTTGCAGCCAAGCTCTGCCATAGGAGCTAATTTTTTTAAGCTTATTTTCTATGCACTAACTGTGCACCATGTTTTTGTTGTTTTTTGTTACACACCAAAAATAGAAAATCCAAAAAAACTAAAAAAGAAGTTCCCCCAAAGAAACCAAAAGCCAAAAGGTTCTTCTTAGAACCACCCCTGTCTCGTTAAAAGAAAGATGAACTATATGTTTTTGTTTATGTCATTGTATGCACCTGTTAGTATGTATGTTGATATATGTGTGCTAAATGAATGTTACAGTAACAGGGTATCTGAGAGTAAAAGCATATGTAATGGTTTGTTTCTCTGATTGAGTGGGTATGTCTGTTTCTGGAAGAGTGCAGACTTGGGTGTGTTAGTGTATGTGTCAGTGTTTGCATGGGTATGTTAGAGTATGAATCAGTGTCTGTCTAGGTCTGTCAGTATGTGCATCAGTGCCTATCTGTCTGTGTTAGTGTATGCATTAGTATGTGCCTGGGCGTGTTATTGTATGCATCACTGTGTGCCTGGGTGTGTCAGTGTATGCATCAGTGTGTACCTGGGTGTGTTAGCATATGCATAAGTGTGTGCCTGGGAATGTCAGTGTATGCATGAGTGTGTGTCTAGGTGTGTCAATGTATGCATCAGAGTGTGCGTAGGGGTGTGACCAGTGCTTTAAATGGGCCGGTACTCTCCGGTACTGAGTACCAGCACTTTTTTATTTTGAGAGGGAGAGTACCGGCATATCTCAAGAAAAACGTAATACTTTTAATTGGAGAGTACCAGCACTTCTCAGAAACAAGCAGGTACTCTATTACAGAGTACCTTCACTTCTATTTTTCCATTTAAAGCACTGGGTGTGACTTTATGCATCAGTGTGTGACTAGGTGTGTCAGTGTATGCAAATGTGTGTGCCTGTCTGTGTCAGTGTATTCATGAGTGTGTGTACAGGTGACTCATTGTATGCATCTCTGTGCGCCTGGGTGTGTCAGTGTATGCATCAGTGTGTGCCTGGGTGTGTCAGCATAAGCGTCAGAGCTCTGCCTGGAGGTTGTCAATGTATGCGTCAGTGTGTGCCTGGGTGTGTCAGTGTATGTATCAGTGTGTGCCTTGGTGTCTCAGTGTATGCATGAGTGTGCGCCTGGGTGTGTCAGTGTATGTATCAGTGTGTGTCTGGGTGTGCCAGTGAATGCATCAGTGTGTGCCTGGGTATGTTAGTGCATGGATGAATGTTTTTCTGGGTGTCTCAGTGTATGTATCAGTGTATGCCTGGGTCTGTTAGCATATGCATCACTGTGTGCCTGAGTGTGTCAGTATTTGCATGAGTGTGTGTCTGGGTGCAGCAATATTTGCATCAATGTGTGCCTGGGTATGTAAGCATATGCATCAGTGTGTGCTTGGATGTGTCAGTGTATGCATCCGTG
The DNA here is from genome assembly GCF_031143425.1 of Pleurodeles waltl. Taxonomy (NCBI): domain Eukaryota; kingdom Metazoa; phylum Chordata; class Amphibia; order Caudata; family Salamandridae; genus Pleurodeles; species Pleurodeles waltl. The sequence continues at coordinate 727,968,701 of NC_090439.1, forward strand.
TGTGCCTGGGTGTTTCAGTGTATGCATCAGTGTGTGCCTGGGGATGTGATTGTATGTATCTGTGTGTGCCTGAGTATGTCAGCATATGCACAAGCGTGTGCCTGGAGTGTCAGTGTATGCATGAGTGTGTGCCTGGGTATCTCAGCCTATGCATCATTGTGTGCCTGGGTATGTCAGCATATGCATAAGTGTGCGTCTGGGTGTGTTAGCATATGCGTGAATGTATGCCTGGGTGTGTCAGTGTATGCATCAGTGTGGACCCGGGGGTGTGAGTATATGCATCAGTGTGTGCCTGGGTATGTTAGTGAATGGATGAATGTGTTTCTAGGTGTCTCAGTGTATGCATGAGTGTGTGCCTGGGTATGTCAGTGTATGCATGAATGTGTGTCTGGCTGTGATTGCGTATGCATGAGTGTATGCATGGGTAAGTCAGTGTATGCATCATTGTAGACCTGGTGGTGTGAGTATATGCGTCAGCGTGCGCCTGGGTGTGTCAGTGTATGTATCAGTGTGTGCCTGGGTGTGCCAGTGTATGCATCAGTGTGTGCCTGGGTATGTTAGTACATGGATGAATGTGTTTCTGGGTGTCTCAGTGTATGCATGAGTGTGTGCCTGCGTGTGTCAACATATGCATCAGTGTTTGCCTGGGTGTGACAGTGTTTGAATAAGTGTCTGGCTGAGTGTGTCAGTGTATGCATCAGTGTGCCTGGGTGTGTCAGCATACAAATGAGTGTGGGCCTTGATACGTAAGTGTATATACAAGTGTGCATGTAGATATGTTAGTGTTTCCATTAGTGTGTATTAGGTATCAGTATAAATACCTATGTTTAGTTAGAAATGTTCATGATTCTTTATGGGTGGAGAAAGATGTAATTAGGTAACTACATCACTGCAATGGATAGATCCAATAACCTGTGTAAAAAGAAAGAAAACATATATAGAAGTTAAAGTTTCATATTACACATTTGTCTATTCAAGGTTCCTAATCTGTAATAAAAAAGCATTGCTAATAATAAAGCACAAGAAATTTATATCATTGTATAGCAATAATACACTATTAATAGACTCTGGGGCTACCGGAAACTTTTTAGACTTGGGTTTAGCTAAAACCCTAAATATCACGACTGTCAGAAAAGACGTCCCTGAACCAGTCAGAGCCGTGGAGGGCTCAGAATTGTCCTCCGGGCTTATTGTTTATCAAACAACAACCTTGTCCATGCTTTGTGCACACAACCATACCGAACAAATTCAGTTTGACCTCAAAGATAACCCAGTATTTGAAGCCATTTTGGGGATACCCTGGCTTCAGTTACACAATCCCAAAATTAACTGGGCAGCAAGGACAGTGACATTAGACTCTAAACATTGCTGGCACTCCTCTTACCAAGACAAACCATTACTAGTGACACCCTTGCATTGTGGGTCCACCCATAGTACGGTTATCAAGCCGGACAACACACTGGCCATTCCTGCACCGTATAAAGACTTCCATGATGTCTTTAGTGAACAGAAGGCCACCCAGCTGCCACCACATAGGTCATACGATTGTCGTATAGACTTGATTCCAGGGGCAACGCTACCATGTAGTAGGGTGTATCCTCTTTCTGAGCCTGAGAATGTAAGCATATGCATCAGTGTGTGCTTAGATGTGTCAGTGTATGCATCCGTGTGTGCCTGGGTGTTTCAGCGTATGCATCAGTGTGTGCCTGGGGATGTGATTGTATGTATCTGTGTGTGCCTGAGTATGTCAGCATATGCATAAGCGTGTGCCTGGAGTGTCAGTGTATGCATGAGTGTGTGCCTGGGTATCTCAGCGTATGCATCATTGTGTGTCTGGTTATATCAGCATATGCATAAGTGTGCGTCTGGGTGTGTTAGCATATGCATGAATGTATGCCTGGGTGTGTCAGTGTATGCATCAGTGTGGACCCGGGGGTGTGAGTATATGCATCAGTGTGTGCCTGGGTATGTTAGTGTATGCATGAATGTGTTTCTAGGTGTCTCAGTGTATGCATGAGTGTGTGCCTGGGTATGTCAGTGTATGCATGAATGTGTGTCTGGCTGTGATTGCGTATGCATGAGTGTATGCATGGGTAAGTCAGTGTATGCATCTTTGTAGACCTGGTGGTGTGAGTATATGCGTCAGCGTGCGCCTGGGTGTGTCAGTGTATGTATCAGTGTGTGCCTGGGTGTGCCAGTGTATGCATCAGTGTGTGCCTGGGTATGTTAGTGCATGGATGAATGTGTTTCTGGGTGTCTCAGTGTATGCATCAGCGTGTGCCTGGGTGTGCCAACATATGCATCAGTGTTTGCCTGGGTGTGACAGTGTTTGAATAAGTGTCTGGCTGAGTGTGTCAGTGTATGCATCAGTGTGCCTGGGTGTGTCAGCATACAAATGAGTGTGGGCCTTGATACGTAAGTGTATATACAAGTGTACATGTAGATATGTTAGTGTTTCTATTAGTGTGTATTAGGTATCAGTATAAATACCTATGTTTAGTTGGAAATGTTCATGATTCTTTATGGGTGGAGAAAGATGTAATTAGGTAACTACATCACTGCAATGGATAGATCCAATAACCTGGGTAAAAAGAAAGAAAACATATATAGAAGTTAAAGTTTCATATTACACATTTGTCTATTCAAGGTTCCTAATCTGTAATAAAAAAGCATTGCTAATAATAAAGCACAAGAAATTTATATCATTGTATAGCAATAATACACTATTAATAGACTCTGGGGCTACCGGAAACTTTTTATACTTGGGTTTAGCTAAAACCCTAAATATTACGACTGTCAGAAAAGACGTCCCTGAACCAGTCAGAGCCGTGGAGGGCTCAGAATTGTCCTCCGGGCTTATCGTTTATCAAACAACAACCTTGTCCATGCTTTGTGCAAACAACCATACCGAACAAATTCAGTTTGACCTCAAAGATACCCCAGTATTTGGAGCCATTTTGGGGATACCCTGGCTTCAGTTACACAATCCCAAAATTAACTGGGCAGCAAGGACAGTGACATTAGACTCTAAACATTGCTGGCACTCCTGTTACCAAGACAAACCATTACTAGTGACACCCTTGCATTGTGGGTCCACCCATAGTACGGTTATCAAGCCGGACAACACACTGGCCATTCCTGCACCGTATAAAGACTTCCATGATGTCTTTAGTGAACAGAAGGCCACCCAGCTGCCACCACTTGGTTCATACGATTGTCGTATAGACTTGATTCCAGGGGCAACGCTACCATGTAGTAGGGTGTATCCTCTTTCTGAGCCTAAGAATCGATACCTGCGAGACTACCTGGATGATCTATTGGCTAAGGGTTTCATTCGTCATTCAACGTCACCAGTATTGTTGTCTTTGTTCTTCGTGCCCTTGAAGAGTCGCGAGTTGCGCGGCTGTATAGATTATCACGCAGTGAACAAAGTGACCATAAAAAATCAGTATCCACTCCTGTTGATTCCGGTACTTTTAGATCAGGTACGTCAGTCGACCATTTATACTTAACTCGACCTCCGGGGCGCCAACCACTTGACCCGAGTGATGAAGGGGGATGAGTGGAAGATGGCTTTCCAAACTAAATTCGGACTCTTCGAGTACACAGTGATGCCCTTTGGGTTGTGTAACCCTCCTGCAGCGTTTCAATTTTTCATCAAGGAAGTGCTGCAGGAGTTTCTGGATATCTGTGTAGTGGTATAAATAGACGACATTTTGATCGATTCGTCTTCCACTGAGGAACATATAGGGCATGTAAGAGCGTTTTTACAACGGCTTCGTGGGCATCATCTCTTCGCCAAGCTGGAAAAATGTGCTTTTCACGCTACAATTGTAGAATTCCTGGGATATGTGATCACTCCTGATGGAATTTCCATGGATAGGTCCAAGGTACAGGCCATCCTGGATTGGGTAGCCCCAAGATCCATCAAGAAAGTGCAACAGTTTATGGGCTTCGCAAATTTTTATTTGAGATTTATACCCCACTTTTCTATCGTGGTATCTCCCATAACTCATCTCCTACAAAAGGGTGTTAAGTTCCTCTGGGATGCAGAAGCTGAGAAAGCCTTCCAACATCTTAAAAACACATTCACTGAAGCACCCATTCTCCATAATCCCGACCCAGCTCAGCCATTTTTCGTGGAAGCAGACGCTTTCCAAATGGCAGTGGGTGGTGTCTTCTCCCAACGAGATCCTGAGTCTGGGCATGTCCATCCAGTAACTTAATTTTCAAAGAAATTGCTACCCGCAGAGCAAAATTACATGGTGGCAGAGCAGGAACTTCTGGCCATCAAGCTTGCCTTCCAGGAATGGCATCACCACCTACTAGGAGCTGGACACACTGTAACTATTTACACAGATCACCGTAATTTACAATTTTTTCAAGCGACCAAGGCCCTGACACCTCATCAATTACGCTGGCTTCTATTGTTTAACGAGTTTGACTTCGTAATCACCTAGAAGCCTGGTACTACACAACAAAAGGCAGACACGTTGTCTAGGATGGGTTTCTCCTATGATGTTGCACTAGAACAGGTCAAAAGCATTATAACCCCAGAAAAAATCATGGGTGTGTGCACTTCTCAAGAGTTTCTTGAGAAAAAACGGGTAGCCCAACACAAGGTTCGATGTTCAACTGATGTGTATGAAAAAGAGGGTTTACTATACCATGCTAATCAGTTGTACGTCCCTACCAAAGATTTATGGGATACAGTGTTACATTGGGGACATGATTCTGTCCTGGCAGGTCACCCTGGTGAGAAAAAGATGTTAGATCTCTGTCAAAGATGATTTTGGTGGCCCACACTTGTGCAGGATGTCAGAAGCTACGTCCAGACTTGTTCCACCTGAGTTTGGGCTAAAACACCACGTACTCCACCCACAAGATTGTTACTTCCCATGCCAATTCTGGTGGCCCCATGGCCTATCATAAGTATGGATTTTATTTCTGATCTCCCAGCTTCCAATGGACACACTTTCATATGGGTGGTTGTAGATTACCTAACTAAAATGGCTCATTTTGTGCCATTAAAATGCCTCCCTAAGGCTTCTAACTCTCTGATTTGTTTGTCCAACACATTGTACGGCTTTATGGGCTGCCCACCACAATTGTGGCCCCCAATTTATATCACAGTTTTGCGTAGCTTCTGTTCCTCTGTCGGTATGGACGTCCGCTTGTCCCTTGCATATCATCCACAAACGGATGGGCAGACAGAAAATGCCAACCAATCGCTGGAGCAACTCCTGAGATGTTACATTGACACATGGTCTACTGAGTGGGAAAAGGCTTTACCTCTTTTTTCTTTTTCTTTTTTGTGTTGAAATCCTTTATTTTTGCAAGGGGTACAAAACAAAAAGGGACCTAAGTCCCCGCATATGCAGAAAATGACTTAGATAATATCACCTAGAGTGTAACTTAAGCGGAGTACAGCCAACAATACGTCTATACATTGCAAAAGGACACTAACAATGAAAGAAAACATAAGTAAGCAAGGATGGGGGAGAAGAAGGATCTTGGGGCAAAAAGAAAAGAGAAGATGGGGAGATAGAGGGGAGGGGTAAGGGGATGGCCGAAGTGCAACGTAGGCGACCTCGTGACGCAACATCTGTAATGGCATGTCTCGCTGGAAGGAGGCACAGCCCAGGGGGCACTTTGTATCGTCTAACTAGTCCAGAACGCCTTTACGGGTCACCCTCCTCGTACTAAAGGACAGGATATACGGGGCCGGTTACACAGTACCATGTGATATTAACAGGTAAAGAATACTGCCTTACATGACAGCTGTGGCTCATTAAAATATAGTAATAAAGAGGCCTGAGGAGGGAGGGAATAACCCGGGTCTGAGTTCCCAAACAGAGGATGTGTGCGAGGCTCACTAGGGTCTACAGAGGGCACAATGCAGGGCAGCCCAGCTTAGGAAGATAAGGACAAAGTAAAAGAGAGAGAAGGGAGAGAGAAAAGAAAAGGTAGAGGGGGAGTGAGGAGAGGAGAAGAAGAGGTAGGGAGAGAGCGGTACCTGGAGTGGTATGGATTCAGCCAGAGTGAGGCCTACAGCTTTCAATAAAGGCTGAATGGTCGGGCAATCGATTAGGATATGAAGCAGATCGCAGTGTGGTTCTGTGCAGCGCCAACACTTTGCATGCGGAAGGAGCCCTGTTCTATGTAATTTCGCTGGAGTCTAATCATGGACTACCTTGAAGAGACAGAAATTTAGTCGACCTTCTTGAGTACCCCTATCCAGGGCCTCCAGAATATCCTCCCAGCCCTCCGTGTCAAATGTCCATTGCAGGCGTTCTTGCCATTTTAAACGTAGTTTGTCCTGGAGAGGTTGTGAATAAAGGTGTCGTGTGATGACTCCATAGAGGTCTGCCATAACACCCTTGTCTTTTCCCCAAGTTTTTAAGTAAGTTACCACAGGTGGGGTCTGGAGTCCCCAGCAAATCGTATCGGCGCCCTGTTGTAAACAGTGTTTAAGTTGCATATATCGCCATTCCTGCCTCAGGTGGAGGTTAAATTCCTCCTGTAGCTTGGAGAAAGATTTAGGCGCTCTGTCCTCTAGCACCTGAGCAAGGTCAAGGATGCCAACTCTGCTCCATTGCGGCCAATTCAGCACCTCCCTGCCTATCCGTAGGCCATCATTCTTCCACAAGGGGGCCTGGGCGTGTAGGAGAGGGTGCACCCCAAACAGACGGTGAGCCCTGCGCTGCAAAAGAGCCCGCCAAGCCCCCCGTCATGGGAAAGCAGAGTCTTTTCTAAAGTCACCCACTGCGGTGGCTTCGACGATCCAGGCAGTGTATGAGCCAGTTGTGACAGTTGTAGCGGTAACGCATAGTGTTCCACCAAAGGAAGTCCTATTCCCCCATGGGAACGGCACACCATCAGCTTAGCTGATGCCAGACGTGGCCGCATAGAACCCCAGACGAAGGCTCTTATATGCACATCAATTGACCCCAGGGTGGACAGAGGCACCTGAAAAGGTAGAAGGCCCAGAACATAGGTAAAGCAAGGGACCGTGACCATCCGAACCGCCTGCCCCCCTTCCCCACATAGAAAGGCCCAAGTGGTTCAATTTTTCGAAGTCGAGTTTTAGTTGCTCGATGAGGGTATCAAGGTTGTCTGCCACCATATGGGCCAATCCTTGATTGACTAGCACTCCCAAATGTTTAAGGCGCATCGGCATCCAATGAAAGGGAAGGCTGTGAAGCACAGCCTTCATGGTCATGCGCGAGAGGAGGAGGGCCTCGCGTTGTCCCAGTTTATGCGGTAACCAGAGAGGGGGGCAAACCCATCAATGATCTCCAGCAGAGCTGGTAGGGAGCGCTCCAAGTCTGTCACAGTTAAAAGGACATCGTTGGCATATAAGTATATTTTAGACGTGCCGTTTGGTAGGGGGAGGCCCTTTAGCGAGGGGGAGGAACAAATGGCGGCTGCCAATGGTTCCATTGCCAACAGGAACAAAAGGGGTGAGAGGGGACATCCCTGACGCGTCCTTCTGCGGATGGGGAAAGGGTCAGAGAGGAAGCCTCCACAGTTGACCCATGTCGTGGGATGATCATAGAGCAGTCATACCAGAGAAATAAACCGGTCCCCCAGACCAAACTTCACCAGGGTCGCAAAGAGATAGGGCCACTCTATGCGATCAAACGCCTTCTCAGCATCCAGAGACAGAGCCAGTGCAGCCTCTGGCATGTCCCCGGCCATCCACAGAGTATGACACAAAGGCCCTCATTCTGACCTTGGCGGTCGGCGGAGAGGCGGCGGTCGGACCGCGAACAGACCGGCGGTCAGAAAAATGGCATTCTGACCGCGGCGGTCACCGCCGCGATCGACCGCCACTTCCCACTCCGACCGCCACGGCGGTCATGACCGCCGGGCTGGAGTTTGCGCACTCCGGCCCGGCGGTCGTCCCAAGACCGCCAACGGTATCATGACCCTGCCTACCGCCGCGGTTTCTGGCGGTCGGGAACCGCCATGCGAACCATGGCGGTAGGCACTATCGGGGCCAGGGAATTCCTTCCCTGGCACTGATAGGGGTCTCCTCCACCCCCCACTACCCACCCGAGTCCTCCCCCCACACCCTCCACCCCCCTGCCACCCCCCAGAGGTGGTACGAACCCCCTCCCCACCCCCACCCCGACATGCACATACATGCACCCCGACATGCACACACCCCCAACATGCACATATACACACCCCCTACACACACATACACAACGGGGACACATACCCGCACACATACATGCAGACATGCGCACCTGCCGAACAGCACACATTACCCATAGACACAGCAGCACCCCCCGCCCGCATACACGCACTCACACACCCCCTCTACACACTCACACCCCCATGCACGCCCACATCACACAACACCCCCTCTCCCCTCACGGACGGTCAACTTACCTTGTGCGTTGGTCCTCCGGGAGGCGACGGGAGCCATGGGGAGGTGACCGCCAACAGAACACCGCCAACAGAAGACCGCCACACAGATATGTGGGTCGTAATTCTGTGGGCGGTGTTCTGCTGGCGTGGCGGTGGAGGTTGACCAGTCTCCACTTTTCCGCCGACCTCCAGTGTGGCTGCTGGCGGTTTCCCGGCGGAACGCTCCCAGCGGTCGGAATGCGCACAGCGGCATACCGCCACGGTCGGCGGTCTACACCACGGCGGTAACTCGGCGGTCTCGCGAAAAAGACCGCCAAGGTCAGAATGAGGGCCAAAGTGGTTTCTGGAGGTGCGACCCGGTACAAACCCCACTTGAGTATGGTGTATTAGGGATGGGATGGCTTTACGTAAACGGTTCCCTAAGACACTAGCCAGTATTTTGATATTGCCGTTTAGGAGAGATATGGGTCAGTAGCTACTACAAAGGAGAGGGTCCCTTCCTGGCTTTGGTATGACCGCTAAAGTAGCACTGTTGGAGATAGCACCCAGGGTCTTCGTCCGGCAGGCTTCGTCCAGAGCCCCATGTAGAACATCGATCACCTCCTCCCCTGCCCATTTATAGAATTCTGCAGGGAATCCATCCTCCCCGGGTGACTTGTAGTAGGGGAGGTCGGAAATGACCTTCTCAATTTCCAGCCTACTGATTTCTCCATCTAGAAGGTTGCAACCTTCATCGGAAAGAGAGGGTAAGTCAATGTTGGTGAGAAAGGCCTCAATTTGGGCAGGGCTAGATGTCACCTCTGGCGTATAGAGGAGCGGGCAGAAGGACATGAATTCATTGACTATCTCTTGTGGGTGCATAAGCACTTCTCCCGTATGGGTGCAGATGGCTGGTATAGCGAGAGCGGCTGTTCTCTGACGGAGCTGTGCTGCCAGCAGCCGGACGGCTTTCTCACCTTGCTCATAGTCTCGCCCTTGCAGGCGTTGCAAGGCATATTCGGCCTGGGAGGTATACAGCTCATTGAGAGCCATGTCAGCACATTCCAGCCCTCCGCACGTGTGAAGAGAGGGGTGGGTCGTGTATCACTGTGTGAGACGCCTAATGTCTGTTTCCAGTGCCTCTTGCCGCACTTTTCTCTCTCTATTCGCCAACTCCGCATCTTGCATCAGTTGCCCACGAATGGTTGTTTTGGCCGCTGCCCATACAACCCTCTTGGAGTCGACAGTGTCTATGTTTTCTTGAACGAAGGTGGACGCATGGGCTCTCAACTGTGTCTTGCCCTGCGGTGAACGGTAGCGATGTACAGCAAATCTCCATGGTTTGCGACCCGGGGAAACCAGGCCCAACTGGACAGGGACATTGGGAGTGGTCCGAGAGGCCACATACAAGGATGCAAGCATCTTGGGCATGGGCCACTAGGTTATGTGACATGAGGAAATAGTCTAGACGGGATTGAGTGCTGTGAACCAGTGACAAAAAGGTGTACTCTCTGTCAACCGGATGCGTCAGCCGGCATTGGTCCACCAGGCCGTTGTCCAGCATTATATCAGACTGTGGGGCCCTGTCAACATTATTGCTGATATCTAGGGGCCCTGTCCTATCCAGTACTGCGTCTCTAGCCAGATTCCAATCTCCCCCGATCACATAACGAATCGCCCCTATTTCAGTCAAGAGATGGTTGATTTGCAGAAAGAACAGTCGCTTAGAGCCGATTGGGGCATAAACGGAGCCCACCCACAGGGAGGAGTCCCTCAGCTTAAGCTTAGCGAACACATATCTCCCTTCTGGGTCAGCTCATGATTTAATGACAGTGAAGGGGATGGTTTTCCGCAACAGAAGCGCAACTCCACACTTCCGGGTGACACTGCCTCCTGGATCTTGCGGAGTAGAGTAGGGCCGCAGCTAAATAATGCTATTCCCAACCAGTCCCTGTGTAGCTTGCCGGACTCATCCCTGTTGAGGTGAGTCTCCTGGAGTAAGGCTATGTCAGCCCTCTTGGAAATAAGGTAGGAGAGCACCTTTTTGCGTTTTATGAAATGGGTAAGGCCATTTACGTTCCAGGATATGATCCGTAGCGGGGTAGAGGGGGGGTGGGGAGAAGTCGACCATCATGAAACTCAGAGATAGGGGCCAGGGAGTCCAGATGGGGGGATAGAGAGAGGGGGTGGGGAGGGAGGGAGCTAGAAAAAGGCAAAAAGCAATGTCAAGGACCTGGAAGAAGGGTCTGTCACGGGCAGAGGAGGGGATAGTAAGAGGGGAGGGAAGAGAGAGAGGGGAGGGGGGATAAGCGAGGGGGGTGGGAAGGGGCAGGGGAGGAGGGGAGAGAGGAGAAGAGAGAAGAAAAAGAAGGGGAAGAACCCCAGGAAAGGGTAGGAAGAAGGACAAGGAATAGATAGAAAGAGAGAGAGAGAGAGAGAGAGAGAGAGAGAGAGAGAGGAGGGAAGAGGAAGAAGAAAAGAAAGGGGAGAGATAGAAACACGAGAAAAGGGCCAAAAGAGGCGAGCTCAATACTACCCTCACAAGCAATAAAAAAGGGGAAGGGGGAACAGAGAGACAGGAAGAGAGAGAAAAGGGGAGAGAGAGAGAGAGAGAGAAAGGAGGGAAAAAGGAAAAGGGAGAAATAAAGAAAAGAGAGCAGAACAGGGAAGTTCCGCCGGTCTCGATCTGTAATCTGCGGGTCTAAACCTAAGCCTGTGAAGCTCAGACGCCCAAGCACCCAACCAGCGGGCCTCCAGCCAGGTGGGGAGGCGTGCAAGACATCACAGTCTCGCCAATCCATCATCCCTGCGGGGCATTAGGTGTCAGATGTATGATATCCAATATAAGAGATATAAGCACCGGAAGGAGTCCCTTGATCACGGAGCAGAAGTCAGTACAGCGCTGTGCCATGGGAGGGGAGGATAGGGAAGAGGTGGGGAGGTGAGGGACCTTCTTGGAGTGCACCTAGGTTAAAACCATGCCACCGATACTATGACATTGTCAAGTCGCTCAGATGACGCAGGCGGAAAATACCCACAGGTGGAGAGGGGGAAGGGGAGAGCAGCCATCAAAACGGCCAGTAAGTGCCCGCTATACCCGGTGCAGTAGTCCCCAGACGTCACAAACAGTGGGTGCAGATAGTTTGTCCAGGTGTGGATAAATCGGACAGCATAGTGGGTTGATATCCTAGCTTGAAGAAGGGTGTGGGAGGCATATGAGTGCAAAGTGTAAGGGAGAGCGATGCGCAAGGGAGGGTGTAGGGCGAGCAGGGGGGAGGATAGATGATAGAGGGCGATCTATGAGCAGATGAGCGATCAGACAGTGAAGACTAAAACCCGTAAGCAATAGCCAGTTGGGAACAATTAAACTTGAAACGTACCACACATTAATGAAATCTAAATCTGAAATCTGAAGGGCAATAAACAAGTAATACAATAGACTCAAACATGCCAAATGAGAGCTGGACAATAAGCTAAGTTCATCGTAGGACCTAATGGAATGCAGTTAATCTATCAAACAAACATCAACCACATTATCAAAGAGGCAGGTACTCATCCCTCCGTCGTCTCAGCAGGAGGACCTCTGTAGCTCTCGCAGAACATCGCATGTTTCTCTGTTGCAGCTCCCTCGGGATGTCATGCAGCTGTGTCATCAGGTGGGAGTCGCGGTGGGCTTCAGTGGGGAACGAGATTTGTCCCTGTCCGTGATCTGCGTATGCAGCACCACTGCCTGCGGAACTTGACCCCTGTCATTGTGGATCTTTGTGAGTCTCTCTAAGTCTCTCCCCCTAGCTTGGGGGTCTGTGGTGGCCCATCCTGCTTCTCCAAGGGTGCTGTTTGGGGGGGTGTCTCCCCGAGTCATCCCCGGCAGGTCCTGGGACGAAGCCGGGGGCGCCATATCCATGGACTGGGTCTGGGGTTGGAGCCCTTCCAGAAAAACTCGTAGGTCTTCGGGTTGTAGAAATCTTTGGACACCCCATTTTTAGTGATCCACATTCTTGCTGGTTCGAACAGACCGTATTTAACTTCCAGTTGGTGCAAACAGGGTTGAAGGGCCAAGAACGCTCTCCGGCGCTCGCTGGTCTCTTTGGAATATTCGTCTGTCAGCCTGATCTCTAGTCCATCCATCCAGAATGTGCTGTGCACCGGGCCGTGAAGGAAGTGATATGTGTCTCCACTGTCGAGACTCACTGCTCTGGTCCCAGTACTCGTGACTGAAAGCCCGCTATGTCCAAGCGCATGGATTTCGTCTCCGCTGTCAGGGAGGCCATCCTGTCACTCCAGCCTCCGACCCACCACCAAAATCTCCTGTAAAATGCAGTCCATAGTGGCTCCCTGCGCTGGTTCTGTCATGATACCAGGTGGAGTGAGTGCCTGCATCTCCGAGGCGGGGGGTGGCACTCTCGAATTTTGTAGAGCTTTAAAGAAGAGCAATTGCCGGGAGGGTTTACCTGATTGCTTGCCTGACATCCTACCACCAGGCATCGCAGACTCCCAGTCACGAGTGTGGTCCGGTAGACTGCAGAAGCGGAAGGAGATTCCTGCTGAATAGGGGCTGGCAAAGTGCTAGCCGGATATGGGCAAGCAAATTATATGGTAGAAGGAGAGGGGGAGGGAGGGAGGAGCCTCTTGATGCCCTCTGCTCTGTGTTCAGTGCCCAGCAAGGCCCGGTAAGTAACTACTGCAATGCCCTTAGACAGAGGGTAGAAAACAGGATAGGAATGGAGGGTGCAGGTCCCAGGGGCTCAAAGTCAGTTGAGAGGGAAAACGTCATTACCAGAAAGTCTCAGGCGGTCCGATGGTGGGGCAGCCTCTCCCAACCTGTGGGCCCTCCATCCTGGGGGCCACTGCGTACAGCATCACAGTTGTTCAGCGGCACGGACGCTTCTCCCCTGGTAGCTCCAATTGGTTCCACTCTCCACCTGCATGATGCGGGAAGGGGCCCACAGTTCACCTTGCTCGCAGATTCACCTCCCAGTCCCAAGATGCTCTGTTCCACGGTGGGTCTCAACCCTGTCCACAGTTCCTGCTATCTCCTGGCCACGTGCCCCTCCTCGCAGTCACTGGTCAGGGCCTCTCCTGGCAGTGCCGACCCACTGCCGTAGAGTCAATACATCCGAGATGCACCGGTATTACACCCCCATTAGGCAGCCTTAGAGGAGGGGGGGGTCGGAAGCGATATGTGGAAGTGGGGGGGCCAGGTCATCACCCCCCCAGTACTCCCTTATTCTGTGATGAATGGCGCGCCGGACCCATGGCCCACAGGTTCCCCGTCCCCTGTGCAGCACTATCCAAAGGGGTCGGGGGGGAGGAAACAGGTAAAAATGACCTGGGTGCGGGCACACAAAGACGATGAGCAGAGCCGCGAGCTGGTCTGATATTGCTCTGGCGAGGTTCAAGCAGCTGCATGTGCTCCTCCCCGGGGCGCTTGGAGCCGCTCTCCTCGCACAATCCATTTCGCGGTGCGCGAGGCCACGGCTCGGCGCGTGGTTCTGGGCCGCTCCCCCACTCGTGCCTCCAACAGGGGGGCCGGGCTCTCCCCCCGCCCAGTAGACGGCACCCCCAGCAGCAGCGACCTCCAGCGCTTCTCCGGTGCTCGAGGCGGAGTGCCCGGTGCCCGCACAACACGGCCGCCCCTGGCCTGAGGCCCGCCGATCCGCAGAGCTCCGGTCCTAGGTGGCCATCATGACTCGTGGCCAAAAATAAGGCTTTACCTCTTGTTGAATTAGTATATAACAACAGTGTCCACATGGCTACAGGAGAATCTCCATTTTACTGATTGCTTGGTCTGCACCCAAGAATGCTACCTATAACTGGGTCCCAAACATCCACAAGAGTCCCATCAGTACAGAAACACCATAAAGAGTTACAGGAGATTCAAAAACAAGTACAACACCATTTAAAACTCTACTAAGCTCAAGTAAAAAACAATAAGCAGACAAAAGAAGGAGACTTGCTCCCTCTTATCAGATAGGAGATCAGGTGTGGCTCTCATAAAAAAAATCTCCATCTTGCAGGATCCAGAAAATTAAACCCCCGATTTCTAGGCCCCTTTCCTATTGCCAAAATCATCAATCCTATGGTAGTAGAACTGACATTACCAGATGATTTCAAGGTACACGCCGTGTTTCATTACTCAGTCCCTATTCCCCTGATTCCCGCGATGCACCACCACCTCCCCCGGTAAAAGTACAAAGGCAATGGGAATTTGAAGTGGCAAAAATTCTTGACTCCAGGAGCGTCCGTAGTGTTCTACACTATTTATTGGCTTGGAAATGCTATGTGCCTGAGGACAATTCCTGGGAACCAGCGTCCACAGTTCATGCTCAACGTCTTACTAAAAAATTCCATCTCCTGCACCCTTCCAAGCCCCGTCCTTTGAGAGGGTTCTTGGTGGGGAGGACTGTCAGGAATCCCCAAGGTGCCTCCTGCGTTATCTGTCAGCATCCCCAGGGATTAGGGTTAAATCGTATCTCTGTTCTTGGTTAAACCTTGATGTTTCTAAGTAAACATAATGTGCTGTGTTACACAATTGGTTTTATCAATGCTTGTTTTACCAATGCTTGTTTGCTAATGTGAGCAGGTTTAGACATGTGCTTCTAATTGGGTCTGGTGTAGACATGTGCTTCTAATTGAGTGTGGTGACTCATTCACATGTGGAAACTCAACTGCTTTCCTGATTGGCTATAAATAGCAGAATGAACCTCGCCTCCCTGCTTGGTTTTGTTTTGCTTCCTGATCTCAGCATCTGATTTAGCAGTGCAGCCCCTGCTGCCATCCTCATATTCAGGACTTTTGAGGCAATCCTTTTCTTCGTTCCTGTACCAGCTGACACCAGGCAGTCCTCCAGCACTCCGGAAAAGACTGCAGCTAAGTGACTAGTATTCTCCGGGGAGTTTGTTCTTTGAGCGCCGCGCTTTCCTAGAACAGCTGGTGTATTTCAGACCTCGTATTTTGGCTTATCTTGAAGAGATAAATGCATTTCTGAACATTCTACATTATTATTGGAGTTACTTGCCTAAATGTGCTTTAGGAAATCTGCTTGAGCTCAAATACTACAAAAAGTGACAGTGCAATTTTAAAAGAGCATTTACATGACTTTTCTTTCTCTAATAGCATAACTCTTGGATTTAAATTGTGTCATTCATGACTGTGTTTGGGAAATTTGTTTTTGAAGGGTTTTTCACACACACAGTGAAACCAAACCAAACTGTGCCACCCTAACTGTTTAAACCCAGAGTGGACATTTTTATTTCTTGGATTGTTTTTGTTCCTTTTAATTTAACCCTATGCATGCAGGAAAGTTATACGTGATATAATTAATGCCCTTGTTTGTCTTTCTTGTGCATGATAAGTGCAACCACAGTTCTAATTGTAGTGTGCAACAGTGAATCTCTGTGAAGCCAGCCCTAGTGTTGCAGTACTTATTGTTATGATACTCAGTTTGGGTTTTTGGTAATGCAGTGTTAGTAATTGTGCCAACCGTTATTATTATCCAGGAAAAGTGCTGGAGCATACCCAGTGTTCTTCTACCTCTCCCGTGCCCATATCAGAAAGAAAGATTCAGTTTCAAGGAAGTTGAGTGCACTAACTCTACTATCACTCTGTCAACAACGACCTGCCCCCCCCCAAAGATACAGGGTGCCTAGCTGGACCGGCAAGACGTGGCAGTGTTTTGTCTCTTTCTCTTCCACTCCCCCTTTCCTTTTGGGACACCTGCCAGGGTTTCTGTGTCCACCGGGAAGTGCTGAGAGGTGTTCCACGAGGTCGGGGCATACCATCGCCCCTGCAGACATCCTGCTTTTCAGGTAAGTGGCCCTGTCATGACAAAATACATGTTAGAATTTTGGTTGAAGGAACAGAAGATAGTAGTTTGAAAGGTAGTTTTGCTTTGAATATAAGGCTACTGTCATTGTATTCTGTCCATACAGATTCAGTTTTTAAAAAGAAAATGTAGTTTTCACATGTTATATTGACTCCTGCATGAAAAATGTAAGCTACAGTTCTGTACGTTTTTCTAGAAATTGAAATGTGTCAAGCTTTGTAGTTTGCAATATAGGTTTCCAATTTAGATCCATCTGCTCTTAATGATTGTAACATCATTATAAAGTATTTTCCTGTTATTTGTAGATACAAAATAGACATAACATCTGGTCTACAATCTGGGTATGTCACATTTTGATTTGCATTTTTAATCATCCAGTCTGTCAAAAGACATAGTTTTGGAATCCTGTAGTATTAAGTACAGAAGTCTCTGCAAAATTTTTTAAGTGCAGGATGTAAAAGAGCAATCTTCACACTCATGGTCCTACTTGTATGTCAGTCCAAATAAATCATCAATATCCCCTTGGATGTGGGCGTCGGCCACTGGCTGACGCCCGCACTACCTCCCTGGTGCGGGTCACGACCAGTGGCCGACACCAGAGAGGGGGGTCGCACCTGAGGATTTATTATTTATTTATTTTTTGTTCCCCGGAAGACACAGAAGCTCTTCCGTGTCTCTCCCCGTCCCCCACCCACCCCTTTGTGACGTCAGCGCGCCACCAGGCGCGCTGACATCACTTTGTGGATTTCCCCATCGGAGCAGGAAGCGGTCTTGTGGCCGCTTCCTGCTTCGATGGGGAAAACGGCCACAAACGGCCTTCCCCACGTTCGGGAAGGCCTCGTAAAAAAGGGGAGAGTTTCCCCTTTCTTACGAGGCCTTCCTGAAAGTGTTTCCTGGCCCCCGATCGCAGCACAGCTGCGAATCGGGGGCCAGGAAACACCACTAGACCCCAGGGATTTCACTTGGGGGGGTCGGCCCCCTCCGAAAACGGGCCGCCCCCCTCGGGGCATATTTTTTTTAAAAAAAAAGGTAGGTGCCCCCTTGGGGGGGGGGGAGGCGCGATCGCTCGCGATCGCACCCCACAGGGGAAAAATTTTATTTTTAAAAGAAATGGACAGGGGGTCGCCTGTGGGCAGGGCGACCCCCTGTGGGGCAATATTTTTTTAGTTGTTGTAGGGTTTCCCTGGGGGGCATTTTGGCCCCCAAGGACACCATACAACAACCAAAAAAAAATATATAACTATATATATATATATATATATATATATATATATATATATATATATATATATAGATCTATATATATATATATATATCTATGTAGATATTTCTATCTACATGGATATATCTATAGATAGATCTATAGATACATATAGATATATGTATATATATATATATATATACATATATAGATCTATCTATAGATATATCTATGTAGATATATATATATATATATATATTTAGAGATAGATCTATATATATATATATATATATACATATATATATATATATATATATCACTTTTGTCAATACGTGTGTGGTTTCCCTGGGGGCTGCGATCGGCCCCCAGGAAAACCAGACCCACATATAAAAGTGATATATGTATATATATATATATATATATATTTGCCATCAGTTGTCTTGCAGTTGCAGCTTGCGTCTTCAAAGCAATGCACATACTTCAACTGACGCTTTTCAACTGTAGCTTTTAGGCAGCAATAAAAAAGTCAAGTAAGTATTGTGATTATGTTTCTGCTACAAAAGGGTCAGACTTGTCTAGTGGCAGTTTTAGTGCCATAAAGAAGCGCAGAAGGTTTATATGCCTACTGCAAAGAGCAAATCTGTATTTTATGTAAATAGCTGAGTACATTAGTAAAGTCAGCCATTACTTGCGCTATAATACAAATGAAATGTATGTGCGGGGTGGAGGGTGGCTATGGAGAGATGAAGGGCACTTTTGCTGGGTGGTAATGAGGGAATCCGAGGAGGAGGGAGTGGGAGCACCAATAATGATTGTTGGACTGGGCGCAGGAGGTGCTAAAGACTGTGACGAATGGTATGTGACAAGGTGTTTTTTGAGTGTCTTGAAAAACGTGCTGATTGAGGGAAGAAGTGCAGGTAAGGTGCCCTCTACTCTTGCACTTATCTCACACACACCATCGATTTTGTGACTGTCTACGTAGGCTAGCGTTTTAGAGCAACAGTTTAGCCAATAGCAGAGATGGCATCTTGATGGATGACTGCTGCCGTCACTCGGGTTATAGAGGACAGCTCTGACATAGGATCAGAGACTGAGACATCAGATACTGAGACAGCATCTGAGGGATAGGACAATGGCGCAGACTCTGGGAGTGATTTTTCAGTCGGAGGAGTCCCATTCGATAACTCCTCTTCCAGTAAATTATGAGGGAGGTGATGAGGACAGTCCTGCTGTCCCTTCGCAAGCAGTCTGTGCAACGGGGTGATAGTGGGTTAGCCCAACCCAGAGAGCAGGTGAATGCGGCGGCAAGCAGAGAGAGAGAGTGCTCTCTTGGGAGCTCCCCAATTTAGTTCAGACCCAAATTCCACCGCACAAATCGTATTGTGGAGACATCAAAATTATCTATCGCAAAACAAACTTGTTTTGTAAGGCAGGCACCTGTGTTTTTGGTCCTGGCTTCGGCGGCCATATAGAGAAACACAGTAAACCCAAACATTTCTGGAAACTAGACATTCGGGGGAGTCTACAGAGGTGTGACTTGTGTGGATTCCCCAAAGTTTTCTTACCCAGAATACCCTGCAAAGCTGAAATGTTGAATAAAAACTCAATTTTTCTCGCATTTCTGTCACACAAACTACAGGAATATGCTGGGATCCACAAAATTCCTACCACCCAGTGATTCCTCACCTGTCCTGATGAAAACACTACCCCACTTGAGTGCCTACACCTAGTGCCTGTGTCAGGAATGGATCAGCTGCCTCATGTAAGGACCAACATTGACCGTTGTGTGATCTATTCCTGTCGCGGGCACCAGGCCTACCCACACAAGTGAGGTACAATTTTTATCGGACGACTTGGAGGAACGCTGGGTGGAAGGAAATTTGTGGCTCCTCTCAGATTCCAAAACTTTTTGTCACCGAAATGTGAGGATAATTTGTTTTTTTAGCCAAATGTTGAGGTTTGCAAAGGATTCTGGGTAACAGAACCTGGTCAGAGCCCCACAAGTCACCCCATCTTGGATTCCCCTTGGTCTCTAGTTTAAAAAAATGCACAGGTTTGGTAGGTTTCCCTAGGTGCCGGCTGAGCTAGAGGCCAACATCTACAGGTAGGCACTTTGCACAAAACACCTCTGTTTTCTGTGAAAAAATGTGATGTGTCCACGTTGTGTTTTGGGCCATTTCCATTCGTGGGCGCTAGGCCTACCCACGCAAGTGAGGTACCATTTTTATCGGGAGACTTGGGGGAACGCTGGGTGGAAGGAAATTTGTGGCTCCTCTCAGATTCCAGAACTTTCTGTCGCCGAAATGTGAGGAAAATGTGTTTTTTTTAGCCAAATATTGAGGTTTGCAAATGATTCTGGGTAACAGAACCTGGTCAGAGCACCACTAGTCACCTCATCTTGGATTCCCCTAGGTGTCTAGTTTTAAAAAATGCCAAGGTTTGCTAGGTTTCCCTAGGTGCCGGCTGAGCTAGAGGCCAAAATCTACAGCTAGACACTTTGCAAAAAACACCTCAGATTTCAATGTAAAAATGTGATGTGTCCATGTTGCGTTTCCTTTCGCGAGCATTAGGCCTACCCACGCAAGTGAGGTACCATTTTTATCGGGAGACTTGGGGGAACACAGAATAGCAAAACAAGTGTTATTGCCCCTTGTCTTTCTCTACATTTTTTCCTTCCAAATGTAAGACAGTGTGTAAAAAAGACGTCTATTTGAGAAAATGGCCTGTAATTCACATGCTAGTATGGGCACCCCGGAATTCAGAGATGTGCAAATAACCACTGCTTCTCAACATCTTATCTTATGCCCATTTTGGAAATACAAAGGTTTGCTTGATACCTATTTTTCACTCTTTAAATTTCAGCGAATTAATTGCTGTATACCCGGTATAGAATGAAAACCCATTGCAAGGTGCAGCTCATTTATTGGCTCTGGGTGCCTAGGGATCTTGATGAACCTACAAGCCCTATATATCCTTGCAACCGTAAGAGTCCAGCACACGTAACAGTATATTGCTTTAAATCTGACATTGCAGGAAAACGTTACAGAGTAAAACGTGGAGAAAAATGGCTGTTTTTTTCAGCTCACTTTCAATATTTTTTATTTCAGCTGTTATTTTCTGTAGGAAAACCTTGTAAGATTTACACAAATGACCCCTTGCTAAATTCAGAATTTTGTCTACGTTTCAGAAATGTTTAGCTTTCTGGGATCCAGCATTGGTTTCATACCCATTCCTGTCACTAACTCGAAGGAGACTGAAAGCACCAAAAATAGTTAAAATGGGGTACGTCCCAGTAAAATGCCAAAATTGTGTTGAGAAATTTGGTTTTCTGATTCAAGTCTGCCCGTTCCTCAAAGGTGGGAATATGGTGATTTTAGCACCAGAAACCCTTTGTTGATGCCATTTTCAGGGAAAAATCCACAAGCCTTCTTCGGCAGCCCTTTTTTCCAATTTTTTTGAAAAAAATGAAATTTTCACTGTATTTTAGCTAATTTATTGGTCTCCTCCAGGGGAAACCACAAACTCTGGGTACCATTAGAATCCCTAGGATGTTGGAAAAAAAGGACGCAAATTTGGCGTGGATAGCTTATGTGGACAAAACGTTATGAAGGCCTAAGCGCGAACTACCCCAAATAGCCAAAAAAGGGCTCAGCACTCGGGGGGGAATAGGCCCAGCAGCTAAGAGGATATTTACTTGTTCATCTTCTAATACTTCCAGGATGACCATTATAAATTATTGTGCATCTTGTTGAGTGTTGAGATTAAATACTACTGATCCACTAAATGTGTCTACAAGGTCACGAATGGATGAAGCAAAATGTATTACTGTCTTTTCACTTAGTAAACAATTATAGAGTGGAGAACGCAACCTCTTATCTGTTTTTCGTTGAATTCTATTTACAACATGTGGTAACGGAAAGAATACACTGAGAACAACCTTTGCATAGCACTTTCGAAATTGTCCTTTTTTTTTTGTCTTCAACATCTGTTGACTCTTTTGAAAGTTTCCACTTTAGACATATCATGCGTAGGGTATTGAGTTAAATGAGGAGCATATAGACATCTTAACCAATTGCACTCTCTTACACAGCTTACATCAGCACAAACTTTCTTATCATCAAAATAAACTAAAACAAACCAGATAGTGTTCTAACATGTGATAATGCAGCATATGACATACCTTCTTTGAATACTGTATTTCCAATATTAATAAAAGCTGTAACTATACTTAAACCTTGTGATTTATGGATAGTGACAGCATATGGTAGAGAGAACGGAAACTGTTGTCACCGGACATATATATCCTTTGCAAGCAAAAAACTCCCAATACATCAACCAATCTGTTTGATACCATCAATCTGATCACATTTTACAGCCAAATATCCAGTCTCATCTCTATTTGGAAAATTAATGAAATTAATAACTCTACCCATTGCACCATTTACTAATCCTTTCTCAACACTTAAATTACACTGCAAAATTACTCAACAGTTTTTGCACACACGTAAACACTTTTCCAGTCCTACAGTCTTTGATTTAGACTTCGCCAAAGAATTCAATTGTGCTTGTAGCTTTTCTGTTAATAGTACAGTGACTCCTTGATGTTCTATTTTATCAATAGCAGTGATTTCCAAAATATCTCCTTTCCCCAGCTTTACTGATTGTTCATTGAAGTTGGAACACTCTTGTAGTGTATGCATTAAACAGAGTGTAGCTGTTTCTTCTTTTTTGAATTTGTACATTACTTGTGCTGCTGTACTGTTTCATAAAAATAATTTGTTGATAAGGTGACTTTGTAAAGCACGTTTAGGAACCTTTGTCAAAACTCCTACTCTTATGTTTTTCCAAATATTTCCATATTCTTTGTCAGACACTTGACTCATAATCTTGACTAGTTTCTTGTAATCAAAGTTTAACCAAATATTTACATTTCCAATACTTCCCAAATAATTATTTTTTTCATTATGAAGATGTGTTTTGAAAACAAGTTGTCCTTTCACAGGAGTTAGCTGCAGTAGGTAACCGAAGACAATGAAATGCTTCCATCTAAAGAGTATGCCACACTCTGTTCTTAAAATTTGCTGCATTCATAAGTGTATGAAGGTAAGCATTAAGGGGCATATTTATACTCTGCTTGCGCCAGATTTGCGTAATTGTTTTTAATGCAACTTTGGCGCAAACCTAACACCATATTTATACTTTGACGTCTGACCCCGTGAACATCAACATTTCTCAATGTGCGTCATTTTCTGGATGCGTGAACCCGCCTAGCGTTAATGACATGCAAGGTAGGCGTTCCCATCCCAAAAATTACTTAAACACCCGTGCGCCATATTTATCCAACCGGGCAAAAATGGCGCACGGCTGGGAGGCAGAGGCGGAAAATGACGTATATCCCGATGTGCATCAAAAATTAACGCCTGGGTCAGGGCAGGTGTTAAGGGACCTGTGGACTCTTTTCCATGGTGGAAGACCATGGAAGCAGTCCACAGGTGCCCTTCCCTGAACCCAGGGACACCCTCAGCCACCCTAGCATACCCCTGGAGTACACCCATGGATGGAACACATGTTGTAAAGGTATGCCAAAAAAGTGAAATGTTATGCCCTAAGTGTATTTCAGAAGTTATCACATCATTCAAAATTAAATTACTAACAATACAAATGTATTCCTGTAGTCCCAGTAACAAACCGGCAATACGCACCATCATAGAGCCACAACATTCAACTTTTAATATGAGTAACAAACAAAAAACAGCCACTACCTAAAGACATTGTACAAGTTAAGAAAATCAACACTGGACTGAAAACAGTGTGTTAAACTGTACAGAACCAGTTCAGAGCCACAGAATCATAACAAGGCGCACTACCATCTGACACTAGTCACGAGGATTCGAAACGGTAAAAATATCAACAATCATAGAATGAAATGATTGAATGTTATAAGGCAAGGGTTACCTGATTAAATTTCAACTAAAGGGATACAGCATTTCCAGAACATGCAAGTTGGCGTCTCACAGAGAATTCAAAACTAATCAAGAGCATGCGTCACAGACGACGCTGAAATATAAACTGAAAATACATGCAAAAGCTAGCACGCTAACTTGTAGCAGCCATTTAGGTCTAGAATGGAAAGTATGTAAAAAAATGAATGAACCAATGAATAGCTGAAGAAAAAAGAGAATAAAGAGAGCTACTCAGACCAGAAAAAAATAAACCAGATGAAAAACCCAACAGCATGAAAATTATTCAAAAATATATAGTAAATTAGTGCATACAATTGTATCAAAAAGGTTAATCATGGCGTATTGATCCAGTCCACAGATGCATGCAATCACATTAATTAGAACATGAGAAAAGTTATAAAAAAGAGGTATATTACATTTTTATACATGATGAACTTGTATAAAAATGTAAAATATCAATTTTTAACAACTTTTCTCTTGTTTTAATGAATGTGATTACAAGCACCTGTGAATTGGATCGATATGGCATGATTAACCTTTTTGATTGAATTGTATGCACCAACTTTTTGCATATTTTCAAAAAGGTTTTCGTGGTGTTGGGTTTTCCATTTCGTTTATTTTTTTCTGGTCTGATTAACTCTTTTTATCTTCTTGTTTCTTCAACTATTCCCTGGTTCATTAATTTGTTACACGCTTTCCATCACAGACCTAAGATGGCTGCTAAAAGTTAGCGTGCTAGCTTTTGTACATATGTTCAGTTTATATTGCAGCATCGTCTGTGATGTGCGCTCTCAATTAGTTTCAAATTCTCTGCGAGACGCCAGCTCAAGTGTTTGGGAAGTGCTGTATCCCTTCAGTTGCTTATAACATTAAATTGTTTCATTATATAATTGTTGCTATTTTTACTGGTTTGAATCCTCGCGACTAGCCTCAGATGGCAGTGAGTCTTGTTGTAACTCTGGGGCCCTGAAGTGGCTCAATACAGTTTACCACACTGTTTTCAGTCCAGTGTTGATTTTCTTAACCTGTACAATGCCCTTAGTTATTGTCTGTTTTTGCTTGTTACTCATATTCAAAGTTGAATGTTGTGGCTTTATGGTGGTGTGAATTGCCGTTTTTTCATTGGGGCTTCGGGAATATATTTACATTGTTAGTACGTTAATTTTGAATGACGTTATAACTTCTGACATACGCACAGGACATCATATTTCGCTTTTTTGGCATACTTTTACAACATCTGCTTGTACCCATATATTGGTAAGAGTAAGTAATTTTTCATTACTAAATTTAATTCTATCGAGGTTTTTCAATACTTTAAACTGTATGCATATTTTTTCTAGATCATTGTTAGTTATGGGTGTTTACTGAGTTGGTAATCGGTATATAATTTCATTGTATACTTCATATTAACATCAGCCAAGTTAAATGCAAGAGCTGCTGCTGTACTTTTCCATCTCCATTACTCTTCTTATGTTTAGTATGGCTTATGTATGTCCCAGGTTTCATTCGATAACGTGAATTGATGACAAACCCCCTTTGCATGGGAGAGAGCATTTATTAAGCACAATACAAGTAAGCTTGCTTCACTCCTCTTTCATGCGAGACCTCTGCAACATTGTGTCACTTCTAATTTGTACAATTTTTCACTTAAGGTGTATCTTATGTGCTTTGAATACTTACAAAGACCTTTTCTCATGCTTGCCCTCTATTGGTGATCTTTTTTCTCTTTTTTAATGCATGCAGGTATATATATATTGCTTAATTCTATCGAGATATTACTATTATTTAATATCTTGACATTACTTATGATATAATTAAAAAAAGTTGGTCTAAATAAGTCCCTTGCAGTCATTTTTACCCTGGAACCTGGCACTCAGTTATGCATGCTGGGAATGTGTGGGATGGTCGCCTTGAATTTTGGAGAGAAGCAAACTCTAATATTAAAGACATTGAACTAAAGACAGCAGGAGAACTCTGTTCCTTGGATCCTGGTAATGTTTGCAGATACCTTTACCATTGATTTCAAGCTATGATGTCTTTCATCTGCAACAAAAAATACCCTCCTCTTGTTGAAGTAACTGATTTATTTTGGCATAAAGAGTACCAAACAAGAGATGCTCCTCATATTCACATGCTGTTATGGATAAAAGATGCACCTAAATTTGGAACAGACAGTGATGAGTCTGTCCTATCTTTCATTGAACAGTATGTCACATGCACCATTTCAAAAGATACTGGTGAAAAAGGTTTGAGACAACAAGTTTTGCACTTCCAAAATCACAGATGTGGAAAGTACTGCAGCAGAAAACATAGAACCAAAGGTACATTTTATACAAGATGCCGTTTTGGATTCCCTTGACCTGTTATTTCATAAGGAATAGTAAACAGCTTTCTATCTGCAGTCAAGCAAACATTTACAGGCAAGTCACCTAAAAATATGTACAACCTGAAAAGAACAGAGGCCTCGAAGTAGATTAATTATTATAATCCAGTAATTTTAAAGATATAGAATGCAAACATGGATATATAGTTTGTCACAGATAACTCTATTGCTTTTGCTCAGTATGTCTATGTCACATCATATATCACAAAATCTGAAGACAGAAATGAAGGAGATGTGGGGAAGATTTATGCAGAAAAGTGTCTTGCTAAGAAATTGTACCATTTTAGTTTGACAATGCTTTCTCACAGGGAAATAGGATTTTACGAGTACACAGATAGGTTAAGCTCATATTGTTTGGTCTCAAAGTCTAGATGAATTGTTTAGGTAAGTCTGGGCCTTACAAGCACAGGAAATATAGGGGGTCATTCTGACCCCGGCGGGCGGCGGGCGCCGCCCGCCAGGCGGTGACCGGCAAAAGACCGCACCGCGGTCAAATGACCGTGGCGGTCATTTTGACTTTCCCGCTGGGCTGGCGGGCGACCGCCAAAAGGCCGCCCGCCCGCCCAGCGGGAAAGCCCCAGCAACGATGAAGCCGGCTCCGAATGGAGCCGGCGGAGTTGCTGGTGTGCGACGGGTGCAGTTGCACCCGTCGCGATTTTCAGTGTCTGCTTTGCAGACACTGAAAATCTTAATGGGGCCCTGTTAGGGGGCCCCACGACACCCGTTCCCGCCATCCTGTTTCTGGCGGTGAAAACCGCCAGAAACAGGATGGCGGGAAGGGGGTCGGAATCCCCGAGGAGGATTCCATGGGGCAGGGGAAAACCGGCGGGAAACCGCTGGTTTCCCTTTTCTGACCGCGGCGGTCAGAATTGCCCCTGAAGCACCGCCAGCCTGTTGGCGGTGCTTCCTCCGTCCCCGGGACCGCCAGGGTCGGAATGACCCCCATAGTGTTTAAGTCTTTCCTAGAAATTTATTATCTAACAGAGTTTGATCCAAAAAGTAGAGACTTCGTAATATCAAACTTTTTGGACACATATTACCCAAGAAGGAGTCCATATTTAGAAAAAAATTGTCTGTATGAAATATTTCACAGGTATAGAAATAACATAACAGAAAATATAGAAGAAGGGAGATAGTCAGCTGTTGGATGTGATGGCTGTTTAGTGAGACACAGCAAAGGAAATGTAATTAACCACAGAAAACGTAGTTGCCAGACTGCAGAAAGAAGAGAGATTTTCTGCTTAGCCCTTTTTCAGATGTTCAAGGCATGGTATGATGAATCTGAATTACCTGGAGACTTTGACTCCTACGAAGACTCCCTGAAAGATAACATTGAGTATTCTGTATTTCCTAACTATTTCAAATATGTTGAAAGATGAAATTGAACAGGAAGAGACAATTGCTGCTGAGATGGTGAATGAGAGTTCAGAAAGGAGCTAGAGTTCTGGACCAGTGAGTCAAGATCATTTTGGACAACCAGTTATTCAAAATGAAACAGCTTTAGCACTGAATGAGGTGGAGACTTTAATGCAGCATAGAAGAGAGGAAGTTCTTGATTTGGAACAGTTATTACAACAACTAAACAATTAACAGAAATATATATATGATGAAGTAAAAAGTAAAATAGAGCACTGATTTTTACATAAAAAGAAAGAATATTCATGCTCTTTGTTTAAACCACTACTATTATACATCAGTGGTCAAGCAGGTACTCGAAAAAGCTTTATAATCAAAGTTCTCACCGCTAATCAATAGAAGACTACAAATTCAAATTTATCATCTGTAGTAACGGCACCAACAGGATTAGCTGGCCACAACATTAAAGGAATTACTTTACATCGGCTATATATGATACAAGTGAGTCATTTTTCATTTCCCAATTTAATTCTATCGAGGTTTGTCAATATTTTAAGGTCTAACGGGTTACTCTTAAACCGTTTGCATTTGCATATTTTTCTAGACCGTCATTAGTCATGGGTGTTTACTGTGTGGTTAACCAGTATATAATTTAATTGTATACTTCATATTGACATCAGCAAAGTTAGATGCAAGAGCAACTGTAGTACTTTTCCATTTCCGTTTCTCATCTTGTGTTTGGTATGGATTATGCATGTCCCAATTTTCATTTGATACTGTGAATTGATGACAAACCCCTTTTTCATGGGGGAAAGCATATCTTAAGCACAGTATAAGTATGTTTGCTTCATTCCTCTTGCATAGGAGACCTATGCACCATTGTATCACTTCTAATTTGTACAGTGCTTTACTTGAGGTGTATCTTATGTGCTCTGAACACCTATAAAGACCTTTTCCCATTCTTACCCTCTATTGGCGATGGTCTTTTTTCTCTTTTTTAATACATGCAGGTGTATATATACTTTATTTTTCAAATTGTCAAAGTCTTGGACTTTTTGTTATTCTTAAGGGCACATCTCCTACTTGTCCATTTTTAGCAATTTCTGATGATGGTCTCATTGACTCATGCTACTGAGACAGAAAACTCAACATGTTACCAAACTCATTCCTAATTCTTCCTAGGAGGAATCCTGGATCATCATTACATGAAAGATTCTTGTAGACTTTTATTATGAGTGGGTTCTCGTTACAGAGATATATGGACTATCAGCAATATCGACAATATCAGACCTACCATGTCTCTGAAATGGCATATATTATTTATGTACCCCTATTAACTTTTTTTTACATAAACTTTTTTATGTACCCCTATGAAGCTGTATTCTTCAAACTTATCATCCTTTCCATAAACGTTTTCAACAAACTCCTTTGCAGAAATGTTTTGAAAATGTACTCCTGTCTTCAATACATGATTTACAGGGTATGAAAGTCCAGACAACTCACTCTCAAACAGAAGATGAAATATGTATGGAATACACAGGGAAAATCTAGAATCTTCAGAATATAATCTTGTTCAGCGGTATTCAGAAGCTGGTATCTGTAAGGGGTGGTCATCATAGCATCCACCCTCTCCAGTCAGAAACAGTTGTGGAAAACAGTGAGCCTCTAAACGTTTCTCCCATACACTCATAGGATCTCCTTTTGCTTGCTTCATTTGAAAAAGGTCAATTGCATCACCAATAAATTCTTTAGACTGAAGAGGATGGATGCTGTAGTGTTCATAAATTTCTTCTGATTTTGATCAAACCACCTTTTCTATTTGACCATTTCACGGTAATTTTTCAAATTCTATATGTATTATATCTTGAGGAAGATCAGCATTTTTGTAATAAATGTTGTTTTGTACTAGGTATAAAGTTGCTTTTTGTTTTTAAATTTTAAATTATATTTACTGAGCATATATGAGCAGGTAAAGACATTAAAGTATCAAAATTACAAATCAAAATTACAAAATATTCATAAACATCAGTGCAGTGTAATACTTTGTGCTTACTGTTTTGTTTAGCTCTTTGCATAGTATTGATAGTCTAGCATTTCTTAAAATTATATTGGTTTGTTAAACTTTGGATTTCCATTAAATTTCTAAATCTGAACCCAAATCAAAGTTTAAGTTATAAATTATGAATCAAGCTGAGGATGGCGAAGTCTTCTCCCATATGTAATGATACTTTTGAGTGGCCCTGATTCTTTGAGCATAAAGAATCTTTAGATTGGACTGCTCTCATTTTCTTTTCCCAGAGATTATATGACAGAGGCTAGGCAGTTCTCCATTGCTGTAAGATCAAAGATTTTGCAATCAGTGTTGCAATAAAGAAACATTGCTTTGGATGTTTTGACGAAGCAGGTTGGTTAGATATACCAAAACGTGCCCCATTGGTTCCGGTGGTAACGAAACCTGAAGTCTCGCACTGATCGACTGAAAATGTTTAACCCAGAAATTGATGATGATAGAGCAAAGGAAGCAAATATGAAGCCAATCCCCATCTTTACAATGGCATTGGAAACAGTTGATCAAAAATTGATGGAAACATCTTGTTAAGTTGCACGGGTGTATAGTAGAACAGCCACTTTGTGAAAAATGACATTCTCTTATAAATTAACACCTCTTAAAGCTTTAAAAGAGTAGATATTATAATGTTTCCATAACTGAGGATCAATCACGCAAGCTGTAGCAGCTGTTATCCTGCTTAGCGCAGGAGGCAGAACTTTGGCTGGCAGCTCTTCTTGAAGAATATGATACCAATTGCTGACCCCTGTTAATTTCTGAACGCACATTGCTTGTGTAATTTTGAAACATAGTGATTCAGATGAATAGTGGGCTACAGAGCCAATTGACTGAAACAAGTAAAATATCTGAAAATATGAAAAGCTTAACCAGGCTGAGATAGCAGGATTATTGACTTTGAGTTGCACCTATGTTTTAACATTGTCTCCTACTATAAAATCCTGGAGCTTTACAAACCCCAATTCATCCGAATCATTTATAACTCTACTGGTGAAGGGGAGCCCAAATGCTCCAGCTTCTCTTAGGGAAATAGTTGGATGGAAATTAGTAAAGTGATAACTCTGTTGAAGCTCAGTACCTCTAGATCAAAGTAAGTTAGGGATCTTATATCTAGTACATTTCGGGAGCCATCGCATTTTAAGAAAATTAGATAGATGGATGTTATTTTCAAGAAGCATCTGTTTCAAATAAAAATTTGATTCCAGATGGTGGGCAGTAGCAGCATTTACAATCCAGTCTATATAGATTGCCTCATAATATTTTAAAAATGGGATAAAGCTAGGCCTCCATCCTCCTTGCTAAAGTTGCCCTAAGTGGGAAGGGTATGCCCAGACGTGGGTCCCTTGCTCACTATGCCACTGGATTCAAGCTAGCCTGTCTGGAAGGGTGAAACCCTGAAACTGGTCCCAGGATGCTTGTTTCCGGTCCAGGGATAAACTGGCTTGACAGTTCGGGCTGGACTGTTCCCATGAGGGAACAGGGTCAAGACTGATTTGCATATGGCTGGCTCCAAACTGGGGTGGCATGGTGAGCAAAAGAACGATGGATTAAACCCAGATCTGTGACTGGGGGTGAGTGTTTGCATTGTTCAGCACTCCGTCCATTATCCTTTTGTGTTGCTCCATCCTCCTTAGTCAGCCGGATTGTCTCCAGTTGAGTTCATGTTTTTTTATTTGCTCAAATGATTTTGCGTTGCATTGTATTAAGATCCTTGACATTTTTTGGGGGAGCCTTGATCATAATGTTGGAAAATATGAATAAGAATAGAGGTCATTTCATCATCTTGACCAGGGCAATCCGACCAATTATTGTTAATGGTGAGTTCTGCCATTTGCGTATAAAAGCCTGTGCTTTCTTGAGAGTTGGGAGATAGTTTAGCCCTCAGACATATTTTGAAAAACATAAATACCAAGGTACCTTATAGTGTGGGGAGCCTGATGATTAATTTCCACCTCGACTGGCAATATTGTATCTTGAGTGTTAAAGAGCAGTTCCTCAGATTTCAATTCAATAAATCCAATTGCCTCTGAAATTAGAGAACATTTGAATTTTACTAAAGGCATTCTCAATCTTCTGAGATTCGGCCGCAAGCTACAAGATTGCATCATCCGCAAAAAGATTTAGTTTAGGTGCGCCTAGCATTGGGGATTTTATAGAATTGTCTTGCCTCATAGCCAAAGCCAATGGCTCGAGAAACAGAGCAAAGAGGACCGGAGACCAAGGGCATCCCTGATGAGTCCCACAATGTATCGCAACCTTGCCAACTACTCATGAGTTAACTAAGATGTTAGCCTCCGCCCCTTGATAAAGGTCTGAGAGAAGTTGGACTATTTTATCGGAAAACTTGACTCTTCTGAGGATTGCAAAGAGGAGTTCCCATTGCACTAGATCAAATGTTTTTTCCACATCAAGAATTATTACTGCTGCCTTAATTTTGTTCTTAGAGTAGTAGTCAATTGCCTGGAGCAAGAAGTTCATGTTAGTAGAAATAAATCTTCCCGGGAAAAACCCACACTGATCAGGATGGGTAAGGCCCTGAGCTAAGGGCGTAATGCGGGCTGCCCAGATTTTCATGAGGATCTTATAGTCATTATTAGGAAAGCTAATAGAGCGATAGGAATCCAGTTTGACGCCAGGCTAACCTCTCTTGAGGAAGCTGACCATGACCCCCCAGGTGAACAAGCTAGGTACTTCTTGCCCGTTAAGTATTGTATTGAATAATGCAGCTAGGACCGCTGTAATCTGCTCAGACAGGGCCTTGTACAATTCTGCAGGAAGACCATCTTCACCAGAAGCTTTGTTATTTGGAGAGCTCCCAATGGCTTCAGCGACTTCTAATTTAGTGATTGGCTGCAACAGTGCAGCCTGGAGCTCTTCATTGAGACACGGTATAGAAACTGATTCAAGGTATTTATTAATAAGGTCATCATGTGCTGCTGTCTTGGGATTATAGAGATTTGTATAGTGTGCTACGAATACCTTTCCTATCTCCTTGGCCTCATCCACAATTCGCCCATGGGCCTCATCAAAAATGGTTTTGATTAACAAGGCGTTCTGACATTTTTTGGCATAAGGTGCCAGAAATTTCCCTACATGCTCACTCTCTTCGTAATACTCCTGAAAAAATGTGTTATGGTTGACTATCTCCTGTGATAAGAAAAATCCTTCAAATGAGTTTTGGGATCCTGCAGATGAGTCCATGAATTGTGTTCATGATGTAACTGATGAAGGCACATAGCATGATTAAATTCCTTCTGAAGTCTGTCTACTTTTTCCTTCCTTGATTTTCTAAGAAAGGCCTTGAAAGCAATGGCTTCCCCTCTGATGTGTGCCTTGCATGACTCCCAGATTGCAAAGATAGAGGCAGTTGCTTCATTTCTGGTTAGGAACTCTGGAACCAATACTCTCAAAGCAGAAATCCAGCCTTCATTGGTTAATAAAGATTTGTCTAAGGACCACCTGGGTCTTTCTAGATGTCGACCGGAAAGAGATAGTTGAACCAATGGGACGGCATGATCCGAAAAAGGGTAGGTTATTATATCTGAGTCAGCTCTATCCCATGAATGAGAGACTGAAAACAAATTGATGCTTGAGGCCAAGTTAAACATTTTTGAGAAACAGGTATAATGTTAGTCTTCTGGATAGTCCAGTCGCCATGGATCGTGCAGGGCCAGAACGTGGATAAATGTTGCCAAAAATCGGGAGGCTGTGGCTTGTTCTGTGAATGATTTTAATGGAAGGCATCGAGTTTCATGTCTTGAATTATGTTAAAGTCGCCTCCCACTATCAAGAGACCAGAGAGTGTGCTCAAAAGCTGGTAAAGGCTCTGCAGAGAGACAAATTCATCTTCTATGGGACCATAAAAGCTTGAGATATGCATTAACTGCCTTCCTGCCCTAACGCTAACTACTACCCCATCTAGCTTGGGGATCACGGTAACACTGAAGAACTTCTACTTGGGTTAAAAGAACTGCAGCCCCACGGATGGCTGTGCTAGCAGAGGCGAAAAAGGAATGAGAAATAAAGTTAGGAGTGCTAGGCCAGTTTGCCTGTTGTTTAAAGTGGGTTTCCTGTAATAAAATCACCAGGGCCTGAAAGGATCTTAACCAATGAAGTATAGCTCTGAATGTATGGGAGTTATTAAGCCCGTTTGCATTGCATTTCACCCACCCTAATGCAAAGGTCCACCCACCAAATGACCCCACCCCTCACCCGCCAAAAGGGGCTGAGCTCGTCATGACCCTACCACCCTGTGGCACCCCACTCTTCCGTATGACCCCCACTGACCCCAAAGCTTGACTGCACTGTCATGGCACTCTGGAGCCTATATTCTGGAGGAGCAAGCAAGATGGGCCATACATTAACAGCCCGCTGAACATATATCACACGTATCACATATGCATCACATATATCACATTCTTTGTAAAATCGTGCAAGTAAGCATCAAAACAGTAATAGATGTGAGTCTGTGAGCAAAATAAGAAGAATGTTCATTCACATAATCCTATTTTCTGAGTGAACCCCAAAAGTTCTTTGCCTGCTGTACATTTTGGAAGATGTGAGCCCGACCTTATGGAGCACCTTGAGTTTAGCAAATTGGACAATGCCGGCTGGGGTCCCTAATTTTTATAAATCATTGATGAGACTAACAAATTTGGGATGCTATTGTGCTGCTGAAATGGACATATCGGAGAACACAAGCAAGCTGAAATTATCGGTAGTGTTGAAAACCTTAGCTTTAATAGCTTGTGATAAGGCCTGTTCCTTGATCCTAAAATCATCAAAGTTGACAAGAATAGCACGTGGATATTTTGCAGTCGCGACTCTTATTGTGGGAACCCTGTGTGCCGACATGATGGGCAAATCAACATTGGCTGCAGCTTTCTCTGGAAGACTATACTTGTAGATAAGATCAGGTGTCGCTTTAGTCATAGAGGATGTTGCTTCTAACTCTCAGGGATACCAGTAAATCTCAAGTTCTAACGTCGCAACCTGTTTTTAATATCATCAAGTTTTAGTTGTAGCTCCTCAAGTTCAGCCTGCATCTGAGTAGTTGTTGATCTACAACAGGTTTGTTCATCTTCCAGATCAGAGACCCTCTGTTCTGCTTGAGAAATGGTTAAAGTTAGTGTTCCGTTGGCCCAGTTGTTCATTAGAAGACCAAGGGGGGTTGCGGAGGCTGTATTGAGTGGATGATTGGATAGTGCCTGATTGCAATCAGTTCCACTGCTAGACATTAAGGCACTCATTTTCACAATGACGGTAAAAAACGCTTTCCGCCGCGGTGACGGCTGACAAAATACCGCCACCGTGGCTACCATCCATCCGCCAGATTATGACCACTGCCGGACTTCCCCCACAATAAGGGCGGAAATCCGGCAGTGATCATACTGGCACACAGTGGTAAGGTGGTGCTGCTACCACCAGCACTGCCACGCCAGTAGAACGCCGCCAGCTGTATCATGACCTGTGATATGGTCTGGCGGTGTTCTGCTGGCGGGCGCACCCTGCCAGAAGACCTCCTCAGACAAGGTAAGTCCGGCTTCCAACAGGGGATGGCGGTCGGGGTGTTGTGTGTGTGTGTGTCGGAGTGTATGCATGACTGTGTAAGTGTGTATATGAATGCGTGTATGCCAGTGTGAGAGATTGGGTGTATGCATGGTGCGTGTCTGTGGGTGTGTACATGTATGGGGGTTGGGAGGAGTGTGAGGATCAGAGGGGGATCAGTTTGGATGTCGGGGTGGGGGTTAGTGTGTGTATGGACGGGTGCGTGGGGGCTGAGTTTGGATGTCGGGTGGGGGATTAGTGTGTGTATGGAGGGATGGGTGGGGGCTGAGTTTGGATGTCAGGGGGTTGGGGGTGTTAGGTGAGTGTTGGGGTTTGGGGTAGCCTCCTACTGGTGACAGGGAAGGAATTCCCTGTCACTGGTAGGGCCAACCGCCATGGTGTTCATGGTGTTGGGTGGTTGTGGGGCAGCCTGGTTCCTGGCATGTTGGCGACCTGGTCGTAGTGCTGGTAGAGATGAATGGGGCAGCTGTCAAAGAGTGAGCGGAGTTGATTGGTAAGTTTGTAGACTCTTGGATCCTCAAAGAGTCACGTAGGGAGTTCCAGGTGGTCCTGTTTACTAGAGCCAGTTCTTCGTCTTTGTCTCCTCATCACAGGAGTCACGTTTTTTGATTTGTTGACTTTTGGAGCTTTGTTAATCACACGTGATTTCAACGCTGTGTCGCGAGTTATTAGCTTCATAATGGTTAGCAAGGAGCTGTGAGGGGGGGGCTAGAACGCAGCAAGCCGCATCTGTTCTCCACAGACCGCTTCCTCTATAACATTGCTTTTTTACCTCATTCACATTTACTAATTCTTGCCATATCTTTTTTCTCTTTGTAGGAAAATGATTTACCATAATAATAAGTGTATCTTCAAAATCTCACTCTACCCCCATAATTTCAATATTCTTTTCAAAATCTAATGGCTAGTACACATTGTAAGGATGTACACATTTTATAAGAATTGATTCATAAACATATAAATCTTGAAGTCTTTGCAGAAATTGAACTATTTCCAACTTGTGATGTACTGCTGTAGCTGACATTTTATTACCCTCCTACTTATCATAGCAGTACTTACATATTATGAGCCATATCAAACCGTTCATCTACAAACACGTAAGCAGCAAAATCTTGCCACTAATCTCTGTTTTCTTCTTTAGTTTTTGAGTACAGATCAACATTACGAGTTTGACTTTTGTAGTGAGTGTGTCAACAACATATACAAATACAGTTTGGTTTCTCAGAAAAAACTGTGTTGAACTTCCCAATTACTTCTCTAAAGTTATCAACACTAACAACTGTGTCCTGTTGCTCTACACCTACACATAGAAAGTCCTTATTTTCCCTACACTCTTATTCAGGACCAAAGAATTGACCTGGACATCTTCACAAATTCTTTACACATCTTTTACTTGACCATGTGAAAGCACTCTATTCATTTCTCCTAAATGTAGAGCCGGTGTTTTGACATAGTAAAGCCTCCTAATGGAAGTTCGAATTTTCGAGTGGTGTACAGCTATTGTTCTTAAATGATGAAAGGTGCTTTGGCACACTTTCTTTGACTGACATGCTAGTAAATGGCCTTGTAAATTTGTGTACTTCCTTACTTTGCATGGATCTAATCCTTGCAATATACATATTTTCTTTTTAAAACGTTTACAGGGAAATATATGAAGGAAAGTTCTCAATATATCAGTTATTTCCTGCTGTATACTGCGTATACTGCTACAGTTCCATTTATACACAGGTGCCTGCCTTTGCCTTTCCTCTACCTCTTCAGCTATCACTTCCTCTACATTTCTAGGTACCATCTTCTTGCTAGGAATAAGACTACCATCCTTCATCTCATAACACCTTCATAACATCATAGCATGTGTGTAAGGAAATGCCTCCTTGGCATGGTTACCCCCTGACTTTTTGCCTTTGCTGATGCTATGTTTTGAATTGAAAGTGTGCTGAGGCCTGCTAACCAGGCCCCAGCACCAGTGTTCTTTCCCTAACCTGTACTTTTGATTCCACAATTGGCACACCCTGGCATCCAGGTAAGTCCCTTGTAACTGGTACCTCTGGTACCAAGGGCCCTGATGCCAGGGAAGGTCTCTAAGGGCTGCAGCATGTATTATGCCACCCTAAGAGACCCCTCACTCAGCACAGACACACTGCTTACCAGCTTGGGTGTGCTAGTGAGAACAAAATGAGTAAGTCGACATGGCACTCCCCTCAGGGTGCCATGCCAGCCTCTCACTGCCTATGCAGTATAGGTAAGACACCCCTCTAGCAGGCCTTACAGCCCTAAGGCAGGGTGCACTATACCATAGGTGAAGGTACCAGTGCATGAGCACTGTGCCCCTACAGTGTCTAAGCAAAACCTTAGACATTGTAAGTGCAGGGTAGCCTTAAGAGTATATGGTCTGGGAGTCTGTTTTACACGAACTCCACAGCACCATAATGGCTACACTGAAAACTGGGAAGTTTGGTAGCAAACTTCTCAGCACAATAAATGCACACTGATGCCAGTGTACATTTTATTGTAAAATACACCACAGAGGGCACCTTAGAGGTGCCCCCTGAAACTTAACCGACTATCTGTGTACGCTGACTGGTTCCAGCAGCCTGCCACACTAGAGACATGTTGCTGGCCCCATGGGGAGAGTGCCTTTGTCACTCTGAGGCCAGTAACAAAGCCTGCACTGGGTGGAGATGCTAACACCTCCCCCAGGCAGGAGCTGTAACACCTGGCGGTGAGCCTCAAAGGCTCACCCCTTTGTCACAGCACAACAGGGCACTCCAGCTTAGTGGAGTTGCCCGCCCCCTCCGGCCACGGCCCCCACTTTTGGCGGCAAGGCTGGAGGGAACAAAGAAAGCAACAAGGAGGAGTCACTGGCCAGTCAGGACAGCCCCTAAGGTGTCCTGAGCTGAGGTGACTCTAACTTTTAGAAATCCTCCATCTTGCAGATGGAGGATTCCCCCAATAGGATTAGGGATGTGACCCCCTCCCCTTGGGAGGAGGCACAAAGAGGGTGTATTCACCCTCAGGGCTAGTAGCCATTGGCTACTAACCCCCCAGACCTAAACACGCCCTTAAATTTAGTATTTAAGGGCTCTCCCTGAACCTAGAATTTTGATTCCTGCAACAACAAGAAGAAGGACTGCCTAGCTGAAAACCCCTGCAGAGGAAGACCAGAAGACAACAACTGCCTTGGCTCCAGAAACTCACCGGCCTGTCTCCTGCCTTCCAAAGAACTCTGCTCCAGCGACGCCTTCCAAAGGGACCAGCGACCTCTGAATCCTCTGAGGACTGCCCTGCTTCGACGACGACAAGAAACTCCCGAGGACAGCGGACCTGCTCCAAAAAGACTGCAACTTTATCCAAAGAAGCAGCTTTAAAGAACCCTGCAATCTCCCCGCAAGAGCGTGAGACTTGCAACACTGCACCCGGCGACCCCGACTCGGCTGGTGGAGAATCAACACCTCAGGGAGGACCCCTGGACTACTCTACGACTGTGAGTACCAAAACCTGTCCCCCCTGAGCCCCCACAGCGCCGCCTGCAGAGGGAATCCCGAGGCTTCCCCTGACCGCGACTCTCTGAAACCTAAGTCCCGACGCCTGGAAAAGACCCTGCACCCGCAGCCCCCAGGACCTGAAGGACCGGACTTTCACTGCAGAAGTGACCCCCAGGAGTCCCTCTCCCTTGCCCAAGTGGAGGTTTCCCCGAGGAAGCCCCCCCTTGCCTGCCTGCAGCGCTGAAGAGATCCCTTGATCTCTCATTGACTTCCATTGCGAACCCGACGCTTGTTCTAACACTGCACCCGGCCGCCCCCGCGCCGCTGAGGGTGAAATTTCTGTGTGGGCTTGTGTCCCCCCCGGGGCCCTACAAAACCCCCCTGGTCTGCCCTCCGAAGACGCGGGTACTTACCTGCTGGCAGACTGGAACCGGGTCACCCCCTTCTCTCCATTGAAGCCTATGCGTTTTGGGCACCACTTTGAACTCTGCACCTGACCGGCCCTGAGCTGCTGGTGTGGTAACTTTGGGGTTGCTCTGAACCCCCAACGGTGGGCTACCTTGGACCAAGAACTGAACCCTGTAAGTGTCGTACTTACCTGGTAAAACTAACAAAAACTTACCTCCCCCAGGAACTGTGAAAATTGCAGTGTCCACTTTTAAAATAGCTATTTGTGAATAACTTGAAAAGTATACATGCAATTGAAATGATTCAAAGTTCCTAATGTACTTAACTGCAATACCTTTCAAACAAGATATTACATGTTAAATTTGAACCTGTGGTTCTTAAAATAAACTAAGAAAAGATATTTTTCTATACCAAACCTATTGGCTGGATTTGTGTGTACCTCATTTATTGTCTATGTGTATGTACAACAAATGCTTAACACTACTCCTTGGATAAGCCTACTGCTCGACCACACTACCACAAAATAGAGCATTAGTATTATCTATTTTTACCACTATTTTACCTCTAAGGGGAACCCTTGGACTCTGTGCATGCTATTCCTTACTTTGAAATAGCACATACAGAGCCAACTTCCTACATTGGTGGATCAGCGGTGGGATACAAGACTTTGCATTTGCTGGACTACTCAGCCAATACCTGATCACACGACAAATTCCAAAATTGTCATTAGAAATTGATTTTTGCAATTTGAAAAGTTTTCTAAATTCTTAAAAGTCCTGCTAGGGCCTTGTGTTAGCCCCTGTTAGCATTTTCTTTTAGAGTTAAAAGTTTGGTAAAAGTTTGAATTAGTTTCTAGAACTAGTTTTAGTTTCTTAAAAAGTATTCCAGCTTTTAGAAGCATAATGTCTAATACAGATGTGAATGTGGTGGAACTCGACACCACACCTTACCTCCATCTACAGATGAGAGAGCTAAGGTCACTCTGTAAACTAAAGAAAATAGCAATGGGCTCCAGACCTTCCAAACTACAGCTCCAGGAGCTGTTGGCAGAGTTTGAAAGAGCCAACCCCTCTGAGGATGGCAACACAGAGGATGATGATAGTGACTTGGAGGGTGATTCCCCCCCCACCAGTCCTATCTAGGGAGAACAGGGCTTCTCAAGCCCTGACTCCACAAATAATAGTCAGAGATGCTGGTTCCCTCACAGGAGGGACCAACAACTCTGAAATCACTGAGGATAACTCCAGTGAAGAGGACATCCAGTTAGCCAGGATGGCCAAAAGATTGGCTTTGGAAAGACAGATCCTAGCCATAGAAAGGGAAAGACAAGAGATGGGCCTAGGACCCATCAATGGTGGCAGCAACATAACTAGGGTCAGAGATTCTCCTGACATGTTGAAAATCCCCAAAGGGATTGTAACTAAATATGAAGATGGTGATGACATCACCAAATGGTTCACAGCTTTTGAGAGGGCTTGTGAAACCAGAAAAG
This sequence comes from Pleurodeles waltl, assembly GCF_031143425.1. NCBI lineage: Eukaryota > Metazoa > Chordata > Amphibia > Caudata > Salamandridae > Pleurodeles > Pleurodeles waltl. Next base: position 728,008,805 of record NC_090439.1, read on the forward strand.
TGAACAAATCTCACTGGGGTGCTCTCCTTTGGGAAATGTTCACAGGAAAGTGTAGGGATAGACTCCTCACACTCTCTAAAAAAGATGCAGAATCTTATGACCTCATGAAGGGTACCCTGATTGAGGGCTTTGGATTCTCCACTGAGGAGTATAGGATTAGATTCAGGGGGGCTCAAAAATCCTCGAGCCAGACCTGGGTTGACTTTGTAGACTACTCAGTAAAAACACTAGATGGTTGGGTTCAAGGAAATGGTGTAAATGATTATGATGGGCTGTACAATTTATTTGTGAAAGAACACCTATTAAGTAATTGTTTCAATGATAAACTGCATCAGCATCTGGTGGACCTAGGACCAATTTCTCCCCAAGAATTGGGAAAGAAGGCGGACCATTGGGTCAAGACTAGGGTGTCCAAAACTTCCACAGGGGGTGACCAAAAGAAAGGGGTCACAAAACCTCCCCAGGGGAAAGGTGGTGAGACAGCCAAAAATAAAAATAGTAAAGAGTCTTCTACAGGCCCCCAAAAACCTGCACAGGAGGGTGGGCCCAGAGCCTCTTCACAAAACAATCCTGGGTACAAGGGTAAAAGCTTTGATCCCAAAAAGGCCTGGTGTCGAAACTGTAGTCAGTCTGGACACCAAGCTGGAGACAAGGCCTGTCCCAAGAAAGATACCACTTCTAACTCCCATCCAGCTAAAACTGGAATGGCCAGTCTCCAAGTGGGATCAACAGTGTGCCCAGAGCAAATCAGGTGTCACACTGAAGCTACATTAGTCTCTGAGGGTGGGGTGGATTTAGCCACACTGGCTGCCTGGCCCCCTAACATGCAAAAATACAGGCAGCAGCTCTTAATTAATGGGACAAGTGTAGAGGGCCTGAGGGATACAGGTGCCAGTGTCACTATGGTGACAGAGAAACTGGTTTCCCCTGGCCAATACCTGACTGGACAAACTTATCCAGTCACCAACACTGACAATCAGACTAAAGTACATCCCATGGCTATGGTAACTTTAGAGTGGGGAGGGGTCAATGGCCTGAAACAGGTGGTGGTCTCCTCAAATATCCCAGTAGACTGTTTGCTTGGAAATGACCTGGAGTCCTCAGCATGGGCTGAGGTAGAACTGAAAACCCATGCAGCCATGCTGGGTATCCCTGAACTGGTGTGTGTCAAGACTAGGGCACAGTGCAAGGCACAGGGTGAAAAAGTAGAGCTGGAGTCTGGAAAAATGGCCCAGCCTACCAAGAGACAAGGAAAGTCAGCTGGGAAACCAGCTGCAACACAACACCAAAAAGAGAACCTCTCTTCTCAGGAAGAAGTTCTGCCCTCTGAGGGAACTGAGCCTATGGAGCTGGAACCTTATCAGGTTGAGCTCTTGGGCCCAGGGGGACCCTCAAGGGAAGAGTTGTGTAAGGGACAAGAAACCTGTCCCTCTCTTGAAGTCCTTAGGCAGCAAGCTGCTGAAGAGTCCAAAGGCAAGAAAAATGGAACACATAGGGTCTATTGGGAAGATGGACTCCTGTACACTGAGGCAAGAGATCCCAAACCTGGTGCCACTAGGAGAGTGGTAGTGCCTCAGGGTTTCAGAGAGTTTATTCTGACCTTAGCCCATGATATTCCCCTTGCTGGGCATTTGGGACAAACCAAGACGTGGGAGAGGTTAGTCAACCACTTCTACTGGCCCAATATGTCCCAGAAGGTTAAGGAGTTTTGCCTCTCCTGCCCCACCTGTCAAGCCAGTGGTAAGACAGGTGGGCATCCAAAGGCCCCCCTCATTCCACTTCCAGTGGTGGGGGTCCCCTTTGAAAGAGTGGGTGTGGACATAGTTGGTCCACTAGAACCTCCCACAGCCTCAGGAAATATGTACATCCTAGTAGTAGTGGATCATGCTACTAGGTATCCTGAAGCTATTCCCCTTAGGTCGACTACTGCCCCTGCAGTAGCCAAGGCCCTCATTGGTATCTTTACCAGAGTGGGTTTCCCTAAGGAGGTGGTGTCTGACAGAGGTACCAACTTCATGTCAGCATACCTAAAACACATGTGGAATGAGTGTGGAGTGACTTACAAATTCACTACACCATATCATCCACAAACTAATGGCCTTGTTGAGAGATTCAACAAGACATTAAAGGGCATGATCATGGGGCTCCCAGAAAAACTCAAAAGGAGATGGGATGTCCTCCTGCCATGTCTGCTTTTCGCTTACAGAGAGGTGCCTCAGAAGGGAGTAGGATTCTCACCCTTTGAACTTCTGTTTGGCCACCCTGTAAGGGGACCACTTGCTCTTGTTAAAGAAGGCTGGGAGAGACCTCTTCATGAGCCTAAACAAGACATAGTGGACTATGTACTTGGCCTTCGCTCAAGGATGGCAGGGTACATGGAAAAGGCAAGTAAAAACCTTGAGGCGAGCCAACAACTCCAGAAGTTGTGGTATGACCAAAAGGCTGCACTGGTTGAATATCAACCAGGGCAGAAAGTCTGGGTTCTGGAGCCTGTGGCTCCCAGGGCACTCCAGGACAAATGGAGTGGCCCTTACCCAGTACTAGAAAGGAAGAGTCAGGTCACCTACCTGGTGGACCTGGGCACAAGCAGGAGCCCCAAGAGGGTGATCCATGTGAACCGCCTTAAGCTCTTCCATGACAGGGCTGATGTAAATCTGTTGATGGTAACAGATGAGGACCAGGAAGCTGAGAGTGAACCTCTCCCTGATCTCCTCTCATCAGACCCTAAAGATGGCTCAGTAGATGGAGTGATCTACTCAGACACCCTCTCTAGTCAACAGCAGTCTGACTGCAGGAAGGTCCTGCAGCAGTTTGCTGAACTCTTTTCCCTAACCCCTGGTCAGACACACCTGTGTACCCATGATGTGGACACAGGAGACAGCATGCCTGTCAAAAACAAAATATTTAGACAGTCTGACCAAGTTAAGGAAAGCATCAAGGTGGAAGTCCACAAGATGCTGGAATTGGGAGTAATTGAGTACTCTGACAGCCCCTGGGCTAGCCCAGTGGTCTTAGTCCCCAAACCTCACACCAAAGAAGGAAAGAGAGAGATGAGGTTTTGTGTGGACTACAGAGGTCTCAACTCTGTCACCAAGACAGATGCTCATCCCATTCCTAGAGCTGATGAGCTAATAGACAAATTAGGGGCTGCCAAATTCTTAAGTACCTTTGACTTAACAGCAGGGTACTGGCAAATCAAAATGGCCCCTGGAGCAAAAGAAAAGACAGCATTCTCCACACCTGATGGGCATTATCAGTTCACTGTTATGCCCTTTGGTTTAAAGAATGCCCCTGCCACCTTCCAAAGGTTGGTGAATCAAGTCCTTGCTGGGCTGGAATCCTTTAGTGCAGCTTATCTTGATGATATTGCTGTCTTCAGCTCCACCTGGCAGGATCACCTGGTCCACCTGAAGAAGGTTTTGAAGGCCCTGCAATCTGCAGGCCTCTCTATCAAGGCATCCAAATGCCAGATAGGGCAGGGAACTGTGGTTTACTTGGGACACCTTGTAGGTGGAGGCCAAGTTCAGCCACTCCAGCCTAAGATCCAGACTATTCTGGACTGGGCAGCTCCAAAAACCCAGACTCAAGTCAGGGCATTCCTTGGCTTGACTGGGTACTACAGGAGGTTTGTGAAGGGATATGGATCCATTGTGACAGCCCTCACAGAACTCACCTCCAAGAAAATGCCCAAGAAAGTAAACTGGACTGTAGAATGCCAACAGGCCTTTGACACCCTGAAACAAGCTATGTGCACAGCACCAGTTCTAAAAGCTCCAGATTACTCCAAGCAGTTCATTGTGCAAACAGATGCCTCTGAACATGGGATAGGGGCAGTTTTGTCCCAAACAAATGATGATGGCCTTGACCAGCCTGTTGCTTTCATTAGCAGGAGGTTACTCCCCAGGGAGCAGTGTTGGAGTGCCATTGAGAGGGAGGCCTTTGCTGTGGTTTGGTCCCTGAAGAAGCTGAGACCATACCTCTTTGGTACTCACTTCCTAGTTCAGACTGACCACAGACCTCTCAGATGGCTGATGCAAATGAAAGGTGAAAATCCAAAACTGTTGAGGTGGTCCATCTCCCTACAGGGAATGGACTTTATAGTGGAACACAGACCTGGGACTGCCCATGCCAATGCAGATGGCCTTTCCAGGTTCTTCCACTTAGAAAATGAAGACTCTCTTGGGAAAGGTTAGTCTCATCCTCTTTCGTTTGGGGGGGGGTTGTGTAAGGAAATGCCTCCTTGGCATGGTTACCCCCTGACTTTTTGCCTTTGCTGATGCTATGTTTTGAATTGAAAGTGTGCTGAGGCCTGCTAACCAGGCCCCAGCACCAGTGTTCTTTCCCTAACCTGTACTTTTGATTCCACAATTGGCACACCCTGGCATCCAGGTAAGTCCCTTGTAACTGGTACCTCTGGTACCAAGGGCCCTGATGCCAGGGAAGGTCTCTAAGGGCTGCAGCATGTATTATGCCACCCTAAGAGACCCCTCACTCAGCACAGACACACTGCTTACCAGCTTGGGTGTGCTAGTGAGAACAAAATGAGTAAGTCGACATGGCACTCCCCTCAGGGTGCCATGCCAGCCTCTCACTGCCTATGCAGTATAGGTAAGACACCCCTCTAGCAGACCTTACAGCCCTAAGGCAGGGTGCACTATACCATAGGTGAGGGTACCAGTGCATGAGCACTGTGCCCCTACAGTGTCTAAGCAAAACCTTAGACATTGTAAGTGCAGGGTAGCCATAAGAGTATATGGTCTGGGAGTCTGTTTTACACGAACTCCACAGCACCATAATGGCTACACTGAAAACTGGGAAGTTTGGTAGCAAACTTCTCAGCACAATAAATGCACACTGATGCCAGTGTACATTTTATTGTAAAATACACCACAGAGGGCACCTTAGAGGTGCCCCCTGAAACTTAACCGACTATCTGTGTAGGCTGACTGGTTCCAGCAGCCTGCCACACTAGAGACATGTTGCTGGCCCCATGGGGAGAGTGCCTTTGTCACTCTGAGGCCAGTAACAAAGCCTGCACTGGGTGGAGATGCTAACACCTCCCCCAGGCAGGAGCTGTAACACCTGGCGGTGAGCCTCAAAGGCTCACCCCTTTGTCACAGCACAACAGGGCACTCCAGCTTAGTGGAGTTGCCCGCCCCCTCCGGCCATGGCCCCCACTTTTGGCGGCAAGGCTGGAGGGAACAAAGAAAGCAACAAGGAGGAGTCACTGGCCAGTCAGGACAGCCCCTAAGGTGTCCTGAGCTGAGGTGACTCTAACTTTTAGAAATCCTCCATCTTGCAGATGGAGGATTCCCCCAATAGGATTAGGGATGTGACCCCCTCCCCTTGGGAGGAGGCACAAAGAGGGTGTATTCACCCTCAGGGCTAGTAGCCATTGGCTACTAACCCCCCAGACCTAAACACGCCCTTAAATTTAGTATTTAAGGGCTCTCCCTGAACCTAGAATTTAGATTCCTGCAACAACAAGAAGAAGGACTGCCTAGCTGAAAACCCCTGCAGAGGAAGACCAGAAGACAACAACTGCCTTGGCTCCAGAAACTCACCGGCCTGTCTCCTGCCTTCCAAAGAACTCTGCTCCAGCGATGCCTTCCAAAGGGACCAGCGACCTCTGAATCCTCTGAGGACTGCCCTGCTTCGACGACGACAAGAAACTCCCGAGGACAGCGGACCTGCTCCAAAAAGACTGCAACTTTATCCAAAGAAGCAGCTTTAAAGAACCCTGCAATCCCCCCGCAAGAAGCGTGAGACTTGCAACACTGCACCCGGCGACCCCGACTCGGCTGGTGGAGAATCAACACCTCAGGGAGGACCCCCGGACTACTCTACGACTGTGAGTACCAAAACCTGTCCCCCCTGAGCCCCCACAGCGCCGCCTGCAGAGGGAATCCCGAGGCTTCCCCTGACCGCGACTCTCTGAAACCTAAGTCCCGACGCCTGGAAAAGACCCTGCACCCGCAGCCCCCAGGACCTGAAGGACCGGACTTTCACTGCAGAAGTGACCCCCAGGAGTCCCTCTCCCTTGCCCAAGTGGAGGTTTCCCCGAGGAAGCCCCCCCTTGCCTGCCTGCAGCGCTGAAGAGATCCCTTGATCTCTCATTGACTTCCATTGCGAACCCGACGCTTGTTCTAACACTGCACCCGGCCGCCCCCGCGCCGCTGAGGGTGAAATTTCTGTGTGGGCTTGTGTCCCCCCCGGTGCCCTACAAAACCCCCCTGGTCTGCCCTCCGAAGACGCGGGTACTTACCTGCTGGCAGACTGGAACCGGGGCACCCCCTTCTCTCCATTGAAGCCTATGCGTTTTGGGCACCACTTTGAACTCTGCACCTGACCGGCCCTGAGCTGCTGGTGTGGTAACTTTGGGGTTGCTCTGAACCCCCAACGGTGGGCTACCTTGGACCAAGAACTGAACCCTGTAAGTGTCGTACTTACCTGGTAAAACTAACAAAAACTTACCTCCCCCAGGAACTGTAAAAATTGCACTGTGTCCACTTTTAAAATAGCTATTTGTGAATAACTTGAAAAGTATACATGCAATTGAAATGATTCAAAGTTCCTAATGTACTTACCTGCAATACCTTTCAAACAAGATATTACATGTTAAATTTGAACCTGTGGTTCTTAAAATAAACTAAGAAAAGATATTTTTCTATACCAAACCTATTGGCTGGATTTGTCTCTGAGTGTGTGTACCTCATTTATTGTCTATGTGTATGTACAACAAATGCTTAACACTACTCCTTGGATAAGCCTACTGCTCGACCACACTACCACAAAATAGAGCATTAGTATTATCTATTTTTACCACTATTTTACCTCTAAGGGGAACCCTTGGACTCTGTGCATGCTATTCCTTACTTTGAAATAGCACATACAGAGCCAACTTCCTACAATGTACTAATGTGTTCTCTTGGAAATAGCTTTCATCATTAAACAAGGCTCAGTAGTGGAAGTATGCTTCCATTGGCCACTGAAAGTTTGCAGAAGCTACTTCCATTACAAATCTTTTCCTTTGGCTTTTCTTCTTCATAGTCAACACTATTTTATCCAGTGTTCTCATTCTACACAGAATAGCTTTCTCTTGAGTGCATTGGCCTTGTCAGCTACAGTTTCAACATGTTCCTTTTGTTTGATTCATTTTCTTCTCCTTTTATACTGCTTCATAGTTTTTATGAGATTCTGAATCAACCTACTGCAAAACATAAAGTATCTGCTTTATTCTTTGATGTTTTACTTTTAATATCATACACTTATTCTCCTTTCTTAGCCATTTTAAAGCTTTGCTTTCTACTCTCTTGCTTTTGCTCACTTTGCTGTTTTCCCAATACTATTTTCAGAAAGCTTTTCGTTTTCTTACCAGCATCTTTCTCTTTCATGCTATTGTCTCCATTTTGTTCCTTTTGTTTCTCTTTTGTGAGGAGATAATAAACGTTTCTCTTGCTTTCTTCTTACAGTTTTTGATGTCATTGTGATTGTCTTCTTATGAGCGTTAGTTGATGTCTGTAACGAGAATTCAAATGAGTACTTTAGCTTTTATTTACATACTTTTACATTATATTTTTAACTGATGTTATAAACGGTTATATTACAATGATATAGGCACTGTAACTCTGTTACTTTTCATGTTTATATTTGTGACTCTATGCCTTTGTCAGCTTATCCATCAGTGTTTGCATAGGTATACTAATTAGAAAAGACCATGCACCAAGACCTATCTCCAGCCTGGCTAAGGCATGAGTTTTCTATAGTAAAATGAGAGAAAGGGCCTCTTTTGACATGGTAACACCCACTTTTTGTTTCGAAAATGATATGGTTTCAAACTGTAAGTGCCATGGGCCCCTGCTAAACAGGTTCACAGGGTTAGATCTCTTTCCCCAAAACAGTACTATGTTTGGCACTTCAGTCACCTTTGTAAATCCCTAGTAAATGGTACCTCTGCTATCTAGGGCATGGGTACTGAAGAGGGCCCCTCAGAGCTGTAGTACCAATTGTTCCGCTCTGAGAGGCCTCACACCAGCCTCATGCAGACTGCCATTGCAAGTGCATGACAAGGTGCATTCAACAGTTGCAAACTCGATATGATGTCTACTCACATTGCATGAAATATAGGTAAGTCGCCCCTCTGGCAGGCCTTATAGCCCTAAGGCAGGGTGCCGTATAATGTACGTGAGGGCATATGTGTGCATGAACAAATATGCCCCCACTGTGTCTTTACTAAACCTTAAGACATAGTAAGTGTACAAGGGAGCCATAGCAAATATGTGCTTGACACTGGTCATTACGAGTTCCCCAGCTACCTGATGGCCTCTCTGAACCCTGGGTTGTTTGGTATCAAACAACTCAGAATGATAAACCCACACTGATGCCAGTGTTGGATTTATTATAAAATGTACCCAGAGGGCATCTTAGAGGTGCCCCCTGCAAACCTGCATGGTTGCTGACTGGTCCTAACCAGCCCGCCACCACCAGATGTCAGTCTGGACAGTTGAGGTGAGAGCCTTTTGCTCTCAGGAGCCAGAACACAATGCCTTTCCTGGGTGGAGGTGTTACACCTCTTCCCCCAGGCAGGCACCATGCATCAGCGGTCAACTTCAAAGGCTTTATAACCTTTGAAATCTGACCCCCACCTCTGCTGCTAGCAGCAGATGGCTGCACAGTGATTTTTTCCCCATTTTGAGTGGAAAAAATGGCGGGAAAAGTAGCAAAACAGGAGGAGTGGCCAATCCCAACCTGCTCACCCCAGGTGTGGCAGGTGAGGCGACCACTCCATTTAATTTTCCTCTATCCTGGATAGCAAGAAAATAGCCTATTGGGGTTAATGATGTGGCCCCTTACCCTAAGAAGTGGTCACTTAGTGGGTGTACCCACCCTAAGGTGGGTGGGCCATTGGCCACTACCAGGTACTCTTCCTAACACCCACTAAACCCAGTATTTATTGGGCATCCCTGGACCAACAGATCAGATTTGACAGACACAAGAAGACCAGACGCATGAGAACAGAAGTCCTGCTGTACAAAGAAAAAGGTGCTAAACCCTGCCTACTGCTCCAAGGACTTGACAATTGCGGCTGAGGTGTCCCCTAGAAACTTGAAGGACTCTACAAAACCCCAGAGCAACTTCAGCCTTTTGGAAACTGCCAAGAACCTCCCTCAGAGTAAAGGTATCACTCTCCTGCAACCTGCAAGTAAGAAACCACTAAGGTTAATTTCACTGACCAGCTGCTGACCGATGAATCGGACCCAGCAGCCCAACCAAAATCCACACAACAGACCCGAAGGATAAGGCCTACCAGTGTGCAAGTTTAGTGGCACTGCAACTTTCAGGGCCTGAAATGTTCTATTGCCTGGGGTACTGGACCCCCAGCATTGGAAACCCAGAAACAAAGTCCACTCGGACTCTCCAAAGCCCAAAAGCAAGCACTAGTCTAGGGCCTTCAGGGCACCCATGAACTACCCCCCAGAGTGGCCTTGCTGACCTGCAATCTACCCTCCAAGTGACCTGCTCCTGGCTTCAAGGACTCCCTGATGCACAATTCTTGGCTGACCTGGCTCCACTGTACCCGGGCCTCTAATACCCCTGCAACTCCAAACGAGCTGTGGTCTAGGGGCCCCCAACCCCTTGCAACTTCTACCCTCCAAGGGGACCCATTGGACTTACCTTTAAGTCCACCTGTGCAGTGTGTTTCCAATTGGTCCTCTTTTAGCTTGTGCACCAGCTCCACGACCTTCAGCCACTGCTCCAGCTTGAACCAGGAACCGCTCAAACTTCTCCGGCTTGCCCACTGGACATCTCGATGACCTCAACATAAAAATAGAAGGTGACACTTGTGAGAGCATTGCCTATGCATTTTCAAAGATTTTCTCATTCATTCCTATGGTGTGTAATTACGCACAAAAACCATATATGTTCTAAATTTTGAAATATCGTGACAAAAGAAGTATTTACCGTACACTGATGATCTTGGTCTTAAAAATTTATAAAAATTTGGAGTATTTTTGTAAATTGGTCTTGAGTAATTCTTCCAAGTATGTGTCCACATTTATTGATACTGTGAGAACAAATGCTTAGTACATCTCCAAGATAAGCCTAACGCATGCCCACACTACCACAAAAAAAGAATATTAGTTGGACTGCTTTTTACCTCAGGATACCAAAGTGGGGTTGCTTGGATTCTCTACGCAGTGCACATCATTTTCGTACACTATATAGAGAGCCAGCCTCCTACACCTAGTCGAGCTGAAGTTTAAAAGGAACACATTCATGGTCAGTAGTAGTAGGTCCTAGCTATGTATAAAGCACTACTTCTCTGGATGGTAGACTACCATGTGTCAGTACTTAACTACATATCTGAGTGACTGCATCAGTTAGCAAGTGGTTCTGATACTGCAGTATGCAGACCTGCTGTTTGGATGTTTGTATGAATGTGTGAGTGGCTCTTTCAGTGTCTTACCATTTGCGATCGCAAAAATGCATTTTGGTATGAACAAGTCCACTTTGCGATTCGGAAACTTGTTACCGAATCGAAAATTGGATTTGCAACTACATACCTATTCGGCATTAGGAAGGGGCGTGTCAAGGGCGACCCTTCCTAATACCGAATCACGGTAGCAAAACAATTGCAGTTACCACCAATTTCAAATTGGTGGTAACCCATTCGCAAAGGGGAAGGGACCCCTTCCCCTTTATGAATGCATGTGAAAATGTTTTTTAAGGGCAGGCAGTGGTCCCACAGACCAATGCCTACTCTTAAAAAATGAAAAGAAAACTTTTCATTTTACATTTTTAAACACTTCCTATTTTCCTTTAAGGAAAACAGACTGCATTTAAGAAAAAAATGATTGTTTTATTGAAAAGCAATCACAGACATGGTGGTCTGCTGAATCCCTGTGATTGAAGCCATTTGCAATGGCTCGCAAATTGCGACCTACCTCATGAATATTAATGAGGTAGGTCCATTTGTGAGCCCTTGCGAATCACACTATGAAACTCCTGGAGTTTCATACCTTCCAGTTGCGATTACTTAATTGTGATTCGCTAAACATCGCAATTAGGTAATCGCTATTATAAGGAATGATACGTCTGGCCCTTAGTGTCTGAGTGCTTCTATCATGTTCTAAGTAGATACATGATTTGCGGTATGGGTTGCACACTGTATATATAACTTTACATGGGGGTCTGCCAGTGCATATCTAAGTCAGTGAAACTCCCAAAGACATTTCTCTCCTTTTAATCAGACAGGGGCATAGTACATGGTCTACCTACAGTAAAAAGAGAGTTTAATTGTTATCAAGCAGATTTTCTACTACTAGTTCGAGCTGGTGTTTAAAACTACACACTAGGTTGTCTCACCAGTTGCCTAGATATGTGAGTGAATGTATCAGTTAGCAACTGGTTCTGATAATGCACTATACATTGTTTCCATGTATGCATGAATGTCTGAGTGTCTCTTTTAGTGTCTGATTGTGTGCCTGAGTCCTTGAATCCTCTTATAAATAAGTATGTGACATGCAGTATGACTGAATATATAACTGGGAATAGAGGTGTGCCAGTGCAGAACTAAGTCAGTGAAACTTTCAAGAACATGTCTTACTTTCTAATCACGTAGCACCGTGGTCCATGGCCTACCTACAGCCTAGGATATATAAGTAAGTGGCGCATCATAGATGATGCACCACTTTTCTTGCGCCCCCTCCTACCACCACGTGACAACACCATGGTTGTGCCGTATTTATAATACAGCGCACCATGGCAGTTGTTAGCACAATAGCATCAGCATTTTTGACGCTATTGTGGCACTTTAATACACTAGCATCAAAAAGTTTGCCTCTAGGACAGCAAAGCACAGGAAGGCCCATTGAATATGATGGGTGCATCATTTTAACACCTGCTCTGAGCGGGCATTAAAAATGTCGGAAAAAATGGTGCAGTGAAAGTTTGTAAATGTCACTGCCATTTTTTCCAGCCTCCCTGTGTCGGAACGCCCTCCTTGCATCCATTATGCCTGACGCAGGCATATTGTGGCACAAGGGGTCCCACAATGTTGCAATGCATGCATTTAGCCACTTTGTAAGTATGGCTTGGCAGAAAAGCCATCTTAACGCCACCTTAGCATAAAAAAGTGACGCTATGGCGGCACTAAGGTGGCACAAGGGGCTTGTAAATATGCTTCGCAGTTTATAACTAGGGGTCGGCGGAGTATGCAAAGTCGTGCTATGCAGAACTCCACGAAGATGTTAAAAAACTCTACCGTGCTGCGGGGAGTTCCGTGAGCAGGCGGAGTTCTCTGTGTCTCCCGCTTGTGTTGTGTTTTTGGTCAAAACGCAACACGAAGTACGTAATCATGGTGAAACTCCTGCACGAACGGCACTACACGGTTCGTAAGTGGCACAGCCATTCTTTTCACTCTGTTTATGGTGCTGGGCCTGTTTTTTTTCACCCCTATTTATTTTTGTAATCCTCCACCCTCCTAATTAATCTACCCCTCTTTTTTATTTATTTGTTTACCGTCTCTTTTTCTAAATCTGTATTTTTATGTTTTTTAATATTTGTTTATGTTTTTTGTGACTTTTTGTATTTTTGTTTTTCCCTTTTTTTCTTCCTTCCTTCCTTGTCCTCTTGTTTTTCTTCTCTTCTTCACCTCACCCCACCCAGAACCATGGCAGAGCAGGGTAGCAGCAGCAGCTGCCTACCTTGTGGGCGGCACCACCATCAAGGGGTGCAGCCTCAGGACATCTTTAGCAGAAAGGAGGTTGCAGCACTAGTTTTTTAAGTGCGTTGCCACTTACTCTCCATGCTTGCAGCAGGCAGCAGGCCTGGAAGTGATTATACCTTTCAGGAGCATCAACTGCTGTGGGGAAATGTGTGCCGGTTGGTTCATTGGCACACTGGCGGCCTGCACACCCAGCAGCAGTTGATGCCCCGTTGATTGGACATAATCAACCATAAACAGGACCCACTTGACCTGCTGGGCACCGAGGTGTCGGGGCTTGGAGAGTAATAGCTATTTAATGTTGTGTGTGTTGTTCCACAATGCTATTTTTTCCCAGTAGCAGTGCTGACTCTCAGAGGTAAGTTAAGGTACGTTTATTTATTAGGTGATCCAGTTTGAGCTAGCAAGGTGAGTCAGTGGTGGCGATTCCTAATTGTACTCTTGGGCGCGCATTTGGTCTTGTTATTTAAGAAGCCATCCAGACAAAGACTCCTCCTAACACCAAGAATAAGATAGTGGTAGTGGGAATAAGTCATATCAGTGAGTTAGCATTCCCTTCTCTGTGCCTTTCTCTATGTAGCTTCTGCAGTCTCTCCCAATCGCAACCGCCCAGTGATGTGTAGTATGATATCATAATAGTATGTATGTATCTATGCATTAAAAAAATGGAGGCTGAGTCGCCACATCAAAAGTGGTTGAGAAACAAAGATCATTCATTGCATATGAATGCATTGTTAGTGGTACCTAGTTGTAAATGTTGGGCAATAATTATTTACAAGGTCCTCGGCACCGCCGAAAGTAACATTAAGTGACGTTCCATTGGCGCACATTTCAGGGTCATATTTACAAGGCCACGTAAAGCCATGCTGTGTGGCTCTTCATGGCCTTGTAAATGGGGACTGAGTCAACGCAGCACAAGTCAGTGAGTTAACTGTGACAGGGAGGCGTGCCATTGGTGTTGCAGTGGGTGTAAACTCAGATTTACAAGGTTTTGTTAACCTGGGAATGCATCAAAAGCCTACACCTCCCCAGGGGAGGCATAAGGGAGACGCAACGAGGAGAAATACCTTTATTTCTCCTTGTTTTCCTTTTCCATTTGCGCTGCAATATGCAGCATACATAGAAAAGGGAAAACTCCTCTTGTAATTGTTTTTTTACAGGAAGGTCTCTCTTCCTGCACAAAAACAATCATCCCCACAACACAGGCTCCCTTGCAGCATTGTGCAAGGGTGCCTGCATTGGCTCATGGCAGCCCATTGTGTGGCAACACAGAGGAAAAGGACAGGAATGCACCATATCTGTTGTAGATTCAGCACATTCCTGCCCTCTCCTTTTGACGCAGGGCAGTGCTGCAAGAAGCCTTGCGGTGCTGCCCTGAGTCAAAAGTTTGTAAATATGGCCCGTAGTTTAGGAAATTTTGGAGTAGTGCTTAGGTGTAGGAATTAGGAAAGTAAAAGTAATAGGTCAACTTCAATTGAGTCCATCATACTAGACAATGTCTGTACTAGCTTTCTTCTGCTTTGTTACTAAGCTTAGCTTTCCCTTCCCCCCTTATGTATCTTGCGGACTGATACTTAATGCATAGAGGACAGATTTTTTGTATAGGTATTCTACCGGCAAGATTAGCAAGTCAGCTTTTCTACACACATTTGTGAAGGTTTTCTTTGCCTTTCTCATGCCCATTGCATTTGCCAACCAAGACTACACCATGGGTTCCACCCCTTTATTGTGCTTCAGTGATTTAGCTTTGCCCCTCACTATGAAACATTTGTGGTTGATTTATCTACCTTGCCTTTCTAACAACCAATAAAATTCCTAAAGAAAATGATAGAAGAAGATAGAACTGTAATGTTTCATTGTGGTTGCACTTATTGTTTTAGAACTGAGGGCCAGATGTAGGTACAAACAAATTAGCGACTCGCAATTTGCGAGTATGTGCGACTCGCAAATTGCGTGTCGCTAATAGGAATGCAGGTACAATGTCCGTGTACAATTTGCGACTCGCACCCGGAGTCGCAACGCAGATAGCGAGTCTGCTGTCTGCGAGGTCGCTGTTTGCGACCGCGCAAAAAACGAACTCGCAATTTGCGAGTGGGTGTCGCAAATTGCGAGTATCATGTAAATTGATTGCAGGTGCTGCAGAACACTCCAGAAACCACTCCAGAACACTCTGGAAACACTTCCTGGCACATGATGATGACATCACAGCCAGGAAGTTTACTAATACACCTGGGAGGAGGGAGGACCACACCCATTTTAAACTGCTGCACAGCCAACAGGAGGAACAGCAGCTACAATGGCTGAAACATCAAGAAAAAGAAAACTCAAATTTTCTGAGAAGGAGCTGGAGGTGCTGACAGAAGAATGCTGTCAGCACTATGATGATCTCTTTAGAAAGGCAGCCCTCAATGTGCCAGAAGCAACTAAAAAACAACTCTAGCTGGAGATCCAAGAAAAAGTGAACTCCCTAGGGGTGAGCCACAGGAGTGTGGAAGAGATCAAAAAACGGTGGTATGACCTCTGCTCCCGGAACAAGGAGAGGGTGGCAGAAAGGCTCCGGGAGATGAGAGGCACAGGAGTGGGACCATCATGCGTACCACCACCCACACCCCTGGAAGAAAGGGTGGAGGAGACCCTGGAGCAGGAGGCAGTGACAGGAATAGGAGATCTGGACACCTCTGAGCCCACTACATCAACCGTGAGTACCATGTGATATGCCTGTACCCCCATCAATGCCGTACCCCCATCCACCGTGTACACAGGGGCATGCACAACCAAGATAGCTCCATTACAGGGTAGCAAACACCAGAATGATGCATTATGGGAAATGTAGTCAGGTAGGCAGTTCATAGGCAAATGTTTATTAGGAAGTGTGCAACAAATAGTAGACACTGACAGTCTGTTCCCCATGTCCCACAGGTCTCCCACAAGACACCACCACAAGCCACAGCAGCCAGCCCCATGAGGACAGCACAGGAGCTGCCACCACTCCCACCTGCATGACCAACACCATCCCTGTGATGTCAACACCTGCTGCAACAGTGGTTCAGGAGGCTGCGCCAGCAACAGGCAGGAGTGCCACAGTGGAGCACACAGGGCATCCACCGCTGCGCAGGCGACGCAGGTTCAGGAGAGCAGGGCTGCAGGCTGAGTCCGGCTGTCCATCTACCACCAACTCCGAGGCACAGCTGCTCCGTGGTCAGCGCCTGCAGAACAATATGTTAGGGCGTATTAGTGGGGTGCTGCACCGCTTTGTGAGGAGCAATGAGGCCAGAATGCAGAAGCTCCATTCCCAATTGGACGTGATTGGCACAAACACTGGGGACCTAGCCCTGTCCATGAGGGAACTGGTGGCAGGACTACTGTCACAGGGCGAGGGTGGGCAGCACAGGGACCGTCAGCTGCTACAGAGGCTTGACAGGATGGCCACATCAATTGGCAGACTGGCAGTTAACACCACTGGCCTGTCGAGAAGGACAGTTGGCCTCCAAGTCGAAATGGGCCACTTTGCAGGGGATGTGGCTAGAGGCCTGGGCTGGATCACACATGTGATCGGTTTAATGGAGGCACGGCATCTGTCCAGGGGCACAGGGGACACACCCCAGGACAGCGAAGAGGGCTCTACAGTGAGCAGTGTCTCTGCCACTGACACTAGGGTGCTCCGGAGTGGGAGTACCAGGCAGAGCACTGCAGAACAACCTGGGACCAGCCAGGCTGGCAGAGGCCGCCGTAGGACATAGACTGGACCCTGTCCCTGATGTAGGGGCACATGACACAAATGTGCCCCATGCATGGTTTGCTTTTTGATGTTCATGAACAGTTAGTAATTGTAAATAGTTGAATTTCTGCACATATTAAATAGTTTTTTTTGTTCCACTTAACAAATGGAGTGTTTGGTCAATAGGTGAGTATGGTTGAAGTTGACACGTACCTTCCAAAGTATTGGGTTGCGATGTGTTCCCGTCTTAGTCTGCCTTGATTTGCTATACTCCGATCCCCATGATGGCGATGTGGTTGCTCCTGCTCATCATCCTCTGAATCAGGGTCTGCAGGGGTGAGAGGTAGCCCACGTCGGGTGGCAATATTGTGCAGGATGGCGCATGTGACAACAATTTTGAATGCTGTAATGGGGGTATACTGGAGGGCACCTCCACTGCGGTGGAGGCATCTGAACCTTGCTTTCAGCAATCCGAAGGTGCGTTCTTTTATGTTCCTGGTCCTCTTCTGTGCACTGTTGTATCGCCTCTCGTAATCATTGCTGGGTGTACGGAGTCATAATCCATGGCCGTAGAGCATATGCACTGTCACCTGTTGGGCACAAACATTACACTGTTAGAAAGTCCTGGTTGGTGTGCACAGTGACCTGTGTGTATGTCTACGAGGTGTATGCAGCTCTACCTAGGAGGTATCCGTCTCCAAACTCCCCACGTTCCAGGCGTTGGTGTATCCCACTGTGCCTAAAAATGTAGTAGTCATGGGTACTGCCTGGACATTTTGCTACAATGTCGGTGATGACATAGTGGGCGTCACAAACAACCTGAATATTGAGTGAGTGGGTACACTTTCTGTTGCGGAACAGATGTTCCAGGTTTGCAGGGGGGCATATTTGAATATGTGTCCCATCTACACACTCTATGACATGGGGAAAGTTGGCAATCCAGTAAAATTGCAGCTTGGTGCTGTTAATTTCTGCCTCATTCCTGGGTAGGTATATGAAGTGAGACATGTGTGTGAGTATGGCATCGAGGAATGCCCTGAGGAACCTTGACAGTGCACTTTGAGATACCCCACCTGCCACAGCAATGACCCCCTGATAGCTCCCTGAGGCCAAGAGGTGCAGTGAGCATAGCACTTGCACATGCGTAGGGATGGCGCAGCCGCGCAGCGTCTGGCGTTCTAGCTGTGGTTTTAGTAATTCAATTAATTCTAGTATGGCTGCGCTGCAAAGGCGGTATTTGTCGTATAGCTCTTCCTCAGTTTGCTGGAAGAGTGTCTGCCTTGTTCTGTAAATCTTCTCCTGTCTCTGGCTCCTCCTCCTCCTCTGCTGGGCTGCGTGGACTCTCCTCCTCACTGCTATCAGGTATATCTCCGCCATCTTGAGTAACCCAGATGCCTTCTGGGTCTCCTTTTATACTTTGGTAATGGTTACCACCTGCTCTGAGTTGGTGGTAAATGGGACATGCAAACTGGGCTTTTTGCAACTAGTCGCAATTTGTGAGTTGCAATTGCATATGGTTTGCGACTCGCAAATTGCGACTTCCTATTTGCGGGTCGCAAAATGGGGTTGCAATCTTTGCGAGTCGCTAACGGCTCGCATCGCTTTTTGCGAGTCGGAAATGGGATTTTTGCATCCCATTTCCGATTTTGCACAGTCGCAAATAGCGATTTGGGCCATTTGCGACTCGCAAAACTTTGCTACATCTGGCCCTAAATTGTGTAATGTGTTTTCCAGCAGCACCGATCACCAGTGCTGGGGCCAGTGGCAGCACCAGTGCACCGGATGCAGAAGTGGTCAGAGGGGGAGAGCTGGTGGCAGCAGGGACGGGTGCTGGTAAGTCATATTGCTCTTGCTCAGTGACAATTACTAATATACTAACTGAAAGGTCATTACTTGTGAAGCCTCTGGTTTAGCAGCTGCAACAAGGATTGAGTTCTTAATGGCCTCTTTTCTCTGCAAGTCAGTAGACAAAACCTCATCATGAATGGATGCTACAAATGATGGCTTGTTGGAAAAGCAAACAAAAGATGGACGGCTAAAAGAAAGAATGAGTGAAATGGCATATGAGTGAAAGAATGTGTGGGTGAAAGGAAAAGATGTATAGGTAAGTGATAGGAGATGCATGGGTGGGTGAAAAGAGAGATGAAAGGGATGAAAGAGGTGAAAGGATGCCTCAGTGGGTGAAGGGTGTATGGGTAAAAGCCAATGTTTGGGTGAGGAATGGGTGGATGGTAATGAAAAATATGTGGGTAAATGGATGGATACGTGCAAGCAAGATGTTTGAAAGGGTGTATACTGGATAGGTGAGTCTATAGATGGACGGGTGGATAAATATGGATAGCTGGATTGGAATCGTGAAAGACTCGATGAGAGAGTGTAAGCTTCAGTCAAATGGTGGATATCAAAGCTGGGTGAATAGAATAGATTAAAGACAAGATGAATGTATAATTGCTTGATCAAGAAATAAGGAAGCTGTTGGGGAGAGGGACGTCTGCTGTTCACCTAATTTACTTGCATTCGTTTGCATGCCAATCATAGCTTTGGTTCAAAGTGGAGGTATTTTAATTTTCTCTCTTAACTCACTGTAGTTGAAGCAAGGCAGACATGTATCCTCCCTCCCATCATCATACCGCTCTCCCCATTTGTCACCTATGCTACTATGACATAACTGCAGAGTGGCAGTGTACAATAGTGTTTTCTGTACAATGTGTTCATCTTCTTCAGTTAATATAGCATTTACAAAGTTGTCAATGCATTGGAAACTTGGGCCAGATGTAGCAAAGTTGGGAATTGCGACTTGCAATTTGCGAGTCGTAGCGACTCGCAAATTGCAAGTCGCAATTTCCAATGCAGAACGGTGTCTCAGACATGGTCTGCGACTCGCTATGGGGTCGCAATGACCCACCTCATCAATATTCATGAGGTGGGTCGCAAATTGCGGCCCCATAGCGAGTCTAGGCACTCGCAAACATGGAGGCCTGCTGTAGTCAGCAGACCTCCATGTTCGTGACTGCTTTTAAATAAAGCAGTTTTTTTTTTTAAGTGTAGCCCGTTTTCCTTAAAGGAAAACGAGCTGCACTTAAAAAAAAATCCGAAACCTTTAGTTTTGGTTTTTTTTCAGGGCAGGTAGTGGTCCCTTGGACCACTACCTACCCTTAAAAAATATTTGTGGGTCCATTCACAAAGTGGAAGGGGTCCCATGGGG
The DNA here is from genome assembly GCF_031143425.1 of Pleurodeles waltl. Classification (NCBI taxonomy): domain Eukaryota; kingdom Metazoa; phylum Chordata; class Amphibia; order Caudata; family Salamandridae; genus Pleurodeles; species Pleurodeles waltl. The sequence goes on from NC_090439.1 coordinate 728,028,455, forward strand.
GCCCCTTCCAATTTGCGAGTGGGTTACCATCCACTTGAAGTGGATGGTAACTGCAACACCATTTGCGACCGCATATGCGGTCGCAAATGGTATTGCATACCACTCCGAATTGCAAATAGGAAGGGAACACCCCTTCCTATTTGGGATTCTGAAATGCATATTGCGAGTCGATACCGACTCGCAATATGCATTTCTGCATAGGGAAACGCGATTAGCGAGTCGCAAACGGCAATTTTTGCAGTTTGCGAGTCGCTATCCGTTTCCTGCATCTGGCCCATAATGAGGTGTGTTTCCCTTACACCCCAGTGCCCACTCTGTCACCTCCTAGTACATCAGTACTTCATTCACTCCAAGGTTCTATCCCAGCCACCCAAAAAAATTAAAAATCCCTTTTGGCATGTGCCACATTTTTGCATAATTTAATATTTAATGGCTTCCATAATGGATTCATGCCAAGTCAGGTTTTACCCTTTTGCATTCGTCAAATAAAGAGAGGCAGGAGTGGATAATGGCCCAGTGACTCATCGTAATCAGCCACATCAAATTCCAATCTCCTTAAGGGACCTACAATTTGCTGCTACTGTGCCACTCTACTTTTTAAAAAATTGCTTGCACAGAGCATGGTTTAGAATTTGTAATTTTCCTTTTTCTTTCCTGCTATAGCTACTTCTGGACATGATCATCCTACTCACCAGGAGATAGCAGCCCAGCTCTAGTAGAAAAGGCTGGCGGGCATCCGCAACAAATATTGGCAGCTGGTAGCCCTCAAGGAGAAGGAGGAGGATGAGGTAGAGGGAGCAATCATGGCTGCCATCTGTGGCTCCTCCAACCAGCAGCCAGCACCTCCAGCCTCCCAGCGGCACCACCATTGCAACTGGCAGCTGGCATTAGCCCGTCCCAGTTCCACCACTGCTGCCCTCCTTGCATGTCAGAAGCGCATCTTCCAACAGCGCGTCCTGCAACACATTGTGCCCCTGGACCGCTGGGTGGCACGTATAGAAGTGACCCGCAACAATCTCCGGAACCGACTGTGAACGACTCCCTCTCCTGACTCTTTCATTTTTTGTTTTGGTGGGATGGACTTGTTGTGGATGGAGAGGGTAGGGAAGGAGTTGGACAGGGTTTGAACTTTGAACTTTTACATATTGGACTTTTCGTTGTACTTTTTTGGGATGGGCTATTTGTTTGGGGAGATAGGTGGGCCTGTTGTGGGTGGAAAGGGTGGGGTTTTGTATTTGTTTAAAATAAAGGGGATTGTTTATTTCACTTGATTTATGCCTCAGATGTTTATTTTGGTGTTTTAGTTTGCACTGCTGTCTTTTAGTTTTGCCTGTTTTTTAAATCAGCTTAAAAAGTGTATGTCATTTACTTATACCCTTGCTCTATTGCCCTCTACAACTATATTGACCACTAGTTGATGATTGCCATTGCCTATTTTGCCTACAAAAACTTAGATACACAAGACATCTTCTTTATAGGGACTTAATTACTAACTAAACAAGTTAACTTCAATCCAAAGTTCTTCTCTTACCTTAATAGATGAAGCAAGAGAGTCTTCTTACTGCAGGGTTTTTCCTAAGATGGCATCTTAAAGGGATGATAGAAAGGTAGTAGTAGTAGCAGGCTATTGTGCTAATAGGGAAGACAGAACTTAACAGAAGATACCACTCCCACCTATGCGAACTCCAACTACAGGAATAATCAAAGAGTTATCCATCACTGTCAACTCCATTGAAAGAAAACAGAGTTAGTGGATCACTATATTATCATAACTTTAGGAAGACTGAGACCAGACTACCACAATGACAGTATTTGACACACAGCAAAGAAGACCTGATATGATAACAAAATCTTGCAATATCAATTTTTTCTGGGCAATGGTGGGGAGCTATAAAACTAAACTTAAGAAATGAAATCATGGGGTCAGGAGAAGTGGGCTCAGACTCAAGTGGCTAGACCAGGTTAAGCGTTTACAGAACACATACACAAGCCATGAATGATGATGTTGATGGGGCCGGTGTGGAACATTGCTCAGGTAATAAAAGGTTAGAAGGTCATACAGTGAGTTGGTGTCACTTTCACCACATCTGCCTCAGCAAGTGTGTTATTTATTTATGGTGCAAAATTAAGTCACACCACAATAAATCACACAGACTGGGGGAAGAGGTTTAGGGGATCAATGAATGTACGGGAAAGGGGATTTTAGGAAATGTGTAACAAAGACAAATACTACACAAAAGAAACCACAGCAATATTTATTGGGGCGCTTAGCACCACACCATCATCAATCTGTTGTGGAAGGAAACGAAGGGATAAGTATGACACAGTTCAGTTAAATGCATTGCAAAAGGCCTTCTGCCCCAGACATAACCCAGATAGTATATCCTAGGTGTTATGTCTTCTAGTTTTGAAATATTCAAATTATGGAAGATTGAATTTAAACTACCCAATTCTAAAAACTATGAGTGTTAAAAGGAAAATAATACTGTATTGTCAAATTGAGCAATGCATCTCCATTCTTCTTGTAATGTCCGTCATACTTGGGTGCCTGTCTAAACCTGTCCGGTAGGTAAGATGGAGTCTTGAGCTTTCCCCAAGATTTGTTCGTGTAGGAGAGGACTAGGAGAAGGCCTGCATATTAAAAAAACAGTAGCTGTATTAAAGAGTATAGGAGAAGGACAAAAGGAAGCAAGGTAAACTTCACAAGGAGTCAGGAGTGTACCAAGAACACTCAGAGGCAGAGCAAGAACATAAGAGGAGTTTCACGTTGGAGCCAGAAATGCGCAAACACATACTCATCGCAGCATTTCCAAATCAACGCACCTCTCTCCAGTTCACAGAGATGAGTGAGTACTAGGCCTCAGAGTCTTCACCATCATCATGTTTTCTCTTTGAAGTCAATAACTTTCTCCTTCTAGCTGTTGAGGTAGTCCCAACCTGAATCCTTCCATCCTCCTCCTCCAGATTCTGAGTAACTCCGTTCCAGTCCCAAACGAAGCAAGGTAGACCTGTAAAGTGCACTGCTATTGAAGAAAAAATAGAGAAACAGAACTGGAGTATTTTGTGAAGATTTGTGTTTGGTAACTAAAGTGGCTGGTTTGTTCTGAGGAACCAGAAAAAAGGAGTGGACCCTGCAGGTGACAATTTCACTAAGATTGAAAGGCCAGTCACTTTCAGGGAAAAATGATCACCCATCAGCCCACAAACTTTGTAAATAATCAGAAACACGTTTGCAAATTTGGTGAACTACCCCCTCACTGTCAGTCACCACATACATCAGTCATCACTCACAAATTCACAAACACTCAATATATCACCAATCAATGGTGAAATAATTACTTAGTAGTTACCTCTTCCAATCCAAGCACGGTGGTTGAACCAAATATCTCATCTTTGATGCTATCAACACATTGGAATTTGGCATTGGCACTGGCGGTCTTTTAATCAATGTTCTTCTAGGGCAGCCCTGCTTGGTGATGTGAGAAAATAGGATAGGCAATGTCATGTGAGGTAGGCAAGCATTGTCTCCAATGTCCTAAAGGGTATGTGGAGGCTTCTTCACTGCACATGGATCTAACTCCAATCTGGGCTTATATGTGACTATAAATGAGGGGGCAGCATAAATCCGACACAAATATAATGTTGCACTATCAATTTTGTTTTTGAAAAGAAAGAATGAAAAAAGTTACGCGAGAAATAATTAAGACGTTCTATGGTGGCACTGGTATACTCCTGGAAGTAGAGTTCACCCTCAAACTCTTGTGGTTCATCCAGAAGTTGGTCAGCTAACACACTTGATTCTGACCGATCATCCTCTTCCTCCGCCTGTGGTGTTTCGGGAATGGTGTCATCAGGTGTTATAAATGCTGGTTCTTTTTGATAATGGTTAATCACTCCACGTTTTAAGGTGAGACTGGTCCTTCTCACTGTAACAACTGCACCAACTGCACTAAAACACACATTCAGCAGCCAAGTTGGCTACAGGACAAGCCAGAAACTTTATTGCCAGCCTGCTGAGCTCTTGCCATTGGCGCATGTTCCCATTCCAATACACCAATGAGTTTTGATTCACATACACCTCTTTCGGGTCATTCAGATACCCCTGGAGCATCCTCTGAACTGCAGAGTGGGACTCTAAGTTCCAGCCGTTTTTCCAGTTCCCCTGCTTGCTAAACAATCTACCTCTTGTATTTTGAAACAGCCCCTTCAGAAAAAGGAATTAAACTGGAAAGATTTTTTTGTAGTGTAGATCAAGTAGGGTGGCACAAATGTACTCTTTGGAGGAGATAATGTCATTTTGCAGCCTTGCATTACAAGTCAAGTGATAGCTTAGGCTCTCAACCGAGGCATGCACTTCTGCATTTTCGTTGGCACCCCCGAATGTGAACCTTTTAGACACCTCCTTTAGCTGCTCCTGTAGCCGATGCAATACAGGATAGCTTTTCCCCTTGTACTGTCCTTCTTGCTACGTTTCTGCGTGAAAACCTCAAAAGGGAGCAACATCTGTGTGAGGCATTTGACTAGGCCCCATTTGTCTGCATCCATGGTCATAGCTTTCGCAATTACATCCCCTCCTCTTTGAACGACATAGTCATTGATCTGTTTGTACTGCTCAAACAGATGTTGCAACATATAATAGGTTGAGTTCCAACATGTCTGCACCGCCTTTATCAGGGCTTTAACTGGTACTCTGTCTTCTGTTACCACTCTGAATAATATGCAACTTTTTCCAGGCTTTAAAAGAATGGTTGAGGTAAGTGCAGATGTGTCTGCATGTGGTCAGTATATTTCTGACTATGTCTTCCTTTTTTAAGAAAGTCTTTCACAACCAGGTTCATGGAGTACTCCAAACACAGGACCCTGAAATAGCTACCATCTGCAGTGGCCTTGACTATGTAATGGCCATTGTCCATAACAAGAAATCCAATTCCAAGACCTCTGAGTCACACCAATCAGACACCTTGCTATTACATTCATCCAAGATATTTGCAGCTGTGTGTGATTTCTTCATGGCGAACATGGCTACTGTTGCATGCCACTGAACGCTCTTAAAACTTTCTTCAGGGCCAAGGCCTGTAGATAGCTTTTGCTTCCCCCCCCCTACAATAGAGATCCAGTGTGCAGTCAGGCACATGTAATCAGTCGCCTGACAACTGGTCCACATGTCTGTCATCAGGTGGATAGTGTGGACAACACTTTGCTGCAGAGCTTTTCCAACCAGCTGCAGCACATTAGTATACAGCGCTGGAACAGCAACTATGGCAAAATAGGTTCAACTTGGAACCTTTAATTTCGGGCAGATGACTGCCACAAACTCTAGGAATCCCACTCCTCCCACAAAAGAAAAAAGGAGGAGGTCCGGTGCTAACATTTTTGCCTGTTTCCATTGTACAAATGTGCCATTGGGTGGTTAGGGTCCTCCTGCTTAAACATGCCCATAACAGTAGCCTGGATTTTCTTCTTCTCTGGGGCTACTGACATTGACAACTTTCAAGAAGCAGTAGGTGGTGGTAGACTCAATGTGCATCGTGGGACAGTTATATGCCGTGGAGTCTCACTCTCCATCAGACTCTGAGTTTTCTTGTGTCATTGTGAGGTCTCTGAGGCGGGTGATTCTGGCGCACTGCTGAGGACTGGGCTGCTTTGCATGAGGATGATGTCACCCTCTTCTTCCTCAGCTTCCACTGTGAGTTGACCTGTTGTAGCTGATGTTTCCCAGCTCTCCTCACTATCAACAATGCAACCACATTCAACCATTTTTTAAGGTGCTCCTCCCACAAGCTTGTGTGATGTTTTTCATCTGGGTTGTCTGGCCTCCAGTACCGTAATCTGAACCAGGGTTACCTCAAAGAATCACAATATTCTCCTCCTTTTGGCTAATCCTAAACTATTCCCAAACTGTGGAGGAGTACTTTCTTGTAGGGCCACTGCCAATGCCTGAAGAAGAACTGGAGGTAGGTCGGTGTGCCGATTGCATCCCTGCAATGCCTACTTCTACCGAATATGGGATGGTGCAGGTCTCTGGTGGAGCCTTACAAATATGTGAGCTGGCGGTGCTGCCTGTGCCACATCCCTCAGAGCAGGTTGAATAATGTAAAACTCGGACTGTGTCAGCTTCCACAATGACTGACTCTTCATCATCATCCCCTTTCATGATTCTAAGGCTTTCTGGAACTTTTCTTTTCACTTGTCTCTCCTGGTGTCTCCTGGACTTTGACCTTGGCCAACTCCATGGGCCAGATGTACAAAGCCATTTTGCATTTCATAACAGTCCGAATCAGTGTTTCCCACCATTAAGATATACACAACAGCCTTTTCTGATGTACAAAGGCCTTTAGGAAATTTGCGATCCCCAGAAAAGGAAGTCGCAAATAGGAATTACCTAATTGCGATTCCTATTCTGATATATGAAGCATTTCCTAAATGTGATCTGGACATTTAAGAAATGCAATTACCATCGACTTGAAGTTGATGGTAACCATGTGCGATTTTAAAAAAAGCACCCCAAAATGTTTTTTTAATTGCAATAGAGCACACACATGCCCCTCTGACATATGTGTACTCTATATGTGTACCACTATTTTTGGGGTGCACCAAGGGGGAGCCTTCTGCCCATTGTCATCCTTGTTTTGCATTTCCCAAGTAGCAATTTCATAAAAAAAAATTACTATTTAGAAATGCAAAACCGGCCCTTTGACACAAACGCAATAGGATTCCTTATTTGAGATTTCCTCATAGTGATTCCTACTATGTACTACTATGTAGGAATTACTTTTAGGAAATCGGTATCTCTGTACATAGCATTTTGCATTTCCCAAATAGCGATTTCTATGAAGTCGCTATTTAGGAAATGCAAAATTGCATTTTTGTACATGTGGCTGCATGTCCCTATCATCATCAGAAATGGTGCTTGGAGAAAATGGTGGTGTAGTACCCTTCCTTTTTCTTGTTGGAGATTTTGGAGCCATTGATTCTAAAAGAGGAGGTTCTTGCTCGACAGAAAGCTTGATCTCCTGTTCTACTCCATCTTCAGGAAGATCTGCTATTGCAGGCTGCGGCTGCTGTCTACTTTACTCTGTTTCCTAAAACGATTTGGTATTACTCTGAGAAAGGGACAAATCCAATTCAACATCCCTGCTCATTGGCATTGTCATGATTGCAGTGGCTGCTTCACTGACAGGCATGGTCTTGGGCTTCGGTTGGGGTGGTGCAATTGATGAGGGAGTGCTGCTCCCAGGTTCCTCCCCAGAGGCCGGTGTGGCAGGCACACATCTCCCAAAAAAGTATGCGGTTGGCACGCCACTGGCAGAAAGCTGCTTCTTCTTCTCACTGCCTGCTTTTTTGGGAGCAACTTTCATTGAGGGAATCTTAAGCTCTAGATTGGCAGTGGCACTAAGATGCACAAGAGAAAGAGTTTAGAGTACTGAAGTAACTGTAAGGCCTTCTCTTTGGAAGTATTGCGGGTGATGTGAGGTCTCTTCTCTGAACACCTAAAAACAACTAAGCAAGAAAAACATGTAGTTAGTGAAACATAGCATTGTTGCAGGTTGAAATAGTACAGACAAATGCAATCTTAGTGCAGATGGTTACTTATGTAATAAGTACCAATTTAATCACACATTGTAAAAGCAAATCACACCACCACATCATAACAGACGGCACAACAAGCAGATCTAGCTCCTTGCTTTATCTCCATCTGTTTTAAAGAAGGCACCAGGGGTAGTTAGAGAGAGGTGCAGGGGTAAATGAATAATCCTTTAAATAACCAAAGCAGCAAGATGGTCCATGGGACATGGAATAATCATTAACAAAATGAATGACACTGTTGATTTGTCTGCAGTGCTCCGCTGCCAGGGAGTCCTGGAGGAAATGGAATTACACCTAAAGAAACTGAAGGCTATATTGCAGCTGTACGTCTTTGGTGGATAGATGGATGGATGAGTGGATGGAAGGATGGATGGAGGAATGGGTGGATGTGGATGGATGGATCAAGGCAACATGCAGAATTAAATAAAAATTAAAATAAAAATAAAAAATTATAACAAATGTTCAAAAACTAATATATAAAATATAAAAGAAAAAGAAATTCAAAACATTAAATTAACAATAAAAAATAAAATAAAAAATAAAAAATAAAATACAAAATAAATAAAAATAAAAATAAAAAATGAAATAAATGAAATAATAAATTAAAATAAAAAATTCAAATTCAAAATTAAACTAGAAAAAAATAGAAACTTAAAAAAACAAATGATCAATAATTAACAATGTGTGTATGTAAGCCTATGTCAAAGACGCACTTGCTGGATGGACAAAATAGCTGCCACCAGCTACATGGTCAAACAACAACAAGGATCAAGGAGACAAGGCAAACAAAGGACACATTCAAGCCTATGGCAAAGACATTGGCTGCATGTACAAAATGGCTGCCAGCCAGGCACATGGTCAAACAACAACAACAAGGAGCAAGGAGACATGGCAAACAAAGGAACACTAGCTGGGTGGACAAAGTGACTGCAAGCCACATGGTCAAACAACAACTGTGAACAAGGAGGCATGGGGAACAAAGACCACATGAAAGTCTATGGCAAAAGGATACTGGCTGGATGGAAAAAATGGCTGCCAGCCACATGGTCAAACGACAACTGCAAACAAAGAGGCAGGAGAACAAAGAACACATGCAAGACTATAGACAAAAATGGCTCCTGGGATGACCACACTACATGGAGAACAAAGAGAAATGGTGGGCAATGACAAACACACATAAACACACACATAAACACTGGCCATAAGGAGGCATGGTGGTGGTGATAACACTGAAGATAAGTGACCATCAAATATTACCCCAGAATACATACACTTTTTTCAACAACAAAAATGAAATGCACACAATAGCCAACATTTTTCATTACTCAAATGCCATCTCTGCCCAAATCAAGTTTTAAATACCTATACCACTGAAGTATTTATTTCATGCACTGATGACTACTAATACTGGGCCAACTGACTAGATGGGCCATTGAAAATCTAGGTCACATAGTAAATTAATATTGCAAGCGTTACAAACATGTAGAAAAGAGCAGGTACTACTGAGCTGTGCAACAATTTTCCTTTACAAAAGGTGAAAAGTCAATGAAATACATAATAAATATCTAGGCCCATACTTAAACTTCAGGCCACCCATCACTGTAACTTTTTAAAATTAAATTAAAGTACAAAGACGTGTTGGTGCACGCCCAAGCAAACAAACAACACCCTTATTCAATAGTTTTGGAGCTTACTTGTGGGATTTCACAAAAACAAAGTCCTTAAATCCAAAGGTGTATCCAGGAGGCAAAGAAAGTGATCCTTCCACCTCGAAATCCAAGTGAAAAGTGATCAGGAGATGGACAGAGCACTGGAAGGAGCCTGCTGGACAGGAACAGGAAATTGGAGTCTCTGACACGCTTCCTTCCTGTTTGATTATAGTCAAAAATATATTTTTGACTAGATTTAGATGCATATGGAGTAGAACATTTACTCCAGAAATGGGGTTGTGCTTGCGAGCAGCACAGTTTAGGTCTCCAGCGCGGCCTGAAGCAGTACGAGCGAACGCAAAGTCTTGCACGCGCTCTCTTGCAGCCTGGGAATATCGCAGCACTCGTGATAGAGGGCCAAAACCCATTCTCACGAGCGGGAATGAACTCCGCTCCGTGATGGAGTGCGGAATTCAGGAACTCCGGGCTACTCCATGTAGCGCTAAATGCCCGAATGCCACAAACTCCACTAGTGGAGTAGAGCTCTTCACCCAGGCCTATTTATAACTTGTCAAGCACGCTTTGTAGTGCCAAGTCCAGCTGACATTTAAAACTACACACTCAGGCTCAGCAGTAGTAGGCCTGATCCATGTTTAAAGCACTATGGCCCTCATTACAGCCCTGGTGGTCGGTAATAAAGTGGTGGTTATACCGCCAACAGGCCGACGGTAATTACCACCAAATTATGACCATGGCAGGAAGAGCTCAGATAGACAGCTACTTTACCACACCGACGGCCAGGGCGGAATTAACCGCCACCACGGCGTTAGCTGCCTACAGCTAGCAGAAGCCAATGTTCCCACCGTATTATGACAGCCCAATCCGCCACCTTTTCCGGGGCGGTACCAATGACATCAAAAGCCTGGTGGAAACACTGCACAGAAGGGAAAGGACTCACCATTGGAGACTCAGGCAACAACCACGCCGCCATGGAGCCCGAGCTGCAAATATTTCTCATGTTTTTTTATGTCCTGCTCCACCACGAACACCAATGACGGCGAAGACGGCCACGTGAGTACAGCCGCCTTGCACACAGGGGGGGATAGAGAGTGACACACACATGCACAACACACACCCCCACCCTCAACACCATACACACAATCAGATGCAGTAAGAAAACATATTTACCCCGTACTGCTCAGGAATAATGCAAGGACTACAGGAATAGATGAAAGTTAGTGTAATAATATAAATACAGTAGAAATACGTACATCCAATCTAAAGTTATATACATATGTACAATTAAAGGGACACTGCCAAGTCCTCCTCAATGTGCATTGATCACAGAGCCACATGACAAAGTGCAAGGCCCCACTTGTCTCCTGCACCAACCCTGAGAGAACACTCCGGGGGCATCAGTTGGAAAATAGGCAGGCACCTCAGGGGGATGGGGAATGGGGGGGCACCTCAGCTGGCAGATGGAACAACACCACTGGTCCTGGAGGGGGCAACATGCCCTGTGCTTGGTCCTGGGGAGTGCAAGGCCACAGTCTCTCAAGTGGGTGTCTTGCCAACATGCTCTGGAGGGGCATCATGCCCTGTGCTTGGTCCTGGGGAGTGCAAGGCCACAGTCTCTCAAGTGGGTGACTTGACAACATGCTCTGGAGTGGGCATTGTGCCCTGTGATCTTCATCCTGGGGAGTATGGGGTGAGTGGGTGCCATGCCCACTGGTTCTGGAGGGGGCATCGTGCCCTATGATCTTCATCCTAGGGAGGATGGGGTGAGTGGGTGCCATACCCATTGGTTCTGGAGGGGGCATCGTGCCCTGTGATGCAGATCTTGGGGTGGGCAAGGTCACAGTCTATCAAGTGGGTGTCATTCCTCTCAGGATTTGCAGGGGGCAGGCAGCACAACAGCCCATGGAGGCAGGTCTACAGAATGTCTGCCGGCAGAGACGGCTGCTCAATGGTGGCAGTGGTGTTGCTGCTGCTGGCGAAGGTTGTTGGAGGAAGCTCCTGCCCATCCCCTGCAGCCTCGGATGGCTGCCCACTGCTGGTGGTGGTGGTGGTGCTGCTGCTGCTGGTGGTTGTGGGGGGAAGCTCCTGCCCATCCCCTGCAGCCTCAGACAGCTGCCCACTGGTGGTGCTGCTGGTGCTGGTGGTGCTGGTGGTGGTGGGGGGATGCTCCAGCCCATCCCCTGCAGCCTCAGATGGCTGCCCACTGGTGGTGGTAGTGCTGATGCTGCTGCTGATAGTGGTGGTGGGAGGCCCCAGCCCATCCCCTGCAGCCTCGGCTAGCTGCCCACTGCTGGTGGTGGTGATGCTGCTGCTGCTGGTGGTGGTGGTGGTTGTGGCTCCTTGCCCATCCTGGCAGTAGCTGGGAATGGCTCCTTGCCTTTCCTGGCAGCACTTTCTGTGAGGCACCCTGGTGCCCTGGATCCTTTCCCACCACAAGTGGGTGTGGACACTACTTGGCCCGTGGACTGCGTGGCTGAGTTGCTTGCCTAGATTTTAGCCACCCTGGCCAGACGTGAAAGACGGGGGGAGGGGTAGTGAAGAGGTCAATAGCGGAGAGGAAAAGCTGCTAAGGGACATTGGGCTGGGGAGAGGGAGAAGGTATGGGAGTGGAGGAAGAGGGAGTGGTTGTAGGAGGTGTCTTTCTGTGTTTGGGTGCAGGTGCAAGGGCTGGATGCTGTTGTGAGGTGGATGGCTGTTGGGTGTCTGAGTGCTTGCGTTTGTGTACCTTGGGAGGGGGGACAGACACAGTGGGAGAGGACACACGGGACGTGTGCATGGCTGTTGTGATGGTGTCTGCCAGTGAGGTGTGTGTTCTGATAGGTGTGCTGGTGATGGCGGTAGTGGATGTGGATGTAGTGCATGCAGGTGTGACTGTAGACGCAACTGGGAGGGAGGTGGAGGAGGAAGAGGTTGGGGACACAGTGGAGGCAGTGGATGTTGGTATGTCTGCATCTGGATGGTGTTTGTGTGAGTGCCTGTGGGATGATAAATGGTGCTTGTGTTTGCCTTTGCCACTCTTGTGTGTTGTCTTGTGTGCATGCTCATCTGTCTGTGTGCTTGGGATAGGTTGGGGTTGAGGGGAATGGGTTTGGGTAGAGGAAGTTGGAGGGGGGAGGTTGGAAACAGGGACAATGGCTGCCATCAGAGAGGAGGCCAGAGCCTGGATTGATCTCTGTTGGGCCGCCAAGCCAGTGTGAATGCCCTCCAGAAATGCATTGGTCTGTTGCATTTGGGCTGCCAGCCCCTGGATGGCATTCACAATGGTTGACTTCCCAACAGAGATGAATCTCAGGAGGTCAATAGCCTCCTCACTCAGGGCAGCAGGGCTAACTGGGGCAGGGCCTGAGGTGCCTGGGACGAAGGAGATGCCCACCCTCCTGGATAAGCGGGCACAGCCAACTCGATGAGGGGCTGCAGAGAGGGTGGTGCTGGTACAGGGGTGGCGGATGTACCTGTAGCTGTGGTGGGCACAGAGGGAGCTTCCGTCGGAGGAGGTATCTGTGTCTGAACTGCCCCCTCCAGGCTCTGCCGTGGTGCTCCCCTCGCCCTCCGTCCCACTGGTGCCCTCAGCATCGGTGGACTCTGCCTCCTGGGTCCTGTGGGATGCAGTTCCCTCCGTCGGCGGTGCCTCTGCTCCTCTGCCAGATGATGCTAATGCACATGAGGACAGGATGACAAAACAAAAGGGGGGAGACAAAGGGTACCCTTGGTCATAGACTGCACTTACACCACTGTTGGCGTACACAGCACCCTCACACAAAGGGAACAGGCCTACGCACTATGCAATGCACTACCAGTAACAATGCTAGTCACTAGGGCATGGGGAGGGACACATCCCGCCAACTGCAGCATATCTGGGACCCACACAGCCCTGCCCAGTAGTGGATGCCTATAAGCTAGGTAGGAGGACTATCACATCAGAACCCTGGCCAACATGGGACCTACTCTGCAATGTCAGGCCTGGCCTAGGGGCACCCACTGACACACATCCCCCACCCGGATACCACCCCACCAGGTGTAAGTAGTAATGATGGGCACTGTACTCACCCCCTTGTGGCTGCTGTGATGCCCTCAAGTGCCCATCCAGCTCTGGATAGGCCACCAGCAGTATGCGGGCCATCAGGGGGGTCAGGGTTCGACGGGCACCCCTTCCTCGTTGAGAGGCCATCCCCAGCTGGGCCTCCACCATCTTCCGTGCCCAGCGTCTCATGTCCTCCCACCCTTTCTGACAGTGGGTGCTCTGCCTGCCGTAGGCCCCACAGGGTCTGCACGTCCTTGGCAATGGCACGCCATATACCCTTCTTTTGATGGGCACTGACCTGCAGAGGAAATACGCACAGGAAAAGGTATTAGTCAGACTGTCCTGCCTCTTATACTCATGGCCCACCATATCCCTTCCAATCCCCATTTGCACAGACCTGGCCCAGCACACAAGCAGCATGCCGCCCATGGGACATCCACCAACCCCCCAAACACCACTCCATGCATTCATGTCCCATGCATCGTGCTCACAGTGTACTCACCTGTTGGTCTGGAGGCCCAGACTGCAGTCCGTACTGGAGTAGGACCCCATCCACCAGTCTCTCCAACTCCGTCAATGTGAAGACAGGGGCCCTTTCCCCAGTCACATGCGCCATGGTAGGTTCCAGACATAGGTCACAGCAGAACATGCAGTATAGGTCCTCTCCTGTTGAAGGTCATGTAGCAAGTGAGTGAACAAATAGAAAATGGCGGTGACGTCCGCGGCGGTGCATACCGTCACCGCCGGTGTACCTCACCATTGGCCACTGTACCCCATAGGGCCCAATATTATCCAATAAGGTGTTGCATGGCGGTTCCCGACCACCTCCCGCAACGGCGCACAACGTCAGTGGTATTACCTCAATTCCACCTGTCCCTCCACACAGGACAGGCGAACACCATTTCGGCGGGGGGTAGGCCCTGTATTATAACTGCGTCACAGTTCACAATTGTACATACAGGACAGATGGCACTTATACATTTCAAATTAACTTCATGCATTTTACTGTTGTGGCTACAATGTACAGTTTGTGACCGGCTCCTCACTCTTTTGCCCCATAGATTGCTACCACTGCAGATGAATAGGAGATGGAGACATACCCCCATTTACAGACCCCTGGTGGACTTGGCAACAATGGAGGACAGGCACATTATCCTCACCTATAGAATCGCAGAGCTGTGTGCCCAATTGGAGCCTGACTGAGATCTGATATCCTTCACCCCACTGGGATCCCCCCTCTTGTGCAAGTCCTATCTGTGCTCTATTTCTTGGCAACTGGTTCTTTCCAAGTGACAGTGGGCTTGGCAACAGGAATGTCACAGCCAATGTTTTCAATAGTGCTGACCAGAGTGTTGGATGCCCTGATTAAACACATGTGCAGCTACATTGTTTTCCCCCAGGTGGAGGATTTGGCGACAGTGAAGTCTGACTTCTATGCAATGGGACATATCTCCAACATCATTGGGGCAATTGATGGCACATATATTTCCCCCACGGCAAATGAACAGGTGTTCAGAAATCAAAAGAGTTTTCACTCAATGAATGTCCAGATGGTGTGCCTGGCGGACCTGTACATCTCCCACGTCAATGCTAAGTATTCTGGGTCTGTGCATGATACCTTTATCCTGAGGAATAGCAGTATCCCAATTGTGATGGCCCAACTGCAGAGGCACAGAGTGTGGCTAATAGGTGAGCCAAGGTTCCACCCAGTGGATGTTGGTGTATGGGTAGTGTGTGGGCCATATGGGATAGCTTGTGGCTAAATGTTGTCCCTCAGTATTTGCAGGTGACTCAGGTTACCCAACCTATCATGGTTACTGACCCCTGTGAGGAATCCCAGGACAAGGGCAGAGGAATGTGACAATGAGGCACATGGGCATACAAGAAGGATTATAGAATGTAGGTTTGGCCTCCTGAAGGCCAGGTTTCGGTGCCTCCATCTAACAGGTGGATCCGTGTGCTACTCACCCAAGAAGTACTGCCAGATAATCGTGGCATGCTGCATGTTGCATAACCTTGCCTTGAGACGTCATGTGCCTTTTCTGCAGAAGGAGGAGGCTGGAAATGGCCATGTGACAGCAGTGCACCCTGTGTACAATGAGGATGAGGAGGCAGAGGATGAGGATGAGGACAACAGAACTGCAGTGATTCGACAATACTTCCAATGACACACAGGTATGACAGTGTAACTTCACATTTCAATGTCATTTGTTTGTTTCACATTCTCACTGGCAGGCTGTGATTTCCCACTGCTATGCCCACTCACTGTACCCTTTTTAATACTCTTTTTGCAGATGTTGGTGCCCAACTATCGCTCCTAGTGTGTTCACTGCAGCCAACTACAGGTCTATCCTATGTGCATATTACCGTACAGTTAATAGACAATGTTTGAACCTTGTTAAACTAATACATACTTAAATTATTTGACATACACCATACGTATTTTTTCAAAGTGTGTTTATTGAAGTGCTATGAAGAAAAGTGGGTAGGGCAATGGGCTGGGGTGATGATGGAGGAAAATCCAGGGTATTGTTCCAGTCTATTTGTAGCACAGGTGCGTTGTCCAAGGGGACATAGGAAGGGGAGCAAGGGCAGTTCAAGGTGAGCAGGGTAACAGAGTGGGACACAAGGGTGACAAACAGGAGAGTCTTATTTCCTAGCGGGGGTCTTGGCAATAGTCTCTGGCTTCTGCCTGGACCGTAGGGAACGTTTGTGGGGTGGTTCTCCTTCTGCGGGGGGAGGGGTGCTGGTGGCCTATTGGTCTTGTGGCAGGGCCTCCTGTCCACTAGCGGCAGTGGAGGTGGAGGGCACTTCAGTAGTCTGGCTAGTGGCAGTGGCCCGCTGTTGTAGGACTGCCTCCCTCATCATGTTGGCCATGTCTGCCAGCATCCCTGCTATGGAGACCAGGGTGGCGTTGATTGCCTGCAAGTCCACCCTGATCCCCTGGTACTGTCCCTCCTGCAGCCGCCTATTCTCCTGCACGTTGTACAGGATCTGGCCCAGCGTATCCTGGGAATGTTGGTATGGTCCCAGGATCTCGGTGTGTGCCTCCTGGAGAGTCGGTTCCATGGGCCTGTCCTCCCCCTGGTGCACAGCACTCCTCCCAGTTTCCCTGTTGTCCTGTGCATCTGTCCCTTGAACCGTGTGCCCACTGCCACTGACACCAGGTCCCCGATTGTCTTGGGTATGAGGTGTGCCCTGTGGTCCCTGTAGTGGTAGACAAACTGCTGATTAACGTGTCCTGGGGACAGAGGTATGGGTACGCTGGGTGGGTGATGTGGTGGTGTTTCCTGAGGGGGGAGGCTCTGTGGTGGTGTGTGATTGTGGTTGGGTAACGACTGTCCAGAGGTCCCTGATGCACCAGGTTGGTCATACAGATCCAGGCAACCAGAGTTGCTACCATCACTGTGGGCCTCTTCTGTGGGGGGAATGGAAGTTGCTGGCACATCTTCTCCACTGACATTGGCTGGGATACCAGTGAGGATATAAATACAGTGTTATTGTTTCTGTGTGTGACATATGGTGCATGGGTGGCTTGCCCCGTTTGGTTGAATTTGCCCTGGCAGGTTTCACTTGTCTGAGTTGATCTGTGGTGGGTTGCTGATTCTCTCTAGTGTACATGCTTTAGTGATAGGTGTCCATGCAGGTATGTGAGTGGTGTCCATGCATTGGTGTGGTATACAGGGCTTGGCATTGGGATGAATGAGATGTGATGGTGGGGGCTGTGGGATGTGGTGATGTGATGGGAGTAAGGGTGAGGGTGGGGGTATGTGATGGCATGTAGGTAGCGGGGTGATAGAAATAGAGAGTTGACTTACCAGAGTCCAGTCCTCCTGCTACTCCTGCCAGGCCCTCAGGATGTATGATTGCCAAGACTTGCTCCTCCCATGTTGTTAATTGTGGGGGAGGAGGTAGGGGTCCATGCCAGTCCTCTGTACAGTGAGTTGGTGTCTTGCTGCTATGGAATGTACCTTCCACCATAGGTCGTTCCACCTCTTCCTGATGTCATCCCTTGTTCTTGGGTGCTGTCCCATGGCGTTAACCCTGTCCACAATCCTCCACCTTAGCTCCATCTTCCTAGCAATGGATATTTGCTGCACCTGTGCTCCAAATAGCTGTGGCTCTACACGGACGATTTCTTCCACCATGACCCTTAGCTCTTCTCCTGCGAATCTGGGGTGTCGTTGTGGTGCCATGGGTGTTGTGTGAGTGGTGTGGGTGACGGTGTGGAAGGTGATGTGTTGGGGTTTGTGATGTAAGGTGTGTGGGTGATGTATAGGTGACGGTGGTGTGTGGGTCTGGTCTTGTCTGTAGTCGTGATGTCAGTCTGTTGGCAATGGTTTGTAGTCGAAAAGGGTTGTGGGAAATGTGGGTGGGTGTTTTATAGTGGTGTGGGTGTGGTGTGTGTATGGGTGTCCGGTGTGTGTTATTTAAATTGACCAACGTAGTGGTGTTTTGTTTGAGTGTGTGTATTTTGAGCACAACAGTATGTACCCCCAAAGGTTTACCGCGGTTGAATGTCCGCCGTGGTGATTCGTGCGTCATAATGTGATGGATGTTGTTCTGTTGGCATAACGGTGTGGGTTATTGATACCACCAGTTTATCACTGAACTTTGGTGTTGCGGATTTGTGTATTTGGCTGAATAGTGACAGATTGGTGTGTGTGTGTCATAATATGGTGAATGGATATCCGCTGCGGCGGCGGTATGTAGGTGGTAGTCAGCGTGGCAGTAAGTGGGATTTACCGCCAATGTCATAATGAGGGCCTATGTCTCTAGAGGAGAGACTAGGTTGTCTCAGCAGTTGCCAAGATATATGAATGAGTGTATCTGTGAGCAACTGATTGAGATACTGCACTATACACAGCTGCTGTTGGCATATCTGCTTGAATATCTGTTTGACTGTCTGACTGCTTCTATCCTCTCATAAGTAGGTATTTGCAATGCGGTTTGACTGCGACTCTGCCTATATAACTGGGCTTAGGGGCCTACCAGTGCAGATCTAAGTCAGTGAAACTTTCAAAAACATGTCTCACCAACACATAGCACCATGTTCCATGTCCTACCTACAGCCTAGGGAAGGGGTGACTTTTCTTCAGTAAGATCTCATTTTAACACTTGTCAGTCATGTTTTCTAGTGCCAACTCAAGATAACTTACAAACTACACACTCAAACTCAGCAGTAGTAGAACTGACCCATTTTCAAAACACTACTTCTCTAACAAACCTACTCCGTGACTAAAGGTTATATAGTACATAACTAAGAACTTTTACTTGCAAATGTGTGATAAAGTGTTGCAGCTTATTATTTTTACTTTGAATTCTGGGACTTGTCATATTCATTCACATTGCAATTAAGGAGTCTAGAGCTGCTAACATTTAAAGAAAACTCTTTCTGTCATAAGCACATTAAACATGTCTCTATGAAATATATGCTAAAAGTCACAAATGCGGGCAATAACATAGCACTCTGGTATTTCCACTATGAATTCTGGAATTGGTAGTCTTGATTTACAATGGAATAAAGGAGTGTCCAGCTACCAAGATGTAAACAAACAATCTTTCTATAAATATGCACATCACACACAGGGACATAGCTTGGTCGGCATGACTGGGGGGATGTTAGCTTCAGATTTCCAGATAATCACTCTGGCACATGATGTTAAAATACATTATATGACAAGCAAGTCGCACAAGAGGGGCATAGAGGCAGTGGAAAGGGAGAGGAATGATGATTGGTAAATGAACTAAGTGAGAGAAAGTGCATTATTTTGTGAAATAACCAATTTTTTAAAAATCTTTCGAAACAGAGAGAGTGTGTGTGTATTTTTGACTGTTGTGTGTAAAAATCCCAGGTGAAATCCGACAGACACCTCACCCTACCAGACTGAAAGCACCTGCTCCTAACTATTTATCACAAAATACATTTATAATGGGGGGTATAAACCTTCCCTCCCGAAGCTACACCCCTGATCACAAATATATACATGTGAAATATCTGCCAACAGTCACAAAAACACTCACAGATCCCTATATTTCACAAAAATTGTTGTAAACCTGAAATATACATTTTAAATTACATTTGTTTAAATAAATGAATCTTATTTAAATACCTGTACATTGAGTTTGTTGTTCAAAATCTTTATTTTTGTGCTCTTGTTAGATAGTTTGAAATATCTTAGAACGGTATACCACTCTCACACAAATCAACCATTAATGCATCCTTTTCAACTGTGCACTCTCTAATGTTGCTAAAGACAGTGAATCAAAAGATGCCTTCAATTCAAATCTTTTTTTTATGCTGCACTTGTATATGGCTATTGTTTCTTAATACTTTCTTCATTTCTGTGAATAACTTAAAATAGTAGGCTATTTGTGATTATTTGTGAATTCTATATGACCTTCAGCAAGGCACTCATGTAATTTAGTTACTAATTTGCAAATATTTACGGGGGCCAAAACCATGCCTGGCTTACTTTTTTTAAACTTTACAACTAAATTACACCACGAAAAGAACTCCTCATTAAGAAAACACTTAATCATTCTAGTATAAACACTGGAAAGATGTCTAATTTCAGTTAAATATAGTACTATCTCTTTAATAGCCTCCCCCCTACACTCCTTTGGCAGGGTTTCCATAGCGACCCACTAGAACCACTAGGTCTGAAGTGCAGCTTATGTTTCACAAACTGCACTTTACTGTGCAACTAAAATTGAGCAGGTGTTCTTATTTGCAAATGTAACCATACACAAGAATACATATTATTTTTTTATATATAGCACAACTAATCAAAGATGTACTTACTTGTTTTAAAAAATCACAACCTAATTTTAAGTAACTCCATATTAAAACCGTCTATTTGAGTGTATCTGTTTTTTCAAGCAATGCCTGCCCTCCATTTTGCTGCCTTTTATTTTTGAAATATCCCATTCTTGTGCAGACTTCTCCTGTGAGCTACTCCGGCTTGCCTTCACAATGCTCAGAGTGTGGATAATAGGTCACAGCTATGTGTTTTGGGCAAGTGAGTATACTAGAAAGACTGGCATTGCAAGGATCTAGGTTTGCCAAATGTGGAGATAAGTTTGCTTGGCCAGAGAGGTTAGGAGTGGCATCAATTGCTGCCTTTGGTAAAAAGCATTAGTGATTCCCAAACTCATCACCTCAGGGTTGTGGATGGTGGTGATAATGGCCTGTGCCTCTGTCACTGCATCTGTGAGTGAGTCCATGAGTGTCACAGTAGGTCTGTCAATGGATGCATGAGTGTCTGAATGGGTTTGTGAATGGGTGCATGAATGTCTGAATAGGTCTGTGAGCGGGTGAGTGACAGTCTGAGTGTATCTGTGAGTGGGCTTATGAGTCACTGAGTGGGTTTGTGAGTGGCTGTGTGAGTCTCTGAGTGGGTCTGTGAGTGGTTGCATGAGTGTCTGAGTGGGTCTGTGAGTGGGTGTGTGAGTGCTGAGTGGTCTGTGAATGGGTGTGTGAGTGTCTGAGTGGGTCTGTCAGTGGGTGCAAGAGTGTTTGAGTGGGTCTCAGAATGGGTGTGTGAGTGTCGGAGTGGATTTGAGTGGATGCATGAATGTATGAGTGGGTCTGTGACTGGGTGCATGAGTGTTTGAGTGGGTCTGTGAGTGCGTACATGAGTCTGAGTGGGTCTGTGAGTGAGTGTGTGAGTTTCTAAGTCTGTAAGTGCATGTACGAGTATCTGTGTGGGTATGTGAGTATGTGCATGAGTACCTCAGTGGGTCTGTGAGCGGGTGTGTGACTGTCTGAATGGGTCTGTGAGTGGGTGCATGACAGTCTGAGTGGGTCTGTGAGTAGGTAAGTGACTGTGTGAGTAGACCTGTGAGTAGACCTGTGAGTGGGTTTGTGAGTGTCTACGTGGGTCTGTGAGTGTGTGCCTGAGTCCCTGAGTGGGTCTGTGAGTGGGTGCATGAGTCGCTGAGTGGGTTTGTTAGTGGGTGTGTGAGTTTCTTAGTCTGTAAGTGCATGCATGAGTCTTTAAGTGGGTCTGTGAGTATGTGCATGAGTACCTCAGTGGGTCTGTCAGTGGGTGCAAGAGTCTCTGAGTGTGTCTGCGTGTGGGTGCATGAGTGTCTGAGTGTGTCTGTGAGTGTGTGCATGGGCCTCTGAATGGGTCTGTCAATGGGTACATGAGTGTTGGAGTGGGTCTCTCAATGGGTGCATGAGTGTCTGAGTGGTTCTATGAGTGTGTATGAGTTTCTGAGTGGGTCTGTGAATGGGTGCATGAATGTCTGAGTGAGTCTGTGAGTCGGTGAGTGACTGTCTGAGTAGGTATGTAAGTGTGTCTATAAGTCTGTTAGTGGGTGCATGAGTATCTGAGTGGGTGCATGAGTGTCTGGTGTTTCTGTGAGTGTGTGCATGAGTCTCTGAGTGGGTCTGTGAATGGGTGCATGAATGTCTGAGTGGGTCTTTGAGTGGGTGAGTGACTGTCTGAGTAGGTATGTAAGTGTGTCTAAGAGTCTCAGAGTGGGTCTGTGAGTGTGTGCATCAGTGTCTGAGTGGGTCTGTTAGTGGGTGTATGAGTGTCTGAGTGGGTCTGTGAATGAATGCATGAGTCTCTGAGTGGGTCTGTCCGTGGGTGCGTGAGGTTCTGAGTGGGTCTGTGAGTATGTCCATCAGTGTCTAAGTGGGTCTCTGAATGGGTGCATCAGTGTCTGAATGGGTCTTTGAGTGGGTACATGAGTGTCTGAGTGGGTCATCTGTGAGTGGTGTGTGAGTATCTGAGTGGGTCTGTGAGAGTGTGAATGAGCCTCTGAGTGGGTCTGTGAATCATTGTGTGAGTTTCTGGGTCCGTAAGTGCATGCAGAAGTCTCTGAGTGGGTCTGTGACTGGGTGTATGACTGCCTGAGTGGGTCTGTGACTGGGCGTTTTAGTGTCTAAGTAGATCTGTGAGTAGCTGCGTAGGTCTCTGAATTGGTGTGCGAGTGACTGGGAGGGTCTGTGAGTAGGTGTCTGAGTGCCTGAGTGGGTCTGTGGGTATGTGCATGAGTGTCTGAGTGGGTCTGTGAGTGGGTGAGTGACTGTCAGTGTAGGTCTGTGAGAGGGTACATGAGTCTCTGTGTGAGTCTGCGAGTGGCTGCATGAGTCTCTGAGTAGTTCTGTGAGTGGGTGTGTGAGTGTCTAAGTGGGTCTATGAGTGTGTGCATGATCCTTTGAGTGGGTCTGGCTGTTTTGGTACTTAAAAAACCAAAGGTTACAAGGACTGTTATAACTAGGCTCACATTTTAAATGTACAAAACCATAGAAATTCACCTGTTACAGTTAGAGTTTTCTTAAATAACTATAACTTGTGCCCCCACCATGCACAGTTTTTCATCAAACATTTTACTGCAAATATGACATTGATATTATCAATGACGTTATCAAAGATGTCATGAGTGCCGTAATTTGTGGGGTAATTAGAAGTGCATGGCAAGGGAGCGAGTTATAGTTACCTTACTGCGCGGACCCCACATGATTATTGTAATTAGCCCAAGGGAGGTGGCGGTCCCTGGGGCTGAAAGGGGCCAGCATGGCCCCCCGCATCAATGCACTTTTAGCCCTTAGGAGGTGGTGGTCCCTGGGGCACAGGTGGCCATGCAGTTCCCCAGCATTTAATATGAACAAAGCCCCGGGTAGGTGACGGTCCCAGGAGCAAATATAAGCCCTGGAGGGGGGTCCTGCGAGCCACCCTCATTACATTTTCAATACCCCAGGGACCTGGCCCACCCGAGGGCTTATTAAAAAGCATGCCTAGAAGACCGCCCTTGTTTTTTTTCTAAATATTACCGTGAATTTGCAACTATGTCATGAATTTATGGTAAAAAAAAAAATTAAAGGGCTTTTTTGCTCTGGGAGGTCCCTCTGGGATCCCAGCACCAGAGCTAAGGGGTGAGGGTGTCTCTACCCTGGCCCCTTTTCCTTTTTTAGCATTTTTAGTTAGAAGCCGAGTCCCAAGATAGCTGCCAGTACTTCTTGGTTGAAGTGTGGACAGCCAATCAGAGCTGTGAATTTTCATGCGTGAACTTGTCATTATTCGTGAAGTCATTGGGGAAGATCCTTGGCCTAGATATACAAATTAATTTTCCTTTTAATTCCTCTTAAACTACTGAATGGATTTACACCAAATAAGCGAATGCGTAATTTGCGTACCAAAAGCTAGCTTTCTGACAAATTTGGTGTAATTCCGTCCAGTGGTTCAGGTGTAGTCGTGTTCAATTATCCTATAAGAATTGACATGGGAAACACATTTTTTACCCCTCTTTTTCTCAGCTCCTGCTTGATGGATCACCCTGAAACTTTCTGTACACAACAAAATCCATTGGGGCACTTTCTGTGGAAAATTTCATGAAGATCCGTCAAACGGTGCTAAAGGTATAGGCAAGTCAAAAAATGCTTCCCCTTGACAATATGGTCCGGAACTAGTTTGGTTCTGAATTTACTTGTAGAAAACCATAGGAATTCAGCAGTTATAGTTAGAGTTGTTTCCAGTAACCAAAATATCTATGTTGTTTTTAGCATATAGTAATGTTCATTGCTATATATGAATCCAACCACTGCCATGTGTGGCCAGGCCCTAAGGCCAACCCCCTATAAGCACCCAAACTTGCACCATGCAAGGCCTTTTCCTGTGTACAGTAGGGGTTGCCCGCAAGGGCTGGCCTGTAGCCAGTCCCTGTGGCCAACCCCCCCAACCAACCAACCCAATGCTGTGCATAGCCCTTTGTGCATGCACTGTAGAAGTTGTCGGAAGCCTCTTTGGGTGTGAGAATAGGTGTGAGAGGCTTTATTGAGGTAAGTGGCTGTCAGAGTGTCTATTTGGGTGTGAGAGTGCAACATCAGTCTTTTAGTAGGTATGTCAGTATGTGTGCTGGTCTGTGTGTGGGTGCGTAACTGTGTGAGTGGGTCTGAGTGGGTGCTTGAGGATTTGACTGGGGCTGTTAGTGAGTGCATGAAGGTCTGAGTGGGTCTGTGAGTGGGTGCGTGAGTGCCTGAGTAGGTCTGTGAGTGGGTACATGAGTGTCTGAGTGGGTCCGTGAGTGGGTGTGTAAGTGTCTGAATGGGTGTGTGAGTGGGAGAATTGATTGAAAGAGAGACAGAGAGAGTGTAAGAAATTGAGAGGGAGAGAGAAAGAGGGGCATATTTAAATTTTTTGATGGAAAATTTTGGGAAGATTCGTCAAACGGTGTCAAAGATATGGGCAAGTCAAAAAATGCATTTCTATGGAAAGATGGCACTAACTATAACTAACAGTGGCAACACCACTTGGAAATATATATATATATATATATATATATACACACACACATATATTTCTATATAAAAAAAAACAGTTGCGGCCGCTGCTGGGTAGTTGTAGTTAGGATCGTATTTGCATAGGAAATGCTTTTTTTTGTGTTGCTAACAAGTTTGGCCCCATTTGATGAACCTCCACAAAACTTTCCAAAAGAGTGCTACTTTTTGACTAGTGCGTGCATGGAAAGTTTCAAGGTGATCAGTCATGTGTGGGCCAAGAAAAAGAGGGGATCCCAAATCGCATTTTCCCTGTCCATTTGTCTCTAGAAGCTTTAGAGATCACTACAGCACAAACCATTGAATGGATTTACATCAAATTTGGTGGGAAGCTATATATTGGTCGACAAGGAGTGCTTTTTGTGTTTTAGTGTATATCGGTTTAGTAGTTTTGGAGAGTTGAAGGTCAAACCAAATTGCATATTTCATTCCGTGAGGTTCCGTGGAGCAGACAGATCTCAGAATGAGAGCTGCTCAGCTGGGAACGGGGGGTACCAAAATGTATTTTTCCCATGTAATTTCCCAAAATATCCCATAACAATTTTGGAAAGTGAGGTAGAAAAAGAAGAAAACAGCTGAAGAGAATTTCACCAAATTTGACAGAAAACTAGATCTTTACTCGGAAAACTTGCATTTTGTGATTTGATGTAAATCTGTTCAGCCAATTTTGAGAAATTAAAGGTAAAAATATAGTCATAGCTGGAGGTTGGTAGTGTGGTACTTCAGAAGTATGGCAAATTAAAAAACATAAAAAATTCTGATTGGCCAACAAGGTTTTTTAATCCTCCCTGCAACATGAACAAAAATGTTATGACATCCATCTCAGAACTTGGGAACTTGGTCCCTGTGTCTTGACATTAACAAAAAACTAAATACAAGGAGGGAGGGATACAAGAAGGGAGGGTAGGTGTCTGCTCACCTTAGCGGTCTGTTTTTCCAGCATTTTTTGAAGCAATTGATTAGCATAGTGCCATCCACATGTAGCTAGAAAAATTGTCAGGAGCTGCTTTAAATAATCTCAAGTTGGATTGAATGATATTTCACCAATACAAAGCTGTAATTCTGTGTCTGAAATGGTAAGATATTTATGTCATTTTTCAGCACAGTGTCAATAGCCCTAGTTAATCCTATACTTAAATACTTTGCTCCATAATTGGCAAAGGCTTTGTTGCTTTTCTAGAAACATTCATGCCACTCCTCCACCACCTGACGACAATACCATTAGTGAAGTAAACCGCAAATCAGTTTTCATATTTACCCTGTTTGTGACCTAAGTTGTTGTTATAGATGGAGCAACATTATAGTCTTTTAATGCATATGTAGAAGAGCTTTATGTACAGCACACATCCTGAACAGATTTATTCAGAGGTGTTTTAAAATGTGACAATGGAGAATAAGGAAGTGCATAGTGCATTAAAGGAATTCCCTAGGATCGAACAACTTTGTCAAG
This sequence comes from Pleurodeles waltl, assembly GCF_031143425.1. Taxonomy (NCBI): domain Eukaryota; kingdom Metazoa; phylum Chordata; class Amphibia; order Caudata; family Salamandridae; genus Pleurodeles; species Pleurodeles waltl. The sequence goes on from NC_090439.1 coordinate 728,054,473, forward strand.
CATTGAAGCTGAAATATAACCTAGGGTTTCTAGTTTGATATTGTGAAATCCAACCACTAGATGGGTATGTCCTTCTTTCTGCATCTTTATTTCAAAGCTTAATGCTTTGTGTTTAATTCATTGAAGATCTACATCCATACTGTGTTTGAATAAAAATATGTTATTGCATGGTAAATCAAGGTGAAATAAGAAGTCTTTCTTGGGAAAGTAACAAAATTAAGGGAAGGTGGGGTATTCTATTCAGCGTTTGTGAGAAAACAGGGCTAATTGCAGAGGTCCCCTAACTTTTTGCCCCCATTTTTCACTTTTTGCTGGTGTTTTCCTGACTCTGGTGGTGCCCTGGGTACTGCTACCCAGTCCCAGGGCCTGTGCTCTGGGTAAAATGAGTATGCAAATTAGGCTAAATATAATTGGCTATGTCAACCTGCCTATAAGTCCCTATTATATGGTAGGGCATGTAGGTTTAGGGACCCCATCATACATAGTGCACCCATAGGTGCACTGCTGAGGTGCCCAGGGTCATTGTAAAGGCAGACCTGCCTTGGTGACTGCTTTTAAATTAAAGTTAAATGCAAATTCAACTTTGGAATTAAAAGTACTTCTAAAGTCTTAAACTACCTTATTTTTACATATAAGTCCCCTCTAAGGTGTGCCCTATGTGCCCCTAAAGTTGGGTGCCATGTAACTATAAGCAGGGACCTTATATAAATAGTTTATAAGCCCTGGTGAAGGTAAAATTGCCAAATGTGTTTTCCCTCACTGTGGTGAATGGCCTCCATAGGCTAAAATGAGGAGACTTTAATTTAATTTACAAAGTCCCCTTAAGTGTCAGATACCTTAAGATTAATTGTTGTAATAAACCCCACAACTTACAATTGTTGGATTTAATATAACTTGTTCAGGTAAAGAGTTTTAAACACTACCTAAAAAATTGCCAACGTCAGCCCTGTAGTGCTCTGCTCTGATTGGCCAGCCTCTGGCTGCATAGTCAGGCTGCCTTGAGGAGGTGTGAAGTAGCCTGAGTTGAACACAAAGGAATGTGTCTGTGGGAGGAGAAGCAGGGAGGGCTGACAAACTAGTCTTCAAAGGCAGGGAAGGGCATTTGGAGTAGCCCAGCACCTCCCTCACTTCCTGCAACCCCAGGCAATTAGGTGCCCTCTTGATGAGATTAGGAGAGGGCAGACGAGGGATGTGTTTAAGATTTTTAGCCACACCAGTGGGTGGGCTCAGCCACATGTAACCTCCAAAAATCAGTTTCAGCCATAATGAATTTTTGAAGATTGTTGCTCCCTGGGATTGATTTTGCCACACTTCCCAGGTAGTGGTCATCACAGGGGGAAGGACCCTGCATCTTATTGGAGACCCAGGACCCCCCTGTTTTTCACCCAGGAGCAAGGATAAAACTAGCAGAGCTGCACCCACACCTCAGATCCCTACAACAAAGAACTACAGGAGAAGAGGACTGCACTGCTGGACTCCTGACCTGCACCTGGACACTGCACTCTGGAAGATTAGACCAGCTTCACACTTGGGCTTCACCACAAGAAGGACTTTGCTTGGCTTCAGCTGGTTCAAGGAGAGACTCCCTGTTTGCTACAGGTATAAAGGGACTGTCCAGTGTCCCCTGCATCAAGTCCTGCAGGCAGAGCCCAGCTGATCAGTTTGTCCAGTGGCCATTTGAGTATTCTGAGCAGATGCCTTCTGGGAATTGTAGTCCCAACTCCCAAGGAGCAGCAAAGAGTTTCTGGAACCTTGGATCACGTGGACCCAAAAGGACCTCTAGAAGAAGATACAGAAGTTTGGAGACATTTGGAGCAACTCCATAACTTGAAGAGTTGCATTGTGGAAGTTGTAGTCTCAGACCCCAAGAGCCAAACCAGAGCCTCTGAACCCTTGGATGGTGCTGTGGACCACTTTCCTGAATCAAGAAACACTTCGGAAAGTAAGCGTGACAGTGTTACCTCATGGGTGGCCTGAACTCTGGACTTTGTTCCTTTCCAGTGTGACCTTTTTTAACCCAATGGGCGATAGTTGCTTCTATGCACAAGAAAACATGAATTCTTTAAAAATTCATATCTCCCGTTCCCCTTATCCAATTTAATCATTTTGGTGTCATTTTAAAAATAAAAATATGTTTTGTGATTTTTAAATGCTTTACATGCTTGTCTCCTAAGTTAAGCTTTGTTGCTCGTTGCCAAACTACCAAGGGTTGAAGGGGGTTTAATTTATTGAGACCTAACTGGACCTAAGTGGAGGTTAGTGGCCTATTGCTAAGTGTAGGTACTTACCTGCCCTTACCAGTAATCCATTTTCCAACAGTGTTCATATCACCTGCTTATCCTGACTTGAGGCAAAAGAACCAATTTTAGGAGATATCAAAAGAGTTTCATCATATTCAATGAATGTAGTTGCATGCATTAACAATACAAAGTTCTGAAAGAGCTCATGGAGTTCACATAACACAAATGCAGCTCGGAATTAAGCAGTGACGGACATTCACATTGAACCCACACCATGTGTGAAGACGTTTTGCATTTTTCATTACCTACTCAGAGCAGGGTTATCAAGTCGCATGTCTGACCATTTGAGATGGATGCAACAGGAATGATTTTTAAAATTATCCCCTCTCACATCACTTTCAAAGCACTTTTCGAGGTCCTAATGTTCAGTACATCTTCAAAATGACTGCAGTGCTGGACAGACCCTCCTCATGAGGAGTGTCGGCCTTCTTAGTGAAGTAGTTGTGCAAGCAGGAGATACCACATGACGGCTTGACTTTTTTTTGGCCCAAGGTCCAAGAGGACCTCAAGGTGAACCAAGCATGAACCAAGCATGAACCAAGCATGATGCTCACACCAGGCGCCAGCCTTCAGTAGTTGGCTCACCTCTATAATACATCACTAATGTGAACATATTTACAAATGGAGAGCTGGCTCTTGTGTTACAATACTAACATATGTGGCTAGTACATTGCTCTCCATCTATTACGACATGCTTCAAAATAATTTAAAGCCCAGTGGAAATTGGCAAAGTAGTCTTACCACAGTTGCAATACCAAAAGTATAAGCACGGGCATCCTTGTAGTCATGGGTGAATCTTTTGGTAGGTCACAGTTACAAAGATTACAAGGTAAAAGGAGGGCGCAGGGCTCCTAATTTTGGGAAAACTGCTCCAATACAGTGAGATTGCAAGCTGCATGAATATTATGAAGGATGATTGTCGCCTTGCACGATTTACAACACAAAAGTGTCCAAATCATCTAGTACAGCAGATAGATGTCGATAGTTAGTAAAGTGGTGCAGCAGGTGCTCAGGCCTTTGCCCAGTACCAATAGTCATTCAGAAGCAGCGACTCTCGGTGTGACGTATCATTACTCTTCTTCCTTTAGAATCAGGGCCTAAGAAGTCTTGCCTTATGTGCCTCTTATAAATAAGAATTTTTCGACTAACAAATTAATAATTATTATCTCTCAAATAGTCTTCTTTGGATTTCACTCATTTGTAAAAAAATAACATGTTTCAGTGGTGGCTGGTGATCTTTGAAAGTACTCAGGCATATTTAACCGAACTACATCGAAAAATTAAAATGAGCAAGCCAGATTTCATTCAGGGTTTTTTTTACAGAGAAAACTTCGAAAAAGAATAGGGCCAACACAATTTTCATGCGATTTTGCTAAATAGTCATAGGAGGACTAGATGCACAAACACATTCTTCCTGTAGTTTCATGGTGTGACAGAAAAGTCTGTCTCTTCCAAGCGGTGCTGGTGACAAAATGTGTACATTTGCAGCACAATTTCCCTAAAAATATAAAAAAAAGCAAAAGGTGATTCATGCAGCCTAGAAACGACAATTTCACAAACCAAGTCATTTTCCTAGCATCAATACTTATTTCTACATTTCACTTCCTTTCCTTTCACTTTCTGATCCTGCCCCTTTCAAGTAGGTTCTCAGTCGTATGTTAACCCTGATAAACCCTCAGAGGAGGGCAAAGCGGACAACTGCTTAAAACTCTAATACTCAGGATGGACCGAGCACAGCTAAACCCGTTTTCACAAGCTTATATAGCAGTGCTCTCGGGCGATCTGGGGAGACCTTACGTCTGGTATAGAAGACGGGTAGCTCCAATGTTAAAGGCAAAAGTCTCTGAGAGCAGTAGTAATTACAATCATCTATAAATAAGGTCCACATTTATATAATTGAAATGCAGTTTCGTTCCCTATAATTGGCTTGTCGGTTTATGGAAATAGACAGATTTTTTGTATTAAACATGTTTTTTTCGTTTCAGAAAAATGTTACATTTCCCCACACGAAAGTCTATTATTTTCATGAAAATACACTATATGAATCCTGAGATACCAGCTTTTCAATTTAAATGCATGTCTGGTGCCAAAAAAAACAGTTTGTAATTTTCTTCAAGTACTTACACATACTTTTTGTCATTTTCTTCAAGTACTTACACATACTTTTCATGGACCTCAAAAACTACCACCATTATGCCAAGGTCATCCTTATAGAATGCTTGGGCAGGGAAAGACCTTTACTATGCAGGCGGAGCCAGGCGTAGAGTAACCATGGAAGTGTTACCACGTTTGCCTGAACCACGCATGTGCCTGAACCACTAGAATGTGTGATTAAGGCACCATGCATATGTGTGGGTCGGGCACACAGCACAAACAGCGGGGGTAGGAATGCAGCAGCACGGTAAGTGGGACTGGGGCGTGTTGGGGAGCGGTGGGGCATTTTTAACAACAGGGTGTTGACAGCGGGCTTGGGGGGAATGGGCATTTTTGGGGGTGGTCAGTATGGTTTTATTTTCAGGGGGTCGGTGTTAGGGCTCATGGTGGGGGGAGGCTGGGGTAGTTTTCAGGACAGGATGGGCTTGGGGGGGCAGAGGGTGGGAGGTGAGGAAGTAGTTTTGTGGAGCAGTTTTCGGGCTCAGGGCGGGTGAGGGGTGTCGGGGTAATTTCCTTTTTAGGAGTGGGGGATGGTTTTCGGGCTCAGGGTGGGGAGGGTCTGGGCCAGGTTTTGGGGGGGGAATGAAGTTTTTAGGGATGGGGAATGTTTTTGGTGTCAGAGCGGGTGGGGTGGTGGGTAATCTAGTTTTTTCAGTAGGGGAAGGTATGAGGCCTCAGGGCAGGCGGGGAGGTTTAGGTGTTTATTTTTAAATGACAGGGGCCAGGGTTTTGGTGGGTTGTATTTTTTTTGAAGGGGCAGGGTTTTAGGGCTTAGGACAAGGAGTGGTTGGGCATAGGTTTTGGGGATGGAGGCTTTTAGGGGTGGGGTAGTTTTGAGCTTCAGGGTGGGTGGGGTATCAGGGTATTTTTTTTGGTTAAGGTCGAGTTTATGACAGAGCCACACATGTGTTTACCACATATACCTTTACTAAGCATGCTTTTACAGCACAATTTGTTGTAAAGGCAGGCGTGGTAAAGACATGCGAAGTAAAGAAGCAGTCATGGTTTTGATCGCTTGTTAAGCCATGCGTGGTTCAGGCATGCATGGTTGTGTCATACAACCTGCTTGGGCAGAATCAAGACATGGATGCCTGCCATTAACTACCACTGCTATACCAAGAACCACATTATGGCAGGGGTGTGTACAACACAATCAAACCTTCACAAACACAAACTGGCACACACACACACACACACACCAACATTAGAATACGGATTCCTGCTCTGGCTGCTCAGTTGTCACTTGTACTCCTCCATTCAATTCTAATTCCTGGTTCCCATTCAGCCTGTGTAATACAATAGCAGCATGACAGAGAGCAAAGGCCCTGTAATACTGTCAGTGACCATGCAGCCGTAGTTGTTAGATATGGGCTGAGAGCTTACCAGAGACTGCAAGCATTCAGGAGATATGGTGTGCTGTTCACCCCATCAGGAAGCACTTTGCTGGCCATTGCACTAGGCTTATGGTTAAGTTTTGTCAACACCTAAAAGGCACTGACATATGTGGTCATCAGGTGAGAAATGTGTCAGTGGGTCTGTGGAGTTCAGAGCTGGCAACGGATATGACATTTGTTTTTTGTTTTGTGTGCCACACCAACACCATGAGCTTCACAAAAGGGGCAGACAAGCCTTATAAACTGCTTTTTCCAAGATGGTGATCTGTCCAGAAAATTCTATCTGAGATTCTCAATTGAAGATGAAGTGGAGTTTTTCCCTTTGATGTCAAATGCTGATTGAAATATATAAGGAGGAATTTACAGAAGATGGATACATCACAGCACGTGTTCACTTATTCTTGGTCACATTCTTTAGCCCCTTGCCACTTGTTTTGTGCCCTGATTTTTGTTTCTTGAGGTTGTTATTTCTACTGGACCTAGTTCTGGAGAAGTGTGGCACAATGGTTAGAGCGGCAGACCCTGAAGCAGAGATCTGGCTCAGGACTGGGGTTCAAGTCCCGCCTTGGCAGGTCTTGGGCTCAATTCCCTTGGAACAGATAATTCTTGCCTCGGTGCCTAATCTAATTAATGGGTCCCACTCTGTAACTCTGGGCAATAGCTTGCTTAATCACCACAACGGCCCCAACAGCGCTTGGATGCCTGGCTTCACCCTGGGGGTGCCCAGGAGTGAGCACCTCACAGGGAAAAGACAGGAGGGGTTCCATAGCGGTATGCGTACAGCACCTTGAGACCCTAACGGGTGAGTAGTGCGCTATACAAGTGCAAAGTTTACAGTTTTTTAGTTTCTGGATGTCTTTGCTTGGCTGTTCCATCTACCCTGATTTCAGAGATATGTGATGTCTAAGTGTTAACTTCATTATTAACATTCATCTTCAAATAAGAGCTACAAGATTGCCAAGATTGCCAAGGATTTGTTTTCATTCTTTGTGTTTTTTCCTGCCAACTGAGACCCTCTTAACAAGACACCTGACACCTTTCATGTGTATTATTAAGTGCCAAGTAGCACTATGGATCACACCAATCGAAAAGGAAACTTAACAGACATTCTCAATGTCCACTCCCTGGCAATTAGAGGTCCTGCTACCTCAAACACACTGCTAGTATGATGCAGGCCCTCCATTTGTTTTGGGTTGATGCAGTCCGTGATATACTGAGATCTGCAAGTCAGGCATTTAGGCACCACCTCTCTAACAGAATGTTAGGCATCTGCACTCCAAAAAGTATAAACTGTGTAGGTCTGATAGGCTAAGCATGTCACACAAGTCAATCAGACATACCCAGGGTCTGATTCACAAGGGGAAACGTACCCTTTTTCGTAAGTTTGCAATTGTAAATTTGCAATTGTTTGCAATTTAAAACATTATTTTACTCGTAATGTGGGCCAGGTCCAGGAGGAAGGAGGTTATTTTTAAAAAAAGGAGGGGGGCACGCGTTCCCCCAGGGCTCTTTTGTGCCTCGGGCACAATTTCTGCCCCAGTTCTTTATTAAAATATCGGAGGGGGGGTGAGCAGACCCCCTCCATTGGGCTCTTTTGAGCCCCAGAGATCACCACTTCCCCGGGTACAAATACATCATTAAAACTGGGAGGGGGGGAGCTGCCCCTCCTTCCACCCATATACTGTACATGGCCCTGGGAACCACACCTACCTGGGGCCGGCCTTTGCCAATTACTTGAACCATTAATGGTCCTGGGTACGCTAAACCCCAAGTACCAGCTCCTGCTATCTCCTGAGGTGCCCACCATCAGGAGATAGCTGTTTGCTAAGCTAGAGCAAAAACTAATTCTGCTTCCAGCAAGCAGGAGCTGACAAACTGCCCCAGCTTGCTGGGAGTGGAGTTTTCATCTGTTTCCCCAACCCACTGCCACACAGGTAGGAAAACAGATGAACAATTGCTCCCACACAAAGGGAGATGCATATTTAGCAGCTCTCTGCATGCAGGAGCAATGCTGGCACCTGCCGGAGGCGGGGAGCTGGCTGGGACCACAGGCGTCCTCAGCCACCCCCCATTGTCCCCATCATTGCAAACTGGGTGCCTAAGGTAAGCAAAGCTCGCTCCCTTGGCACGCACTGCTAATTACCCCATATATGACATCAGTTATGACATCTTCTATGACATCATTTAAATTTTGAATTATCACTGCAACATTTGCATAAAAATTATTGATGAGGAACCTGTGCATGGGGGGGGCTTGAGTTATCGGGTACCTTAGGGCACGAGTTCAAGTTACTTGAAATAACTCAAACTACAACAGCTGAATTTTTATGGTTCTTTTTCAGTAAATTCAAAACCAAACTTTAATGGCCCTATAACCTATATTTTTTCCACTGATTTTTTATATATATATATATATATATATATATATATATATATATATATATATATTTATATATCTATATAGGTATATAGTGATATATATTTACATATAGATGTATACATATACGTGTGTATATATATATGTGTGTGTCTGTACATATATGTGTGGATATATATATATATATATATATATATATATATATATATATATATATATATATATTAGTCATAATTGTAAATTGGTCACTACCCCTAATAAGAACTTAAAGCACTGGGGCCCCCAGGGCGTAATAGGCTTAATGATGCTCAGGGAGGAGGGCCAGTGGGTCCCCCTCCACTTTAATACACTTAAGGCACTGTGGTGGGAGGGTTGCTGCAGGGCGGAGAGTTGGCTTTACGTATGGTAATAAAATATTACTTTATCTTAAAATGTTTTACAAATAGAGAAATTCACTGAAAAACAATTGTTAAAGTATCGTTACAGTTAGGTGTGATAAAAAGATCTTTTTTTTTTTTTTTTAAAACCCTTAAAATTCACTTTAAAAAAACCAAAGGTCTAAGTAACGTTATAGTAAGCAGAGCTAACTATAACTTGCACTCTATCATGCACTGCTCATGACCTCACATATAACATCACTCATGACATATTCTATGACATCACTGATGACATCATCCAATGATTGTGTTAGTTTTTTATAGTTTACATAGTGATGAGCAGCTACCATATAACCTTTGTACCAAATTTTGTGCAGACAGTGTCCAGCTAATTGTTATAACTGTTTACAAAAAACATGTTGAGGTATTGAACATATTTTAAATCTTTGTATTGAAGAGTAACTCTGTGCATGTGAAAGTTTACTTGTGTTCATTATGTTCTGAAAATGCTTTTTGATACTGGAGAAAACCTCCGGCAAGGCAAAAATTCTATGCATTGCATATTAAGCACTGTAAGCAGCCTGGAGTTATTAGACACAATCGTCTCAGCATGACAATTTGTACTTAAGATAGAAGCCTGAGCGCACCATATATTACCCTATGTACTTGTGCTTGTTTTGCTTCAGAAGATGGGCTATCTGTAAAGTTTTTACCGCAGTATGAAGGCTGCAGGTTGTATGAACTTTATCACCTTCAGACTTTGCTTATTTTAAGTGAGAAGTCACTCTTTGGACAAGTTTTGCTTGTACACTGTGCTTAGTAGATACTTTTAAATACCCTGTGGTGTATTTCTCAAGAGAATTTCACTGTCTGCAAACAGTGTGGTTCAGAGTAATCTATCTTCATAGAGTAAACATTAATAACATTATCCACATTTCTATTCATATCCACTTAATTTCTCACTGTAGGTTCAGTGGCTCTCAGGGGTTTCATGCAGGTAAAAGCTGTCTGTAGTAGGACATAAGTTATGTCACAAGGCTTGGGTATCTGGAGGAACTTGATTTTTCCTGAACAATTTTATATAGAATGAACACTATGTGCAAGATATGTTACACTTTCATCTGTGGTTTACAGGCAACATGAACTCAGCTACCCATGAAGTGTATGGTATAGGGTCAATGCTGCAAATAACACAAATTTGCTTTATCTATGGGGGTTGTATGTATGCTAGCAGTAAAGACGCTTTATATTATTCTGAGCTATTTTCACTTACTGTCATAGCTCTAATGGTATACCTGTTTATAGAGCAGTGATGTCATCAATGATGTCATTTGAGATGTTGGAGGACAATCTTTCACCTACACTGCAGCACAGAACTGGAGCAACCTCCCCCTGCACCTCAGACAAAGCCCGTTGCTCACCATCTTCAGGAAGAACCTCAAGACATGGCTCTTCGGATGAGGCCCTTCCCCTCCCTCCCAGCGCCTTGAGACCTCACAGGTGAGTAGCCGCGCTTTACAAATATTGATTGATTGATTATCAGTGATGTCATAAATTACATAATAGAACATGTCATGAGTGATGTCATCCATGAAGTTATAAGCAGTGCATGGAGGGGCATGTTATAGTTAGCTCTGTTAACTATGACTGGTGAATTTGTGTTTTTTTTAGTTCAAAACATTAATGTTTTCACTGACAAATTAACCTAACTATAAAGTACCTTTAAACTTTGATTTTTCAGTGAATTTCCCTGTTTTTTTTTTAAAAACAGATCTTTTATCACACCTAACTATAACTTTAACATTTGTTTTTTTCTTTGAATTTCGAGGATTTTAAAAAAATGTTAAGTAATATTTATTTGCCATACCTGAATCCAACACCCTGCTGTGCACGTCCTTCGGCTGTGCTAAATGGGGGGTTGGCTGCACTGCCTGGTCTGGCCATGCGTACCATGGGGTTTTCCACAGGGCCTGGCTCTGGGGACCCCATCTCCCAGTGCCCTTTTTTTTAAAGGCTAGGGGGGGCGTTGTGGTCACCCTTCCTGAACCACATATGGGCTTTGGGAACCCTTCCCCCAGATTCCTATTTATTTTAAAGAGGAAGGGGCTGCTTGGTACCCATTTTCGAGTATTTTTGGGCCCTGGGACCCCATCCACAGTTCCCCCCACTCACTGAGCCTCATAAAGCCCTGGGGACCCAATACCCAGAGCCTTTTTTTTATCAAAGGGGAGGGGGCCATGCACACCCTTTCTTGAGCCTCTTTAGGCCCAGGGGACTCCACACCCCAGGACTGTACCTATAGGTTAAAAGGAAGAGGGGGCGCATTGCCACCCTCTTAAGTCTTGGAAGGCCCTGGGGACCCCATCCCCAAGGGAATTTTCTTTTTTTTTTTTTAAAAGGAAGGGGGGTCACACACCCCACTCCTCAAAGCTTGCTAAGACTTGGGGACCCAATCCCCAGGGCCATTTCTAAAAATAAAGGCGAGGCAGGCCATGTAACCAATCTCCTGAGCCAGTATCAGCCCTGAGAACCCCACCCCGTAGGGCAACATTTTTCTCATGTTGGTGGCAGTCAATCAGAGTACTTGCTCTCATAAGAGTCTGATTCCCATGGGAACAAGATGGCCCAATGGGAACTAAAGCTCTCTGGGCCAATCAGAACACTCTATTTTTAAATTGCTGCTCCAGGGAGAGTCTCTCGAGACTCGCAGACTAATTGTCCAGATACACAATTAATTTCCAACCTTAATTTCTCAAAAACTACTGAAAGGATTTATACAAAATCACAAAAAGCAAAATCTTCTCACCAAGATCTAGCTTCCTGCTGAATTTGGTGTAATCCCATTCAACAGTTTTTGCTGTAGTCTGTTTTCAAGAAGTCAATGGAAAATGCATGGGGATTTTTATGCACTAGTCAAAATGTAACAGCTTTTTGGAAAGTTTTGTTGAGATTATTCATTCTGTGCCAAAGTTATTAGTAACACAAAAACACCTTACCTGTGTGTGTGTGTGTATATATATGAACAAGGCTACGGCTGAAATGTGTTGGTGTGAATGCCTCATTTGGTTTGTACACAAATAAATTAAGACTGCAGTGCTACAGAGTCCGGACTCTTCTTTATTAGAAGGAGACTCTTTATTTTTTATATTTGGGTTTCCGGAACCCATCCCATACCGGACCGCTCACGTATTGCCTCCTTATTTGCCAGCATTTTTGTGCCCCCACAGGCGGTCGCTCCTCTCTCACTGCTGCTGCCTGACGCCTGCCTGCCGCTGCTGATCCCGCTGACGCCGCTTCCTCCTCACCAGCGCTGACCTCTGCATCTCGGAGGTACCGCCCTCCGCTCGCTGCTCTCTACCTGCTGCTGCTGTCCACTCTCCTCGCCTTCTCTCCGCCGCCGCTGCCCCGGTCACTCTCCTTCCTGGTTTCCCGCCGCTGACCCCGCAGTCCCGCCTCTCCCCCCTGCCCATTGTTCACCCAGCCTCCCGCCTCCCAGCTGACCCTCCCTCCCGGCTCCTTACTTATGACACCCACCCAGCGACCGCGCAGCGGACGCGCGCAGCGGGAGCACCGATTGAGCGCCGAAGGTGCGCCAAAGGTAAGCCCGTCTGCGCCCGTCCGTGCCTGGACCGCGCCCAGCGCCAGAACCCCTGACCCCCGGGTCCGCCAACCCCCTCGCAGGACCTACGATGCCGCCACACTCATCGCACTCAACACCGCCCGAGCCCCCAGGTGCTACCGAGCATCCCCGCGACGCACCCATGGACCCTTCGCCTGCCGATCCTGCAACTTCTACTGCCTCCGAACCGGCACCGCACCCATCAAGACGGGCAACAGCAACCACCTCAAGTGCATCCTGATCAACACCCGCTCCGTCGACAGACACGCCGTGGAACTCTGGAACTTCCTCGACACCACATCTCCAGACGTCGCCTTCCTCACGGAAATCTGGATGAACGCCTCCTCAGCCCCCGACATCGCCATAGCCATCCCGGACGGCTACAAGATCATCAGGAAAGATCGCGTCAACCAGACCGGAGGGGGCATCGCCATCGTTCACAAAAGCACCATTCGCATCTCGACTGACTCCATCGACGCTTTCAACGCCGCCGAATACCTGCACTTCCAGATCCACACCGACCCCAAGACCACCCTCAGAGGCACCCTCATCTACAGACCCCCGGGACCACGGGCACAGTTCTGCGAAGACATCACGGACTTCATCAGCCCCCACGCCCTCCCCTCCGCCGACTACATCCTCCTCGGGGACCTCAACTTCCACCTGGAGAACAACAACGACCGCAACACCACCGCCCTGCTGGACAACCTCGCCAACCTCGGACTAAAGCAACTGGTCAACACCCCCACCCACTACGCCGGCCACACGCTCGACCCCCTCTTCTCATCCAGCAAGCACGTCACCTTCAGCCACTCCACCGGACTTCACTGGACTGACCACAGCTGCGTCCACTTCAGCTTCAAAAAGAACACGGTCCACCACCACCCGAAGCAGGTTCCCCACAGAAACTGGAGCAAGATCACCGTCGACCAGCTCGCCACCTCCCTCAGCCAGAACCCACCTGTCAGGACAACGGACCCTAACACAGCAGCCCTCGACCTCACGCAGTGGCTGACCTCCTGTGCCGACGACCTCGCCCCACTGAAGAACCCACTCACCAGGCCCAGAAGCAAGAAGGCCCCCTGGTTCACCGACGAACTCAAAAACTCCAAGAAGGCCTGCCGCACCCTCGAGAAGGCCTGGCTCCTTGACAAGACCGCCGACAACATGACCGCCCTCAAACTCGCCACCCGCAGACATCATCAGCTCATCCGCACAACCAAGAAGAAATCTCTGAAGGAACGACTGGACAAGAACGCCCATGACAGCAAGGAGCTCTTCAACATCGTCAAGGAGTTCTCCAACCCCAGCACCGGCAACAATGACATCACTCCCTCACAGGACCTCTGCGACTCCCTCGCCTCGTACTTCCACTGCAAGATCGCCAACATCCACAACAGCTTCGGCGTTCCACCTCCGCACCCATCGGTCGAACCCACGCACCTCGCCGCCATCCTCCAGACATGGACCGAGGTGACCCCCGAAGACACAACACGCATGATGAACACCATCCACTCCGGATCGCCGACAGACCCGTGCCCCCACCATGTCTTCAACAAGGCCGCCTCTACCATCGCACCCCACCTCCGAGACATCATCAACACCTCCTTCGACACAGCCACCTTCCCGAAGAGCTGGAAGCACGCCGAGCTCAGCGCACTGCTGAAGAAACCAACAGCGGACCCGACCGACCTCAAGAACTTCCGCCCCATCTCGCTCCTTCCCTTCCCTGCCAAAGTCATCGAGAAGGTCGTCAACAAGCAACTGGCCGCCTTCCTCGAGACGAACGGATCCCTCGACCCATCGCAGTCCGGATTCAGAGCCAACCACAGCACCGAGACCGCCCTCATCGCAGCCACCAACGACATCCGAGCCCTGCTCGACAACGGTGAAACAGCGGCACTCATCCTCCTAGACCTCTCCGCAGCATTTGACACTGTCTGCCACCGCACCCTAGTCCAACGTCTCAACGACACCGGCATCCAAGGGAAGGCCCTGGAATGGATCATCTCATACCTATCCGGCAGAACACAGAGAGTACGCCTCCCTCCATTCCTCTCAGAGGCCACCGAAGTCATCTGCGGCGTCCCGCAAGGATCATCGCTCAGCCCCACTCTCTTCAACATCTACATGAAACCCCTCGCTGCCATCGCACGCCAACACAACCTCAACATCATCTCCTACGCCGATGACACCCAGCTGATCCTCTCCCTCACCAGAGACCCGACACCGCCAAAACCAGCCTACACAAAGGGATGAAAGACGTCGCCAAATGGATGGACATCAGCCGCCTGAAATTGAACACGGACAAGACAGAAGTTCTCATCCTGGGACCGTCGCCCTCCGCATGGGACGACTCTTGGTGGCCCCTGGCCCTAGGCACCGCTCCCAAGCCAACGGACCACGCACGCAACTTGGGCGTCATCCTGGACTCCTCCCTCTCGATGACCAGACAAGTCAACGCCGTCTACTCAGCTTGCTTCCACAACCTCCGCATGCTCCGTAAGATCTTCCGATGGATCCCGACCAAGACCAGGAAGACGGTCACCCAGGCCCTTGTCACCAGCAGACTAGACTACGGAAACACCCTCTACGCCGGTACAACAGCCAAGCTTCAGAAAAGACTTCAGCGTATCCAGAACGCCTCCGCCCGACTCGTCCTGGACGTCCCCCGACGCAGCCACATCTCAAGCCACCTGAGAGACCTGCACTGGCTCCCTGTCAACAAGAGGATCACGTTCAGACTCCTCACCCACGCACACAAATCCCTCCACGACCTGGGCCCAAGGTACCTCAACGACCGCCTGACCTTCTACTCGCCCACCCGCCAGCTACGTTCTGCGAACCTCGCCCTCGCCGTCGTCCCTCGCATCAAAAGAGCCACCGCCGGAGGAAGATCCTTCTCCTACCTGGCGGCTAAGACATGGAACTCCCTGCCCGTCCACCTACGGCTGACCCAGGACCACCTCGCCTTCAGGAAACAGCTCAAGACCTGGCTGTTCGAGCAGTAGCAGACCCCCTCCCCCAAGCGCCTTGAGACCCTTCCGGGTGAGCAGTGCGCGATATAAATTCCTTGATTGATTGATTGATTGATTGAGGATTATATTTATATATATGTGTATTGCTGCTGAATGGAATTACACTTTTTAAAAATTAAGGTATAAAAATATTTGCATAGCTGGACATTTGGGTCCGAAGGACTCCCGTGAGAGTGCCACAGGAGCGCCAGTTAAAAAATAGAGCATTCTGATTGACTCAGGGGCCGCACTGCCCCCTTCCTTGAGCCTATAAAGGCCCAGGAACTGCATCCCCAGGACCGGCTCAGTGACTGTGTCCCAGGGAGTCCATCCAGTGGTTTCTCTGCCCGCACTAGCACAGGCAGAGAAATATGTGTTTGCTCCCTTCTGGCTGGATCATTTTTAAATCTCCTGCCAAATGGGACCAAGCACTGAGGGGCATATTCAGGAGTCCCTTGGATAGCCGTTGCGTCACTTTTGGTGACACAACAGCACTAAAAACACTGAAATTATATCTATGAGGCCACACAAAGCCACTTTGCATGGTCTAGAATGGCCTCATAGATATGGATTAAGGCAAAGTAGCACAAAGTAGGGATTCCATGAGCATTGCGGTGGGTGTTTCCATGCCAGGAGGCACATCACATATAGAAAGAGATAAAAGCCTCTCAGGACTGCAAAAAAACAATCCTACCTACAATGCAGACACCCTTGCACCATGGTGCAAGAGATCCTGCATTGGCGCTAGACTGCCAAAACAGCACCAATGCAGTGGAAAAGAACCAGAATGCTCTGTATGCTATAGATGCAGTGCATTTCTGCCTTTTCCCTTTCACAAAGGCAGCACAGCAGGTTCACTTGCTGCGCTGCCCTGTGCCCAAAGACCTGTAATATGGGCCTAAGTATGCTCCCAGCAGGCAGGAGATTTAAAGGAGCAGGCTTGTGTTCTGTCTCTCTGCCCACACTCTGACAAGGTACAGAGCCAATAGTGCTCCTACCTGGAGGGAGCAAACATAATTAGCTGCTCCCTTCAGGTGAGAGCAATGGTGGCTTCCACACCAGGCGACTACAGCCGTAGAGTCCTTGGGACTCTACCAGCTGCTCCTAAGGTGTGCGGTGCTGGTGCCCCGGGTGGGCACCGGTGAATCCACCTCTCGTGTCAGAGGACTGAGAAGGGTCGGAGAGTGGAGGCGCAAAGCCTCCTTCACTTTTAAACAAAAACAACCATGGGAGATGGGGTCCCTGGGCCCTAACTAAAGCTCCGGGAGGGGCCTCCCTTCTTTTTTATTGTATTTGGCCCTGAGGGATGGGGCCCCCGGGTCTATAAAGGTACAGGGAGGGGAGCTGCATGTCCCCCTCCCCTTAGGATTTGCCCTCAGAAGGTGCGGGCCCTGTGACCCAAAGAAGGCTTGAGGAGCGGGGCATTGGGTGCCCCCTTCCCCATTTTTATTGGTTTGGCCCAGGGGGACAGCATCACTGGAGCCAAAATAGGCAAGGGGGGCTGTGTGGCAAATCCCCTTTTTTAGATCGGTGTATGGGGTCCCAATCCCTAATTGGCCCATGGGACACCATCCCTCAGTGGAAGTTCAAATAAAAAGGGGGGTGGGGGCATGCCTTAAAAGGACCCAAAGCTTCATGACGATTTGTCAAACAGCACCAAAGTTATTAGCGGAACAAAACAAGTTTCTTCCTATTGAAACTCTATCATAACTATACCTACACAGTGGCGACACTGGGTCATATATATATTTACTAAACTATAAAGGCTTTTATGGCACGGAAGGTTAGGTCAGACTTTTCATGGAAAAATTTTAAAAAATTGTTGTGCATGAAACATTCCCAAATAGGAGTACATCCATTTCGCTTTGTTCTTGAAAGGTTTCGTGCAGATCCATCAAGTGGGGACTCAAAAAAAGAGAAGGGTCTCAAATGTGACATTTCCCTTTTAAAATGCCATGGAATTCTTTGCACCTCGATGCACAAAAAAACAGCTGGATGGAATTATACCAAACGTTGCATGAAACTAGAATATAACTTCACTGTAGGAAATGCCTTTGGTTGTTTTGGTGTGAATCTATCCGTGGTTGTGGAGAAATAAGGGCCAAATTTAATAAGCCTCTACATCCTCCTTGTGTCATGCAATCCAATGCAGGTCAATGTAAAGGCTTATTTTGGATTTATAAAGCCACACAAGGCATGATTTGTGAAGCCTAGCACAGATCTGTAAAGAAATGTAACACAACACAGCAACTTGTGCTGCATTGTGTTACATTTCTTAGTGGTAGGCATTCCAAGGATGGAACATGGGTGTTCCCATGAATCCTCCTATGAATTTCACGTAATTCCAGATTTACTAAGGTTTTGGACTTATGTAAAAATGGTACACCCACCAAAGAAAGGCGCAACGAGGAGAAGTGTGTTTATTTCTCCTTCCTACTTCCTCTTTCTATGTGTGATGCATTCTGCATTGCACATAGAAAGAGATAGCTGCACTCTTAGGTTTTTTTGTTTGCAGAAAGGCATACCTTCCTGTACAAAAACAATTGTGTGTATAACGCAGGCACCCTGGCAGCATAGCGCAAGGATGCCTGCATTGGCAGTAGGCAGCCAAAAGTGTGCCAGCCTGGGAAAGAGTGCCATATCTTTGTAGATATGCTGGCCTTCAGCTCTCTCTCATAAGCTCAACGCAGCACAGCAACTTGCCTTGCTGCACTGCATTAATTCTTAGTAAATCTAGCCTAATGTGTTTAGAAAGTGTCTCAGGGCTGCCATCAAGAAATTAAATTTCAGAGATATCAATGTATTTTTGTGAACTTATTTCGTGGACCTTTGTGAATCTGAAAAATTACTTGAATCTGATTGGACAAGTAAGCTTTTTCTCCCTTCATCAATTTCGGGTTTGTGAATCCGTAGCCCTATTAGTGAAACTGAAGCACTCTGAATAACTGGCACAGTTCTGAGGAAATAGTTGTGCCCACCATTATAGGCCAAGGGGAATCACATCCTGCAATATAGTTTGAAACGGCACATGGTAATCACATCCTGATCCCCAGGCCCATGTGCAGGGCCCAAAGGGACCCCTTTCTTCAATCCCACTATACATTCTAAATGACAACAAATCAAATTTGCTGCAGGATTCACGGATCCAGGCACTGGAATAGTCGTCCCCAGCTTGGCTCCCCTGACATCCACAAAACCTGTCTGAGGATAATGAACTCACTGCAAGGTACATGTGCACGGACCCATGTTGGTTTATTGTTGGTCCTGTGAATCCGAAATCGTATTTGGGGACAATACAGACGATCCAGCAGAGGTCCCCACCATGCCACAAACGTTTTCCTACATGTGGGAAGGCTAAAGAAGGTTCATAAATATCAACACAAGAGTTACAACAATGAAAAGAAAGGCACACTGTGGACCACTTCAGATTCTGACCTTGTGGTAATTTCAGAGTGATCTGCCATCATGTGCAGCATCCCAACATTGCACTGTTCCTCATCTAAATTGGCACTCATCTTTATTCTTTTAATTCACAATAGCTCACAGTACGTTTTGATACATTCTACTTCTCACTTAATTCAATGTTTACCTACTGGTACACCCCAGGCGAGGGAAACTCAGAAAATCGTTATAGACCTGTTTCAAGTCCAACCAGAGTATAAATAAACTGCTCAGTTTAGCCAATGTACAATTATTCCAGGAGGTGCTCAAACAGTACCTTAACTCTCAACAGTTAATATGCTGACTTTGTGTACATCACAAATTTCACCAAATGTCACCACATTGTCAGTGCGGAAACAACAGTGGGCTTCCTGGGAACCTTGAAAAAGTCTGAGAAATGCATCCAGTGCTGAAACATGCAACTCTAGTATTGTGGAGACGGATATTATATATTTCATGGCAAAGGAGTATCTAATAAATGTGATATCAATCGCTTATGCTGTAGTCCTCAGCTGGATCAAATTCACCGATGGAGGGCCTGAGTGAGCAACACGAGGCCACTAATAAATCTACAGCTAGTCATCTTTGGGCTTTGGAGGGAAAACCCAGCTTTCCAGCCGAGGCAGCTCCGGTCAGACCTCTGTGAACATCTTCATCCATTCCGAAGACTTTATTGATGGGCGGTCGTGAGGATGCTTCAGTGCGCCACATCATTATTGATCACTTCTCCTGAAGAAATACTGACCACCATGCACAGTTAAAGCGAAGACAGACAACCGGCTTACTGCATCCGACACATTACACGCTTAAGTGATTAAACCCAGAGCTAGTTCAGTCTCTAAGAAATGAGGTTTGTGTTCTGGACACTTTTCTTCATCTTTACTTCCCAGCACCAGTGACATGATGTGTTGTTGTGAAAAAGGCACATGATGAATTGATAGAAGCAACACGTCATGACCTGAAGAATAAGATGCTTTGCAGGACAATAAGATGCTTTGCAGGACAACGTTAAACTGTTGCAGGTGCTTTGAGAGGAGCAGAGATGATGTAAAGCATGGGTACTCACAAAAATGTTCCCAGGGGCCAAAAGATGTGGTCTATGTGTCCGAGGGCCGCATTGATGAGTGTGGCTGGTGTGGGGGCATTGAGGGGGGCACTGGTTGTAAGATGGGTGGAGATGAAACAAAGCATATACATGTATTTGCTGAATTGCACAATGTGAAACCAGAAAACCTTGGATTAATCCCGGCTTCCCCACTTTACCAAATTGTGTGATCATAGGTAATAGTTGTATTTCTCTTCCCTTCATTATCACATAAACAGGACCTAAAAAACTTCATGATGTCCGCTGTACAAAAACTTCTCCTATGTTTGATTTAAAACAAACGAATGTTTTACTTGTATAATAGGAACCCAGGTCACCCAAAGGGTGCACATATCCTACGTGGCACATTTCACTGTTGGCATTGTCAGGGTAGGGGGAAGAATTGATGTTTCTAACTTCATGTTTGGAAACTATCACTTTTAAAATAATATTTCTCAATCCACTGATGGAATCTGATGTACTGAAGTGAAAAGGTTCTGCATGTTAATTAAATACACTGTTTGAATTTTGAGACTTTATCATATGTTTGCACTTTGCTGCAAGATTACTTTAAAACAAAGGGGCTCCTAAAGTTAAATGATGCAGGACATAACAGATACCTTCTTTTTTTAACACTAATAATGCTTTAAATAAATGCTTGCCTGTTTCTTTAACATCTTTTTTATTGTTAGCATCTATTAGGGTAAACAGCAGCAGAGTGCTGCTGTGAACCAGGAGACCACATGTCAAGGTCGAGAGCGCCGCATGCAACCCCCGGGCCGTACTTTGAGTATCACTGATGTAAAGAGAAAGGTACATCTTACTTCATCCAAATCAGCCAGAAGTCGCAGGCCGAATATATTTGTTTTACACCAACAAGCCAACAAATATAAACCTTCATATTTGACCAGTATACCTTCAACTCACTATGCAGTGTGATACATGAGCTTAGAGTTTGTTGGTGAGAAATCTTTCCAGAATTGAAATGTTGTAGTCTATGTGCAAAAATAAAATCAGTATTTCCTCAATTGGCTTTATTTTGAAAATGCGGCCAGTCTAGCATTTTCTCTGGATGCTTTTGGGCTAAAAAAGGATAAAAACATGCTTCACATTTATTTTTTAGTTTATTGGGAGTGGAAAAGGCACACTGACTTACAGTATTAGTGTAGTACTAGAGTAGGAGTTTTCCGACTCAGTACTGCCCCCAACACTTCTTGCAGTGACCTTTTCCCACAGCCAGTGATGATGAAATCACTCTATTTCATTTATTAATCGAAATTCTCCCCAGACTTCTCAGATCACTTCTCTAGAACAACACCAGGACAGTCTTTGACTTCAGGAAATGAAGAATCTTGCTAAGGTCTCTTCTGGTTCTTTGAGTATATTCTATGGGACATGTGAAAGTACAATTGTACTTGTCTTCAGAAAGTGTTGTCATTAGATAAGTAATGTCGCTGAAGGGCAATATTTCTTCATTGGTAATATTAAACAGCAGCTGTGTTGCTTCCTCTGCAAGAATGGTTAAGGTTTTTATACCCAGCAGGTCACGTAGTGAGCCTGCCAGGCTGTCCGACAGCCCGCAAGGTGAGGCAATGCTTGAGTCTAAGCACCTTTGGTGGAGGACCATCCACACAAACGTGAGATGTCTACCTGGTGGGCATCTCCCAGCCTTCAGATTGTACCTTGTTGTTCTGGCTTTGCTCAGCAAACATTATTGTTTTTCAAAACCAAACTCCTAAAGCTTAATTTGAAATTAAAAAAATGTGCCAGGGCCCAAGGTATTACTCAAGAGGCAACTGCAGGTTGCACTATTTACTGGACCATAATGTCCACATGCCACTATAAATGCTCCCTACTATGGGCCAGGTTACGAGTCTGACAGTCTCAAGACCGCTAGGTGGGTGATGGCAGCCAGACCACCCCAGCTGCGGCAGTCTGACCGCCACATTACAACTCTGGTGGTCGGACCGCTAAGTCAGCGCTGCCCTGCTGATTACAACCATGTTCTCCACCAGCCTTTTTATGGTGGTTCAACGGCCATGAAAAGGCTGGAAGAGAACAAATGCTGGATGCCACAGGGGGGGCGCCTCCCCAGCACTGTCTGCTGTGCATTCCGAGGGTGCTGGGGAGGCCCCATGTGCGATAGCATTGGAGTGGGCTCCAGGTGGAGCCAAGTCCAATGCCACTGCATGTTTTTCACTGGGATGGCCTGCAGAAACTGTGGTTTCCATCGGTCACCCAGTGGAAAACTCCTAATAGGACAGACGGGGAGACCGCCAGCTCTGTGGCGGTCAGCCCAGTGGAAAACTCCTAATAGGACAGGCGGGGAGACCACCAGCTCTGTGGTTGTCTCCTCACCGCGGGTCTGGCAGTCAGGTTTTCCGACCGCCAAACTTGGAATCAGGCCTCAAACATCACACTTCTATACATGTCACACTTCTGACTTTTTCAGGCCACCCAAAGCAGTCAAAATAGCTTGAACATTCTATAATTATTTTTAAACGTCCATTTAATTGTAAAACTGATGTACTACATACAGAACTAACCAGACAGTGCCACATGTGGTGGACTGTCATAAGTAAATGCTGATGTTATTAGGTGCATGTGCTGGACACCAGAAAACACCAGCACAAACTAAGCACTGTAAAGTAGGAAATTGTTTTTGAAATACAAAAAGAAATAGCCCTGATGTGCAAGAAGATACGTTTCTGCATGCAGGAGTCATTGTTTGATTTCCATGTGCGGAACTGTCAGGTCTTGCATGCCATGCTATGGATGATGCCAAACACCATAGTAAGGCCACACACAACACTCCAGAGGCAGGAAGTGGGTAGTCTATGAAAAAGGTTTCTCAGCAAAGTTTGGAAACATCCACAAACGTGAGAATATTAAAACTCCTTTCCTCTTCTTTCCCGACATGGAAATAGCCAAGGACTTACTCCTGTCAATGGCATGATTACTTTTTTTTCCATATTAGGAAGGTGTAAAGAACACCCCAAAATTTGTTAGGGCATAGGGAAAAAAATATCTTTGGAAAAAAAAAAGTTTCTCCCAGGAAGATAATATCTGCTATTACACAATGAATTTGGCATTTCATAATACGTACTATTACAATGTATACACTTAATGCAATATTGGGAAAGTCCTCCACCAAAGAGGAAAACAACTAAGTCACAAAGATTTTTGAGAACTACACCTGGAAATTTGCAACTGGTGCAGATTACCAGATGTGATCTGGAAATAATGTGTGAATTGCAAAAACGTGTAAAACAACACCCATGCAAGCTTGTAGACCTGTAGGTGGAGATTTTTGGCTGTAAACTGGACCTCATGTGCGGCAGGAGATGAATTTCTGGGTTTAGGGAAACATTATGTTTAGCCAGAACATGAGCAACACAAGTGAATATGCAGTTTATCAGTTTTTTGGCTGTCTATAGAGGCTTCTAAAGGAGGACAATTGACAGAAGGCACATATTCAGGAATAAAGTACAGGAAAGGACAATGGACAGTCACTCCATCGACCAACTTCAGCATCTCCAGTCACGCACCTCCACCCCCCAAGATGACCAGCGCCCCCACCGGAGGTGGAACAAAATTTTAGAGACTGGTTGGGCAGGTGCCATTAACACCTCAACCCTGCTACCACCACCAACCTCGAACAGGGAGTGAAAAACTCCAATGCCTGGATCACTAATTGCGTAGACAGCATTGTCCCCATTAAGAGCAACATCCAGAGAAAATCCTCCAAAAAGACCAGCTGGTACACCCAAGAACTCAGAACAGTTAAACAAGACAGCAAACAGCTGGAGAGGAAGATGGCACGCCAGCAAGGACACCTCCGACAGAGCAGCCTTCAAGACATCCCTGAACCTGTACCACCAACGCCTGCTGAGGGCAACAAAGAAGACTGCCCTTATCACATGCATCGAAACCTGCGCCATCAACACCAAGGAACTTTTCAGCATTGTTAAGTAATTCTCCAATGCGGCTGCCAGGAAAACAACATCACACCCTCACAGGAGCTGTATGACAACCTTGCCCACTTCTTCCACCACATGATCCCAACCATTACAGAAACTTTGAACCCCGACAAACGCCTACGGACTTCCTAGACAGACACCAACATAATCAACACGAACCACATACTGGCCACCTGGAACATCCTCTCTGCCCAGGACATCACCTCCACCATGAAATCCATCCATTCAGGAGCTCCCACAGACCCAAGCCTGAACTACATCTTCAACCTTAGAAAGCAAAGAATCGGCACTGAACTCACCACCCTGTTCAACACCTCTAGCAACACCGCAACATTTCCTGATGCCTGGAAACATGCCAAAGTCAGACCACTACTCAAAAACCCTCCGCCGACCTCAGCAAACCCAAAAACTACCGGCCACACCGGCCATTCTCCCTGCTCTCATTCCCAGTGAAGTACTGGAAAAGATCATCAACAAGCAACTCATGACATACCTGGAGCAGAACCAACTACTCAATAGCTCCTGTTAGCGCATCTGACCTGAAATAAGTAAACTTAAAAGGGGACGCGAATAGTTGGATGAACCTTTTGACTCGCAATTAAGATGTCCTTACCATAGCTCCAGTACATATTCAATAATCAATAAACAATAGTCAGTAATCATTAGCAATCAATAATATCAATAATCAATCAAGTCAGTAATTGTCACGCACCATGGCCTTTCAGTCACGAATGACCACACCTTTTAGTAAAGGCTTGAATATTTATTTCCCTATATTATCAATGCTAAGGTCATGTTGATTAATCTCAAAATCAGATGAAACACATACAGAAACAATACTGGTTGTCCAAAGCGGCGGAAGACTCACAATCTAATTAAAGCTTGAAATACAACACATTCTAAGGTTATGGTGCAAATCAATAGCAAAGTTAGCTGTGTCAATGTAATTATGTACATGAAGTTGAGCAGAGATATTCACCAAACATTAGTCCCTGTTATCATATTTCAGTAGTGAGAATCCCTAACTAACACCAAATTAGCATCAGCATGTTGGGCTTCATGCAAAACAATTTTACTAACACACATTTGGAAAATCATCTAACTATGGCTCTATCAAAACAGGGCAGTTGGGCCCATATTTATATTTTTTGACGCAAAACTGCGCAAACACAGTTTTGCCTCAAAAAATTTAACGCCGACTAACGCCATTTCACTGTGCCACCCGGGCATCAAATTTCTACTTTGACTCACGGCGGCGCAAGTCATTTTTGTTTACTCAAACCAATACGCCACCTCGTTAAGAAAAACGATGTTAATGAGGTGAAAATGACTTTAATCCGGTTTACGATGTTCCAAACCGGATACGTGCCATTTTTTTATGCAATAGCGTCAAAAAGCGGCGCAAGCACTGCAAAATGTGTAAAGGAGCCCCAAAGTGGATTCCAGAAGCTATGAGAGACCCCAGGAAGATGACAACCGACCAGGAACCAGCCACGAGGACCCACACAAGACCCAGGAGAGGGAGAAGAAGAAAAGAAAGTGTCGGTCCAGTGCAGAGGAGCATGAAATACTGGTGAAAGAGGTGACGGAACACCAGCACCAACTAAATTGCCAATTGGTAGGAGAGAGGCAATTTGGCAACAAATTGTCGATAAGATCAACAGTGTGCAGAAGTACGGAGAACAGTCACCAAGTGCAAGAAACCGTGGCATGACTGCAAGCGCAGGACCAAGGAAAAGATGACCAGGAACGGGACGGCAGCACTGCAGACTGGAGGTGGGAGTCCAGCACCACAGGAGGCCCTGGACCACATGGAGGAGATGGTGGCAGCCATCATCCCTGAGGAGATCGTCACAGGGATTCAAGGACAGGACAGCGCAGACTACCAGGAAACAACACAGATGCAGGGTAAGTGGCGTGGGGAACAAAAATGCATAATTGTTAACTGCAACTGGGGGGGGACATACCTACTACACAATGCATGTCAGCCATGATAATCAGGTAGTGAAAAGGGCAAAGGGGCACGGCACGGGCCATGGGCTGTGCACGGGAAACCTGGGGCACAGCACAACACTACACCAACAACCTTTGCATGGGGTACTCTGCCATGCCAAGGCTGTTTGAAAAGCAAAGCCAGTTCAGGAGGTAAGGGTACAACAGAAAACTGGCCTGCTGTCACACGACAGCTGGAATTGTTGCTACATGGACTAGGCCTCAATTTCCAGTCTCAGGCCATATCCGCAAGTGGTATTTACCATTGACAAAAGTTGCCACTACCACCTCTGCTGTGTGTGCAGGTCAAGTAGCCAATGGCAGTTAGGTGCCCACGGATCAAACACACCCAAAATAGAGGGTTCAGGATGATGACGTTATCAATCCCCTGTAATTACTAACAATGTGCAAATCCTGTCAAATGCTCATGTGTATAGGCGCTATAAACATCTGGAATTGTTAGTAACACTATGAGGTACACAGCAGTAATGGCATACCCATGCTGCCCATGTCAGGGTCTAGCCTGTGTCTGGGTCACAATATCTGCAATGCCACCATGCAACATCTCAAGTGTCATAGTGCAAAGAAAACTGCATTGTGGGGAGGACATATGTGTGTAGGAGGGTGAACATACCCGCACAGTCATAAGAGGAAATGCAACACTGCTAGGACCATCAGTGCAATCCAATGTAGCACACATTTCCCAACATCAGCAGTACACACTACCAATGCTGCCACCCGTATCGTGCCATGCCAATGCAATACATAGTATATGCTAGGTCTCAGCAACATATAGGTGGATGTGAAATATCAGAGACTGGGTCAGTTCCAGATTGTTAAGTGTGGTGCAAGTGCCATCAGAACACCCACAGCCAGTGCAAGGCCACACCATGATAATGGAAGTAGACGGAGGGTTGAGTAAGACGATAAGGTGGCAACATACAATTTGGGCAGAATCTACACCTAGAGGATGTGACGCTGACATTTCCCCAAACTGCCCACACTACATGTGACATGCAGGTGGGGCATAGGCCTGGGAGAATGCTAATATTAATGACAGGAACAATGAACAGGAAAAGATCACAATGTGCAACTAATAGGAAGTCAGGCATGTCACATTACAAATGCCACAACACAGACACACCAGTTGTACAATATCTCATTGCAGAGGACGATGGCTCTCCTGGGGATATGCCTGTCCTGGACTTCCCTGATGACATGAATGACGAGCTGACAAACATCAGCCAGCAAACCCTCCAAGATGTCCTTGGAACCCTCCAGACCCCACCTTCAGTCACAAGGAGGAGCACAGAAGTAGCAGCTATCACAGAGGAGCCACCCACCACCCCAATTCTATGACCTGCCAGCTCCAACCCAGTTGAGGACTCTGACAACACTGGCACCAGCTTTGTGAGGACTGTAGTTGGAGTACAGCGGGAGCTGGCCAAGGAGGTACGGGTGGGGATGGAAAATATGGCAGCCAGCCTAGATGGGGTGCGTTTGTGCATGATGACATGTGCATAACAGGCAGCAGCCATGCAAGGGTGAACATCTATCTTGCAAGAACTTCAACAAAGTGTGAAGAAAATCAGCACAGCAGTAAGGGAGTTGCCACAACACCTCACACACCAAACCTTTCACTGCATGCACAAATGCAATATAGACCCCCTCAGGGCCGACCTGGCTGCCTACCTCAGTAATGTAGCTGCTATACTTAAGAACCAGCAGCTCCTCCTTGCTGCAGTACTGCCCTTCATAGCCCCACAGTTGGCAGCTACTAGGATTTCTGACTCCACGTCTTCAAACACTGAAGTGTGTGTTGCCCCTTCAACCCCACCACCACCACCAAGGGCAGAGGAGACCACACAAACATCAGAAGATGAAGATGTGGAACAGATCACCTTCACCCGTAAGAGTACCCGGTAGCACAAGTCCATGCCAAATGGGCACTTATATCCAAGGTCCTGTGCTTCGTAACATGCCAGTCTTGCAACAGCTGCTCCCATGCACTGTTCTCCAGCCCCCTGTTTACCTTGAAACTATGCTCTGTGATTGCCTCTCACTACCTCATTGGCAATTAATGTTCCTCTGCACTGTATGACACTTCACCCCTGCGTGTCCAATGGCATGTCCCTTTGCACTTGTATAGTATCACAACAGAATGTGTCACACTAATGGACTCACAGTCCTGGATTATGTAAATATAACACTACAGCACTTTAAAATAAATAGCACTTACACAACCACTTTATCTCTGTGTAATGTGACATCAATCGTGTAGGAGATTAATGATGTATGTCTCATATCAAAGGCCATAGAATGTTAATACAACTGCCTTGAAAGACTGTGGGCTGATAACTATGCACTGGGGTCTGGATTGTACCATCACCTGCCCTTCCTGAGGGTTATATATGAAGTAAATAGAAAACTTACAGTATAATGCTGTGTTGGACAGAATAAGTTTGCTTCAAGGAATGTTTAAGCAGAAAATCAATGTGTTCAAATCTTTCTTCTAGACAATCTTTAGGTATGTGACATCTGACTCTAAAATGTCATCGCACACATACCATACAGCAGGAATGGATGTGTACGAGTGTATGGACAAATATGTAACCTGGCAGTACAATGTAAGAAATGATAGGTGTGAGTTATGTATACGATACTACACAAGATTATACCATCACTCACCTTATCAGGGTTCACATGAACATCAGGCTTCAGGCAGACATACAACAGTGCCCAAGATTCCAAATCTGGTCTCAAAGTATGACAGATTAAAAACATACATCTAAACTTAACAACACATTGGGAACCACAGTAACCTTGAGTGGTGGGTGCAATGGATGGCAGATGCACAGAAAAGTAGCTTTGGTGTAGCTGCCAATGTGACAGCTCAATTGAGATTTGGATGCAGGATGGAACACACATGCAAATACTAAATTGACACTGTTCACCCATGCCAAGGCCCTGATCCCCAAGCATATGACACATACTGTAAAGGAGTACCTACATATTTATTTAAGAGTAAAAAAGGGTACTAAATCTAGGGGAAACACCTTAACTAACGTAACCTATCCTAACTACACATTACCCACAACTGGCCCTACATACCCTAAGCTAAACTTATCACATTTAACTAAATACTCTAAACATCAACACCCCACCCCCTTATATGAGGGACACATGGAGGACAACATATACTAACCTAAACACATACTATTTTATCCTAAACAATTATATATATATATTTTATTTTTTTTATATATTTTTTGTATTTTCTTTTTGTTATACACAAAAACCCCAACATCATCCCCCACCCACCCTCCCACAAAAAACACATGTAAAAATATCATACCCTCCAACCCCAACCCACTTATACTAACTAAACTAACAACCTACTCTAATCTAACACTAAGCCCCCTAAACCCACTAAATATAAGAACCAGGAATGAGAATGAAGGGAATAATGGCTGAGGGTCCAACAGTTACAAGTTTCCCCTCTGCAGGATCTTTTGTATCCAACGCAGTCTCCTGCTAATGTGGGACACCTCCTGCTGCAGCCTGTCCATCCTGCGCAACATCCGTTGCATGTGACGTCACATGTTCATAAATTCCCCATTGTCAATGACTGCAGCAGGGGTGGTCTGTTTGCCACTTGTGGAGGGTTGTGCTGGTGCCGGTGCCATGCTTGGAGCGGGAGGTGCAGGGGCTGCTGTCAGTGGTCCAGGAGTGGATGATGTTGAGGGACCTACAGTGGTGGATGTCATCCTTGGTGTCACTTGGGTCGGAGTGCTGGTGGTGGCGGCTGTTGTGGACACGGATGGGCCCTGTTGTGTAGCCATTTTAGTTATAGCTCCATGCACATTAGTTTAACACATTAGGCCGCTGTGCACTTTGACCTAGATATATTTTATTCAGCTTCGCATTGTTATTTTTACAATAACCAGTTTTACGGTCTTGTTTTATTTTCATCTATCTAACTGTTTTTGCTTAGCCCAGCACTGTGTTCTCAAACAAGACATTCTTGATCACTTTGTGCTTCAGTCAAGGCTACAGTTTGGTACATTGCCGGTGAATGTGGTAGAAGTTTAGTCTCCAACATTCGTAGAAAATACACATCCTTACCTAGGGACATTTTCTTAGAACATCAGCTGTGTTATTATAAAAACACTTCCTAGTCCCATTACACGTTAAGAGGGAGATTCCAGCCAGGGAACCATGACTGTATGCTGATTGCTGAATGCTTCGCTGCAGATGCTAACACAGACTACTGGCCTTTGCTCGGGTATGAGGGTCGATGTCCTCCTGGGGGAACCTGAAAGGCAGAATTAGAGCTTAACATGCTGTGCTCAGATTATGACTTAGAAAGAAAATAGTCCATAAATTCTAGTGACAATATGATAGCGTTATCCTTGTGTTTCACTCTCCTAGTCACCATTTTAATATTGTCATGTTGTGTCATCCTGGTTATTGCAGCTCACACTTTGCTATCTAAGATGCAGTCGTTTTATTAAACCAATCATTAGAACATATAGTGCTTCTGTTTGTCATTTATGTATGAGACCGAATTGTGAATGAGAGAACCGGATGCGACCTGAGTGACCACAGCTTCCCTGAGAAGCCTAATATGTCATGCGCTCGGCTGCCCATTCATCCCTATCTTTTGGTAGAGATGAGGCACTGCTAGTTAGCCAGAGCAAAACCTGGATTTAGAGCGACAGGTGTCACCCACAGTGGGTCAGACTCAGTCTCCAACACCGTGGACGATCTTGCTGCTCAAAATCCAGTTGTCTCATTAGAATAATGAGAGCCTACGCAACACCTCCTTGGGCAAATGCCCTCCAGACCCCTGTGGCTCTCTCATGGAGATAACGTCGAGCCATGTGGCGGAACGCAGACTCCACATCCAGAATGTGGCAGTAACGCATCGCCCTCCTCTGGAATTCTTAGATCTGATTGGCATCCATATTGGCTGCTGTAAAAAAAGATAAAGCCAAACATTAATTACATCATTGTGTGATACAGCTACTGATGATATTCAAAATCACAGGACAGGTCACGGATTGTCCATGAGGAAGTACATGCCAACGCAGTCTACACATCTCCTATCTAACAGCACAGCAATGCTCAAAAAAGTGTGTACCTACTTAAATGATCTATGCATCATTGTTCTGCCATTAGTCACAAAACAATTGCTGCAAGTACTCCACATTTGACAGACCAACTAATGACAATATTCTGGATGCCAATCAAGGGACACAAGATCTGTGATTTGTAAATGGAATTGGCAGAATGGTATGCAGTTGCTAATCATTAGGGGGTATTGTAGGTTGGAACAAATGAATTTTTGAATTACATGTCTGTGTTCTACACTGGGATCCTCACACCTAGGTACACATATTTCATAACCCTAACCCTGTGCCTCAAGAGGGGATGGACATGCAACACATACTTTCAAACATCAAGGACAGCCAGGAAGCTTTGGACAGCTGCCCATGGTTTTATTCAGTGCACCACAGGTTAGGAGGGTGTCCAACTAGGATAGACACAAGCATTGGACAATCACATCCACATTTATGTTCCTAATTGCGGACAATTGTCCACATCATTTGATATCACTAATACCTTTCCAAAAACAAGCACATAGATGCAAGCACCCATTTGAGCTTGAGCTGCATGCACACCTATGACATTGTACTCAAGTGCCACATAAATGTAGCACAACATGTGGAGATAGATGCTGCTAGGACGTCAAACATACAGTCCTACATGTTCATTAGTTAACAGGGATGCTCAAGTCTGTGGGTAATACTTCGGCATCCCTGCTCTGTGTGATTCAGGGTATGACTTGCTGACTAAATCATGAAAATGGCTACCTCCAAAATTTTCATGACAATAAATGTAGCAACAAATGTCACCCTGTTCACCTGCCCATGCCTAAAACGCTGCACTACAATCCCAAATTATGACTCTACGCCATTGATTGTCCAACTCAAATATGGAAAAACAAGTCAAACTCCAGTCAAGTTACATATCAGATCATGTGCCAGCACATCATACCTTGCTATGAGTCCAACACACAGTAGTCAATCACACAACAGCTGCAAACACAACACAGAACTAACATATCAACACTTACTGGATATGTCTGGGTCCGCAAATTGAGCCACTTCTCCAATTGTGTAAGGGGCAGGTCCACCTGTAAAACATGGAAGGGTTAAATGTCCTCAATGTCTGCGCACTGTACAACACTTGGAACAGAAAATGACTGTGTGTGACATTATATCTGATAGACCAGCCCCTCAGGCATGTAGACACCTCAACAGACATACCAATGCAAACATGTATTGACCCTGTCACTCCAGTGAGTGATACACACACATATGCACACATACAGTGGCCCTAACAATCATGAGGTGACAAACATGATTACTCAATTGGTTGCAGATTCATTTATAGAGGGCTCTCCATTTATTCATTTGTTGTTATGAGAGACATGCAAAGCCACGTTCCTGTTGCACTGTAATACCAGTAACTCAGGTATTGTGGCTTGTGCATCAAGGGACAATCAGTTACTGTGTGATGCTCATGTGGGTTGAGTTCAGCTCATGCATTACTATGCTTTCTATGGTCCTTTAAATGTGTGCCTGTGTTGTCTGTAGGTTGCATATGCCACATTGCCAGTGTACCCAAAGCCAGATATGCCCTCTATGACACCACAATGGCAGGGATTCTGTGTGTTACATGATGACAATCTTACGCTAAACATGGATTGGCCATTTATCTAAATTAAAACAACAAAGAAATATGTGCTGACGGTGTCTATTTTGATCATCCGTGACAGAATGCATGGGCACAGGTGTAGTCATTGCACCTGAAATGTGTCACTCATTGCCCTGTGTACCTATATCGGGTATTGAAATTCACAGTTAGCCACATTCATCATCTTACATTAGCCAGGTTGGGTGATCTGCAGGTATACAACAAACTGACACTGTCTCATAATTGAAACATGGTTTAGCAAATGTCCTACTGTGACAATCTTAAAGAGGTAGGTCTCAATTTGTATGCACCTTGGGAATGGCAGCAGTCACAGGAATGCTGGTCTGCTGATCTTAGCATACACCCATGTCTGTGATAGCCTTCATACTGGGAAGTTAGCTATTGTACATATGCTGCACTAGATCAGCAGGGGTGTACCAAACGTAAACCAGCAAACTATTTTGTCACTTTATATGTATGATGTAATTGGTCAGGAGTCCCTTGCCCAACATCATGCAGGTAATAAATTGTGACCATGCATTCACCAAGACCAGGTATCCCATGATAACCCAATAACTTATGAGAATTGCATGTCTATAAAGGGAAACAGATGGCAAATGCATCGGCTCTGTTCCAGCAATTGTGCCCAAGGCAAATTAAAACACACAGGAACAATGACCAGAGGGACAGATACATTTTTTATCTTCAATTTGTTGCATTTGCTTCATGTTTAACGCTTCAGCTATTGAAAGTGGCACCAAACATTTAGATATTATCCTGTGTGCATTACTTTGGCATCCATTTCTAATTTAAATGCTACACAAACCAAGTCAAAGTATCAGCCTAAGATATTACCAGAGGTTAGGAAGAACTTTGTACGTATGGCAAGGAATACAGTTCAGACATGTATTCCAAATAATTGGGGACTCCATTAATTTCTTGCTTTTGCTTGTGAAATACATCTCTTTCCTGGTACACTCACAGACCATGAATGAAACATAAGTTTGAGCAGCATTACCATTATCGATTGATGTCGAAGCAGCCATAATTGAGAAGATCAAGTTGTGTTTTGTAAGTTTGTGCAGCTTTAAGCGTCAACAAATGACGGTAATGTGTAGCAAATATTGTATAAATCAGGGCCACTGTATATTTAACTTGCATTCCACATGTCCACAAACATTGCATGCAGCATGTCAACAAATCTGCTACTGTCACTACAGAGCATTTAAATGTGTACATTAGTCTGAATTGTACTCACCAACAGGGCCACCAATCACCACACCCAAGTGGTCCAGCAGGTCTTGCTCTCTGGCAACAAGGTCAGCCCAGCGATCTTGAGTTGGTGGTCGTTGCGCTGTGTGTTGAAAATTCTCCTCAGAAGGTAGACCACCTTGGACCACCTGAGCATGTCAACAAATCTGTTACTGCCACTACAGAGCATTTAAATGTGTACATTAGTCTGAATTGTACTCACCAACAGGGCCACCAATCACCACACCCAGGTGGTCCAGCAGGTCTTGCTCTCTGGCAACAAGGTCAGCCCAGCGATCTTGAGTTGGTGGTCGTCGCGCTGTGTGTTGAAAATTCTCCTCAGAAGGTAGACCACCTTGGACCACCTGAGCCTCCTCGCCTCCGTGTGATACCCCTGTATCACCCTGCCACCAGTCTCTAACATCAGGGGGAGGAAGTGGCACACCAGCCAAATGAATGCCCCCAGTTCCTCCTTACCCATTCTCCCCAGACGTGGCCTACCCAACGTGATAGAAATAATAGGTATAGGAAAGGGTACAGAGGAAAATACAGGGAAGGGAGTGTGGAAAATGAAACTTAAGTAACTCACAAACAGCCCAACAATCCCCCAACTAACAATACCCACTACACACTCCCAGCAGTACAAAGACTAAATTAGACACCAAAAATGACAAAAATACACTTACACTGAATAACTGAGACAATTACAAAAACAACAGATGACAAATAGGATGGCACACAGGAGACAAAAGCACAATTTGGACAGACAAAACTCTCAGCACAGCCACACAGTCTAGAAGAATCACAGACTGCAAAGTGAAAGTACACCCACTGTACCATTTCTGTAAACAGTATATCCCATTACATCACTTCCTGTCTCAAATGTGGTGCGTTATATTATGATGCGTGAAAAGATTATGACGCTTACGGGCTGTGCGTCAAATGCTTCAAAATTCCCCGCGTTCATAGTTCCATATATTTTTCATTGATAACCAATTTCATGGGGTACAGTGTAGGAATTACCACTAGGGACCAATGGATGTGCAATGGCTGTAAGCGGCATTTTTCAACGCATATACATATATGGCAAAATTTGACGCATATGCGTCTTTTTTGACGCGTTTGCATCAAAATATCAATCTTTAAATGTGTTTGTGTCATTTCTCTCATTTTTGACATACATGAAAGCTGTCACTTTACAGGGATAGCCTGTTAGTGCCTGCATTGTGTGTTCCAGTGTTTGGGCTCATGTGGCAGACCACACTACTGCGGACCATAATACTCATGTTGTTGTGCCGGATGAGCACTCTTAACTGAAGCAACAGCAACCCAAACATTTGGAATATAAATTGGTATTCCCAAATTTGAGCAATAGAGGATAGCAAGGCTACACAACTTAATACATCCACTCATTACCTGTGTGTTTATGTCTGTGAGTTGGCTATTTCAATTGTTGCTGTGCCTCTGTGTGAACGTCACAAGACGTGTTTTCATTAATGTGCTT
Source organism: Pleurodeles waltl (assembly GCF_031143425.1). Taxonomy (NCBI): domain Eukaryota; kingdom Metazoa; phylum Chordata; class Amphibia; order Caudata; family Salamandridae; genus Pleurodeles; species Pleurodeles waltl. The sequence continues at coordinate 728,089,725 of NC_090439.1, forward strand.
GTATGCATGTGTTGTAAATGTGGATAACCATCAGATGTCATTCAGTCTGGTACATCAGTCAGGATATATGTTTGTCATACCTGTAGCATCTAATGGTGTGTGAACTTCCCTGACTTTTGGGACCAAACATCTCCCATGACAAACTATGCACAGGATAGATAGAGGACAGTTGAAATGGCAATGTTACAAGAGTAAGCCATCACATGTACTGGAATGTTGGATACCACTTCCTGGTCACTTGTTTTTATACTACCCATGAGTCAGGCATTTGAACATGCTGGGTAGGTACAGTGTTTGTGACACAGAGTCCCAAAACCAATCCAAAATGTAATGTTACACCACAGTTTCAGTCATGTAAATGACCTATGTTTCTCCTGTGGCAGTGGAGGGCCAGGAGACCATGCTGCATGTGTTCACATATTGCACATTGCACAAAGGTGTCCAGGTCAAGTGTGTGGCCATGTGTACCCTGTGTCATTATTGGCCTCTATGTTGTCACAGTTATATGCAGGTCTAGTCATGAGTCTGTGGAGCCATTCCCTGAATTAATAGAGTATCCCTCAAAGCCAAATTGACCAAAAGCCAAAGAGAAATTGATGACACACATGGGGATAGTCCAGCTATGGCACTGTAGAGCTTTTATGAGGCTGACAACAGGGCAACCTTTGTGTGCTCACAAACTTTATGGATCAGTAATATGAAACAACGCAGGTTTCATCCCAACATTTGTACACAGGGTGGCCCACTGCAATAGGGAACATCAGTGCCTCTGTGCTGATTAATCTCACAGCTAGTCACCACGCAAGCACCATCACTAGGTTGCGGCCAATGTGAATCTGTGTGTGGACCATCAGGGCACAAACATGTTTTGTCCTTTCATATACATTAGCAACCCATGTTTGTTGTGCTGGAGGCACCCCACCAAATCCGTGCATACAGCCATAGTACACTGTCACTGTTTGTCACTCATGAATACATGAAACCCAGACAAGGGATGGGGGCTGGATTAGGCTATTTGAATACATGTCCCAGACCATGATACAATAAGTAAACTGATTATACTATGCAATCTATTTGAGGATTCATCGTAGACCTATCAGACACAATACCCCATGAGGAAAGAGAGGGCATGGAAAGCAACTATGAGACACGTAGTCACAGGGAACCTCTATGGTAACGCAAAGACAGGAACCAGTCAGGCTAACAGGATGCCGGCTTTGTCAGGAACAGACACGAACAAGGCAAATACGCAGTGACCAGACTCTGACTGGGAAAAGCTGGGAAAACACTGTGTGAACTAAAAACTGTATTTGTGCTGTGGGCTGCAACATTACACAATACCCCAAGGGCTCTATTACACAAGTGATTTATACAGCAATGCACAACAAGGATAATCATAAAATGGCAGCTTCTAAACAGTTGCAGGCAGCAGCAATGGCAGTGCAGGTTCAAATGGCTGGTCCGCATGGTAGTGCTCACAGGTGTGTGCAGCTTCAGTCTCTCACAAGTCCTGTAGGTGTGAATCAAGTTCAAAGGGCCAACAGTACCTTTCACATGGGAAGCAATGGACAGGTGATTACAGGTCCTACCAACTACCAGGCAGTGCATTATCGGACCTGAAGTCCATGCAGACAGATTAACTATGACTATGGCATAGGGAAGCACACAGGAGTCAGATTGGGAGTCTGGGTGAGTGTGATGAAGGTTATCAGGGTACAAATAGTCCATTTACAGGGCCCCCTAGAGAAGGGTGGGGAGAGACTGAAAACTTGGCAGTGGCAGGACTTATTACCTGGGATGGCATGCGCAGGGCATGTCTTGTAAGCAATGCTTGTCATACCTGGGGCACTTGTGCTATCCATTTTCAGCTTAGATGGACTTCTTGTCACACATGCTCCTTGCAGAGATAGCTGATGTCACACTTACTGCTGTCAAGGGTGTGGTCATACATTCCCGTTACCTATGCAATAGCACATCCACTGCCTCATGTATGAAACACTATTTAACTTTATGATTGATGGTGTCTTAGTTGTGTGTCATGTGCTGCAATGGCCCATGTTGGCAACATGGATGTGTCTCAGAGATGTAGTCCTCTGATTTTGACCTTCACATGTGAAATAGACAGGACATATGTTATTTCCACTGTGTGTGATGTTGGTTGTACATTCATACCCATCAAATGTGATGTGGCTTTTTCAGTATCCTAATCTGTATTTCTGCAATGCTCAATGAGGCTAAACTCTGATTATGATTCCTAGGGATCATGTGATGGATTCATTATTACACAGACTATGATTAAGTGATGAAGTGAGGTGTTTAATTACATATGGTAAGAAAGTGGTGACGGTGACTACAGTTAAAAGACGTTTTGTACAATGTGTTGTCTCTGACCCAATCCTACTACAGTGTTTGGATGGTCCCCCTCATGTTGCCGAACAGCATCCTCCTCTTCCTCCTCTTCAGGCATTTCTGGGTCTGGTTCATAGAGGGGAATGTTCCTCCTTACACAAATGTTGTGCAGGATGGCACATGTCAAAATGATCTTGCACACCATTTCAGGGGAGTATAGGAGGCTGCCTCCGGTGATGTTCAGGCACCTGAAACTTGACTTCAGGATGTCAAACGTCCTCTCTACTATGGTGCGTGTCCTCCGATGTGCCTCATTATAGGCACGCTCTGCTGCAGTGCTTGGGTTTGCAAATGGGGTCATGATCCATGGCTGGATCCCATACCCCTGATCAGCTGAAAGAGAAAATGAGTGTAAATATTTGGATGTTGCTTGCACCTTGATGATAACTTTGCATGGCAGTTGTTATCTTGTGTTGACTGTGACTCATCTGTGTTTGTGTTATTGTGTGGGATCCTCGGCTTCTAGGATGTTCTTTCAGCACTGGGTAATTTCTTTATCTAAACTGGTGTTTGGCTGATTGACCGGATATCAGCACTATATTTGAAAACTTGCAGTACATTGTGTATCTCCCATGCATTATGTCATGTGAAAGAAGTGTCCATGTGTCTTCACTGGAGGTGACATGATAATTCCACACAAAGAATCGATTCCACTGTGGTGGTAACACGGTTGCACTACATGGCCTGAACATCCCATCCAATTCAACTTATGTAATAGCATGTGGAAAACAACAGTGAGGCCCTTTGATTTGGCAAGGTGACAATGTACAACACATCTCTATATGTTTGCAGCACTGAAGTACACTGAAGTGTTGACAATTGACAATGCACAAATATCCCCTGTGTGACAAGTTCTATGCAAACCTATTTTGTGCCCTCACCGAGTTGGCTCATGTGCAAACGTGTACCTACACTACTGAACCTGATCCAGGTGAGCTGGCTAACTTGGTTGTGTGGGTGAAGGTTTAAGTGTCAGAAGGTCCATATGCCTGTACATCTTTTGTGTATATGAGTAATTGTCTTAATCCGTATGTGTCACAATGTGCACTTTGCAATAATGTTACATCAATATGTGTTCTTAGCACAGTCCACTTCCTTATTGGTAGTGGGCAATGTCACCCCAGGAGTCATGTGAGATGTTGGTACTGCCTCAATGATTCCATGTCACCTTCATTAGAGTCATCATCATCATGCTATGTATCTTATGGTGTTTGCCATGCAGCGAACCACACTACAGACCCCTTACACCATATGTATTGGTTGGAAGGTTGTGTGATTGAGTGTTATTGATGTGATATTGGAAGATTCACCTTCCAAGTTGTACTGCCAGTGAAGGCCATGTCATTGTCACTGTGTGCTTTTCAATTGGTCCCTTGTGGCTCTGGAGTGGCATCTGTTGTTATTTGCATCTGTCATTTGTCCAATGGTGTGTATCCCATTGGGTCAGGATATCAAACATGACAAGCAGTGTCACAACCTCAGTGTCTTCCTGACCACAAGTCCATGTAGTGATGTATGTGTTGTATGTCCTGCAGGGATGCTGTGCTGTGTGTAAATTACTGTGTTTCTGTACTTACCAACAAGTAGGCCATTTCCATATCGTCCATCCTGGAAGTGTTGATTGATAATGCAGAGGCGGAAGATGATTGAATCATGTACACTCCCACGATACTTTGCCACGATGTTGGTGATCAATCCCCGGTAATCCACAATGGCCTGCACATTGATGGAGTGTGTGTGCTTCCTGTTGTGGTATAGATGCTTGGTTGCAGCAGGTGCCACAATCCTTATATGTGTGCAGTCAATGGCACCAAGTACGTGTGGGAAGCCGTTGATTTGGTGGAAGCCCTGTTTGGTCTCCTGCTGCTTCAACTGTGTGTCGGGAAGCTGATGTGGCGGGGTGTGAGGGAGATGATGACGTCCAGTAACTTGGGTAGGAAGGCAGAGAATGAGGACTGTGAGATCCCGGCAACCAGGGCACCAGTGGTTTGAAAAGAGCCACTTGCCAACATGTGGAGGACAGCTAGCAGCTTGGTCACTGGTGGAATTATGTGGGGTGTCTGCAAGCTGGGTGCCAACTGCGGCTCAATATTGCGCAGCAGCTGCTGTATGGCCTGCCAGTTTAGTCTGTACCTCTGGATGATGTCATGTTCCCTGAGGCCCTGAAGGGTTGTCCTGGTCCGGAATATCCTCTCCTGCCTTCTGCGTTGCCTTTGGGGTCCCTGCTGGTGTGGTGGAAGCTGCTGCTGTTGGTCCTGTGCTCTGCGTCTTCATGCATGCTGAATGAATAGCACCTCCATGTCTTACTTTTGGAGCTCTGATGTTTCTTCTGTGTGTTTTCCTTAAGTACTGGTGTGTTTGCTCCATTTTAACACCTGCCCTGACTCAGGTGTTAATTTTTTACACAAATCGGGCTGTGTGCCATTTTCTGACTCCGCCTCCCAGCCGTGCAGCATTTTTGCACATTTAGTTAAATATGGCGCACGGGTGTTTAAGTCATTTTTTGTACGGGAACGCCTACCTTGCATGTCATTAGCGCAAGGCGGTTTCACACATCCAGAAAATGACGCACACAGCGAAATTTTGAAGTTCACGGGGTCCGGCGTCAAAGTATAAATATGGTGTTAGGTTTGCACCGAATTTGCGTTAAAAAAAATGACGCAAGTCTGGCGCAAGCAGAGAATAAATATGCCCCTTAGATCCTAGAAAGAAAAAGCAAATATGCAAAATAATTCTCAGTTTAGGTTATACCTATCCTCAGTATGGATCAGCAAAGAAGAGTCAGTCTTCATCCTCAGGACATCAGTCGATCAGCAAGGCATCAGGATTCAGCATCAAAGTTCAGGAAAGGCAAAATCTTTAAGCATTAAAGTTAAGCATGTCTCTTATCAAGACGCAATATGGGCAAAAGCCAAGACGAATGTCTTCTCTCCATGTACTCTTGTTAAGTCAAAACTGTTAAAACTACCCCCCAAATCCCTATTGGTCAGTTAATCGTATGTTTACACTTTGTCCAATAAAACTAAAATCCCAAATCTATGAATTCTAATATTACTCAGTTCACATGTCATTGATTGGTTTGTCTTGCAACGTCCTCATCATCCGGCTTGTCAAGTAACAATATTGTTGCAGCTTCTACTCTAGTCAATATCTTCATTGTTCTTGTCCTGGAAATGTCAGTCTAACACACATTACACATAAAATGTTGCATTAGCAGGAACATCATCTTCTAGCAGTCGATGCTCATGAGAAGCAAGCTTCAGCTACGAGCACATTTAAACAATATAATAGAAATTCACAGTTTCACTCCTTTGGATAGCCATTTATTAAACGTTAAGAAATACAGCTTTTACATGAGGCCTGGCAAGTAAGCAAAGAAACCTGCTAAGTTAAGGCCTACAATTAATAAAGCTAAAGCTTACTGCATAGCCCTTAATATGACATATTACTACATTACTCAAAAATATATTCAACATTTCATATTATTAAGTCATTGATTAATACATTTCATGAACATTGGTGGCCATTCTTCGTGATCACATTTTCAAATGTGTGCATTATTTTTCTACGTCATTTTATTTTCTACATAACCTTATTATTCACAATACATAAACACTCATTAATAACTTTTATTAAAACACCTATACTAGCACTCCCAATCCGGCATCTGCAGACATCACCACATCGAAACTGCCCTGATCGCAGCCACCAACGACATCCAAACTCTCCTCCCCTGAGGACAAACAGCAGCTTTGATCCACTTTGACCCTCGACAGCCTTTGACACCGCATTCTATCACATGCTGAGTAAAAGACTCCACCGCATCGGCATCTAAGGGGATGCGCTCAGATGGATCACCTCCTTCCTCACCAAAAGGACTCAGAAGATCTACCTCCAACCTTTCTTCTCCGAACCCAAGTAAATCACCTGCAGTGTCCACCAGGGCTCATCCCTCAGCCCCATGCTATTCAATGCATATATGACCCTGCTAGCCAACATCATCAGAGCCCATGGTCTCAACATAATTTCCTACGCAGATGACACCCAACTCATCCCCTCACTCACTGACGACTCCTCCACCACCAGAAGCAGCTTCCACAGATGCATGGTAAGCATCACTGATTGGATGAAGAACAACTGCCTGAAGCTGAACACAGACAAGACAGAAGTACTGATCTTTGGCAACAGCAGCAACTCATGAAATTACTTCTGATGCCCATCTGACCTAGGACCCACACCCACTCCTTCCAACCACGCCAGAAACCTCAGAATCACAATTAACAACAAGCTCACCATGAAATCACAGATCAACTCTATCTCCTCTGCCAGACTCATCTTTGGCTTTCCCCAATGAACCCGCATCACACTACCTCAGGCAACTCCACTGGCTCCCTGTACAGAAGAGATGCCAATTCAAGCTGCTGACCCATGTGTTCAAGGCTCTACACAACCAAAGACCCGTGTATAATAACCACTGCCTGAACTTACACCATCCATCTAGAAGACTACGCTCCGCCTCCCTTTCACTTGCCTGTACTCCCAGTGCCTACAGAAGCAGAAGTGGAGGAAGCCCATTCTCTCACATTGCAGCAAAAACCTGAAACAGCCTCCCCACGCACCTCTAGACCATCACCTTACTTCCGGAATTCCCAATGGCCCTCAAGACCTGGCTGTTCCAATAAGCCTCCCTGACCTGCCAGCGCCTGGATACCCTATCGGGTGATTAGCCACACTTTATACATCCTGATTGATAGATATTTAATGGGCATCCCATTGTCTGTTGTCTACAAGTTTTTTGATACCTATTGTGGTATGTGCTCTAAATAAAACAAAAAGGGATTATAAAGAATAGGTAGAGGCGTGTGTGCCAAAAACAAAAGCATACCTGGGTGGTATTTCTCTGCATAGCTGGTGCTTTGAGAAGAATCACATTATAAAGGTACGTGCATAGCCACATTCTGATGTAGTGTGAGGTACCAGCGGACGTTTGGAAGTGTACAAAATACATTAGTGCCCACATTATGTGAAGGATGCTTTGCTGCTAAGAAAGCATCTGCAGGACATAGTCACCTTCTTAACAAACATCTGTGGAATGTGGAATGAATAAATAGAGGACGGCTGATGGAAATATTTTGTCTTCATTTCCCACTTTAGGAATGTGACCTCGAGACTGACATGATTAAGGATGTCCCAGAAGGTGACGTCTCCAGAGACACTATTGAGATCCAGCACCGTGACTTAGCTGCTGAAAACATGACTATGACAATCTCAGTGCTTTAGGGTCACTACAGTGGTAGCAACAATGTAAATGCAATGCAAAGCAATATCATACAATTGTGGGGTGTATCACTATATGACAGTAGAAATATCGACCAATAATAATTCAGCATCCTCAATAGCATATTCCACTATATCCTGGCTTTTTATTTCTTCAGGCAGTTCCTCTGTGGGCTGGAACCACTGGAGGGCGATTTTAAAAGACCATACTTCCCTTGGTGATTCAGTGGTAGTCAATACTGTGAATGCAATAGTTTTGCAGGTCAGTGTTTTGATCGCGATATCGTGAACCACAACAAATGAAACATGCTACAATACAACTGATACGAAACGGTGCTGCGAGGACTGCTGTAACTCTCCAGACCCTGTCCATAGTCTGACTTCAGGGGGACCATCCAACTGGCGCCACAAGCGGTACTGGCTCAGTAAAACTCATTAAACTAATGCATGCTTTTAATGTCTGACTTGCATCTAAATGTGCTAATGTCGACAGCTTGTACCCGGTTTCTTTTTCCTAATTAAGAGTCCTCCCTATGATACCTTGCATTTCCTGTAAGCATTAGCTTTCTTTGGTTTTGTGATGTAACGCTGTTGTTTCCTTCAAGACGTCTAAGGATGGAGAAGACATTGTGTTCTTGTCTTTTACCTACATTATTTTATGGCCTGTTAATTAAATAGATATCTCTACTTAGTAAAGGCAGACGGGCCATATATTTGTCTCTCTCTCCTCTCTGGCTCTCTCTGTGGTCACATTAGCTTTATGCAATTTCACAAAGAATGTTAACAAATGAGAGAGAACTTTGTTTAAAGATGGAATGCATAAATAGGCTATGCTAGATTCACTCCCGTGAAGAATTAAAGCAGACCAATGCTGTTTAAGTACTTTTCAAATGCAGCTCTATGGCTCCTTGCATCAGAAAACATAGTATCCATTTTAGTAAGTTAACAAAGGTGCTTCAGAACACATCAATTGCAGGTTAAACACTTTTCCATTCATAAGCCTTGCGAGCCCCAAAATCACAGACTTTGTGAGCACAAAACTGTTATGTGCGATGTACGAAATCCATTTTGCATATTGAAAACAACTTAATGACTTGCAAAATGTGTCTGAGATTAATTCCGAATCATAACTATTCGGCAGTGTGAAAGGGCCATTCCCTTCTATTTGCGAGTGGCAATGGTATGCTTCAAAGGCTTGCAACGCAGTAGCGGTTGCAAATCATTGATAAGTTGCCAACACCTCAAAGGAGGTGGTAAATTATTCAGGAAAGGGGTGATTCCTGTCAGAGACTGTGGCCCACAAGAAGAAAACATTTTTTATAGCAGCAACAGACCCTTTACAGAACACAGGCTTCTTTGAAAAAAGTTTTATTTTTTGGGAATGGAAAAAGAAATGATGATATGCTGTTCCTTGCATGCCACCATGCCCCATCACTATGTTTGTAACCATTCATAATGGATTATACATAGCTAACTGCCTAATTATTATTCATTAGGCAGGTCATTCTGCAAACCCCTGCAACTGGATATTCTGGAGAAATTTTAAAGAGGTCTATTAGTACTAAGTCACAATTCAAAATCAGGGACAGGTTGCAAAGTAGATGTGCAATTTGCAAACACATTTTGCGACCTTTCTCATAGTACGTCGGACCCAGTGTTATATAGGCAGAAGGATTTATCAAAACATTTTATTACATCTATTTATTTGGATAGGTCTAGCCGCATCTTCTTAATCTGCCTACAATGTTATTTCATTTACAGCTAATATTTGATACCTCGCAGTCTTGAATGCACCTATCCTTCAAGTTATTCAGCGTTACAGGTAAAGACCTACATGAAGGTGGTTCACAAAAATTCAAAGTCAGGATCTGCAGCAACAGCTTAGAGATCGATACAGGGCTCCCTATTGCAACGTAGCTTGCCATGTAAAGAACAATGCCAAAAGCACACACATATACTTTTTCTTCCGAATCCCAAATTCAGAATGTTGGATGCTTGGTCAAGAGAGGTAAACTCCGTTCTTGGGTTGTAAGGCAGAGACCGAGGCTCTCAGGATCAGGCCTGAAGCCATCCTGAGGATTTAAGTGCTGAAATGAATATTTATGTAAACATATCTGAAAGGATAAAATGCATGTCTAATGTTGCACAGCACATCAATCAATAGAACGCTCCCTATTCTCGACGAGCACCCTCAACATCAACTAGAACCATTTTAAGCATGTTGTTGGGTTGCCTAGTCTCCCTGGTCTTATGCACCAGAGCAGGGTGGAGAGACAACTACCATGACAGCAACCTTTTGAATATGTTAATGATGAGAGAAAGGTGCTGTTTTAGTATAGGGGGTGGCTAAGACAGATGCATTAGCTACATTGTGAGGCAGTTAGCCCAACTGGGCATACACAAATGTAGTAGTCTCTAGGCCATAGGCACACAGTTATGGCCACTGGTGAGGTTTGGACTGCAAACTTCATTGAAAACCATCCTTCCCACTTGAATATGCACATGGATTGAATAGACAGCAGGATCATGTGGAGTGCAAGAAGAAAAGGGGCATAATCATACCAAAGTAGTTGCTACTGCCTCTCCGTTGGGGTGAGTTCAGAGGCATGGAAGGAATGCATGTTCTGCTCATAAGAGCACGGGGAGTGTCATTGATGGAAGTGGGGTGAGGGGTTATTTTCCTGCTCTCAAGCTGGAGGAATGCTCAAATGCTTCTCAGGCTTCCACCCCACAACTTAAAACTTAAAATTAGGGTAAGCGGTTATTGATGTAGTACTAGGCACAAATGGTCAGGTCAGACAGTACAACAGATAACTGTGACATTTGCTGTAGGCTTGCAGGACATGCTTTCCAGTGACCAGATACTATTATACTGGATAGTGGTTAATATGGCCAGTCAGCTACATACGGATTAAGTGTGTTACCCATATACATAAACCTAACAGGAGCCAGGCCCAGATCGATGCAAAACTAACTCTCCAAACAAGGGGACCAGGAAACTAATTAGTTTCCTAAGAAAACCCTCACCCACCAGGGTTACCCCTTGGTGGCATGCTTCATCATCCGGTCCTTCCTGTTCTGCTACAGAACGGAGAGTGCTACAACCGACGGACTATGGGGGAGCACTTGTTGTAGCTTTGGTCATGATGATAAATGAATAGGAGTGGGAGGTGTCATACAAAAATTAAAAATATCTGCCTCCTAGGAGAACCTATGTTTTAATACTTATTCCTGTGGCAGTATGATTAAAAGTGGGGTAAATGAAAAGGATAGGGTTATGCTATGAACCTGCATTTCAAACTGAGGTCTACATGCTTCAAGCCTACCCCGAAGCTTTTCATCAGGACCAGTAGCAGCTCCCTAGTGCCACTCCTTACAAGTGAAACTATAGTGCCAATACACACCTAATGAGCAAATATTCATAAAGCTTATACATTCAGACCCACGGGCCGGAACAAAGGAGGTTTTAAGATGGAAGTTTAGCTTTTGAGTAAGTGTGACTATAAGCCCACCCCCCATTGGGGGATCCATGATACACATAACCATTATCTGTAATATAAATTAACTTACTCAAGTACGCAAATAGATGTAGGGGGTGATTCTAACATTGGCGGGCGGCGGAGGCCGCCCGCCAATGTTCCCCCGTCAAAATACCGCTCCGCGGTCACAAGACCGCTGAGGGTATTTTGAAATTTGCCCTGGGCTGGCGGGCGGCCGCCAAAAGGCCGCCCGCCAGCCCAGGGCAAATCTACCTTCCCACGAGGACGCCGGCTCCGAATGGAGCCGGCGTAGTGGGAAGGTGCGACGGGTGCAGTTGCACCCGTCGCGTATTTCAGTGTCTGCTTTGCAGACACTGAAATACACAGTGGGGCCCTCTTACGGGGGCCCCTGCAGTGCCCATGCCATGGGCATGGGCACTGCAGGGGCCCCCAGGGGCCCCGCGGCACCCCCTACCGCCATCCTGTTCCTGGCGGGAGACCCGCCAGGAAGAGGATGGCGGTAGGGGGTGTCAGAATCCCCATGGCTGCGGAGCGCGCTCCGCAGCCATGGAGGATTCACCTGAGCAGCGGAAAGTCGGCGGGAGACCGACGACTTTCCGTTTCTGACCGCGGCTGAACCGCCGCGGTCAGAATGCTCGAGGGAGCACCGCCAGCCTGTTGGCGGTGCTCCCGTGGTCGGTGACCCTGGCGGTCACCGGCCGCCAGGGTCAGAATGACCCCCGTAGTGTATGATCTTGTGGGAGAACGAGCTTTTGCCCTTATCATTCTTCTCAACTCTCCTTTAGAAGTATACGTTTGTTACCCCACACCAACCCAAATTCCACAAAATGCTCTTACACCTCCCATGCTCTGGCTTTTATTTCTTTGTGTGTTAGGGAAGCCTGCTATGCTCATAACTGTGCTTGCGCCATGTGTGAGGGAAGTGTGCACTGCAGCGTATGGTGCATACATAGGGGGGTGCACTTTACTTTTAATATCTAGATGATGGCTGTACCTAAGACAATCATGTTTATTCTGTTATCCTTACTTTCAGCCTGAGTCACTCCTTAACTTGTACTTGCCATGCTGACGCTTTTCACTGTTAACTGTTCAACATTTTAGCAGGTTATGCCAACTGAGGATCTGGGGGATTTGTCAAATTAATTTTTACTCAAGGATTTTCTTGGGGTAAAGAGGTTTGAAGACCACTGCTGTAGGTTAGTGTGGGTATCCCAAGAATGTGATATTGATGCTTTGCCTCCAAGGCACAATCTGCTTCTATGAAATAGTATTGAATGTGTTCACTTGATGAACATACAAGACAATAAGGCCCTCATTATAACATTGGCGGTAAAAAACACCTAGTGCTGCAGCAACAGCACCAAAAGACCGTTGCCGCGGCTACCAGCCATCCGCCAAATTATGACCGTAGCCAGAATTCCACCAGAAGGATAGTGGAATTCCGACTGTGGCCATGGCGGCGGATGGCGGCGGATGGCAGTAAGGTGGCGCTGCTGCTAGCAGCAGTGCCACGGCAGTAGACCTCCGCAGATCGTATCATGACCCATGATATGGCCTGGCAGTGTTCTGCTGGCGGACGCTGCTGCTGGCAGCAGCGCCCCGTCCCATCTCCTGCCGGAGGACCCTCTGAAATTAGGTAAGTCGGGTGCTTTGACAGGGGATGGGGGTGATGGGTGTTGTGTGTGTGGGGGGTGTGTGTGAAAGTTTGAGTGTGCATGAATGCGGGTGTGTGTTGTGTGTTGTATGTGTGTGCGTGTATGGATATGTGAGTGCGTGTATGTTGTGTTGTTTGAATGCGTGTGTGCTTCTATGTATGTCAGTGTGTGTGGATGTGTGTGTGAATGGATGTATGCATGCGTGGATGAATGTGGGCATGAGTGTGTATATGAGTGTGTACAATGGTGCGTGAAGGTGTGTGTATGTTGGGAGGGTGGGTCTGGAATGTGGGATGGGGGGAAACCTGGGAAGGGGGAGGGGAGTGGGGAAGACCCCTATCAGTGAAAGGGAAGGAATTCCCTGTCACTGATAGTGCCTACCACCATGGTTTTCGTGGCGGTAAGGAAGCCACGAAGACCATGGCAGTAGGCAGGGTCATAATCCCGCGGGCAGGCTAGTGACAGCCACCTGGCTGGAGACTGAAGTCTCCAGCCTGGCGGCTGTTACCGCCGTAGCGGATGGAGTGGTACATTGGCAGTTTGGCTTGAGCCGAATCGCCAATGTGATATTATGGAGAAAGTACCGCCAGCCTGTTGGCAGTACTTTGCTCTATTTTACCGCCGTCCGCCGGGGTTGTAATGGGGGAGTATTTTGTAAAAAGTATACATTGCTATTTGAAGACTCTGGGTGCCCAAAAAAATGATGGTGAGTGGTCTAGACAACCAATCCAGCAGTAAACAGTGGAATATTGGGGAACACTACTGACTATCTCCACTTCCACTGCGGGGTCCGTGGAAGACAGTGGCTTGCACCTTCCCAGTTCTTGTTAAATAGCCAGGACCATGAATGAGATATGACTAATTTATTGCTGACCCCAGGATATTAGAAACAAATGACAAAAGTATGGAAGAAATTATTTAACCCAAAGGTGTGCTTAAAATGTGCACCCTCAGCAGGTATTTGGGAGTTAGACAAAAAGGAAGATCAAGAGCTTACCAATAGTAAAAGAGCTCCGATGAAGTCCTTCCCAAGAGTGTTAGCAGTAAGAACTAGAGAACTGACTCTGTGATCCAAGATATTAAACTCAAATTGCAGGAAGTGTCTTGAAAGACGAACTCTGCACATGTGCACTGGAGAAGAACAAACTAAAAGTAGGCAGCTCTTGTACAGCAATCCCACAACGTCCAGTATTGTGTTCTGAAACATTATTTTAGAATGGAAGTATGACTTGAAGCATTGGATAAGCATGCAAATACAGTTATTGGGATGTGTTTCCCATTACATTGTGCGTCAAAGGTGGGAGTGCAGATGATTCTTGCAGACATAAAAAAAAGAAGGGCCAGTGAGAAAAAGCTGCGGTATTGAGTTCTTATCGGCTGATGACACAAGGCCCTGAAACAACAAAAAGATAAAGGGCTCAGATTTGATGAAACTGGACTATGTATAAATGAGAATGCATTCAGTTTGCAGGTCTTTATCAAAAGAAAGAATGTCAGGTGGATCAGAGAATCCTTTTTTTCTGACAATCACTAACGAGGAAAAACATTGTTGGGTTTTAATAAAGAGCTGAAAACTTTAGGAATCATTGCATCACTTTGGTGCTCTTCTAGGATGTCTTACATGTGGAGGCAAGTCATTTGTTTCCTCAGACGCCTTCTAAATAGAAGAAGAAGGAGCCAGGGGTGATACTAGAGCCCACTGTCATTCGTGGAACATTAGATGACTTTTAAATTGTGATTGTTTGAGAGTCTTGCTGGCATTGGCCTCAAGTGGCTTTCTGTTTATCCTTCTTCTCTTAGGTGTTTGGTGTGTGAACATCTTCCAACTGTTTTTCCACTTAGAGTAAAATACAGTTCAAAGACGTGAGTGACCAAAATGTGAATATCTGGTCGTTCGCAGAGATAATGTGATATGTATTCGGATAACAACAGTATTACTAAGGGTTTTTTGGTTTATTTAAACAAAATGAACAGTTGATTTTTAAGCAGGCCAACCAGGAAAGTTTTTCATGAAGATATGTATTTAGCTTAAAACACTGATCAATGCATTTTTCTATTTTTTCCTATCTCCTTTGTTTTGCTCTGACCTGTGTTATAGTCATGAGGGTATATCTTTTTAGGACGCAAATGCATTCTTGAAACATCAATATGAATGGGAATTGTGTTGGGATTTAGTGTAGGAATTTTCCATTTGACCTACGTAAAAAATAATAATGTTTTGAAATGTTAGTTTAATCTTATACGGTTGTTTTTGTTTGTTTTGACTACAGCCTGTCAACAGAAGCAAATGAGAACGGGAGTGATCTCATGAAGTTATGTGTTGTACTTACCTTTACTTGTTTTTTCTTACAGAAGGAAGCTCTGAAAGCCCGAATTGAGTAATATGCATCTTGTGTTTAGGAATTTTTTGTTAAACTTGCTCAATCGACGAAAGCTGTCCTGTTCCCATGAAGACATCATCATCCTATTGGTTGAGACAATGAACTATCTTCACAAGACCTGCAGAATGTTGCATTTTGATAATGAATACATGCATCTTTTTAGACTAGAGATTAGAGAAGGCTTTTCCTAATCCGCTTGAGAGTCTGTTTCATAATCTTTCTTGGGGGGCTTTGACTCAGATACATTCTTACTAAGACTCTTTGCTGATGTTTCTCAGATTCATTCTGGGGAATACTTTTTATTTTACACTTAAATGTATGCTGTTCTGATGCTCTGTATGGGAAGCCGTTCATGTCAAAATTACAGCTCCCCTTATTGGACACCTCCTGAAATGCATAGCATGCTGCGAAATGAATATGACACACAACAGAATGAGGGCCTGATTCTGACCCCGGCGGTGCCCCGCAGGGCATTCTGACCGCGGCGGTTTTGCCGCGGTCAGAAGTGGAAAACCGGCGGTCTCCCGCCGGTTTTCCGCTGCCCTGGGAATCCCCCATGGCGGCGCAGCTTGCTGCGCCGCCATGGGGGATTCTGACAGCCCATACCGCCATCCTGTTCCTGAAGGTTCTCCCGCCAGGAACAGGATGGCGGTATGGGTTGTCGTGGGGCCCCTGGGGGCCCCTGCAGTGCCCATGCCAATGGCATGGGCACTGCAGGGGCCCCCGTAAGAGGGCCCCACATTGTATTTCAGTGTCTGCATTGCAGACACTGAAATACGCGACGGGTGCCACTGCACCCGTCGCACCTTCCCACTCCGCCGGCTCAATTCTGAGCCGGCGTCCTCGTGGGAAGGCTCTTTTGCACTGGGCTGGCGGGCGGCCTTTTGGCGGCCGCCCGCCAGCCCAGTGCAAAAGCCAGAATCACCGCAGCGGTCTTATGACCGCGGAGCGGTGTTCTGGAGGGGGGAACTCTGGCGGGCGGCCTCCGCCGCCCGTCAGGGTTAGAATCACCTCCTGAATGTACTATGTGTCAAAATAATTATGATACCTGGCAGAGTGAATCTGAATTGAACCAAAACAAACATGAAACCTGGCAGAATGAATATGCTACTTAGTGAATAATATGAATAACACACACACCAAATTGAATAAGAAATATACTGAAATATATATAAATCATACTGAAATTAATATGGCCTTCACTGTAAAGGATCACTGAAATGAATACAATATTCACCAAAAAGAATGGTCCATTTCTTGAAATGATTGACTTATGCCAAGAGAAATATGACTTACATTGAAATTAATGTGGCAGATTGAAAATAATATAAAGTATTGAAATGAATATATTATATGCACATTGAAACTAATACAATGTACGTTGAAATAAACATTAAACATGTTGCAATGAATTTGAATTGTGTTGAAATGAATATTACCGAGATGGCAATGAATATGAGACACACAGAAATGAATAGGAGATGATTGAAAATGAATATGGCTTGTGTTGAAATTAATGCAACCCCATTGAATTGAAGTTGACATGTCTTCAAATGAGTATGACCACAGCTGAAATTCACATGAGATTTGTTAAAATGAATATGGCACACCTTGAAATTAATATGGCACATATTCAAACTAATATGATACATATTTAAATTAATATGATATATGTTAAAATTGATAAGTTGCATCTTAAAATTCATATGAAAAGTGTTAATAAGAATATGACATCCATTGAAATAAACTTAACATTGATTGGCAAGAATATAACACATGTTAAAATGAATATGACCTACGTTGAAATGAATATTATCTTCATTGAAATAAATTTGACATGTTTTAAAATTAATACGAGTAACGTTAAAATGATCAGGACATTTATCACAATGAATATGGCTTGCATTGAAAGTGATATGATATACATTGAAATGATTACAATATATGTTGCAATGGGTATGATTAATGTTAAAATTAAGATGTGTTAATATGAATGAAGCATCCATTGAAAGAAATATGACACATGCTAAGATGAATATGACATGCATTGAAACAAATATGAGCTCCACCGAAATGAATTCAACATGTCTTAAACTGAATATGACCAATGCTGAAATTAAAATGAAACTTGTCAAAATGAATATGTTGTGCTTTGAAATTGATATGATACACAGCAAAATAAATACTGCATATATTAAAATCAATATGACTTATGTTGAAATGGATATGAACCGTGTTAAAATTATTATGACAGGTGTTAAGGTGAATGTGCATATGAAATCCATTGAAATGAATGACATTCATAGAAAGGAATATGACACATGTTAAGATGAATATGAGCCACTTTGAAAGGAATATGACACCTGATGAAATTATTATGGCCCACATCAAAAGTTATATGACATTCTGTAACATGAATATCACACTTTTTGAAATGAAAATGAAACTGTGATATAAATGTAACATGCTTTGGAATGAATTAGGCAAATATTGAAATGAACACAAGCCATGTTTAAATGAATATGACTGCTGTTTATGTGGAATTGCTTTAAAATTAATATAATTAATAATACATACTGAAATTAATGTTACATATTCTCAAAGGGTCGCATTACGAGATTGGCGGTTTGTGCACCACCATGGCGGCGGTGTGACCGCCATCTGCTTGGCAGTCAGACCACAGTATTACGATGCTGGCAGTCCCATAGAGAAAGGCTGCTGCAGTCCCGCCAGCACCACCAGGCAGCGCAGACCACCGGGGTGGCAAGGCAGGCGAAAAAGGCTGAGGGAGCCGGTGTTTCGGATGGAAACATTATGATGTTGCCTACCGCCAGAATGACCGTGGCAGTCCAACCACCACATCCTAGCAGGTGGAAACGGAAAGCATAAAGGAAAGGAAGCAATTCACATGCAGGCAGTGTTACATGACCTGTACCGCCATGGAGCCCATCACACACACGTCCTGCCGCAGGTCCTGCTCATCAGTGGACCCACACAGCACCCACATTGCAACACAATGGAAGGTCAATGGGATGCACAATAGGTTGTGAAAGGAATATCCAAAGCTCACAATGCAAACAATACCTGCATAATAGTGATGGCGACATCAGGAGCATTCATGGACACATTTCACTTTGCACATGCCCCTAAAACAGCATTTGCATAGGAACTGACCCTTCATGTATCTCAGGGACAAACAATATTTGAGCCAAGGATATGCCTAGCAGCCAAATGTGTAAGTGCAAGTCAAGAAAGCACATACAACGGCAACAGCATGGCCCAAACATCTAGATGATGTAGCTGTAAGGTACACACATCAAAGTGGACACATGGTCAGTCAAATCCAAAGGAAGCTACCACAATTTAACACCCTCCATGTGTGGACAAACAAAACTCTAGCTCCCACACATGAGACGAAAGTACAATCTATATCAGGGGACAAATCTACACCATACATGCTGACATTGGCCAACACAAGATAAAATACTTACCCTAGCAAGCATAATACAATGCAATGACACCCCAATTGGATCAACACCCACATATCCATACAGTAAACATCTACCCTTGTCTTGGGTGACCAACACTTCCCACAAAGTCAGATATTAAAAAACAACAGCAAATGTGGTGTATGTGTCTGTGGGTGTTGTGGTGGTGTCTGGGGGTATGGTGACTGAGGTGTGTGGGGCTGTGGGTTGTAAGGTGTTGTAGCAGGCTGGCCTGGCTTGTAGTGGGTACCTTAGGTACTTACACCTTATACCAGGTCCAGTTATTCCTTATTACTGAAATGTAGTAGTGTTCTAGCAGCTTAGGCTGATAGAGGTAGCTGTAGCAGAGCAGCTTAGGCTGAACTATGAAACATGGAAAGCTCCTGCAATACCACTTATAGTTACACAGTACTTATGCACAATAAAAGACAATAATCAGTGTTACCAAAAATAAAGGTACTTTATTTTAGTGACACAAGACCAAAATTATCTTAGAGGCAATACTCCTTCTGGAGGTAAGTATTATACACAATATATACACTAGACACCAAAATCAGGTAAGTAAATAGTCATAGGATAGTGCAAACAATAGAAAATACCATAGAATGCAATAGGAAGAAATAGGCCTTGGGGCAACACAAACCATATACTAAGAAAGTGGAATGCGAATCACAAATTCCCCCTTAGGCAAGTGTAGTTTGTAGAGGGGCACTGGGAGTGTAAGAAAACCACAAAGGTTGGTAAAATACCCCACCCCAGAGCCCAGGAAAGAAGGAGTAAAGTATGGCAAGTTTCCTTAGGACACACTAAAAGTCGTGAATAGAGTTATTGCAAGAACCAAGCAAGACTGCAAGCAACAAATTGTGGATTCCTGGACCTGAAGACCTGTAAAGAGAAGAGACCAAGTCCAGAAGTCGCAGAAGATTCCAGGAAGGACAAGAGCCCCTGCCAACCTAGAAGAGGGTGCAAAAGAGGATTCTCTGGTTGGAAGAGGTCTGCAGAAGAGCACCAAAGAAGATGGCTGTGGGTTCCTGTAGGAAAGTACCATCTTGCCTGGCATGTTACCCCCATTTTTTACTTGTATGTATGTTTGTTTTTGCCTGTGTCACTAGGAACCTGCTAGCAAGGACTCCAGTGCTCATAAAGTGTGCCCTGTATGTGTTCCATGTGTGGTGCCTAACTGTATCACTGAGGCTCTGCTATCCAGAACCTCAGTGTTTATGCTCTCTCTGCTTTTAAATTGTCACTGCATGCTAGTGACTGACTTTAACAATTCTGATTGGCACACTGGAACACCCTTATAGTTCCCTAGTATATGGTACTCAGGTACCAAGGGTTTTGGGGTGTCAGGAGATCCCTATGGGCTGCAGCATTTCTTTTGCCACACATAGGGAGCTCAGACAATTCTTACACAGGACTGCCACTGCAGCCTGAGTGAAATAACGTCTACGTTATGTCACAGCCATTTTACACTGCACTTAAGTAACTTATAAGTCACCTATATATCTAACCCTCACTTAGTGAAGGTTAGGTGCAAAGTTACTAAGTGTGAGGGCACCCTGGCACTAGCCAAGGTGCCCCCACATGGTTCAGTGCAATTTCCCCGGACTTTGTGAGTGCGGGGACACCATTACATGCTTGAACTGCAGATAGGTCAATACCTATGTGTAGCTTCACAATGGTAACTCCGAACATGGCCATGTAACATGTCTAAGATCATGGAATTGTCCCCCCAATACCAAGGTGGTATTGGGGTGCCAATCCCATGCATCCCTGGGGCTCCAGCATGGACCCCGGGTACTGC
This sequence comes from Pleurodeles waltl, assembly GCF_031143425.1. NCBI lineage: Eukaryota > Metazoa > Chordata > Amphibia > Caudata > Salamandridae > Pleurodeles > Pleurodeles waltl. Next base: position 728,110,239 of record NC_090439.1, read on the forward strand.
CAAACTAGCTCTCTGGGGTTTTCTCTGCAGCTACCACTGCTGCCAACCCTCAGACAGGTTTCTGCCCCCCTGGGGCCTAGGCAGCCCAGTCCCAGGAAGGCAGAACAAAGAATTTCCTCTGAGAGAGGGTGTTACACCCTCTCCCTTTGGAAATAGGTGTTAAGGGCCTGAAAGGAGTAGCCTCTCCTGGCCTCTGGAAATGCTTTGAAGGGCACAGATGGTGCCCTCCTTGCATAAACCAGTCTACACCGGTTCAGGGATCCCCCAGCTCCGGCACGAAACTGGACAAAGGAAAGGGGAGTGACCACTACCCTGGCCATCACCACCCCAGGGGTGGTGCCCAGAGCTCCTCCAGTGTGTCCCAGACCTCTGCCATCTTGAATGCAGAGGTGTGAGGGCACAATGGAGACCTCTGAGTGACCAGTGCCAGCAGGTGACATCAGAGACCCCACCTGATAGGCTCTTACCTGATTAGGTAGCCAATCCTCCTGTGAGGGCTATTTATGATCTCTCCTGTGGGTTTCTCATCAGATAACAAATGCAAGAGCTCACCTCTGCACTTCCCTCTTTGACTTCTGCCAAGGATCGACTGCTGACTGCTCCAGGACACCTGCAAAACCGCAACAAAGTAGCAAGAAGACTACAAGCAACATTGTAGCGCCTCATTCTGCCAGCTTTCTCGACTGTTTCCTGGTGGTGCATGCTACCTTCACCCTGCACTGGAAGCCAAGAAGAAATCTCCTGTGGGTTGACGGAATCTTCCCCCTGCTAACGCAGGCACCAAACTTCTGCATCACCGGTCCTCTGGGTCCCCTCTCATCTTGACGAGCTTGGTCTGTGGAACACAGGAGCTGGATCCAAGTGACCCCAACAGTCCAGTGGTCCTTCTGTCCAAATTTGGTGGAGGTAAGTCCTTGCCTCTCCCCGCCAGACAGTAATCCTGTGTACTGCGTGATCTGCAGCAACTAGGGCTTCTGTACACTTTTGCAAGACTTCCTTTATGCACAGCACAGTCCAGGTCCCCAGCACTCCGTCCTGCATTGCCCAACTAGCTGAATTGACCTCCGACTTCGTAGGACCCTCTTTTGTTGTGCTGAGATGACTGCCATCCTCAGATTTCTTGAACACCTGTTCAGGTACTTCTGCGGGTGCTGCCTGCTTTTGCATGGGTTCTCTCTATTGCTGAGTGCCCCCTCTGTCTCCTCCTCCAAGGGGCGACCTCCTGGTCCTTCCTGGGCCCTGGCAGCACCCAAAACCTTTAACCGTGACTCTTGCAGCTAGCAAGGCTTGTTTGTGGTCTTTCTGCGTGGAAACAACTCTGCATCCTCCGGCACGCCGTGGGACATCTTCTGACCAAAGGAGAAGTTCCTGGCACCTTCAGTTGTTGCAGAATCTTCAGCTTCTTCCACCTGGAGGCAGCCCTTTTGCACCTTCATCAGGGGTTTAGTGGGCTCCTGCCCCCCCTGGACACTTGCGTAACTCTTGGACTTGGTCCCATTCCTTTGCAGGTCCTCAGGTCCAGGAATCCATCTTCAGTGCTTTGCAGTCAATTGTTGTCCTTGCAGAATCCCCTATCTCGACTTTACTGTCTTTCTGGGGTAGTAGGGTAACTTTACTCCTACATTTCAGGTCTTGGGGTGGGGTATCTTGGACACCCTTAGTGTTTTCTTACACTCCCAGTGACCCTCTACACACTACACTAGGCCTGGGGTCCATTCGTGGTTCGCATTCCACTTTTGGAGTATATGGTTTATGTTGCCCCTATGCCTATGTTCTCCTATTGCATTCTATTGTGTCCTACAGTGTTTGCACCACTTTTCTAAGTGTTTTACTTACCGGATTTTGGTTTGTGTGTATATTTTGTGTATTTTACTTACCTCCTAAGGGAGTATATCTTCTGGGATACTTTTGGCATATTGTCACCAAAATAAAGTACCATTATTTTTAGTAACTCTGAGAATTGTGTTTCTTATGATATAGTGCTATATGATATAAGTGGTATAGTAGGAGCTTTGCATGTCTCCTAGTTCAGCCTAAGCTGCTCTGCTATAGCTACCTCTATCAGCCTAAGCTGCTAGAACACTACTAATCTACTAATATGGGATAACTGGACCTGGCACAAGGTGTAAGTACCATCAGGTACCCACTATAAGCCAGTCCAGCCTCCTACATTGGTGGTGCAGCGGTGGGATAAGTACTTGTAACTGCTTTACCACTTTGTCATTGGTGCTTTTCATAAGAAAAACATATACTAAATACTTCAGAATATACACAGTAGCCTAAACAGTTTTATTTTCCTTCTCTAAAACTTTCTAAAAAGTTTCTGAAAACGTTTTTCTCTGTTCTTTAAAAAGTCCCAAAAACATGTTTCTATCATGTCTGCAGTAGAGCTTACTCCCACAGTTGTCCAGGCAACAAATGGTAATCTAAACTTTAAAAGTTTGAGGGGTCTCTACATAGAAAGAGGTTTAGCAATTGGTAAGAATCCTGCAAAAGATCTTCTACTTAGCCTTCTCCTAGAAAGTGACCAGAACCAGTCTGGCCCATCCCAGGATCAGGAGGTAGAAGACTGGGGTATCCAGCCAGACTCAGAGGAGTCCCCTGAGGATGCTGGGGAGGGTTCTTCCAAGGACCTGTCAGCTAACAGACCACCTAGTGACACTGGTAGTGGGAGGGGGTCACACATTCGTAGGGCACCTTTCACTCCTAAAGGCCAGGTTACTAGGGTCCAGTCAGTTAGGGACAGGTCCAACTCTGCCAATTCCCACATTTCTTCTGTGTCTCAGAAGTCCCAAGCCTCCCACCCTGAGGATTACTTAATGAAAGGGAACTCAGAAAGCTGAGGTTGGAAGAGGCCAGGCTGAAGCTTAAACAGCAGCAGCTGGCCTCAGACAGGGATTGTCTGGATGTGGAAAGGGAAAGGCAGAGGTTGGGGTTAGTTCCCCATGGTGGCAGCAGCAGTGTTTTTGATAGCAATCCTGGTAGAGATCAAGATTCCAGAAACCTGCATAAGATAGTCCCCCCTTACAAGGAGGGGGATGACATTAACAAGTGGTTTGCTGCACTTGAGAGGGCCTGTATGGTACAGTTGGTCCCACAAAGGAAGTAGGCTGCTATCTTGTGGCTATCTTTCACTGGTAAGGGTAGGGATAGGCTCCTTACTGTCAGAGAAAGTGATGCTAACAATTACATAGTTTTGAAGGATGCACTCTTGGATGGATTTGGCTTAACCACTGAGCAACACAGGATTTAGTTCAGAGACACCAGAAAAGAGTCCTCTCTAGACTGGACAGACTTTGTAGACTGCTCAGTGAAGGCCTTGGAGGGTTGGTTACATGGCAGTAAGGTGACTGACTAGGAAAGCCTGTATAATCTAATCCTGGGAAAGCATATTTTGAACAATTGTGTGTCTGATTTGTTGCACTAATACTTGGTAGACTCAGATCTGACCTCTCCCCAGAATTGGGAAAGAAGGCAGACAAATGGGTCAGAACAAGAGTGAACAGAAGTCTTCTAACAAAGGTGGGGACAAAGATAAAAAACATTCTGAGTCTTCATCAGGCCCACAAAAAGCCTCCGGGGGTGGTGGGTCCAACTCCTCTTGTCACAATCAGAAAAAGCCATGGTGTTATTTATGTAAAGTAAAAAGCCATTGGGCAAGTGATGCCACTTGTCCAAAGAAAAAGACCAAGGCTCCCTCTACCAAAACCCCAACTGCAACCTCTAGTGCCCCTAATAAAGTGGTGGTGGGAAGGCTACTACAAATAGTCAATCCAAAGGTGTAGCTGGGCTCACCATTGGCAGTGTAGTTGGGGTTGGTCTTGTTAGGGAGACCACAGAGGCTGTTTTAGTCTCTGATGGTGACATTGACTTTTCCACCTTGGTTGTTTGTCCCCTTAATATGGGTAAGTACAATCAACTTCCCCTAATTAATGGTGTTGAGGTTGAGGTCTACAGGGACACAGTAGCCAGTGTAACTATGGTTATAGAGAAACTGGTTCACCCTGATCAACACCTACTTGGTCAGCAGTACCAAGTGACTGATGCTCACAATAACACACTGAGCCATCCCATGGCTGTTGTGAATCTCAACTGGGGGGCGGGCGTGTTACTGGTCCAAAGAAAGTTGTGGTAGCCACTGAATTACCTGTAGATTGTTACTAGGCAATGATTTGGAGACATCAGCTTGGGCTGAAGTGGAGTTGGAGGCTCATGCAGCAATGCTGGGCATTCCTGGACATATTTTTGCTTTGACAAGGGCTCAGGCCAAAAAGCCAAAAGGACAGGGAAACTTGGATCCTGAAACAATGGACCAAGTACCCCCAAAAGCTAGGGGTAGAAACGGTAAATCCTTGCCCACTATCCCTCCCTCACCAGAAGATTCCCCTTTTGAGGAAGAGGAATCCTCTCCCTGTGCAGAACCTACACCAGACAAGCTGGCAGCAGACACTGCTGAGCTTTTGGGTGCAGGGGGGCCTGCTAGGGAAGAGCTGAGTGTGGCACAGCAGACCTGTCCCACATTAGAGGGTTTGAGACAGCAAGCTGTCCAACAGCAGAATGGGGATGTCAGTGATAGCCATAAGGGGTATTGGGAAGGCAACCTACTGTATACTGAGTCAAGGGAACCTAAACCTGGAGCTGCCAGGAGACTGGTCATGCCTTTGCAATACAGAGAGTTTCTTCTTACCTTGGCACATGACATTCATTTGGCTGGGCATTTAGGCCAAAGTAAAACTTGGGACAGACTTGTTCCCTTGTTTTACTGGCCTCATATGTCAGAGGACACTAAAGAGTTTTGTCGCTCTTGTGTGACCTGCGAAGCCAGTGGCAAGACCGGTGGCACTCCAAAGGCCCCCTTAATTCTACTTCCTGTGGTTGGGGTGCCCTTTGAAAGGGTAGGGGTTGACATAGTTGGCCCCCTTGACCCTCCAACAACTTCAGGTAATAGGTTTATCCTGGAGGTAGTGGACCATGCCACTAGGTACCCTGAAACTATCCCCTTAAGGACCACTACAGTTCCTGCAGTGGCAAAGGCCCTCCTGGCAATCTTTTCCAGAGTGGGCTTCCCTAAGGAAGTGGTGTCAGGCAGAGGTAGTAACTTCATTTCTGCATACCTCGAAGCAATGTGGAAGGAGTGTGGTGTAAGATACAAGTTCACTACTCCTTATCATCCACAAACAAATGGTCTGGTTGAGAGGTTTAATAAAACTCTCAAAGGTATGATAATGGGACTCCCTGAAAAGCTCAGAAGGAAATGGGATGCCCTGTTGCCTTGCCTCCTTTTTGCCTAAAGGGAGGTACCCCAAAAAGGAGTGGGCTTTAGCCCCTTTGAACTCCTCTTTGGGCACCCTGTGAGAGGCCCCCTTGCACTTGTTAAGGAGGGTTGGGAACAACCTTTAAAAGCTCCTAAACAGGACATTGTGGATTATGTAGTTGGCCTAAGATCAAGAATAGCTGAGTACATGAAAAAGGCCACTAAAAACTTTCAGACCAGCCAGGAGCTGCAAAAGCAATGGCATGACCAGAAGGCTGTCCTGACCCAGTACCACCAAGGACAGAAGGTGTGGGTATTGGAGCCTGTGGCCCCAAGAGCACTCCAGGACAAATTAATTGGACCCCATCTAATTGCTGAGAAAAAGGGTGAGGTTACCTACTTGGTAGACCTGGGCACTACCAGGAGTCCCCTTAGGGTGCTCCATGTCAACCGCCTAAAACCCTACAATGACAGGGCTGATCTCACCCTGTACATGGCAACTGATGAGGGACAGTAAGAAGAGAGTGACCCTATCCCTGATCTCTTCTCCACCTCTGAAGCTGATGGCTTAGTGGAGGGAGTAGTACTTACAGATTGCCTTACTGCAGAAGGACAACTGTGTAAATCTCTTAAGTCAGTTTTCTGAACTCTTCTCACTGATACCAGGTACCACTACTTGGTGTGAGCATACAATGAATACTGGAGACAGTTTACCTGCAAAAGTAAGATTTATAGGCAGCCTGACCATGTCAGGGACTGCATTAAACAAGAGGCTCAGAAAATGTTAGACTTAGAAGTGATTGAGCCTTCAAAAAGCCCATGGGATAGCCCAGTGGTACTTGTCCCAAAACCTCACAGTAAGGATGGTAAAAGAGAGATGAAGTTTTGTGTGGACTATAGTGGGCTCAACCAAGTAACCAAGACAGATGCTCACCCTATACCAGGGCAGATGAGCTGATAGATACACTGGCTTCTGCCAAGTATCTAATCTGCATGATGCAAAGGATGTCCCACATGGAGATGTTGGATGCAGGCGAGTTGTAGCGCTGGATTAGTCCAACAAGCCTTGGTTCAAGCAATGTCGCAGATTGTGTCAAAATGGCGCTGCCTGGACCCAGGAGGGACCTGGGGGCCTCAACTCAGACTGAGGAGGCAGAGGGGGCTCCCAACACTGGAGGGAACCCACAGATGACCAGGCAGCACCCACAGAGGTCCCAGGACATGGGGACAAAGACGGTGCAAATTCCGGTTGCTGCAGCACTACAAAAGAAGGTCCCACGCCGCTGGAAAACAACTCAGCGAGTTGAGCGTAACAGGATAGAGTGCTGGGGACCTGGGGCAGGCTGTGCATGAAGGATTCTTGCAAATAGTGCACAGAGGCCTCAGGAGATGAAGATGACGTGGTGCACAGGGGTACTGTCGCAAACAGGGAAGGCAAGCTCTTACCTCCTCCAAATTTGGACAGTTGGACCTTAGGACAGTCTGTGTCAAAGGGGTCCTCCACCTGTGTTCCAAGGAGCACGCTCGTCATCAGGAGAGGAGTCCCAGAGAACTTGTTGTCGTCTTAGAAGGTGCCTGCTGGAGCAGGAAAGTGACTCTGTCACTCCACGGGAGATTTCTTTGGTCCTTCTGGTGAAGGGTGAAGACAGGGAGGCCCCAGAGTGTGCACACCATGGAAACTGTTGCAGTTGCTGGCTGGAGCTGAAGTTGTAGAGTCGCAGTAGCCTTTCTGGATACTTTGTTGCCGTTACAGCGGTTCCTGGAGCAGTCTGCGGTTGATCCAAGGTCAGAGGATGAAGCAGGAGTTGCAGAAGATTCCTGGTGGAAACTTGCAAGCCAAATCTGAAGAGGAACCCACAGGAGAGACCCTTAGTAGCCCTGAGATGGGGATTGGCTACCTACCCAGGAATGCACCTATCAGGAGGGGTCTCTGACTTCACCTGTTGCCACTGGCCACTCAGAGATCTCCAGAGTGTCCCCACACCTTGGAAAACAAGATGGCTAAAGCAATGGACACAATGCAGGAGCTCTGGGCACCACCCCTGGAGTGGTGATTGACAGGGGAGTGGTCACTCACCTTTCCTTTGTCCAGTTTCGTGCCAAGCAGGGGACAAGGGGTCCCTGAACTGGTGTAGACTGGTTTATGCAAGGAGGGCACCATCTGTGCCCTTCAAAGCATTTTCAGAGGCTGGGGGAGGCTACCTCTCCCCAGCCTGTAACATCTATTTCTATCTCTGCTCTCAGAGGAAATGCTTTGTTCTGCCTTCCTGGTACTGGGCTGCTCAGACCCCAGGAGTGCAGAACCCTGTCTGTGAGGTGCCAGCAGCTATAGCTGTAGTGCAAGCCTCAGATAGCTGGTTTGGCAGTACTGGGGGTCCATGCTGGAGCCCCCAGGATGCATGTAATTGGCTCCCCAATCCCAGATTTGGAATGGGGGGACAATTCCATGATCTTAGACATGTTCCATGGCCTTATTCGGAGTTACCATTGTGAAGCTACATATAGGTATTGACCTATATGTAGGGCACGTGTGTAATGGCGTCCCCGCACTCACAAAGTCCCAGGAAATGGCCCTGAACTATGTGGGGGCACCTTTGCTAGGGCAAGGGTGCCCTCACACTTAGTAACTTTGCACCTAACCTTCAGCAAGTGAAGGTTAGACATATAGGTGACTTATAAGTTACTTAAGTGCAGTGAAAATGGCTGTGAAATAGTGTGTGCACTATTTCACACAGGCTGCAATGGCAGGCCTGTGCAAGGGTTTGTCTGAGCTCCCTATGGGTGGCAAAAGAAATGCTGCAGCCCATATGGATCTCCGGGAACCCCAATGCCCTGGGTACCTAGGTACTATATACTAGGGACTTATAAGGGGGTCCAGTGTGCCAATTGAAATTGGTAAAGGAAGTCACTAGCCTACAGTGACAAAGTTAAAAGCAGAGAGAGCATAAGCACTGAGGTTCTGATTAGCAGAGCCTCAGTGACACAGTCAAGCGCTATACAGACACACACATTAGGCCCTAAACTATGAGCACTGGGGTCCTGACCAGCAGGATCCCAGTGAGACAGGCAAAAACATACTGACATATAGGTAAAAATGGGGGTAACATGCCAAGGAAGATGGTACTTTCCTACAGCAGTATTTCATTATCATGTAAACATGTAAAATACCCCAGTATATGTCTTACGTTTTAAATACACTGCACCTTGCCCATGGGGCTGCCTTGTACCTACCTTGGGGGCACCTTACATGTAGTAAAAGGGAAGGTTTGGGCCTGGCAAGTGGGTGCACTTGCCAGGTTGAAATGGCAGTTTAAAACTTCACACACAGACACTGCAGTAGCAGGTCTGAAACATGTTTACAGGGCTACTCATGTGGGTGGCACAATCAGTGCTGCAGGCCCAATAGTAGCATTTGATTTACAGGTCCTGGGCACACATGTTGCACTATACTAGGGACTTACGGGTAAAACAACTATGCCAGTCATGGATAAACCAATCATCAGGTCAATTTAGACAGAGACCACTTGCACTTTAGCACTGGTCAGCAGTGGTAAAGTGCTCAGAGTCCAAAAGCCGGCAAAAACTAAATTTAGCACATAGTCGAAAACATATATTTATTTTAGTTAATTAATTTGTGTTCATATAATATCCTTTCAGAATATGTAATATTAATTTCAATATATATTGTTAATTTTAAAGCAAATCAACATCGATTTAAGGCAAGCCATATTTAAACAGTGAGCATTTTAATTTACACATGGCTTCTGTTCATTTCGATATGTGCTTTATTCATTTCAAAGCATGCTATATTTATCTCATATAGCTTCATATCCATTTCAATAAGTGTCATATTAATTTTAATGAATGTCATATTAATTTTGATATGGGTCAAATCAACTTAATCAGATATCATATTCATTTGACAATGGTTCATATAAATCTTAACGTGTCATATTGCTTTAAATGAATGGCATATTCGTGTCAGTGGATGTCATATTCATCTTAACACCTGACATTATAATTTTAATATGGGTCATATCCATTTCAACATAGGCCAAATTCATTTCAATATATGCAATATTCATGTTGCTGTGTATCATATTGATTTCAAAGCACAACATTCATTTTGACAAGTTTCATTTTAATGTCAGCATGGGTCATATTCAGTTTAAGGCATGTTGAATTAATTTCAAAAGGGCTCATATTCATTTCATGTCATATTCATCTTAGCATGTGTTATATTCCTTTCAATAGATGTCTCATTCATATTAACGCATGATATTGATTTTAACATGACTCATACCAATTGCAACACATATTATAATCATGTCAATGTGTATCATATTACTTTCAATACAAACCATATTTTTTTTTTTTTATAAATGTAATGTTTATTGCACATTATATTCCTTTCAGAATAAAACATTTTCATTTCAGTACCTTATATTCATTTCAAGCTGTCATATTCATTCCAATGTGGGTCATATTCCTCTTGGCATATGTGAATCATTACAAGAAATGTCTCATTCTTTTTGACAAATATTGTATGTGTTTCAGTGATTGCTTTATTATTTACAGTGAGGGCCATATTTATTTCAGTATGATTGATATATATTTCAGTATATCTCTTATTCAATTCTGAGTGTGAGTTATTCATAATAATCACTAAGTAGCATATTCACTTTGCCTGGTTTCATACTTGTTTTGGTTCAAGTCAGATTCACTCTGCCAGGTATCATATTTATTTTGACACATAGCACATTCACTCTGGTGTATGTCATATTCATTTTGCAACACGCTATGCATTCCAGGAGGTGTCCTATATAGGGAGCTGTAATTTTGACATGAACGGCTTCCCGTAGCTCTGAGGTTCTTGAACCTCTCTCATGGGAAATTCTATTATAGCTTTTATGCTTTCATCTATCGAACCTTGAACTCTTTATTAGTTTTGCTGATACTACCTTTCACTTTATTTATTTTAAAATAGGGATAATCCTGATGGAGCACTCTTCATGCTTTGTCCTTTAATTGTATTGAGAATGTCATGATTTGCTAATGTGGAATTTAACTTAAATAGTTTGATACTATACCAACAATCTCATTATTGACTTCTACCCATTTGAATGATAATTAAAATGTTGATCACCTGTTGAGTATATTGCAGCTGTATCTAATTTCTTCTTATTTTTAAGGTCCCACCACTTGGGCTCAGTGGGTGTGAGAACATCATGTTTCTGAGTATATCAATCCTTTAACTAGTGGAATTCCCTATAGATGCTGCTCCACCACAGTTGGTAGTGAGAGGACAGTTTTAGGTAAAGGAAAGGAAGAGCTATAAAAATTAAAAAGTCACCAAGATAGATAAATGCCCATGTACAATGTACAAAAAACCTCAGGCTGAAGTTTAATGGAGTGCGGTTTTCTGAGGTGGTTGCGGATTTTGAGGCCTGAGTGTCGAAATTGATTGTTGATTATTTATCATTGTGGTTTTGTTCAGAGGATCTGCATTTTGAGGTATGCATGCTGAGAATATTATGAAAGCTTATGAAGCTGTGTTGATGAATTTATGTATTGCTAATGCTTCCTGTCAACATCAGGACAGTGCGCGCTCTACTGGTGACAAAAATGCAAAAACCCAGTCTTTATGCAAGAGCATAATTCATTCATTGTGTTTGTATGCAGAATGTTAACCTTTTGCATTGCAGATTTTAACCTTGAAAAACACTATTATTAATGTTTGCAATAACTGTTCATTTGCAAGGCATTTGTTGCAGGCTTACTGAGTGTGTTAGGGTGTGGTCCCTTTCTAGGACCTTCTAGAAGCTTTCCCTGCAGCATGACTGGGTGTGGTTTGTGGGCTGGGCTTGACTCTATATAAGGGAGCCAGCCCAGCTCCACGTGCTCACTATTCAGAGATCCCGGTGCAGAGCAGCAGCAACTTCTTGAGCTCCTGTTCCGGAGGCCTACCTTGCTATTCCAGGCCTGCCCTCATTATATTGGTGATCCTTGAACAGGGTGGTGAGGCGGAGGTCGGGCTGGGCCCCCGGCCCCTGTTCTCAAAGACATTTGAGTTGTGGGCCTACTTGTGAAACTCTCTGTGTGCGTGAGTGTGATTTCATAGCATTTGCAGAGTGCGTGATTCATTTCTGACATGTAACCCTTGGCATTCAGATCGTCAACAGTGTGCGCAATCATTTCATGGCATTTGTATATTCTTGTCCGAATCGGCAGAGTGCACGATTCATTTCTGATATGTAACCATTGGCATTCAGATCGGCAACAGTGTGTGCGATCATTTAATGGCATTTCCATATTCTTGTCCGAATCGTTAGAGTGCGCGATTCATTTCTAACATGTAATCCTTGGCATTCAGATAGGCAACCGTGTGCACGATCATTTCATGGCCTTTGCATATTCTTGTTCGAATCGGCAACAGTGTGCGCGATTCAACCCTGGCATAAAACTCTTGGCTTTTGGATTGGCAGTGTGCGCGATCATTTCCTGACATTTGCATTGTGTATTTCGAATCGGCAGCAGTGTGCGCGATTCAACTCTGGCATAAAACTCTTGGCTTTTGGATCGGCAGTGTGCGCGATCATTTCCTGACATTGGCATCGTGTATTTCGAATCGGCAGCAGTGTGCACGATTCAACCCTGGCATAAAACTCTTGGCTTTTGGATCGGCAATGTGCACAATCATTTCCTGACATTGGCATCATGTATTTCGAATCGGCAGCAGTGTGCGCGATTCACTCTCTGGCATAAAACTCTTGGCTTTTAGATCGGCAGTGTGCGCAATCATTTCATGACATTTAAAACTGTGCCGTGTGCCGTGTTTGTTGAGGTGCACACAGTTATCCTGAGCTTTTGGATTTCTTTGAAACGCTTAATTCAAAGTGCGACATTCTTTGTGCATATTAATGCCCATATTTATACTTTTTGACGCAAACCTGTACCGGCGCAGTTTTGTGTCAAAAATATTACCGCCGGCTAACGCCATTTCGGTGCGCTGTGCGGGCGTCAAATTTATACTTTGACGCCCGGCAGCGCAAACCACAGGTGTAAGTCATTTTTTTTTACGCACACTGCTGCGTCAAGTCGTAAAGCAAAACGACGTTCACGCGGCGGAAATGACTGTGGGTCGATTTACGACCCCGCGCACGGATATGCGGCGTTTTTTGACGCAATAGCATCAAAATTCCCTGCAAACACAGCCATTTCAGCAGAGGAGAGCCAAAATGGATCCCAGATGCCTGTACAGACTCCAGGAAGATGACAACAGACCAGGAACCAGCCAGGCGGACCCACACAAGACCCAGGACAGTTTTAAGAAGAAAAGAAAGTGTTGCTTCAGTGCAGAGGAACAGGAAATTCTGGTTAAAGAGGTGACAGAACACCAGCACCAACTGTTTCTCACCTCAAAGTTGCCAATCAGTAGGAGAGAGGCAATATGGCAACAAATTGTTGACAAGATTAACAGTGTGGCAGAAGTACGCAGAACAGTCATCGAGTGCAAGAAACGCTGGCATGACTGCAAGCGCAGGACCAAGGAAAAGATGGCCAGGAACAGGAAAGCAGCACTGCAGACTGGAGGTGGGAGTCCAGCACACCAGGATGCCCTGGACCACATGGAGGAGATGGTCGCAGCCGTAATCCCTGAGGAGATCGTCACAGGGATTCAAGGACAGGACAGCGCAGACTACCAGGAGACAACGCACATGCAGGGTAAGTCGCATGGGGAATTAAAATGCACTAATGTCAACTGTAAGTGGGGGGATACCAACCACAAAATGCATGGAAGTCATCATATACATGCAGTGGCATGGGTAAAGGGCTATGGCATGGGGGCATGGCCTCTACAGAGAGAAGCTGGGGCACACCATATGTCAACACCAGGGCAGTGCGCGCTCTATTGGCGACTAGAATGCAAAAACCCAGCACTCTCAAAACAACGTAATTTGTGCATTGTGCTGATATGTTGTTGTTTAACCTTTTGCATTGCAGAGTTTAATCCTGAAGACTTATTTTTAATGTGTTTACAAATACTGTTCATTTGCAACGTATTGCTGCAGGCTTTCAGAGTGTGTTAGGGTGTGGTCCCTTTCCAGGGCCTTCCAGAGACTTTCCCTGCTGCATGCCTGGGTGTGGTTGTGGGCTGGGCCAAGACTCTATAAAAGGGAGCCAGCCCAGCTCCAAGTGCTCACTATTCAGAGGTCCCAATGCAGAGCAGCAGCTACTTCCTGAGCTCCTGTCCCGGTAGCCTATTTGATCTTCCAGGCCTCTGCCCTTCATTCTTCATTGGTGATCCTTGTTCTGGGCGGTAAGACGGTGGTTGGGCTGACCTCCCGACGCCGTATTTGAGAACTTTCATATTCTTGGCCTAATTCTTTAATGATTAACAGATTACTTTGCGCGCTACCATTTCCTGACATTTGCATGGTGGCTTGCGAATCGGCAAGACGCGCGATTCGTTTCATGCTGATTTGATCTTGTTATTCATTGCGCGCTACCATTTCTTGACATTTGCATGGTGGCTTGCGAATCGGCAAGACGAGTGATTCATTTCATGATGATTTGACTTTGTTATTCATTGTGCGCTACCATTTCTTGACATTTGCATGGTGGCTTAAGAATCAGCAAGACGCGCGATTCGTTTTATGGTGTTTTAACTTTGTTGTTCATTGCGCGCTACCATTTCTTGACATTTACATGGTGGCTTAAGAATCGGCAAAAGACGCGCAATTAGTTTCATTGTACTTTGATCTTGTTATTCATTGTGAGCTGTTATTTCTTGGCATTTACATTGTGGTTTACGAATCGGCAAGACGCGCGATTCGTTCAATGATGATTTGACTTTGATATTCATTGCGTACTAACATTTCTTGGCATTTTACATGGTGACACTCGAATCGGCAAGACGCACGATTCTCTCCTCAAGTTTAATTCATGTTGTTTATTGTATGCCACTATTCTAAGATATTTATCATGTAATATTCGAGTTGACAAGTTATGTGATTTGTTTTCCTGAATCCATATTGTGTTATTCATGGTGCACAATCCTTTTATGGTGTTTCCTTTATATATATATATATATATATAAATCTACAATATGCGCAATTTGTGTTGAAACATTTTAAGAGTACACAGAAGATCAGAGTTTCTAGATGCAATATTGTATGGTCCTAGTATGCATTCTCAAAAAAGGATTTATATGACTGGTTTAAAATTTAGTCAGAATGTTTTTTTCTGATTCTCATGTAAAGGAAAGTACTTAAATAAGAAAGTTTTCATTTAATCCATCTTGATTCCCTTACAGGTATCCGACCATCTTGAAACTTAGTAATTTTAAACTTAATTCTTAGATTGTTCATGTTTTCAGAATGACTATGCTTAGAATCATAGTCTAGTATTGATTTCAGGAGATATCATTTTCATATTGTGTGTTCTAACCTTTTTTCTTACTACAGGTCTCCTTCCGAGCTGTTTCCCTTCCTAATCCCCTCTTCCCTTCTTGAACTCTCTTAGCCTCTGTGATATATCTATCAGAGTCTTGGAGCTGTTCAGCGGTGGACGTGTTGGGAACGTGCGCAGACCCCGAGGATCTGGTGACTCTGACACCATAACACTACACCAACAACAGTCCCATGGAGGCATGCTGCTATGCCAACGATGGAGCAAAGGTAAAGGCACGCCAGAATGGAAGGGCACAACGTCAAACTGACATCCCGGCACACATCAGCCACTATACCCCCTACATTAACTAGGGCCCAATTAACAACCTCTAGCAATACCGACAACTGGAATGTAACAGTGACAACAGTTGCCACTACCACCTCTGCTCTGTGTGCAGCTCAAGTTGCCAATGGCAGTAACGTCCCCATGGATCATACACACCTAAATTAGTGGGTTGGGGATGACAACTTTAACAATCTCCTTAAACAAGACAAAGGTTCCAGTCCTGTCAAATGTGAATGCCCATAGTTGCCGCAAACATCAGCCAATGTAATCAACAGTAGGAGCTACACAGCACTAAGGACACACCCATGCTGCATATGCCAGGGTCCATCCTGTGCCTGGGTCACAATGCAACATCCCAAATGTCATACTGCTCAGACAACAGCATTGAGGGGGAGGACACATATAACTGGTCACTGACATTCACCTGCACAGTCAGAGGAGGAAATAGGACACTGCTACGACTATCAGGGCAATCCAATGTTCCACACATTCCCCAACATCAGCTGTACACATTACCAATGCTAACATCCATATCGTGCCATAACAATGCTATGCATAGGATACGCTACATGTCAACTACATATAAGTGGATGTGAAAGATCAGAGACTGGTGCAGGTCCAGATTGTTAAGTGTACTGCTAGTGCCATCAGAACACCCACAGCCAGTGAAAGGCCTCACCATTAGAATGGATGTAGACGGAGGGTTGAGTAGGACAAGAAGGTGGCAATTCATTATTTGGCCTAAAACAACACTAGAGGAGATGATGCAGACAAGTCCAATAACTTAATACAAGACATGTGACATGCAGGTGGGCCATAGGCCTGGGAGAATGCCCATCTGAAAGACTGGAGCAATGAACAGGAAACAAGATCACAATGTGAAAACATCACAAGGCAGGCATGCCACAACACAGACACACTAATTGTACCCTATTTCATTGCAGAGGATGATGGATCTCCTGCGGATATGCCTGTCCAGGAATACCCTGATGACATGGATGACGAGCTGACAAACATCAGTCACCAGAACCTCCAAGATGTCCTTGGAACCCTCGAGACCCCACCTTCTGTCACAAGGAGGAGCTCAGAACAAGCAGCCATCACAGAGGACCCACCGACAACACCAATTGTAAGACCTGCCAGCTCCAATACAGCTGAGGACTCAGACGACACAGGCACCAGCTTTTAGAGACCTGTAGTCGGAGTACAGCAGGAGCTGGCCAAGGAGGTGGGGATGCAAACTATAGCAACCAGCCTAGAGGGGGTGCGTTCGTGCATGATGTCATCTGCAGATCAGGCAGCAGCCATGCAAGCCCTAACATCCATCCTCCAAGGACTACAACAAACTGTCAAGGAATTCACCACTGCAGTAAGGGAGTTGCCACAAAACCTTGCACCACAAATCTTCCACTGCATGCATGAATGCAATCATGACCCCCTCAGGGCCGACCTGGCTGCCTACCATCGTGATGTGGCTGCTATTCTTAAGAATCAGCAGATCCTCCTTGCAGCAGTACTGCCCTTAAGACCTTCACAGGTAGCAGCAACCGGGACGTCTGACTCCACGTCTATAGCACTACAGCACTTTTCAATAAATCGCACTTCCACAAACACTTTGTCTCTGTGTAATGTGACACATCAACTGTGCAGTATATCACTGAAATTTGCCTCCTGTCGAATAACATAGCTTGTCAATACAACTGTCCTGAAATAATGTAGTCTGCTAACTATGCACAGTGGCCTGGATTGCACCATACTCTGCCCTTCCTGAGTCTAATATCTGATGAAAAGAGAAACGATACACCATAATGCTGTGTTGGACAGAATAATGCTTCCTCAAGGGATATCTAAGCCATGAAATAGTGGCAGCAAAATGTTGCCACCATGCAATACTAACACATATAACATTGCATACAAATCTAAGCAAACAGTCAACAAACTGCATGAATGAAGGTGTCTGAGTGTACATACAAATAAGTAATCATGTTGAACAAATGATGTCTGTGAGTCATGAACACAATACTACAAGAGTGCTTACAACCACTCACCTTATAAGGGTTTCCTTGAACATCACACTGCAGTCAGACATAAAACAGTTTCCCCAATACCAAATCTGGAAGCACTGTTTGTGACTTTGAAAACATACGTAATGAAAAAAAGACGTTGGGATCCATAGTAACTGTGATTGGTGGTTGCAATGAATGGTGGACTCTTTGCAAGGTAGCTCTGGGGTAGCTGCCAATCTTACAGCTCAGTTGGGATTTGTTCGTAGCATAGGACATAAATGTAATAGAACAAAATTCATGTACACTTATGCCAAGGCCCTGATCAACAAGCATTTAACACATACTGTAAAGGGTTCACTACATATTTATTAAACGTTAATAACAGAAGAGGAAACTCGGGGAAAAGTCTTACCTACCCTAATCTACCCTAACTACTCATTACCCACAACTGTCCCTATCTGACCTAAGCTAAACTTACTTATCACATGTAACGAAACGTTCTAAACATCAACCCCTCACCCCCCTTATGAGACAGGACACATGGAGGACATCAGATACTAACCTAAACACATACTATCCTATACTAAACAAATATATATTTTTTTGTATTTTTTGTTTATAAAAAAAATGTTTTTTTTTCTAAACACACAAGAACCCCAACATAGCCCCCCACCCACCCATCCACACACTCAAAAAGAAAAAATAGAAATAATCAGGGGTAGCGCGTCAAGAGGTGTGTCCAGGGGCAGGAGCCCTTTATATTTCCAACAGCGCTCCCGCCGTCACGGGTAGCGCGTCAAGAGGTGTGTCCAGGGGCAGGAGCCCTTTATATTTCCAACAGCGCTCCCGCCGTCGCGGGTAGCGCGTCAAGAGGTGTGTCCAGGGGCAGGAGCCCTTTATATTTCCAACAGCGCTCCCGCCGCGAGGGACGCGCGCGGGCGGCGCCCGGGCAAAGCCCGGGCCAAGGGCGGGCCCGTCCTTGCCCGTCATTGCCAGGAAGAGGCAGGGCAGGGCCACCCCCCTGACATTTACATAAAGACGCTCGATTTAGGCAGCTCATAAGCATACGGCTGCCTGAAGGTACTGTGCCAATAACTATTCCTAAAAAAAGGTCTTTTTATAGAGGACCTTAGGTCGGAAGTCTTCCTTTACCAGTGAAGTGCTAATATCTGCTAGATCTGGAGTGGGGATGGGCCGGGTCACTGCCTCTTTATTTTACCGTAAGAAGTTTGCTTGTATTTATTAGTGCAAAATCTTTACTTAACACTTGTCATAAGAGAAGTTAATATTTATTATCTAGGTTTACTAGACCTACTTTTATTCTCTTCCATAAATACATATTGTGGTCTGGTTCCATAGAGCCGAAGCATTATACAGGTGGCTCAAGACATGGGAAAACGTAAGGCATCAGAACCCCCAAGGGGGAAGGAGAAATCCATTAAAAAACTCAGGAATGCGGGCGAGAATTGCACTATAGCCGAAATTGATGACCTTATCGAGGAGGTAGAGTCACTACTATGTAGTAGGACCACTATCCGGGAGGGACCGGATAAAAAGATTACCTCTTACTACGCAAAGAAAGTTGAATCAGAGGATAAAGTGATAGAGATTATTAACCAGCAAGAGAGGGAGGTTTCTTCCGATATTAGGACCGGCAGCCCTAAGGATGCCACAACTCGACCTATACACCCATGCACTATAGATAGTACTAGGAAGAAGGGCCATATGCAGGAGTGTGAAGTTGTGTGTTCCAATAAATATGCAGTCTTGGCAGAACTCAATAGTAATAAAGCACAGAATGCACAAGAGGGGGAATTGGTGGATGAGCTATATCCAACTATTCCAATTGTACAGTTAGCTAGAGAGAGGACCTCTCCACTCAATCTAGAACCAGTGAATCCTCTTAAACACAATACAAGAACTATAGCAGACCTCTATGGCCTACTCTCTGGATTAATCCAGGAAGTTAAGGACTTGAAACTTTAAGTAAGAACCTTATCAGATATTGTGGAAAAGGAGGGAGGAGCTCAGTGCGAAAAGGAGACCCCCCTTATATCATTTCATCCACAAGGTAGATTCACACGTCTTCAAAATTTTAATACTAACCACAACCCTTCCCCAGCTATAGCTAAAATTTTACAGCAACCACAGGGATATATGAGAGGGGCAAACGGGGAAAATACTGGTTCACGCAACTACCCTAGAAGTAATACTAGTGTTCTATGCCAAGAAAGAGGGAATCCACGAAGAGAACCCTGTTTGGTAAAAGGGCCCCAAAAAGGAAATGTGGAACCTATTCAGAACCACTATCCCCAAGTATTTAATGATCGGAACCATTACACTACATGAAATCGACACTCTGAGGGGGATAGGTTTCCCATTAGGACCAATGTCGTTTATCTGTTAAATGTTCCAAAATTGGCCTTAAATAGCAGAGAAGACGAGGATTCCTTAAAGAATAAGCTTACACACTGGATTAGGGCCAAAAGACACTGTCTATCCATAATTCGTTCAGATATTAAGGGGGCAGAAAGAATCCCAGGAGAGATGGGGCAACATGACGTTATTACACTAACATTTAAGGATGGAAGATTAATCAGAGGCCTGATTGACATGGAACAGAGAACCCCTGCCCCCATAATCAATGCCATGAGGTTTAGTCCGGATCCATTCATTACCAAACCCCTAGTCCAGAGGCCTAAGTATAATGATAATGAGGGATTGCAAAAGAGAAATGGTGATTCCAACCTTGAAAGAGTAGATTGACTAATCCAGATAGATCAGGCACAAGTGGGACCAAATGGGGACCCAACAGTAGGTGAGCCCCATGAAGGGAATGATCTTCATGCTACAGTGGCAGGGAGTGTTGTGGAGTCTTTGCCCCGTAGGAAAGATTTGACAGCATACTTGAGCCCTACTTCTAACGTTACGACCCTAAACGGAAGGGGCCCTATCACTATGATCTCCTGGAATGTAGCAGGCTTAAAAAATAAGCTTATAGACCCCGAATGGCAGGACTATATTGATCAATACCATGTCTGTCTCTTTCAAGAGACTTGGCTTAAAGATCCGCCATATAAACTAGGATATAAAACCTACTTTATTAGTGCAACTTCAGCTGCCAGAGGGAGACCGTCTGGGGGGTTGGTTGTATGGGTGAAAATGTCAATAAATGTCGAGATATGTATGCAAGCCACAGAGTCAGAGGACATTTTATGGTTGGTAATGGGGAAAAAAAATATATATATATTCCACTTGTTCAATGTATATATAAGACCTAGAAGGACAAATTTGGAGTCGCCTGTAATAACTCTACTAGACGACCTGCTTAAAAAGATCCCAGTAGGAGAGACAATTATGATAGGGGGTGACCTTAATTGTAATTATGAACCTATAACTGGATTTGAACATTTAGCAGAAGAAGAAGATCGAATGAGAGCAATTCCTTATTTAACAATAGAAAAAACTGTTCCGGGCACAGTGGCCGCATTGCAACTTATGAGCCTTACATTAAAGCATGGACTGAGGGCATGTAATGGCAGAGTGGGTGAAGGAGGCCTTAATTTGGATACCTTCCAGAGAGGCAACTCAACCTCGAAAATAGACTACATTTTGCATAGTACATGGGGAAGATTAGTGTCCTTTAAAATAGATAAAAGAAGGGAAAGCGACCACTTCCCGCTAATAATTGAACTCAGGGCCCACCTCCTTGACTTGGATTTGGAATATATAGAACACGATAAGGTGGAGTTACAACCCATCCTCAGTAACAATAGAAGGGTTGTAAAATGGCCAGTAATACTAGGCAATCTGGATACTATGG
The DNA here is from genome assembly GCF_031143425.1 of Pleurodeles waltl. Lineage (NCBI taxonomy): Eukaryota > Metazoa > Chordata > Amphibia > Caudata > Salamandridae > Pleurodeles > Pleurodeles waltl. The sequence goes on from NC_090439.1 coordinate 728,131,060, forward strand.
CATATATTTATAATACATTTTCTGATCTCCTGGAGCCTTATGCAGAAAATAAACCTATTGATATCCCTATTACGGCCATCCACCAATCAATGAGTATTGCACTAAGACCCCTCCTGACCAAACAGCCACAGAACAAGCACAAAAAGGAGAAGGTGCAAACCACCCCAAGCAGTCCATGGTACACTATCAAATGTAGGGAGAGGAAAAGAGTGCTGATTGAGGCTCTAAAGCAAAAAAATCAATTAGCCATACAACAGGCAAGGGCCAGTTACAAGAAAAAACTGGCAACTGCCCAAAGCAACTGGGAGGATCAAAAATGGCAAGACCTGCTGGAAGCAGCAAAAAGCAATGACGCCAGGATTTTCTGGAAAATAGTTACCCATGGTAGTAAAGAGGGGTTATTTACTACAGATCATCATATAGATCCCAAAACATGGGTTAACTATTTTACACTCCTTTATTCTGATCCCCCCAGCTCCGATCTCTATCCTCCAAGACATAAAACCCTAGCTACTTGGGGCATCTTACCCAAGCTCAATTTAGTCTGGAGGAGACGGTGAATGCCATCGAAGCAATCAAGCCAGGAAAAGCCCCCGGTTTGGACAAGATCCCGGGGGATATGTTCAAACATAGTATAGAAATTTGGGCACCTTACCTAAATCTTTTAAGTAACGCTATAGCAAGGGGAGGTCTAGTGCCCGAGACATGGAAAGGGGCAGAAATAATCCCAGTCTTCAAAAAAGGATCCAGGGAAGACCCAGGGAACTATAGACCAATTAGCCTCATAGTTGTCATGCAAAAAATTTATGCTAGACAGCTGCTGAATAGAATTAGTAGCTGGATAGATGGAAACAGCATATTGACTATATACCAGGCAGGCTTTAGACAGCAGACGAGGACAGTCGATCAGGCCTTTAGGCTATTGACAATAATGTGGAAATATATTAGACTAAGGAAAGGCCACCTCTATATCGCGTTTGTGGATCTGCGCGCAGCCTTTGATTTGGTGCCAAGAGACTCCTTATGGGCAGCACTAGGGAAACAGGGTATGCCAGGGAACCTCCTGAGCCAGCTAGAGAGGTTGCATGAAAATACATTTGCAAAGGTTCGGTGGGGGCCAAAGGGAGAGTTGACAGACCCAATACCTATCAAGAGGGGGGTGAGACAGGGTTGTGTGCTTGCCCCAACCCTTTTTTCATTATATATTAATGATCTGGTTCATTATTTGAAACAAAGCAACCATGACTCACCAAGATTGAACGATGATCCAGTCCCCGCCCTCCTTTTTGCAGATGATAACATCTTATTATCTCAAACTCCCATGGGCTTGCAAACTCTATTAGATAAATTCAGTGAGTATTGCAGCTTGAAGGGATTAGAAATAAATACAAACAAGACTAAATACCTGACTGTTAACCCCCATAAAGCACTCAAGAGAAACACTCGGATTAGAGGGCAGGCATTGGAACGAGTAAAAAATGTCAACTATCTAGGGATACTGCTTGATGCCAAATTGTCATGGGCACCGCACGTCAATAAAGCTGCTATCTCCTTAGCTCATTGTTCCATGGCGATTAGCAAAAATTACAAATGTTCAAGGTCTAGTATTGTTTCACCAGTATTTGAGATCTATAGGTGCAAAGCACAGGCTGCTGCTTTATATGGTGCCGAACTCTGGGGATTTATAAATGTAACCCCAATGGTTACCCAGGAAAATAATTTTATGAGGGGGGTACTGGGTCTCCCTCCATCTACTCCACTGATACCTCTAACCTATGATATTAACATGAAACAAATTGGTAAATTGGCAGCCTTGAGGCCCTTGCTTTACTGGTGTAGACTTTGGACAACCCCTGAATTAATCCAATATAGGCAAGCACTAATTGAGATTATGAACCTGGACAAGGCCATCTCCCTCCCGTGGCTCCATTACATAAGGCAATGCTTTTACAATCTAGGGCTGAAATTTTATTGGGAAGAACCGCATACATTAACAAAACAATCGAAGATCCGACTAAAACAAGTATTTTGGAACTTCACCCTAAATAGCCCTCTCTACAGCAAGGATCTAGGTAGACTTACCTTAAGTTTCCTGGATATTAAACCATTACCGTATGCTGAGGAATGGATAGATACTATCCAACTTAAACAAGCAAAAGTTTTATTTATGAAGCTTCGATATGGGACTCTCCAGGTTAAGGCTTTTACTTCTAAATGGGGCCCCTTGAATGGGAGAAGACATGAGGTGACATGTGGGCTGTGTAATATGGAGACTCCTGAAACAACAGATCATGTTCTTTTAAACTGCAAAGCTTATGATAAACCAAGGAGGAAATGGATTCGACCTATTTGCAGGAACGTTGGAATCAGGAATTATAATGAAGCAGCAAGATTATTGAGATCTAGTACGATACCATATGTTGTTTTTGGTTTAAGCCGGTTTCTACTAGCAATTTCATTTATCAGAGCCAAGGCGGGCCTGAGGCTCTAGGGCCCGTATTTATACTCCGTTTGCGCCGAATTTGCGTCGTTTTTTTCGACGCAAATTCGGCGCAAAACTAACGCCATATTTATACTTTGGCGTTAGACGCGTCTAGCGCCAAAGTATTGGCAAAGAGCGTCATTTTTTAGCGTGAACGCCTTCCTTGCGTTAATGAGATGCAAGGAAGGCGTTCCCGTCTAAAAAAATGACGGCGACGCAAATGCGTCGTATTTATACTCCCGGGCAAAAATCACGCCCGGGAGGTGGCGGGTCAAAAAACCCCGCATTTGCGCCACATTTTAACGCCTGGGTCAGGGTAGGCGTTAAGGGGCCTGTGGGCTCAAAATGAGCCCACAGGTGCCCTCCCCTGCCCCCAGGGACCCCCCCTGCCACCCCTGCCCACCCCAGGAGGACACCCAAGGATGGAGGGACCCACCCCAGGGACATTCAGGTAAGTTCACGTAAGTATAATTTTTGTTATTTTTCAATTTTTTTGGGATGGCATAGGGGGGCCTTATTTGTGCCCCCCTACATGCCACTATGCCCAATGACCATGCCCAGGGGACAGAAGTCCCCTGGGCATGGCCATTGGGCAAGGGGGCATGACTCCTGTCTTTACTAAGACAGGAGTCATTTAAATGGCGTCTGGGCGTCGAAAAAATGGCGCTAATCGGGTTAAGACGATTTTTTAGCGTCAACCCGACTTGCGCCATTTTAAGACGCCCTAGCGCCATTTTCCCCCTACGCCGGCGCTGCCTGGTCTACGTGTTTTTTTTCCACGCACACCAGGCAGCGCCGGTCTGCTTGCGCCGGCTAACGCCATTCCATAAATACGGCGCCCGCATGGCGCTTCGGAATGGCGTTAGACGGCGCTAAATTTTTTGACGCTAAACTGCGTTAGCGCAGTTTAGCGTCAAAAAGTATAAATACGGGCCCAGGCGCTTTAACTCAGGCAAAACTCCCATAGTTAATCCATGGTCCCCAATTTGATAAATGGGAGACGCCTTTTGTAATCCAATGGTCTCTGGCTATACATCTAGCCAAGGATATATCTAGCCCAGGGGATATTGATAATGCTTGGGAAGAACTTGAATTATAATAGCATCTTGCCCCTTAGCATATGGTCCGTAGTCATTGGGAGGTTTTTTAAGCTACCTAGAATTCCCATTTGACACTTATGAAACTAGCTTATAGATCCAGTTATTTATTTATTTTTATTTTAAATAGTCCTCCCCTAGCTAAGCAAAATAAGTGCCTGATGGCATGGGAGGCAAATTTTAAGGGTTTTATAAAAATGCAATACTGTAATTGATTCTTATTTATTGCCTTTAAGACCAACATTGGCCATTATCCAGACAGTCTGTTTTTAGTAGTTAAGTGAATATTAATTATTGTTGGAATAACGTGCTTTTTGTATTACTTGATTGTATCCCTTTTTAAGGTTTCTAGCCGTATATAGGCATGTATGAAAGAAAGAAATTGTTGGGCATCAGGGATTGTCACTCAGTTCTTAAAATTAGCAAAATAAGTCCACATGTGATGGTGGTATGCCCACTGCCAAGATATCAGAGGCAATTTGGTATGATAGAGGCAAATGTCTTTCCAAAAAGCATGAATTCTATTTTTACAATGGTCACTATTTGTGCTTAATTATAGTTCTAGAGACTAAGTGAATTTTTATTGCCAGTACATAGTTATTGCCACTAATAATGAGATAACAATCCCAATCGTTTTTTGTACAAAGATTTGTATCTATAGTTATTTTATAATAGTTCTAGAGTGATTTGTACGGTGTTGTGTATTGTGTATTTTTATAGTGTTTTAATTGATCAATTGCTTATTTTTATAATATTCATATTCACAACTTGCCGATCTGTATTGTATGTCCTTGGGGGAGTCCTGGATTTGATTTTTTAATATCATGATGGGTTTGAGTTTATCGATCTTCTCAAACTGTTTTCGTTTTCGTTTCCTTCTAGAAATGTATGAATTTTGTCAGTATGCTTTTATGGTATTGTTTTGCCGAAATAAAGCTGAAATTGAAATTGAAATAATCAGGACCCCCCAACCACTAACACTTACTAAACTAACAGCCTACACTAACCTAACACTAAGCCCCCTAAGCCCACTAAGTAAAAGAACAAGGAAAGAGGAGGGAGGGGAGGGAATCATATCCATTAACAAAGTTTTGGGGTTGGCCATCCGGAGGGTCCGCTTAATGGACCGCACACGCCTGTTCATATGGCGAACATCCCTGCTCAGGTGACTAATTTTACGGAGGACACGGTCCATTTTGCGCTGCATGTCCTGAAGAGCTTCAGGGTCAATTGTAGCAGCTGGGGCGGTCTGGGTACCAGCTGAGGACGTGTGTGGGCATGTATTGTCAATGCCTGTGGGCTGCCCTGAAGGTGGTCCACTGCTAGGGCCTAGAGCACTTACAGACGTTGTTGGGACAACAGTCCCAGCTGTGGGTGGTGCCACCTGGGTGGAAGTGGGGGTCGTGCTGGTGGTGGCTGTGGTGGGCAAAGTAGGGCCACCCTGTGGGAAAGCCCTCCAGGCTCCGGAGGCACATTCGGTCCTGTATCTTCGGGCCATCCGTCTGTACACCGACTCTACCAGCAGGATATGCTGGTAACGCATTGCCCTCCTTTGGAACTCACGGACCTTGATGGATGTCATGTTAGCAGCTGTGAAGACAAAGGCAAAAAATTACATTAGGAACTGCATTGTGTGAAATGGCACAAGAAGTAAATCAGACAGTACATCTACTGTACTTGTAACAGCTCATGTCATCATACAGATCATTGAATGTTCCTGAGGAAGTACATGGCAGGCCAGCTTACAAAGGTCGTATCACACATAGCACATCCAAACCCTACAAGATGGGTAACAACTGGCATTAATTTGGCATCAGAGTTCTGACAGTTGTCAGCTAACAATCATGCAGCACATCCTCCGCCAATGCCAGGGCTACAAATGTCAGTGTACAGGATGGAAATCTAGGGCCACATGATCTGCAAGTTGTAAATAGACTTGCTAGTATAGTACTCATGTGCTATACCTTAGTGTGTATACTAGGTTCCGACCAAAGATTCACTGATTTTCATGTCTGTGTAACATACTTGTATCATCAGTCCTAGGTCCACTTTTCACAAACCCATGCCTGTGTTTGAGGTGGGGGGGTGGAGAAACAACTAACAATTTCAAACAACATGGACACCCAGGAAGCTTAGGAAAGCTGGACATGTGTTTGGCTCTACACACACACCACATGTAAGGTGTATCTACAAATAGGAGACAGCAAACCCTTGACCAATCCCAGCGCCACACATGTCTGGAAATGCAGACCTTTGTCCACATCATAAACTTCCAGTAAGGCATGACTTACAACAGACACAGAGTTGCAAGAACACCCCTGGCCATGATTTTCATGCATACCTAGGCCATTGCACTCAAGTGCCACATACTTGTAGCACTACATGTGGAGCTACATGCTGCTAGGAAGTTCACCCTTCAGTTTCATAAGTACATTAGTGAATAGGGAAGCAGAAGTCTGTGGGTAAGCATTTTGCAGCCCCATTCTGGGAGATTGTGGGTCTGACAGGCAGACTAAATCTGAGATTAGGTCCAGTGCTACTCTTCTTGATACAAGTGTTATCCACATGACTCACCCCAGTTCACATTGCGGGGCCTACAGGAATGACCTAGAATCCCTAGATAAGACAATAGGATAAGCATTGGCAAACTCCAAAATGCTGAGAAATGAAATCCCACTAACGGGACAAGACAAATGATGGGCCAGCGCATCACACCTTGCTATGTGTTCAACACACAGGAGTCCACCACACATCACCAGCAAACACAACACATAACAGACATATCAACACTTACTGGAGTTGTCGGGTCCTGAAAAATGAAGCCACCTCGCCCACAGTGTAGGGTGCCGGTCCACCTGTAAGGCATGGAAGGAAGAAATGTGCACAAGATCTGTGCACTGACCAACAATTCCAAAGACAAAAACTATGTGTAAGATGACATAAGTAAGTAAAGCCACTCAGACATGATGATACTGCATCCGATATAGCACGGCTAACATGTGCATAGCATGGGTCTCCTGTGACAATTACACACATATCTGCACACATGCAGTGGCCCTAACTATCACGTGGTGGCAAACATGCTCCTTCATTAGTGAGCAGACATAATATTGGCATGTATTCGTCTCATCATGTGCATCCAAGAGAGACATCCAAAGCCTGTTTACTTGAGGAGTGTATTAACAGTCAAACAACCATTGTGGCCATGACAAATTGATGACACATAGGTACAATGTACAGAGGGGCAGGGACATTTGTAAGCCCTCATGTTGTTACAGTTTCTTAATTTGATGTGGCCCTGCTATGGTGATTTGCACCAACCATAGAGATATGAACCCATGTGCATACCTTTGGCCTGCCATCCCTAAACGAAAGGTGGAACACCAAATACCAGTGTAAGATGTTCGCTGAGGGCACCTTACAGTTTTTCCCTATGTTTCCAAATCCAGATCTGACATGTATCCAAAATGATAAAGGACCACAATAATCCCTAACATTCATAGAACTTCCGTGAACGCTTTCCTTACACACTCACCAGACACACATGAGAAATATGTCTGGGCCACATTGCTATCATCAATTGACGAGAAGCCTGCACTCATTTTCTGCATCATGTAGTGTTTCTAAAGTCAGTCTAGCTGTTGCGTCAACAAAGGATGCTAATATCTTGGAAAATCTATACTTCACTGGCAAATGTGACCTATATAGACATGATTGGCTCCTAATTTGTGTTGCTGTCTGACACAAAGGTGGCACCAAATTACATTAAGCAAAAGTATTCAGTAAGTTTGCAGAGCACTTGCTTCCTGACAGCTAGCAATTGTGGTCCTTCACATGGTCCATCAATGACCCTGTATGTTTCCGAAGCATTCCACACGCTCAACAACTTAGCCGGCAGATATTGTACAAATCATCTGATGTCACTACAGAGCTTTTAATTGTGCACATTTACATGATTTGTACTCACCAACAGGGCAACCAATCACTATTCCCAGGTGGTCCAGCAGATCTTGCTCCCTGGTGATAAGGTCAGCTCAGCGGTGCTTCAGCTGGTGGTCATTCCTCTGGCTGGACCTTTCCCCACCGGATTCGACGTGCCTTGGTGTGATACCCCTGTATCACCCGGCCCCCTGCCTAATCATCAGTGGGAGGAAATGGCACACCAGCCATATAAACCCCCCAAGCTCCTCCTCACCCATCTTGCCAAGACGTGGCCTACCCATTATCTTAGCACCCAAAAGGGGAATAGGGGATAAAGAAGAACAAAGGAGAAAAGGGGGAAAGTAGAATGACAAAAAAGTAAACTTAACAACTAAAAGAGCCCAACTATCCCCAAACTAGCACTACCCACAATAGACTCCCACAAAAAACAAACACAATACAATACTGGACAATAGTACACAATAAACACTCAGACAGTATACAACAACAATTTTAAATAACAAACTAACAAGTAATGGAGCACACAGGGGACAAAAGCACAATTTCACTGGACAAAACTCAGAACACAGCCACACAGTCTAGAAGAATCACAGACTGCAAAGTGAAAGTACCCCCACTGTACATATTCTGTAAACAGGATATCCTATTACATCACTTCCTGCATAAAATGGCCGCCGTTTTTATCGTTATGCGTCATAATTTTTTACGCATACAGTATGTGCATCATGTTTTTTTGACACACAGGAGTAAAAATTAGGCTGCAGCCATATATTTGGAAATAGTCTTAACATTTAACCAATTTTTACTAAACGATATTACCCTTCCAAGGGTGTCCCCAGAGGCAAGAAATAGAATGGAGGAAGCCATTACCCTTGCTGAGATTGGCAGTGCAATATCTAGCCTGGCAACGGGCAAAACCCCAGGCCCGGACGGCTTCCCAGCAGAACTATATAGTAAATGCAGGGACATCCTGGGTCCCCACCTACTTAATATGTACCACGAAGCTGAAAACCAAGGCCGCTTCCCCACTGAGATTGACCAAGCGACAATTGTGGTGATCCCCAAAACCCAGCCCCCTTCACGACACTGCTCAGCGTACCGGCCCATCTCGCTCCTAAATGTCGAAATTAAGGTACTCTCCTCGATCCTTGCCTCCAGACTAAAGGAGGTAATGCCCACTCTGGTTCACCCTGACCAATGTGGCTTCATGCCTACCCGTAGTACCAGGCACTGCATCAGGCGGTTACATCTGGCTTTGGCGCACCGCCAAACTCTGTCACACAAATACTTGGCACTACTTCTACTTGATTTTGAAAAGGCCTTTGATACGGTGGATTGGTCTTACCTCGAACAGGTCCTACATAAAAATGGGCTCGGACCGAAATTCAGAGGACTAGTGAAACTCCTATACTCTAATCCGACTGCCCGAGTCCGGGTGAACGGAGTAGTCTCCGACCCGTTCCCCATTGGCCGTGGAACGCGACAGGGATGCCCGCTATCCCCTCTACTTTTTGCGCTAGTAATAGAACCCTTGGCGATACTACTGAGAAACGACCCATTGATTGAGGGCTGGCACTGGCCCATCGGTTCGGAAGACCGAGTGGCATTATACGCAGATGATGTTCTTCTGTATATCTCCAACCCACCCAAAAGCGGCCCGCGCGTCCTAGAAATCCTGAGACTTTTCGCAGAAGCCTCAGGATTGATCCTGAACCCAGCCAAGTCCCTGCTAGTCCCCCTACACCGCTCTCGCGACTGTATAGACTGGCAACGAAACATCCCAGTTCGGAGAAACAGCTTCAAATACCTAGGAATACATATCTCACTTCTTCCCGAGTTAGCATGGGAACTTAATATCACGCCACTAACAAAGAAAATCAAGCTCGACCTCCTGCGCTGGAAGGTGCTTCCCCTGAATCTACTTGGCAGAATAGCGCTGTACAAGATGATGATCCTCCCCAGGCTCCTATACCTCCTACAGAACTTCCCACTTCCCGTCCCCAGGAAATGGTTCAGAGAGATGGATTCCTTAGCGCGCCAATTCATATGGGGCGGAACTCGCGCACGATTGTCACTTAAAACATGTCAGAGAGACATATACGAGGGGGGCTTAGGCATGTCCAATATCCAATACTACTATCTAGCGATGCACACACTTGTAATTAATGACTGGGTGGTAGGTGGTTGGTCAGACCCCGCATACAAACTAGAACTACAAACAATGGGCTACCCACAGATCTTCGGCACCCTTTATGGGAATCCGATCCCTCGAGATACCCCAGATGTAACCCAAGTGGTGCTACGGGGATGGCGGACAGCTCAGAAAGTGACGGGGTGGTGGGGACGCCTTACCCAACAGACCCCGCTATGGCACGGGAGGCAGTTGGAACATGTGGCAGGCCTAGAGGGCCTTCGGACCTGGAACAACATAGGTATCTCCACTCTGGGTGATATCTGGGAAGGGTCACATATGCGGTCCTTTCAGGACCTCCAGAAACAATACGCCTTGAACAAGACACAGTTCTACCGATACCTTCAGTTGCGCCATGCCCTACTAGTCCACATATAGTCTGGAGACATCATCCCCGAGCATAGCCCCATGGAAGCCAAAGCTCTGATGGGAAACCTGGGCAGAGGAGGGGTTTCCCAGATATATCGCACCCTAACTACCGTCGCGGCGGGCCCCCTGGGAGGACTTCGCAGGAGGTGGGAGGATTGGGTGGGTCCCATGGAGGACACGGATTGGACAGAAGCACTGATGGCCCCGCGCTCCCTTACAATGGCCACTCGCCTCCGGTTAATACAAACCTACTTTCTGCATGACGCATATCTCACGCCCGACAAACTACACAGAGCGGGCCTCCGCTCCTCGGCGGAATGCACACGGTGTGGGAGCCCCACAGCTGACTTCTTCCACATGGTATGGGCATGCCCGATAATAGCGGCCTACTGGGGGGTGGTTGTGCAGGAGATTTCTGGGGTCTTACAAGAGGAGGTGGAGAGGTTGCCAGTGCCCCTCCTCCTGGGGGTCATGGGTGACACTGGGCTGAGAAGATCAGACCGGACCTTTTTAGGGATGGCATGCCTGGTGGCCAAGAGGGATATAATGACAGAGTGGAAGGCAAAGAATGCGCCGACACTGATTAAGTGGAGACGGGGGTGGATTGGTGTGCGCAGCGTGAGAAACTTATATATGAGGCCAGAGGTTGTTTGAATAAGCATAACAAGATATGGGGGAGGTGGGAGGGCATGGCAGGCTTTTAGGTTTTAGGATTGTATATTGTATGTATCAACAAAGTGTGGGGGGGACCTAGGATTCGACCATCATTGTTTAAATGCCCGTTGGCATCATGTTGATTTGTATTTACTACTGTTTTCGTGCAAAATCAATAAAAATTTCTTTATAAAAAAAAAAACATTTAACCAATTTTAAGGGCATAATGCATCCTTTTTCTGGCATGAGCACCATCTTTTGACGCTTGTGCGTAATGTTTTGACGCGTATGCGTCAAAATTTCAGGGCAGTAACTGGGTTTGGGTAATTTTGCCATTTTAATGTAATGTTACATTTGTGACACAACTGAGATAGGCTGATTGCACCCACTTTGATGTTGATAGTCTATGGGCACATGTGAGACATCATACTGCTGCAGACCATGATCCGCTACTTCCTTAACATGATTCTCACGCTTGGCTGACGCACTAGATGGCCATATGTGTGGCCTACATATATGTATTGCACAAATTGGGCATGTTTGGTGTCAGGAGAGGATAGCAAGGTGACACACATAAGTACAATACCTCAATGCCAATGGCTCAATGTGTGTGCATTGGCCACTAATGTAGTTGTTTTTTTAGGGGTGTATGTTGTCACAGTTACGTCCAGGTCTTATCATGAGTCAGTTGCGCCTATTCCTGTATCTACTGAGTATCCTTCTGAGATCAATGGAAGTAAAGTCGATGAGGATATAAGAACCTACATGAGGATGGTCCCACCCTGTCACTGCAGTCATGTTATGAGACTGTCAACAGGTCAGGGCAACCTGAGTGCTGAGTGAGATCATATGTCAGGAGTCATGTTCCGGCAGGTGTCATTACAACATTTGTACGCAGGTTGGCCTGTAAAGTTCCCACTGCATCTGGGAACATCATAGCCTCTGTGTTGATTAATCTTGCAGCTATTCACCACACACAGCCCATCAATATATTATGAGCAATGTGATTCTGCATGTGAACTGTCGGGGTCCTAACATGTGTGGACTTTTCATGCACATTATCTGAGGTTGCTGGTTCTGCTGGAGGCCCCATACCCAATCCCTGCATATGGCCCTGGTATACTGTCACACCTTGTCGTTCATGCATACATGAGACCCAGACAAGGGATAGGCCATGATGGTGGTATTCAAAGACAATTTTACTAATATGTTACAATTAAAAAGCAGATGATGCTATTCAATGTATTTGGGCGTGCAATGAGGAAGCACCTGACAAAATACCCCCTGAGGAATGTGAGGTTTGGTACCGCAAGTGTGGTACATATGCAGCCACAAGGGACCTTTAGGGTAACGCACAGACAGGTGCCAGACAGGCTGACAGGATGCAGGGTCAATCAGGATTCTGCAATTTCACAAGGTACATACTCAGTAGTCTTACTAAGAATGGTCGGAGGAAGATCAAGACAGTTGACAAGGAAAACTGTGTTTGTCCTGTGTTTTTGAAGGTGACACATAAACCCAAGGGCTGTGTTGCACGGCTTAAATACTAGCAATGCATAACAGTGTATTTGACAAAATGGCAAATTCTATGCTGTTCCAATCATCTGCATGGGCAGTGCATGTTGAAATGGGTGGTGTGCATGGAGGTGATCACAGGTGTGTGCTGCATCAGTTTATCACAAGTCCTGTATGTGAGATCCGAGTTCAAATGGCCAACAGTACCTTTCACAAGGGAAGCAATCTACAGGTGATAACAGGGCTTAGAAACTACAAGCCAGTGTATTAATTGACCTGACATATATGCAGTCAGGTGTACTATGACAATGGCATAACATAAGAAAGGGTGTAGCACACTGGATGACTATTGTTAGTCTGTGTGTGTAGAGGAGGGAATATCGGGGCAACACATATTACCATTCCAGGGACCTCTCCAGACAGGTGGGTTGAGACCAGGGGCATGGGTGTGTCAGGAGTTAGGAAATGGGCTGACACGTACATGGAATGTCATGTGTGCAATGCTTGTCATAGGTGTGGCACTTGTGCTGTCTATGTTCTGCTTCTATGGAACTCTAGTCACAGATAGTCCTTGCAAAGATAGGTGCTGTTACCGATGCAAAAGCACATCCCCTGCGTCATGTATGAGGCATTTTTTCCACTAGTGACTGATGGTGTCTTAGTTGTGTGCCATATGCTGCGATGAACCATGTTGCCAACATGTATGTGTGAAATAGGTGTGGTCCTCTGCTATTGCCCTTCAAAGGTGAAACGTACAGGATACATGTCATTTACATTGTGTGTATATGTGACTGTTGTATGATACTCTCACAATTGCTTAGGAAATTTCTGTGTCATGATCGATATATCAGCAATGCTCCATGAGGCTACACTCTTATTCTGATAGTTAGAGATAAAGGTGAGCAAAAATGATTAGCCAGACCATGATATGGTGATTATTATCGGTGTTTATTTACATTCGTTAATACAGTGGTGATGGTGAGTTCGTTTAATAGAAATTGTTCACAATATGTTGGCACCTACGCACTCCAGCAGCTGTGTTTTGTTGTTCCCCCTCATGTTGCAGACCAGCATCCTCCTCTTCCTCATTCTCAGGCATGTGTGGCTCTGGTTCTAAGAGGGGAATATTCCTTTGTATGCAAATGTTGTGCAGGATGGCACATGTTAGAATGATCTTAGAGACCAGTCAAGAAAATGAATGGAATCATGTTGATGTAGCTTGGCCCATTGATATCAGCTTGCATGGCAGTAGTTGTCTTGTGTTGTCTGTGACTCTTTTGTATTATTGTGTTCCTTCCTAGGCTTGTAGGATGTACCATCTGCATTGGGTTGTTTCCTTGGCTGAACAAGTGTTTGCCTGCTGACCGGTTGTCAGCAGTATGTTTGGGTATTTGCAGTAGTGTGTACTCCCTAGCATTGTGACTTGTGATACAGGTGTCCCTGTGTCTTCACTGGGGGTGAGATGATAATTCCATACACAGATTCATTTTGACAGTGGTGGTAACACGTTAGCATCTATGTACCCTGGACATCCCATACCTTTAGACTTATGCAATGGATTAATTTAAACATCTGTGAGCCACTTACATTTTGCAAGGTGACAATTGGCCAAACCTCTCCATACATTGTGATCATTGATGTCTTAACATTAGACTGTACACTAATTTCAGATGTGTGACAGGTTCACTGCAGACCTATGAAACATGGCTAGTGATGTCACGACCTCAGTGTGTTCCTGTCCACATTTTGCTGTCGTGGTGTATGTGTTGTGTGTCCTAGAGGGTTGCTGTGCAGTGTGTATATAAGTAGATTTTTGTACTTACCAGCAAGTAGTCCATTGCCATATCGTCTATCCTGGAAGTGTTGATTGATGGTAGAGTGACAGAAGATGAATGAGTCATGGACACTCCCAGGAAACTTTGCCACGATGTTGGTGAACAATCCTTGGTGATCGACAATGGCCTGCACATTGATGGAATGTGTGTGCTTCCTGTTGCGATAGAGGTGTTCAGTTGCAGCAGGTGGCACAAGGCGTACATGTGTGCAGTCGATGGCACCAAGGACATGTGGGAAGCCACTAATGAGGTAAAACCCCTGTTTTGTCTCCTGCTTCTTCTGCAGTGTGTTTGGGAAGCAGATGTGGCGGGGTGTGAGTCCAATGATGGCATCCAGTACTTTGGGCAAGAAGGCAGAAAATGATGGCTGTGATATTCCGGCAACCAGGGCGCAAGTGCTTTGAAAGGAGCCACTTGCTAGCATGTGAAGTACAGCTAGCAGCTTGGTTTCTGTTGGGATGGTGCGGGGTGTCAGCAAGATGGGTGCCAACTGTGGCTCTATGTTGCGCAGCAGCTGCTGAATGGCCTGGCAGTTCAACCTGCACCTCTGGATGATGTCATGTTCCCTGAGGCCATGAAGGGTTGTTCTAGTGCGGAATATTCTCTCCTGAGTTCTGTGCTGCCTTTGGGGTCCCTGCTGGTGTTGTGGTAGCTGCTGTTGTTGTTGCTGGGGTCTGCGTCTGCGTGCACGCTGGATGAGAAGCACCTCCAGGTCTCCATTTTGCTGCTCTGCTGTTGCTTCTGTGTGTTCTGATTAAATACAGGTGTGTTTGCCCCATTTTAACGCCTGCCCAGACCCAGGTGTTAATTTTTTACGCAAATCGGGCTGTGCGTCATTTTCCGTGCAGCATTTTTGCCCTGAAGCATAAATACGACGCACAGACGTTTAAGTCATTTTTTGGACGGGAACGCCTACCTTGCATATGATTGACGCAAGGCGGTTTGCGCTGAATGTGCGTCAAAATTTTTGACGCACATTCGGCGCAGACAGAGTATAAATATGCCCCTGAGAGACCATTACCATTAACACATCCTGTTGTAGCACTACCCACTGTTGCAGAGCCTGTTATGACGAAGCCTGCTGCACAGCCTGTTATCCCAAATAATATGCCTGTTCAAGTTGATCCTGTACAAGCAGTAATGCCTGCCAATGTGATTGCATCCATTAGGACTGTACCAGTGCCTGTTGCTAGGGCTGTAACAGCACAACTGGTAGAGGTGTGTGCTTCTATTGCCACAAATGTAGTAGCTCAAGGAGTTGCTGAAAGAGCAAAAATGACCAGATTTGTTCCACCTTCACAGAACACTCAAATTGTTGTATGTAAACAACCACAAGCTATTTATGCACTTTGGAAAGGAGGGAGAATTGTCTTTACGACACAACCAATGCAAGTTGGGAAAAACTTGAGTGAAGGTGCAGCTGTGTCACCAGAACCTAACAAGACTGTCAGAGAACATGCCAAAACTGAGAAAGCAGAGAGCCCAGATACCAGTCGAGGTGCAGAAAGGGAAAAATCATTAAATATTACAAAACTAAAAGTAGAATTGGAAGAAATACTTACAGGGTGTTTGGAGCTAGACCATGTGAATTAGTATCAAGAATAATTAAATTATGTGTGCAAAGAAATTACAAGATAAGCTGCAACCATACATGATAGATTAACTGATTTGGAGAATAAATATGATGTTGATTTTTCAAGAAGAGTCCAATTGCAGAAAAGTTTTAGGACACAGGTAAATGGTGAATCAATTGAAATGATGCATTCTTTAGGAAAGCAATTACACATTATCAAGTTGGCGAAACATGTTCGCAGATGGGGTGATTTTTACAAATCAGAAAGTAAGTAGGCAAAGAAACATGGAAAAAAAATCAGAAGAGGTGACTGAATTAAAGGAAAAGTCACTCTCAGAGACCTCAGGTGATGAACAAGCTTCAGCTTTTCCATTAAGAGGAATACCAGGTGGAGAGTATGTTCATGTACTTTGGAGTAGGGGAGACCTTGCAACATTTATGAACAATTTTCCTAAATTGAGAGAAAATCCCATGCAGTGCTACACACAAGCCGAATGGTTTATTAAGATATCAAAGGTGTTGAAGATTGTTTTGAATACATTATTTGACATTGTGATCCAGAACTATTTGTGATCTGAGTGTAAAACTGCTGTTCATTGGCCATATATAGTACCACCAAGAGAGTCACGAGCTGGTGCTCCATCACCAACTGTGATGGAGAAATACAATGAGGTTATTACTTTCCTGAAAGGCAGAATTCCTCCAAAGGATTTGAATTATGTCAGGTTAAAAAGGATTCAGAAAAAGGTGAAGGAATCTGTGCATGAATATTCTGAGAGATTGTTGAAAGCATTTCAGCAGCATACAGATCAAACTCATCTTAAGCCATTTGATTTTTCATTTCATAGTTTGTTCTTGGTTTGAGACTTGAAATCAGTGAGCATATACTGCAGAATGTGATTTGTTGGCAAACAAAGTCATTGGATGAGATCCTGAGGTATATTATGTATTGTAGTGATGAACAGGAAACAAAGCCTAAAAAGCTTGAAGAGTAGTTTATGCTGGCTCAAACAAAGTTAGCACAGAGAGGTTTTTAGAATCAGTCATTTGCAGGACGTTGTGGTGCAGAGCAAGGTGTTGTTTTTCAAAACAATATGCAAGTTGTTCGAGGAAATGTTGTTACTTCACAGGGTAGAGATCAAGGAGTTCTGATTGATCCCAGTAAAGGTGTTGATGTTGCAATGTTGAAGAAAATGACTCCTTGTCATCTTTGTAACAAGGTGAGCCATTGGAAGCGCAAGTGTAGGCTCAATCCAGGCAGAGTAAACAATAATCAAATGCAGGCCAGAAACCCGATGCTAATTCAAAATGTACCTGTACAGTAGATGCAAGTGCCAGTGCAAAACCAAGTCCAAATGATGCCTGTCCCACAAGTTCCTATGGTATAATAGAACATTGATAATATTAACCCACATCAAAATCAGATGCCCCAAGTAAATAAAAATGTATTGCAGGTTTAAAATCAGAACTTGATTCAACAGTTTCCTATGTTTGATAACCAGAGCTTGGATTCAGACGTGTCACAATGACAGTGCCTGAGACGGAAGGCAGATTGTGTGTGTGGCGCAGTTTTAGAGGTAGACCAGAGCGGACCATTTGTAGAAGGTGAGGTAAATGGCCACCAACTGTCATGCCATAATGACGCAGGAGCTATGCATTCCATTGTTAGAACAATGGATGCACCTGACCTACCTCTGTCAGAAAAGAAGCTGCATGTTACAAAAAGGAATACTAAGATAAAAAATTAGGAGTCCATGCAACTCACCAATTATGGGATTACAAAAACCAAATGGGAAATTTAGGATAGTTCAGGATTTATGAAACGTGAATGATATTGCAATCACATGTTGTCCCATGGTACCAAATCCAGCCACCAAATTCTGGGCACAGCAGAATGGTTCACTGCCTTGGATCTTTGCCAAGCTTTCTTCTCGATTCCATTACATGAGGATAGCCCAATTCATATTCTAATTTGTGTTTCGAGAGAAAGATTTAGCAGCATGGTGTCGAGTCCCACAAGTATATACTGAGAGTCCTTCAATCTTTAATTAAATTATTTAAAAAAACCTGGAGACATTGACTATGCCTTGAAATTCAGTCCTTGTTGAGTATATTAATGACCTACTAGTGGCATCAAGCACAAAAAAATCCTGTAAACAAGACACCATTGCTTTGTTAATCCATCTGGCTAAGAATGAACAAACAGTGTTCCGAACAAATTGCAATACTGTCAAAAAGAAATCCAATATTTGGGATATATCACTGAAAAGGGAATAAGAAAAGTGTCACGAGAAAAAATAGAGGCTATTCTGTGAATGGGTCCTTCAAAAAGGCAAAGAGAAGTCCTGATGTTTTCAAGAATGGTTGGTTAATGTAGATAGTGGATACCCAACTTTTCCTTGGTGGTGAAGCCTTTACTGAGACTGACACACAGAAATGTGCCTGAACCGATTCCATGGGACAACAAATGCTTGAAAGCTTCCCTAGAACTGAGAGAAAGTCTCTATCGTGCTATGGCACAGGGAATGACTGATTTTTTAAAGAGCTTTACATTATTTTACAGTGAGAGGGAGGGCTGCACTCTTGTAGTGCGTACTCAGTTGCATGGTGATTCAAGAAGACCTTTAGCCTATTTTTCAATCACCTTAGACTCTGTGGCGCTGGACTGCCTAGTTGCCTAAGATCCATAGCAGTTACCCTCAAGAGGTATGAAAGCATAGTGATGGGACATCCTTTAACTGCCATGGTCTCTCACGTGGTGGAGGTTCTGCTTAACAGAACCAAAATCCAATATATGATCAGTTCAAGGATAACGAAGTATGAGCAACAGACCTTGGATCCGAGAATGTGATGCTTGAAAGATGTCAGGTTTTAAATCCAAGTACTTTGCTACCACTGCCTGAAAATGAAACATCAGATACATTTGAACATGACTGCCTTGATGTCACAGATTTATGCACTAAGCTAAGACCTAATATCAAGGATGAACCTATGATAAGTTGTGATTATGCCGTTTTTGGAGATGGCTCATGCTTGATAACAAATAATGGTTCTGTCAACACCAGAGCAGTACGCGCTCTATTGGTGACAAAAATACAAAAACCCAGCACTCTCAAAACAACGTAATTTATGCATTGTGCTGATATGTTGTGGTTTAACCTTTTGCATTGCAGAGTTCAATCCTGAAAACTTATTTTTAATATGCTTACAAATACTGTTCCTTTGCAATGTATTGCTGCAGGTTTTCAGAGTGTGTTAGGGTGTGGTCCCTTTCCAGGGCCTTCCAGAGACTTTCCCTGCAACATGCCTGGGCGTGGTGCTGGGCCAAGACTCTATAAAAGAGAGCCAGCCCAACTCCCAGTGCTCACTATTCAGAGGTCCCGGTGCAGAGCAGCAGCTTCTTCCTGAGCTCCTGTCCCGGCAGCCTATTTGAATCTTCCAGTCTTCTGCCCTTCATCCTTCGTTGGTGATCATTGTTCCAGGCGGTAAGACGGTGGTTGGACTATCCCGACACCGTTATTTAGAATTTTCATATTCTTGGTTTAATTCTTAAATGAGTAACAGATTACTTGCACGCTACCATTTCTTGACATTTATATGGTAGTTTACAAATAGGCAAGACGCACAATTTGTTTCATAAAGGTCTGACTTTGTTTTTCATTGCGTTCTACCATTTCTTGACATTGGCATGGTGGCTTAAGAATCGGCAAGACGCGCAATTCGTTTTATGGTGTTTAAACATTGTTGTCCATTGCGCGCTACTATTTCTTGACATTTACATTATGTTTTACGAATTGGCAAGACGCGCAACTCGTTTCATGAGGATTTAACTTTGTTGTTTATTGCACGCTACCATTTCTTGACATTTACATGGTGGCTTAAGAATCGGCAAAAGAAGAGAGATTTGTTTCATTGAACTTTGATCTTGTTATTTATTGTGAGCTGTTATTTCTTGACATTTACATCGTGTTTTACGAATCGTCAAGATGCACGATTCGATTAATGATGATTTGACTTTGATATTCATTGCGTTCTACCATTTCTTGGTATTTTACATGGTGACACTTGAATCGGCAAGACGCGCGATTCTCTCCTCGAGTTTAATTCATGTTGCTTATTGTATGCCACTATTCTAAGATATTTATTATATAATATTCGAGTTGACAAGTTATGTGATTTGTTTCCTGAATCCATATTGTGTTATTCATGGTGCACAATCCTTTTATGGTGTTTACTATATATCTACATACTGTATATATATCTGCAATATGCGCAATTTGTGTTGAAACATTTTAAGAGTACACAGAAGGCCAGAGTTTCTAGATGCAATATTGTATGGTCCTAGTATACATTCTCAAAACAGGATTTGTATGACTGGTTTAAAATTTAGTCAGAATGTTTTTTCTGATTCTCATGTAAAGGAAAGTACTTGAATAAGAAAGTTTTCATTTAATTCATCTTGATTCCCCTACAGGTATCCGGCCATCTTGAAACTTAGTCATTTTAAACTTAACTCTTAGATTGTTCATGTTTTCAGAGTGACTAGGCTTAGAATCATAGTCTAGTGTTGATTTCAGGAGATATAGGGGGTCATTCCGACCCCGGCAGGCGGCGGGCACCGCCCACCGGGCAGAAACCGCCCAAACACCGCCCCGCGGTCAGATGACCGCGGGGGGCATGCCGACTTTCCCGCTGGGCCGGCTGGCGATCTGCAAAAGATCGCCCGCCGGCCCAGTGGGAAAGCCCCAGCAAAGATGAAGCCGGCTCCGAATGGAGCCGGCGGATTTGCTGAGGTGCGACGGGTGCAGTGGCAACCGTCGCGATTTTCAGTGTCTGCCAAGCAGACACTGAAAATCTTGCTGGGGCCCTGTTAGGGGGCCCCTGCACTGCCCATGCCAGTGGCATGGGCAGTGCAGGGGCCCCCAGGGGCCCCACGACACCCGTTCCCGCCAGCCTCTTCCTGGTGGTGTAAACCGCCAGGAACAGGCTGGCGGGAAGGGGGTCGGAATCCCCATGGCGGCGCTGCGTGCAGCGCCGCCATGGAGGATTCCTTTGGCCAGGGGAAAACCGGCAGGAAACCGCCGGTTTCCCTTTTCTGACCGCGGCTTTACCGCCGCGGTCAGAATTGGCCAGGAAGCACCGCCAGCCTGTTGGCGGTGCTTCCGTGGTCATTGGCCCTGGCGGTCAATGACCGCCAGGGTCAGAATGACCCCCATAATTTTCTTATTGTGTGTTCTAACCTTTTTCTTACTACAGGTCTCCTTCCCAGCTGTTCCCTTCCTAATCCCCTCTTCCCCTCTTGAACTCTCTCAGTCTCTGTGATTTATCTATCAGAGTCTTGGAGCTGTTCAGTGGTGGACGTGTTGGGAACATGCACAGACCCCGAGGATCTGGTGACTCTGACAGAATAGTGAGCCCACAAATTATTATCCTCCTGGCTTGTGTATGTTCTCAGCATGGCCACGCTAGACGAGTTAGTCAAGGCTATCACCCAGCTCCAAGCAGAGGTGGTATCATCCAAGGAATTGACAACTAGCTTAGCAGAGAGAGTGAGTCAGTTGCAAGATAAGGTAGAGAAGAA
Source organism: Pleurodeles waltl (assembly GCF_031143425.1). NCBI lineage: Eukaryota > Metazoa > Chordata > Amphibia > Caudata > Salamandridae > Pleurodeles > Pleurodeles waltl. The sequence continues at coordinate 728,152,299 of NC_090439.1, forward strand.
GGAACAAAGTCCCACAGGTGTGTCTTGGCCAGGTACTTCTTCTCAGGCTTCTGGAAGTAATCCGATTTCCCTAAATGTTCCTTCTGCAATTCCTTTAGCTCCCCCAGAACGTTTCTCAGGTGACCCTTTGAAAGCGCAATCTTTCCTGGTTCAAGTGGAACTACACTTCACCTGCAGACCAAATACTTTCCCCGATGCCCAGTCCAAAGTAGCTTTCTTGTTATCATATCTGTCTGGGGATGCAGCTATTTGGGCAATTCCCCTTGTGCGTAAAAATAGTCCCATATTGTACAACTGGAGAAATTTTGTTCGTGAATTTGAGAGAGTTTTTGATCGTAGAACTGTAACCCAGTCAGCAGATCATGAATTATTAGATTTACGCCAAGGGAATCAAGACCTAGTTTCGTTTTTAGCCAACTTTAACCAGTTGGTTGCCGAGACATCCTGGCCAGAAGAAAAACAAGCGGTCTTGTTTTACAAGGGACTCAAAGAGGAACTAAAAGATATCTTAGCACAAATCGACCCACAACCTACAGACTGTCAAGAATTAATAAATCTTGTCTTGAGACTTGATCATCGTTTAGCAGAATGTAAAGGAATGCGCAAAGAGATTGAAAAATGTTCATGGCGCGTTCATGATAACAGAGACTCAAGAACTCCGAAAGAAAGAACGCCGGAACCGATGGAAATTGGAACCATCAGAAGACCTTTGACCAAAGATGAAAAGGACCTACGCAGAAAAAATTGACAATGTCTTTATTGTGGGTGAAAAGATCATTTTGCCAAAGATTGTCCAATCAAACCAAAGAACAAGCAAGGTCCAGTTCAGAAGGTCGCAGCCAATGCACCAGTCGAGTTGGAAAGCTAAAACACCCAAGATGCAGAGAAGGGTTGCTCTTGGGTGTCACCGTGGACCCTTCACAATCTAGACATCTTAAACTGGAAATAAGAGTTCAGGTCAAGAAAAAGATCTATTTAAAAAAGGCTCTAGTTGATTCTGGGGCTACTGGGAACTTTGTTGATGTCCAATTGGTTCGTGCATGGGGGATCCCATGTATTGAACAGAAGACCCCTGAAATCATCCAGGCAGTCGATGGAAAACTCTTGACTGGAAGTCCGGTAACTCTTCAGACTATCCCCTTGTCAATGATTTGTGAAGATAAGAATCAAAAAAAGAAACATAAAGAGAAAATCATCCTTGACGTGATCCATGCTCCCCAATATGGGATTATCCTCGGCTTGCCATGGTTAACTCATCACAATCCGGAGATCAATTGGGCAGAATGAAAAATCGTGTTCTCATCTGCGCTATGTAACAAACAATATCTCCAAAAGATTCAAGTACCAAAAGTTTGCAACTCTTACATAGCTACTGCCGCGGAGAAAGAAATTCAGCTGCCCAAACAGTATTCATCTTACAAAGATGTATTTGATGAGAAAGGAGCAGAGACTCTACCTCCTCATAGATCTTATGACTGTCAAATTGATCTAGCCCCAGGTGCGATACTTCCCAACTGTCTTGTATATGCCCTGTCAGAACATGAAAATCAACATTTACGAAAATACCTAGATCAATTTTTGGAGAATGGCTTCATTCACCCCTCTAAGTCTCCTGCAGCTTCACCTTTGTTTTTTGTTCCAAAAGCTAATGGAGAACTACGAACTTGCATCGACTATAGGGGTTTGAACAAAGTCACCATCAAGAATAAATATCCTTTACCCCTAATTCCGGTCTTATTGGAACAAGTAAAGAGAGCAAAAATCTACACGAAGCTTGACCTTCGAGGTGCTTATCATTTGGTCAGAATGAGAGAGGGTGACGAATGGAAAACAGCGTTCAAGACAAGATATGGCATTTTTGAATACACCGTCATGCCTTTTGGTCTGTGTAATGCTCCAGCAGCATTTCAATTTTTCTTGAATGACGTTCTTAGAGAGTACCTCGACATATTTGACATAGTCTACATCGATGACATTTTGATCTACTCAGACAATGATAACGAACATGTCCAACATGTCTAGAAAATTCTTGCAGCCCTTCGAAAACACCATTTATACTGCAAACTAACCAAGTGTGAGTTTCATGTTACCACAGTTGAGTTTTTAGGGGTTATTCTTACCCCTCAAGGTATGGTGATGGCAGAAAAGAAAGTAAAAGCCGTATCTGATTGGCCCACCCCAAAGACTGTTCGTGATGTACAATGTTTCCTGGGATTTGCAAATTTTTACCGGAGGTTTATAAATCATTTCTCCCAGACAGTGGCTCCAATCACTAAGCTACTAAGAAAGAAAGAAAAGTTTGTATGGTCCCCAGAAACTGATCAAGCCTTCTCGACTTTGAAGGAAGCTTTCTCCACTGCCCCAGTCTTGACTCATCCTGATGCGAATCAACTTTTCATAGTGGAAGCTGATGCTTCAGATGTAGCAATAGGAGCCGTCTTATCACAACGAAATAAAGACACTGGTCAACTTCATCCTGTAGCTTATATGTCTCGGAAGTTCAACGAAGCCGAACAGAACTATGTCATTGCTGAAAAAGAACTTCTGGCGATTCGTGACGCCTTTAAAGAATGGAGACATCATTTGTTGGGTGCCAAATACACTGTCACAGTATATACTGATCATCATAATCTTCAATTCATGAGTTCCGCCAGACTTTTGACCCCTCGGCAATTACGCTGGATGCTTTTTTTGCCGAATTTGATTTTGTAGTAACCTTCCGGCCTGGTAAAGATAATCGCAAGGCTGACACCTTGTCCCATCAAGAGTCTACCACGTTGCTCCTGACAAGGTTCTATGTATCATAAAAACTGAAGATTTCTTTAAAGAAATTCGCAACTCTTTCACTGTTGAAAAATGGCAAACATGGGCCCAAGCAGATCCCAAAAGGTCAATCAAGCAAGGTTTACCCTTTCATGACGCTCGTTTGTTCGTACCCACTACCAAACTTCGCAAGATAGTGTTTCATTGGTTGCATGTTATACATACGGCAGGTCACCCAGGTACTCCTAAAACTCTTGAACTGATCCAACGCTATTTTTGGTGGCCTACCCTAACAAAAGATGTAAAAGCAATGGTAAACAACTGTGAAGTTTGTGCTCGCATTAAAATAAGTCATTCAAAACCAAAAGGGTTGTTACATCCACTTCCAACCCCAAGTCGTCCATGGGAGCACATTTCATTAGACTTTATTACCGGTCTGCCAGTGGTTCAACAGCATTCAGTAATTCTGGTGGTAGTAGATAGTCTCACGAAATATGGACATTTCATAGCCTGTAAACAATTGCCCACTTCTAGTGAATTAGCAACTATTTTACTGAACAGAGTGGTTCGTTATCATGGACTGCCAAAGGTTATCCTCTCCGATCGGGGGTCACAATTTTCCTCCAATTTCTGGAAGACATAGTGTAAAACACTCCAAGTGACATCTACGCTATCTACTAGTCACCATCCTCAAACAGATGGTCAAACGGAGAGACTAAATCAGACTTTGAAACAATACCTCCGTGCCTACGCTGAAAAGGCACTTCATTCTTGGACATCTATGCTCTGGTTAGCTGAGTTAGCTTACAATAACTCATTCCACACTTCTATTGGCGTTACAACCTTTTTTGGTTTATTTGGCTATCATCCTGACACCTTGCCCATCACAATTCCTCAAGAAAGTTCTCTTACTCCAGCTGTGTCAGAAACCATTCAGCATTTACATCAAACCCAGAAACTGATTCAACAACATTTAGAAAAAGCCAAACAAAAATATAAAAGGCATCATGACAAGAAACATTGTGAGGGACTGCAATATAAACCAGGTGACAAAGTGTGGCTTTCCACAAAACATATAGACTTCAAGAAGAAGCACATGTTTAACCCCAAATTCATAGGTCCTTATACTGTCCTTCAGCAAATCAATCCGGTGACCTATAAACCACAATTGCCCAGATCCTTACGGATTCAACCAGTGTTCCACACTTCCCTCTTGAAAAAGGCAGTCCAAAAGGTCCACCCTCATCCAGCTCCTGTTCCAGTACAAGGGGAAGAAGAATACGAAGTGAAGAAAGTGTTGGATTCTAAACTGAGAGGGCGTAATCTATGGTACTTAATCTCATGGAAAGGTTATGGTCCTGAAAGTAACTCATGGGTTTCCGCATCCGATGTTCATGCTCCAGTACTTGTGAGACGTTTTCATCGTCTTAATCCAAGCAAACCAGGCCCTAGAGCGCGTCTGGGAGAGGGGAGTACTGTCAACACCAGAGCAGTTCGCGCTCTATTGGCAACAAAAATGCAAAAACCCAGCACTCTCAAAACAACGTAATTTATGCATTGTGCTGATATGATGTGGTTTAACCTTTTGCATTGCAGAGTTCAATCCTGAAAACTTATTTTTAATATGCTTACAAATACTGTTCCTTTGCAATGTATTGCTGCAGGTGTTCAGAGTGTGTTAGGGTGTGGTCCCTTTCCAGGGCCTTCCAGAGACTTTCCCTGCAGCATGCCTGGGCGTGGTTCTGGGCTGGGCCAAGACTCTATAAAAGAGAGCCAGCCTAGCTCCCAGTGCTCACTATTCAGATGTCCCGGTGCAGAGCAGCAGCTTCTTCCTGAGCTCCTGTCCCGGCGGCCTATTTGAATCTTCCAGTCTTCTGCCCTTCATCCTTCATTGGTGATCATTGTTCCAGGCGGTAAGACGGTGGTTGGACTATCCCGACACCGTTATTTAGAATTTTCATATTCTTGGTTTAATTTTTAAATGAGTAACAGATTACTTGCGCGCTACCATTTCCTGACATTTATATGGTAGTTTACAAATAGGCAAGACGCGCGATTTGTTTCATAAAGGTCTGACTTTGTTTTTCATTGCGTGCTACCATTTCTTGACATTGGCATGGTGGCTTAAGAATCGGCAAGACGCGCGATTCATTTTATGGTGTTTAAACATTGTTGTCCATTGCGCGCTACTATTTCTTGACATTTACATTATGTTTTACGAATTGGCAAGACGCGCAACTCGTTTCATGAGGATTTAACTTTGTTGTTTATTGCACGCTACCATTTCTTTACATTTACATGGTGGCTTAAGAATCGACAAAAGAAGCGCGATTCGTTTCATTGAACTTTGATCTTGTTATTTATTGTGAGCTGTTATTTCTTGACATTTACATAGTGTTTTACGATTCGGCAAGACGCGCGATTCGATTAATGATGATTTGACTTTGATATTCATTGCGTGCTACCATTTCTTGGTATTTTACATGGTGACACTTGAATCGGCAAGACGCACGATTCTCTCCTCGAGTTTAATTCATGTTGCTTTTTGTATGCCACTATTCTAAGATATTTATTATATAATATTCGAGTTGACAAGTTATGTGATTTGTTTCCTGAATCCATATTGTGTTATTCATGGTGCACAATCCTTTTATGGTGTTTACTATATATCTATGTATATATATCTGCAATATGTGCAATTTGTGTTGAAACATTTTAAGAGTACACAGAAGGCCAGAGTTTCTTGATGCAATATTGTATGGTCCTAGTATACATTCTCGAAACAGGATTTATATGACTGGTTTAAAATTTAGTCAGAATATTTTTCTGATTCTCATGTAAAGGAAAGTACTTGAATAAGAAAGTTTTCATTTAATTCATCTTGATTCCCCTACAGGTATCCGCCCATCTTGAAACTTAGTCATTTTAAACTTAACTCTTAGATTGTTCATGTTTTCAGAGTGACTAGGCTTAGAATCATAGTCTAGTATTGATTTCAGGAGATATAATTTTCTTATTGTGTGTTCTAACCTTTTTCTTACTACAGGTCTCCTTCCAAGCTGTTCCCTTCCTAATCCCCTCTTCCCCTCTGGAACTCTCTCAGTCTCTGTGATTTATCTATCAGAGTCTTGGAGCTGTTCAGTGTTGGACGTGTTGGGAACATGCACAGACCCCGAGGATCTGGTGACTCTGACAGGTTCCCAGAAAGTAGCTTATGCTATCTCCACAATACAAGAGATTGTAGAGGCTTCATGGCTTCAATGAGTTTCCTCAGCACAGGTTGCAGAATTAATTGCTCTTACTAGAGCTTGCAGCTTGACAGAATGAGAGTGACTACATTTACAGATAGTCAACATGGCTTTGGTGTGGTCCATGACTTCAGTCAGTTATGGTCACAAAGAGGTTTCATGACATCCACCGGTTCACCCACATTCAATGGATAACATGTGAGAAAACTCTTGGAGGCTTTCCGACTCCCGCCTGAAATTGGTGGTGTAAAATGTGCAACATACATGGGCAACATTATTTGTCACAGTTGGCAACAGATATGCTGATGAAGTAAAACACTATTGTGCAATTGTGGCCTGTACATTTAATGGAACATTCAAAGATGAATTTCAAGAAAAAGCTGTCTTTTCAATGTTGATGTCAATAGCTGACCCATGGGAAGAATTAAAAACCTTGCAAGAAAACATCACAGAAGCAGAACAATAACGTCAGATCAGAGCAGGATGTGGGAAGATTGCAAATGACATTTGGGTATCAACAGATGGAAGAACAGTATTATCAGATAGCCTATTATCCCCTATGACATAACATTTCCACGGTCCTACACATTTAGGCAGGGATGCCATTATCAGGTATTTTAGACAGAACTGGTTCAATTAAATGCAAGATTATTCTTGATAATATATTTTTACTAATAGTTTTTATTAGTGGTAGCAATATTATTACTGATATACTTTACACCAGAGACAGAGAAATCTACATCTACATTCACTAATACACCATCAAAAACTGAGATAGACCAGGATGAGTTAAAAGCCCCATTTGTAGATTATATGAAAGAAGATTATTCAACTAACATTTATTCTAGGTTCGTTCAAGAATACACACAAGCTATTGAGGTGAAAGACCGTTATGTGTTTGCACACTTACATTCATTGGCTGATGAGGAGGTGGCATACTGTTATATTCCTCTCTATTATGCCACATCATGCAGTACTCTTCTTACTTTAGTATATAAGCAGTGACACTTTAAATATTATTATTCTAACTTAGATGTGATTCTTTCAAATGTACCATTAATTAACAGCATTAATTTACACCGAGAGGCAAAAGAAATTGAGACAGGATATGTAGGAAAGTGCTTCTTTTTACCCTGGTCACCCACAAACATTTTGACACATACTGGTGGTTACTGACTCTTGGCTGTCCCCTGGGTACTGCTAACCAGTCCCAGGGCTAGTGCTCTGTGTAAAGTGGATATGCAAATTAGGCTAATTATATTTGGCAGCCTCGACTTTCATATAAGTCCCTAGTATATGATTGGGCATGTAGGCTTATAGACCCCAGCCTAGGTAGTGCACCCATAGGTGCACTGTTGAGGTGTCCAGTGTCATTTTAAAGGCAGGCCTGCCTTGCTGGCTGCTTTTAAATTAAATTTACCTTCAAATTCAACTTTGGAATTAAAAGTAATTCCAAAGTCTTAACCTACCTTATTTTTAAACATAAGTCACCCCTAAGGTGTGCCCTTGGTGCCCACAGAGTTGAGTGCAGTGTAACTATACTATAAGCAGGTCCCAAAAGGAGCTAAATATTTCTCGTTTGGTATCAAACTGATTGTTATAATAAATTCAACAACTTGCCATCGTTTAATTTAGTATAACTAGTTCAAGGAAAGAGTTTTAGAACTCTACCTGAAAGTTGCCAACTTCAGCTCTATAGTGCCATTCTCTGATTGGCCAGCCTCTGGCAGCCTAGCCAGGCTACCTTGATGAGGTGTGAAGTGGCCTGGGCTAAAGACAAAGGAGGTGCCTTGGTGAGGAGATCAGCCTCAGCAGATGGTGAAACAGGATGGGGGAGATCATCCAAACTGGTCTTCCAAGGATGGAAGGACATTTGGAGCAGCTCAGGACCTCCCCCTTTTCCTGCAAACCCAGACAACCAGGTGCCCCATTGATTAAATTAGGAGTGGACATGTAAGAGATGTGCTAAGGAATTTTATCCATACCAGTGTGTGGACTCAGTCAGACCTAACTCTGCCATTTTGGATTTTTAAAGAATGTTGCTCCCTGGGATTGATTTTTGCCATACTTACCAGGAAGTGGTCATCCGAGAGGGTGGTGGCCTTCTTGTGATTGGACAGTTACCCCCCTGCTTACCACCCCAGGAACAAGGATACATATGGCAGAGCTGCACCCACACCTCAGATCCCTACCAGGAACAAGACAAGAAAAAGAAGGACTGCTCTGCTGGACCCCTGACCTACACCTGGACGCTGCACTCTGAAGGACTGCATCAGCTGCACTCTTGGGCTTCACCACAAAAAAGACTTTCTCTGGATTTAACTGGTTCAAAAGGGATTCCCTGTTTGCTACAGGTAGAAAATAGTTAACCAAAGTCCCCTGCATCAAATCCTGAAGAAAGTGACCAGCTGACCACTATCCAGTGGTCATTTTTGAGTTTGAGCCAGGTGTGTTCTGGGAGTTGGAGTCCTAACCCTCAAGGAGCAACTCAGAGCTTCTGGAACCCTGGGGTGAGCTGTGGACTCCTAAAGGACCTTCAAAGACCTTCTTGAAGAAGATCCAGAAGTTTGGAGAAGACTGGAGAACTTTTGGAAAAAACTTCTATAAAGGGACTGACCGGATGGTGTGAGTCAAGACGGCTTACATCAACCGCGACCCGGCCTGACTTGCAGGTTTGTCCCGCTGGAAAGCTCCGGAGCCCCAGACTTCCAGGATTTCACCGGGGGCTCCTGGAAAGACAATCCAACGATGTTGACTCAAAATCAGCTTGCTGTGGAGGGTCATCTGAGGTTAGAGGGAAAAAGCTCAAAAAAAGTGACAAAGTCAGAACGTAAAAAGATGACCCAGACTTCCCGTGCAGCGTATCCGAGGAGGACTACAGGGACATCGGTTCCAATTTCAACTTCGGCCCAGATGAAGATTTCCATCCTGAAAAATCATTTAAGTCTGAAGCTAGAATTCTACATCGAGGTCATCTACAATGGGTATTTGAAGAGGGCTCCATGGAGGTCGGATCGGATTGGTGACTTCGTCCCCATGAGAAAAATCTTCGAGAAAAAGACTAAGGGGCATATTTATGAGCCCTTACTGCCAATGGAGCATCACTTTATGGTTGCACTATGCCCTGCGCAGTATTTACAAGGTGGCTTTAAGCCACTTTTTGTGGCTTAACACCACCTTGTTAATACTGCCCCTTCACATGTAGCACTTTGCGTGGAAAGGGGTGTGCAATGGGTGTTGCTGTGGACGTGCCACAGCAACCCCCATTGCATTCTGACGCTGCCCCAGATTTACATATATTCATAAACCTGAGGCAGTGCCAAAATCTAACGCCACACCAGGGGTGGCGTTAGCAAGACTCAACAAGGAGGAATACTTTTATTCATCCTCGTTTTTTGCTTTTTCTACGTTTACTGCATTCTGCAGCACACATAGAAGAACAAAATGCCAGAAATGATTGTTCATGTGCAGGAAGGTGTCCTTTCCTGCACATGAACAATCAAACCCCTCGAGGCAGACATACTTGCACAATGGTGCAAGGATGCCTGTGTTGGTGCTGGCAGCTAAATTTAGCACCAGTGCAGGAGGAGACACAGGGCTCTGCCATATTCTAATAAATATGGTGCATCCCTGCATTTCTAAAGTGACGCAGCACGACACTGCCAATTTTGGCGCCCCACTGCGCTGCACCACTTTTTAGGAAATCTTGCCCTAAGTCCAAAGGTAAACTTTTGACCGAGGCTTCCTGCTTGCTGTAGCCGAGCAGGGCTCCAATGCGGTCGGCCTCAAATTTTGACTTTGCCCCGGTCGAGGTGCGACCAGATATCTTGAGTGGCGCTTTTAGTTTCTATGCACTAAAAAACATTTATTCTTTAAAAATTCATATTTTATTCATTTTGGTGTCAAATTAAAGATATAAATATTTCCTATTTTTATAAATTGGTTTTGTGATATTTGAATGATTTACACACTTTGGCCCTCATTACAAGTATGGCGATCCTTGGATCTCCAGACTTGCAGTGGCGATCTTACCACCGCCGGGCCGCCGGTAAAGACCACCATATTATGACTTCGGTGGTTTAAATGCCGGTCGGATCGCTGGGCCGGAGGTGAGCAACTCTGCCCGGCGGTAACCATAATACCGCTATCGGTATTACAACTCGGCAAACCGCTAACATTTGAAAATTCTGGTGATCATGCACTCCATTCCTGTCACCGGCAGACACACACCCACACAATTCCTGCACATGAACAATCAAACCCCTCGAGGCAGACATACTTGCACAATGGTGCAAGGATGCCTGTGTTGGTGCTGGCAGCTAAATGTAGCACCAGCACAGGAGGAGACACAGGGCTCTGCCGTATTCTAATAAATATGGTGCATCCCTGCATTTCTAAAGTGACGCAGCACGACACTGCCAATTTTGGCACCCCACTGCGCTGCACCACTTTTTAGGAAATCTTGCCCTAAGTCCAAAGGTAAACTTTTGACCGAGGCTTCCTGCTTGCTGTAGCCGAGCAGGGCTCCAATGCGGTCGGCCTCAAATTTTGACTTTGCCCCGGTCGAGGTGCGACCAGATATCTTGAGTGGCGCTTTTAGTTTCTATGCACTAAAAAACATTTATTCTTTAAAAATTCATATTTTATTCATTTTGGTGTCAAATTAAAGATATAAATATTTCCTATTTTTATAAATTGGTTTTGTGATATTTGAATGATTTACACACTTTGGCCCTCATTACAAGTATGGCGATCCTTGGATCTCCAGACTTGCAGTGGCGATCTTACCACCGCCGGGCCGCCGGTAAAGACCACCATATTATGACTTCGGTGGTTTAAATGCCGGTCGGATCGCTGGGCCGGAGGTGAGCAACTCTGCCCGGCGGTAACCATAATACCGCTATCGGTATTACAACTCGGCAAACCGCTAACATTTGAAAATTCTGGTGATCATGCACTCCATTCCTGTCACCGGCAGACACACACCCACACAATTCCTGCACATGAACAATCAAACCCCTCGAGGCAGACATACTTGCACAATGGTGCAAGGATGCCTGTGTTGGTGCTGGCAGCTAAATGTAGCACCAGCACAGGAGGAGACACAGGGCTCTGCCGTATTCTAATAAATATGGTGCATCCCTGCATTTCTAAAGTGACGCAGCACGACACTGCCAATTTTGGCGCCCCACTGCGCTGCACCACTTTTTAGTAAATCTTGCCCTAAGTCCGAAGGTAAACTTTTGACCGAGGCTTCCTGCTTGCTGTAGCCGAGCAGGGCTCCAATGCGGTCGGCCTAAAATTTTGACTTTGCCCCGGTCGAGGTGCGACCAGATATCTTGAGTGGCGATTTTAGTTTCTATGCACTAAAAAACATTTACTCTTTAAAAAATCATAGTTTGTTCATTTTGGTGTCAAATTAAAGATATAAATATTTCCTATTTTTATAAATTGGTTTTGTGATATTTGAATGATTTACACACTTTGGCCCTCATTACAAGTATGGCGATCCTTGGATCTCCGGACTTGCGGTGGCGATCTTACCACCGCCGGTAAAGACCACCATATTATGACTTCGGTGGTTTAAATGCCGGTCGGATTGCTGGGCCGGAGGTGAGCAACTCTGCCCGGCGGTAACCATAATACCGCCATCGGTATTACAACTCGGCAAACCGCCAACATTTGAAAATTCTGGTGATCATGCACTCCATTCCTGTCACCGGCAGACACACCCCCACACAATCACACACCTACATTCATGCACCCCTACTCACCCACACATTCGCTTACATACATCCCCACATACTCACACCCAAACACGCACTCAGATACACCCATTCACTCACACACTCAGATACACCCATTCAATCACACAAATGCACTCAAACACATACACTCACATGCACGCACTCAGACACATACACTTGCATGCATGCACTCAAACTGACACCCCTTTTCCCCCGCATTCACATAAGCATACACGCACTCACGCACACACACAAAACTCCCCTCCCCCTTGGCATACAGGCACTCACAAACGCACACACAGACACCTCCTTCTTCCCCCCACATTCATACACACATGCAGACACCACTCACACTCACACAACACCCCCCTCCCAACTGTCTTCTCCCTTTCGGACGGTCAACGTTTCTGCTTCGGCGAGGTGGCCGTCTGGGAGGGGATGGGTCCCAGCACTTTCCACCGACGTGCAGGAAACCGCCACACTGTATTACAGATTGTAATATGGCAGACCTGCGTCCTGTTGGCGTGGCGGTGCCGTCAGTGGAAAACGCTTCTAGTATGATGTCGGCCAGGCCAACAGTGTCGGATTTCTGCCCGAAATCAGACGGAAATCGGCACGACGTCGTAATACGGCAATTTCAGACCTTTAGCACTGGCGGTTTGTTGGCACCACTGGCTTCAGCGGTGTTTCGAAAAGACCGCCAAAGTCGTAATGAGCACCTTTGTCTCCTATGTTAAACCTTGTTGCTCGTTGCAAAGCTACCAAGGGTTGAGCTGGGGTTAATTTATTGAGACCTAACTGGACCTAGTGGGAGTTAGCGGCCTATTGCTAAGTGTAGGTACTCAACTGCCATTAACAATAATCCACTTTCCAACAACATGGCATTATTTCAGACCTGTCTTTCTTATAGACACTGTTAAGGTGTATGAAAATAATCCGGCATGCTTAATGAATCCATTAGAGAAAGCTTTTATCATGATGCCAGAGGAGCGGGGAACACATTTTGCTTGTACTGATAACAAAATTGAAGACATTTTGAAGAATGTATGGAGAAAAAGAAATGAGCATAGAAAGATAATGTCTATTCCTAGATTAAAGTTAGGAAAGAGACACAAGGGAAAGTGTGTGTGTTTAAAAGATAAATTCAAGGCAGAAAAAGGACAGTACAGAAGAGTAATTGTGAACATGTTTTTGAATTATCAGGGGGAACATGGCAAATTTTGCAAGAAGGTGATCCTACTATACACTTGAGTTTATTTTGTTTGTGGAGAGAATGCCTATTTCAGGATACCAGTTGACTGGGTGGGAATTTGCCATTTGGGTTTGCTTTTGCCAAAAAAGTACCATCTCCAAAGCTTAGACGCACTCAATCTATCACCTGCACACAGATATGCAGTGTGAACACAATTAGTGGGAGACATATAAGTTGCTATCATCCCAGCAGTGGGAGTGATACTAAATGATGGAATGATTAGAAATCTTTCAACAGTAGTGGACACGCTGACAACCAGTACATCTGGAACTTTAGCAGTTGAAAACACAGAGCTAGAGGTGATTAGATCAATGGTTTTGCAAAACAGATATGATTTAGACATTTTACTTGCAGAAAAGGATGGAGTCTGTGAGATACTTAAAACAATAGAGAATTGTACTTACATCCATGATGGCAGTAAGAAGATTGTATGCAAAGAATATTTCTAATCTAAAACTTCATCTGGAACCTTTAGAAGCCACTAGTGTATTTCAAAGCTTCACTAAAGAAGTGTCTGCAATAGGCAACTAAATTAAAATAGAAGGAGGAATCCTCAAAGTCATATTAGTGCCTGCGTTAATAGTAGTAGTTTGTTCCTTGTTACGTTAGCAGTCTATAGAGATATAAAGACATATTGCTGAAGAAAAACAGAGACATGAGTAAAAGAATGAAGAAAGATATAGAATCAACATTGACCACATTATTAAAGAACATAATTGACTAAAAGAAAAGGAAAACCTGAAAAGAAAGAGGAAAGACTCAACTGAGGATGAGAGTGAGCTCCCAATTTGTCTGTGAATGAAAATTTGTTTTAGTTACTTTCAGACGGGGGAGGTTGTTAAAGAGTTTTACTAATTACAGATTGGAATAATTAATCTGTATGAAATGTCATGTAGGCCTCAATGTAATGCTGTTTAAAATGTGGCTTTGCACACAGAGATTTTCACGAAGACATGCATTTAGCTTAAAACACTCACAATTGCATTTTTCTCTTTCTTTCCTATCTTCTTAGTTTTACTCTGGACTGTGTCATGTTCATAAGTATATATATTTTCATGACACAAATGCATTCTTGAAAAACAAATATTGATGGGGATTGTGATGGCATTTAGCTTGCTTTCCCATTTGACCTGCATAAAAATAATAATGTATTATTATGTATACATGTATTATGTATGTTAGTTTAATATTATAACGTTTTCTGTCAACGGAAGCATGTAAGAAATGGAGTGATCTCATGGAGTTGTGTGTGTGTTGTACTTACCTTGATTTGTTTTGTCTTATAGAAGGAAGCACTGAAATCATGAAGCCAAATTGATATTCTTGTTATGAGTTGCAGTAAAGCGTATCGTGTGTTTAAGACATTCTTTTTTAAACTTGCTAAATCCACAGAAGCTGTCCTGTTTCAAGAAGACACCATCATCCTTTTGATTGAGACAATGACCTCCCTTCACAAGACTTGCAAAATGTTGCATTTTGAAAATGTACAAATGTGTATTCCAAGACTACAGATTAGAGAAAACTTTCCCTAGACCACTTGAGGTTCCTTTCCGCAGACTTTATTAAGAGCACTTCGACTCAGATACATTTTGACTAAGGGCCTGATTAGATTATGGCAGAGGGTAATACTCTGTCACAAGGGTGATGGATACCCACCCACTGTATTACGATTTCATGATATCCTATTGAGACTGTAATACGGCAGACGGGATATTCTCAGATTCATTCTAGGGAATACTTTTGAATTTATGCTGTTCTGAGACTCTACTGAGATTCTTGAACTTCTCCTTATGGGAAGTTCTTTTACAGTTTTTATGCTTTCACCTCTTGAACATTGAACTCTTTATGGGTTTTGCTGATACTCCCTTTCACTTTATTTAGTTTACAACATGATAATCCTCATGGAATGCACTTAATGATTTGTTCTGTAAATGTATTGGTAATTTTATGAAATGCTAATAAAGAGTTTAACTATTAAAAAGATTTAAACAAAGAGTTTGAAACTATACCAGCAATCTCATTATTGACTCTTACCAAACTGAATGAGAATAGAAAGACTGCCAACCTCTTGAGTAAATTGCAGCTCTATCTAATTCCTTCTTACTTCTAAGGTCCTACCTCCTGGGCTCAGTGGGGTGTGGGAATTTCATGTCTCCAAGTATATTAATACTTCAACTAGTGGAGTTCCCTATAGTCCCCACTCAACCAGACGTGAGTGATCAAAACTTAAACATCTGGTCGCTTGCAGAGATAAGGTGACATGTATTTTCAGATAACAATAATATTGCAGAGAATTTTTAGTTTATTGAAACAAAATTAACAGCTGATATTTTAAACAGGCCAACCAAGATTTTGTGGATTTGCAATTTGCACAAAAAAAATTGTGAACCTGGGATCTGGGTTGATACTCCTTTTATTGTCCCGGCATTGACACAGGCCTAGTAAAAGGAGGAAGAGCAGGATAGACGTGTTTGCTTCCTTGCTTGCCTTCTGTGATACCACTAAGAGTGGGAAGCTCACCACTACCAGGAGGAAAGGGCTAGTGGACCGAGGGACTTAGCTGGTATCTGGGTGTTCTGGTCTTCTTTGGCAGCACTTCTCCTGATCCCCTGCCCCATGGTAGCTCTTCCTCCCCACCTTTACCAAGTACCACTTGTCCTACTGTCTCCAACTGCAGCGCCTATTTTATTTTTTTATCCCAACCCTTGGCAGCTCTTTTCCTGCTGCCCTAGACCCTAAGCTTCTATTCCTCCTTCCCCCCTCCCTAAAGCACCTATTTTCTGCCCCTAGGCAAATATATCTTGCTCCCACTCTCTCTTTGGCCAACTCTTTTCCTGCTTATCCTATCTCACTCGCCCCCTGTAGTTACAACACCCACTTTCAGCTGTTTCTTCCCCATCAAACTGGTGGGTATTTGCATCAAAGAGAGTTGCATTGCTATTGGTCCACACAATGGGGCCTTGTGTGACTTGATAAAATCTAGAGTGCTGCAACGTAGCGCAAATCAGTGTGTTGCATTATTGTGCCCGGAGAAGGTGCTCCATGGGTGTTGCGTAGGTGTTCCCATGCATTCACCCATGGATTTAGGTGCATTCCCAGATTTACCATTACTGCTAGACCTGAGAATGCATCCAAATGCTTCGCCTCCCCAGGTGAGGTGTAACAAGAAGAAGTATCTTTTTTTCTCCTCATTACTTCCTCTTTCTATGTGTGCTGCAATTTGCAGCACACAAAGAAAAAGGAAAATGCCTCTGAGGTTTGTTTTTGTGCAGGAATGTGTCACTTTGCTGCACAAAAACAATCCTGCTTACAATGCAGACACCCCTCCACCATGGTGCAAGGATGCCTGCATTGGCGCTAAGCAGCACATTGTGTACCAGCACTGCGAAAACATAGGAATGCACCTTATTATGTTAAATACAGCTCATTCCTGGCCTTTCCCTATTGCGCAGCGCAGTAAGGTGACTTGCTGCGCTACGTGATTTTTTAAATAAATATGCACTTGGTTATCCTGGGGCCCCTTTCTTCCTGCCATGCATATTTAGCAGAATAAACTAGAAGGTGTGAAATTACACTGTTATTTTATTCCACTTCTGCTGCATTCAGTTAATTCAACATTGAAATTTGCACTTTCTGTGGCAACAGGTATCCCTCTTCACAGCTCTCTCCTGGTGCAAGGTAGATGCTGGTTTGCTGGCTCAACATGTGTACCAGGGTATTTTTGTTCCAGGCAAATTTTGGGGCGGATTTAAGAGCCCCTAGTGCCTCCTTGCGCCACATTAGCTAATTATTTTTTTACTCTAATGTGGTCCAACGAGGCCAAAATTGCCACGCCAAATTTACAAAGTGGTACAATGCATGCATTGTGCCACTTTGTAACCCTTTGCTCTACATTATGCCTGCACCAGGCATAATGTACGCAAAGGGGGCGTTCCCCCATTAGGGGGGAGAAAAAATGGTGCAAAGAAATCTAACAGATTCCTTTGTGTCATTTCTTTCAGCACTTTTAATGCCTTCTCAGAGCAGGTGTTAAAAGGAGGTACACCTTTGGTTACAATGGGCCTCAATGGGCTTTGCAGGATTAGTGTCAACATTTTTTATGCTAATCCTGAAAAGCTCAGAACTAGCGTCAAAAACATTGACGCTAGTTCCCCTAACTATCGCCATGGCGCGCCGTATCTTAGATATGGCGCAAACATGGTGGCGTTAGAGGGGCACTAAGGGGTGAAAGAAAAGTGACACTGCACTGGGTGCAGCACCACTTTTCTTAAATCAGGCCCTTTTTGTCTTATAGCAAAATATCCAAGATGTTGCTTTTTTGGTCTGCAATTTTTTTGGGTTTTGAGGCTGCACAATTTGGCAAATCAGACCGCGATAGCCTGAAGGTCTGTTTAAAAAGAAAACCTGTGGAATTTTTTTAAATAGGCAAGCTGATCTTTAAGTACAAAATAAGTGGATTTCCAAAATATATTTGAAGCTGAGTTTTATAGATGATTTCTGCTACGTTGGAGACACTTGTTTCTTTCTGTTATTTCTTGCCACACACAGAGGTTTTCTCTGCTCGAAACCTTTAGACATCTTCATCCTAGCAGTTCCTTACTGTCAGAGGTGGAGAATTTATCAATACAGATATTTAGCTTTGCTGTCAACAGCCCGAGATTGTGAAATTAGTGTAACTTGTTCATTTTACATCCTGTCAGTTCCACATAGATTTTCAGTCATATCACATGACTGAGACTGGAAGAATAGAAGGAAGTGGGAAGTAGAAATGAAAGAAGGTAAGTGTATGTTTTAACAGTGATTGACAAACGTCTTGAATTGCACACGCAGATTATTTGAACCGGTTGTAAAATGTACATTTTTTAAAATCTATATTTGAAAAATTGCATTTCAAATGTTTATTTTTTCACCTATTGTAGGAACATTTAGGGACCATCCAACTCCCCCAGAAACCCAGTTGATTAATCAAATCGCTTGACATACCGTGAAAGACTTGAAATATTTCTTTAGTTCCGGACAGAATTGCCTGTAAAATGCATCGAGGTTTAGCCAATGTATTTCCAAATTGTGCTGTAAAATGTTTCATTTGACCTCATTTGAGCTCATATGATTCTATAGCAGGACCAGAGGCTTTGAATTATGCTTTCTCTTTCTTCACTGACAAAAATAGTCTCTCCTCCTTTTGATTTTTGTATGGTACTTCAGGTTCTTCCTGATAATATTCGTCCTCTTTTGCATAATACACCATTTTAGAATCACAAGAGGAAATAAAGGAGATCAAAAGGGGGGGAGTGGGTAACATCCCTTGCAGGTTAAAAAAGGAGAAACTCCTTTTAAAAAAGAAAGCAAAGCTCTGAAAAACGACCAATTCAGAATGGAGGGAGCACCTGCCAATTATTTCCCCTAAGCCAAAGCCTTTGGAGGGGCCCGCGGAGAGGAAGAGACGCAGTCTAGTCTCTCCGCGGGCAGTTTCGGGAAAGGAAGTGGCGCGCAAGGCGCCTTATTGGTAGGAAGTTAGGTGGGGGTGGGTTCTAGGAAAGGGTATATAAGGGGGGTGGAGGGTGGGGTCGGCCTCTTCACCGTGCCGACGTAGGGTAGGAAGGAGTTTTTGTAGCTAGGAGGTTTTTTAGGTAAGGAGACGGGGTAGGCGTGCTTAGGCCGCAGGGCCGGCAGATTATTTGGCAGCAAGCAGGCGCCCCGACTCGCGGGGCCGCGTTTGCAAATTTTTCGCATTCCAGGCAAATTTTCGGGCATCGCGGAAGGTGTAGGCGGCCGTGTGTGAAGGGGGAGCGGCTCCGTCGCGGCAGGAACATCAGCGGGGACTGGGGATAGGGCGGCCCCACCCCCGACACAGAGGTCACAAAGCGCGGAGCCGCGCGCTCGCGGGAGGCGGCCCCCAGGGGGTCCCCTTCATAAAACGGGCACCCGAGGAGCAGCCCATATTACGGCAGGTTAGGCCTAGCCGGCACCGATGCGCAGGGCCCCCGGGGCCCCCAACGAGCGATAGGGCCACGCGGTAGGGCCAAAAAAGTAAAATAAAAAAATAATAATAATAATAATAAAGATATATATATTCGTTTTTTGTCAGCACAACTTCTGGGCATACAGAACATTGCCCCCCCCCCCAAGGGCAAGGGACAGCTCAGGGAGTACCGGAGTGGCCTAAAAAAAAAAAACAAAAAAAAAAGAAAACATATATAAATAATAAACCAATATATATAGTTTAAAAAAAAAAAAAAAACACATAAATATACTTACCCACAACATGGCCACCGGACACGACGCAGAGGCTGTAAGGGCCGCACTACGCGTGCTAGGCGAGGCTGGGAGGGCTGATTTGCTTAGACCGGGGGTATTGGATCAGGCCTGGGTCGGGATGACACGCCCCAGCAGGGCGGCATCGGGGCGCGTGGCGGCCGCTATCGCGGCCTGCGAGTCCCAGGACTCGGCAGAGGAAGGGGAGGACGAGATGATAGCCCCCGGGCAGGCAGCAGCCTCAGGCAGTGCTCAAGGAGGCGCGGGCCCGGCAGATAGCGAGGGGCCCAAGGCGGGGGAAGACAAAGATGACCGCCTTGACAAGGAGGCAGAGCAACCCATACCGGGGCCTAGCGGGGATTTTGCACCTTTAGATTTGTCGTACCGCAGTGGTGAGGCCCACAGCTTGGTTTTTTTTGGGGCGCCCGTCAAGAAAAGAGGTAAATATGCTGGAAGGCACAGGGGCGGGCCAGGAAGGGCCAAGGCAGCGCCCCGCCAGGCCAAGGGAGGAAAAGTCAAGGCAGCGCAGGGAACGGGAACCGGGGGGGACCTGAGCCCGCACAGGCAGGTGGCCTGGGACCAGGCAGAGACATGGGATTTGGAGGCTAGAATAAGGGAACAGCGCAAGGCAGTTGCAGAAACAGAAGCCAGGTGGGCGCAGATCTGTAAGGACAGGGATGAGGCACGGGCACGCAATGAGCTAACATCAAAGCTTAGAGAGGCCAAGGGACAGGCGGGGACACAACAACCGGGGCAGGGAGAGGGTACCTGGGTATGGGTGCCACAGGCCAGGGGAGAGCAGAGACAAGAGGCTCGAGCGGCCGAAGGGGCAGTTGGCGCGGTGAAACCCGGTGACGCAGACGGTCATGGGGTCAGTAGGGCAGCAATGTCAGCGGCAGAGGTTGGCAAGAGACGGAATACGCCAACTGGGCGCACTACGGCCCAAACGCGTTGGCACGAAGCACTGGAGGGGTCTGCAGCGGCCTTATCTACACCAAGGGACCACGGACACCGTCCAGATGGCACGCGTCATGCGGGTGGGGAAGCAAGTACGAGTACATCTGACAATACTAGAGATTTCGGCCAGCGCAAGGGCCAGTGGCAAGGAGACGACGAAATTGAACTAGACTACGAGGAGGAAAGGGATGACTGGGAGGAAGGCGAAATACGTGATTGGGAGGTGAATACGGTACACAAAGGGGGTGGGCGAGGGCGCAAGAGCGGCGCAACCTCTTCGTTGTCTGTTTTGCAGGTGGCAGCTCCGCTGGAAGGCCCTGTGGGCGGTCGGCAAAGTACGCCGTGAGGCAGAACCCTAAAAAGAATACCAAGGAGTCTGGCAGACACCACTGGAGGTAAGAACTGGTGGTCAGTGTGGGACGAGGGGAGTGGCATAAGGAAGGAAGCTAACACGAAAAGGTCCATTGGGGTAGGGGACGGGTCAGTTTTAGAAAAGGCAGGTGATAGCGACATTCAGAAACCGGTCGAGAACAGGGACAAAGAGGGCACAGCCAAGAGTGGTACGGCCACAGCGGGGAAGGAGGATACGGGAGAGAAGACGGTAGAGGATAAAGAAGGGGGGGGCCTCAGAAAGAGACTGCCATACATGGGTTTAGCCATGCCTTTGGGCTCGCATGTGGCGGAAAAAACAAAAAACAAAATATGGAAACATGAATATGTGGACTTTTTAAACTGTTACATAGGGACATACAGGCAAAGGAAGGGTCCAAGGAGGAGGAATGGGAGCTAGCGTGTAGGCCTAGGGTGCCGATAACAATGGATAACTGGACATCGGCCTTTTTGATATTTGCCAGCATATACTGTGAGAAATACCCGGACAGAGCCATTGCACTTTTCAAATACATGGACATAATTAGGAAGGCACAGATGCATTTTGGAGGTTTTGCATGGCTCAGTTATGATGAGGAATTTAGGGCCCGGGTAAGCGTTAATCCGGAGAAACCGTGGGGTGACGTGGACCCCGAATTATGGATGCAATGGATGGCATCAGCGCAGACAGCGGCGTCCACCCACACTGCGAGTGGACTGCCAGTGACGTATAAGCCCTTTCAAACTCGCCCCGCCCAGGGAGGGGCGGGCAATACTACCAAGACAACAGGGACAACGGCAGGGGCTTGTTGGAACTTTAATAAAGGTTTTTGCTCCAGGGCACAATGCAGATTCAAACATGACTGCTCCAAGTGCGGGGGCCGTCATCCAGTCACCCAATGTTTCTCATTGTCCAGCCCAGCTGAACAGTGGAGGGCTGCTAGAGGGAGAGGGGAACATGGCGCTCCTGCGCCAAAAGGGGCCTACACCAGTTAGACTGGAATTTCTATTACCATGGTTGCATAGATACCCAGACAGGGATAAAGCGCGTCTACTCGAATGGGGTTTTAGAGAAGGTTTTAGAATAGGTTACCAAGGCCCTCGGCAACGGAGATGGGCTGACAATTTGCGGTCAGCCAAAGAACACCCGCAGATAGTGCAGGACAAGTTGGCAAAGGAGGTAGCTTTAGGCAGAATAGCAGGCCCATTCTTGGGGTGGCCAAGTGACACTCTTATGATATCCCCCTTGGGAGTGGTACCCAAGAAAGCACAAGGCGAATTCCGGCTGATTCATCATCTGTCTTGGCCGGAAGGGACGTCGGTCAACGACTTCATTGCCCAAGAGGACTCTAAAGTAATTTACGCATCAGTTGATGATGCGATAAAGTTAGTTTTGAAATGCGGCAGGAGGGCGGAATTGGCAAAATGCGATATTCAATCAGCTTTTAGACTGCTCCCTATTCATCCGGCAGATTTTGACCTCTTGGGCATGCAGCTGGACGGCAACATATACGTGGACAGGGTGCTGCCCATGGGCTGCTCGATATCATGTGCCCTTTTCGAGACTTTCAGCACCTTCTTACAATGGGTTTTTGTAAGGGCGAGCGGCCACAGGTGGGTGACGCATTACCTAGAGGATTTCTTATTTGTAGGGCCAGCTGCATCCGGGGCATGCGGGCGGGCCCTGGATGCTTTCCGAAATCTGACACAACAGGCAGGTGTGCCTTTGGCCCCAGAGAAAACAGAAGGCCCAGTGCTGATGCTAACCTTTTTGGGCATTGAATTGGATACACAAAATTTGGTCGCCAGGTTGCCAGCGGCAAAAGTGAAGGAAATGCTGAATTGCCTAGAGGAAGTGCGCACTTTGCGTAAGATGGACCTGAGAACGGCTCAGAGGCTGTTAGTTATCTCAACTTTGCGTGCAGGGTAGTTAGAGGAGGTAGGACCTTTTGTAGGCGTTTAGGACTTTCAATGTCAGGTGCTGTGCTCCCGCACCACCGGATATGAGTATCATTGTCATTACGAGAAGACATTAGAGTGTGGGAGATCTTTCTGAGACATTTCAATGGAGTGCCTATGTCTTTTGGAGAGTCGGACACGGTATGGCAAGTACAAATTTTTTCAGACGCAGCAGGAGCGTCAGGTTTTGGTTTGTATTGGGACGGGAGGTGGTGTGCGGAGAAGTGGCCGGCATGTTGGATGCAGCAAGGGAGAAGCATTGCGTTCTTGGAGTTTTTTCCCCTTTTAGTGGCACTGGCAGTGTGGGGGCAAGAATTAGCGAACAGGACAGTGATTTTTCAGATAGACAATATGGCAGTGGTAGAATTGGTCAATAGACAGAGAGCAAGGGACCTCAGAGTTTTGCGCCTGTTGCGCCAGTTCATGCTGTTATGCCTGTCATTGAATGTTATTTACAAAGCTGCACATATACCGGGGATTTACAACGAGATTGCAGACTCACTATCTCGTTCACAGTGGCAACGTTTCCGCGAACTGGCACCGGGAGCGGATCGGAACAAGACTGTGGTCCCGGCAGACATCTGGGAATGGGGGGCTTGATGATCACGGGGCTGGTGGAGATGTCATTAGCAGTATCTACGCGGCATAATTACAGAATGGCATGGTTGGAATTTCAATCTTTTGAACGATTTTGGGGCAATTTCTGGGCACAAAGCCTGCCAATGCTGGAAGCCAGAACTAGACGTTTCGTGCTTTTCTTGATCGGGGAGGGTTTATCCCCAGCTACCATTGGGGGGAAATTGGCTGGTGTGTCCTTCTATGGCAAATTGTTTTTCGGCTATGACCCAGCGCGTAATGACTTATTGGGCAAAATGCTGAAGGGATGGAGCAAAGTTAGAGCGAGCGGAGACAAGCCAGCCAGGGAGCCCATCACGTTTGAAATGTTGGTAGAGATGTTACAGGTGTTACCAGTTTGTTGTAGGGACGAATATGAGGTGGGTTTGTTTAGGTTATGTATGTTGTGGATGTTTTTTGGCGCCTTTAGAGTATCAGAGTTGTTGGGGGTGAGAAAAGAAATCGGAGTAAGGAGAAAAGAGGTATATGTGCATAGAGACAGGTTGGGGATATGGTTAAGACGGTCAAAAACTGACCAACTGGGAAAAGGCAAATGGATATGGTTGAGGAAAGGGGGTGTGGTTTTAGCTTGCCCGTTTGAGGAATGGGTCAGTTTCAAAGACAGATGGCCAGGGGCAGGTGAAACAGGTGTTTTCATGCATGCGTCAGGAAAGAAACTAACGAGTTACCAATTCTTACAAGTTATGAGAATGACCCTGGGAAGGATAGGGCGGCGCGCAGGTGATTATGGAATGCACTCTTTTAGGATCGGCGCGGCAACGGAGGCGGCACACTTGGGATGGGATTGGGCTAAGATTAAGGCCATAGGGAGATGGAAGTCGAGGTGCTGCGAAAGATATGTTAGGCCGTGAAGAATACGGCACGGACAGAAGAAGAAAGTTAGGGGAGCGAGGGGGGGGGGGGCGGTTTTGCATATCCAGGCAGTTTGTTACAATGTTTTTTCTTTATAGGTTGCGTGGCCGGACCAGAGAAAGGAAAAATGACGACATGGTTGGTCGGCCACTCGTTTGTACATTGGGCGGCGAAATTCGCAGAGAAACAAGTGTACGGCAGATCATTGGGACTGCCCAGCAGAAACCATGAAGTGCGCTGGTGGGGCAAGAGTGGTATGAGGTGGGGGAGCCTGCTTCCATTTATCACGAGTAACTTGCCGCATTGGGGGTGTCCAGATTTGTTATTGATACATTTGGGGGAGAATGATCTGGTGAAGCTATCGGGGCTCATTTTGATTCAAATGATGCAGAGGGATCTGGAACTTTTAAAACACAAACTATGTGGTACGTGCTTGATCTGGACGGAATTTGTGCCAAGAAGGGCTTGGAGAGGGGCTATCAATCACGGAGCCATAGAGCGGGCTCGGAAAAAATTGAACAGAGCTATGAGAGTTTTCTGCTGGGCACAGGGGATCAAAGTGCTGAGGCACGGGGACATAAAAGAACAAGCAAAAGAGTTGTTTCGTGATGATGGGGTACATTTATCACAACTGGGCAATGTGTATTATATTACGGAATTGAGATTGATGTTAGAAGGCGCATGGGGTACAAATTTGTGTACTAAGGAATAAGAGAGGGTGGGGTAGAGAAAAGCCTCACGGGTTTCCCTGGTTGGCAGGAGATGGGGGAGGGTGGAGAGCCAGGTGCGGGTTTGTCCACCCTTCCAGGGGGAAAAACAAGGATTTGAAGGATCAGAGCGGGGAGGGGTAGGCTACAGGCAGGGAAGGCATGGGAAGAGTAGGGGAGTAGATATGGTAGGGAAATTGAAGGGAGATATTTTAAGGAGGAAATAAAGGAAAGGAATTGTTTAAGTTGAAGTCTGTTAAAGGAAATATAGTTAAGTTTTGAGTAATGATGTTTAAAACCTGTTCTAATAAATGACCTTTTACACCAACAAGAGTGTCACGCCTGTATGTCCCGATGGAGGGGCCCGCGGAGAGGAAGAGACGCAGTCTAGTCTCTCCGCGGGCAGTTTCGGGAAAGGAAGTGGCGCGCAAGGCGCCTCATTGGTAGGAAGTTAGGTGGGGGTGGGTTCTAGGAAAGGGTATTTAAGGGGGGTGGAGGGTGGGGTCGGCCTCTTCACCGTGCCGACGTAGGGTAGGAAGGAGTTTTTGTAGCTAGGACCACCCACCCACCCAGCTTAGGAAGAGAGGAGGGGAAAATGTAGGTAGGAAGGAAAGGGTAAGTAGGGGAGGTTAATAGTCATTTAGGACAGGTGAATTTTGAAGGGATGGCAGGAGATGGGGGAGGGTGGAGGGTGGAGAGCCAGGTGCGGGTTTGTCCACCCTTCCAGGGGGAAAAACAAGGATTTGAAGGATCAGAGCGGGGAGGGGTAGGCTACAGGCAGGGAAGGCATGGGAAGAGTAGGGGAGTAGATATGGTAGGGAAATTGAAGGGAGATATTTTAAGGAGGAAATAAAGGAAAGGAATTGTTTAAATTGAAGTCTGTTAAAGGAAATATAGTTAAGTTTTGAGTAATGATGTTTAAAACCTGTTCTAATAAATTACCTTTTACACCAACAAGAGTGTCACGCCTGTATGTCCCGAGAATCGTTTTTGCGCCCGCCAGGCGTTCATGGGTTTGTATTTATATAAGAACACGACATGCTGTATAACTGACGAACTCTGAAGTGAAAACGACTTAGGAGTTCGTTCCGTGCATGCGCACCTGTAGAAATAAAGAGATTGCAAACCTCCCAATCCAATGCTTGCCTGGCCTCTCCGAGAGTCACACTCTCCTCAATACGGAGTGCCCCACGGGGATGGTCCGGTCAAGATAACCTAATTGAAAAACATGGTCACGTTCGCCGATGCTGATCCGAGGTATGGACCTTGTAAGATAAGGATCGTGCAAATGGGTGTAGAGAGTGAATAAATGGGGAAAGCAGAGTCCCCAGCTTTTCAAAACCCACTCCCGCTCCATGGTCGCACAATGAAATCAATATAATGACAAAAATAGAAATGTAGTGAAAGTGTTGGGTACTTATCTTTGGCTGCGAGCAGCAAAGAAAGAGAAAGGACTAAGAAGACAGAGACATTTATATGAAGAGCCGGCCTGTGATTGGGCATGATATGGACTGCTGGGAATGTTGGGAAATGTAGTTCTTTCTATGTTTAACGTTGATTGGCTGCTGTATTTTTCTCAGTCAAGAAAGAGAAACCTTAATCCTCACCTCCGTGTCCTTAATAGAATTGAAAATTCTTAACGCAATAGCTAGGAATGTTTTTATTCTACATCTCTCTTGATGCTTAGCCAACTCCCTCCCAATACAGGAGGTTAGGCATGCTTGACTCTACAGTTAACACTGTAATTCATGCCTCACTACTTTGAAAGTTTACCAGTTATCACTGCAAACCCATTTTGCACAGATTTAATCTGAACGAACCAAGGCCCCCAATGTCACATCACAGTATGTTCCAGGAACTTTGCATCAAGTGAGACATTTTAAAATGACAGTTGGAGGTTTCAAATAGAGCAAATGAGTAATGAGTAAATTCATGAATGTAATGAAAATCAAGTCTAAACAGAACATAATCAGTTGCTGAAGGGTTTTTACACTATTCAATAATAACTCATAACCATAGTTTCACTATTGCGAACCATTGGATGTCAATTAGAGGTCACAGCTGCTACCTCTTACTTGCCCCCTCGATCCCTGGAACTTACTCTGCCATCCCTGGTCTCAGAGGTGGCATAATGACTGCCAGAAACACAGTGGCAGCCCATCCATGTGGACATGGCTACACTCTTGTTTTCTCTCATTTTTATTACACAAATAGTGAGTAATGTTTAATTATTCATCATTAGTGTAATACAAAATGGAGTAATATTAGCTGCCTCTGGTGGCTGAGGTAAGTAAAAAAATGCTTTTAAATGTATGTGCATGCTTGCAGGTGACTACGTTTTTACCAGCCACTGCTCGCGGGGCGCAGAATGGGCGGGAAGGAGCGCGGAGGATGGTAGGGGAGGAATAAACATTAAATTAATTTTAAAAAAAAAACACTTACCTGCACACCATCGCTCTGCTCCTCCATCTCCCAGCCTGCCCAGCAGCCAATCCTGACACTGTTCAGAGGCAGACTGGGAGCCTGTGCCTGCTCTCTCCAGCCCGGCAACACAGTGCCGGACTGGAAAGAGCACACTGTGCATGTGTGTTTGGCCGGCCCTAGATGGCCAGCCAAACATACATACACTCTGAGGGGGAGTGCTTTGCAGTCCCCCTCACTGCTCGTCACTTCTGTGGCCCTGACCCTTTACAAGAAACCGATAATAAACACAGTTTATTATCGGTTTCTTGTAAAGGTTTTACATCTGCCGCTGCTAGTGGGGGGACGACTCTCCTCCGCCCTAATGGAGGAGCCACCCCTGGTGTTTATGTGAGGGAGTGTTTGTAAGTATGAATGTGTGTATGTGTAAGTGAGTGAAATTGAAGGTCAAAAGCTGTATGATGTCACTTCCGACCGCTAACCCTGGTATTTTGGAGAATTCATGTTCATGTTGCAACACCTCCCACCCCCATACACACACACACACACACACACACAGTCTGTCTCTTGCAATATTTTACCTTCACTCTGGATAAAATCATATCAAGCTGGCTTGCTTTTATTTAAGCACAGAGCTCTAGTTACACTTTTTACCCTGGCCTAGTGGCAGAGATTGCCACTTCACCTTCCCTCCCACCAAACATCCGTTCTAAATCTGCTTTGTCATGCACATTGGACTCAGCTACCCCTAATCATCTATATGTCCACATATGACAGTGTGCCATATCAAAATTCAAGTTCTGTTGTTCCACTGGGACCCTACTTTTGGGATTTGCAAAGAAATAAGATTGTTTGAATAGGGGATAGACGTACAGGCTTAATGTAGTGTATGACTTGCTCCCCACAAGGCCCAACAAGGCATCTCTGAAAAAGTATTCTGTTTCTGGTGGGAATCCTCATAGAAATGTATGCGGTTCATGTGTAGGAACTAACTAAAATAACAATACAATTAGGTAATGAAGAAAATAAATAAACCAAAACAAGTTAGCAAAACAATGTAAAAATTGTAATAAAAGATCAATAAATTGCATAATAAGACAGAATCTCATAAAATGATATAATGATCCTAAAGAAAAAAAAAGAAAAAGTTTGAAACTGAACATGACACAGCACATGCCAGTGGCGATTTTCAATAGGATGTGGCACAGCAGACTTCTGCCTGCTCCTGCCTGCCTGTTTCCCTGCCCGTCCCACTCCACTTTTATCCTTTTCCTACCCACATGTAAATTTGTTTAATTTCTTTTTACGTTCTTTCTTGTTTCCACACTCCTGTGCTTTAATTTTTCCTTTTTTCCATGCTTGTCTGTTTTTTAAGTCGGGCCTAGGCAGCCTGCATGCGCTGTCTGCAAGACCTGCTGTATTCAACAAAAGGACTTTGAGCCTGCCTGCTGCTTACCATAGGTTGACTGCGGTGTTGCTATTCTTTGCTGCCTCCTAACTGTTTTGCACAGGCAATACCTCACTTCCGTTCTTGCCTGAGGCACACCAGCCAAGTACAGTTTCCTTAAGCTTTGATTGTTTATCTGTTGTTTGAAGGAACCCTTTCTTAATTGTTTCCTGCCTTGGCCCATGTTCTGATGTACGTGTTTCTGCCCCTGTTTTCAAAATGTCACTTTACTTCCTCTCTGCAAACAGGAGTTTGTTTGCAGGAATTGTGCATTTGTCATTTTGTTTCTGTTTTGTTAACAATTGCAATGTATTTAAATTATTTTTTTAGGCAAGGGAGAACCTACGCCGAGACTCGAACTGGCTTCCCAGTTCCAAAGTCACCAGCTCTGGATGGTAGACCACATCCTCTCTCTAAATATTGCTGGTTTTACTTTTTTTAAGGTGTGTTTTTTTTCTGGCTCAGCTGGCGGCATTAGGAATGTTGGAAAGAACGGAGTTTGTGGAGGATTGTCCTTCTCCTGGCTCTGATTAGGGTTGTAATAAATACCAGAATCAATTTGAAATGACTCCACGTCTTATTAAAATGTTTACAATGAAATGCTTTTGTAGCCCTCTGGCTATTGCTTGATCATGTCCTGTGGCTTCTGTTTGATCAGCACAGCGCCCATGCTCCTGAACGCGGCTCATGTGTGTTTCCTTTGTTCAGGGCATGCTGCATTGCTTTGTTCAGACTCCTGTCAGCACTCCAAACATTTGTTCTTCGCTTGGTTCATCATTGTTTTCAAACAATACCATCCAAAACCTTTATATCGATGACCGCCTTCTCTCAGAAGCTAAACTCTAAAAACCGAGTTCATCTATCACTGAGGAGAACATGCTTCCTTAACCATAACTGTCGCTTTCTCTCCCCACTGCATTTACACCTGCTCCCTACTCTCCACCTTCACCATCCCGGCACAAAATCTTGCCATGCAATTCATCTCCAGCATGGGTTTGGAGCTGTTCATTACTTACACTACAAGACAAGTTCAATGACTGAACATTAGAACAATCCCCCACAACATTTTCATATTGCAAAGCTTCTCATCAATTCCTGTTATGAGCAACTAAGATTAAGATAACCACCCGGCCCAACTAAACTCCCAAGGTACTCCTTCTAACACATTGCAAGAATAACAAACTATGCCGCACGCACTGTATTTAACCTCCTGAGACACAAAAAGACTTCCTAAACCCTAGCGGGCTGGCTGTCATGAAGACATGGGGCATTGCACTAGCAGTGGTCTCTGGGTCTATTATGGCGTTTTTCCCAAATATGTTCATGGTCATGCACTGGTACACAGCTAGCTACTAAAAAATGCCCATGCCATAAGTATCCTGAAACCCTCCTGAGTTATGGGTGTTTGCACTGACTGGATCTACCCAACAATACTCTAGCCAGCCCTGTCTCTTCCCTCTCTCTCATTGTTGAAGCCTGTGTCTTCCTCCTCTCTCCTTCCAGACCCCATCTCTTCCCCCTCTTTCCTTCCTGACACTCATCTCAATCATTCAATAAATCAATCATAGTGTCTTGTAGAGCATGGCTTTCTCAGCCTGGGCACTCTCCAGGCACTGAGGGGAATGTAGGAGCTTAGGCTGGGTGAAGGTGTCGGTCAAAAAGCCAAGTCTTGAGCTGCTTCCTGAACTCCTGCAGAGAAGGGAAGGTTTGCAGATGGAGGGGGAGGCCGTTCCAGGCTTTGTTGGTGATGTGGGAGAAGGAGCAGCCTCCGAAGCAGGTGCGGCAGATGCAGGGGAAATGGGTCTAACAAGGGTGGCTGAGTGGAGTTCTCTCGTTGGTTGGTGGAAATGTTGATATAGGCGTGGCCTGAGTTGTTGAGGGCTTTATAGGCATACGTGAGGAGTTTGAAGAGGCAACTTTGCTGGACGGGGAGCCAGTGGGAGGCCCTAAGGTGGAGATTGATGTTGGTTCTTCTTCTGTCTTTCAGTTCTCTCTTTCCTGACTCTGGTCTCTCCCTCCCTTCCTCTGTTACCCATAGAAATGTCCCACAGACACATTCCAAAGCAATTACTGATAAGAAACATGAATGTGAACGTGAATGCCCCACTCCACTCCACCTCACTCCAGCCCAATTCACCCCAATCCAATCCACCCCACACCAATCCAATCCAATCTACCCCACTCCAATCCACCTCACCCTACTCCAATCTGCTCCAATCCAATCTGCTCCACTCCAAACCAAAGCTGCCCCACTCCAATCCAAAACAATCTTCCCCACTCCAATCCAAAATAATCTGTCCCACTTGAATCTGCCCCACTCCAATCCCAAACAATCTGCCCCACTCCATTACAAAACAATCTTCCCCACTTCAATCCAAAATAATATGCCCCAATCTGTCCCACTCAATCCAAATCTGGCAACTCCAATCCAAAAGAATCTGTTCCACTCAAATCTGCCCCACTCCAATCCAAAACAATCTGCCCCACTCCAAACCACCCTACTCCAATCCAAAAGAATCTGCCCCACTCCAATCCAAACAATCTGTCCCACTCCAATTTAAAACAATCTGCCCCTCTCCAACCCACACCACTCCAATCTGCCCCACTCCAATCCAGGCCCTCCCTCTTTATGTGTCTGTGGCCTGCTCTTCCCTTCTTTCTCACTTTCTCACACACTGTTTCTGCTCCTCTGTCTCAAGTTCATTCACCACTTCCTGCACAAACTTCCTATCCCTCTCTATCTTCCTTTCTATCTATTCTGTGCGGCTTTCACCCCATCCATTCACCATGGCACATGATTCCATTACACAAATACAATCCACACCATACAATCCCACCACACACAATTCCACAACTAAAAGTTCCAATACAATCCACATAATTCCACTCCACAATACATACATCCACTACACTCCAAACCAAAACACATAGGTAAAAGACATTGTCATTTGCAATGCCAATCGCTCTAACTCTCGCAAATGCGAGACCTATTGTATTGCAAAAGCTTGTTGTTTCTTTGTCACGAACCCCTCACCCCCAGCAGCACTATTCATCTTCCCCTCTTATTGGTGTAGACTGCAAGTCCAGCAAAGGGAATAGCTCATTCTGCAGGGGACAAGTGTGGCACAGCATGCAGCACCAGCGAGGCATCACCCACCAAGAACAGGACCTGCTCAATCAGTTTGGAATAAAGGTGGCAGCAATAGGTAAGGAATGTTTAAAAAAAAAATTTATATAGTCTGATGTCCTGAGTGTAATACTCTGTTTATTACCATTCTTGAGAGTGAGGGGGCAATGAGCCACAAGAGGCAAAGATTCAAGTGAGTGATGATGCTGCTCCACCACAATTGGTAACAAAAAGGCTATTATAAACTTCACAACTGCATTTATGGTTTATGCCTCGTATTTAGTCAGCTGTATTTGTTTCAGTAAAAATAAAGAACCCAAACCAGGATGCAAGGGGTTTAATTTGTGAAGTATGGTAAAGTCACATTAAACCAACCGTGAGACAATCAGGAGGGTTGTTTCACTGTGTTAAGCAATTTTTATAATCAATCTGTGAGACAGTCAAAAGTGTCAATTTAACTGTACTGTGGTGATAAACTTTCATTAGACCATTTCACCATAATAGTAACTGTGTGAATGTGCATTTATTACAGTTGCACTAAAAAGCATCTTTAATTGAGATACATTATTTACACTGCCATGGAGCATCTATATGTACATATCACACAGTGGTGGTGGCCACTAAATAGTTATATGCAGGTCAGATTTCCCATATCAAAGGTACTTTTTGTTTCTTTAATAACATGGCCAGTGTTAGACAACAGTGTGCAAAACTTTCCTAAGAAAAGTTCAATAGAAAATTTTAGAACTGTATACAGAAAACATATTTTTTGTGTCTTGGGATAAATACATTCAGCTGTTATCTAGAAATTAGCATATAAAAATGTGCTTGGGGGCAGTCTTGAAGGAATTCACGCTGGGTATAATATTACAGTTATCTGGACCATTGGTATCCAGATATATTTTGATTGGCCCATTAAAAGTGGCTGGGTGGATCCTGATTGACTGGCCAGAATATGGAGAACATGTTGTGGCTGCCATTTCAGGACTCAAGGACTTAGGCCCTGATTTAAGAAGAGTGATGCTGCACTCAGTGCAGTGCCACTTTTCTTGCACCCCTTAGCACCCCCTCACGCCACCATGTGTGCACCGTATCTAAGATATGGCCCACCATGGCGGTAGTTAGGGGAACTAGCATCAAAAGTTTTCTGATGCTAGTTCAGAGCTTTGCAGGATTAGCGTCAAAATATTTGACACTAATCCTGCAAAACCTATTGAGGCCCATTGAAAACAATGGTATGCCTCCTTTCAACCCCTGCTCTTAGCAGGCATTAAAAATTCCGAAATAAATGGCGCAAATAAATCTTTTAGATTTCTTTGCACAATTTTTGTGTCCCCCTCCAATGGGGAGGGGCACCTTTGCATACATTATGCCTGACGCAGGCATAATGTAACACAAAGGGTTATAAAGCGGAGCAATACATGCATTGCACCACTCTGTAAATCTGTTGCTGCAATTTTGGCCTTGTTAGGTCCCATTAGCATATAAAATTCTGCTAATGCAGCACAAGGGGGCGCTAGGGGCTCTTAAATCAGCCCCTTAGGTTTTTACCATATTTGGTAGATGTTACCTTCTTTTTACTGGTAGTCACCCAAAGCCTTGTGCAGCCAAACCCTAGGTGAGACCATTGGAAAAGCACAGCAGTAGTAGACTGAATACATTTTTACAGTATTCACAGATCTTATGGTGGACTAGGAGGGTCCAGTGGACCCAGAGAGTTTTCAGGATTCACGAATCCAACGTAGGATTTGTGAATTCCATAATAAAAACTATTTTTGGATATTTTTTTATTGCCATTGAGGAGCCCCTTAAGGCTCCCCCAAATGGGTCGGAGGGTCATAGTAGGTTGACCCCTTATATTCTTTTCATAGTCTGGCTTGACAACATAGTTGTCACCATACAATTATGTGAGAAACACTATAGAGAGTCTTTAGTTCTGTCCACATGTTGAGAGCCAGGAGTACACGTTTTGATTGGGCAGAGGTTCCACAATAAAGTGCTTGCCCTCTTTGCGACTGTAATCATTTTGTTTATTTATCCAGCTGCTTAAGCTTAAACTTTGAAGTGCACACAAATGACACTGTAATGCTATTAAGGTGTCTTAGATAACTACATAATGTATGGTGTTTTCTCTGGCAACAGCCCAGATTGAAGGAAGGCAGTCATTTTACCTATATGATGTTTAGGTCGATTCTGATGCTCCATTTTCGATTCCGATGTGCCAGTTTCTTGTAAATGAGCCCTTAGTGATATCTGAGGCCATGATGTACCACTGCTGTACAGCAGTACTACTGAAGTACATAGCAATGACAGCACACAAGATGAATGGTAAATGAAAGTTTTTGCAAAATGAATCGGTAGCTATATTGTTTTGACCATAGTTTGCCTGTGTTAAGAGCTTAGTATATGAATATATGTTACTAAGGACTATTTGATGTAGAACAAAAAAGGACCCACTTTGGTACAATCTGTCAAGGTAGCAACAAGTAGTTTTATACCATTACATTTTTCTAAAAATCATTACAGGGAACTACAGTACTTTTGCAAACGTATCTAGAAAGCGCCTTAACAAAAAAAACACTATATACAATATAGCGTGGCTCTGAAAACAGTTTTTTTAGTTTATTTAGTAAACAATTTTAAATATAGTTGTGAAGCCAAGTTTTGATGTTTGTAAGAAAGCAATGGCTTCCATATGTTGTAAAATGGACATCAACACAATGATACAGGGCTGCATTGGAATATTTTATATCCTAATGGAAAATGAAAGACATTCCATGATCTTTAAGGAATACTGACACATTTTGTCCACACTTCCTAGTCTTTTCAAACTGTCCAGCATTCACACTAGACCACTTCTACTTTTGTCTCTGACAACTATTGAAGAAAAATCAAATGTGTGGTTGGAAAAATCAAAATTAAGGTTGAAAATGTCTGCTTCATCTCAACCTCCATTGTCACTCTAGTTAAGTATCCAATATCATTGTCATCACAGTTATAACCATAAAGTGGGGAATGCTCAAGTCCACTAACAGAGGAAATAGAAGGAGTAGTTGATTCCATTTCAAACCTCTTTCACTAATCCATGTAAAGGTTTTACCTTTCAAACCTAAATCACATTTTTAGTGCCTGATTACGATCTTTGTGGATAGGACACTCCATCACAAATGTGACAGATAGCCTGTCCGCCATATTACGAGTTCCATTATATCCTATGGAACTTGTAATACGGCAGACTGGATATCGGTCTCATTTGTGGTGGAGTATTCCATCATAATCAGGCCCTATTCTTTCCTGACATGCTCTCCGGCCCAAAAAATTGAAACTGTGCCCAACACGTCACATACAAATTATCCTGCACTTGCAGTGCTATACAGCAGTGAGGAACACACATCAGACAAAGAAATACAGTCAGAATTTCATGATTGGCCGCAAGTTAAGTACAGTATATTAACAGCTTCATTGTGGAAGGAGGACAATGATTAGCTGAAATCCAATTCGGATTAATGTAGCATAATACAACCAGAAAGAAATGTAGCAAGAAAATTAAGTAGTCTGAGCAATACAGTTTCACAACTGACAGACAGGTGATTGAAACACCCACTTTAGGTCACATGACACTGAAAACCAATAGAAAAATAGCTAAAAAATACAATAAAGAAGTAAAACATTTTGTGATAGTTTAACTAGATAAATGTTGCCATAAACACAGCCTAATACTGCTAAATACATATTTTTGATCACATGATTATGAAAGCAAATACAAAACTAGATAACAAATATAATGCAAAGTTAAGTATTCTGCCATTCATTATGAAGACACAGTGAGCTATAAACACAGCTCAATTTTACTAAATAACAGCAACAACCACATCCACTGGTGATTGTTGGAAAGCAATACAGCTCTATTTGTTTTAGAAAGATATTACAGTTATTCTGGAAATTATACTTCATCACCTCCATCTATACATTTCTACATAAAACAGGTATTTTGCTTTATGGAATACTGTTTGAAAGACAATACACAGAAAATCATTAAAACAACTACATGTACTATTAGAACACTAACTATAATAATCAATTGTTCTTTATGTCTTTTATAACAGATTTTCCCACATTGAACACAATGCCTACAAAGCAATACCTAAAGAAGCAGAAATGTAAAATGTGCTATTAAGAGAGGAAAAAATACTTGAACAAAGAGTAAGATGACATCTACAAAAAACATTTGTACTGGTGAGACAAATTAAAAAATGTTCTACTATTTCTACATTCCCCAATCGTAGTAGTAAAAAGGTTAATTTGCAAACAAATGCCAAAGACAGTAGAACTTACATATAGCCATTGCAGCGAACAAAATGCTAAATATTCTGCAAAAACCTAAACTTTGCCCAGAAAAGACAAGATTAGGAACATAACTGCAAAGCATTAAAACACTTGTGTACTATATAATTTGCTGCAAACACTTCCAATGCATCATCTTTGGAAGAAACAACAAACAATACTAAACTTCTGTAACATATTCCTGGGAACTTAGAGACGTATGTCAAGTACTGAACCATACTGGTATATTGTTCCTATGAATTAAGTAGGACTGCATATCAGGTTAACATAAGCTTCAGATTACAGGGACCCAGTCTGTCTATACCATCAGAAATTGTGAAAAAATTTCTAGCTAGCTCGCTGAACCCCTAAACTTACCAATGTACTAGATGGTATTTGCAACCTCGAACATGACTACACAGATTCCCAAGGAATTCATAGAAACACGTATACCCTTTCACTGTCAGCCTGCGTACCCAAGATGAGACACAACAAAGATACAAAGATAACTTTTCAAACATGTATTGCAACCATCATATTCTTGTATAAAAAGCATGAGCAGATCAGTTGGGATAGCCTAACCCCCATACCTTGGTAGGAAGTACGAGAAAGCTAGGAAGCCGGTCTGGTATAGTGCAAGCTACCGTCCCTTGCAAGATGGAGGTGAGAGTCAACAGGGCAGCATCTCGGTCACAGTGCACAACATCCCTTATAATCCCAGCACAAGTGCGTCCTTGCCGAATGTAGCACAGAGGCAGTTTTTCACAATGAAAGCGCACTGTGTCAGAGGTACAGAACTGATGTGATGATATGTCTGCAAGTACGGAGCGGTAAATCAGGATAGAAAGGCATTGTGTCCTGTGTCCCTAACCTTGAATGGGGTGTATAAACTACATGGCTACAATACTTACAAGGAAAAAGTTGATTGCACAGTGTTTTCTCAGTCTATTATCGCATGAGTAAAGAACTGTATAAAAGGTTACCATCTGCAACTGGAATTAAGTTATGCTCTGCTTCACTCTAATCCAGCACAAGTAAACAATATTACATGTTCCTCCAATCTAAATACTTTGATGCACTCTCTGGCAATAATTGTCCATAGTCTGTCTTCACTCAAAATAAAACAGAAATTCCAGTAATGGACTTGGCAATTTACAAAATGAATATTGTTGAGTTTCCAGAAACAATTTCAGAAATACCTAATCAGATTTTTATTGGTTATCAAAGAACACGTTATAAAAAGGAAGATAAAATCATTGATCTCCTTGAAAAAACAGAAAATGAAGATACAGTGGCTTGGAGAAATCTCACTCTCTATTTGCGGAAGAAAGATACAATGTCTGTAAATACAATGCCATCTGCAATTACTGCTTTGGAAAACTAGACCATAATTTCATGCCTTCACATCAAATTCATAACAATTTGGAAATGTATCCAATACCACCTGAACTACAGCAACTTAATTTACAAGAAAGCTTTTTAATTCAAACAGTGCATCCTCTTCAGACCATTGTTAAAATGTAAGCAAAATCTGGGAAATATCAGCAACATTAATTAGTATGCACACTGAAAGGAAAAGTTGATTTCCTACCTTTAGATTTCAGAAGTAAAACAGACACATTCTTGGAATTGAACAGAAAATAGAGGAACCCTTAATGGTTTTAGTAAATGGAGTATATACAAAAGACAAAAGAGTTTGGTAGCAAATAATAAGCTTTCCGAAAACAATACAATACCTGCAAAGAAAATTACATATACTATCGAAATGTAGACATTGTTCACTTAATCTCCTCTACATTCTTAGCATTTGGAAAAGAAAATCCAACTGGACAGTATTAAAACATTACTGAGGAACAAGCTGAACAAATATTTGAACATTACAGTATACACCCACTATACTAAAGAGACATAATGGGTGGTGCTTTAGAATTGTATCAGATGAAGGAAACTATAAGAGAGCCAAATAGTGTCTGGAAAGAAAACACTTACAACAAAATGTTATCCACACCCATCGGAAAAGGTGCACATTATGATGATCATCTAGTCCAAATTTCTGCATCTGAGTACAGAGCTACAATATTATGTTCAGAGGATCCATGCTTTCTGCAAGATATTTTCACACTACTACATGAAAGTGAACTTTCAATCACTTCCTATGCTACTGCACATTATGTGAACAGGAACTGCTTTACTAATATTTTATTGAAAAGGTGCACGGCAAAGATGAGTATCCAGAATAAAATGTGATCAATATTATGGCATGTCAACAAAGGACAAATTCATATTGGTTTTGAAGACACAGTGGATTGAAATGTATGCTCAGAAATTAAGGACCACCTTCTTCGTTTATTAGCAAGCTGTGCTGAGTACAGATGGGACGACATATTGATTTCATCTTGAAACAATTGACAATATTTGAGGCATTAACTTTAAAACACCAGCAGAATTAGGGGGGTTATTCTAACTTTGG
This sequence comes from Pleurodeles waltl, assembly GCF_031143425.1. Taxonomy (NCBI): domain Eukaryota; kingdom Metazoa; phylum Chordata; class Amphibia; order Caudata; family Salamandridae; genus Pleurodeles; species Pleurodeles waltl. Next base: position 728,190,832 of record NC_090439.1, read on the forward strand.
AGGAGGTGTTAATCCGTCCCAAAAGTGGCGGTAAAGTGACGGATTTACCACCAGCCGTATTACGAGTCCATTATATCCTATGGAACTCGTAATACGGCTGGTGGTATATCCGTCACTTTACCGTCACTTTTGGGACGGATTAACACTCCTCCAAAGTTAGAATAACCCCCTAGGTTCTTTGTATCCTGCCAATGTTTGCAAATATTTCAAACACAAGTTTCAAACTATGCCTCACTAGTTAACAAAGAAAAAGAAAATTCCAGTTAGAAAAGTCCTTGATTTCTTTTGGCAAGAGTTGCACCACACATTCATATGCTTCGCAGGATCAAAGTTGCACCTAAGTTTGGATACAACTCTGATTAATAAACTGTACATTTAATTGAATGTTATGACACTTGACCCATCCAAAAAAAGAGCAAAATAATATTCAAAATGTTGCATTGGATTCCCAAGATCAATTCTACAGGAAGAAAGAGTGAATGATGTAATCTGTAAGACATGCATTTACTGGCCAATCACTAAATAAAACATACAATCGTAGGAGACCTCAATCATCACAGCAGATCAATGACTACACCATTTAATTGTACGTATGGTGGATACTAACATGGATATACAATTTGTTGCAGATCACTCCACAGTGGTTGCCCTCTAAGTCACTTCTTACATTACAAAAGCAGAAAACAATGATATTAAGATATCTGGTGAGCAATCATTAAGAAAAGGATTACACAGATTTAGCCACCAAATGCTATCTCAAAGTGAGCTCAGTAGCTATGAAGCATCTGACTGCTTGAGTTTCTCAAGCATATGTGGTAAATCACAGGCAATCATGTGGCTTAGTTTAGGCTTTGTCATGACAGAGAGTTCTGATATTGAATACCCTACACACTTTGATCCCACAAAGACATTTTGAAAACATATATGTTGGAAACGTATTACCCAAAGAGACGTTTATTGTTAGAACAACTACCACTCTATGAATATTCGACTACTACACATATAGAAATATTATAGCAGAAGATATAAACAATGAAAATTGTGAGTTAAAGGGACCAATGGCTGTATAATGCATCATTCTAAACCTAACCTTAATAATCATCAGAAAAATGAGTTGTGACACTAGAGAAAAGAAAGATTTTTTCTACTAGTTACTTTTAGCAATTCTTCAACTATTTAAACCATGGTACAATGATGAAGACATTATAGGTTCCTTGGAAACTTATGAAGATGCATTTAATGTTTATGAAACTGACTTTGCCTTCCCTCAACTTCATTCATATATACATATGTTGGAACAAGAAATACAAGAAGAGAATAATATTAATGCAGAAATGAAATGCAATACTGCATTAACTAATAATTCTTTCACTTCTAGGACTGGGGACCCACTTGGGCAACCAATTATTGAAAATGAAGCTCTGGTTGCCATGGACAAGAGGCCTGATTACGAGTTTGGTGGTCAAAATCCCCAACTGGCAGACCCATGGTGAGAAAACCGCTGCGGAGCTGGCAGTCTCCCCACCTGCCTTATTAGGAGTTTTCCACTGGGCTGACCGGTGGAAACCAAGGTTTCTGCTGGTCAGCCCAGTGGAAAACGTGCAGTGGTATTGGACTTGGCTCCAGATGGAGCAGAGTCCAATGCCGTCACACAGGGGGCCTCCCTAGCACCCTTGGAATGTGCGCTGTCTGCTGAGCAGTCAGTGCGCATTCCAACGGTGTTGGAAAGGGTGGCCCCTGAACTACTACAACAATGTTGTGGGCAGTGCAGGGGTTGCCCTGTGACCCCCAGCACTTGTTCTCTTCCAGCCTTTTCATGGCAGTTGAACCACCATGAAAAGGATGGTGGAGTACATGGCTGTAATCAGCAGGGGGCGCTGACTTCAGCGCCGCCCTGGCTGATCACAACCAAGACCGCCGTCAGCCCATTGGGATCAGAGATCCTGTCAGAGATGGTGGTCTTTTGACGGTCTGACCGCCAGACTTGTAATGTGGCGGTCGGACTACCAGAGCCGCGGTGGTCTAACCACCACCGCGAGTCTGGCAGCCTTGAGATCGCCAGACTCTTAATCTGGCCCTAAATGTGAAAAAGACATAAAACCGTCAGTAGATCATGGGCTTTAATATGAAAATGGATTATGTGAATGTAGTAGTTTTGAACCTACATTACAATATGTGAGTAGACAAGCAGGAACTGGGAAAAGCTTCCTCATTAAAGTAATTACTGCTTATGTGCACAAAGTGCACAAAGTCACCACGTCTACTTTATCTTGTGTAATTACTGCTCCTACTGGCTTAGCAGCACAATATCTAAAGCATTATCTTACATCGTCTGCTTTTATTGCCTGTGGAGCATGTCAACAAATTGGAATACTTAAAATTGAATACTGATACATGTCAATAAATTGGGAGAGTCCATAAAGAATTAAAAGTTTTGATCAAAGACAAAGAAAGCATGGTTTAAAACTTGATGTCTGCCTCAGTGATCTTTGGAGGGAAACGTCCTTGTTTTTGGAGTCTTCTACCAGCTAACTCCTTTGGAAAGTGAACTGATTGTCAACAAACGTTTCCAAGAGCAAACTCAGAATTGCTGGCAAGTATAGGGAGTGTCAACATTTGGCTGTTTTTCACATACAGAGAACTAACACAGAATATGAGACAAGCTAATAATGAAAAATATGCCAAGATACTGAAAGACATTCACCTTGGCATTATGACAAAAGAAGCAAAGATTATGCTAAGGGAATGAAATACAAGTACATTATTTCCTTTCAATTACCTGTTGAAGTTATGTAATATCTTCATTAACAATCACAACCTGCAGTTTAGTTAATGCCAATTGTTGAAGAATTTGCTCAATTAGATTAGGAAATGCTAAATCTGGAAAAAGTCAAAACTGACATTATCCTTCTAAAGATAAAGTGGGGAATCACAGACTATACATACATATAAGCAAAACTTTAGCAACAAAATGAGAAACACTGGAAAAATTTGTTTCACAGACATCTTGATCGGAGAAAGAATATCCTGCTTTGTAAAAATTGTTGTATCATGTTATTTCGAAATTTGCTGATAGAAGAAGGACTAGTAAGTGGAGACATGGGATTAGTAGTGTAATTTGTGACCCCTGGAAAGAATGAAGAGATTGACTTTATTAAGATTTAAATTTGACCATGTTAAACATCAAAACCAGATCTCTTGATATGCAGTAAGATTCTTACTTCGCAAAGATTTATATATTTGTAGAGAACAGTTTCCTCTTTCTTGGTCTTCTGCGGTAACAATACACAAATCACAAGGACCAAGCTTAGAATATGCACTCATTAACGCTGGCTCTAAAATATTCAAAGAGGGAATGGCATATGTTGTTTTATCTCGAGTTAAAAAAATAACAGGACTATTTATTACTGATTTCAATGAGACAAAATTGATGCAGACAGTAGCAATGTCAGCGAAAACAACTGTTTCCGAAACAGATATGCTCCTCATTTTTGTAAATATCCCATTTTGACAAAACCTAAACTCTCTTTTTAAAGGAAAATAGATTCTAATTACAATTACAAGGATGAATTGGAACAACAGACCAAAACAAATGAACAAAAACACACCCAAATATCAGTTTCAAAATCAGAATGGCATAAACTGCTATCGCAATGTCATTGTTAATCTACTTTTGTAACTATCATGCGTGAAAAAAATAATACTCCAGCATGTACCTCAACGTTTCTGCAACACGTTGATAAATCTTCATAAACAAATTCTGTCAAACAACTACCCATGCCACTCTACAAGCAGCATAAGATATAGGCCCTCATTACGAGTTTGGAGGAGGCCGCCCGCCAAACTTGTACCACCTGACCGCCAGTGCAGCCAGAACACTGCCGGACCCATTATGAGTTCACCGCAGGGCTGGTGGGTGCAAACAGCGTTTCCTCCCGCTGGCCATGCGTTGAACAAGGCCTTAACATTGACGCCAGCTCGTAATCGAACCAGCAGCACCCATCGCGATTTCCACTTCCCAGAATTTGGGCAGTGGAAAGCAGAACAGGGCTGTCCATGGGGGCCTCCTGTACTGCCCATGCCAAGTGGGATACCGCCATGCAAAGGCTGGCAGAAAGGGGTCTCTTAATTCCCAGGGCAGCGCTGCAAGCAGCGCTTGCCTGGCGGATTGAAACCACTGAGACCACCTGGCTGGCGGCAACCTGGCGAAGTTAGCAGTCCGACTGTGGCGGCTCTGCCACTGTCCTAATGTGGAGGCCAGACCGCTGCTTTGACGGCAGTCCGACCTCCACCGTGGCCCTGGCGGTCTAATGAGGCCCATAGTGTGGACACGTTTAAAGGTGCTACTCAATTTTTTCTCAATCAGCAACAGGATACCCATGAATTCTGTATGGCTGTTTTTAGAGTAATATCTAATGAGACTCACCCGAATTCTGACCTCTTTAGACTAAGCTAATCATGGGAACATGGATTCTTGTACTACCTTCATTCAAGCTCCAGTCACAGCATTTGAAAGATCTGTACATCTACCAATACCCAATATCTAAAGCTGTGCAACCAAACTTAAGTCCAAACTGTAAATCAGACATTGGCTCCACCCTTAATTTAACAACGGTTACTAAATATATATTTTTAATGGTTCAGAGATGTAATCTCAATAACAGAAAAATCAATATGTGTGTTTTTAACTTCACTGCTTCTTGAATTTGTATTTCAGAATGCACTTTCACTACTAGTGCTAATATTTCTCATCACAGAGAGACTGCAGCATCAGGACACTATACCATCTACTTAAAGAACACCACAGTTTGGAAAGAATGTAATGACAACACTCTTACTTTAAACACAGACTGCAGAAAAGTTTAAAATAGGGTTACCCTCTTCTTTTAAAAAAAAAAGTTACGCGTGGAAATAATAAGATTAATAAGAACGCCGACTCTAAGAATTAAGATTTGAACCAGTTGAATAATATTTGGTTCTGCCATATTTTATCTATATATATTTGGACTCCATGAAACACAATCCATAAAGACGGTGGATGTTAAGAAAAGTAACTATATATATCAATGTGGATGTTGTGTATTGGTTTTTCTGGAGGTGTGAATGAATAACTTTGGGGAGTACAATATTTAGTCCTGAAGAAGGTGGTGAAAAAGGTTTGGAAGCCCACCGAAACGCGTCGACGCTTTACTTTCACTGGACCCATAGAAGGAGGACTCTATCGAATAAAGAGTATTGATAATTATCGATAGGCCGATTCCTATCAATATTGGGACAGTTCTATTCTATAGACGATTGTATATGTCTTTTGTTTGTTTCCTCTCTATGTATTTGTACTCATTGTCAATTTTATATTTTTGATGTTTTAATATTTATGTGTTCTTATTGTACATCAAAAATTCTAAGTAACGATGTTATCCTTGTCATAAAGCTACAAAAGTACTTTTGAGTTGTCCTTATATAATACAGTAGATGTGTCTTCATGTGGCCTGTCATGGTTGATGGCATTTTTATCTACTGTAAGTATCTCTGTCTTCTATACTTTGACAAATATCACATTAGTTGGATAGATATGTGAACAGTTGGACACGCACAGCAACTTTGTTTTTTTTTACAGTTCAATTGATTTGGTTTTCTCCAGTGTTTCTTAATGACTACCACCTCATGACCATCTTGGACTCTGAATGTTCTTAATGATGACATAGTTCTGTAACATAAATGTTACTTATGTTTGAGAAACACATAAAAATGTTAAACAATAATGGATTGGCTTTATGTTATATTTATTACCTACATTCAGATATTAGTGTAGTAGTGTAGTATAACTTTACCATATTCTGCCATTGTAGGTGTCGAACAAGTGCAAGGTGGCTTCAGAAAATAAAAAACTTTGGATTTGAAACTCTGAAATCTTATAATTTAAAAAAATTAATTCAATATGGGTAAGGGATAGACAGTTCCTGATTTGTGCAATTGGAAGACTTGTAAGCTAATAAAATGCTGTTTCACAAAGTGACAAGTACAATGAAATTATATTTTACAAAAGCAAAAGTGGGTATGTCCCTCCACTATATGCTGCTGTACTATAGTTTCTGAAACTGTACAAAACATCAGTCTACTTTACTGTATTCTACTCTATTGGATGAGATGAGGGTCAACTTTATAAAATGTTAATCCACTCTAACACATACAACTGTAAGGTAGGATATCCCACTCTACTCTATGCCACTCCTCCTCTATGCACCCCCACTCTATAACACTGTACAACACCCCACTCTATTATACAACACTCCACTCTATGCCACTCAACTCTCCAACACTATAGTGACTGTATTACACTTAATAATAGTGCAACAAAACACACTCCTATTGCCATCTCTTAACTGAATGATACACAACTGTATGCTACTCCACTGTATGACCATCCAATATAGTGTATGCCACACCACTGTACTCAATGGCACTCCATTTTATTCCACTGTATGTAGTGTTCTCCACTCAATAACACTCAATGCTCCTGCACTGTGTAACAAAGTACTTCGTCATATCCCACTATACAACAGGGTAGTCCACCACTCTATGCGCTCACCAACACTCTACTATGCTTTACTACACCCTGATACTATACTACACTCTTTAACACAATGCGTTTATCTCCTGTACAACACTTTACTCCACTGTACAACACTGTACAATATCCTACTACATTTTACTATACTATATGCTGTGCTGCTATATGACACAATACTACTTTTTGTGCCACTTTCACACACTGTACTCCAATCTGAAACACTGTACAGCACTCTACAATATGCCACTGTGTGAGACACCACTCCATTCTACTATATAACACACAACTTCACTCTACTCTACTCAATTATAGTACACTCTATAGCACTCTATGTCCCTTCAGAGTACACCACTGTATGACACTGGATGAGACAGTACTTCAATCCATTATATAAGAGGCCAACCAACTTGATAACACTCCACTCTACAATGCTGTACTCCACCACACAGTATGAGACACCACTCCACTGTACGATACTTGAGTACAGTGCACAGTACTGTACCTCAGTACAATCTATGACAGGGCACTCCCCTCTTTGACACCCCACTCCACTTTTCAACACCACACTGCATTCTATGAGATGCCACTCCTATGTATGACACTCAACAAACCTCCACTGAAATAGACTTTACAACTTGATACTGTTTACCCTGGCACTACATTCTACAGCACTCCATTCTCCGCCCCTCCGCTATAAGAGACTTAACAACAATGTACAACACTATATGCCACAGTAGATAATCTACTCACTTTATTCCACCAGATGACAATACATTCAACAACAGTTGCCTCTATTAAATTCCACTTGCTGAGAGTCGAGTACACAACACTCCACACTACAACACTGCACTTTACAACACTCAACTGTTCGACACTCAAGTATGCAACATTGCACTTGACTTTAGGGGTCTCCAATCTACAACAGTGTAATGTACTTTAAATAAAATTAGATATCACTGTAGTACTGTGTTATAAACTTGCTATAGCCTATATAGACAGCATAAAGCACATGCACTTATCTTTTATGAGTATACCATTCCATATTATTTTTCTGTTACCTGAAAAAATATGGCTAATATTAACACAAGCTCTTTATTATTGGAAATATTTATGCAAATCTCATAATAATATTTTTTTCCTTCTTTTCTTCTGGAGGTTTTGCATTTTTTTTAACAAGTCAACATGACCAACAAAACAATTTCAGAGGGAAAGGATAGACGGGAATAAGCAAGGTGAGGTCAAAAGTAAAACTAGGGATGTTAGGGAGGACACTGGTGAGCGATCACAAGCTGGCAATGAATATTCATATCTGGCTCACCAACAACAATTACGGTGTGACACAGTTAGCAGTATATGGCTGTATTTGCATACTGGTCCACCATAACCTGATCCAGCCTTAACAGGTTAACTGGTACCACATTTCCATGAGCAGGAATTGAGGGGAGAATAGAATATTGGGTAGTAGTGGAGGTCCATATAATGCTGCTGACGTTAAAGGGATTGAAGTACTTGCATCTGTGCCCACTAATGGTATTGATGCTGCTGCCACGTGCAAATCCTGCTCTGCCTTCTTTACGTATGCGCCAACCTTTAGGAGTGGATGGACTCTATGTGCTACAGATACCTATTGTGCTAACAGAGTATTGTTGGAAGGTGTCATGCGATATCACCTTTTGGCCCCAGATGCAGATGACCAGCTGTGTGTTAACTTTCTTCTTCCCTGATGGCACGGAGAAAAATTGCCACACCACTGACTAAGCAGTTTGTGCTGCAGAACCACCTTTTCTCCTTGCAGCAAGAGCATTGCTCTTCTTGTTCTTCCTCCTCCTCCTCATGATGTGGGTCAGGATGTTGTTGCTCAAGATAAGAATATTTTCCAAGTGGAAAACAACACCACCTTCACCTTACAGGATCACTATGGAAATGATGAAAAAGGATGTCAACTTCTTGTTTACTATAATTGACACTGTGAGAGATCAATCAAAAGTTGTTTTACATGCACAAAGTACTGCAGTACTATCGCAATGGTATCCAAGAGGTACCGTGGTACCTTTGAACTTCAAATAAACAAAAGAAGACACTCTAAATAAACATACAGTTACTATAGGACATCTCCTACAATATCCTTTGTGTTTTTTAAAAACTGATCCACAGTTTTGAACCCAAAATATTAATAATGAAACCATTCTTTTATGTGGGCTATAAACACATCCCAAACTACTACGTAGCAACAACAACCATAAGAATTGTGCTGGTTGTAGGAAAGGAATATAGCTTGGTTTCTCCTTTACCAAAATATATACAAATAACTATTTATACCTCATTACATATATGTGTATATGTTCATAAATAAAACTGTTACATTCCTATATGATTTACTTTTATATTTTGAAATTAGAACGTGGGCTTTATTTCTGTTATCTTACAAATTAATTTTTGCAACATAAACAAAAACAAAAAATTCAATGAAACATATTAAATCGTAGTTGTAGTTATGAATACTTAACTTATTATCACAATACAAAATCAACTTAAACTACATAAACCTTTGAAATTTCAAAGTTATAGTTATAACTTGCATTTAGGGCCTCATCATGAGTTTGGCGGTCCCACCACGGGACTACCAAACTCACGGGGAGGACACCACTGCCATGGCGGTGACATCCCTCCAGAGCATATTACATATACCGGGCTGACTGGCAGGAACATTGTAATATGAGCTTCTCGCCAGGCTGCCCAGTGGGAACAATGCTATGATACTGGCCTCAGCTCCCTTTGCAGAAAGTGTGCATTCACATGGTGCTGGGCAGCGGGGCCCCCAGCACCGGCTTTCCAGCAGCCTTTCCATGGCGGGGTCCCCGGCAAAGAAAGGCTGACAGAAAGCTGAGTTGTAATCAGTCAGGCAGCGCTGAGTTCAGTGCCATCCTGGCTGAGCACAACTCAGGCTGCCTTCATCACATCGGGAACCATGTTCCTGGCAGGGACGGTGGTCTTTAGGAGGGTCTGCCCACCAGGGTTGTAATGTGACGGTGAAATCACCTGTAGTGCGGCAGTTAGACCGTCACTGCGAGTGTAGCAGTCCTCGGACCGCCACAATCGTAATGAGGGCCTAAGGTCTTCAGCCCCTTCACAAAAGTACTTTAAGTCGCACAGCTCCAAATACACTGTTATAAAATCAGTTGGCACACAACATTAGCTATAACTTTTGCTTTCTCCACGCACTGCTTCCAACCTTTCATATAACATCATTTATCTCATGTTTAGTTATAGCATTCATAATAACACTTATGACAGCTTTAATGAAATCATTTTTAGAACAGTGTGCTTGACAGAGTGGTGAGTTATAGTTAATGTTGTGTAGCAACTAATTTTATAAAAATGTGTTTGAAGCTGTGTGACTTCTAGTACTTGGTTGTGATTATTTGTGACAATTTCCCCTAAAGTGTCCTCCGTGTAGGAAGCCTGCTGGAATGTTTTGGAGTGCACCTTGTATTCCTCTTCTCCATGTGCCAAGCCAAGGTTCAGTAGGTAATAAGTGCACCCTGCAACATTGCTGCTACTTGCGACAATAACATTGTCTTCATCATCAACACTATCTTCTATTATTTCAGGTTCTTCTTTTTAAGGAACTGCCATTTTTTATGTGCTATTCTCAAAGAATTGGAAGTTGGTTTTTCATATGTGCCAATTGGCCCCCAGTACCAATATGTCCACCGGCTTTCAATGACACCTTGGTCTGCTAGAAAACTATGCAGTCTGCAATGTGGTCCTCATTTACCCTAAATATAAAGAAGTCCCAAACTATGTAGGAGAGGAGCTTTCTTGTAAAGCCCAACTAGAGGAACTCACTGCAGAATTAGGTGGTGTTTGCTTTTGATTAAGTCAGGACGGAAATAGCTGGTGCTGAATTTTGTGAATGTGTGAAACAGAAGAAGGTGGTGTTTGTTTAGGGATAGGCTGACCAGTAGTCATGTGCGCTTCCTTGTGCTACTACCAACAAGAACAATCACTTCTTCATCTTCCTCACTGCCAACTAGGTTTTCTAGAACCTTCCTTTCACAATGCCTCCTATGACAGAAATTGGGGTCTACTCCATGTCGCCTTCATCTAAAAGAAGGGTTGGAAATGGTGAGGGAATGGCCTTTTTTCTCAGATGAGATGGTGACGATAAATATGATGCGTCCATTAAAAGCTGCCAAAACATCCTGCTGTGTAGCAAGCTCAAACCTCCTGCTTTGCTCCTACCTCAAGAGGCTCAAATGTAGCGGACCTTTGTTCCTGTTGCGTTCTCTGGAAAGATTCATTTTGCTGAGAAAATTCAGTTTTGTATTTAGTCTTCCTCTTAGTCTTCCTGCCTATAAGAAGGTGTAGCATATATGCTGGGGTAACTTGGCAGAAAACAGGATGCCAGCAGTAGGAAAATAGTTTTTCTCACTGAACACTTTAGTAGCAGACACTTATTTTTTTGGAAACCATCTGCTTTAATTCTTGTTGTTTAGCTCATCAGCAGTAGCACTTGGCAGAGAGGTCTGTGGACTCTAGATTCAACAGATTTCCAGACTTCTCTATTTCTCAGTCTAATTATCATCCACTTGCAGGGAACATAAATTAAAAAGGCTGACAGTCTTACTTGACTATTGAGGTAAATGGAATGTAAGTCAACATAACAGTCATAACACAGGGACCCTTCATACCATTGGAACCGCTAGGGGAGCTGAGTGGAGTATGTCATAACTTTGAATAAATTAATTTAAGAGAATGGTCCTAACAACCATGGCCCACATGGTCTAATCCATGTGGCAGAACATGTGAAAAAAACTACAAAATAGGAACATAAATAGCTGATGTCCCTGCATGGACAAACGCATGACCTAGAAAGGTAGGAGGCATGCAACACATAGACAAAATGGCTGCCTATGAGGCACACACTGAGAAAATGGTAGACAAATACAAGTCCTAGAAAGGCCAAAGGCACATAGGACAAAAATAACATAGCTACCTGCAATGAATGGAGTACCACCACCAACAAGCACTTGGAGCATTGCAGGGGAAGAATTGCACAAATGTATGGTCAAAATGTGCCCAGGCCCATTGATGGACCCACATAGAACAATAAAGATGCAACAGAAATGTAAAATGTCAACAAAGATAACAACTAATAATAGCACAGGAACATGGAAACTGACACAGCTATTTAAAATATACTTTAAAATACCCCAAACACAATCAGCCATAAGAAGCAAATGCCCCAGTCAAATTCTTTCAAAAAGTTCAGAAAATGTGCACTAATCTAAAATCTCACATACACATAAAATGGTGGGCAAGCACAAGAAGGTGTCTGAGAACAAGGTAAAACGGCTGGCTATATTGGCCTGGACTCCTTGAGGCACTCTGACCCAACCATCAACAAGCACAAAAAAATGACCTACAATTGGCATTAATCCAAGGCCATACACAAGCTCCTCAAATATTTCTAGCACAGCTTCAGTGAGAATATGAAAAATGCAATACAGACATCAATGGCCTACAGCAGGCTAGGCCCCGAACAGTAAAGCAACATTAAATGATCACATATCTGGACATAAAGACAAGGAAAAGTATAATATATTATTCCAGGTTTCCGCCATCCCAAAATGTCCATTCTCCTTACACTCTTATCCCTTCATCCCACATCGGACAGTCTTGAATATCTTCGTCCAACGCAAAGCCATCCATCAAAAAGAAAAAAAAGTTTAAAAAAATGTTATAAATCCAATGAAAGAGAAAATGGTGCTGCCTGTCTTCCCTCTATCGTCAAACACTTTTTTTGAATTGCTGGACTGAACTTACTTGTTTCCCCCCAAAAAAGTAAACATTCCAAGGATGAATGGTGCAGCAGAGATTACAGACTAAGGTTGAGTAAACTTTCCATCTAGAACTCAAATCCAAAATGACCAAGAGCTGAACAAAGAATAGGGAGGAGTGCTAAGGATAGGAAGAGAAGTTGATACTAACTGTACAGTAACCTCACTCTCTATGACCCTTACCTTGTAACATGAATAAATAAATAAATAAAAGAAAACATGTTTCACACTGAAAGAGTTACCTGAATGGTCTGCTTGGTAACATTTCTACTTGAAATTAATTTTTGAGTTGCTTTATTAGAGTCTGGTGGTAAAACAAAACCTGCTCTCATTCAATTGATTCCTGCTGTTCACATGCTCCTGTTATATTGTTTTTCCCCCAAATTAATTCGCAACAGGAGATAGCATAATGCCGTAATTTCAGGTTTTAAATATCAAACTCATAATGCAAAATTCCAGAATTTGTGCATGATTATACTGAGGTAAAGGAAATTTCTAACTTATTTAACCTGTACCTAACCAGATATGAAAACCTCATTCAAGAATTTAATATCAGTTAACTATGTTAGATGCATACATTTCTTTTGACGCCCAAATCAATCAATAGAAAATAGATGAAAGGTTTGTCAGACAAATCCCATGTTCCCGTAGAAGAGCTGAAAGTCTGTGGTAAGTGCCACAATATTTCTTAAGACTTGGAATAGTACACGTCTGGGACATTTTACACAGAAAAAGAGTACCCACAATTCTGTCAACCTCTTCATAAATTCTGTTGAACATTGAATTTCCTTAAAAGCCTTCCAGCAATATAAATACATTTTGCTTGTGGGCAGAGATGTGAATTTAATCAATAAAATTACACAAACGTAAGGAATTGGATAGAGATATATCAAAAACATGTAACAAAAATGAATTAAGTTTACGTTTGATGAAAATTACTTTATGCACTCAAAGTAAATTATAATTTTCTTATATGACCACAGGGGGCACAAGTGCTTTTGTTTTTGGCTCTGAAAGGAAACAGTAATGGCACAGAAGTTTCTTCGTGGAACATCATGCAAACAAAAGGTTTGTAGAAAAGATATATTCAAAAGAAAGATACTTCATTAAAACAGTGGTAGAGCAGATGTTTTTAAAATGAAAGTACTTCATGAAAATTATGTTAATAATGGCTTCAGATCTTCAGGACAGTTTCAACATCCTTTTTGAGAAATGTGCAATTGTGACTAGACCACCAGAAAATGTCAATTTCAACCTAGCCTACTGGATTTTATCCCCTCTTCCCTCTGGGCACAGGACAGAAGTTTCACTCTGGCAGGCAGGTGTCATCAGCAGGGCTCAATTTCTTTGTGGGTCAAGAAAAGACAAACACAGTAGCTCACAGAGCAAGAATCTGGGCTCGTGTGGGGTCCCTACCTCCTTATAGAGGCAATGAAGGGTGTGTTCTCTGGTGATGGCTTGCACATTGGTATCTTTTAGAACTACAATTTCTAACATACTGAGACTTCTGGCTTTATGCTGGGAAATTCTAGAAGAAGAAACATACTGGAAAAGTGAGGAGCAATAGTTGAAAATAGTATTGTGTCATTAGATTATTGCTGTCCAAACTGGTTTTGTGGAGTTTCTACTCCTTTCTGAAAAAAATGTGTGCTTTTTCTGCTGAGTGTAGGATTAGTAATTTCTGCTGTGAAATCATTCACCATTTGGACAAGTTTCTTCTGATTGCTCGGAATTTCCACGTAATTTAGTAAGCTCTAGGTTTGTAAGTGTGGGTAAACTCTAATTTTCTATTGGTGCACAATAGCCAGCACATTAGTTTGAACTCATTCTTAATATGATATATATTGTTGTATACTATGACAATACTTGGTGGGTGTGCTGAAAATGTCCTAGATGTGACAGAGGTGAGTGTAGGTGGCCTTGTTTTCTGTAGTTCACCTTGAGCCATTGGCACAGTGGTGAGATACTTAGCTCTCACTTCTTTTTGTGTAATACTCCAGAAAACAATTTAGGTAGAATAGTTAATTCTGCTTTCTTTTTACTTATACAGATGTCTCTCTTCTGCTGTGGTTGTATTACACTATATCAAAAAAAGATTATCAACATACACCACTATCGCCAAACAAATAAAAAATATAAATATTGTGACCCTACACAAATATCGATAACATAAATATCACAGAAAAATATCTGAACTACCACAATATTGTAACCAAAAATAAAGGAGTGACCAATATCGCCTGTCCATTACTAATGAAATAACAACAATCAAAAACTCAAAATATCGAACAGCAGAATATTGTCATAAACACACAATAATTGCAAGTATTACACACATATTTAAACATAACTCAAAATAAACATTATATACATAAAGAAAACACAAATTACAATTTACCATAAATGGTGCAAAAATGCAAATTAGTCTCCAGTTAACCAATCAAAATAAACCTACAAACAGTTAACAGTAAAAACCATTTTTCACTTCACAAACAGTATAAAAAGGCTGCAAAAACACACAAGAAAATGCTACCTTAAAAGATTTACATCAGGATAACATCACTCTGCCGGATTACAGGACTACAAAAGAAGACTGCAACACTTCAATGAACTCCTAAAGATTACAACTGAAGTAAGTTTAACAATCAATAAAAACTAACAAAATAATGAATAACTAAAAGTGTTTTAAGATACCAAATAATTAAAACTATAACTACATGTTTATTTCTCCAACTTAAAGGTGCATTTCCTAAAAGAAAAAGAAAAGAAAAGAATAGACACCAAATTACTCAAAATGAATAGATAATCTCACCTCAAAAGTAATTATACCTAATAAAGCACAAACGCAACATTAAAGTAACATTAAAGTAAAAGTAAGTCTTTAACAAACTAAAAAACTAAAATAAAATAAAGTCCCAACTTCATTTTAGATGAAAAAACAACACAACTATCAAACCTTTCTCTACTCAGACTGCAACAAAAGAGAACTGTGCCAAAACACCACACAAAATTGCAAAACAAAGATCTACAACTAAAACAAAGCGAAGACAACATCAAGGACATAAGTTAAAATGTGTACCGACAATGTAAAAATGTCACAATTAATATCACATCATCTACTGTTTTTTAATGCAATTATTATATATTTTATATACTCTAAAATCAACAAATAAAATGGTGGAAATATAAATCAAATCCCATAAAACAGAGAGGATATACTTACAGTAAGGAGAGCACCATAAGTGCAAAGCACTCTGAAGTGCACCAAATATTATGCCATGCCAGGGTTAACACTGAAAAGAAACAGTTTAAAGCATTTAGGAACATTACCATCCCTATATTATTACTGAAATAAAAGTCATAAACATTTTATGGATTGGACTTTAATGTGAGAAGTATGGGAGGACACTAGAAGGACCATAGTAAACTCCCCGTAATACCCCCCCCCCATCCCTCAGAGCCCAAGTTCATTGTGGCTGAAGACTTTGCCTTCTTGAAAATACCATGACCCATTGAATTTTGGGCCTGTTTGCAGTAATGCAAAAAAGAAAAGTGGGTAGGACAAGCCCTTGGAACTTATGCCTCATTGGCCAAGGATGCCCAGAAGTCACCACCCCATCTGGTTCCAGGCATAAATGTGGTATCCCCAAACACCCTAGAACCCTACGTTAAAAAATCCACACGACATTACATCACCATTTAAGGTGCCTAAAGCATGGACACTCACACTTTATGAATATTTATTTTAAATATAATTAAAGCAACTGTAAAATACCAATCTAGATAAAATCGAATTCAAAAGACAAAGGCCCTGACTACGGGTTTGGCGGACAGGAACACCCGTTCGCCAAACTCCCGACAGAGTGCCCTCCCCGCCAGACCCATTATGACTTTTCCCGCTGGGTTGACAGGTGGAAACCAAGGTTTTCACCCGTCAGCCCAGCGGGAAAGTGGCGGAAGCACCCTTGTACTGCGCACTGTCTGCACACCAGAGAGTGTGCATTATGAGGATGCTGGGCTGGAGGAACCCTGCACTGGCCATGCCAAGGCATGGGCAGAGCAGGGGTCCCCATGTGGCCCCCCGCACCTGATCTCTTCTATCCTTTTCATGGCATTGAAGCCACCATGAAAAGACTGGCGGAGATCCAGGTTGTAACCAGCAGGCGGCACTCGTAATTAGGCCCAAAATCTCAAATTCATAATTAAAATTTAATACAATAAATATTCAAAAATACATAAACACTTTTCTACCATCTATTAAAATAATTTAACACCATAAACAATCATATACACAGATATAAAATGAGATAAAACTTACGATTTCAAATCTGAAGTCCTGGTCAGTGAAGTGATAATCAAAAAACTACCATCCAAAATAATTACGATAAAAAAAAGAATAAAAAAGCAATACGAAACCATAGGCAAGTAGAACACACAACACAAGCCCAATAATCAAAAGAAATCATCCAAAACTCAAAAGAATATCGGTTAGGGTACAATATAACAATCCCATGCCAAACATAAGGACATTGGTGAAAGTACTGGACTTTGGTGCAGTCAAAATTACTATTCCCACTCCCAAATCAACCACATCAGAGAAGGTGTTGAATTTGGGGAGGAGGGCAACAATACACTATTCCTTCTCTAAAGCATCACCACACTGGGGAAAGTGTTGGACTTTGAGAGGTTCAGATTTACTAATCCCTCTCCACACGTAACCACATTGGGGAAAGTGGTGGTCTTTGAGGAGTTTGGGTTTTCTATTGCCACTACAAAGTTACCTGCATTGGGGAAAGTATGAAACTTTGAGAGAGGGGGAGGGTGGTAGAATATACCATTCCAACTCCAAAATCAACCACAATTTGCTATTCCCATTTTCAAAATTAAAGACATAAAGGAAAATGGCATACTTTTAAAAGTAAAAATTTGTTGATACCACAAATTTATTATTTATATCACACTAAAAAGAATAAATAAAAAACACATTTACTCTAGCCCAAAAAAGCACATACAAGTAACCCCTTCTGTGCCCAGGACGTAATGGTTACGTCCTCGGCTGCAGCGCTGCTGTGCCAAGGACATAACCATTACGTCCTGGGACCGACCCACGGGGAAAGCGCTGGTGCTCCCCCCGTGGGCCACCCACCCACAGGCCCCCACTGTGGATGGCAACGGAATACCTTCCGCCGCCGCTTCTGAACCCCCCACTTGGCAATCTGATGATTTCAATATGCAAACGGTGCGCCCACGTCATCAGAGCAGGGAATATTATGTGATGTGTTTTACGTGGCTCCCAAAAGGCTTACTTACCTAAAAGCACTTGTAAATGGTTGATTTATCAATGATATTTAAGGATTTTATTTCATAAAGTCATTGGTGAATATATTTTTTTTAACCATGTACTTACCCTTATGCCAAATCCAACCAGTATGCCTGAGATGGACTAGTGGGTGGGTGTGCAGTAATGTTTTGGTGTTTATCTTTGCTTTTTACCGTCCATGCATACTCTCTCCATAGCAGAACACCTTGTCGTCACATCTTTTTGGAAACTAGTCACTAGGGGAATAATATGTGGTGTGTTTTGTGTGGATCCCATAAGGTTTACGTACCTAGAAGCACTTGTAAATGGTTTTTTTACATTTGTGGTTTGGCAGACTGGAGTGGAGCTTCCACCCACGGCCAGCCAGGGCTCTCAACCAGTGCCCGTTCATAGCTTCCCCACCCAGCCAGGCCCAGTCTTAGCTTCCAGACCCAGCCAGAGGCACTGAAGACTCAGAACTGACACTGGGAAGGAGTTTGTATACCTTTTGGACTACTTGAGGTGTGTGTGTTTTTTTTTGGGGGGGAGGGGGTTTCATGGTGTTTTTTATTTTATTTTTGTTCCATCCAAGGGAATAAACGGAAATCTTACCATACTTTGAGCTCCATAACCCCAGGTAGAAGGAGTGGATTTGCCCCCTTGAACCTGAAACACTCAAAATGTTGAAAATATCACTAAAACTGGTGCTGGGAGGCTGGAGAGGCACTGAAGGCTCATAACTGGCATTGGGAAGGAGTTTGTATACCTTTTGGACCATGTGGTGTGTTTTTTTTTGTTCACCTCCATCCAAGGGGAAAACCTAAAATTTTACCTGACTTGGAGCTCCATAGCCCTGGGTAGAAGGAGTGACGTTGCCCCCTAGAACCAGAAAAACTCCAAATGTCGAAAATATCACTAAAACCGTTGCTGGGAGGCTAGAAAGGGACCAGAGACACTGAACTGACATTGGGAAGGAGTTTGTGTACCTTTTGGACCATGTGGTGTGGTTTTTTTTGTTCACTTCCATCTAAGGGAAAAACCTGAAATCGTGCCCCACTTGGAGCTCCGAAGCCCTGGCTAGAAGGAGTGACTTTGCCCTCTAGAACCAAAAAAAACAAAATGTCGAAAATATCACTAAAACCGGTGCTGGGAGGCTAGAAAGGGGCCAGAGACACTGAACTGACATTGCGAAGGAGTTTGTATACCTTTAGGACCATGTGGCATGTTTTTTTTGTTCACTTCCATGTAAGGGAAAAACCTGAAATCGTACCCGACTTGGAGCTCCGTAGCCCTGGGTAGAAGGAGTGACTTTGCCCCCTAGAACCAGAAAAATAAAAATGTCGAAATTATCACTGAAACTGGTGCTGGAAATGGGCCAGAGGCCTTCCTGCAGGGCTAGACACTGCTCTAGGCCTGAACCTGGTGGGGAGTACAAGAGTCATCTCTGGTCTGCAGCCACCCTGCCCTGGGTAGTGACTGCCTTCATCATACCGTGGGCTCCCGGTGCTGCCATTGGGTGGGTGCCTTCCACCTTCCTTGAGCCTGGGCACGGGGAGACCAGGAGGCTTAAGCCTGGACTGCCCCACACCCTCTCCCCACTGGCATGCCCATTTTCCTTGACTATTAAGCCCCCACAAAGTGGGGTTCTTACAGAACCCTGAGTGGAGACAAAAGTCAGAGTTAGCCCAGGGCCCGGCCCGCCCGCCATCTGGTCACCCAGCTGGTGGGCCATCTGGTCGGCTAGCCCAGCGACCAGATGGCCCAGGACAACTTGGTGACCAGATGGCTTGGGATGACCCAGCGGCCAGAGTGACCCAGGCACCATGGCAGTCACCACGGCAAAGACAAGAGTGGCCGTGCACTCTGAAAGGCTCCTTCCCAGGGCAGCTTGCCTCCCGGTGACTTGTGTGGACCAGGGAGTCCCACCCTGACCATCTGGTCGCCCTGCTGACTTGCAAGGGATTATGGCCCCCATCCCTGCACCTGGTGGTACAGGGCGAGAGGGGGAGGCCCCGTGCCGGGTGGCACGTGGTTGAGGCAGCCTCCCAGGGGCCCACAGCCCCCTTCTTCCCCACCGGCCTGGCGGCAGAGGGACCACCACCCTCCCTATGTGTGGTGGTGGGGGGACACGGGCACTCAAAACGGAGACAAAAGCTTGGGTCAGGATGACTTTCAATAGATCACAGCAAGGTAGCTTCTCTGTTACTTAAGAAACCCTGAACCAGAATCAGGTCACTTACAAATGATTTAGCACAGGGTGCCCAACAAACTTGCGATGCAGTAAGGGCGATGGAGAAGGCCCCCTTGTGTCCGCATCCGCTTACATTCAGCAGGTTGCCACGCCTGATTTGAGGTCAGAGTCAGATGCCAAAGCAGTAGGGGAAGCCAGGGCCACCATCCCCTGGGCTGCAGTAGAGCCTTTTCCCTGGATTGAAGCCCGAGGCCAGCAGTTGACCCAAACACCCCCTGGGGAACCAGCCACAGAGGTGTGCACCAAAGGCTGTGTGCATAGGCAGCCATGGAACACCACAGACAACCACATGCAGCATGCAGCCAGGCATCCCAGGACGTGCCCAGGGCAGACCGGTCCCCTGCCCACACTCCGCAAAGGCGGGGTGGCAAGGCTAGGATCACCGGCAGCATACCTCCATGACAGGGCCAAGGGTGGGATCCTGCTGCAGGCAATCAGGGGGGTATGACCTTGGAGCAGGGACAAAGGGAGCAGAGCTAGCCAGCGACAGACCCAGCAGTGCCTTGGGAAAGCCCCAGCGCGACTGACAATCAAGCAACCCTCAGACAGATGTAGCCCCAGGCATAACCCGGGGCAGCAAGGTGCGTTCAAAGTGTCAATGATCACTGTCCTGCCGTGCAGCAGACGCACAAGGAAGGCAGCACCACCCATTCGCCAACCACACAGCAAGACGGCTGGGCACCCCATCAGGCTTCCCCTCTGGGAGTCCATCTCCACAATTCAAAGAACATCACCAGACGCTCAGCCCAGGAGCCTCCCCACGGGAAGGGGGGCTCCCAGAGCAGCACAGGGGCCAGGCAGCCCTACCACCACATGTCCCTCCCAGAGGACCAGGAGGGGCCACATGAGTCTTCAAAACCTTACCCCAGCCACACGAGACCAGGGCAAGCCAGGTACCTGGCAACAAGGGATGGTCGCCCCACCTGCCCGCCAGCTATCCGCCACCAGATCTCAACCCCTGCATGTCGAGAGTCACTGGCTTAAGGCGGCAGCCCGAGCCGTGCCAGCGGGCTGGTGGATAGCCTACCCCCACTGCCCTGGTTAGAGGCGCCAGAAGGGAAGAGCCCCCCTCCTCCAGCACACCCCCACCAAAGGGAGACAGGGTTCCCTCACAGACCCAGCGCCTCCTCATCCAGGCCACCCTGCCACCCAAGAAGGGCCACCCTTCAGTCACCTGAAGCCCAGGCAGGCCAGGAATCAGGCATGGGAGAGCCCAGGCAGCAGGGCTTTCAGGGGAATGGTCCCAGCCCAGGGAGGCACTTCAATTCAGTTTCCCTCCCAGGGTCATGCTGGGTGAGCGTGTGTTCCATCTCAGGAGGTGCTTTCCATCTTGCTACTCCTGGCATAAGAGGGTCAAGTCCTCCCAGGCAGAGGAGCCGTCCCCACACCCAGTCCTCTCCCAAGCAGCCCAGTGGCACCTGACCGCTTCGTTAGTCAGGAAGCGCCAGGGGAGGGCCAGGCCCTGTGCCTATGGGTATTCCATTCTTGGAGGCAGCTAAGGGCTTCAGGCTGGCACTATTGGTCTCTCGGGCCACTCCGCCATTAATTATCCTTTTGCAGGTTCACCTACGGAAACCTTGTTACAACTTTTACTTCCTCTAGATAGTCAAGTTTGATCATATTCTCTGTGCTCCACCAGGGCCGTTGCAGACACCAGCAGGGCCGATCCAAGGACCTCACTAAACCATCCAATCGGTAGTAGTGACGGGCGGTGTGTACAAAGGGTAGGGACTTGATCAGTGCAAGCTTATGACCCACACTTACTGGGAATTCCTCGTTCATGGCAAATAATTGCAATCTCTATCACAAACGGGGTTCAGGGGGTTACCCACACCTGTCGGCAAAGGGTAGACACATGCTGATCCATTCAGTGTAGCGCATGTGCAGCCCCGGACATCTAAGGGCTTCACAGACCTGTTATTGCTCAATCTTGTGTGGCTGAACGCCACTTGTTCCTCTAAGTTGGACACCGACCACTGGGGGTCACGTAACTAGTTCGCATGGAGGAGTCTCGCTCATTATCGGAATTATCCAGACAAATCGCTCCATCAACTAAGAACGGCCATGCACCACCACCCACAGATTCAAGGAAGAGCTATCAATCTGTCAATCCTTTTTGTGCCCAGGCCAGGTGAGGTTTCCCGTGTTGAGTCAAATTAAGCCACAGGCTCCATTCCTGGAGTGCCTCATCTCTACCCATGTTGCGTAGGCTCTCATTATTCTAATGAGACTACTGGATTTTGAGCGGCAGAATTGCCCGCAGTGTGGGAGACTAAGGCGGTCATTCTGTCACCGCCGAATGGCCGCTCCGCGGTCAGGAGACCGCGGATGCCATTCTGGCTTTCCCGCTGGGCTGGCGGGCGACCGCCAAAAGGCCACCCGCCGCCCCAGCAGGAAAGCCCCTGCAACATAGAAGCCGGCTCCGAATGGAGCCGGCGGTGTTGCAGGGGTGCGATGGGTGCAGTAGCACCCGTCGCGATTTTCACTGTCTGCAAAGCAGACAGTGAAAATCTTCATGGGGCCCTGTTAGGGGGCCCCTGCACTGCCCATGCCAGTGGTCAAGATCAAGAATGTCAGTGCCAGTGGTCATGATCAAGAATGTCTTGTTTGAGAACAGTGTGCTGGCCTAGGCAAAAACAGTTAGATGAACTGAAAATAAAACAAGACCGTAAAAATGGTTATTGTAACAATAATAAAACTAAGTTGAATAAAATATATCTAGGTTAAAATGCACAGCGGCCTAGTGTGTTAAAATAACGTGCATGGAGCTATAACTAAAATGGCTACACAACACCATCAGTTCCTTTCAGTTTCAGCTTTGCAACCATACTCTCCCTGGAACCCAAAGACTTTGGTTTCCCAGAAGCTGCTCGGTGGGTCATGGGAATAACACCACTGGATCACCAGTCAGCATCCTTTATGCTCGGAAATACGATGGTACCTGATCGTCTTCGAACCTCTGACTTTCGTTCTTGATTAATTAAAACATTCTTGGCAAATGCTTTCGCTTTGGTTCATCTTGCACCAGTCCAAGAATTGCATCTCTAGCGGCACAATACGAATGCCCCCAGCCATCCCTCTTAATCAGTTCCAAAAACCAACAAAATGGAACCGGAGTCCTATTCCATTATTCCTAGCTGAAGTATTCAGGCCACCGGCCTGCTTTAAACACTGTAATTTTTCAAAGTAAACGCTTCGGACCCCCAGAACTCTCAGTCAAGAGCATCAAGGGGGCACCGAGAGGCAGGGGCTGGGACAGGCGGTAGCTCACCTCACAGCAGACTGCCAGCTCGATCCCAAGAACTACAAGCTTTTTAACTGCAGCAACTTTAATATGCGCTATTGGAGCTGGAATTACTGTGGCTGCTGTCACCAGACTTGCCCTCCAATGGATCCTCGTTAAAGGATTTAGAGTGTACTCATTCCAATTACGGGGCCTCAAAAGAGTCCTGTATTATTATTTTTTGTCACTACCTCCCCGAGTCGGGAGTGGGTAATTTGCGCACCTGGTGCCTTACTTGGATGCGGTAGCCGTTTCTCAGGTTCCCTCTCCGGAATCGAACCATGATTCCCCGTTACCCGTGGTCACCATGGTAGGCACAGAAAGTACCATCAAAAGTTGATAGGGCAGACATCCAAATGTATCATCGCTGTCACGGGGACATGCAGTCGGCCCAAGGTTATCTAGAGTCACCAAAGTGGCCGGGCAAGCCCGGATTGGTCTTGGTCTGATAAATGCACGCATCATGGGAAGTCAGCGTTCATTGGCATGTATTAGCTATAGGATTACCACAGTTCTCCAAGTAACAGGTGGAGCGATCAAAGGAACCATAACTGATTTGATGAACCATTTGCAGTTACACTGTACCAGCCGTGTGTACTTACACATGCATGGCTTAATTTTTGAGACAAGCATATGCTACTGGCAGGGTCAACCAGGTAGCCACACCTGCTGGATGGGGGGAGCTGCATGCCTGTCTTGGACCAACCTTCACACCCCACAGGGGGAAGCCTGCTGTGGAGAAGCCCCTGCCTGGGGCTTGATAGGGAGGACAGGGCGGTCACACAGGCACCGGCAGGCACCAGCCATGTCCACAGGAGAGAGACAGCCAGGCCAAGGTGCAGCCTGAGCAAGAGATAGGGGGCCTGCCGGCCTGGGCCAGCAGAGACACCCCACGGAATGGTCATTCAAAGCTGCTGCGGAAATGTGCTGGGTGGAGGAGGATGATAGCACACAGGTGCCTGGACTGCCAGGCAGCTTGCAGGACCTGGCACCACACAACCCCTTCCACCCTGGTCAGACCGCTGGAGGGGCACAAGCTGCCAGGCTGCTTGGCCTTCACTTTGCCAGGTAAGGGCCTCTGTGAACAGCAGACCCTCGAGTCGGATGGTGCTTGGTGGGGTAGAAGCTCTTTGCTTGAAACAACAGCCGAGGCTGGCCAAGCAGTCCATCCACAAACAGACCAAATGTGTCCAATCGATCAGAGTACAATGCTGGCTGAACCCTCTTCCCCAGTGGGTAGGGAGGGGGCCACATTGCATGGGGATGTCAGTTTGCACTCTGTGAAGCCGTCAGACAGGGCTGCAAGGTAGCTCGACACTCGGGCCCCAGGGCAGGCCAGCCTGGGCCCGGGCCCTGGCAGCACCCAGTTGAGAACCACTGGACCATTAGGGGGTCTGGCATACCTTGTCCCTAATAATCCGGAGGAAGGCTACCCCCCTTTCTTGTACTCTGTGAGCACAGAGGGATGGAGGGAACCACTAGCAAGAACGCACCTGGCCTCCTGGAGCCCTGGCTGGGCTTGAGGAAGCGAATGAGCCCTCATTGGGACTTCCTGGGCAGCCTGGCAATCTGGACGTGCCACAGAAACGCATGGAGTGTGATCGGATGCCCGGAGTTGTCGGAGTGGCCTCGGGGGGCTGGAAGACAAGGACTGGGACGGGGGCTCCCACCCCGGAGTAGCCCAGCCATCTGGACGTGTCAAAAGAATGTATGAAGCATGATCAAATGGCCGGGCTCAGGCCATTTAGTCGCACTGTGCCTTAAAATTAGGAGCCTTTGCTCTCCCCTACAGGGGACGAAGACTCTGTGGCCTGGGTTCTCAGAGCCCCCTCTGGCCTTCAGGCACGGGGCTCCGAGGTGGGCCTCGACGGACTTCCGCCCCGGGACCCCGAGGCCTCTTTACATGCTGGCAAAGCCCTCCCGAGGCTTGCCGGACTCCGTCCCGGGCACTTTCCCACCCGGCAGGCGGGAGGACGAAGCCCAGGATGCGGGCTCCCACCCTGGGGCTCCTGAACCTGAACTGGCAGGGGAAGCCTCCCCCCAGCCCAGTGGACTCCCAGTCCCTTCATGGTGCGGCATGCTGGAGGAAGGGAGTGCCCACCCCAGGACCTGGCGAGGCCTGGTCAGGGCTCATGAACTTGTCCATGCAGGTGAGTCCTCCATGGGCCCTCTGGGACCCCGTCCTGGGTGCCTTGCCACACAGTGAGCTGGAGAACGAAGCCCAGGAGAGGGGTTCCCACTCCAGCCCAGGGCTCGGATGGGGCCCCTGGCAGGGCAAGCCACCCCAGGTCAGCCTGGCAATCTGGACGCGCCATAGGAATGCACAGAGCACAACCAGATGCCCTGGGATCTCACAGCGACCAGATGGCTGGGCTCAGAGGACAGTCACCTGGATGCATTGTGCCTTAACATAAGGAGAATGCACTCACCTCTACAGGGGACTCTATAGCCTGGGTTCTCTGAGCCCCAGCTGGGACTCAGGGATGGGGGCCCAAACCAACCTTCAACCCCGGGCCCTGAAGCCTCTTTAAACGCAAGGAAACTCCTACCAGGGCCTGCAGCACCCCATCCCAGGCTATTTGCCACCCAGCAGGGGACTCTGTAGCCTGGGTTCTCTGAGGCCCTGGGCCTCAGGCATGGGGGCCCAACCAATCTGTAACCCAGGGCCCTGAGGCCTCTTTACATGCCAGGAAACCCTTACCAGGGTCTGCGGGACCCCGTCCCAAGCTATTTGCCACTCAGCAGGGCAGAGGTCAAAGCCCAGGCAAGGGGTTCCCACCCTGGGTCCTGCCACATCCCTGGGTACGGCAGGCTGGAGCAAGGGATCGCCCATCCAAGGGCCTGGTGGGGGGCCGGCTGGGGCCCCTGAACCCAAACAGTCAGGGGAAGCCTCCCCAGGCCCTGTGGGCTCCCAGGCCTGGGCCTCTCAGGGTACGGCAGGCTGGAGGAAGGGAGTGCCCGTCCCAGGGCCCAGTGGGGGCCCGGGGCCCAGCTGGGGCTCTCTGAACACTGCCACATGCAGGGGTGGCCTCCAGGGACCCCTTCCCAGGTACCTTGCCACATGGAGTGCCGGAGGACAAAGCCCAGGCCAGGGGGTCCCCACCCTGGGGACTGCCACAGCCCTGGACGGGGCCCCTGAACCCAAACCAGCAAGGGAAGCATCCTTTGGCCCAGTGTACGCCAAGGCCCTCCAGGGTACGGCAGGCTGGAGGAAGGGAGCACCCACCCCAGGCTCTGGGACGCCAGTTTGCTCTGTGAGAAGCCAGGTTTGTAGGGGAGACCCATCGGACAGGGCTGCAATGCGGCCCCACACCCGGGCCCCCCAGGGTGGGTCGGCCCAGGACCTGGCGGTGCATAGTCCCAGAACCACTGGATTTGCCTGTCCCTACTAATCTGGAGGAAGGCAATCCGTCTTTGTGGTACTCTGTGCACACCGAGGGACGGAGGGGACCGTCGGCGAGAACGCACCCGACCTCATGGAACCCTGGCTGTGTTTGAGGAAGCAAATGAGCCCCCATCGGGACATCCGGGGCAGTCTGGCCATCTAGACGTGCCATAGGAATGCATGGGGTGCAACTAGATGGCCGGGACGCGAAGGCGTAAAGGCTCCCCAGGAGCCCTGGCTTTGGAGGGCCAGCGGACAAAGACCAGTATGGGGACTCCCGCCCCGGGGCCTGCCAGAGCCCGGGCCCGGGGCCCGGCTGGGGCCCCTAAACTCAATCCTGTAAGAGGAAGCCTCCCCGGGCCCAGCTGACTCCCAGGCCCAGGCCCCTTGGGGTACGGCAGGCTGGAGCAAGGGAGCGCCCGCCATAGGGCCTGGAGGGGCCCCAGCCGGGGACCCTGAACCCAAACTGGCAGGGGAATCCTCCCTGGGCTCCTTTGGACTCCCAGACCTCGGCCCCTCAGGGTACAGCAGGCTGGAGGAAGGGAGCGCCCGCCCCATGGCCTGGTGGGGGCCCAGTCGGGGCCCCTGAACCAAAACTGGCAGGGGAAGCATCCCCAGGCACAGTGGACTCCCAGGTCAGGGCCCCTGAGGGTACGGCAGGCTGGAGGAAGGGATCGCCCACCCCAGGGCCCAGTGGGGGCCCCTGAAGTCAGACTGACAGGGGAAGCCTCCCCAGGCCTGGTGGACTCCCAGGTCTGGGCCCCTCAGGGTACAGCAGGCTGGAGGAAGGGAGCGTCCGCCCAAGGGCCCAGTGGGAGCCCGGCCGGGGCCCCTGAACCTGAACCAGCAGGGAAAGCTTCCCTGGGCCCCTGTGAACTCCCAGGGCTGGGCCCCTCATGGTATGGCAGGCTGAAGGAAGGGAGCACCCATCCCAGGGGCCAGGGGACAGGGGCCTGGTTGAAGCCCTCTGAACACAGCATGCATGGGAGTCATCCCCATACCCTGTACCAGGTGCCTTGCCACTTGGTGGGCCGGAGGGCAAAGCCCAGGACAGGGGCCCCCTAACACGATGCCCGCGCGGCCCCTGAACCTAAACTGACAGGGGAATTCTTGCTTGGGCTGGTGGTCTCCCAGCCCTGGGCCCCTCAGGGTACGGCAGGCTGGAGGAAGGGAGTGCCCGCCCCAAGGCCCGGTGGGGGCCCAACCAGGGCCCTTGAAGCCAAACTGGCAGAGGAAGACTACCCAGGCCTGGTGGACTCCCAGGCCTAGGCCCCTCAGGGTAAGGTAGTCTAGAGGAAGGGAGTGCCCGCCCCAGGGCCCAGTGGGAGCCTGGGGCCCAGCTGGGGCTCTCTGAATACTGCCACTCAGGGAGGCCTTCCGGGACCCCGTCCCAGGAGCCTTGCCACATGGAGTGCCGGAGGACAAAGCCTAGGATGGGGGTTCCCAAACCAGGACCTGCCAGAGACCTGGCACGGGACCCAGCCAGAGCCCCTGAACTCGAACCAGAAGGGGAAGCCTCCATGGGCCCGGTGGACTCCCAGGCCTCGTCCGCTTAGGGTACGGCAGGCAGGAGGAAGGGAGCACCTGCCCCAGGGCCTGCCAGGGGCCTGGGATCCGGTTGGGGCTTTCTGAACACAGCAAACCTCAAATTTAGCTTAAACATTCACGCTTTTCTCACATTTGTGGCTGGGATCACTTTGCCAGCACAAATTTCCTAACACCCAGCATTCCCCTCGGTCTCCCGAGTAAAATGATACCTCACATGTGTGGGTGGGCCAAGTGCCTACAACAGGGAATGGCCAAAAAATGTGTAGAGATTGAGGGGACATCACAGCGAGTTGATAAGCGTACTATTTCAAATATTTTTAGGCTGACACTGCTTTGGGCACCTGTAGGAAAATGGCTCCCTGTTGCAGTTACCCCCCCACCACCACTTTTTGCCTGATATTGATGCTGACTTGACTGCGAAGTGTGCTTGGACCCTGCTAACCAGGCCCCAGCACCAGTATTCTTTCACTACAAATGTACCATTGTTTCCACAATTGGCACATCCCTGACAAACAGATAAGTCCCTTGTAAAAGGTACCAGTGGTACCAAGGACCCTGTGACCAGGGAAGGTCCCTGTGACCAGGCAAGCATGTGTTGTGCCACCCTAAGGGACCCCTCGCCTAACACATGCACACTGCCATTGCAGATTGTTTGTGTTTGTGGGGAGCAAAAAGGGTAAAGTCGGCATGGCATCCCCCTCAGGGTGCCATGCCGACAACCCACTGCATGTGGAATAGATACTTCACCCCTCTAGCAGGCCTTACAGCCCTATGGCAGGGTGCACTATACCACAGGTGAGGGCATAGCTGCATGAGCACTATGTCCCTACAGTGTCTAAGTTCATTCTTAGACATTGTAAGTGCAGGGTAGCCATATTAAGTATATGGTCTGGGAGTTTGTCAAAAGGAACTCCACAGCTCCATAATGGCTACACTGAATACTGGGAAGTTTGGTATCAAAACTCTCAGAATAATAAACCAACACTGATGCCAGTGTTGGATTTATTACAAAATGAACACAGAGGGCACCTTAGAAGATGCCCCCTGTGTTTTACCCAATCCTTCAGTGCAGGACTGACTGGTCTGTGCCAGCCTGCCACTGAGACAAATTTCTGCCCCCCTGGGGTGAGAGCCTTTGTGCTCTCTGAGGACAGAAACAAAGCCTGCACTGGGTAGAGGTGCTTCTCGCCTCCCCCTGCAGGAACTGTAACACCTAGCGGTGAGCCTCAAATGCTCATGCCTTTTGTTACACCACCCCAGGGCATCCCAGCTAGTGTAGATGCCTGGCTCTCCGGCCACTGCCCCCACTTTTGGCGGCAAGGCTGGAGGAGATAATGAGAAAAACAAGGAGGTGCCACCCACCAGTCAGGACAGCCCCTAAGGTGACCTGAGCTGAGGTGACTCCTGCCTTTAGAAATCCTCCATCTTGAGATTGGAGGATTCTCCCAATAGGAATAGGGATGTGTCCCCCTCCCCTCAGGGAGCATGCACAAAGAGGGTGTAGGCAACCTCCAGGACAGTAGCCATTGGCTACTGCCCCCAGACCTAAACACACCCCTAAATCCAGTATTTAGGTGCGGCCCTGAACCCAAAAATCTGATTCCTGGAACCTACACAAAGATGAAGCGCTGCTGACCTGAAAGCTCCACAGAGACAACGGAGACGATGACTGACTTGGCCCCAGCCCTACCGGCCTGTCTCCAGACTCAAAGAACCTGTACAGGGACGCATCCGAAAGGGGCCAGCGACCTCAGAGGACTCAGAGGACTGCCCTGAACCTGAAGGACCAAGAAACTCCTGAGAACAGTAGCACTGTTCACCAACAGCAACATTTTTGCAACTTTGAAAGAACTCTCCCTTCCCACCGGAAGCGTGAGACTTCTCACTCTGCACCCAACGCCCCGGCTCAAGCTCCAGAGAACTAACACTGCAGAGAGGACTCCCAGGCGACTGCGACGACTTGAGTAACCTGAGCCAACCCCCTGTATCCCCACAGCGACACCTGCAGAGAGGATCCAGAGGCTGCCCCTGACCATGACTGCCTGGTAACAAGGAACCCAATGCCTGGACCAAGCACTGCACCCGCAGCCCCAAGACCGAGAGAAACCAACCTCCAGTGCAAGAGTGGCCAGCAGGCAGCCCTCTTCCTAGCCCAGTCAGTGGCTGGCCTAAGAATCCCCCCTGTGCCCTGCCTGCATTGCCTAAGTGACCCCCGGGTCCCTCCATTGCTTCCTATAGCAAACCCAACACCAACTTTGCACACTGCACCCAGCCGCCCCTGTGCCACTGAGGGTGTGTTTTGTGTGCCTGTTTGTGCTCTACAAAACCCCACTGGTCTGCTCCCTGAGAACGCAGGTACTTACCCGCCAGCAGGCCGGAACCGGAGCACCCCTGTTCTCCATATGCCCCTATGTGTTTTGGGCCCTCCTTTGACCTCTGCACCTGACCGGACCTATGTTGCTGGTGCGGCGACTTTGGGGTTGCCTTAAACCCCCAACGGTGGGCTGCCTATGACCAGGAGACTGACTGTGTAATTGCTTTACTTACCTGCAAAACCTAACCAAACTTACCTCCCCTGGGAACTGTTGATTTTTGCACTGTGTCCACTTTTAAAACAGCTTATTGCTATTTTAACCTACACTGTGTGTACTACTGCTTTAATTCAAAGTTCCCTACTTCCCTGTGTGGAGTACCTTGCATTTTATGAATTTACTTCAAATCTTGAATCTTGTGGTTCTAAAATAAATTAAGAAAATATATTTTTCTAAATAAAAACTATTGGCCTGGAGTTAAGTTTTTGAGTGTGTGTTCTTCATTTATTTCCTGTGTGTACAACAAGTGCTTAACACTACCCTCTGATAAGCTTACTGCTCGACCACACTACCACAAAATAGAGCATTAGAATTATCTAATTTTGGCACTATCGACCTCTAAGGGGAACCCTTGGACTCTGTGCACGCTATCTCTCACTTTGAGATAGTATATAGAGAGCCAACTTCCTACAGCACCCACACAAGAGAGATAGCTTTCTGGGATCCACCATCGTTTCCAGACCCTTATCTATCACTAACTGGAAGAAGGTTGAAAGCACAAAAAATAGGAAAAATTTGGTATGTCCCAGTAACAAAGTAGTAAGCCAAAAATAAAATTAGGAATTTAAAACAACACAATATTAATTAAAAATGTTAAAAATATCACAAATGCAAATTTCAATAATATGTAATGTTAAACAAATTCATTAATTTCTAAATATAGAATTTCATCAACATGCATTAAAAAAGAAAATAAATAAGGTAATAACCATTTTAAACATTATAAACTTTAAAAAATAAATATTTAAAGTTACTCCCCAAACCTAGCATACAGCTCCTCAAATAACCATACCAACAAATTCAAACATTTTAAAAACAAATGCAATATATTAAACCAAAACATACACTGAAAACATTATATAAGTTACAGCTATGTAAAACACAATATTTTTAATAACAATATTAAATTATATTTTACAAAAATGATAACCTTCCCTGCGATACTGTAAACCACTATATATTTGACATCCTTATATCTATAACATGATATTTATGTCTCACAATGTTGTTTCAATTATATTCTGTCACAATACCTCTGCTACTGATTATTACCTTGAAGCAGATGAGGATACAGTCATACCCTGTCCCCTACAGGGTTTCACTCTTCTCTATCTATTTTGGAGTTAGTAGTCCATACTACGAGAATCAAGGTCACAATAAAATTTTGAGGAGCTCTGACAGCCCAGAAATTCAATGCAGAGCTGTACACAATTCATTCAATCGCCCTCTGTGAAGCAGACATCAATTTGTCAGTACAGAAAGCAGGAAAGTATTGTTTTTATATCACTACTAAGCATTTCTCGCCCGAGATTGGGCCAAGCAGGCCATTTTTACTTGTTAAATACCGAGCGCGTGACCCTTGGTGCTGAGCTCTTTTTTGATAGAAGATCTCACTTAAGCTTTTCAAACATTTTTCCACAAAAGAGAACCAGACCAAATTTGAATGTTCTTTCCATGTATTCCACTTGGTGGGAAGTTTGAAGGTTCCCAGAATTTATGATCTTCCCTGGAAAGTCATTATAAAATACCAGATGATGACTACATTTTGTTTTATGTGAAAATGGGAAAGAAGTGCTGTGGAAGAAAGTGTGTGTGTGTTTTTTTTCTTCAACAAATAGTGCCAACTAAGGATTTGCTGTATTAAGACTGTTATATTCCTTACTTTCAGAAACAGACA
Source organism: Pleurodeles waltl (assembly GCF_031143425.1). Taxonomy (NCBI): domain Eukaryota; kingdom Metazoa; phylum Chordata; class Amphibia; order Caudata; family Salamandridae; genus Pleurodeles; species Pleurodeles waltl. The sequence goes on from NC_090439.1 coordinate 728,223,281, forward strand.
TTTTCTGTGGATGTGGTTTCAGCCTGCTTGAAATGTTTTGGGGGGGGAGGCATGTCAAACCCATGGGGGAACCCAGAATGCTATTAATTTTCAAAAACTAGACAAAATTCTGAATTCAGCAATGGATCGTTTGTGTAGAAAGGTCAAGATTTTCCCAGAGAAAATAGGTGAAATCAGGAAAATAGTGAAAGAAGGTAGGAAAAACAGTTCCATACTTCTGTGGGTAGACCTATCACCCAGTACAGGAAGTCCCAAAGACACATATTTTCAAATATCAAGTACATCGCTTGCAATTTATATTGACTTTTTGGGATGTGGGTAGCTGTACATGCTTTTTACCCAGAATGTTGTGCAAATATGAAAACCAAACCCCCCCAAAATCCTTCTTTCTTTTCAGTTTCCATGAAGTATGCCTGTAGTATTTTGGCCCGAAGTCAGCAGCACCTAGAAAACCCTACCAACCCTGGGCAGATCTTAAAACTAGAAGTTCGGGTCAATCAGGGTTGTGTGGCTAGCATGGATCCTGAAATATTTTTACCAAATTCAAACTGAAGCAAATTATAAACACAACTATAAAAATTCTGATGAATAATTTTCTTTCCTATTAAACCTATTCTTATGTTCATGACTGGGATCCCTTTCGTAAAGAAAGTGAAAATAGATACATAACAATGCCACTTATTCTGCTGCATAAGTTACCTTAATTTACGTATTATGTACATAATTTGTTTTTCTTGCCCCATAATTTAGTCAGCTCGGACACAGAGGGCCTGGTTTACAGTTTGGCAGATGGGATACTCTTTCATAAATGTGACAGATATCCTGACTGCTCTATTAAGAGTGTCATAGGATATAATGCACTTTCAATATGGTAAATTGTCTATCCGTACATTTGTGATGGAGTATCCCATCTGCCAACTTCTAAATCAGGTTGGTTCCCTACTATAACACAGTTCCACTGCCCCTGGTTGGTAGGTGAAAATAAATCTAATCACACACTTGATTTTTTCATACTAGATTAGCTAAATTTTAAGAATGTGGTTTAATTAGTAATTTCATACCAAATGCTCTCAGTTCAAGGTTTTAGTCCATATCATACCTTGTAGAAATACGTTTCAGAAAACATGCATTTCTAAAAGCAGGTTACATGTTAAGTTGATGGCAGGATAGTTTTTCTTCACACCATAACACATACCTGTAGAATAGAGCAGAACACAACTTTAAAACAAATAATAAATCCCTTTATTAATTTTTCATTTATCAGTGTTCCTAAGTGGAGCTAGAGCCACTGGAATGGCCAGAAACACCAGCTGTCCTGAGTGGAATAATGGGGGTAAATATGACAAAATAATATATTTTATCACAAACACCCTCTCCATTGATGAATGTACAGAAAGCCTCCTTCACACATTTAATACTGCCGTTAAAGTGACCCTCATCTGTTTAAACAGCATCCTCAATTTTGCTTTCCCTGTGTTACACTGTGAATAATATAAATATTTATTATTTGTCTTGTACTATACTCTCATGGTAATATTCCTATTTTTAAAAATTTCTCTATATTGCTTTTCTGTGTAGCCACTTTAATGTCAGTGTCTTTAAGTGTCATCTTTGATTCCATGTGTACAATTTCCTTTTTAAATACACCACCTCCAATGAATACTATCTCAAATATTAAAGTCTTATATAATTCGGATGGGAGGATGTCTTGAGGTAATCGTCATCATATTCATGTAATTGCCATATAGACAGACGCCCAATAAATTATGTTATTATTGTGACCAGCAAACTAAGTTAATAGCTGTGTTACAGTGTATCTGCCCATTGCATTAGCACATTTGGAGATCATGACAAGTTTTGCTTAGAAGCAGGCCAATTTAAAAATAAAAAATATAATACATGATTTTTCCAACAAAGGAGGAGATTAATGCTTAAATCCATCAGGAGCACGAATATTATATAGCATTTTGAAAAGATTTTTCTAAGTAGGGTTGTCATTCAGGATCATTACAGAGAACATTTCTGCTTGCCCTACATTTGGGCCTACTCACAAACGAAATTTTGCAGTTAGTTTTGTAGAACTATAATAGTATTACAACTGTACTAAAAAATGATATTCATAAACATGTGCGGAGGTTCCACCTCTGAGTATCCTCACTTTTCCTATGCAGAGACCACTGCCCGACTGCAAAGGCTTTGCACACATAAGTAAATATTTTAGTAGTAAATGGGGGAGGAACATGGGGAAGTGACTGAAAAGTGGAGAATACTTACTATTAAAGTAGAGGGGTTTGGAGAGCAGTATGGAGGAGTTAAGGAAGGGCTAGGGAGAAGTAAGGGTGGGATTTAGTAAGTGTCCCACCTTCAAGAGAATGACCCAGTTGGTACTCACACACTGAACGTATAAAGATACTACAGCCAAAAAGGGACCCAAAACAGTAGTAAATGAATCCAACGCAGAGTGGAAGTACATCCAGCACCAGACATGGCCAACAACTAGAAATGCAGCACCTTCCATTGAAAATAATGGAAGTAGGAACTTAAAACAAATCCTACGTTGCAAATAATGTTACGTGAAATTAATTTATTTAAAGTAGTTTCAAATATAAATAAGGAAAATTTAATTTGAACATTTACTAAAAATAAAACACATTTATTTTTTGACTATAACATATTAACAAATGGTTTTGAAAATGAAGGTAACATTACATTTTAATAAAACATATTTTAACTACGTTTAATTGATTTGATATGTCACTTTTAATAATTGTTAATAAATATTGTTTCCTTTGAGTGGAAATTTATTTTTAATATGCAATTCAGCAAAATAATTTTATTTAATATATTTAAATTAGTTAAAGATGTAATTCAAAATTAAGCTGATATGGTTTAACCTTATTTCTTTTGCTCTGCATATGAAATACACATATACAAATTGATAACATTAATAGTTAACAGAAATGTGATATTTACTTATTTTTTGTTACAAAATGTTGTAACATTTCCCTATACTTTACCAGTGAGACCTCACAATCAAGGGTGATAGCTTTTTATAGCCAAGTATGCAGAAAAGTTCCCTATACTCCCACCATACTAAGATCTCCACTTTGGTAAATGAGGAGATGGGAGAAGAGGAGTAGGAAATAAGGCTGGGGAGAGAGAGAGGGGGTTTACAGGCAAAGGATCAATCTCTTTGCCACTGCCACATACCGGTTCTCACCTGATGTGTCACACACACCTAAAGTACCCCATTTTTTATTAGTCACTTTGTTACACCCTGGGCTCTCCACACAGCATGTGGTGGTACTTCCTCATCTTGCAAAGTGTTCCATCCTGCCTGCAGATGCAGAGCTCTTCGTCACTTTGCTACATGCAGGCCTCTTTATCCTGCATTTGATAGTATTTCCACTCTATGTAGAGAGTTCCCTCCTCCCTGCATAGTCTCTTTTCTGAGAGAAGAGTGTGCCTTCCTGCTTACGGAGTGTCTCTTTGCTACATGCAGGGCCCTTCCTCCTTCATGTGGTGGTACTTCTTCCCCATGCAGTGTTCCCTCCCAACTTTAGAATCTCTGCACAAAGTTCACAGGGTACCTTCCTGCATGCAGAGCTCTCTACCCTGGTGTGGAGTCTCGGGTGGAGATCTCCCGCTACAACAACATACAGTAAATGACATACAGGAAAAGGAAGGTGGCCATTTTGAAATCATTCTGAGCCTTCTTTTCTTTGCCACAATAGCATCCTACTCCATCCTGATGTTCCCTGTCTTAATATTGCTCCCAACATGGCTGAGAAAATTGATGAGAAGGTCCCTGCTTTTTCTCATGCTGAACAAAGAGATAATCAGTCAGAGGATGGTTCACAAGTACCCTAAGATTTATGGGGGGTCATGAGACCCAGTCGAGCAACGCCTCAGAGGACTAAATCTGGAAGTACATCGCAGTGCAGTGGGTGATCACTCTGAGTGGGGGAAGTTTTGCCATAAGAGCTGGGAGTGCCTTCATTGCTGGGCCTGAGTTAATGCCCAGGACAGTGTGGGCTTTTCCTCCCAACCATACCTGCAGCACCTGCTCATAACACCACTGTATTTGATTGTCCTGAGAGTTGCCTAGCTGTTCCTCCATGCTCAGCTGGAAGAGTTTAAACAGCAGGAAGATGATACGTGCATATTAAGAATAATCACTTACATGCACATACATATTTTGGGAGTGGTGTTCTGTTCTGTGTTCACTGTCAGCTTTGGTAGAACTTTCCTTGTTATATTTAACAAGTTATTTTTTGGGGGGGTTGCAAGGTTTGAAAGTTAAACTTTGATAACATGCATGTTTAATTTTGGTCAAGTTTGGATTGACTGATCAATTGATCAATGTCATAATGGAAATGGAAAAAAGTGATTTGCAATTTAGTACCATTTTTTTTTTTTAAAATCTTATCTAAGCAATGATGAGATTGTGTACTTTTACCTTAATTCCTAGCCAACATATCAGGCACAGATTTACTATCTAGTCACGCAAAGAAGTGCAGCAGCAAAAAATGCTGTGCTGCATGAAATCGAGAGAACAGGAGAGGACCATGTTTACACAAATATGGTGCTCTCCTCCACTCTCCCTAGTGCCGGTGCTGATCTTAGCTGCTGTACACCACACACACACTTCTTTGCGCATAGTGCAAGGGTGTGTGTGTGAATCGAGTACAAGTTTTGTACTGGAAGGTTCGCCTTCCAGTATAAAATGCTACGCATAGGCAAACTTTAAAACTTTTCCTACATTGTATGTGTCTGCACAGTGCAGCAAGCATGCACAGTTGGAAAAGAAAGGAGAAATGAAAACATTTCTCTTTTTAACACCTGCTTTCACGTGGCATTAACTTTTGACACAAAACCCTATCTACTATTGTTTGTAGAAAGGGTTTTTGCATTAAAAGGCATGGGTGGTTGCATGGGAATGCCCATGTACCATTCAGGTAATGCCCCCTTGGTGCTACATAATGCAAAGGAATGCGTTGCACTATTTTGGGTAATTTTCAGCGCAAAAACTTTCTGCGCTGGAAAGTAAATGGGTAAAAAAAGATTTTGCACCAATTTAAGTCACTTTTGTGACGCAAACACAGAGTAAAATCTGACTAAGTATACCCCCCTGTTGTTTTTGTCTTTCCACTTTCACACAATTAATTGGTAAAGTGTAATTTTGTTGGCACGTTTTTAAAATTCTCTCTTCTTGGGTTAGAAATGTATGGAACATGTCAAAAAGAAACATTTTCTACATTATAAAGTGGATTATTCATTGAAATAAGTTTGCACTACAACATTTTCCCCTTCTGTGAATGGCTAAGGATAGTGAGAGAATTATTAAAGGTTCCACAATGACAGCACTTGTATCATGGGAAAAAATCCCTTTGATCAAAAGTTAGGTAGATATATATTATTTACCCTATGAATGCAAAGTGGCCATCTTTTTTTCACATTACTTTTCAGCAGACTGGGCTGGCTGAAGAACATTTCAGCAGGACTTAGATCAAGTAACAAGCACCCCAACTGGGGGGCGGGAACAAAGACATCCTACCACCAGTGAGGAGGAGGAAGTAACAACTAACAGGGGTAGTGACCAACCTGAACAACTGTAACAAGATCTGTCTCCAATAGGATCTGGGTCGAGGCTGAAGAACCATCTGGAGAGGCCGGGGATATGGACACCACCAGCCAAGAGGAGGAAGATATTGGGTATAGTCTTGGCCTTGAACAAGACAAACTTGTGATGTACCAAGAGCAGCCACCAACACCATCTGGGAATGCACTCAGCCCCTGGGTAACTCAACCATTTTTCTCTTCCCAGTTCACTCCCAGAACAACTGGAGCCAAGAGAGAGTCCCTTCCCCTGGTTATGTGCCCTTGACTGCTCTCAAGGAGGCCTTGAGGCCAATCGGAGAAGGTCAGGGAACAATTGGGGAGTGATTTCTCAGGCTATCCGTGACTCAGATGTTGAGTTCCGGATACACCAAGAGGCAGTCACAGAGCAGCTCCAAATGTTATTCAGCCTAATGACCTCCCTGAAAGCATGTTTAATGTCACATTTGCCCCACCACCACACCACACCTCCTGTTGTCCAATCTCCCAGTCCCTTCAGTGATCCCTGATTCTTGCTCTACCCCTGTGTGTCCTACGTCTTGTGGGGTATCTAGTCCTGCCTTCTGATGTCCATGGCTGAGGAGGACTTCAATGTTGCTGTGGTAAAACAAGAAAACAAGGATGGCCAACAACTTTTCACCCCAAGAGAAGAACAGGAAACATCAAACCTCCTGGTTTGGGGGCTGACTTTGTTTGAATTTTGTGTAGTGGACTCTATTCAGGACATTTTTGGACTATAAATGTTTTTTCCATCTTGCGATATAGACTAGTTTCCTTGACATTTCCTGACATGCTTTTATTATTGCTCACTCCTCTCCTAGCTAGCATTTCCCCTCTAATTAAAGACTCCCTTTTCATTCATTTAGGTACCTTCCCTAGTATGGATTTTGCATTACCCTTAATTATTTTTATTAAAACAATCCAAAAATATATGTAAACATGTTATTCATCTCAATAAAGCATTGTATGTCAGCCAAAGGAAATGTTTATTTAGTTAGAATATGCTTTTATGCCTGGATATAGTTTATAAACGCCTTACAATCTGAAGGGGAACCAAGAACAGAACATACAAGGGCATTACGCCACTGGAATGTCACTTTTACCGATGTTCCAGTGGTGCAATGCCCTGCCCCATATTTACAAAGCAGAGTTAAGCAACATTTTGATGGCTTAAAGCCACTTTGTAAATATGATGCTTTTACAAGCATCACTTTGCATGAAAGGGACGTGCTATGGGTGTTGCTGTGGGCGTTTCACTGCAACACCCATTGTATTTTGATGCTGCCCCAGATTTACAAGACTTCATAAACCTGAGGCAGTGCCAAAAACTAATGCCACCCCATAGCACAACGAGGAGAAATACTTTTATTTCTCCTTGTTTTTGCTTTTCATATTTGTGCTGCATTGTGCAGCACACATAGGACTAGCAAATCACCATTATTGATTTTTTATGGTCAGGAAGGGACAACTTCTTGCACATAAACAATCATTCCCTGCAACTCAGGCACCCTTGCACTATGGTGCAAAAGTGCCTGTGCTGGCGCTACACTGCTAATGTTAGTGCCAGAGCTAAGGAAAACACAGGGGTGCGCCGTATTGAAATAAATACGGTGCATCACTGCATTTCTGAAGTGACACAGTGCGGCGCTCCCAAATTTAGTGCAGCACCGCACTGCGCCACTTCTTAGTAAATGAGGACCAGAGTTCTTTCCGATGATAGAAATGCAACATCAAACATTCAGTTTGACAAAGGTTTGTGATCCATAAAGTGTATATTTTTCTTACGACAAAATTGTTACAATTAAAGTTAGTGACAAAATATAAATCTGTGATGTCACAGTTATTTTGAGAGATTTCTTCTACTACTCTGTCTACGCAGTGCTGGTGTTGAGAATGTTAATTGTGCTTCTGTGGGGATTGAGTTGGTGGCGGTGAATGTTGTGGTGGCGGAGGTGGTGCAGATGATGGAGGTGTAGGTGCTGCAGGTGGTAAAAGTAATGCAGGTGGTGCTGTGGTAGTTGGCAGAAGTGCAAGAATAATAGATGTTTTGTCTCTCTTATGTTGGGGTGTCTCACTAAAATGTCCTAAGTGCTTTGGTGGTGAAGTTCGACATTGGCATTTTTTGCCTATTACCTCTATCATCTTTATCAGAAATTGGGTTTTTGGTTGGCAGTCAGGTTACTCCCTGTCCGAGCAAGGACCTTCACTCTAGTCAGGGCAAAGGAAAAACACACCTGGTTAACCCCCCTCACCCCCTTAGTAACTTGGCACGACCAGGCAGGCTTAACCCAAAAGTAATGTGTAAAGCATCTGTACCAACACAGTAATACAGTGAAAACACTACACCATTGACACCACATCAGTTTAGAAAAATAGGCAATATTTATCGAAATCAAACAAGCCTAAAATGACAAACATCCAACATACACAAGTCAAGATATGAATTTTCAAAAGATTAGGAGTCTTACTCCTTAGAAAACAATGAAAATGATGATTTTGTACAAAGTACCTGGTTAGCGTAAAAAATAAAGCTGCACGGGCGAGTCTGCATCGAAAGAGTCAGTGAAGCGTTGATTTCATTCTTGCTTGTTTTTTCTCTGGTCAGGTCAGCGATGCCTCATTTTTCTCCATCACAAGAGAGCAATGCATCGATTTCAGGACGGGGCACCTCGGATCCCCGCAGAGTCAGGATGACTTTGATGCCCAGGGACAATGCTTGGAAAATCTGCTTGCACGGTGTTAGAAGACCACGCTGCATGGGGTTTGCGTCATCATCAGCATCTGCAAGTGGGTGTTGCACGTCGTTTCTACAGCTGTGATGCATTGATCTCCCAGCTGCGATGCAGGTGGAGCATCAATTTCAGCTGCAAAACCGGGGGGTGCTTCATTTATCCGCCGCGTTGCAGATGGTGCGTCGACAATGTCCCCGCACGGAGTTCTGTGCATGGATTTTCAGCTCTTGTTCTGCCAACTTCACTCATCAAGTGCCCAGGGACTGGATAGGGCACCACTCGGCAGGGCAGGAGTCTCATCAGAGAGTCCAGGTGCTGGCAGAGGAAGTCTTTGATGGCCCTGAGACGTCAAAACAGGAGGCAAGCTCAGTTCAAGCCCTTGGAGATTCTTCACAAGAAGAAATATACCACAAAGTCCAGCCTTTGTCTCCTTTCACAGGCAGAAGCAGCAACTTCAGGATAGCCCAGCACAGTCACAGGCAGGGGCAGCACTTCTCCTCAGTTCTTCAGCTCTTCTGCTTGGCAGAGGTTCCTCTTGAATCCAGAAGCCTTGGGTCCAATAATTATACCCTTACTGCCTTTGAGGTAGGCATACTTCAAAGGAAAGTCTCTGTTGTTCACAAGATCCTGCCTTGCCCAGGCCAGGCCCCAAACACACACCAGGGGGTTGGAGACTGCATATGAGAGGGCAGGCTCAGCCCATTCAGGTATACATCACCACTCCTCCCTCCACTCTAGTGCAGATGGCTCATCAGGATATGCAGGCTACACCCAAGCTCCCTTTGTCCAACTGTCTAGAGGGGATTCACAAACAGCCCAACTGTCAAACTGACCCAGACAGGGAATCCACAAACAGGCATAGTCACAGAATGCTTTCAGCAAGAAAATGCCTACTTTCTAAGAGTGGCATTTTCAAACTAACAATCTAAAAACCAACTTCACTAAAATATGTATTTTTAAACTGTGAGTTCAGAGATCCTAAACTCCATATTTCTTTCTGGTCTCAAAAGAATCTGCACTTCAATAATATTTAAAGGCAGCCCCCATGTTAACCTGTGAGAAAGATAGGCCTTGCAACAGTAAAGACTGAATTTAACAGTATTTCACTGTTAGGACATGTAACACACATCAGTACATGTCCCACCTTTCACATACACTGCACTCTGCCCATGGGGCTACCTAGGGCGTACCTTAGGGGTTCCTTACATGTATGAAAAGGTAAGGTTTAGGCCTGGCAAGTGGGTCCCCCTACGAAGTCGAATTGGCAGTTTAAAACTGCACACACAGACACTGCGGTGGCAGGTCAGAGCCATGTTTACAGTTCTACTAATGTGGATGGCACAACTAGTGCTGCAGGCCCAGTGGTAGCATTTGATTTACAGGCCCTGGGCACCTCTAGTGCACTTTACTAGGGACTTACTGGTAAATCAAATATGCCAGTTTTGGATAAGCCAATTACACATAAATTTTACATAGGAGCTCTTGCTCTTTAGCGCTGGTTAGCAGTGGTAAAGTGCCCGAGTATCAAAAACAGCAAAAACAGAGTCCAGCACACATCAACAACCTGGGAAGCAGAGGCACAAAGTTAGGGGAGACCACGCCAAGGATGCCAAGTTTAACAATCTTCATGGTTAAGGCATGGTGCCTTGCAATTTCTTCCCTAAAAGGTCAAAGATGCTCTGAGTACATGTTAGCCATGTACTCATAACACTTTTCAACCTTCTCCAGCACACAGGTCTACCTGTCAGTCATCTGAGGGAATTCACAGAGAGCCGCTCCCACAGCATGACTATCTTATCACACATAAGTCTGTTGTTGGAAAGACTGATCTTCCCAGTGAGCAACATTAGCTCAATCCAACCTCCCACCCCACTTGCATGGCCATTTGGCATGGCCAGCAGGTTGGCAATCATGGAGAGTGGTAGCATCTGTGAGGTTATGGGGGTGTTTTAGGAATAGGGGATACCTGCTGCTCACCATGGGTGTGCTGTCCCTGGGATGATTGAGAGTAGGCCTGAGATGCACCTACATTGTAGGTAGGACTAAATAGAAGATTGTACAGAGATAGCTGTGACTGAATAGCTGTGTGGAGGTAGCATCCATGGCTGCTTAGTTAATGGTCGGGGAATAGGAGGAACACTTCTGTCTGGTCTTGAAGTAGGCTTCGTGAAGATCTTCCGTGTGGGGCCAACAGTGTCCTCCTCTTCGCATAAGTCATCTTCCTCCGGGACCAGCTCCTGCTCCACCTCCTCTTCTTGGTGAGCAGTGCTGGAGCGTGATATTGTAGGTTAGAGGATGATTGGATTCTCTCATCAGATTGCCCGCCGTCCTCCAATCATTGTCTAGCTCAGTGTCTCCAGTTCCAGGAAGAAGATATCAACCGATGAAGTAAATCACATTCAGGCCCTGATTTCTACTTTTTGGTGCATAACTGCACTAACACAGTTTTGCACCAAAAAGTTTAGCAACGGCTTGCATCAATTCTGTGCACCAGCCGGGCACCATACTAAGGGAAGGGTGCAAGCCGGTGCAAAGGGTAGGCTAGCGTAAAAGAAAATTCTGTTAGTCAGATGGGGCTGGTGGTACGGAAGAAGGGGGTTTTGCACCAAAAAATGAAGTTAGGCAGGTTAGAGTAAAACATAATACTCTAACCTGCCTAGAGTCATTTTCTGATGCAAAACCATCCATAACACATGACTCATGTGTTAGAAAAGACAGGAGTCATGCCCACCACCCCACCAGCCAGCACAGGGGACCAGGGTCTCCTGGGCATGGCCATTGCACCCTGTGCCATGTAGTGGGGCCCATTTCAGGGCCCCCAATGGCACTTTAAAAAAATAAAAAAATACTTACCTGTACTTACCTATACTTACCTGGGATGGGGTCCCCCATCCTCTGCTGTCCCTCTGGTGTGGGTGGGGGTGTCCCTGGGGAGGGCACCTGTGGGCTTATTCCATGGTGTTCCACCATGGAAATAGGCCCACAGGTCCCCTAATGCCTGCCCTGACCCAGGCGTAAAAAATGGTGCAAAACAAGCTTTGCACCATTTTTGACCCCTCCTTCCTCCCGTGTGTGATTTTAGCATGGGGGGATAAATATGGCGCTAAGGCCATAGAGTCAATTTTTGCACTGGAATCTCATTGACGCAAAGTAGGTTTCCGCATCCATAAAATGACTTTAACTCCATAAATTTGGTGCTAGATGGGTCTAGCGCCAAAGTATAAATATAGAGTTAGTTTTGCAACGAATTTGCGTTAAAAAAAAGACGCAAATTTGGCGCAAAACAAGTATAAGTATGCCCCTCAGTTTTGTTTTAAAAGGTGAACACAGCACTTTAAAAAATATACATAAAACAAACATAAAGTTAGTACTATGTGAGCATAACTCAAAATATGCAATTAAGGGTTCACCCAATTAAGGGTAGGTCAATAGATGGCATTAATATAGCTCAACAATTTGAACACATCAGCTCGAGGGACAGAGATTACTTTTTCGAAGATCCCCTTTGAGGTCAGCTGCTGAACCTGAGTCCTGTTGTTTCCAAAGTATGTCCAGATCCAGCAGCTATAAAGATATTATGTAGGCTCAATTGATCTAGTTCATCCTTATATGGCCTCATAACTACAAATGCAGATATAGTTTAAAATATACACCACAATGAAATAAAAAAAAATAACATTTGAAATCCTTACAAAATAGAGAAAAATTAGTTAGTGAATGGACTAATGACGTGATGTAGAAGTTAAGTGTTAACCCTGGCAGCCTTTAGGGGGTCTTCCCCCAAACATTTTGTTCACTCACCTCCTGTTGCAAAATTTTTTGTTTGGCTTTAGGACTCTATGGGGCATATTTAAGAAAAGTGGCGCTGCACAAAGTGCAGCGCCACTTTCCTTGCGCCCCTTAGTGCCCCCCTAACGCCACCAGGTGTGCACTGTCTATATAATTGGCACACCATGGCGGTAGTTAGGGGACTAGCGTCTGAGTTTTTTACGCTAGTCTGGTGCTTTGCAGGATTAGCGTAAAAAATTCTGATGCTAATCCTGCAAAGCACCCAGAGGCCCATTGCATTGCGGCGCTTTGTAAATATGGCACAGCATTTTGGCCTTCTAACGTCACATTAGCGTAAAAAAATGACTCATGTGGTAATCGAATCACGCTAGGGAGTCTTAAATATGTCCCTTAGTTCTTTACCACTGCTAACAAGTGCTTGTGCTCACTCCTCTAACACATTTAATTTACTTTTAAGTCCCTAGTAAAGTGGTGCTAAATGGATCCAAGGCATGTAAATGGAATGCTACTAGTGGGCCTTCAGCATTTATTGTACCACCAAATTAAGTAGCTCTTTAAAACACGGCACAGGACTCCATTTTAAAACTGCCGATTCGACTTGGCCAATAAAATGTTTTGCCCTGCCTAGACCACGGGGTTTCAACAGGGTAGTTTGCTGCCCTCCTCTCCTTTTGCGGTTTGTACTGTGTATATATGGTTTGGAAAAACATTGATATTTAACAAGGAAAGACACGCCCCAACTAGGGAATCGTTCTGTCCTGCTGCTGTTACATACGGATGACAAAGTTCTAATATCGAGAACTGGAAACAGCCTCCAAATACTTTCAGATGCTTGTAATATTTTTGTGAAAGAATTGGGTCTTAAAATCAATTTCTCTATATCCTTTGTAATGAAAATGATGCTGAAAAGTACAAAAACAAGGACATTTCAAGAAGGGGTGTCAAAATAGTCAAAGTGCAAAACTTCACATATTTGGCAATTCCCTTGGACTGTCATATGAACTGGGAGTTCTTATTTAAAAGCAGGGTGCATCAGTTCCAGAGATCAATAGGGTCCGTTTTTAATTCCATTAGAAAACTGGGCCATAAATCAGTAAGGGAGATTATTAATATCTATAACAGTAAGGGGCAGATTTAAGAAAAGTGGCGCTGGACCCAGTACAGCGCCACTTTCCTTTTGCCCCATTGCGCCCCACCTACTGCCACCATGGCGCAGGGTAGGTGGCAATAGCGTCAGAATTCCTGACGCCATTGATGTATTCTGCAGGAGTGGCACCAAACTTTTGTTGCTACTCCTGCAGAGTACATAGGGAGCACACTGTTTTCAATGGCATGCCCCCTTTTAACGGCTAATGGGAGACGCAGGCATAATGTGGCGCAAGGGTCTACAAAATGGTACAATGCATGTATTGCGCCACTTTGTAAATACGGAGTGTGTAAAAAGCCACATTAGCGCCGCCTTAGCATAAAATAAATGATGCTATGGCGGCGCTAAGGTGGCACTAGGGCCTCTGAAATCAGGCCCTGAGTGTGTAACTATAGGGAGATACGGTGCTGGGGTGTGGAGGTATAAGGAGGATGTGGTGCTTCAACAAGTAGAAAATATGTTTTTATGCAGATTGCTGGTGATTCCCAAATACTTCCCAACCTTTATGAGTTATGCTGAGACAGGGCTAGACTATGAGGAAAATAAAATCAGTGTAAGCCCTCTCTTGCTGTTGTTAAGAGTTTGGGGTTCCCCCGAAGCAGTTATACAAGGGAGATTGTTGCAGACAGTCTATCTTTGGATAATGCCTTAGCTATTCCTTGGCTTGGATATGTGAAATCAGATTTCAATTCCATGGGGACCCCAAAGTGTTTTTTTCTAACCCTGTCAGGATAAAAGAAGACTCTAAAGGTTTGGTTAAACCCAATTTTATAAATGGTCACTAGCATCCGTCTCAGGGATCTTCAGACCCTGCCGTCAAGTGTAAATTTCAGTCTTATAAAATGATCAACAGGACCGGAGTTATATTGATACAATATTTTTCATACTCCGCCCAGAGTTTATCTAATTAGGTTTCGTTTTAATACTATCCACTTTTTAATAGCATTATCAAAGCAGATCTACTGGGTTGCACATCTCCCAAATTGTCCCTCTGATAATGCATCCAAACAAAGAACAGTGCACTTTATGCTTTTTTGTCCACTGAATGCATGCCATTGTAATCAATTTTTATTTCCAATTATATGAGATGTATACTTTATACAACATAAGCTAGCCTTGGTATTTTTAGGAACAGCTTGGCTTTCTGCGTACTTGTATCACAGTAATTACCTTTTAAGATGTTATTTGGCTACCTGGAGGAAGTATTGGTCCCCAGATTGTTTGTATTAATTTGTAGGTTTTTTCTTTCTGCTTCAACTGTCTGATCAGTATTTTTATGATGTAATGAACTGTTTGTTTTTGTTGCATTTTTGTTTGTGCTTTTATGGTTGTTTGTAGGCGAATAAAAAATATTGACTGACTGACTACATGTAGGTCATCCACGTTTTGGACACTGGATGGCCCGTTGTGCAGGGTGCAGTGTGTTTAAAAATGGTAACTTTGGGTTACCTTGTTACATTGAATAAGTGTCAACCTCATGGACCATCCTGCCAGGATAGGAAGGGCAAAGCTCTTCCCTGCCACAGTTAAATTTCAAAGGGGCTGCTTTAGCACACTCAGAAAAACTTGTCACCAGTCCTTTGTCACCCTAGACCTCTTGAAGCCTGGGCAGGGAAGGAGGGAAAATTCCAGAACCAGATGTGGTGGGAAGTCTAGAAGTTTCCTCCACTTCAAAGGCTGGCACCAGGTATAAATATTAAACCCTCAGGCTAAGGGGGTCATTATGATGTTGGTGGTTCTATGACCGTCATGTTGGCGGTCGTACCACCAACAGGCTGGCGGAGAAGACTACCAAATTATGACCATGGCGGTATTCCCAACAGAATACAGTCAATCCAACGCTGGCACCGCCAGTGTGGTCAGACCACCACGGATGGCGGGAGGCACCTTCAGGCTGGTGGTGAACATGTTTCCGCCAGACAGATTACGATGTTGCACATCACCAAGGTTTCTGCCACAGTCTCACCACCACAGAAACCCTGGCATACCACACTCCAAATAACAACAGCCAACACAATCAATCCACACAAAGCAACTTAATTGTTTGTCCCACACACATACATGCACATCACACCGTACCCAGCCATCATGGCAGAAGAAATGCAAAGCACCCACCCACACATGCAGTTCAGACACAACAAGTAGCACAACCACCACACACACATAACACACTCACACACAATATGAAGCAGGCAAGACTATAACAGCCGTGAGGAATGAAAGGCAGGACAAAGATGATAGTGTTGGAACCAACAACTGGCTGGCCCAGATGTATGTATCAATAAAGTAAAAATTAGTTTAGGTTGTATTATTTACAGATATAAAAGGCCATAGGCCAGTCCCAAAGTCCAAAGTGCAACATTCACAGCTGGCACGTCAGATTGCCCCAATTTGACTCCTGAGTGCTACATTACCTCCACGGGTAGGGACATGAAGGGGGCAGACAGGCACCTCAGGGATTGGGGGATGGTGTAGGGGTTTGGCCCTAGGTTTGGGATGGGGGTCTTTGGGCTTGGGCTTAGGAGGTGGGGCCTCTGACATGGCTTAGGGGAGGGCTGGGAACACTTAGGATGGGTTGACTTCTTGGCGGGGAGAAGGGCATGAGTACTTGCAGGGGGGACAGGGGAGGACTTGGAGGTGGTAGGGCTGGACTTCGGGAGGGAAACAGATCTTTTGATGGGGTCACACGGGGTGTAAGAGGAGTAGGGAAAAGGTTTAACTCCGAGAGAAAAAACTTCTTAGACACACGGGACGGTCATAACAAAAGGGTTTGGGAGTGAAGGGAGAGGGAGTGCTTGTAAGAGGTGTTTTGGTGGATGTTTTGAGTTCAGGTGTGCGCAAGGAATACTTGTGTGTGCTGGGTGTCTGTTGGGTGGGTGAGTGTGGGGATTTATGTGTCTTGGGAGGAGGGGGGGTGGAGGAGCTGGGAGATGCCGTGCTGGATGGGTGACTGTCTGTTGGGTTGGTGACTGCAGGTATGGTGGATGTGCTGTATGTGGGTGTGTCTGTGGTTGTGGTGGCTGCAGATGTGGTGACTGGGGTGGATGTCTGCGGGTCTGTTATTGTGCTGACTATGGGTACGATTGGAGTTGTGGCTGGATCGGTGAATGTTGGTGTGGTGTCCGGTGGTGTGTCAGGTGTAGTGTCTGGGATGGTGGCAGTGGCGGAGGAGTCTGTAGAGGTAGTGGCTGTTGGTGTGTCTGCAGGTGGATGTTGTCTGTGTGCGTGAAAGTGGTATGTCTTGTGGTGCTTGTGTTTGAATGTGGTATCCTTGTCTGTTGAGGTCAATGCATGCTTGTCTGTCTGTGTGCTCTGGCTTGGACGGGGAAAAGAGGTGTGGGATTGGGTAGAGGAAGATGGATGGGGGACGGAAGACGAAGGGTGACTGGCTGCAGTCAGTGCCGATGCCAGAGCCTGAAAGGATCTCTGTGGGCAAGCCAGTTTACTGTGAATGCCCTTCAGGAACAAATTGCTCTGTTGGACTTGAGCTGCAAGTCCATGGATGACATTCGCAATGGTAGACTGACCCACAGAGATCAACCTCAGGAGGTATATAGTCTCCTCACTGAGGGCAGCAGGGCTAACTGGGGCAGGGGCAGAGGTGCCTGCATCGAAGGAGAAGCCCACCCTCCCAGATGAGTGGGCACAGACAACTGGGTGGGGAGCATCAGGGAGGGCGGTGGTAGAAAGGGGGTGGTGGACAAAGATGGAGCTGAGGTGGTCCCAGATGGGTCCGCCACCACCAGGGAGTGTCCACTGGAGGAAGATTCCGATGATGCTGATGATGTTCCGGTTTCCCCCGTGGCACTCCTTTTACCCTCCAAGCCACTGGGTCCCTCGCTGTTGCTGGTCCCAGCACTCCGGGTCCTGTGGCCAGCAGCATTCCCACTCGCCTGTGCCCTGTCTCCATCTGCCGATGCTGATGCATACAAATAGAGAGAAAGGGAGGGAGAGACAGAGAAGGAGAGAAAGGGTCATTACATTCTTTACATGCACACATGGAAACATGCAGTACCGCAGGTGAACAGATCCAGGCCAGGCTATCTACATTGGCATTATACAGATTTTACCCCATGTCACATCAGGTTATTACTATCCACCCCTTCAGGTCATCCCTCTCACCCACATTACATTTTGAGTAAGTTAGCACACCTGGGTTAATCCATTTATTCACTTGTAAAGCCATGTCTACATGCTACTCATGACCTTGCAGAAGTAGATATATCATGCATATTCTAGTTCCTATCTCTCCACACTTCTATCACCAATTGGAAGAGCAGATGGGTGATCCCAACACATCATGCATGTCCTGAAACTACACCTGACCAGTCCATCTCAAATACTAATTGCCCTTAAAAGTGTAGACTACCCAATTCGCATCCCACACAGCACATGCCATACATATCACATTGATGGCTGACCCCAATACATATATGCCAACAGGTGTACCTGAACTGATCAAGCCACAACAAGTGGCACTCCCATTCAGGTGACAACTGATGTGTAGAAAACATGGCTGGAGAACAGCCATGGCATGACATTCACACAATCACAGAGGAATATCAGCACACACCAAACCCAGATACACCACATCACTTCGTTATTGCATGTTTAGCTACAGTTCCCTACTTATCACCCACTGCACAATCATAGCCAATCACAGAGTGTAGTGTCACAACAACCACACAACAGGCAGCCACTATAGACATCATAGCCCACCTACCATTCCACCTGATATGCAGTCAAAGTTCCTTGGCTTGGCAACATGAGTATACCTACATCATTTACACCATACCTGACATGTGATTACATGTACCTAACTTCAGACTACACACATGCCACACGGATATGACATGTACACATGATTTACACATTGCCCATGTAGGAAAGTCCTCCTTTTTTCCCTGGTCACCCCCAAACATTTTGGACAGGTACTGGTGGTCACTGACTCTTGGCTGTGCCCTGGGTACTGCTTACCAGTCCCAGGGCCAGTGCTCTGTGTAAAGTGGATATGCAAATTAGGCTAATTATAATTGGCAAAATTAACCTACCTATAAGTGCCTAGTATATGGTAGGGCATGTAGGTTTAGGGACTCCAGCATAGGTAGTGCCCCATAGGTGCACTGCTGAGGTGCCCAGTGTCATTTTAAAGGCAGGCCTGCCTTGCTGGCTGCTTTTAAATTAAAGTTACATGCAAATTCGACTTTGGAATTAACAGTAGTTCCAAAGTGTTAAACTACCTTATTTTTACATATATGTTATCCCTAAGGTGTGCCCTATGTGCCCCCAGGGCTGGGTGCCATGTAACTATAAGCAGGGACCTTATAAAAATAGTTTTATAAGCCTTGGTGAGGTAAAACAGCCAAATTCGTTTTCCCCTCATTGTAGTGAATGGCATCCATAGGCTACAATGGGGAGACTTTATTTTAATTTTAAAAATCCCCTTAAGTAACAGATACCACAAGTTTGGTTTCAGAATAATTGTTATAATAAATCCCACAACTTCCAGTTGTTGGATTTAATATAACTTGTTCAGGTAAAGAGTTTTAAACTTTACCTGAAAAGTTGCCAATTTCAGCCCTGAAGTGTTTTTGCTGCTTTGCTCTGATTGGCCAGCCTCTGGCAGCCTGACCAGGCTGCCTTGATGAGGTGTGAAGTGGCCTGGCTCAACACAAAGAGATGTGCCTGGGGGAGGAGATCTCCTCTCAGCAAATGGGGAAGGGCTGCCAAACTGGTCTTCAAAGGCAGGGAAGGACATTTGGAGCAACCCATCAACACCCTCACATCCTGCAAACCCAGACAATTAGGTGCCCCTTGATTAGATTAGGAGAGGACAGGAGGGGTGTGTTTAGAATTTTTAGCCACACCATTATGGGTGGGGGCTCAGCCAGATGTAACCTCCAAAAATCACTTTCAGCCATGATGGATTTTTGAGTAATGTTGCTCCCTGGGATTGATTTTTGCCACACTTCCCAGGAAGTGGTCATCACAGGGGGAAGGACCCTGCCCCTGATTGGAGAACCAGGACCCCCCTGTTTTTCACCCAGGAGCAAGGATAAAACTGGCAGACCCTCACCCACACTTCAGATCCCTATCAGATTCCAACAAGGAAAAACTACAGAAGAAGAAGGACTGCCCTGCTGGACCCCTGGCCTGCACCTGGACACTGCACTCTGGAGGACTGTACCAGCTGCACACTTGGGCTTCACCACAAGAAGGACTTTGCCTGGCTTCAATTGGTTCAAGGAGGGACTCCTTGTTTGCTACAGGTGAAAACTTGCTAACCAGAGTCCCATGCACCAACTCCCAAAGAAACCAACCAGCTGACCACTGTTCAGTGGCCAAAGAGGAGTTTGGACTAGGTGCATTCTGGGAGTTGTAGTCCGCACCCTCAAGGAGCATCTCAGAGCTTCTGGAACCTTGGGGTGAACTGTGGACCTCAAAAGAACCTTAAAAGAACATCTGGAAGAAGATCCAGAACTTTGGAGAACTTTGGAAAACTTTTGGAAAAAAGCTCGATAGAGGGACCGACCCGCCGCAGCAACTCTAGCCAGCTTGCCTCAACCGCGACCCGGCCTGACTTGCAGGTTCGTCCCGGTGAAGAAAATCTCCAAAAAAGTGACTAAATCCGAACATAGGAAGTTGACCGGAACCTCCCAGGCAGTGTATCCGAAGAGGGCTCCAAGGACGTCGGATCAAGATTCAGGTTTGCCCCGGTCAAAGGATTTTCACCTAAAAAAAACGACTAAGTCCGAAGGTAAAAATCTCCACCAAGGGCTCCCGTGACGCGTATCTGAGGAAGAGTTCCAGGAGGTCGGATTGAACTGGCAGGTTTGTCCCGCTGAAGAAAATCTCCAGAAAAACGCCTAAGTCCTGAGGTAAACTTTGACCGAGTCCTCCCGTGGGCTGTAGCCAAGCCGGGCTCCATCGCGGTCGGCCTTAAACTTTGACTTTGCCCCGGTCGAGGTGCGACCAGATGATCAGATTGGTTCTTTTAGTTTCTATCCGCTAGAAAGCATTAATTCTGTAAAAGTTCATATCTCCGGTTCCCCTTATCCGATTTTATTCGTTTTGGTGTCATTTTAAAGCTAAAAAGTTTTCCTATTTTTATAAATTGATTTTGGATTTTTAAACTGTTTCCTGTGTTTTATTTAATTACTGTTTTGTGATATTTGAATGCTTTACACTTTGTCTTCTAAGTTAAGCCTTGTCGCTCGTTGCCATGCTACCAAGGGTTGAGCTAGGTTTAATTTACTGAGACCTAACTGGACCTAAGTGGAGGTTAGTGGACTATTGCTAAGTGTAGGTACTTACCTGCCCTTACCAATAACACATTTTCCAATAGCCCTACAAGACTGCCAGTGCATTAAATATATTCCATTGCAACACATACCTGCATTCTACATAGTGGTACAACCAGACCATCACTTCATGATCAGATAAGTGATGCAATACATTATCATCACCTGACTGGACACATCAGCTAGGCCAAGGATAACATAAATTGTCCTACTTCACATGGTGTGCCCCCAATTAACTATTGAGACATAATGTAGGCAGCATATTACCAAGGTTACCATGGAATTGGTAGGCTATTTCCACACATACTATTGACATCACATATTGTATAAGGCTGGCACTGGCAAACCACTAACAGTCTTTATTATCCACCCACTGGGACAGAGATGAAATGCCCACATGTCAATCACATGGAAAAGCAATTGTATTATGAATAGCCAAAGCATACCCCCAAAGTAGAATGTTCCTTTGTTGCTAACTTCACATACCCCATTGAATGGAGATAAACAGACTATGGAGTTACAACAACAAACACAGAGATGTACTGGCCTAGATAGGCAACATCTGTGTTGTACATGAGGTGGCAGCTTCACATGGAGTCCAGGCCTTTAGTAGTAAAAGGTAATGTTCGGAGCATGTACCAAATAAGTGACTCAACCTGTTGCTACAACAGGTGATCAGCACAGATGGGAGTGATCAGACACCTTAGAGCCACTGACGAACATATGCATAGGGTTTATCCAGGATGGGCTGAAACGGTATGGAGAAACACCAGCTCACATGCATAGGAAAGGTAAGATGTGCAACACATGGGCCATTGACATTGGGCATTTCACATGCAGTCAGAATGATGTCATGATACATGATTCCAAAACTCAAACATAGCAAACCAGGGTGGCTGCTCCACATCTCATATACTGGCAAGGTGGTACCAACTGAGTACCACTAGTCTAGAAAAGTTTGTCAGCTTCTACATCATCACTGAAGGTACAGTGAGACAGCAAACAGCACTCAACCAGCTAGCAGTCAGTACTTACCCCCTTTTGGCTGCTGTGCTGCCCTCAAACACCCATCCATCTCAGGGTAGGCTACTGCCAAAATGCAGGCCATTAGGGGGGTCAGACGGCCACCCCTCCCTCCTTGGGAGCACAGCCCCAGTTGGGCCTCCATGGTCTTCCGAGCCCAGCATCTCAGGTACTCCCAACATTTGTGACAATGGGTGCTCTGCAGGCTGTGGACCCCCAGGGTCCGTACTTGCTTGGCGATGGCATGCCAGATCCCTTTCTTCTGATGGGCATTCACCTGCATGGATGATACAGACAAAAGGAGAAAGTCATGTACACATGCACCATACCAACAGTAGTTGACACAACACAACTGTAACAGCAAGTGGGCACACATACCCACCCTCCCTGCCCTCACACCTGTATGGTATGACCCATACATGCATCTACACCAACAACAGTTCACATGGCCAACTCACTGTCAAAAACAACACCAATCACACATGGCTGAGGCATTGGACTCACCTGTTCCTCTGGTGCCCCATATAACTGTTCATACAGGGGTAGGACCTCTTCCATCAGCTTTTCCAGCTCTTCCTGTGTGAATCGGGGACCCTATCACCTGCAGGATGTAGCATGATGGCTCCCAGAGGCAGTACACAGCAGCTCACGTAGTGGAGGTGTTGCTAGCAACAGTGCTAGGAGTCAAATGAACAAGACTGCAGAAAATGGCGGTCACGGGTGCCATGTACAGGACTGTCACCACCGGTGGTCATCGTCATTGGCCCAAGTCCGCCATAGGCAGAAATATTAACCTATGACAAATTACATGGCAGTTGTGACCACCTACTGCCATGATGACTTACGCCAGCGGACATAGGTCACCTCCAACTGTCCAGAACAGAAGTTCAGGCATCTGCCATTTTGGGCACATGTACTTGATGCATGTTCTTAAATAAGAGCGTCATACACCTGAATGACCAGAAATCTATGTCACCCAATGTTGTGAGTTCATGATAATGCTACATAATGGGATGAACATGAAAAAATGACGTTTTGAGCCTGTATACATGTGGATAGGTCTGTGTAGCTACTATGAGGTACATATGCGTCTGACAGAAATAGGTTAATTTAGTAACATGTGTTTCATCAGTGCAGGACTGTACAGTCACCCAAACATGTTCACATACATATGTGTCACATCTCCTATCTGACTGACATTCCAGCCAATGTGCTGCAATGACGGTGTCTGATGTGCATTTCTATGGTCTGTGATGTTTATGTCAGCACTGCTGTGCTTCCCCTATACATATGTAGGTGTCTGGAATTATACAATGTGCTGCTGTCGTGTGCCAACTGCATGGCTCAGTGTACATTTTCTCCTCTCAAATTAGATATCCTGCCATGAGGGAAATGAAACAACCAACAGTGTACCATCCACCGGTAGACCTGGCAACCATGCAGGACAGGCATGTCATCCAGACCTACTGTCTGAATCGCCAGACCATCATGGATCTATGTAGATAGTTGGAGCCAGATCTGATGCCCGACAATCACGATCCCTATTCCATACCACCCATCGTACAAGTATTGTTGGTGCTCCATTTCCTGGCCACTGGCTCATTCCAGCATACTGTCGCCTTAACAGCAGGGATGTCTCAGCCCATGTTCAGTCAGGTTTTGAGGGATGTACTGTGTGCTTTATTGCAACACCTGGACAGCTACATCAGATTTCCCCAAAGAGCAGATATGGCAAATGTGAAGGGAGACTTTTATCAGATGGGACTGATTCTCATGTGGTAAGGGCCACTGATGGCATCCATGTATCCCTGGCCCCTTCCACTGTCAATGAACAGGTGTGTAGGAAGAGGAAGAACGACCACTCAATCAACGGGCAGGTGGTGTGTCTGGCAGGCCAGTATATGTCCCAAGTGACTGCAAAGTTTCCTGGATCAGTGCATGACTTCTAGAATATGCGGAACAGCAATGTCCCAACCATGATGGCATGCCTACACACCGAGAGGGCCTGGCTGGATGGGGTGCATGCATTGTTATGTTTCTAAATGTTATGTAACCTGTCATCACAACCTGCACAATCGCAGTACCTCAATTGCTTTTGTTCTACCATTGTGTTCACAGATGACTCTGGCTATCCAAACTTTCCATGGCTGTTGACACCTATGAGGTACCCAGCCACGCCAGGGGAAATCCGTTTCAATGAGACCCACAGGAGGACAAGGCGTGTAATAGAACGTACTTTCAGCCTCCTGAAGGCAAGATTCAGGTGCCTGGACCTATCTAAAGGTGCCCTCCTCTACTTGCCCCACAATGTTTGCCAAATCATTGTTGCCTGCTGCATGCTCCACAATCTAGCCCTGAGAAGTTGGATATCATTGCTAGCTGATGAGGGTGAGGCACAGGTACCTGTGCCTGCAAATGGTGATATGGAAAGTGATGAAGCGACAGAGGACAAAGGAACTGCTGACTGTAGGACTGAGCTCATCAATCAGTACTTCCAGTAACAGACAGGTATGTGAGGTGGACCCTTTCAGGTCTCGTCAATGCTCAATCAGAAGTAGATAGCTGATGTTACACCTCCTGACCTTTGTTAAATGTGATGGTGTTATGATGTTCAGTGCCTGTTTGTGAGTTGAGCAGACAGAAGGAATGTTGGTAAAACAGTATTAGTGGTTCTGCCCTAACATGTGTTGTAGCAACTGATTCAAACATTCACTTCTCTCATAGACTGACCAGTTTTGAGCTGAATTTCATGTATTCTCCTATTGCCAGATCCTCCCACCCACAGGATGTGGATATCATCTGTGGGTGTGCTACCTAGGGCTTGGGGTATACATAGTCAGTAGTCAATGGTTATAGAGTACAGTTCTGAGAGGTGTTCAGGCAGATAGCTTATTAACATGATATCAGGAAGTACCTGAACCTTGTGCTATAGAGGTCCTATCTAGATGTCAATCATTTGGAGTCATACTACAATAGGCACACAGTTGATTACCTGTACATGTGCTTATTGTGTACTCATGCCTTCCATCCTGATGGTACTCTCTGTCTTACTCTAATTGCAGATGCCTCAACGGTCTATACCCTGGCATTACTGTGGATTTCAAAATCATACTGGGACATCTGTCCAGTGACATTACTGTTGTCATGTGTGTCCTGCTGATGGGGCCTCCTTCTGATGGCCATTACATTGCCAGTTGGAATCTGAGGGCCATTACCAGACCACATTTGTGTTGAAGGACAGATGTTGTTGTACTATTAAAACACATGTACAGTAGCTGTGTCCATAAGTGATTTATTGTGCATATCAGTTTTGTGAATAGTCAAATCAAGGTGTACAACATAATAAACAGGTGATGAGTGGGGTCATGGGAGATGGATTGATCAGAGTAGCTGCTACAACATTTGGTCATGCAGGCCCTGTGTCCTTGTCCAATGGGAAAATGGAGTTAGGATTCAGAACAGTCAACAGGGTATCTCAGAGACACACAAGGGTGACAAATCAGGAGAGGTTCACTTTCTGGCAGTGGGTTTGGTCTTGGCATCTGCTGCAACAGGATGTCTGGATGGACGTCCACGTTCGTGGGAGGTTCTTCTGCTACAGAGGGAGGGGTGTCTGAGGCTTGGGGCTCCCCTGGAAGAGCCTCTACTCCACTAGGTGTCACTGATGTAGAGGGTTCAGATGATACCTTGCTAGTGGAAGGGGCCTGATTGTGGGTAGCTACATCACACAGAGTGATGTTGATGTCCCTCAGCACCCCTGCTGTAGAGGCCATGGTGGCATTGTGTGCCTGCCACTGCTGCATGGCCTCCTGGTGGAGGAGGCTTGGCAGTGTCTGGTATCTTCTCCATGGTGGCAATAGCAGCAGGGATACCTAGGGAAAGAGTGAATGCCGTTAGGATAGTGTGTTTGGCACCCTCTTTGTATGATACAGACAAAGGCTTAGCATGATTCCCAACCATGACAGTTGCTGCACAGCATAGCTTGGTGGTGCATAGGAGTCTGTGACAGGAGTGCCATACTCCATGTTGTGTGCTGTCATCAATGTTTAGTACATATGGCATTGTAGATGGGTTTTTGTAACTATCTGATACTTGACATGAAAAATTGACTCTGGTACCTGGTGTCTAGTCAGGCTTGGTAGTAGTGTCACATAATGGCTGTACACTGTCCCATGATGCTCCAAAGGGAACAGAGTATGTGGGTATGCAAAGCTCATACTCCATTCTCTGGATCTTGTTTGTGTGCATAGAGTCTGGCATCTTACTTTCCAACGCATGGTCAATCCATTACAGGCTTGGGGATATGGATCAGTGTCCATTTTGAATAGTGACAGGGCTGTTGCTTTGTTTTGCCTTACTTGCCATTGTGGTGTGCCATTGCATTGCTGTCATTGCCATGTACTGGCCCTCAGTCAGACATTCTAGATGGTGTAGGTCATGCAATAGTCATACATACATGAAATATGACCTGTTGTGCACATTGCACGTTTTAGCATTAATGGTTTGGTTCATTGTGGGAGTCATAGTGATAGGATTAAGCTGTGATATCCCTGCCCTTGCCAAGGGCTCTGTGGACAGTAGGGCTGTGTGGGGTGGTGGCATGCAAGAGAAGGGCTTTGGGTGATTGGCAGGGATGTGCAGTGGGCAAATCGGTGAATTATGGGATATTTGGGTAGTGAGGAAGCATGCAGGACACGACAATTGTGTGACATTGGTGTTATGGGTACTTTCCAGACTCCTGTCCCCCTGGTATTCCAGTCACGTCCTCAGGATGCAGTATCTCCAAGACCTTCTCCTCCCCAGATGTGAAGTGTGGGGGATGAGGTGGGGCTCATCGCCAGTCTTGTGCACAGCTATTTGGTGTCTTGATGCCATGGAACGCACCTTACACCGTAGGTCGTTCCACCTCTCCTGATGTCCTTCCTTGTGCATGGAAGGCTGCCTACTGAGTTGACCCTGTCGACTATTCTTTGCCATAACTCCATTTTCCTGGCAATTGATGTTAGCTGGACCTGTGCTCCAAACAGTTGTGGCTCTACCCTGACAATTTCATCCACCATGACCCCCAACTCATCGTCGGTGAATATGGGGTGCTTTTGTGGGGACATGTTTGGGATTGTGTTTACAGTGTGGAGGGTGTTGTGTATGAAAGGGTGCAGTGTTGGGCAAATGATGGGGTGTGGGTGGTGCGTTGTGAGGGATGGACAGTTGTAGCGGAATGTGTGTGGTGGTTATGTACGTGTTGTGTTTGTTTATTAGATGTGTGATGTGTGTGTGCCTATAGTGTCAGGGTGCTCTCTCTTTGTATGTTCCAGCTCTCAATGTCTCTGTTTGGTGTTTTGGATGCAAAGGATTGTGGGTTGTGTGGCAGTTGGTTATATGGTGCAGTGTGTAGGTGTGTCGGGTGTGTGGATGTGTGTCAAGTGTGTGGTATTCAAACTGTCCAATGTGGAGTTGTGTTCTGTCAGTAGTGGTTTCTGACAGCGACGACTCGGACCACCAATGTTATTCTGCCATGGAAGTACCACTGTGCTGATTTGTGGATCGTAATCTGGTGGAAGGATTTGGGTCAGGCTGGCGGTGCTGGTGGTGGGACTGCCTCTTTTCCGCATGCCAGTGTCCTGACGGTTTCAGAAATGTGGCAGAAATGTGGCTGTTTTTTGGCAGTCTTCACAGTGTGGGTCGTAATACGGTGGTTGGATGACCACCAACATTGCGGTCTTTTGGCGGCCGCAACCATGGTGGTCTTGCCTAAAGACTGCCAAGATCGTAATGAGGCCCTAACTCTCTTGTTCACTCTTGAACCTGGGGAGGGACTCCAGAAGGACTGCCTCATGCTTCAAAGGATTGCCCCACTGCTTGAGTCCGGTTGTATGACAGAACAATGCATGATATTACCACGCATGCCTGAACAATGCAGTTTTTACAACTCATCTGCCGCTACAACACATGTCTTTAACACACATGTCATTACCACGCACACTCATAGAGGTACATTATAAGTACCATTACCATGCATACCATTTCCAAGTTTACCACGCAATTATTTTAAATATTGAAAACATTACTTTAGTTTTTAAAAAGTACTATAAATGGATGCAACACAACAAAAAACAAAGTGCTACAGGAAATTTTTGCACATATTTTCTAAAACAAATTAATATCATTTAATATTTAAAAAAAGACATGAAAACATAGAGGAAACACGTTAATAAAGAGTTCTACATTTTTTCCATTTATACAGTAGGCCTTCCTTAATTATCTATATACCTTGCCCCCAACCAAGATGGCTGTCACAAATTGTGAAGAAGGTCAAAACATTTTTTACATCAAATGTATTAAATATACTTTCAGTCAGAATCTAAACCAAAAGAATACATTCCAGAGCATTTTGTATTGTGATTTATTGAATGCACCGAAAAAAAAACATATAAATTCAGCCGCCCATTTTGTGCTTAGTGGCACACACACACAAGACCAGCGTATCCTCCTTCCTTCGTGCATTACGTTCTATCCGTGAGTGTGTCGTAATGCACGAAGGAAGGAGGATACCCTGGTCTTTGGCTTAAGAGCACATGATAATAAGGAGATAAGGGTTCCTATACACGTAGTGAGAGAACCTACACAGCAATATTTGGTACACAAGGATTATTTTGAGGAAGTCCTGATGAAGTCAAGGGGTATTCCCCAGACGAAACACGTGTTGACGGATGGAATTTGAACAGTTATTTATGGTTGGAATTTTGAGCAAGTATTGGAAACTATCTTTTCAAGAGGAATAAAATACGATTGATTCAACTTACGAAGTTATTCGGAGGAAGACTGTCCTTAAATATTGGCAAGGATATGAACTATTGAACTTATTGTAGCGTGTGCCATTGCAGTATAACTTCGCCAGGTACTTAACTCAGGGAAGGTGTTGGAGATTTACTGGGGGCCAAAATTACTATTCTAACTCTGTTGGGTACTTACCTCATGGAAGGTGCTGGGCAGTGACTGGGGACAAAATTAGTTTTCTAACTCCACCGAGTACTTACTTCAGGGAAGGTGCCGTATAGTATCTGGGGACCAACATTACTATTCCAACTCCATTCGGCACTTACCTCAGGGAAGGTGCTGGACAGTGACTGGGGGACAAAATTACTATTCTAATTCTGTCAGGTTCTTACCTCAAGGAAGGTGCTGCACAGTGTCTGGGGGCAAAATTACTATTCTAACTCTGCTAGGTACTTACCTCAGGGAAGGTGCTGGACAATGTCTTGGGGGCAAAATTGCTATTCTAACTGCACCAGGTGCTTACCTCAGGGAAGGTGCTGGCCAGTGACTGGGTGGCAAACTCACTAATGTTACACTACCACCAAATACTTACCTCTCCCGCCCCCCAACAGACTCTATAATCCAATAAAATTTTGGAAAATCCAACTGAACACAATAAATTTTATCACATCTATTAAGAATGCTGCATACAAAGTAAAAAATCTTTGCAGGGAAATATTCTGTTAAAATATATACATAACCAAATATTAAAACTTTCTGTCCACGGACTTCAAAGAATAAACCTAAGTTACTATCATTTTTATTCTAACAATTAATACTAATAGTGTCACAAATAACCATAAAAATATTTTTCTTTAGCAGGTACATTGGTGAAAAAAAAACACAGTTTTACAGTATATCAATCAATAAACCTCTCTTTCCTCAAATTTCTCAACAGATCAAAGAGGAAAACACTGAAAACCACCAGTTCAGCCATTGCAAAAACCAAAGAAAAGTTCACCAACCAACAAAAAAACAGTTTAAAAAGCCATAAAAACCATCTCAGGTAAAGGCACTATAAAATGCAAATCCTAACCAACTATACCAACTTTCTACCTACAGGCAAAAAAAAACGAAAAAAAAAACTCTCATTCTTCACAGGAATAATAACGTTTTTTTTTCAGCCTCATCACAATGTCTCAAATGATAAATTAATTCTTTTTCCTTTAGCAGGTACATTGTTCACATACAAAACAAAGCACAATTTTAGACTACAACGATCATGAAACGTCTGTTTTTTCTTATATATTTTACAGATCACCGAATCCACGGCAGGCAGAAGCCAGGCTAGCTACGTCCAATCTTGGAGAGGAAATAGGATGCTGAAATATGCTGGATATCTCTATTGTAAGGAGAGGTTAACTGAGTCCAGGAGGCATTGGAGGTGTGTATAGTATTTTTCATCCCATTGCAAAGGTAGAGTTGTTACTCTGGATGACACTGTGGAAAGGACCACAAAGCATACCCACTCTACCTCTGCAATGGACACTAAAGTCAGAGAAAATGTGCAGCAGATAAAAATGCTAGTCCACCTCCAATAAACCCTGTAGCTCAGTTTTTAGGGAGATAGCCCAAGACATCTTCATCCATATAGATAGTAGTGTGCCCACAACACCCAATTTGAGGAGAATGGTGTAGAGGCAAAAACAAGCAAGTAATCCCCAAAGAGTAACACCACTGTCCTATTCTGAAATCAACATCCCCCTGAACAGTTTTTATACTAATGAACCTTTCAACCTCTTTGACAATAATAACACTCTAAAAAATGCTAATATTTAGCACAACCCATAGCTTAGAAACAGTTTAGAATAGTGAAACCTGGATGATGGATCGGACTTTTAAATCAACACCCAATGCATTCACCCAAATTTACAATTTCATGACAACATAAACCACATAACTGTCCTTTTTCTGTGCAACTTACTGCCTGACAAGCCATCCTCAACATGCCCTGCATTTTTAACAGTTATAAAAGCCAAACCTATGAATAGAAGTCCTATGAAAGTTGTAATTGACTTTGAATCTGCAAATGATTAACACTATAATTCGAATTTATCCTGAAACTCAAATTTAAGAGTGTTTTTTTTACTTTTCCTGATATTTTGATATAAATTTAAAAAACATCCTTAGTTGCGGACTGCATATCAGGCTGTAAACTACAGTACACTTTTAGACTATACAGTAGGAGTTGGAAAAATTAACAGCTTTGTATTTTGTACCACCTGGGTATGTGGAGAAGTTCTACACATCAATTATACATTCTGAATGTTTTACTCAAGATGAGGAAAGATTGGCTCCAATCTTAAATTACTTTGAGGATACATGGATTAGCCATCTAAGCAGATTGGGTCACAGGAAGAAGCCAAGGTTTCCCATTGACCAGTGGAACTGGTACTCCACCTGCTTAGAGGGTGGTGCAAAGACAAATGATGCCATAGAGGGATGGCACAATTCTTTTAACAAATCAACTGGAAGATCTCACCAACACCTTTATGATTTCTAGAAAACTTTGAAAAAAGAACAATGTTTTAAAGAGATGAGAATGGCACAATCATTGTCAGGTAGTCTGAACCCTTGTGTTTCAAAAAAGTAATAGTCTAAAAAAACTATTGGTCAAAATCCATCAAGTTTCGTTGATGGGAGTTTCAGACTACCTGTACAACATTGAATACATCTTACACTTCTAATATACTAACAACCTGTAACATTACTTCCTGTTTTATCCACACTTTCTAAATCAATTGACATTTTTGCAATTTTTTAAACAAGTTTAAAGAATAAACTGTGTAGTCAGAATATTTATAGATTATGACTGTATAGTTACTACGTTTAACTTACAACAGTATTGTTCGTCTGATGGGGCCTTCGAATTCAGGGCTGAACTTCCGTCCTCAGGGCAGAGACTCTAACTCCAATGGTGCTGACCTCCTCCCCAAAAGCATTCACAGAGGCTGTGACTCCCTCCACAAGGCTGTCTTCTGGGTTCCACTGAGGGAGAAAAGAGGCAGCCCATGTAGTTGCTTGTAGTATTTAACCACAAGTTTTAATACAAGAGCTGTCTCTTCCTCAGTGGAATTTCTCTTCCTCTACATAATAGGTATCATCATTCAGATAGAATGACAAAGTGCTTTCTCCCTGCAGGACTAAAAGCTGAAGAGGAAGAAAATAAATCTTTTGGTGTGGCAATATTTATGTTGTTGTAAGGGAATGGTGTCTGGTGTGTCTGATTTCTTTTTGGTGTATATAACCATCCATACAAATGTCTGCCCCTCCCCATGTGCCGAGGTCTCCTATTCACTTCCATGCAGAGTCTGTGCCCTGAGGACAGAAGCTCTGCCCCAAATGCAAAGGCCCCACCAGATGTACAACACTGTTGTAAGTTATATGTAGTAACAATATAGCCATAAACTATAAATATTTTGACTACACACCCTAAACTGAGGCAGTGGAGATATGTACGTCTGCATGGTTAAGTAACTTTACATTTGGATTTTGTGAATAGTAGTAAAGTTACTCAAACTGAGAGAGTAAATTGCACATCTAAATTACTCTCAGGTGCAATTTACCATTGTGAATAGCCCTTTATATGCTTACGGCCCTCTTTACGGGTTGGTTATTATTGCATGTGATAATTATAGCACCAGATGAAAAATGACAACATGGTGTACGGTTTTTAACAGGTGCACTAATTATCGCCTATCATGAGATTTGGGGAAAAAATGCAGATTTTGGTAGATATCACCCAAAATCTGTACATTCTTGGATTTAACATAAATATTACCCCCGGTAAATATTGGCAGGCTTGACCTGGAGAAATCCATCTGGGAGATGCATTATTCAAAGCAAAAAACATATTTCTAGTATGTTCGGTGACTGGAGTTACTGCACTTTAAAATAATTTATTTGCCTGCTGGCTGTTATTGAAGAAAAAATGTGTACTAGTGGTAAATGTTCCCTGGCATTGTTCTTTTACAAATCACATGCAACCCCTTTCTTTCTTTTTTGAAGGGGGATTCATGTTGTCCAAAACTGAACCAAAATCATTGCAGATTAAGAGGGTCATTCTGACCCTGGCGGCCGGTGGCCGCCAGGGCCACCGACCACGGGAGCACCGCCAACAGGCTGGCGGTGCTCCAATGAGCATTCTGACCGCGGCGGTTCAGCCGCGGTCAGAAGCGGAAAGTCAGCGGTCTCCCGCTGACTTTCCGCTGCTCTTTGGAATCCTCCATGGCTGCGGAGCGCGCTCCGCAGCCATGAGGATTCTGACCCCCCCTACCGCCATCCAGTTCATGGCGGGAAAGCCGCCATGAACAGGATGGCGGTAGGGGGGGTCGCGGGGCCCCTGGGGGCCCCTGCCGTGCCCATGCCAATGGCATGGGCACGGCAGGGGCCCCCGTAAGAGGGCCCCGAAAAGTATTTCAGTGTCTGCCTTGCAGACACTGAAATACGCGACGGGTGCCACTGCACCCGTCGCACCTTCCCACTCCGCCGGCTCGATTACGAGCCGGCATCCTCGTGGGAAGGTCGTTTTCCCCTGGGCTGGCGGGCGGTTTTACTGGAACCGCCCGCCAGCCCAGGGGAAAACTCGTAATACCCGCCGCGGTCTTTTGACCGCGGCGCGGTAATATGGAGGGCGGGATCCTGGCGGGCGGCCTCCGCCGCCCGCCAGGGTCATAATGAGGCCCATAGTGTGTCCTTCTAAAGATCTTAGAATGTTGTGCCAGGCTTGTCTCTAGGAAGAAGATATTCAATCACATTACACCTATCCTGATGCCATTAATACTGCTACCTGAGAAGGCATGCACAGCATTGATGTCCCCAAGCACCACATAAGATACTGCATCTTGACACTCCAGAATATCCTATGAACAAACTTGCTATGTCTGGTGGAGCCAGAGACCGAAGAAGCAAATCTCTCCTGCATCTTGAAATCAACAAGTTTAACATGTTGCTTTGGAGGTCTCTTCCAAAATGTGTTCACCTTGCAGCCTCCCTGAAAGAACTGAAAATGAGCCTAAAGAGCCACCTACTATCAGTGAGAGCAGTGAGATGACATAAACCAGAGCTTTTTCTCATCACCTAATGTGGTGATTACATCTGGCTGCTTCCCAAAAGTTTAGAAAGAAGCAATGCCAATTCCTCTATTTAAAAAATCTATTTTGGATGACAAAGATCTGAAGAACTATTGATCGATTTCACTTTTGCCCTCTCCCATGAAAGGCTTAGAAAAATACATGAATAAGGAAATAATGGCAGTGATGGATCACAATGATCTCCTGGATCCCTCTCAAATGGGTTTCCAAAAATGGTACACTTCTGAATCTGCACTAGGGGTGGCGGTCAATAATATCAAAACAATTGTAGGTGCTGGAGAGGCTGCGGTAGTTATTATATTAGATCTTTCTGCAGCCTTCAACAGTGTGGGGGTGATTACGAGTTTGGTGGTCTCAGGACCGCCATGTTAGCAGTGGCGGTTGTACTGCCAATAGGCTGGCGGAGAAGACCGCCAAATTATGACCATGGCAGCATTCCTAACAGAATACAGCCAAGCCACCGTTGGCACTGCCAGTGCGGTCAGGCCGCCACAGTCAACGGTAGCCACCTGCAGGCCAGTGAAGACCATGTTCCCTTCGGACATATTACGAGACTGCACACCACCAAAGTTTCCGCCGCAGTCAAACCACAATGGAAACCCTGGTGGAAAACAACAGTATAAAAGGAGACACTCATGTTCAGGAAGTCATACTCGTCCGGAGCCGCCATGGAACCAGAACTACACATCCTCCCACTGCTCCTGCTCGTCCAACAACTTTGGAACCAACAACGATGAAGGCAACAGTGAGTACACACACTTACCTGTCACTGTTGTAAAATGTCAAAGTACCTACGCACACACAACAGACCAATCGGGAACGGGTGTCGAGGGCGACACAAACACGTAACCCCACACCAACATGCACCAACACGCACACTCACACACAGGCACATACTCACACGCACATACATAGTATTCAAACTGCAGCCAACACCCACACACATGGCTGAAGCTCAGGACAACCCCCAGATACACAGCACAGTCACACACAACACCACCAAAAGACACAACTACACCACAACCGCAACACCACAAAAGCATCGGCAAGCACCCACAATAGACACTATCACTTGACAAATCATACATACAACACAACGTACCAATACCAGAGAAAGAACACTCACAATCACACATCCAAACAATGCAGTATACGTCATACCCCACAAACACACATCACAACGGATCTGACATACCAATCTCCACACACACTCTCGCACACAGTACAACCACACAGAGGCACACAACACTGCAAATAACACATGTCAACACAAACACCACACAATACCAACACAACAACATGTCCCCAACATACACATGCCCATCACACAATACACACCCATCACTGGGGGACAAATGCTATGCACACAACCACGCATGCTGCCCAGCCACAACTGGTAGCACAACCACCATTCACACAAAACTTACTCATACAAACAAAATCAGCCAAGACCAAAACTGCCCGAAGAAAATAAAAGCAGGACAAAGATTTAACCTTTGAACCAACATCAGTTTGGCACTGATGTATATTAAATGTATAAAAAAATATATATAAATATATATACAAAGTTCAAGGTCATAGGCCAGTCCAAAATCAACAAGTGCAACATGTGCCTCCAACTTGACTCCTGACTGCCATGTACCCTCCACAGGTAGGGACATCAAGGGGGCGACAGGTACCTCAGGGATTGGGGGGAGGGGAATGGGCAGGTGTTTGAGCTTAGGGTTGGGAGAGGGATCTTTGGGTTTGGGTTTGGGAGGGGGGCATAGGTCGAGGCTTAGGTGATGGTTGGAAACTCTTGGGAGGGGTAGACTTCTTGGTGGGGGAGGGGCATGGGTACTTGCAGGGGCAGGGGAGGTGTTGGAAGTGGAAGGGCTAGACTTGGGGAGGTACACAGAGTTTTGGGGTCTCACAGGGTAGGAGAGGAGTAAGGAAAAGGTCTAACTCAGAAAGGAAAGCTTTCTTTGACACACGGGGACGGTCATGGCAAAAGGGTTTAGGTGTGGAGGGAGAGGGAGTGTTTGTCTGAGGTGTGTAGGTGGATGTGTTGGGTTCATGTGTGTGCTAGGTATGCTTCTGGGTGCTGGGTGTCTGTTGGGTGGGTCAGTGTGGACATTTATGTGTATTGAAAGGAGGGGTGGAGGTGCTGGGAGATGTGGACGGGTGACTGTTGGGGTGGTTGACTGCAGGCATGGTGGATGTGCTGCATGTAGGAGTTTCTGTGGTTGTGGTGTCTGCGGATGTGGTGACTGGGGTGGATGTCTGAGGATCTGCTATTGTGCTTATTGTGGGTAGGAAAGGTGTTCTGGGTGGATCGGTGAATGTTGGTGTGGTGACTGCAGGTGCGTCAGGTGTTGTGTCGGTGATGCTGGGGGTCTTGGGGGTGTCAGGGCAGATAGTGACTGTTGATGCGTCTACAGGTAGGAGTTGCTTGTATGCATTCATGTGGTGGGCTTGCGTTTGTCAGCGCTACCTTTGGATGTTGAGGTGGATGCAAGCATGTCTGTTTGTGTGCTGGGCTGGGTCGGAGAAGAGGAGTTTGGGATTGGGAAGAGAAAGGTGGAGGGGGGAAGGAAGACAAAGGTGGAGTTCAGAGCCTCAAAGGATCTCTGTAGGCCAGCCAGTGCACCGTGAATGCTCTCAAGGAATTCATTACTCTGTTGGACCTGAGTTGGCAGTCTCTGGATGGTATTCATGAAGGTCAACTGACACACAGAGATCAACCTCAGAAGGTCAATAGCATCCTCACTGAGGGCAGCAGGGCTGGCAGGGGCAGAGGTGCCTGCGGCAAAGGAGAGGCCCACCCTCTTGGGTGAATGGGCACAGTTAACTGGGTGGGGAGCTACAGGGAAGGCAGTGGTAGAAAGGGGGTGGCAGACAGTAATGGCACTGGGGTGGTCCAAGATGGGTCTGCGACGGCCAGGGAGTGTCCACTGGAGGAGGATTCCAATAGATGATGTGCTGGATCCAGACTCTCCTGTGGCACTCCCCTTACCCTCCAGGCCACTGGATCCCTTGCTGGCGGTGGTAGCAGCACTTCAGGTCCTGTGGCCGGCAGCATCCCCACTTGCCTGTGCCCCATCTCCTACGCCTGCCGATGCTGGGGTACACAAACAGAGAGAGAGAGAGAGAGAGGGATAGATAGAGAGGGAGAGGGTCATCATATTCTTTGCATACACACATTACAACATGCACTACTGTAGGTATACATCTCCTGGCAAGGTAATCCCATATTAAAACCCACAGATCCTACATACCGTGAAAACAGGTTACTTCTATCTACCCCATTTGTCATCTCTCTCACCGACATCATAATCCATGAAAGGGGGCACAACTGGAGCATCCCATCAAATCACCTGTAACTCAAAGTCAGCATGCTCATCATGCCCTGGCTAAAGCTGGTATATCATCCTCATCCAGATCATCACTTTCCATATTCTTATCACTTTAAGGAATTGCAGTTGAATGATAACACCATATCATGCCTAATCCAAATCTACACTGCCCAGCCCATGAACTGTACATAAATGACACAAAGGTAACAATCTTTGATGAAGACTCAACATGTGGCAGTCCCATACAGTGGCCATCACATTTTTACACTCCATGTCTGGAGAACAGCTATGTCAATACATGTACCAAATCTTAGAGGATTCGCTGCAGTCACTATTAACAGACATTCCCTATTACACCATAAATACATGTACTGCTACTGTGGCCTACCTAGCACACATGAGACATCCACTGACAATCACAGATAGCATAGTTACAACTACTAAACAAAGGACATCCTACTAATTCCCAGGAGGGCACATTATATTCCACCTGACATGCAAATTCAGAGCCACAACATTACAACATGATTACACCAACATCACTCACAGCATTCCTTACATGTGATTTCCACTGAAAAGACATGTACACATGATGTACACATGCACCTACACGACTACCATTGCACTGACAACATATCCCACAACAACAACACCTGTATGAGAAATAGTAGTACAGCTGAACCATGATTTCGTGACATATGAGGTGAGCTAATACCAATTCCTGTCCAAACTGCCCCATCAGCTAGGCTAAGGCTAGCAATGATTGTCCCACTCTACAAGATCTGGCCCCAAATAACCATTGAGACATGAAATAGGCAGCTAATATCATATGTTACACTCTTAATGGTAGGGCATTGGCACATTTAGCATGGACATTGCACATTGTAAAAGGGTAGGACAGCCTAGCCACTTCCCTTCTGTGCAACAAAGGCATTGAGATGAAAGTGATTTGTCCACATGTCAATGGCATGGAAATGCATGGTAACGGCAAACAGACAAAATCAGATCCCCATAGTTGGATGTCCTTCCATTATAACCTTCACATGCCCCATAGTATGAATTTGAAGGGACAATGGGGAAACCTCCACAAACCCATTTGAACAGTCCAATACTGGCCACACCTGTTGACTGAATGAGATGCCAGCCTCACAAGGAGTCAATACCTGTACCAGGACACAAGGTAACTAGGCCCTGTACCTAATATGTCAGACCCTATGTAGTACATGCAGCTGGTCTTTACAAATAGGAGGGGTCTGACACCTTAAAACTACATTATTATACAATCTAATGAATGGACCTGGAAATACTAGATGGGTAGGCTGATTCAGCAATGTACAGACATATATATGGCTGGATAGAGTCACACATGTGGTACTGTCAAATATGCATCTCCACATGCAGTCATAGATATTCCTTGACGTGGGGGATCTAAACATCCATAAGAACAACCCTGAGGCCTATTCTCCATCTTTTATTCAGGCAACTTCAGTACTGTGTATTCCCAGTAGTCAACATCCATGTAGCACCTACTACAGTGTCACAGCTGCTAAAGTGTGACAGCAAACACCAAACTACCAGAGGAAAGTACATGGAGTCTGTCAGTACTTACCTCCTTGTAGCTGTTGTGCTGCCCTCAAACGCCCATCCACCTCAGGGTAGACCACCACCAAAATGCAGGCCATTAGGGGTGTCAGGGTCTAACGGGCACCCCTCCCTCATTGGAAGGAAATCCCCAGCTGGGCATCAGCGGTCTTTCGGGCCCAGCGTCTTAGATCCTCCCAACGGTTTCTTCAACGGGTGCTCCACCGGCTGTGGCCTCGCAGGATCCACTTGCTTGGTGATGGCATGCCAAATCCCCTTCTTTTGATGGGCGTTGACCTGCTTGGATGACACATACAAAAGGAGAAAGTCATGTACACATGCGTCATACCAATAGGAGTGGTCAGTATACATCAGTCACAGCAAGTAGACACACATCATCTCTGCACACATGCCTTCACATTATGCCCTCTGCATGCATCTACACCTTCACAAGTTCAGATGCCCGGTGCAACATCACACAGAACACCTATCACACAAAGCTAAGACATTGGACTCACCTACTCCTCTGGTGCCCCATATAGCTATCCATACAGGTGTAGGACCTACTCCACTAGCCTTTTAAGCTCTTCCAGGGCTATCACCTGCAGGACATGGCATGATGGCTCCCAGAGGCAGTATGCAGCAGCTCACGTCATGGAGGTCTTGCTGGCAACAGTGTCAGGAGGCAAATGTGCAATAGTGCAGAAGATGGCGGTCATGGCCGCCATGTACATGACCGTCACCGCTGGCGGACATCGCCATTGGCCAAAGTGCACCAAAGACAGCAATGTTTTCCAATGGCAAGTTACACAGCGGTTGTGATCGCCTACCGCCATGACGACTTCTGCCGGCGGACTTAGGTCACTTCCACCTGTCCAGTACAGTATGTCGGGCATCTGCCATTTTGGGCACATTTAATGGATGGAAGTGTTTACTAATCTGCATCATTCACTTACTCACCTAAAGTGCTGTATGTCTGTAGGTGGTGCCATCATGTTTGGGTCACATATTGTGCATATGTTAAGTAAAAGCTGTGTTGAGTGTGAAAATATGGTGATAACCATGTACAGCTACTCAGAGGTTCTTAGTCCATGGAAAAATACAGATCGACTCCAAAAATATGTTTGATTAGTGCAGGACAGCTACGTCTTACACACATATACTCTTCTAGTAGTATCATATGTACAATCCCATTGTCATAGTTGGCAATGTGCACCAAGGAGCATGTAACAGAATGCATATCCATGGGCTGTACGGTATATGTCAGATGTGATATGCATCCTCTACAGATGTTAGGTGTGAGGAAATAAACAAGGTGTACATGATGTGTGCATACTGCATAACTCATACTATTTTCGCTTGTCTTCACATAGTTATCCTGCCATGAGGACAGTGAGACAACCACCAGTGTTCCGTCCACTAGTAGACCTGAACACCATAGAGGAAAGGCATGTCATCCAGACATATCATCTTAATCGTCATACCATCATGGATCTTTGTACTTAGTTGGAGCCAGATCTGATGCCTGTTATTCGCAATTCCTATGGCATACCTCCAATCGTTCAAGTCTTGCCAGTGCTACACTTTCAGAATACAGTGGCTCTAACAGGAGGGATGTCTCAGCCCATGTTCAGTCTGGTTTTGAAGGTTGTACTGTGTGCATTGTTGAGACACCTGGACAGCTACATCAGGTTTCCCCACTGAGCGGACTTTTATGAGATGGGACACATTCCTTATTTGGTAGGTCCCTCCCAGTGCCAATAAACAGGTGTATAGGAGTAGTAAAAACTACCACTCAATCAACATTCAGGTGGTGTGTCTGGCAGACCAGTACATCTCACAAGTCACAGCCAAGTATCCAGGTTCTGTGCATGATTCCTTCATCATGAGCAACAGCAATGTCCCACAGCTAATGACACGACTCGACACAGAGAGGGCCTGACTGGTTGGTAAGTTTCCATTGTAGTGTGTGTTTGTGATTTATGTCTCCTGTCATCACAATATAACAAGTCCCACATACATGTTTGTCGTGTTCATCCATTGTGTTCACAGGTGACTCAGGCTATCCAAACCATCCTTAGCTGTTGACACCAGTGAGGTACCCAACCACGCCAGGGGAACTCCATTACAATGAGGCCCACGGAGGACAAGGCATGTAATAGAGTGAACATTTGGGCTCTTGAAGGCAAGATTTAGGTGCCTAGACCTATCTGGAGGAGCCCGCCTCTACTCGCCCCACAAGGTATGCAAAATAATCATTGCCTGCTAGCCCTGAGACGTAAGATACCATTGATAGCAGTTGCGGGGGAGGCAGCTGGACCTGTGGCTAGAAATGCTGATTGGGCAAGTGATGAAGAGCCAGAGGAAGAAGGAGCAGGTGACTCTAGGGCAGATCTCATCAATCAGTACTTCAACTGACATAAAGGTATGTGTAGTGAACCTTTTGTTGTGATAAATGTGTACAACCAGAAGTAGATGGCTACCATGACACCTCCTTTCTTGCTTCAACTGTGGGTGTAATGAGCTCCAATGCCTATGTGTGAGTTATGGATGCAGACTGATGGATTGTAATGTACGGGAGCGATTGTTTGGCTTTTTCATGTATTGTTATAGTAGATGCTAACATATACTTCTGGTAATGACTTCTCAGATGTAAGGTATGTTTCATGCAATCTCCTATCCTCTTTTTCTTTCACTCACTGATTTAGCTAGATCCTGTTTGGCTAGGCAACCTAGGCTTGAGGTATTCTGGGTCAGAAGCCGATGGGAATTGCTGGCAGACATGAGAGCTGTACATGACAGATACCTAGTAATATGAAATTAGTTTCAGTGGGGTGGTACCTTGATAGTTTATCCTTCATAAAAGTGGGGTGGTAAATGCTTAGTCCTCTTCTTTCACCTGTGGGGTTGAGGAGGATGTAAAATGGTGTATACCATGTCAGGTGAAGTTTCTGGCACATGTGTGAAGGTTGGATCATGGCCTCTCACTTCACAATGGGTGGAGTACTTTGTGATGGCCATGGGATCTAGCTGTGTTTGTGTTCTAAATTTGCAGTCCAAGGGGTATTTAACTGTATACTGACATGAGTGACTGACAATCTTACAGGTACGGGGCCAACGTTAGTGTATGTTTTCAGTACTGGGTTCCTCTGTAATGATCTTTGTGTGTTCCATGGGATATGTGATTTAGTAGCTTTCGTATGGGTGGTGATACAGAGGACATATCTGTGTGCCCCATCTTTGTAGATAGTTTACCATGTGGCTGACTTCTGAAACCTTTGTATGTGCTTTTTGTTACAACATAGCTTACATCCAGGTGGTACTCTCTGTCATGCTATATTTTCTGAATGCAATACTGACTACACAATAGTGTAAACCTGGATTTCAACCTTTTAGGCATCTGTCCTCTGACATTTCAGTTGTAATGTGTCTCCTGCTGAGGAAGCCTCCGTATGATGAGCATTACACTGGCTGTTCGATACAGGGGGGCATGACCAGACCACAGTTGCCAAGCATGGCTATTGTACATGGATTGTAAAGGACACATACACAGTTGCTGTGTTTAAGTATGATTTATTGTGCTTGTCAAAAGACTATCAGTGACAAAACTATTAGATAAATGAACATAAAAGTGATGGGTGAAGTCATGGTGGATGATTTCATCAGGGTAGCTGCTATACCAGTTGGTTACACAAGTCCAGTGTCCTTGTACCATGGGAAAATAGACTAGGGTTTCAGAACTGTCAAGAAAATGTATCTTCGGCACACAAGGCTGACAAATCAGGGGAGGTTCACTTCCTGGCAGTAGGTTTGGTCTTGGCATCTGCTCCTGCTGGATGTATGGATGGCTTTCCACGTTTGCCGGGGGTTTTTCAACTACAGAGGGAGAGGTGTCAGAGGCATTGCCTTCCCCTGGCAGGGCCTCCATTCCACTAGATGCCGCAGATGTAGAAGGGGCAGATGTAATGTTGCTAGGGGAAGGGGCCTGCTGTTGTGTGGAGAAGGTAATCAGGGTTGTGGTGATGTCCCTCAGAGTCCCTGCAATGGTAGCTATGTTTACATTTTGCGCCTGCCACTGCTGCATGACTTCCTGGTGGTATTCCCTCTGCTGACTTTGATTTTCCCCCAACATGGAGATGATTGGGCCCATCCTATCTTGGGAACTTTGGTAAGCTCCCAAGACTTGGGAGATGGTTTCCTGGTCAGTTGTGTCCCTTTGAGGCACCATCATCTGGCCCACAGCATCCCTCCCACGCACCCTAGCCCCATGTGCCTGTGCTCCTAGCACAGTGTGCCCACTCCCAGTGGTTGCAAGTCCATCATTGTCAGGGGTGGCAAGGTTAGACTCAGGTACCTGTACTGTGGGGCACACAATAGATTGAACATTCCTTGGGACGTAGGTTTGGGGGTGAATAGTTGCCTATGAAGTTGATTCAACAGTGTTGGGAGGTGTTGATGTGGGCAGGGTGAGGCTGAGAGTCATTGACTGACCAGGTGTTCCAGATGGGCCAGGTTGTTCTTCAGTGTCCAGATATCCAAGGGTGTTCTCCTCCCTGGGGCCTTCATCCTGAGGGCGACTGCCAGTCTCAGGTGTCCTCTCCATGGTGGCAATGGCAAGGTTACCTGTGGAGGGAGTGAGTTCAGGTTAGAAAACTAGTTTGGTTGCTTTTGTGTGAGATGCAGACAGCGGCTTGACATAAATTCCTGCAATGACATTGACGGCAGCTGCACAGCATGCCTTAGTTTTACATACAAATCTGTGACTTGTTTCCCTTACTCCATGTTGGGAGCAGTCATACTAATTGAGTACAAGTTTTAGTGAAGATGCAATCTGATAATGTCTGATATGTGACATGACTGTTCAGCTATGTTACCTAGTGTAGAGACAGGCTTGCTAGGTGTCACACATGAAAGCAGTAAAATGCACAATGTTGTCTTTGTGGGAACACAGTATGTGAGTATGCAGGGGTAATTGTCCTGTAAGTATGTATTGTACATGTGCATCGACTCTGACTTCCTTTTTAACCCAAGTCTGGCTTTTTCGGGATTGGTATCTGTGATCTGTGGCCATTGAGAATGGTCACTGAGCTGTAGCTGTGTTTTGCTTTAGTTGCTGTTGTAGGTGTGCCCTTGCATTGCTGGCATTGCCATGTGCTGGTCCTCATTAGAAAAATCTAGATGGTGTAGCCAGTACTTTGGTTATACATGCATAACATGTGAAGTGATGTGCACTATCCAGGTTTTCACAATGATGGGTTGGTCCATTCTGGGAGTCGTTGTGAGCTGGTCAGCCTGTAGTTAACGTGCCATTTCCAAGGGCAGTTGGGCTGAGTGGAGAGGTGGCATATGAGGAAGGGGCATTAGGTGATTAGGTAAGAGGTGTAGTGGCTAAATTAGTTAATTAGGGAGGATTTGGGTGGTGAGTAAGCATGCAAGACTAGTCAATTGTGTGACATGAATGTTGTGGGTACTTACCAGACTCCAGTCCCCCAGGTTTTCCAGTCAGGCTCTCAGGATGCAGTATGTCGAAGACCTTCACCTCCCAAGACGTGAACTGTGAAGGAAGAAGTGGGGGACCACCTCCAGTCTTCTGCACGGGTATTTGGTGCCTGGATGCCATGGAATGCACCTTCCCCCGTAGGTTGTTCGACCTCTTCCTGATGTCCTCCCTTGTGCGTGGATGACTGCCTACATAATTGATCCTGTTGACTATCCTTTGCCACAGCTCCATTTTCCTGGCAGTAGATGTTTGTTGGGCCTTTACTCCGGACAGGTGTGGCTCTACACTGACAATTTCATCCACCATGACCCTCAACTCGTCATCAATGAAACACAGGT
The DNA here is from genome assembly GCF_031143425.1 of Pleurodeles waltl. Lineage (NCBI taxonomy): Eukaryota > Metazoa > Chordata > Amphibia > Caudata > Salamandridae > Pleurodeles > Pleurodeles waltl. The sequence continues at coordinate 728,267,555 of NC_090439.1, forward strand.
GTTTTTGTGGGGATATGGTAGTGGTTGTGTAGACAGTGTATGGGGGTATTGTGACTGTCAGGATGAAGTGTTGGGTAATTGGTGAGGTGTGGGTGCTGTGATGTGAGTTGGAGACTGTAGTTGCAGATTGTGTGTGCAAGTGATGTATGTATTTTGATAGTTGTGCTGATGTGGGGTGTGTGCTGAGTGAGATGTGTATGTGTGCCTATTGTGTCCAAGTAAAATGTGTTGCAGATTTGGCTTCTCAGTGGATATGAGTGGCTTTCTGTTTGCAAAGGATTGTGGGTTGTGTAGGGGTGTGTTATATAGTGCAATGAGTGGGTGTGTCGGGCATGTGGATGTTTGTCAGGTGTGGGGCATTCAAACTATCCAATCTGGTATGGTGTTCTGACAGAAGTGAGTTGTGGCCGCCGTGGTTCGCACTGCCAATGGTTTTCCACCATGGAAGAACCGCTGTGGTGATTTGTGGCTTGTAATCTGATGGGTGGATTTTATCAGGCTGGGGATTCTGGTGGTGGGACCGCCTTTTTTCCGTTTTCCAGTGTCCTGGTGGTTTCGGAAATTTGGCCGTTTTTTGGCGGTCTTCACAGTTTGAGTCGTAATACGGTGGTCAGATTACTGCCAACATGGCGGCCGCCACCACGTCGGTCTTGCCAAAAGACCGGCAAACTCGTAATGAGGCCCTGTGTATCCTCAGCTTTTAATATCTTGCCTCTCCCAATTCGTAAGAACTCAGGCTGCAAGATGTGGGCAGTTCGTTACCAAATCCTGATTTCTGCCCTGAAGGTTGTCACAGGGCTCGTCGCTTAGACCTACACTATTTAATCTCTATGTTCTAACCCTAGCCAAGCTTATTCAGTCCTTTGGCTTTGGTGTATGATTGTATGCAGATTCTTGTAACAGTGACAGATGACTCTATCAGTGGCTCAAATTTTTAATAACTTTATGCTGACTATCAGCAATTGGATGAAGGACAACTTTTCAAAATTAAACATAGATAAAATGGAAGTCCTTATTATCATAAGCCACCCCTCCATTTGATACAACAACTGGTGACACCATTAGTTAGGCCCCCTCTGGTTCAGTACAGTCTATAAAAAAATTGGGAACCTTTTTGATGATGACCTTTACCACTCAGGGAAACCGTACGGAGTCCTTTTGTTCTAATATCATCCATTCTCTTAAGAAAATCTTTCCCATCATCCCGCTGGCAGCTCAGAAAACGATCATTGTTGCTTTGATCTCTTCCAGTTTGGATTACTGTAAAGTGCTATATCTTAATATCAATCAATGCTCTTTAACCAAACTGCAGACAGTAGACAATACTGCGGCCCTTTTGATTCTTGACATTCTCGAACATAGATCAGTATTAGAGGGGCTTAAAAAACGACAATGGCTCCCTGTTAGGTAAATAATTATTTCTAAAGCTCTCTTTATTGTTCATCGGGTATTGCATAATTGGGGACCTCAGTTCTTTAGGTCTAAATTTCAGGGGCACTTCCTGGCTAGAGCATTGGGTTCTGCTCATTGTTGACGACTTCTTATTCCCAGATTTCGCAGATGTAGATGAGAAGGTAGGTCCCTTGTCTTTGCCACTATTAAGCTTTGGAATTCATTTCCTCACATCTCTGAATCAGATTATCAACCCTCTTTTAGGAAATGTCTGAAAATGTGGCTCTAAGCTGGTTAGATTGTTCTCAGGTATTGCAACTTTCATGTGCTCATGTTTCTCTGTAGGGATGTCATGATCTTGTTAGCACCTTGCCATCTCTCGGCATTTGCACACTTCATAAATTTTTATCTCATTTCCAATTTTTAGCTCAAATTCTAGAACAACTTTCCAAGGTCCTTTTCCAAAAAGAATGCAAATCACCATGAGCTGCAATTTCAAAGCCCTATTCAGTTTATATCAAAACATCTGACAAGTGATCATTGTGTCAAAATCCGCATGCTCTGTATTATATAATTCCTCAACATAATCTATTATCTGAAATTCTAATACGCTCTCTTTGTTTATTTTCCCTTTTGTTGGTCTCTTTGTTCCTACTTTGTGAAGCTATTACATGGCTAAAGATCACGTCCACCCTATACAAAAGCCAATACATAAATGTAAAATGAATAAATACATTTCTCGGGGGTCTGGGAAACTGGCCACCACTAACGATATGAAAAAAGCGAGGCCACTTTCCTCTGTATTTACTATTCAGCTGGTAACAGGAGTTCCCAACTGGATAGGGATTCCTACATGTGTGGTTATTTCAAATGTGGTACTATAGCAACCACAAGGTTTTCCAAGGACATTTTCACTAGGAGAAACCTGGCAGAATCTGTCACAAAACAACATGGAATGTGCATATTACAGGTGGAAATTGGTGAAGAAACACAAATTTCTAAGGTATTTCCCCATTCTTCAGGGTCAACTAGGAAGAAGGTCGTAATGGTGCATCTGGAAATAAGCGCATCTTGCAGTGTCAGAAGTTCTGAATGTGGGTTTCGTCCATCAGAAGTTCCTTGGTACTCTGCTTGAGGACTTAGGGCCAGATGTAGGAAGCCTTTTGCATGTCGCAAACTGCGGAAAACGCAGTTTGCGGCATGCAAAAGGCCGAACGCGATGCACAACCTCAAATTGCGAGTCGGTACTGACTCGCAATTTGAGGATGCGACTCGCAAATAGGAAGAGGTGTTCCCTTCCTATTTGCGACCGCATCGCCATGCTGAGTTGCTTTGTGACCGCGAATGCGGTCGCAAACCAACTCGCAGTTACCAACCCCCATGGGACCCCTTCCCCTTTGTGAATGCCGAAAAAAAAAAAAATTCAGAGCAGGCAGTGGTCCTATGGACCACTGCCTACTCTGAAAAAAACGAAACCAAATGGTTTCGGAGGTTTTTCTTTTTGCAACTCGTTTTCCTTTAAGGAAAAAGATGAAAAAAACCTGCTTTATTAAAAAAGCAGTCACAGACATGGAGGTCTGCTGTCTCCAGCAGGCCACCATCCCTGTGAGTGCATGGACTCGCTATGGGGTCGCAAAATGCGACCCACCTCATTAATATTCATGAGGTGGGTCTTTGCGACCCCATAGCAAGTCGCAGAAGGTGTCTGAGACACATTTCTGCATATGGTTTTGCGAGTTGCAAATTGCGAGTCGGTGAGACTCGCAATTTGCAACTCGCAAAATGTTACTTACCTACATCTGGCCCTTAAGGACTTAAACGTTTTAACACAGAGCTCATAGTCCCTCCCTATGACAGCAGCAGATGTCCCAAGCCTGTGAAACCATGAAAGATCCTTTGCTGGAGAAAAGCTGGGTACTTCTCTGCTGACCTACTAGATAAAACAACATTCATGGCTGTCTTTGAATTTTAAAACAATTCAGTGCTGCTACATGTGGATATTTTCTAGAAAAACCTCTCAAATCTTTCTTACATACGTTGATGTAATTGCCTTCACAGACTTTTCATTGTAGCCCAAAACACTCACTCTTAATATTTTATTCCTCAGGAGGAAATTAACAATTGTTTTACCGCTGAGAAAAACTCCAAAAAGCATTACGCTTTCTTAATGCTGTGTAAATTGCTATTCAGACCACAATGGCAAGTGAAATGTCTGATTACTTCATGTGTTCTCACATGTTTTCACTGCTTTGAACAAAGTCAATTAACCTTTGCTCCCTTCCTGTCTGTTTTTTTGTAATTCTATCAACGTTCTCATGACATGTTTAACACTTTACATTCTGCTCTTCTCTGCAAAGGAATGAATGAAACAAACTGCTGCTAAATGCAGCTGGATGAAGAGAGAAAATTGCACGTTAACGTTCGACGAGCTACTTCCTTTAACAGTGGATCCACATTCCTTCTCAGGGCCAGACACCTCTCTCCACGTCAAGATAGAAAACAACGTATGAAAAGAATAGGTCGGGCGCTCCATATTGCGTGTGGTGTGAAGCTTAGAAGCAGGGTAAGTGGAGTCTATCAGAAGCACGTCTCTTGTTCTCGAAGGATATTGTTTCCTCTGCAGGAAAGAAGTGCCCTCTGTCGAGGCAAGACAACAAATATGTCACTGCCTGGGCATCTCCCTGTCATCATCATCCCACTTGTCACGCAACAGTTTTGAAACAGTTTGTGGCGTACGCTCAATATCAGTAACTAAAGCAGCTAACCAATCTGCCCCCAGGTTTTATTCTAATTTTCATTAAAAAAAATGGTACACTCTCTGAACATTCTTGTAGTGCAATGCACTTCAACATCATGTTCAGTGTGAACCAGTGGTCTCATGTTTAAGGCCATTGTTGGCACAAAGTTCTACAGCTCGGAGCTATAAACTACTGATTAGAACCGTGTTTTTCTTGTTGAGATAAACGTTAAAACCTTTGCTTCCTGTCCTGTCAATGTTTTTATCTAGCTCTGTGTATTTTTCCTGAGTGAACTTGACAGTCATGTGAGCCTGCTGAATGATTTACCTCAATTTGATTATCTGCTTGTGATCAAGGCTGGTCTTTGCAGCAAGGGTCACACACAATAGTGTGCCAGCCTCACGACCGATGATGGCTTCTGCACCTCAACCCAAGTTACGCTTTGGCTGGCGGAGGTAGCAGTGGATTAATAGCCTAAATATAGCCTTATTGCTAATAACCATGTGGGGATGCTGTCTACTGACACTTGTTAAAGGTCTGACCAGCCTCAGTACTGGTGTTCCTTACCTTTGCCATGTGGGGGACCTGTGTTCAGGCTGTGCATATGCGAAGTGCATGTATTTCTCCTACTGGGTAAGAAACAGGCTCTACTCTGCCTCTATGTGCATGCTAAACAAAATGTTGTCTTTCCTTTCCCATGCTGGCTTTGTTCATGGTGTATGCACCCCCTCCCATGTAACTCTTTCAATACATTTTAACTAGTGGTGTGTGAATACCACCAGCCTATTCCATTGTTATAGTAGCTTTTTTCTTTTCTCATGTGAAACACACCCATCAATATCTTACTTTGTTTTTTCACATCTCCAATTTAATGAGAACAGATGGCTTTTGAGTATTTCCATTAGGCTCTAGGTTTGGCTAGGTTCACATCTGCTCAGCATCCAGATACCCTCCCGAGCATTAGTGAGCTCTAAATCTGCATAATAACAGAAGCAGAGCTCTGTCTGGCCTGCAATCTCCAAAACCACATTGACTAGGCTGAACTTGCCCTATTTGTACCTGTCAGATCCAGAATCTGGGAACAATTTGACAATAACAGTAAGATGTACTCCTTTCATGATTCATAGCATGCTTAAATGTGTGAATAAGGCAGATCCCTAGCTGACTCTAGCTTACCAACTTGGTCAAGGTTGATGGTCAACACTGGGAGTATTGAACCAGTATTTGGAAGACAGTGTGGGCACCGATGATGCCCTCCACATCAGTGTTGTGCAGACGTATCACCGGAAGGCCAACCTGTGCTGGGTTCTTTCTCTGCCTCAAGAGTGGGCCTGAAATTTGGATTCTGCATGAAGTCTTCCCTACTGTGGCTTGAGGAGAGATAGAGAATTTACCTGGAAGCACAAGGAGGTGTTCTGTGCCTCCCAGGAGAAGCTGGCCTGGTTCACTGGGGAATCTGCATATAGGATGTCTAGAGAATTGCATGGGAGCCAAGGGATTCCATTAGCCCCTCTGTACAATAGATCTTAGATCTGAGAACTGCAACCTCTGCCATAGAGCTGCAACATCAACTGTCTGCAGTGAGTTGGTGAGCTGCACAGCCTTCAAACCATCTAATACCTATATGGTACTGGTATTGCCTCCTCTCTATCAAGGAATGACCAGAAGGTACTCATTCATTCCACCCCTGACATTGGCCTGAAGGTGTTGGCATAGGGAGAGGTAGGCCTAATTTCTTACTCCTTCAGCTAAATTTCTGACTTTACAGTTCTGGGGCTTCATTATTTTAAGTCATGGCTAAGAACATAAACTTTTGTTCACTTGCCATTGAGAACTGCCTCGACCGCTGGGTACAGTGGCTATTCACTGTCTTGTGGGTGCATCGCTAATAAGAAATTTCAACTGCAATTGATAGCTTCTGGGGTAAAAGATAATAAAGCTAAGCATCCCTGATGGGTGTTCTAGCCCACTAATACATCTGCCCCATTATACAGCTGGAACCGAGTGGGAACTGAATTCGTTTTGAGATTCCAGCTAGCTAAATAATGTTATAGCAGGACACTGTGAACTGGACCCCTGCCACTTCTGATGGAACAGCAGAATTTAGACCAGTAACAGGCATTTGATTTGGGTTCGATCCTTATTGGTTGAAAGGTGGATTTTTGGCATTAGGTATTTTTAAACAGTTGATTTTTGAGTTCTGGAAACTCAGCAGCTGAGGCTTCAGCCCACTGAGTTGTCTAGCATGGAACTTGAGAATGGACCACTATAGGACCCTGACCCACAAGTACCACATCTGTATCTCTAGGGCAAACCTGAACCCAACCTCAAGAGGAAAAAATAATTGCAAGAAAAAAACACTACAAGTTTCAAGGTACCTCTAGTGAGGTCGAGTAGTGTCCCATGTCATCATTTGCCACATGGCCAATCTTAATGAAACCCTAGCAAGTAAGAGTTATAAAATCTTTGGGGTTGCATCTCTGCCCAGACGGTTTTAGCGCCATCTAGTTTTTTTCTTATAGCCTATTTTTAAATCTTTTTCCGTCCCTGGAAAGATACAACACTGAAGGGATATGAAGATACTTTGTGTCATTTACTATTTCATGCTCTGAGTCTCAGACACCTACCACCTTCTGAAGTAAGCGTTCCCTACTGCCCTTTGCTACCCAAAGCAAGTATAGGACCTCAAGAAAAGGCTACCCACCCCTACCCAACTTCCTTCTGTACACATGTATTGCATAAGCCATTTTCCTTGCACATACGAAGGTAATAACACTTCATTTGTTGTCATTAGATATTCTTCTCAGTCATTATTTATTCAAAGGCACATGTGACAATCTATAGCCTAAGTAATATACTATGATTTTAATTCCACATATGAAAGTATTATATTTATATTCATATTTATCTTATTTAGGTCTAGCGATAGAGAGCTTGAAAACCACCATAGCTCCCTATGTCAATAATATGCATAGCTAGTACCAACCTATGCCAACATATATGGAATTGCCTTTAAGATAGAGTGGCACTGGTGATGTGATTGTTGTTTGTTGTTCATGAGGGAACAGCAAGAAAAAACAAATGACTACTCATCAAAGGTGGGTTGACTTCACAAGCTGCCCTGGTTTACTAAGAGACTGAGCACACTTGTCTCTTTAGACTGCACCTTCCATTCACGCTGCCTCTTCCATTTATTCAGTTATTTAAATGATAAAATATTGTTGTTTCAATTGCATTATTATACTAAGTAAATATTCAATTGGAATTATTTAAATTAGTAATTGATTATTTGTTATTTAGTTTATGGAATTGCATCTTGTGATTTAAATGTAATTATTTCTCCATGCAGTTTAATTACTAATTAATAACTTAGTAGTGGGTTGGAGGGGTATAAAGTGGGAAGTTTAAGTGATGGATTGTTTGGAACTTTATCCCAACTGAACAGGAAAAGATTTAGACCCAGATACTAAAAAATGACAGAGCGCAAGCGGTGCGCCAAATTTGGCAGCACTACGATCCATCATTTTCAAAATGTAGGGATGTGCAGTATTTAATAGAATACGGTGACCCCTGCGTTTCCCACTGCACCGGTGCTAAATTTGCTGCCAAGCCCCAATGCAGCCACCCTTGCGCCATGGTGCAAGAATGGCTGCGGTGAGGGGGAGATTGTTTTTGGTGATTTGCTCTATCTATGTGCGGTGCAGAATGCAGCATGCGTAGAAAGAGTAAAAAATGAGGAAAAATGAAAGCATTTCTCCTCGTTGTGCCACTCTAACTCAACCCCTGTGGTGGTGTTACATTTTTGCACTGCCTCAAGTTTATGAAATATCGTAATAAATCTGAGGCAGCACCAAAATGCAATGGGTGTTGCTGTAGCGATGCACTGTGTTCAGCGCCACTTTCCTTGCGCCCTTTATCGCCCCCTTCCCTCACCATGTGTGTGCCGTATTTAAAATACGGCAAACCATGGCGCAGTGTAGGGGGCAATAGCATAATTTTTTATGACACTATTGATGTACTCTGCAGGAGTAGTGCCAAAATATTGGCGCTACTCTTTCAGAGTACATAGGGGCCCATTATAAATAATGAAAGCCCCCTTTTAGCTCCTGCTCTTAGCAGGCATTATTTTTGCTTTTGTAAAAAATGAACCAAGGAAATCTGTTAGATTTCCTTGCGCCATTTTTTCGGCCTCATTAACGGCAGAATGTCCCCTTTGCAGACATTATGCCCGGCGCAGGCATAATATAGTGCAAAGAGTTACAAAGTGGCACAATGCATGCATTGTGCCACTTTGTAAATGTGACGGTGGATTTTGTCCTGGTTGGGCCACATTAGCATAAAAACAATGATTCTAATGTGCTGCAAGGTGGCGCTAGGGGCTTATAAATATGCCCCTATGTGTCTTAGATAACATTAAGAGGTGCCTAAAATAACAATCATTGGAACATCCAATTGGTCTCACATTTGGGACCTATTGGCTTTGTCAGTTGTTTTTGGCTATGATGACAGCTCCCTATGCTCTGAAGTATGGCTAAATAAAAAAAAAATTCTATTGCATTATTTTCTAGGTGTGCGCACCACACACTGGCACTTCTACAAAATGACACAGCTCCTTTTTTTTTTATTTCCCGAACCAACAAAGACTGGCAAATAAAAAGTAAACAAACACAAGAGCGAGTTTTTTTTGGGAAAGCGGGTCAGGAAAACAACATGGATTGGGTGCAGAAGTAAAATGAAGGGCAAAGTAGGTAGGAAGAAACAACATGGTCAGGGGACCATGGAAGCAACAGTGGGGGCTGTTGGGGACTGAAGCAACATAGGGGTCTGGAGGCAGCATGGAGGGAACAGGTGGGGGTGAATCAACACTAAGGGTTAGCAAACAGGCAAGAAGGAGAGCAAAGTAAAGTGTGTATTGCAGAGGGTAGAAGAGAAAATCAAACAGGTAAGAGAGAGAAAGTATTTGAAGCTGGGAGGGGGTAGAAGCAAGGGATCTGAAAGCAAAGCCAATGTGTGTACACACTAGGGCAAGCGCATTACAAAGGGGGATGGAGAGAAGCATGTGGGTGAGAGGGAGAAGCATGGAGAGGCGAAGAGAAGCACACTAGAGAGACAATTGTAAAGCACATGTACTCTCGTAGAGTGCTTAGACAAAAAGAAAAAAAGCTGTGCCTTAAAAAGGGAGCAGTGTAGGGTCACTGTAATTATGCTCTTCCTCCAGGAGAGGGGCAATCACCAGACGAGGAAGGAAAACTTCCACAAGCTCACAAATACGAAGCAAGCAAATGACAATGACAATGAAACCTACCAATGGTAAGCAACGGGAGGGTTATATGCCCACTTTCGTCTAACAATAGATCTTCCAAAATACACAGCAAATGTGCTGTATAGTAGGCAACAAAGCACATGTGCCAACTAGTAGGCAAAAATATATCTACAACAAATATACCACCCGTGGGTTTCTTTGGCTCCTTAATGGACGGTATTTTCAGGGCTCCTAGGATGAGATGTATTAAAGAGGATTTGTATCTCTTCGTGATCCTCTGTCGCTGCAGTATTTCTGTGAACATGTAAATGTGCGAAGTGATTACGAGGAGCAGATTTTTTCAAGGAGATGCTATCAAATCAAATAGGTTTTATAACAAATATACAATTCCGCAAGTATCAAGGAAGCTAAAAGAACGTGCGAACCCCAGATAGAATTTAGCATTTGATGCGTTCCCCAGACAGTGGTGCAGGAGTTTCTCCAGCATGAGGCCTTTGCTAGTATTTCTCTTTTAAAAGTTACTGGGTTTCGTTTTTATGGGCGAGCACAAAGCGCTCAGTTCATTCAGTAATCTCTCTTTGGGCTTCAAACCACGCCCATGTCTTGTCAGTCACTTACATTGGTTGTGGGCATGCCTTTTAAAATCCGCTTGCTTTCATTTGTGAAAGGCATGCATATGTCATACCTTTTCCGGTGTTTAGCCCACCTACACAGCACCGGTAAACTACTAGAAACATACGAGGCTCGGTGTTTTGTGCCTGTGATCCGGACTACATTATCAGTTTATTTTCGCGCTGCATTTTACATAGTGCGCTCGCGCTGCATTTTTTTTCTTTACATCTCTAATAGCTCTAACTCGAGCAAATGCGAGACTCGTTGCATTGAAAATGCTTGTTATTTCAGGCGATGAAAGTCAACTGTTTTTGTCTAAGTTGCACGGTAGGGCCCCACTGTGATAGGAGCATATTATTAAATTCCAAGTGACCTGGAGCGACGGCTGTGTTCTCTTGTCATTGTTACCAACTTAACGCCCACAGGGCTGGACGCTGTGTGGCCCACATCGCTGAAAGGTGAATTTTCATCCAGGTCATATTTTGCAGTTCAAATAGAAAGTTGAATATGCCGATTTCCTTCCACATTGTACTAGTCTGCATTATACAGTGGACGTCTGGGTCATGCTCTGTAAACAAAGGAACCCTCTCTTTAGCTGAAAGGGTGAATACTGTAATTTTTACAGCTACCTCTCAAGAGACACTCTTTTACCATCCTCCATCACGTACAGGGAAATCCGTCTTTATGGACACAGCTGTTCTTTTAGGAATTCCCTACCATTATACAAGTAGACTTTGAATGAATCCAGCCATATATGAATAGATAGTGCACTATCTGTGTCCAGATGAAAAGGAGGCTTCTGCTAATTAAACAAAATATTGAATTCGATAGGCACCAATAACTAATTCCAAGATGTAACTGGATTTTAGTTTATTTTTTTCTCGTAGCAGTTCATTATAACTCTAGCCTGGCAGTCCCATAGTCCTAATCAGATATAATCTGTGGCAGCATAAATCATTTATCATTTCACTACCTCAGTGTCATCTCAAAGATTTTTGAGGCTCCGGAATAACTTTACATTTTATTACCCATTTTCTGCTCATTCAAGTCTGCTAAAATCCCAAACAATATTAATTGAGCGTTAATTGATCTGAAACGAGGGGAAATAAAAAACAGCTAAAATATGTATTGCTGGCATCCTGAAATCCTTGAAATGACGCTGGGTAGTAAGAGACAGAACTTGAGGTAAACGTGGGAGACTGAACAGAAGAGTTTGAGCTAGATACACTTGAAAGGTGGGGGCTCTTGCCAATTGCCCACTTTACCCATTATGTAAAACTTCTCTGCACTATTTCATCCCTCATCAACAGGACAGGCATATAATATATGAAAGGACCTGTGAAACTCAGCTGGCAACTGGAGCACAAAGAAACAGGAAAGCGCTCTTAAATAGCCACTCAATACCAACCAGACTGTGTAGAATGGAGAGACCTGCCACTCACACAAGGAACTTGGCAAACAGCCTTATCATCACCTACAATTATCTGCAAAGTTAATCAGAGCTGATGTATGCCACAGAGTACAAAAATGCATGTCTATCTCTCACATTTCCTCATCCCACACACTGTCAAGCTTTGTGTTCCATTATACAACACTCTTCCAACCACATCCTCACATGATGTAGCATGGTATCCATGTGAAAAAGCACTTTGGCAACCCACAGAGGGGCACTAAGCACAATACAAATGCTACCTTACAATACAATACGCCAAAAAACCTATTAGTCACCAATAGGATCCAGTAGAGACATGGGTGCTGATTCAACAAAACACCTCGTTCCATATTATTTAAATGATGTAAAGGAATAATAATGAGAATTTTGCAATTTACTTTTGCAGCCCTGGGGAACTTCTATATTTCTGAAGTGACCTCAAATATTTGCAAGCTCCATTCTTTAATACTGCTCATGCAGACGCACTCTTTGGCCCTCATTATGACTTGTGGTGGCGGTCTTACCGGCGTGGGCCCAGCGGTAAAGACTGCCATATTATGACATCAGCAGTTTGGCCAATGCCAAACTGACACAACGCTGCCAGTAACGCCAGGGTGGTCAGACCGCTGTGCCGGAGGTGATCACCTCTGGCCCAGCCACAGCTGTAAGACCGCTGGCGGCATTATGAGTCAGCAAACCACCAGGCATTCTGCAGCTGTCAACCCACCACGAAAACCCTGGCGTAACGCACCTGGCAACAGGAATCCCCCACACGTCCACACACCTTCAAATGCCACCATCCATCCACACACCTTTAAACACCCCCCACCCATCCACACCTGCAGACACACACCCCACGCTTGCAGACACGCACCCCCAACCGCACACATACATCCAGACACCCCTACTTGCTTGCACACAAGCAGACACGCACCCCCACTCATCAACGCACTCCCTGACATACACACCCACTCGCTTGCATGCACCCATACACACCCCTACCTGCATGCATCCCAATTCACACACCTACTCACTTGCACTCCAACACACCCCCTCCCCCTCCGTTTCCATTCAGACAGACACACCCTCCACGCACACAAACATACACACACGCACTCATGCACACCCACACCGCTACACATACACATACACACACACACCATCACCACCCCCCCACCACTTTCGGACGGGTCACCTAACTGTCTCGGCGAGGTGGTCGTCCTGGAGGGGATGGGTCTCGCGTTTTCCACCACCATTCAGGAAACTGCTGCGCCGCATTACGTATCGTAATGCGGCAGGCAAAGTCCTGTTGGTGTGGCAGTGCTTCCCTTGGGAGAGATCCAGGAGCGACCCCTCCACTATGGCAGAGGAGTGTCGCCCCACTGCTGAATGCAAAAAAATAACAGGATAATAAAAGTATTTTATTATCCCCTTATTTTTCTGCTTTCGTAGGGAGGAGCGGGCCAGCCTCTTCCACATCAACAAGTGGAGGAGGAGTAGTGGTGCGCTTCTAACTGCGCATGTCAGTTTGGTCAGCCGGCAAAGGTCGGCCAACTGACATGTGCACTTAGAAGCTCTCTATTTTGCAGCAGGTGGAGACCAAGCACAGTGCTCCACTACCTCCCTGAGCAGCATTTCTGCCCACTCAGACCAATGGTGCCACTTCTTTCATGCTGTGTAACAGCATGAGAGAAGCATCAGGATTGGCTGGGGAGGGAAGAAGACAAGAGGCGGCTGGGAGCGGCGTATCACACTGGGGCAGGTAAGTTTATTATTTTTATTTTACTTCCTCCTGCACCACCTGCTCCCCCCTCACCCTCCACTCCTTCCTAGCACCAGCCGTGACTGGAGGGATCCCATTTTTCTCCAATCTGTGTCCAAAGTAATCAACTTCATCCACTTTAATTGTACACTTCTGTTTCTCACTCTCATGTTTTCAGAAGCTTTAATTCGAGACTTCAATTCCACTATGTGGAAAAGTGGGAAAAGCTCCTGATGAGAACTATTTCTTATGCGTGGTAGGAATAAGGCTTATAAAATGATTCTGTGTGTTTGTCACATCGAGTGCCTTCTTACGTGCGCTAAATAGACCTAATAGAAAAGGCATTGGGCTGCAGCTGGCTATTCTACATATATATATATTGAAGCAGGACTGAATCTAGGTTAAGGCCTGCCACAATACAACCCTGTCTCAGGATTAAGCACCTATATAGTTATCGTGGAAGAAGCCATGTTTTCACCCCCTTCTGAACTGTAAAAACACCTGGATACTTGGTCCCCTATGTAGCATAATTAGAGGCCCAAGAAGAACAGATGGCTACTAATCCCTGATCTTCATTATATGAAAATCCTATATTCCATGACCAATTTAGACACTAATACCAGGCATGTAGTCCTATTAGACAAGTTCATTTATCATTTCCTCGTGTGTGAGTAGAGGTAGGAAATGTGTGACCGTGTTCTTAAGGTCTTTCATACATGTATATTAATGTTTTTCTGGATACTCTTTTGGTGGTAGTTACAGCAGTAGATGCTCTTTTTCATGGCTAGTACGTCGTACATCAGGATCCCTAGTAAAATGGAATACAGTGAAATTAGCAATTTTATGCGTATTATGGCCATTTTAGGAGCTCTACAATTTGCTATATTCCTATGCAGCCATGTACATCAGGTCAGATGCACCATTGTATGTTGCACATATAATCCAGGCCAGTTTACCCGTCTAGCCACTACTGCTCTAAGCTGTTCAGCCTTTATTGGTTTCCCTTTTAGACCTATTGTATCCTTGTATTTCTAGTTCTTCAGTACACACCATGGACGTCAATTCACTAAAATGCCAGAGGTATCAGAAGTGACTAGAACGCCCTTTGACCTTCATTTTCGCTCACACACATACTTACCCATACACACAAATGCACACATACACCCACTCTCACATAAGCACACTCTCACCCTCAGGCACACACAGAACATACATTTAAAACCATTTTTTACTTACCCTAACTGCCAGGGAATGTCATATCCCAGCTAATTGTACTCCAATTTTATTACACTGATAGTGAATAATGTAACACTATTCACTATTAGTGCAATACAAAATTGACAGAAAATAAGGAGAGGGAGTCTCAACCGAGGTCCATTAGGTAGAAATGCCACCGTGTTCCACGCACGGATTTTGCCACCACTGAGGGCATAGGTCACAAAAGAGGTGACCTCTAAAGGACTTCCATGGCACACACCAAATTTCTGTACATAGTAGACTGCATCAGAGACCACAAACTCAAGATGGATTAAACAGATTATACCAAAGAGAGAAAGAGGGAAAGAGTTCCCACCTGGAGGTGCATGTAAAAAGGCTTGTGCAGTGCAATCAGCTGGCACCTACTTTTATTTATGCTGGTCATGTAGCTGGTTTTTCCCCATGAAAAAAGTAGTACAAGTGGGTGGACGCTTGCAGTGCAGCTGGAGTATATTACTGTACTGCTGTGGAACCTAAAGCCATGTAAAACACTTGTAAAGAGATTCTAGATATGAGTCCTCTGATATTTCAACCAGAATTCTGAAATGATAAACAGGATGCAACATGGAGATAGCAACAGTGGCTTTAGACTCTATAAAAGCTAAGCCAGTCGGTCTCGCATTCTCATGCCCCTCTGATGTCAGGAAGCCATCACCACAGACGCCCTGCATGCTCTGCATTACAGGTTTGAGCTTCTATAAGTGCAAGCATGGGAAGGCAGGAGGCTGACATACCAGCATTGCCATATGCTGGCACAAGGAAATTAGCTTGCATTTTGGTGCTGTTGCGATGAGGAAATGTATTAACCATTTAACATTTACCACACACCAACCTTGACTGCTCAACCTTGCTAACCCATGAAAGCTAAAACCTAAACATGAGATACTTGGAAATTCAGGAGTAACTAGATCCTGTGGTTCAGTAGTTGTCACAATGATTGGCCAGTTGCACTTGAGCCCCATAAACACAGAGGAGCTGGATTGTCATTAGTGGCAAATACTGACTGACCAAGCATTATCTCACCCGCTACCTAGACACCTCGACATGCCTATACTCACCAAGGCCTTTGCCAATAGGTTATCGATTGTCATTTACTGCCTTTTTTCCCTCTCATGTTTGTGTTTCGGAAAATGCAATAAAATAATAAAAAAAAAACACTGACTGACCAAGAACATAAATCTCATACAGCTCTATATAACAAACAATAAAGTTCAGCACATCTAGGGCCTGATTTAGAAATTGGTGGACGGGTTACTCTGTGACAACAGTGGCGGGTATCCTCTCCACCGAAATCTGAACCCCAAGGGAATAATGGGAGTTAGATCTTAGCGGATGGAATATCTGTCACCGTTGTGACAGAGTAACCTATCTGCCAATATCTAAATCAGGCCCTTAATGTTAAGTAGTACAATGGCAAATAGCCTGTTATGCGAGGTAACTGAGTGGTTTTCCATAGCTTTAGATGGGGTACTAAATTATGTAGAGCCATGCGCGTCAAGTATGCTGGATTTCAAAAGGCAGAGCTATGGGCTGTGCTGATGAGACAAGAGGCCCACATCATGACTGGTCTTCATACATAAGTGAGTGTAGTTAAAATGGAAACAGACCGCTGAACTTCACCCCCTGTCAATGGTTTACCTGCATCCTGTGTTTCACCCACTAACCATCCCACAGTGAGCACTGCACCCATATACAGTACCTGGAAGTCCGAAGCATGTAATTGCTTTCAAGTGAAAGAGAGGAATGCCAGGGTAGAGGAACTGAGACTTGTAAACGACAGATAACCCATAGAGAAAGAAATGGGATTGGAAAAGGGGAATAACTAGAGCAGAAAGCGAGATACAAGGAGTTAGAAGACAATAAACTTGCTAATGCCATAAAACTGAATAAGCTGGTGATACAAAATACTTTCGGTAGTTCTTGCATCTCACAGTGATATTCCCCAGCCTCATAACATCTCAAAGGGTGTTATTATTATTTTGGACTCTAATATTAAGTTTAAAAGTTGAGTAAGTAGCTGCGTCAACAAGTAAACTTGCCTGCGCATTAAATGTAGCTATTATGGGACTTCACGATTGGAAACTGAAAAAGTATGAGGCTGAACCCTACTCAATTTTAGAAACATCTGAAAAGTGAAGCGAAGGTGCAGAAATTGAGTTGGGGCGCGTTCGTGCTTTGCATAGTTACAAGTTACATAGTTACGAGGAAATGAGGCGTAAGAAGGTGACAACTTTCGAGGAGTTGTTTAATCTGCTATTGATAGAGCAACTTTTGGGTCGTTGCCTAAAAGATCTTCGTAAGTTAAAGGCTGAACTATGGATCTCTCACTCGACAGACTTGCAGCACATGCGGACAATTGGGCATTAGGAATTGATTAAAACAAAAGAGACAGAGTAATCTGATATCATAAGGCGAGGAAAGACTACCTCTCAGTTTTCCTGAATTAAAAAAGGTCACTGGGGGGGGGGCGTGGCCAAGGCGTCAAGATGGCGGTCGCACTTTAGTAGTGGTCCGGACCCTTCTGCCATCCGCCTCAAGTAGGGAAAGGCCATCCGATCTCATCGGTTCTGTGATCGCTCCCTGAGGGTCCCGCTGTCTCGCCCCCACACAAGTGCCAAACTTTCCGACCCTCCCAGGCCCTGATATTGAACAATCCGTCCGGAATCGCCACAGGCCAAGATGGCGACTAGAGAATAAGGCTGAGAGATGGGATACCCAGAGCGAGCAATCGGTGGCAGCCCGGAGCACCTGGGTGCCTAGCGGTGAGTCCCCGGCCTTGGGAGGCATGCCCGGTGATCTGGGGTGCGGCGCCCGGGGTCGGCCTGAAGGGGGCCCCGGGCCAGGGATCGACGGCCGTGCGGCCCGCTGTCCCCCTCTACCCCCTATTGGCATCGCTCTGCTGCCAGCAGAGACTGAGGAAAAGGCGAAATATCCCCCTGGCCCGGGATTGGGACCGGGGCCGGACGGCACCCCGGCGGCGGGGAAACCCGGAACCGGGCAGAGAAGCGGCATCCGGCAAGAGTGCAGTCTCCGGCCCAGGATGGTGACTGGGGCCGTGTGTCGCCCCGGCAGCGTGGAGACAGCGCCCGATGGTGGAACACAGAGAGAACAAGATTGTACAGCTTTGCAAAAGACCCTGAAAGGTGAGCCGCTGCTGGGGACCGAAATGCGGGGATAAAACGGGATACGCTGAAAACGACGCCCTTGCGCGAGACCGGGCCCCCTCGCAGTCAGAGCTCATTGATCCGGCATAAGGCCTGGGCACTGTGAAGCGGGGCAGCAGTTTGGATTGGAGCCCCCCCCCATAAATAAAGAAAAGAGAATCCGCAGGCCACCTAAGATCAAAGGACGGCCGGGTCATCACGGGGGTTCACCTTGAAAGGAAGCATGAGATGGGAAGAAGGCCATAGAATGCTGCAAGCGTGTGGAAAATAGGGCGCGGAACCAAAGTCACAAGGTGGGGAGGCATCTGCACCTCACAATCTCTCCCCCGTTTGCTCTCTCACCGGGAGGAAGATCCAACTCCAAAATCATTGCACTGCATATCCGGGGGGCAGACCCTCCTCACCTCTTTTTCTCCTCCTGCGAATCTCTTCTCTTCTCGCTCTGGCCTCACGGTCCCCCTCAAATACAAAAGAGACTAGACCCAAGATCACTTTTGGAAATAATTCAAAATACCACAGAACTGAAAGTTCACCCGATCAACAATAGGGATATAATCTAGACTCTAAACACTATAACTTTCTAAAGCTCTGAACCTGTCTATCTGATCCGGACTACGTAGAGGGACACAGCGGACAAGTACCGAATCCACAAGAGAATATCGTTTGGCCTTCAAATAAAACAAGACAACTTCATCAAAACACATGACCGGTTACGCACTGCGGCCCTTGTGAGCTCAAAACCAACACCAAACACCATGGGCAAAGACAAATCCGCCAAACAGGCAATGGCACAAACTCGCATAGACCAGTTTACTACAGGTGCGACGGGCCCCCGGTCAGAAGACCCGACCCCAAACGAGGGCGGCGAGCCACAGACGACATCTGGCGACCTGGGGACGATCCTTCAGGCGATCCAGGCCTCCCAAGTGGCGGTCGAATCCAAAATCGGAGAGATTAGGGTGGATGTCGCCCTGGTTCGACAAGACCTTCGTAACGCCACGGCCTGAATCACAGAAGCCGAACCCAGAATCTCCACAACAGAGGATGAGATAACTGCTCTCAAAGCCCAGGTCTCATTGCGAACTACGCGCACATCGGAACTACACAGGAGAGCCGAAGATGCTGAGAACAGATCTAGACGCAACAACCTCTGCATGGTAGGGCTCCCTGAAACCACAGCAGAACCATCCCTAGCCCCCCACCTGGAGGAATGGTTCAGTACCTGGGTACCCACAGAACGCTTCACACCATGGTTCACGATTGAAAGGGCTCACAGATCACTGCGGGCAAGACCCCCGCCCGGGTCCCCACCCCGACCAGTAATAATCCGCCTCTTTAATTTTAAAGACAGAGATATGGTGTTGCAAGAGGCACGCTCCAGAGGAGATCCTCTCTATAATGGGACCAAAGTCCTCCTTTTACCAGACTACACATATGAAGTCCAACAACAACGCCGGTCATTCATTGAAGTAAAACAAAAACTAAGATCTATGGATATCCAATACCGCCTCCTGTATCCAGCAAGACTCTGGGTGATCTATAATAATAAGACACACTTCTTTGAACAACCAGAAACAGCCTGGACGTGGTTGACAGATGAGATCCCACTGAATATAGACAAACCAGGATGAAGGCCGCCAACCAAAACAATGCCAACCCACTCAAAAGGGCAACCGCCCGGCCAGCGCCGGCTCACGCGATCGCAGCGGCGAAAGGACAGACATGGATCTCGCTAGACCTCCCCTCTAGGGACCTGTCGACCCGGACCGAGGGAATCACGGTCTCCCGAAAACTCTGTAAATACTCCCGAAAACCAGAGTCCACAGAATGCCACCCGATCACAACGGGACGCACCTGAGGACACAGATCTATCCCGCAGCCCGACTCTATGAACCCACAGACCGAAAATTGCTCCGAGGGGGGAAATTGAACCGATGAGTGAAATCAAGGTTTAACTTGAACACCTACTAACTAATCATTATGCATTCTTCGATGATCCGACATTATGGAGGGGTCCACCGCCACCATTACCACAACCCACCAGTTGAAAACCACCTCATCAGCTATAGAAGTGAGGTGTCATATATATATGGGTGACAGATGCATCTGGGGGGAAGTATGGGGAGGGAGTTGGGGGGCAAAGGGGTTCAGGCCTAGTTTCCAAGGCCACTGTTCCACCGGTTCTGTTAATGCAATGTTCATGTTTATATTGGTTAATTAACACACAAAGCAAGGGTTTTAAAAATACTGTTGACACAATTGGGACGCAAGATCAGCTAAAGGGAAAGCAAGACGTAGGCTCCCCCGAAATGCATGTCTCCATAACTAAAAACAAAGACAGCCATTGTGAAACCCTACTCAAACCCACCCATCCACCATGAGTCAGACACAGATTATTTCATGGAATGTTAATGGTCTCCTTGACAAAATCAAACGCACCGCAATATTCTCATATATACAGAGATATCGACCAGAAATACTTATGCTGCAAGAAACGCACCTGCTATGTGATAACTGTCCCTTTCTGGCCCGCCGCGGGTTAGATAGAGTGTATCATGCAGGATTTACATGCGGATCACGAGGGGTAGCTATATTATTACGCCGCACGTTCCCCATGACACACATCCAGGTACGGAGAGACAAACAAGGTCGATACATAGCCCTCACCGGGAAAATTGAGGGAGCCACAATCAATATAATCAGTGTCTACACTCCCCCGTCCTTGATCAGCAAAACACTCCAAGCACTCACCACACTCCTTTCCGACCTACCCCCTGGATGTACTATACTAGGTGGTGACTTCAACGCAACCCCAGACCCAACACACAGGTCCACGCTAGCGACAGAAATCAATGGATGGCTCTCAGTGATAGGGCTTTGTGATGCCTGGCGAATATGGCACCCTAGAAAGCGACAGTTCACTCACACCTCGGCAGCTCATGGCTCCCAATCTAGAATAGACCTGGTGCTTCTCCCAAGCACTGACTGTGCACCCCTTACACACATGGAAATTTTAGCAAGAGGGATCTCGGATCACGCTCCACTCCAGCTTACTCTGGGCCAACCTCAACCCGGCTCCGCCCGATGTGGCGACTAAATGCACGGTACCTTCAAGACAAACAATACAGGGAACAAATACAACAGGCATTAAAAGAATATTTTCACTTAAACGAAAGATCAGTGTCCTCAACAGGCACTCTATGGGCAGCGGGTAAAGCAGTACTACGAGGTGTGGCGAAAAATCTGATACGAAATCAAGAACGCACCAAAATCCAACTAATCACACAACTAGAAATCCGGGACGATCGCCCTTGAAAACAAAAACACAATAAACCCAAGTGAGAAGCAAAAGCGTCAAGATAGCTCTCTAGAAACTGCAAAACACATATGGATGGCAAACACGGGGAAATTAGACGGGTGGGGGGACAAAACCGGCAAAATGCTATACTCACTAATTTCCCATCAACATGCCTCCAGAATTGTCCCCGAAGTCTATCATAAAGGAACCACCCTGGTTACAGGACACTCCGAAATTGCAAATGCCTTCGCCAAATACTACACTGCTCTATACCAGGCATCCACACAAATAGACCTACGTCAGGCCCGTCAAACACTAGAAGGGACCCCCCTCCCACAACTGCCCACGGCAGAAATATAAATATTGGAGGAACCCATCGGGGCAGAGGAAATTGGAGAATCAATCTCAACACTATGCACGGGCAAGAGGCCAGGCCCCGATGGGTTCCCTTCGGAGTATTACAAGGCATACACGGAAGAACTGACCCCATACCTGTTGCGACTTTACACGGAAGTTGGGAAAAATGGGTCCTTCCCCCAAGAGCTGGACACTGCCACGATTGTAGTGCTCCCCAAAACCCAACCCCCCTCACCACACTGCGCAGATTATAGACCGATATCACTAATAAACACTGAAATGAAAGTCTTTGCTTCCATCCTTGCCACTCGTCTGAAAAGTGTCCTGCCGCAACTAATCCACCCAGATCAATGTGGGTTTATGGCAACCCGTAGTACACGGCACTGCATCCGCAGACTACACGTGGCTTTGACGGAGAGACGCCGACTGCCCCGAAACCTTGCCCTCCTGCTTATTGATTTCGAAAAGGCATTCAATTCGGTTGATTGGGGTTTCCTTCTTTTGGTGCTCCAACGCACAGGTTTTGGAACACGATTCCGTCGATTGGTCCAGGCATTGTACACTAACCCTACGGCTCGGGTACAGGTCAACGGGACGCTGTCCTCTGCATTTGACATCCGCAGGGGCACGAGACAGGGATGCCCCTTATCCCCTCTCTTGTTTACCCTGGCCATTGAGCCTTTGGCCCAGATGATCAGGACCGACGCAATCTACCGCGGGTGGAGATGGGGCCCCTCTCACGAGGACAGGATAGCACTGTACGCGGACAATGTCCTGCTATACATGGAAGAGCCCAACACAATCGGCCCAAGAAGTCTTTGCCTTTTACGACAATATGAACAAATATCGGGACTCAAGATGAACTCCACTAAATCAATTCTGATCCCGTTGGTGAATTCACGTGATTGCTTTGACTGGCAAAGCACAATACACCTGCGTAGGCTCAGCTTCAAATATTTAGGTATCTGGGTATCCCTCCTGCCTGAAATGACATGGGCTAAAAACCTATCTCTTTTACTAACACAAATCAAATTAGACTTACAGAAATGGCAAACCCTGCCACTAAACGTGATGGACTGAGTGGCCCTATATAAAATGATGATCCTACCAAGACTCCTATACATATTTCAGAATTTTCCCCTTCCGATCCCTCACTCCTGGTTCAGAAACCTCGAAGGTATCACAGGGAAATTTCTTTGG
Organism: Pleurodeles waltl; assembly: GCF_031143425.1. Taxonomy (NCBI): domain Eukaryota; kingdom Metazoa; phylum Chordata; class Amphibia; order Caudata; family Salamandridae; genus Pleurodeles; species Pleurodeles waltl. The sequence continues at coordinate 728,290,030 of NC_090439.1, forward strand.
CGAGGTGCCAGACACAGAGAAGCAATACACCACTGTCGGAAAGGAGTATATGACGGGGGCCTAGGTGCATCAGACCCCTACTTGTATTACCTGGCCACCCAATTAATTGTGATCCACGATTGGTTCACGGGGGTTGGAACGACCCGGTCTACACAACAGAACTGACAATCCTGGGCCTCCCTTGTGTTCTTGACATGCTATACGGTTCACCGTTCCCCCGTGATATGGAGGACGTAACTATGGCAGTCTTCCTGGCTTGGCGAGCAGCATTGCGGTACACCCACTGGAACGCCATTGTCACCCTCCAGACCCCGTTATGGAGAGGGAAATGGCTGAGCGCCTCAGCTGCACTAAAGGGATTTACAGAATGGGACGGAATAGGTATTTCCTTGGCGGGAGACATATGGAAAGGGAGATCCATGAAATCATTTCAGGAGCTCCAAACAGATTTTCAACTAAACTCGACACAATTCTTCAGATACCTCCAACTACGACACGCCCTGAGACTACACTTGCCCACCACAGGCCATATGCTGGAATTTAACCCACTCAAAGCCAAACTACTCATGGGAAACCTAGAGGGGAAAGGCATCTCTCAAATTTATTAGACACTAATCAATAATATCCCAAATATATTAGCCCCAATTAGGACGAAGTGGGAATCCTGGGTGGGAACCCTGGAAGAGACGGAATGGAGAGAAGCCCTGATGGCACCCAAGGTACTGGCGGTGTGAACTAGATTCCGTGTAATACAATTCTACTACCTATACGAAGCATACCTGACACCATCCAGACTTCACAAAATGGGAGCCCGCCCCTCTCCCAGATGCCCAAGATGTCCGAGTGACCCAGCAGATTTCTTCCATATGGTATGGACCTGCCCAATAATACAGAAGTACTGGGATGGGGTATTTCGGGAATTGGAAAGAGCCCTGGGACAAGAAATGCAAAAATCAGCTAAATTAACTTTATTAGGAATAATGGAAGAAATGGGTGGAGCACGCGTAAAACGCACCTTAGTGGCCACAGCATTACTAGTTGCCAAAAGAGACATTGCAGCTGCCTGGAGTCTCCCTGGGGGCCCATCTCTCAAGAAATGGAAGAGGGGGATGGACTGGTGTGCTAACCAGGAGAAAATAGTATTCGAATCTAGAGGATGTCCACAAAAATTCCGAAAGATCTGGGGACGATGGCTAGAATTAGACATAAACCAGAAAGATCACATGGCTAGAAATATTGTATTATTGTATGATTGTAATACGGTAAGGAGACATGGAAGGCGACTACAACAATTGTCAGCCCCTCAACCAATAATGCTGTCTAAACATTACTACGAAAATGGAAATGATAACAAAACTTTGTAAGATGCATACTACCTTTGCTTTGTATCTTTTCCCTTTCTTTCCCTTCCCTTTGAAAATAATAAAAAATGTTTATAAAAAAAAAAAAGGTCCTAGTAGTTCTCAGGTGACTCATGAAGACAAAAGTCTAAAGGGAAGTGATCCTTTTAGAAGGCTCGCAAGAATGGAAACAGAGGAGGGATCAGAAGGGATCTGAAAGATGCCTCTGATCAAAGCCAGGGACAAGTGTTACAATTTGTTTCACACGGTTGCATCAAATATAGCTGCCAAAAATTAACTCCAAAACTATATCCTGGGTTTACTTTAAATGTGGGTTGCCTGAATGGGCACTCAGAAATAGTGTAAGTTTATGTGAATGGAAGGGAGAAGAGGCAAGCATCCATAATTTCCTTGAGCCTTTCTTAGGCGATAGCACTAGGTTGACCACCATGCATAACACTGGTACTAATCAGACTGTGGTTGACGCACATGCAATAGATTCATCCACGATCATTGCTAGAGCCTCTCATCGCAGAGTCATTGCAACTGGTGGGGCTTTCCGGTACCCAGCTGGCAATGTGAAACTGTTGGCAGGCTGAAAGACAAATCAAGTTGAAACTAGCCTGCGAGAATGCCTGAGAATGGTTTATCTGTTGGTGAATGCCATTAAATGTTAGAATTTAGGGAAGACCATGTCAACAAAGCCAACAAGAGCACAGGCAACCATTAGAGCAGACTCAATAGAAGAGTAAATGCCTTAGAGGATGCTTCAGCTTAGTACCAGAGAAGTGCCTTGTGCAGGTCAGGGTACACCAGATGTGCTCATGCCACTCTCTGAGCTATTTTGTTCGAGAAGTCAGAGCTGACAGCAGTGAAACAGGTACTATACTTGAGGAGTCTGTTTCATTTTTTTAAATAATTCTTTATTGTGACTTTCAATTAGTACAAATATAAATGCAAATATGGCCTGTTTCCTATGTAGTAAAACAATGCAGAAATGAGTTCAAGCATGCATTGTGCCATGGATTATGCTCAATTTACCGTCCACCAAGGTATGATAAAAAAAGGTTACTATTAGGTAATCCCAAAATAGACCACCTTGTGGTATTCTACATAAATGTCAACTAGATGGTTACAGATGTGTGCTACATGTGTAGAAGGGTGGGTGGGATATAATATTGGAAACGTAAGGAGGAACAGACTAGGGAAGAGTGTGCAACAGGGATGGATGACATACATAGTGAATCTGACAAATGGGTAAGGCCTTGTGAGACACAAAAGTGCACCTCTTGGTATAGTTGTATGTATTTAAACAAGAAAACATTTAAATTACCATATGTGGTGGAAATGTTTGTGAGTGTAGGAGTATTAGATTGGGAAGGGGTGAAGGTGGGCGCTGGATCTTCAGACACCATTTATGAAGCAGGTGTCACTGCCCCAGATCTCACTTCATGAGGATCAGGTTCAAATATCATAGTATATAAAATGTCAAGGCCTGGTAGTTAAGGTGGCTCAGAAGTTACACTGGCCAACAGAATACCTTGTTTTGGGGATTTCCAAGTATCTCACCATCAACTTGTGGTTTGGGTTAAGCTTTGGGCTTCAACCAAGTCATAAAGAGAGATGTCCATTATATCCCTAGAGTGGATTAACATGTAGACAAATTTGGTGAAGCCAAATGCTTTCACATTCAATCTGACCTGTCACTGCTGGTAGATTATGCTGTCACCCAGCATTTAAGGAGAAAACATTTGAGGCCCCATTAGTTGTTATAATTTTCAGGTCTTGCCATTTAGGTTGAAGGAAACTTGTCACTATCCAGTGGTTGGTGAACAGTGTCCTTGCTGTGTTAACTAATTACTCATAGATGAACCAAAAGACAGTGCCGCTGGCCCAGTTGAAAGTGAAGTTCATAATCAAAGCAAACAAGTGCCAGATTGGGCAGAACTCAGGGTCTGCCATGGCCACAGGTAGACAGAGGGATGATCCAGCCTCTATAAACAAGTTCCAAACTGGGTTAGAGTAGGAGGATCCCAAGACTCAGACAGATTGTCTGGAGCACACCTGAGAAGTATACATATGGTATGCTAAATATACAACGAAGAGTCAAAATGTAGTTATATGCAAAAGTTATGAAGTCATAAATTTCCTTCTAAGCAGCAGTTGATTTAGTTGAACACATCACATTTTTAGTAGGTATTTTTTAGTGAGCGTAAGATGAGCATGCTTCTCTTTCTGCCAACTTAGACACTAAAAGTACCAATGAAATGGCCATGTGCCAGTATAAAAGAAATGATCTACATGTCATTAATAATAGTTAAAACAACCAATGCCCATAGCGTGGGCTGATCAATATCTGAAAGGCATTTAATACAACAAAATGGGCGTAGGGGTTTGTTTTGTTAGCAGGCTCTCTGTGTACTGATGGGGCAACAAGCAATTGTGTGCAGAGGCTATACATCTAAGGCTCCTGTTCTCGGTAGCCTGACCTTAGTTAATCCACCACTGCTGATGTGGATGTCATTCTTTTCTCCAAACAAAGCTGAGTTTGCAGAGTAGCCATGCATAGTTCTAGAATTTTAGGAGGCTGCTACATAGTATTACAATGAAGTCATTGCAAGGGAGCTACATAATCAGTTTTCATTTTTCTGACTGCTGAGTATCATGACGTCCCAGATTCCACCCATTAAAAACATTAAAAAAGTTTAAAGGTTATTTTAATTGTTTTGATTATCTCCTAGAAAAGATTTTCCTGCACTGAGCAGACTTGAAGACGATGATCTTCGTCCACAGAAAATGGTATATTGCCCGGGACCTGCCTACTCTCAACCTGAATAGGGAACAAAGCAGGACTGGACTCCATATGATGACCCCAAGCACCGAAGGTAAGGGAAAGATTTCTTCGGAGGAACTGGTATGGAGCATGGCCCAGCACTTGACCTGCTAAGCAGGATGGACAGCAGTAACGCAGTCAAATTACAATGTGAAGTATAAGCATGCTTATTTCTTCGTCGCTTTGTGTGCTTATTTGTCGGATCAAAAAGATGTGCATCAGTCATGAGGAGAGGAGAGGACGGGTATAGACTGGTTGGGAAAGTAGAAGGGGGGAGTCCTGGCCAGAAATATTTGTGACTGTGTGTGTGTGTTTGTGTGTACGTGCGCACTCTACAAAGGTGTGGAAAGGGGAAGATAGACAGTAGAGCTAAAACAAACCCTATAAGAATGAATGTGTGCACAAAAGAGGCTCACTGATCCGGCTGCCGCAGCTCCCCTTCCAGCCCCAATCAGGCCAACCAGAAAACGACCAGACACAAGGGGTTAGTGGGTGTGAGAGGTAGATACTTTTTTACTGCCTCCATGAGATCAGTTAGATGAATCAATTGAGGTTCCGCTCTTTACAGGTATTCCCGTTTCCTTCCCTCCATCCACAGGCTGTGATGCACCACAAGACGGGAAAACACCTCCTTTTATTCCAGCGCGTGAATGTGGAATAATGATAGTGGCTAAGAAATCCAGGGTGAAGGAAGGGACTCTGGCAAAATGGACTCCTGCCCATGCTACGTATCACCAGTATGGCAAAAGCATGTGCGAGTATTTAAAACAGTAGGTAGGGCTCACTAATGAGGATGGAAAAAAATAACTTTCCAGGGGGAGCTACCTTTGACTTTGAGCACCTAACTAATTTGAAAAAGTGGCTATAGGATCCAGAAAAAGAGACAGATGGTGATCAATGGCTGTTGTCTCTTAATTTGTATAAGGAGACGAGCAAGCGCAAGCATGAGTTACAAGTCACTAATTCAAGTTCGGAGCACCCTTTAAGCTAAGTGTTTGATCAGTTTTAAACCCACCATATGTCTGATTGATACAGGCACAAGCTGATTTGCCCTGAAGACTTCTGAATTCACTTCATTACCACTCCTGGGATTTTCCATATATGTAGTTGCCGTTTCAAAGCAAAGAGTTCCCCATAACATTACTGATCCTGGTTTGAGTCCTATTATTGATAAACTTATCTTTTTTGATGAATTCATTTGGTTTCTTTTAATTTAGATATGAATGGAACTGATGGGCTATCAATTGATCTCACAAATGCCTGATAATGGGTTAAGCACTGCATGAAAATTATTGATTTGTTTAATCTACAGAATTTTGATATGTCAATCAGGTATAAAGGAAGGTTTCAAATCCAATTTAAATGAGTTCACACCCCAAGGTTTCCACCTTTTTAGAGTGGACCACCTTTGTAATAAAAGAGGCTGAGGAGTAGCCACACTTTTTCATATTCAGACCTTTAACATTCATGAGGCAGATGTAATGGTCACTAAATTAATGTCCCTCTTACCTTCACCGGTGTTATGTTACTTTACCAGCCCCCTTCTCTCTCTCTCTCTGCTTCTTCCAAAACATATGGAAATCGCTGCAACGTTTTGTAATAGTTATACACTCTGTATTATTCTAGGAGCTATAAACTTACATTTTGATAACTAGAATGAATACTCAGTCAAACAGGTCTTTTTGCATTGTAAGGATCTTGGTATTGAACAACATGTGAGGTCTGCTATTCATGAAGCAGTCTACATTTTAGATGGGATTTGGAGTTTTCCAAACACCATCTCTGCCCCAAGGATAGTCCCAAAAAAGGACTTCTCGTTTTTTACTGCTCTTTACAGCACAGCTCATAAGCAACATTTGTACTCTGCAAGTGTATAATTTCTGAGGAAATGGCATAATGTAAAACAATAAACTCTTGCTGAGACTGCCTCTTCACACCCTAACTCTCCCAACTTCTGCTGTAGTGATTATATGAATTGGACACCTCTTGTTGTAAATAATATAGCCCCCACTATTAGGTGTTAGAGAAAAAAAGACACATAGAAACTATCTAGATGGGTATCCAATGAGCTTGCCAAACCTAAACTTGCTGTCAGACAATCTGAATGGAAATTGAAACAGCACCATTTGCCTGAAACACAATCAGTCCAAAAAGAGAAGCATCTAAGCTAGAAAAGACTGATACAGAATACTCATAAAGATTTCTATATTATTCGCCACACAACAGTTTCATATATGAAAACAGAAACAGGATAATTGGGCCTCACTTAGAATTTGGTGGACGCAATACTCCTTCTTAAATATTGTGGATATCACATCCAACTTATTCCAACTGCATTATTTGCTATGGCACTTGTAATATGGCAGACATAAGATCTGTTTCATTTGTGACAAAGAACCCATCTAGCAAACTCTAAATCAGGTCAATAAATGATAATATTGACTGTCCTCCTGTAATTTCAGCTTTGCTGGACACTCAAACGTTTTGTGATAAACTTTCACAATTCTTCATAGATAAAATTGATAACTTTGGTAAAAATATTCAAAACAATATTGGTTCTTCCTCTCCTTCAGACTCTCTGATTGAGACTGTCTCTATGCAAGAAGAACATAAATCCACGAGATTATGAATATTATCCTGCGCACTTGAAAAAATTCAAACTTTCATCCTACAGAAAGTGCTAATATGTATCAAAAAGTGTAAATTCGTGTCTCCTGCCGACTCGATTCCCATCAAATGATTGCAGAAAACATACCCTCTATCAAATAAGCTTATTTCACAAATCATTTGCATTTCTTTAAATTCTGGCATTGTTTTAACTGAACTAAAAGAAATAATTATTAGACCGTCACTAAAAACAATTATTCCGGATCCAGCAGAGGCATCCAATTATCATCACAGCATTAGTTAAAATTTAGAGTGTACTGTGGCAAACTGTCTTTCTTCTTTGATAGAGAAAAATGATTTATTGAAGGCAGCTGGTTTTAGGTCAACTTCAATATGGAGACAAACTTGAAGATCTTACAATGACAGGCAACAGAACTTCCACCAGGGCTCTTATTTTATTAAAGCTATAAGATGACTTCAAAACTTTAGACTTTAACATACTGGTCATGAGACTGCTACAATGCGATATTCAATGCCTTACCTAAGATTGGTTTAAATCCTTCCTTTCAAATAGATCTCAGAAATTGGAGATTACCATTTTCTATTCAACAGCAGTTGATATGATACCATAATTCCTCAAGTATCCAGTCCTTCACCTCTCTTCTTTAATACATATGTGTTTCCCCTGGCTCTACCTGTTAAGAACTTTGATGGTTCATTGTATAGGTATTCTAATGACTGTCCTGTTCAGTGACTGTCTCTCAGATAAGCACTTTCTTGGGACTGGCATGAAAATGTCAAAAGATGGATGGATCAAAACTGGTTAAAACTTTGTATGGATAAAGACAGATGTAATGATAGTAGGGATAAGCCCAAAGCTTTGGTCCCAATCCTTATTGCCTGGTTCTCTGTGTCTGTTCCCTTCTCCCATTGTAGTAGTGAGATCAAACTGCATTAAATCAGATACACATCTCAAACTTGCACCTCAATTCACAGCAGTGGTTTCTGTGCATTATACTTTTGTAAATTGAGACCAATTCTTCCATTAATTTCAGGGTAAGGTCTCTCAGCCATCATCAGATCTAGATTACATTTTTGCAAGTTCCTCTACTTAGACACATTGAAGGGCCATATTTAGGGGCTTAAATTATTCAGAACTAAGCTGCTAGACTGATAATATGAATTGACATATTTCCTTCAACTACCCTTGTCCTTCAGAAATTACAATGGCTTCCAGTTCAGAACTGGTTTCAAGCTCTGTGTATCTTGTTTAAATGCTGCAAGGGGTCTATTCCATGTATTGTTAGTACAAGTTTTAAGAAATATGATTTAATCAGTCTTTACGGTCCCCTAATGCTAATCTCTTGGAGGGTGCTTGTTACAAGAAAGCTACCAAGTGAGAGGGATCCTTTGATGTGCCGACAACCCAGATCTGGAACAAGCTTCTGACTTTCATAAAAGTTACAGATACCTATCTTACCTTAAAATTAAAGGTGGCGAAGTCTTCTTGAATTTTCCACAAGTCAATGAGAACAAGGTGCTAGCAGTGATTTGTGACTAAAACAATCAAAATGAATTGTGTTGTTCTAAAGTGTCTCAAGATTTAACTGATTACTTGAACAAGTTCCCTCTGTTTTGTGGTCTACCTATCTATTTTATATGTGCCATAGACCTTGCTAAGTTCAGAGTGAATTCAATGAAAAAGGTGCCATGCCTGCAGTATTGACTATGTCATCAACCGATTATTGCTGATTTAATAAAACCAGGGGTGTTGCCCCTAATGCCTAATGTCAGTGTCTGTAACACCTCAAATCACCCCCATCAAAAAGACCAGAAAGACCAATGTGGATCTATGTTCTGCCTTCTTTTCTATCCCCATGCATAAAGAAAGTCAGAACCCTTTCACCTTCAAATTTGGCAAGGGCTAATTAAGTTGGTGAAGGCTCCTACAGGGATTTACAGAGTCACTCTGAAGCAAGATTGGGACACTTTGTTCTTCCCCAAAAAATCTATGTTAGTTCAGAATGTTGCTAACCTTCTACTTGTTTCTTCCACTTTAGAATAACGCAAGGTAGATTCTCCATAGCTGCTTACTGAAATAACTAAGAAGGGGCACAAGGCTTCCAAAATTAAATTATAATTTTGTCTCCTCTGTGTATGATATTCAGGTCAGGACATCTCTGCCAAACAGTGTTATCTGTCTCCTGAATAGACGGAAGCTAACCATAAGTTGTCCTGTCCAGTGACTGTCTCTCAGATAAGCACTTTCTTGGGACTGGCAAGATTTTGGAGGCTTCACTGTGATGATTGACCCCCTTCAAGTGCATGTTAGGAATGACACCCCTAAACACTTGCTTTGGACTGAAGAGGCAGAGCAAACCTTTGTGCAGGTGAAGCAGGCATTCATTGTAGGCAGAGGAAATTTTCAGACAAATTGTAAGACTGCACTGGTTGGGTGGATTACAGTATCTTATATACATCTGAAATACCACGGATATTCCGCCTGCCTTATAATTTTCCCTTTATTATACCATACCAAGATGTCCACCTCGACTGCTGATTCTATCTATGATAAAGAATAAGGGAAAATTAAAAAAGTTAGTTTAACTTGAAGAATACAAAAATATTTTTATGCTAAATACGAATGCAATTTATTTTTTTCTTTTTATTGTAAATATAGAACAAAATAAAAAAAATGCTACAGCACTATCACTCAATTGTGATTCATTTTAATATATTACATCAAATTAACATTATTTTGCTCAAGTTTAAATTAAATAATACATTTCTGCATAAAGTGAAAAAAATATTATGGATTAATTATTAGTAAGAGTAATGAACAGATTTGATTAAAAGTGATTTATTAAAAATTGTGTATTATTTTTAGATTTTCTTTAGCATTAAATTAAACATATATATATATATATATTTTAGTGTTTGTAAAGAATGTAATTTAAACATTTCAACATTATTTCCTACAGGATTTATTTTAATTCCCTACCTCTAATATTTTCAGTGGGAAAGTGCTGGAGTACTAGTGGCTGGGCGTGAGTAGCTTACTGCTTTGGGCCCCCATTTGTCTGTAATAACTTTAGAACATCAGTCTGTGAATAGCAATTGGCTTACTCTTTTGTGAGTGTGTGCACATCCCTTCGTAAGCCCCTCCTAAACCTTCACTAAAACCCTTCTTACTGCTCCTGAAACCCCTCCCATTTATTAGTAAGGATTCCCTTTTTTCCAGCTGCTCTCCTTGGTCCCTCTGACATTTACTATTGAGTAATAAACTTACACGTATGAGGATCTGCCAAAAGAAAAGATAGGAGAGGTGAAGTTGTAGATTTAGACTTGTGCATTTGTGAATAGTATTTTAGTAGTATAATTGTAGTACTGCTAAACATACTACAAAATGCAGTTTATAAATAGATCACATTGTGTTTATGCAATTTATTTAGGACATGTGCACCATCCAGGAAAACAGGTTATCCAAGTTGAACCTGGCTGTTAACACCTATGAGGAACCCAACAATGTCAAGGAAAGTTCGCATCAATGTTGCCCAAGGCTTCTGTGATCCTGAAAGCCTGGTTCAGGTACCTGGACAAGACCAGGGGGACCCTCTTCTACTCTTCTGGTAAGGAGACATGAGAGCAAGATGTTTGTATTATGTTGTATGCTTCACAACATTGCCCTGTGACAAAATATTCCATTCATTTAAGATGTTGATTACTAGTGGGAATCCCTGTGTGATGATGGTGACATGCATCAGCAAGCTGGCAGTGATGAGCATGAAGGCATGGACTCATTGAAAACATTTTTGACTGTGAGTGAGTGACTGTACAGAAAGTGTTTTTGCTGTTATTCCTTGTTGACATATCCTGTTTAAGGATTTTACATGTTAATCATGAAATTTCTTTTTAGGATGTGGTTTGTTCAGTATTTTGACAGTGTTTTTGAGTTTAATTCTGTTTTTGAATGCATACTAGTGTAGTTCCAATTTCACAAATATAATGCTGACCATGCGTGGTGAGAAATTATGTTTAATAGCTGTTGTTGGTTGCTTCTAAAGATAGCAAATACAATAACAAAGCAATGTTAGTCACAAAGTTTTTTATGTTTTTGCTTAATCCTTCCTTGGTCATCCTGCCAGCTGCTAAAAACCAAAATGCAGGCATGAGGCAAAGACAGCTAGGGTTGATCATTGTCAGTAACTCAACCAACGCTCTTTTGTGGAGTCAGATCTATTAACTATATTTCTCCCAGAGATTGTCAAAAAGTCTCTTGGCATGAGCTGGTAACAAAGGCTCATGGAGTGACAAACTGTTGTAGGCAGAGATATGTTGTGCCACAACTGAGTAAGAAGTCCAAACCACCCTGGTCAACATACACAAGACACTTTGCAGAGCCCTTGAGTGTTGTTCATACACATCACTCTATTTAGATGAGTGTAGATGAGTAGATGGATGATTGTTTGTTTTTATACTGAATAGTCCATGCACTTTTCAAAGTCCAACCTACCCAGTGTTGTGTGTTAGGCTAATGTGTGTCACAGTAGTATGTTACTTATTTGATTAAATGTTTCAACTTCATTAGTACGCCATTTTTCCATCCGTTGGATTTTATGTGTAATTTGAATAGTCAAAACAAAATAGGAAAATTAAACTCCCAAAATCTAGTGACATGTTCAAATAAAACCCAGAACTGGAAAAGTTTTTCGTGTGACATGGATTCAGCTGTTCCAACATGTACTACAGGAAGATTTTAATACAATATTGTAGCAGACCAAGAGTTCTAGTGTATGTTAAATAAATTTGATAGAGTGGATTTAGCTTACAGTGATATGAATAACTTGACAGGTGTTGTTGTTACAAAGGGGGCGATGAGTTGTGGTGTAAATGTAAGGTTACTTATGTTTGATTGTGTCTCCAATATGAGTTGATGTTGAGGTTTGAGGGCGAGGTCTTCTCACAAGCTGCTGTAGTCACTCAGATAGGTGGTACGTAATTTATTTCATGTTAGAATCGTAGGTTACAGAAAGAGCACTTAGGCCCTGTCAGGGCTCCATCCTCCTTCCAAGTGGCCCTACCTCCCAACTTCCACTCTATACCACACCACACAGTGCCATTGTATTACAACATTCACTATCAGCATTCCAGACAACAGCTCAGACATACCGGGGTTCGGGACACACAGGATATTGCACACCTCACCAAATAAGACAACAACTAGTTTGTGTCTACCACTGCACAATGGTCCAAGACCTGCAAGTCTTCCAACCTCCTCAGACACGAGGCCCCACCACCACATATCTCTACTCTCACAATGACACCTCACAACATTGGACATAAATGATGGACATGCAGTCATGTCTGTCCTGTTATGTGTCAGCCAGGGCATGGAACTCAGTGGCTCCTTTGAGAAATAGTTGCCCCTTCATCCCACATTCAAGGCACAAAACAAAACACAAACAGAAAGTTTAACCATACATCCCTTCAACTCAAAATTCTGTAGATCAAAGGACTCACTCTCTGCTGGATCTGCTCCTTCTTAATGGATATAATACAATGTGGCACCTTGCTCCTCAGAGGCTCACAATTCCTCTGTGTAAAGCCTCAACGTTCATTGCTTAGGCCCAATCTCTTCAATGAATACATGATCCCTCTGGCAAACATCATCCATGCACAAGACATCAACATACGCTCCTATGCAGAGATCGCGCAACTCATTCTCTCCCTCTTGTACAAGACCCTAAATATAAGACACAAGTTCACCACCTGCATGACTGAAGTTTCTAACTGGATGAAAGCCAAACTTTCTCAAGCCCAACACCATCAAGACAGAAGTAGTGATGTAGTGATCTTTGGCAAGGAGACCTCACCATGAATCTCCAACTGGTGGCCTGCCATACCCGGCACCTATGCCAGAAACCTCAAAATGATCATGGACAGTAAATTGGACATGACCGCAAAAGTCAATGCTGTCACTGCATCCTGCTTCCACACCCTGAAAATGCTAAAGAAGATTTTCGAATGGCTCCCAAGTAACACTATGAAAACTGTCACTCAAGCGCTAGTCACCAGCATGTTGGACCACAGGAGCATCCTTTATGCCAGGATCACCAAGCAACTCACTAGTACACTACAAGCCATCCATAAATCGTCAGCCAGACTCATCCTCAACCTGCCAAACAGAACTCACTTCACACCACACCTACACTGGGTCCTGATACACAAATGTGGTCATTTCAAACTCCTCACACACTCATTCACGGCACTGTACACCTACCCTACGTACCAGAACAGTCGCATCTCTTTCTACACCGCCATACCACAGAATTCCTACTCGCACACATCCTACACATAGACAGAACCACATCAGGAGGATGGGCCTTCTCTTACATCATTCTTAAAGTGTGGAATTTGGACACACACAACAAACACGCATCAACATCCAGATAGTTACTACACTGTCTTCCGCACACTGCTAGACTTCAATATAATAACAAACCAAATGGAGTCGAAAGTAAATTCTCAAACTTTACCCCCACAACAACCTACAGGTGGATAATTTCAATTTTCCGACCTGCCTTGCAGTATAAGAATTCAGCACACCACAACCATTAAAACCAACTGCAATTTCCAAGTAAAAGGTCAACTTACACAGAAAGTTACTAGCCAACACTTGCATTACCAATAACTTGTATGTGGCACAGGTCAATAAGCAAGAATCACTAACCAAACTATTCCCCAACCTAATGAACCTCACAGTTAGTGGCAAACAACATATCTCATAACAGAGGCACGAATATTACTACAAACTACAGGAATGCCAAATAACTCTGCTGATTTATTCAACTGATGTCATATTTTAACACCTCAATTGAACAAATAGCAGGCAGGCAATATTTTGACTGAGGCTGTGTGAAATGTGTGTAATTTGCTTATGTGTAATTGTGCAAAATGCAAATCTCTCATTTTGTGAAAATGTGTCTTTGCATCAATTTTTTGTGCGAGGACGCATTTAACAAAAGCACCACAAACTACAGCTACTTAGGTTTTGCTGTTTGCATGCATTTGTGCCAGATTTTTTAACACAACTGATGAGTTTCATGGTAGAATTTTACGGCAAATTCCTCGTAATTACACAAAGTGGCCTAATGGCATAATTTTGGGACTCTCGCACAATAAACACACATAATTCAAAATTCCCAAAATGATGTGGATTACACAGGTGAAATTCAAATTTCACCCAGGCCTAGTGTGGACTGTGTACCATCGAACAATACAGTCTCATTTCTATCTCCAGTGTTGTTGGAGTTTTAGTTCTCTTTATAAAATAACCCAGAGACTGTGGTCTTTCTCAATTGTCTTCAGACCTGTCTCAATCGAATATCAGGGTACTACCCTACCTAATAATGCATGTGAGAAAGTGGATCATTAATTGGGGGGTTGTGAGACCTCACTAAGTAATAATGACAATATTCTGTATCAGGTTCAGTAGGTTTCTTTACACCGAACCTTAGCTCTGTGGTAGGTAGCTGTGGCACAGAGCAATCAAGGCTTAACTGAAATTAAATTAAGTGTAAAGCATGTATCAGTACCTAGACAGCTAATATGTAAGAAGTAAAACAAAATAAAAACCCCACTCAAATTTCTAAAAATAGAGTATATTTTTATTTTTAAATGAATATGATGAAAATCTGATGAAGAAAACCAGAATTATGGTTTTCATATGGTTTTTATAAATCCTTGCAATTCACTCCAAAAAGGTTTGTAAATCACTGCTTTTCACTCTTAGTGGTAGTCTTTGAGCCTTGACTGTGGGGGCCCAGGTCACAGACAAACTTTCAGGCTTATTGTGATGTAGCACATGTCAGATGCTGGGGCCAGTTGGTCCCAGTCAGGATTTTACCTTCAAACATAGAAACTTTTCTGGTTATTTTTCTCAATGAGGGCGTCATCGGCTGGATCCTCTGCAACTTCAATCTGGTGTTGTGTTTAACGTCAGACGACAGACAAAATCCAGTGATACTGTGGAAGCGTTGGTTCTCCACAGCACTTAAGGTTACTTAAGAACCAATATGCATAAGTAGTGTATGAGCTTCAGATTCTTTGCCCACTGATTATGACCTTGGCAGTAAATACCAAATACCGCTGTGCTGACTGCCACCAGCATACTTCCACGGAGGCGGACATCCATCTGCCACATCATGACACATGCATACAAAACTGACAGAAAACAGCCACTACCACAAATCTGCCAGACCCACTGAACATGATAAACTGTTGGAACTACCACCCATACCGTTCCGCCTCCAACACTACGCCCTCCAAATAATGACCCACCAATCACCACAGCGGACATTCAGCGATGGTAAACCATAGGAGGTGAACACTGCTGCGGCAGATAAGGCCATCCAAAGACAAAACAAGACAACATTAGCCAGAACAAAAAAATCCACACCTGACACAATTACACACACCCCACACACCCTCCAACAGCGCTACAAAACACACACCCACATCACCCACAATCCTTTGTTAACACGAAAAGACTGCAATAGCTGGCCACGCAAATCACAGAGACAACTGCACACACACATCATAACCACCCATTCATCCATCACACATCACCCACCCCACACTCCACCACATTACTAAACACCCTCAGCACAACACACACACCACACAACACCCATGTCCCGACAAAGGCACCCCGTTTCACTGATGAGGAGTTGAGGGTCATGGTTGAGGAAATAGTCAGGGTAGATCCACAGCTGTTTGGAGCACAGATCCAGCAGATATCCGTTGCCAAGAAGACAGATATATGGTGGAGGATTGTGGACCGAGTGAACGCCTTGGGACAGCATCCACGAACAAGGGATGACATCAGGAAGAGGTGGAACGACCTACAGGGGAAGGTACGTTCCATAGCAGCAAGGCACCAGCTCGCTATCCAGAGGACTGGCGGTGGACACCCACCTCCTCCCCCACAGCTGACAGCATGGGAGGAGCAAGTCTTTTTTAATTTATTAAAAGCAAGTCTAATTTATTAACGTTTGTACTTAACCCAATGTTACCTAATTCTACTAATACTGTGAACTACTGTTTATCCCATCAATGCGCTTATGTTCATTTACAAATGTGTCAACTGTTGCTCCTTTTACTGCACGTCACGGTCTTCACCTGTATATGTTTTACTTGCCATCGCGATGGTACAGTGCACCCATATGTATTACGTTGTTTGTTGTATCCTCTCAATGCAACACATGCTAATGGCTCATACACATCTCTTCTTACGCCTCCTGTTGTCCCTGCCTTGCAATATCTGTAGACACCCTTACGTTATCACGTTCCATAAGTCTTGATTCCACCTTTCCTACTGGCCATCTAGGCACTCTCTCGGTACCTAGCACCAACTTAGTTTTTGTGGCATCCTTACTTATCACTTTACTGCCTTTGCTTTTTCCCACTATCATTATTGCACGTCATCTCGGAGTCCCACTCAAGATGGCCGCTGTCTTAACCTTCATAGCCCTGCTACACCCACGTTGGTCACCGTCTCAGCCTTTTAGACTAGTCCCTCTTTTATATCCACTACACGGCCACCCTCTACTTAACCAGGCGGCTACTCTTCTCGCAGAACAATACACGTTCGTACGAGTACTGGACTGCTCACCGCTTCGCTTCTTACTGGTAAGTCTTCAACTCGCCCCGCTACTTATCTCGCTGCGTTAGCCTCACCGCCAGCAATCCATCTATTATTATTATGACTTTTCTAAATCAATACTCGCCTCTTTAAGTGTGTACACAGCGGTTTTCACACCGCAATTACCATCTCGTACGTTCGGTTTCATGACCACTACTCAATTTCTGATCCCTCAACTGCCGCCTACCATGATTCGGACTTTCTCTATTTTTCTAAACTTGGTGTATCTAATTTGGGGCCACATGCCCAGCATAGTATCACCGCGCGCCCCGACTCGGTTTTATTCAAACTGGTCGCAAGGTAACCTTTGACGCACTTTTCCCTCAACATAATTACCTTTATTTAACCGTTTGAGCATTCGCTTTGTACCTTTTATACATGCCGGCTTTACAAGGCCTTTACTCCATATTCGTTTTACACTTACGTTAACATTCCGCTTTCCCCATTACCTTCTCTTTTATAGTTATCTCCATTTCTAGTCTTCCGGTGCCATTCATCCTGCCCTTTCAACATACTCTACTTTTTCTTCCCTGCTAAAACTTTAGGTTACTTTTTAGGCTTATCAGGGCCTCCCCAATCTTCATTACCAAACAAGCTTCTTACCTACGCACCTGTAGCTGCTTGGCGCAGCCATTCTAATTACAGTTCTGTACCATCCAACTCAGGTATGTTCTCATTAACTAATTTAGAGCCTGATTACAACTTTGGAGGACGGTGTTAAACCGTCCCAAAAGTGGAGGATATACCACCTACCGTATTACGAGTCCATTATATCCTATGGAACTCGTAATACGGTAGGTGGTATATCCGCCACTTTTGGGACGGTTTAACACCGTCCTCCAAAGTTGTAATCAGGCCCTTAATGTCATATCTATTTATATAGTTTTTCTTTTCTCTCCTATCTAACTTTTCCCACCAATTTCTCCTCCGGACTTGCTTAGTTTTACTTTCCATTATTTTATTTTCTTTTCTCTTTCTCTACGCTTTTGTCCAACTGTCCTGTTACACACTATTACCTATCCCCTCCGTTTATTCCATTACTTTTTCTCTCTTTGTCTCATCACATTCACTTTTTTACAGCCCAATTTATTAAGTACAGAGATACTTTGCCACTATACGCCACCACTTACCTACTCAAAAACCAACGGCCCCAGGTAATTACTTTACCCTTCAACTATGCCCTTCGGGACACACCTACCTCAGCACTCCTTCTAGCTTTTTCATGCACCTAGCCGTATCTCCCCCCTTTTGTGTTGTCTATACTTACTTTATCTCCCTGCTTTCTCTTATTCTTGCAATATTCTCCCTCTTTGCATACCTATTGCGTGCTCACATCACTACATAGTGCCTACAATTTTAACTTTCTAAACACCTATGTCTTTTAGACATTTTTCACATTACCACGGGGTTTTACCTAGTATTTTCATGTTGCCTAATTGGGTTCCCGTCACTACTCACCTTTATAGCCATGTTTTTCTATTGCTCACCTACACAAACTCGCACCTAATAGTTACGTTCTCTGGTTTTTACACTGGAGTACAATACACAGATATGTATCCAATACTTGTTGTCATTACTGTATTACAGCCTTTATAAAGTCACCTGTGTGACGAAACACGTGTTGGCTGTATCTCCACGATGATCTAATGCTTTCTAAGCATCTACTAATAAAGACACCATCTACAAACCGGATTTGAGACTCATTTCAACACAATTCTTCTCCGAACCTACAGAACCACACCAGCAGTATCTTTGCTTGTTTCATTGTTGGACATTACTCTCTGTGTGCTGTGGCCGTTTTGTCCCATTTTCGTTCTAGGGTACTCCTAGTACCCAATTTGTGCCTACCGGGCAGTAAGGCACCTGGCCGATTTGCACCGGACTTTACTCATATTCAATTTATCTAAACTATCTGTATACTGCCTAGAAGTGCGGCGCCTCTCACCCTTACTGCCCTTATTTCTCTTCTCCTTGTTATAAAAATTTAAATATATTAAGGGCCATATTTATGACCAAGTGACGCCGCACAGCAAGTCACTTTGCTTTGCTATGCTGCATCACAGGAAGAGGGCAGAAATGTGTCTTATTTATTCCAATACAGCACATTCCTTTTCCTTTCCCCAGCACTGAAGCACAATGGGCTGTCTTGCACCAACTCAGACACCATTGCACTAGGATGCCTCCGTTGCATATAGGGTTATTTTTGTGCAGGACGGGGCACCTTCTTGCACAAAAAACCATCCCCTGAGGTGTTTTCTTCTTTCTGTGTGTGCTGCAGAATGCAGCCCACACATAGAAAGAGGAAAACACGAGGGGAAATTAAGATATTTCTCCTCGTAATGCCTCACCTAGGGAGGTGTAGGTTTTTGTCACATTCCCAGTTCTACCACTTCTGGTAAATCTTGAAATGTGTCAATATCCTTGGACGTTGCTTGGGAACACACATGCAATTCCCATGGAAACACCTCCCTGGTGCAGAGTAATCCAACTCAGCAAATTGCACTGCATTGCATTATTCGAGATTTATGGAGCCACTCCTTTGCGTGGAATCATAAATCTCATTCTTCATTTGCAACGTGGTGCAAGAGTGACGCAAAGGGACTCGTAAGTATGCCCCTAAGTGTGTACACCCTCCGGTAATATTCACCAGATTCCGCAGTCATTTTTGGTGTGTTGTGGATATTCGCTAGTTGTAAACCACTGTCTCTGTGTTTCATTGTTTCCTGTCTCTTTCTCAAAGTGATTATAATGTTCTAGTGGTGTTGAAGAAAAAGGGTTGGTTGGCACATTCTTTTGTAATCTTGTGGGTCCAGGATTGTTATAATCTGCTGTGTTGTAGTCTGTTAGGATATGTAGGAGTGTACTGCAGGGCTGGTACCTGTCTCCCTTGTGGGTGATATCGGGTACATGCACTTGTGTGTCTGTGTGTTTGTGTGTGTGTATATGTGTGTGAGAGAGAGAGAGATTGTGGTGGGTCCAGCTGGGCCTGTCCAGGATTGTTTGCGCCAATATTACAATTAGAGAAATTGATATTAACAAAAGGGTAAGTGTATACACCTCTAAAGGCAATATTTTGAAATTGTGGTGAGGAAAGGCAGGAACCATCATGGGGGTCTAAGTGGCAGTTTGCTTGTCAGGTGTGACTTGAGCTAATAACTCTTGATTCCATAATTTATTCACATATGGGGGCTTTGAACAAGCCCTTTTCAACCATTTAGTTATTGTTCTGTCATCCACTTTTTTCATCCACCCACTATGAGGTAATGGGTCAGCCCACATCAGCCATTTGCCATTTCTCTGTGAGTGACTGAATTTTCACAAGAAGCCATGCGCACACAAAGTAGTTCCCTTCAGTGCCTGGCATTACTGTGGGTACTTAGTGAGGCCATAAATATATATTTGCTTTTAGCCAATTTGTTTTATTTTGGTGAGCGCAGGACAGCTTCTCCAACAACAAAGTTTTTAAAAAACTTGATAAAACAAGCGCTGACAAAGGCAAAAGACTGGGGGCCAAACGAGTTGGCTTTTCCAATACTTGTTTCTCCACGTCGGGTGACATGATGTTACTGTGCTTCATCATAGAGTCCAGTTGGGCTTATCATTTAAGACCGTATCCCGAATAAATTCTGGGCCCTTCCCATGATGCGCTGTGAGTGTAGTGGTTCGGTATAGTCCTGCAGTCTTTGCTTTACTTTAGGCAACACTGCTATGCATACTTAATAAAATACAAAGGTAATTAGGAGTTACATCTACTGCAGCGGTACAGTAACTTACTTGATGTACCCTTCTTGTTCTCTCTCTAAGCCGCCTGTTAAGAGAGCGAGAGGAGAAATAGCATCTTTAAATTGTTTAACAACAATTCGTCAATACTGTGAAGATGTCATGAAAGGTTTTTGACATACTTGCACTTGTTGCCAGGGGCTCCAGCCCGGTGCACGTACGATTAAAAAGCACTATCTATCATCTCAACAAGCCGCTTACTGTAAGAGGCGCTCCTCTGAGAGGGCTCTATGAGTTTACGGGAATGTTTCTTGCATGGTGCACAGAATCTGCAATTCTCTATCCATCTATTGACACGCCTGAAAATCATTGGAAAGCAAATTTACAAACATATTGGAATATATCCAGTGACATTTCGGAAACTGAATCAAATCCATTCTAAACGGAATTTTTTTTCTATACATGAAGTAAAAGGAAATTGCCTGGTGAGTAAACTGACAACTTCCTGGAGAAGCTTTCGATAGCTACTTTTCTTTATATATTTAGAACCTGTAAACAGCACTAAATATGGCTCCCTTCAGCCACCCGACACACCCTGGGGGCTTGTGAATGGAAGGTTTTCAATCAGGGCGTTTCTAGGTCTTTTGTGATCCTGGTCAGAAAGGTAAAGTGTGACACACCTCTAATTTAGATTGGGAAACGACATCACAGAAAGAGCCATTAATTACCGATGTTTAAGCAACTTCACAAGAAGCAACTTTCGTGGTGCGCTATAAGAAAAACAATAAAAACATAACTAAGAGCACCAATAAAATAAGTAAAAATATTTTACATTTCTATTAAGTAGAAATATATTATATCGGTCACACTGGATGGAAAGGTTTGGCCCAGATCTCTCCAAAACTTAGTGGTATGTTAACAGTTTGTTTCCAGGCTGCATAAGGTACGTACGTATGCAGTATTTATGTGTCACAAACCTAGCTGAAAGGCTGTACAGGATCAAAACCAAAGACACTGTCAACATGTGATAGGAGGAGTACATAATGTGTGGACTATCACAGCATCATGATGTAGTTTTTTTAAAGAGTTCAGTATTCAGCTGTTTGCTAAATTGGAGCTCGGTTTGGGCTGTCAGGGTGGATATGGCAATATCATTCCAAATCCTTGGAGCCTAAATGGGAAAGGTCTTTTGTTTGGTTATTTTCTTTTTAGCACTACTTCTTCCATCAGGAGTTGTCCTTCCTGCAGGTGTGTGGAAAGCCACTGGTAATGGCAAGGTTGTCATCCAAGCAGGCAAGGGTGTCAATCAGGCGTATGTGAAAACCTAGCCAAAAGGCAGCAGAGCACTGTACAGGGTCAATGATAAACATAAATTCAAGAAGTGATAGGAACGGTGGCTGGTTTGTGGGCTGATAATGAATTGTGTTGGCACTGTAGATGATGCAGCTGGGTTTCAAGTGCGCGCTGGCAAGAGGAAGCTGTGGAGTTCCATCACCATGGAATGATGTGATCACATCTCTTCATTCCCTAGTGAGGTGTATCCGGCATATGTAGAATGCCATAAGATGGGCTAGTGTGGTAGATGGATTCTCAGGCACCCAGAACAAGATAAGGTAAGTGTAAGAAAGATATGAAAGCAAATAAAACTGTTGAAAATAACTCAACCTCTGTTAAAGGCATCACCCAATACACTGTAAAAACCAGAAACTACCAGAATACAATCGTAGGTAGGGCTTAGCGTCATGTGCCGTGAGCCATGTTGACAAAACCTTTATCAATGACCTCTGAAGTCTTTAAATGTTTGGATACTAATTATTAATATGCTTACATGGTTTCAGAGTGCATTTCATTTTGTAAATTAACATGATGCAGATGCAGTTAACAGTTTGGAGATGCATCTCCTTTCACTTGTTTTTAATTATTTCTCCCAACTTTACAGAACACCTAGAAAGCACACATTCAAATACAGTTAAATAATGGTGCTAGACTGGATCACTAACCAGCCCATTTATTTGGGAGTCACAGAGGTACACTATGGCTGCAAGGCCCAGGGAAGGGAGGCCAGGCCTCTACAATTCCATCTGGTCAGTATCTTACCACCATGGCCAGTATTTGCATGTCTAAACCAGAGCAAAAGAGCAAAAATCGCAAGGGAATTTAGTAGGGAATAACAATATCAAACAAAAAATCCTTGCCTCATCAACTAAGTAAAATCTCTCAAATTGGAAAATTGGAAGTGGTAAAAAATGAAAAACAATGGTGTACAGTAAAAGTCTACAAATTGGACATAGGACCCCCCACCCCCCACCCCCAATTCCCCCCCTCCTTGGTGGACCTTAGTTGCTCTCATGGGGAACCAGCCTCTGGCCTTTGAAAATCATTTATTATGCTACAAGGTGACAGAGACTAAAATCATGCTTAATAAAACAGTGCAGTGCTTTTAGGGAAAGAAAATAGTGTCAATGAGTCATTCTATAATGAGCCATCCATTTATGTAGCCATTTTACAGGTGGGTTTCGATCTAGGGATATTAACACTGGTTTGCAGCTAGGAAAATAAGTGGACAAAAATTATTAAGTGAACTTCAGAAGTAATTAAAGGCTTACATAGAGCACAATTCTCTGGGCCTCGTAGTGCTTAACCAGATCTGTGAAGTGCTAGGGAGAAAGCTCCCTCCAAATCTCTCATCCATAGTCAAGCACTGCAAGGCAAAGGCATGGCAAGGCATTGAGTCTTGCAGCACTTCACAATGTCTATGTGACTCAAGGGAGGGGTGGCCTTTTCCACCATGGTCCAGTTCTGAGAGGCACAGGGGAGAGCCCCTCCTTCTCTGGACCTTACAGCACTAGGCCATGGCTTGGATTCCTTGATGACAAGAAGCAATCCCTAACTTGCAAAAGTCAACATGCTCCACCCTCACCCTCCCTCCTATTCATAGGGATCCCCATTATAGAAGCCACCTTTCCAGTACTACATAGCAGGACATTTGCTGTGCTTGTGGCTTTACCAAGAATATGTTTATATGGAGGCTACCAAAAAATCACTGACTTCATTTTGGAGTTGTCATGTCTTAAATTAGAGTCTTGTTCTCTTTAATAGGTAAAGCATGTGTTTTTATGGAGGCTGCCAAAAAATCGCTGAGTTCATGTTGGAGTTTTTATGTCTTAAATTAGAGCCTTTTTCTCTTTAACAGGTAAAGCTCGGAAAGTTGTGTGTCTTGAAACAAGCAGTCCTGTATTGCAGCTTGGTTCTCGTTGTTTGATCTTGGGCGAATCATGTTCTTCCTGGACCTTTTCCGCTTTATGTTCCATTATCTCATGGGCTGGCTGGCCGTTATCTTGAAGTTAAGATTTTAGGATGGGTGCTGTTAATTCAGGGCTCTTTCATTCTCAATTTCCTCCATTTTTGGCACCCCTAGAGGTAAACATTTTCATAGAGTGGCCTGTGTGGGTACCTTCGTGTGCTACTACTACTCCCTCCCAGTTATCATGTTAGCAAATGCTGCTCTCCCACACCTCTGCCCAGTGGTCGTTCCCAAACTCACTGTTGGGGCATCCCACTGGGCTTGGCTCCTCCAGACTTCCCAGAAAATTGTGTGTTTTACATCCCACATTGATTAGGTTCCTTGACTGCATCCATCGCTTGGCAAGCAAAAAAAAGTTGAACATTTGACATCCTGCAGGAGCTTGCTAAAGGATGCAGAACAAACATCTGAAATGAAGAACAGTCCTGCACCTTGCCATCCTTCTTTGTTAGGCCTCATAGCACTGGATCGTGAATACAAGGCCCAGAAGAGAATGGTGTATCAATGGTGCTGTAGGCCCTGGTGAAGCAAATTAAATGGACCTCTCTCTCTCCCCACCCCATCCCCTACCTAGACATAAAATATATCCCTAAATTGGGCTAACTGGGTCTATAACACCCCGGGCCGAGTGTCATTGTACATGCTGCACTCTTGCTATGCTCCTCAGAAGGGCTCATCCGCTAGATCTCACAGCCATGATGCTGTGATGCAAACCCCTCCCCCTTTTAGCCCTTGCAGCAGAGGACCATGGCTGTGAGACACAGGAGAATGGAGCTTGTGGTGTATCCGTGATGCAATGATTCCTGGTACAAGAAAGGTAAATTGTTCCTCCTCACTACCCTTTGGTCTCTGACTAGATAGTAAAATACAGACATAATTTGGATGCATTGGGCCAAGAACCCCACAAGACCCCACTTCATGTGCTACACTATTGATAGCTATGCCCCTCAAAGGGGCCTCTTCCCCTGGACATTGCAAACATGGACTAGTGCTGCAAGCCCAAGGGCAGAAGGCTCCCTCCCTTGTGCCTCTCCGCTGTAAGGCCTAGGGGAGATGGGTCTTTCCTGTGCTTTGAAGATCTGGATCATGGCTGTGCAGTGCATTAGAGAAGGGACCAATGGCATATCAATGGCATGAGACATGATGCAAGAAAATAATACTTCACAGTAAAACACAGCTAAACTGTGGGTGCATTAGGGTCCCTAATATCCATGAGCTCTGGTGCCACTGCACCTGTTGCATAACTGATAGCTACAACCCTAAGCTAGGCCCTCCCGTGGGGCCCAGAGGCATTGGGGAGCGCTGCTAAGCTCATGGGCAGCAGCTTCAGCCCCTGAGTCTTTAACCATGGCTGCAAGGGGAGAGGAGGCCTCTCCTAGGCTTCACAGCTCTGGCGAAATGCCCTGAGACCCATGAAAGAGCGTCAAGTAGCACAGCAAAGGTGACATTGGACCTGGTAAAATTTAAAAATGTCTCCTCACCATTGTCAACTGACTGCACAGAAAAACAAAGCCATAATTTTGGAGCATTTGATCACTTTGTAACCCTGGACCCAATGCCACTGCACCTACTGCACTACTGATAGCTGTGCCCCTAACTTGGACCCATGCACAGAGCTATGGTAATCCATCTGAGACATTTTCAATTGGGTCCAGGGGACAGGGCCAGATAAGACCTCACCCTTCTCCTGGGTCTCTCAGTTATGGTGTAGAGCTGAGAAGATTAAGGGAGGAAGCCCACTGCCTATAGGCCTTGCAGCACTGAACCATGGCTATGAGGCCCAGGGGAAAGGGGCCATCCCCAACGTCTTGCAATGTTACACCATGGATACGAGATGTAGGGTAGACGCTTCCTCTCCTCTAGACATTCCAACCATGATCTATTGCTGTAAGGCCTAGGAGAGGGGACCCAGAATATGGGACCCCTATTCCACGGGCCTCACAAACAATGGTGTAGGCCTGGACCACTGCACTGTCAGCCAAAGCCGCGAGGTGCAGGGAAGGGTGGTCCCATCCTCTGGGCCTCACAAAGATGGTCTGGTGCTGAAAGATCCAAGACATGTGGACTCACTGCTCTGGACCTCACATCCATGGTCTGGTGCTGTAACCACAATAGTAGAAATGTTCATATTATTATTGTTGTTAGCAACATGAGATGGTGTTTTAGTAATATTCTGCATGGTAATTTCACATGTGCTAAACAACAGGATGAGACTGTTACAATAAAACTCTTTTAAACATAAAGCATATTTCTCTTAATGCAGGGTTTGAGTGTGATTTTATAAAGCACACAATTGGGTTTGTATTACTACTGCATCCCTGACCCCATTTGATACCGCTGTTTGTTAGAAAGCAAAGAGACCACATCAACTAAGTGTTGAGTGGGGTTGTTTGGGTCTACAATAACCTGTACTTTCACATTCAACCGTTGATGCACTGAACTATGGGCCAGATGTAGCAAAATTTTGCGAGTTGTAAATGGCCCGAATCGCAATTTGCGACCCCGCAAAATCGGAAATGGGATGCAAAAACCCCATTTC
This sequence comes from Pleurodeles waltl, assembly GCF_031143425.1. Taxonomy (NCBI): domain Eukaryota; kingdom Metazoa; phylum Chordata; class Amphibia; order Caudata; family Salamandridae; genus Pleurodeles; species Pleurodeles waltl. Next base: position 728,316,076 of record NC_090439.1, read on the forward strand.
GGAATCGCAAATTGCGACGCGAGCCATTACCGACTCGCAAAAATTTCAACCCCATAGTGCGACCCGCAAATAGGAAGTCGCAATTTGCGAGTTGCAAACCATATGAAAAAGCCACTCGCAAATTGCGACTAGTCGCAAAAAGCCCATTTTGCACACCCAATTTACCACTAACTCAGAGCAGGTGGTAACCAGAACCAAAGTATAAAAGGAGACCCAGAAGGCACCTGGGTTACTCAAGATGGCGGAGATATATGTGATAGCAAGGAGGAGGAGAGCCCACGCCGCACAGCAGATGAGGAGGAGGAGCCAGAGACAGGAGAGGATATACAGAACCAGGCAGACACTTTTCCAACAAACTGAGGAGAAGATATATGATAAATACAGACTCAGCAGTGCAGCAATATTAGAATTAATAGATCTACTCAATCCGCAGCTTCAATGCCAGAATGTGCGCGGCAGCGCCATCCCCACACATGTGCAAGTGCTATGCTCACTGCACCCCTTGGCCTCGGGTAGCTATCAGGGGGTCATTGCTGTGGCAGGTGGGGTATCCCAAAGTGCACTCTCACGGTTCTTCAGATCATTCCTACATGCCATACTCACACACATGTCCAGATACATATACCTACCCAGGAATGAGGCAGAAATCAACAGCACCAAGTTGGAATTCTACAGGATTGCCAACTTCCCTCATGTAAAAGGGTGTGTAGATGGGACACATATACAAATATGCCCTCCTGCAAATCTGGAATATCTGTTCTGCGACCGGAAGTGTACCCACTCACTGAACATCCAGGTGGTATGTGATGCCCATTATGTTATCACTGACATGGTAGCCAAATTTCCAGGGAGTACACATGACTCTTACATTTTCAGGCACAGTGGGATACACCAACGCCTAGAACGTGGGGAGTTTGGAAACGGATATCTCCTAGGTACAGCTGAATACACCTTGAAGACATACACACAGGTCAATGTGGAACCCATCCATGCCCTGCTAACATTGTTCATTTTTGCCAAACAGGTGACAGTGCATATGCGCTACGACCATGGATACTTACTCCGTACTTAACACCCAGCAATGAGACTGAGAGGCGATACAACAGTGCACATAGGAGGACCCGAAATGTTATAGAGAGGACCTTTGGACTGTTGAAGGCAAGATTCAGATGCCTCCACAGAAGTGGAGGTGCCCTCCAGTATGCCCCAATAACAGCATTCAAGATCGTTGCCGCATGCGCTATACTGCACAACATTGCCACCAGACGTGGGCCACATCTCACCCCTGAAGACCCAGATTCGGAGGATGACGAGCAAGAGCTACCACATCGCCATCATGGGGATAGAAGCAGTGCAAATCAAGGCAGACAGAGACGGGACCACATTGCAAACCAATACTTTGGAAGGTATGTGCTGCCTGTCACCACACACACGAATGTCACACACAAAGAGCCCAGGTGTGAAGTGGAACAAACAAGAACTTTAATTAAGTGAACCAAAAAACTTTAGAACTGAACTATTGGTCAGGGGCTGTAAATGTCCACCTGCTATGAGGACACATTAACCTCATGTGCCTCAATTGTTCGTAAGTGCGTAGCTCAAATCCTACGCCTGGGACGCCCAGCATGGCTAGTGCCTGGAGTGTCTGCAGATCCCTGCCGTGCACTGCCACTCCTCAAGACCCTGGTGTCTGTGGCAGATGCACTACTGATATTGGAGCCCTCCTCACTATCTTGAGGCGTGTCTGCCACGCCCCTAGCCACCTGTCTTGCCTCAATCATGTCCACAGCGTGGCTTATCCGTCCCAGGCCGCGAGCCACATCGCCTGCAAAGTGACCCATGTCGACTTGTAAACTGACTGTCCGGCGTGACAGCCCTGTAGTATTCACAGACAGGCGGACGATTGAGGCAGCCATGCGGTCCAAATGGTGGATAAGTTGGCGTTCACGGCGCCTTGCACTCTCTCTCTCTGTAACAAGTTCAGTCACTAGTTGCCTGATGGAGAGTGCAAGGTTACCTACATGACTGTTCAGGTTTTGAAAGTCTGTGTAGACCTGTGCCAGCCCTGTTGTGTAATTTCTCTCGATTCGCCGCATGGCCCCTGATATCACTCTCATTTGCCTTGTTTGCAGGCGCTGACCTCTGATGAGAGCTGCCTCGGCGGCGGACATGGAGGAGTCCCCTACATCTCCCTGGGACACTGCAGGGACATGGACACGTCATCTGCGACGCAGTGGAGCATCAGGGTCCTGTTGGCTGGCACTGTGGCTGGGACCGGGTGCTGGGTCAATCTCCACTGTGTCCACTAGTTCATCTGGAGGGGACTGTGGTCGGGTGATGCAGGGCCCTGCACCCAGGACGGTGTGGCTGGTGGGGGTGTCTTGTGGGAGACCTATGGGACATAGGGAACACACTGTCAGTATCTAACATCTGTTGTATGCTTCCTAATAAACTGTTGCCTATCAGCTGCCTACTGGACTACATTGCCCATAATGCACTATTCTGGTGGTTGCTACTCTGAAATGGAGCTAATTTGGTTGTGCATGCTGCTGTGTACTGGGTGGGTGGGGGTATGGCAGATATGAGTGTACATGCATGTTTCATAGTACTCACTGGTTGATGGTCCTGGCGCTGACGTGTCCAGCTCTCCTATTCCAGCCACTGCCTCTGGCTCCACGGTCTCTTGCACTCGTTCCTCCATGGGTGTGGGTGGTGGGACGGTAGATGGGCCTCCTCCTGTGCCCCTCACCTCCCGGAGGCACTCTGCCACCCTCTCCTTGGTCCTGGAGCGCAGGTCGTACCATCTCTTTTTCAGTTCGTCCATGCTCCTGTGGCTCACCCCGATTGCATTCACCTTCTCCTGGATGTCCGTCCTAATCCTCCTTTTGTCAGACTCAGGCACACTGAGGGCAGCCCTTCCAAATAGTTGATCATGGTGCTGGCAGCATTCATCTGTCAGCACCTCCAGTTCCTTCTCAGAAAATTTGAGTTTCCTCTTCCTGCCTGAGTCCTCCATTGTTGCTGCTGTTCCTCCTGGTGGTTGTTCAGCAGTTGGAAATGGGTGTGGTCCTCCCTCCTCCCAGGTGTATTTGTAAACTTCCTGGCTGTGATGTCATCAGCAGGAGCCCGGAAGTGTTTTCCAGAGTGTTCTGCTGCACCTGCATGCAATTTACGGCACAGTCGCAATTTGCGACACCCACTCGCAAATTGCGTGTTCGTTTTTAGCGAGGTCGCAAAAAGCAACCTCGCAAACAGCGGACTCGCAATCTGCGGTGCGACTTCATTTGCGAGTCGCAAAATGAAGTCGCTTTTTCTTGTTGGATACCTGTTTGCGAGTCGGAAATTGCGAGTCGCAAAGACTCGCCATTTCCGACTCGCAATTTTTTAGCTACCTACATCTGGCCCTAAGTTCCAGAATCCGTGGGTGGGAAAGCAAACTTTGCAGAGCTAAGCCAGAGCCTTAATTTACACAACATGGTGGAGAATTCAGATTCTTTTCACCTTCGAGTAATTTTTTAAAATGCACACACAAGACAGCAATCATTACAGATACACATAGACATCTGTAGTAATGATGGTTACCACCTACAAGGAAATAGGGAGCACGTATTGCTGTAGATTTGTCAAGCTTGACTTTTAAAAGGTTGTTCCCCATCTGTGGGTTTCCCATGCCTATTGGATCCAATGTGTATTGAATCAATTTGGTTAAAGTGGCAGCTCCTGTTGGGATAGGAGTACATTACATAGAAACAGTCACACTATAGCTCAAGAATGGAGATGCCCCCGATGTGGGGGGCAGCTATATTTGTAGTAGCTGCACACAGCATAGGCCTTTGAGACATTTTAGTCATGGGTGGAGTTAAAGGCTATCAACACTGCCTCAGCGCAGTTTCCAGCGTACAAACAGCCAGCACCACCTGCACACCATAGGACATACCAGTATCTGGAAATCTCTTTGACTTACCAGGAGCACCAAAACTGGTTTACTGGTGGGTTAAACACACATAGGTGTGTTGGATTGGACCCCTGAGTAATGAAGGGGATATATATCCAGTACTAGTTGGATGCACACTCTTTCTTCATCTTGAATCCTACCCATTGCTTCTGTTGTAGTCATATTGAATTACATATTCACCCTATACAGGACATTGTTTTGGTATGTGCTCTGAACCATGATCACTAGACTAGATCAGGATCAGTAGTAAAGGGGCCGGTTGCTATACGATCAATCAGTCTACAGAAGATAAACACAATCATGGGAAAGATGCCCCCTAAGCATGAGGAAATTGTCTTCTGGATTGCTCATAAAACCAACCAGTTGAAAGTGGTTTATTCTCACATGACACCCCAAGACAAGCATAGAATACTGACTGTGGCCCTCATTACAACCCTGGCGGACGGTGTTAAATTGGTGGTAGCACCGGCAACAGGCTGGTGTACCACACCGTCTGCCACGGCGTTAACGACCGCCAGGCTGGAGACATCGGTCTCCAGCCCTGCGGCCGTCACTAGTCCGCCTGCGGGATCATGACCCTGCATACCGTCATGGTTTTCATGGTGTCTGCACCACCAGGAAAACCATGGCGGTAGGCACTATCAGTGCCAAGGAATTCCTTCCCTGGCACTGATAAGGGTCTCCCCTGCCCCCTACCCCTCCCCACAGTCCTCCCCCAATAGCCATGGCCCACGTACCACCCCCCAAAGCTGATAGGGCCCCCTCCACCTCCCCCACCCCTGAACTCCATGGGCCCCCCATACATACCCCCACCCTCCCACTCACGCATGCACTCACCACTCACTCACATACAAGCAGACACACAGGCACACATGCACGCACACATACACCAATACATCCACGACACACACCACCCCCGCATTTAAACACGCACTCACACACCCCCTCTATACACACACAGTCACACCCCCATTCACGCACACGACACACAACACCCCTCCACCCTCTCCCCTGTTGTACGATCACCTTACCTGTCTCGGTGGTCGTCCAGGAGGGAACGGGTTCCATGGGGCCTGCTCCGCCGGCAGCACTCCGTCACCACAACACTGCCACGATGAATACTGTAACGTAATTCGGTGGGCGGTGTTGTGATGACGTGGCGGTGACGGAGGAGCAACCTCCACTGCACCGCCGACCACCAGTATGGCTGCTGGCGGCTCCCCGCCCAAATTACGGTGGAGAGTCATCAGCAGTCATAATATGGTGGTCGGAAGGCCACCAACACTGCAAGTCTTCAGTCTGGAGGGACTTCGGCAGTCTTCATAGAAGACCGCCGAAGTCATAATGAGGGCCTATGTGTTTTTCCTTTGGAATGGTGCCACCCGAAGAGAAGTACAATACCTGCGAGAAGTATATTTGTGTGCACTTACACTAACATGCGTGGCACACCCTCGCTACCAGTTCCCTGTGAAGTACTGAAACAAGTACAAAATGAGCACTGGGCTGCGCTGTCTCTGGACTTAGATATGAAGTTAATGGGAAACTTTTCTACAGTCTCCTCAATCATCCTAAGCAACATGAAAGGGAAGCTTGGGCTCTTCAATTCTCTATAGGTTTGCAGTTTTCCAGTTCAAAATCATGAACGGGAACTACCAAGAATAATTTTAGAATTTTACACATATGTGGGATGTGATACCTTGAGGACGTGAGCCAGAATGCCACATTTGAAAAATAATAGCAATTTTGTTGTTTCCATGACTGGATCTCCTGCACCTCAGATGTCTAGTTGGCGTGGTTATAATCTAAGGGGCCATAATAAAATTAAAAGGCTGGTACAGTATCAGTAGTTTGTTAGCCACTCTTCCCATTCTTTTTAGGATTCTGATGGTAAACAAGCGGGGGGAGGGTCTGACTAAGTATCGAAGAAAAGAATAACATAGTAAGCAAAAAGTGAAACAGGATGAGAAGTTGAGCTCAGCATAAAGAGGAAAGAGAAAGGTTTGGAGTCTAAAACTCAATTTAAGAAAGAGAAAGTGGCACAACATTCTAGGAAACATGTCAATTAAGCTACGGATACTTCTGCAGAATGGGACTTGAGCGAGAGCGCTTCTAGACCGCAGAGCAGAAGTGGTAATAGTGCATCAAACTCTCCAGAGGTTTCTGGTATGAGTCCAACTGATGAATTCATATAGACTGAGACCCTCGATGAACATTTAAATCTTCCTCAATGGCTTTACAATTTAGAAATACAGATTGAAGGGTATATGCAATGCATTACTAAAGTAATGTTTTGGCCGTATTTATCTGAAGAATATGACCTCATACTAGCAGAAGATGACTTGCCGCCAATCTTCCTTAGGAAAGCAGTGAAATTAGTAGCTTTTTTCCCATAGTACCAGAGAAGTTGAGGGAAATTATCCAGTGAGGGCAAGTACCTACCATCTTATTTCCTTCAGAAATGTAGTACAGCGCAGCCGCTCAACACATTTAAGAAGTTACAATCCCTGTTGGGATTTCTTGACTTCGGGCAAACTTACGTGCCACACTATGCTGGGCAATTGAAGCCCTTGTACAACTTAATTTTTCCCACATTTTTGACAAAACAATAGACAAACAAACACACTGATATCTTGCTTGCATTACAAACGGAAATGCTAGAGACAAACTATTTACTAACTAAGCAACCTAGTATTGAGAGCCGCACCAAATTATTCAGGTTGCACATATGTAATTTACAATGAGGGACAGCCATTTCCAATAGCCTACAACTCACACTTGTATTCTCCAGCTGAAGCACATTTTGCTTCCATCAAACAAATCCTTCCAGCTGTATTGAAAGAGTGCTTGTTGGCCCAAGTAAAACTAATTGTTGTGGTTTCTCTTATACCATCACTATAGGCCAAAATTGGTGCAGTGGGCCTCTTTTATAAAGGCAGAGGAGTTGACGTTTCAGTATGATCCGACTCTTTGGACACAAGCTTTCCTCCAATATAAACAGAAATGTTACTGCAACTCCAAAAGCCTTACCCATTGAGTCACATCCGAGCTTGTTCTACACTGACAGCTCTGCACAACCGTGGTAGGAACCAAATATTAGTACTCTGCAGCCTGTGCAGCAGTGCAGTGTCATGAAAGATGGTGAATTCCATCCACAGAGCAACACACCAAAATCTTAGGTGACAGCACCACACAACATGCAGAAATTCATTCTTTAGTAGTTCCACTGCAGAAGGCTGTCTGTCAGCTCTCACACTAACAATTTCCAATTCATACTTGTAGGAGGCTGGCCTGGTTTATAGTGGGTGCCAAAGGTACTTACATCTTATAACAGGTCCAGTTATTCCTTCTTAGTGAAATGCAGTTAGTGTCTAGAAGCCAGGCTCTCTAGGGGTAGTGTGGATGAGCAGCCAAGGCCTAACTAGGAGACATGCAAAGCTCATGCACTACCACTGTAGTCACACAGTACTCACACACATGAAAGAAAATACTCAGTTACAAGAATAAAGGTAATTTATTTTGGTGAAACAAATGCCAAAAATACCTTAGAGACTATACTCCTTTAGGAGGTAATACACACAGTATATACACTAGAATGCAGAAATAGTTGAAAAAATAGTTAGAAAACAGTACAAATAGTGAAAATCACAATAGTTAGAAATGGGCCTAGGGGGAACACAAACCATATACTAAAATAGTGGAATGCGAAAGTTGGTTTCCCACCTAGGCAAGTGCAGTGTGTAGAGGGGTGCTGGGAGTGTAAGAAAACACCAAAGGTAAGTAAGAGAACCCACCCCAGAGCCCAGGAAAGCAGGAGTAAATCACAGTAACTTTCCTAGAACACACAAGAACATGTGATAGAAGATTTTGCAAGAACCAGAAGAGACTGCAAGACACCAACGATGGATTCCTGGACCTGAAGACCTGTGGATGAAGGGGACCAAGTCCAAGAAGCACTGAAGTTTCCAGGGAGAACAGGAGCCCATGCTAACCCGGATGAAGGTGCAAAAGAAGAACTACCGGTGAAGAAGAACAGTCAGTACTGTACCCAAGAAGATGGATGCGGGTTCCTGGTTGGTGTAGATGATGTCCCACGCCGGTTGGGTGATTGCAGTCTGGTTTTTGTCTGTGGATTCTGCCAACAAGCCTTGGAACATGCAAAGCTCATGGTTATTGGAAAATGGTACTGCCCGGGACCAGGAGGGACCTGGTGGTCTCTACCCAGGAGGGCGACAGAGGGGTCTCTCAGCAACTCAGAGAGCCCCCTGAAGGCCAGGCAGCAAGCATAAGAGACCCACAGCACAGGGACAAAGAAGGTGCAAAAGGAGGCCCATGTAGCACTACACAAAGGGATCCCATGCTGCCGGAGAACCACGCAGGAGGCTATGCATCGCAGGAAGGAGTGCTGGGGGCATGGTGACTGAAGAACATTGTGGAAGAATGCCAACAAGCATTGGCAACTGCAAAACATGCAATGCACGGGGTACTGTCTTGCGTGGGGATGCAAGCTCGTACCTCCACCAAAGTTGGACAGATGGACTTCAGGACTGTTGGGACCCCTTCAGTCCACCACCTGTGTTGTTGGATCCATGCACTTCTTCAGGAGAGGGGACCCAAGCCACCTGTTGTCACTGCAGAGTGGAGCCTGCTGAAGCAGGGAAGTGACTCTTTCACTTCAAGGGAGATTCTGTCATTCTTCTGGTGCAGGCTGAAGACAGGCAGTCCTCGGAGGATGCATGACCTGGAAACAGTTGCAGTTGCTGGCAGGAGCTGAAGATACAATGTTGCAGAAGTTGTCTTTGCTTCTTTGTTGCAGTTTGTAGAGTTCCTGGAGGGTCAAAATGCAGTTTTATCAGTAGAAGATGAAGTAAAGGACGCAGAGGATTCCTGCTGGAGTCTTGCAGTCCAAATCTGAGGAAACACCAAGAGAAGAGACCCTAAATAGCCCTGAAAGGGTTATTGGTAAGCTACACGGGTAAGCACCTATCAGGGGAGGGCTCTGACATCACCTGCTGGCACTGGCCACTCAGATGCTCCCAGAGTGCCCTGCCAACTTGGAATCCAAAATGGCAAAACCCTTGGACACTCTGGAGGAGCTCTGAGCACCACCCCTGAGGTGGTGATGGACAGGGGAGTGGTCACTCCCCTTTCCTTTGTCCAGTTTCACTCCAGAGCAGGGACAGGGGGTCCCTGAACCGGTGTAGACTGAATTATGCAAGGAGGGCACCATCTGTGTCCTTCTAAGCATTTCCAGAGGCTCTGGGATGCGACCCCTCCCATGTCTGTAACACCTATTTCCAAAGGGAGAGGGTGTAACACCCCTCTCACAAGCTAAATTATTTGTTCTGCCTTCCTGGACTTGGGTTGCTTGATCAACAGGAGGGCTGAAACCTATCTGTGAGGTGGCAGCAGCTGGGGCTGCCTGGAAAACCTCAGAAGGCTGGTATGGCACTACTGGGGGCCACTGTGGAGTCCCCAGAGTGCATGAAATTATACGACCAATGCTAGAATCAGTATTGGGGTATAATTCCGAGATATTAGACACCTTACATGGCCATATTCGAAGTTGTCACTGTGAAGCTGGACATAGGTATTGACCTGTGTCTAGTGCACACGTACAATGGTGTCCCTGCACTTACGTCCTGGACGATGTGGGGCACCTCTGCTAGTGCAGTGGTACCCTCCCAGACAGGTACTCTGACTTCAGGGTTGGAAGGCCTGGTATATGGGTGACTTATAAATGACCTGGTGCAGTGTAAATGGCTGTGAAAGGGTGCATGCACCATTTCACACAGGCTGCAATGGCAGTCCTGTAGAAGCCTTTGCATAGGCTCCCTATGGGTGGCAAAAGTAATGCTGCAGCCCATAGGGATCCCCTGGAAATCTCAATGCCCTGCGTACCTAGGTACCATATGCTAGGGACTTATAAGGGGGCACCAGTATGCCAATTATGAGTGGACTAGTGTGTTAATAGTATCCAACAACCAAATTTAAAGGGGAAAGAGCATAAGCACTGGGGTCCTGGTTAGCAGGATCCCAGTGACACAGTCAAACACACTGACAAACAGGCCAAAAATGAGGGTAACCATGCTAGAAAGGGGCTACTTTCTCACAATACCTGAATGCAGGGTTACAATGTAGATTTGGAACACTGGTGCTTAAATGGATTCAAAGATTCAAAAGGAAACCCTATTAAAAATATAGGGCCACATGTAACAACATTCAGAATTGTGACCCGCAAAATGCGAGTCAGCGCGACTCGCAATTTGCGAGTCGCAATTCTGAATATTGGATGGTATCCCTGACACCATCTGCGATTCGCAAGGGGGTCGCAAATGCCCACCTCATGAATAATCATGAGGTGAGTTGCACTTGGCGACCCCATTGCGAATGGCAGCCCTCACAGGGATGGTGGCCTGCTGCGGAGAGCAGACCACCATGTCTGTGACTGCTTTTTAATAAAGCAGGTTTTTTTTGTAATGCAGCCCGTTTTCCTTAAAGGAAAACGAGATGCATTACAAAAACGAAAAATGAAACGTTTTTGTTTCATTTTTTCAGAACAGGCAGTGGTCCATAGGACCACTGCCTGCTCTGAATTTTTTTTAACAGCGCCATTCACAATGGGAAAGGGGTCCCATGGGGACCCCTTCCCTCTTGCGAATGGGTTACCACACATTTGAAAAGGGTGCAAAATGTGATTAGTTTGCGACCGCATTGGCAGTCACAAACAAATCTTACATTGCACTGCGACTCGCAATTAGGAAGGGAACACCCCTTCCTAAATGTGAGTCGCAAACCTGTTCTGCGATTCTGTAACCAAGTTACCGAATCACAAAACGGGGTTTGTGCATTGCGAAACAGTGAAATTCGCTGTTTGCGACGTGCAAAAAGCTTGCTACATGTGGCCCATAGCTCTTGAGAAAGGTAGCTGTTTTACAAGATAAGCTTCAATTAGTCCATATGATGCACGCTTTGTTCCACTTATGTGACGGGATTCACACCAAGGAGAATTGTGTGTCTGCATTAGTTGCAAAGGCTGCAGTAGAAATTGTCAAGGTAGCAGTCTTAACCTAATCTCAGACAAAGATCAATACAGATATACTAACAGTAATGCAGGCAACTACGAAGAGTGAAATGCCTCCAAAAGGCTTTCCTCTCAAATATCCTACACCCGTGATACAGATAACACTCCAGTTGTTACTATACCCAGTGTGGGAGACAGAACAATAGTCCAGATTAGACTTAAACAGGGAAGCACATGATAGATTGACATCTTCCCATGCTGGGATAAATGCAACTGTATCAATGCTACTGGTGGCCCGGTTTATATGAACAGACCAGTGATTGCGTTAGACAATGTGATGTTTATCAACAGACTAAGGGGGTCATTCTGACCCCGGCGGTCTCAGACCGCCGGGGCCAGGGTCGGCGGGAGCACCGCCGACAGACCGGCGGTGCCCCGCAGGGCATTCTGACCGCGGCGCTTTGGCCGCGGTCAGTGCAGGAAAACCGGCGGTCTCCCGCCGGTTTTCCGCTGCCCGTCAGAATCCTCCAAGGCGGCGCAGCATGCTGCGCCGCCTTGGGGATTCTGACACCCCCTACCGCCATCCTGTTCCTGGCGGTTCGCCCGCCAGGAACAGGATGGCGGTAGGGGGTGTCGCGGGGCCCCTGGGGGCCCCTGCAGTGCCCATGCCAATGGCATGGGCACTGCAGGGGCCCCCGTAAGAGGGCCCCGCTTGTATTTCACTGTCTGCATAGCAGACAGTGAAATATGCGACGGGTGCAGTAGCACCCGTCGCACCTTCCCACTCCGCCGGCTCGATTACGAGCCGGCTTCATGGTGGGAAGGTCGTTTTCCCCTGGGCTGGCGGGCGGCCTTTTGGAGGCCGCCCGCCAGCCCAGGGGAAAACTCAAAATACCACGGTACGGTATTTTGGCGGCTCCCGCCGGGCGCGCGGTGACCGCGCCCGGCGGGAGTCAGAATGACCCCCTAAGGCTTGTACTGTTAGAAGACCACTCCAGACGCCCTTCACAATCTCCAATATTCCATTTAGGGTTTAATATTGGAGGATGTCGGGTCACTAAATTCTATTAACCAGTATAAGTATATATTGGTGGCAATCGATTCATGTTCTCAATTCCTGTGGATGTGGTCACAAAGAAATGCAAGTGCTCGAGCAGCGTAAAAAATTTGCACTGTCTGATAGTCAGGAGAGCAGTTCATTCATTTCATTCATCAGCTGTATGAAGTTCAGAAAGCAATAAATAACTTGCCTAGACAAGTATTAGAAGGGCATACGCCATATGGAATACTCTTCAGAGTGCCCAGGTATGTTCCTAGCCTAGATAATCTGAGAAAGTGACAGAGGAAAAAACATTTAACCTAGACCAGCATTTGGACGTCTAACAGAGTGTTCAAGAGGTCAGAAACATGCTGTCCAATGTTGTAAGAATAAAGATTGAAGAAACTTTAAGCATAATACAGATGCACTAACCTGAAATGATGTATCAATGAGATGCCACTGATACTCAACTGCATTCTCAGGGATGAATGCTGATGGAGCACTCTGTTCTGCAAATAGCAAATAAACAATAGCTGTCCAAACACCCAAATGTCCTTTAACTTTATCAGAATGCACACCTTAATTTTGGATTGTTCTACTGTACTTGAATATTTGTATGTCCTTAGATAGGCCCTCATTACAACCTTGGCGGTATATCCCGCTTACCGCCGTGCCGACGGCCGCCAACATACCGTGACCGCTGCAGTATTCTGCTATGGGTATTATGACCCACACAGAGCATACTGTCACAATACAGACACCCACACAAGTCCGCCACACCAAAGGTCAGTGATAAACTGACGATAGCAAAACCCACACCGTCACGCCAACAGGAATACGCCCACAGTATCACAACCCATGAATCAACGCGGCGGTCTTTCAACCGCGATAAACCATTGGCGGTACACACCGCCACGCTCAAAATACACATACACTAACAAAACTACACCACATTGGACAATTCAAACTACACACACCATACACACCCACACACCCAATCCAATATTAAACACACACACACATTACCCACAACCCCTTACAACCAAAAAAAAGAGACCAAGCACAGAGAGTCAAGCAAAGAGCACACAATCACTCAGAGGCACAGAACACCATCACTCATACACCATCCACGCACATCACATTATACATTCCAACACATCACCCCACACATATCACTCACACCACATCATGGCACCTCAAAGACAACCCAGGTTTACAGAGGAAGAGCTAAGGGTCATGGTGGAGGAAATCATCTGGGTAGAGCCACAGCTATTCGGATCACAGGTGCAGCAGATGTCCATTGCTAGGAAGATGGAGCTATGGCGGAGAGTCGTGGACAGGGTCAACGCCATGGGACAGCACCCCAGAACAAGGGATGACATCAGGAAGAGGTGGAACGACCTACGGGGAAGGTGTGTTCCGTGGTTTCAAGACACCAGATAGCAGTACAGAGGACTGGCGGTGGACCCCCACCTCCTCCCTCACAACTAACACCAAGGGAGGAGCAAGTCTTGGCGATCATGCATCCTGAGGGCCTCACAGGAGTAGCAGGAGGGCTTTACTCTGGTAAGGCAAATCTTAACTACTTTATCCCCTCCACCCTACCTGCATGCTATCACATACCCCCAACCTCACTCTCACTCCCATCACTCCATCACCTCACATCCACCCCACCATGACAACCCACACATCCCAATACCACACCCTGCATGCCACAACAATGCATGGACACCCATCACAGCTCTGCATGGACACCCATCACCACAGCATGCCCAGTAGAGAGACTCACCCAGCCCACAAAATCAGCAATCACACAAGGCCAAGGCGACAGGGAAAGCTCAATTCTATAAGGGAAACACACCCATTGCACAAGATGGCACACACAGATACAATAACAATGCATTTGCATCCCAACAGGACTCCTGCCCAATGTCACCGGAAAGGAGGTGCTAGCTACATCCATTCCCCCCCAGAATAGGCCCACAGTGATGACAGCAGCTCTACACGCCTGGATCACGAACACCAACCTAGCCCATCTGGGACCTCTGGACAGTCGGTTACCCTGCCACAGTTCTAACCCACCACAGAGCCTGCCGCCTCAGGAACCACCACCACAGCACCCACCCAGTGGGCCCATGCCACTATCCCCAGGACCCGTCAATCAGCAGTGTGTCCACCACTACAGGGACCCCAGACAACCCCACTAACCCAGGACTATCAGGGACCTGGGGCCAGTGACAGTGGGCGCACGGTTCAGGGGACAGAGGCACAGGACAACAGGGAAGCTGGGAGGACTGCTGTGCGACAGGGGGAGGACAGGCCCAGGGAACCGACCCTCCATGAGGCACTCTCAAACATCATGGGAGCATACCACCATTCCCAGGAGACCATGAGCACTGTACTGACCAAGTTTCAGGAGACCCAGCAGCTGCAGGAGGGACACTACATGGGGATCAGGGATGAACTCACAAAATCTACACCATCCTGGTCACCATAGCAGGGGTGCTGGCTGGTATGGGCAAGACCATGAGGGAGGCAGTGGCACAACAAAGGGCCCCTGACACTAGCCAAACCGGGGAACAACCTTCCACCTCCGCCGGCGCGAATGGACAGGAGGCACTGCCACAGGAACAACAGGCCACCAGCACCCCACCCCCTGCAGAAGGAGAACCACCCCGCAAACAGTCCCTGCGATCCAGGCAGAAGACAGAGAACATTGCCAAGACTACCGCCAGGAAATAGGACTCTCCTGATTGTCACTTACATAAACACCCTTGAAACAAATACCAATCTGGAGTCAGTCTGATGATTCACAAATGTATTAGTACAACATTAGCAAAGCATTGCAAGGTATATGTTAATTTACTCATACCAATGTATGACAGTTGTTGGGCAGCAGTACACATAGCAGAAGCCAGAATGAGGTACATAGATCTGCAAAAAGGAAACCCAAAGGGAACAGTCAGTGTCCATAGACAGAGGGTAAGAGGCTGCCATGTACAATATCCTAAAATATACTGACATGTGAAGAGGAGTTACAGTCTCTTACCTGTGTGTCACTGGAAGTACTGCAAGATACTGTTTGTTCTGTTGTCAACATCTTCTTCCTCTGCCTCCTCTTTCTCACTGTCCACAGGCCCCACAGCTGCCACAAGGCCATCACCGGGCTCATCCTCCAGCAGAAAAGGCACCTGGCATGTCAAGGCCAGGTTGTGCAACATACAGCATGCCACAAAGATCTGGCACACCTTCTTGGTTGAGTAGTACAGGGATCCACCTGTCAGATGGAGGCACCGGAATCTGACTTTCAGGAGGCCGAAAGTCCTCTCTATATTCCTCCTAATTCACCCATGTGCATCATTGTAACGTTCCTCTGCTCTTGTCCTGGGATTCCTCACTGGGGTCAGTAGCCATGACAGGTTAGGGTAACCAGAGTCACCTGCAAATATCGAGGGGTACCTGTTAGACACACACTAACCCTTAGGGACAACCCCATACCCAGACACCTACTCATACTGTGTGGGGACCTTGGCCTCACCTATTAGCCACACCCGGTGCCTCTGGAGTTGGCCCATCACATAAGGGATGCTGCTATTTTGCAAGATATAGGCGTCATGCACAGAGCCAGGGTATTTGGCATTCACATGGGAGATGTACTGGTCCGTCAAACACATCATTTGCACATTCATCAAATGATAGCTTTTTCTATTCCTGTACACATGTTCATTTCTGCATGGGGGTACAAATGCCACATGTGTACCATTAGTGGCAACAACGATGTTGGGGATATGTCCCAGTGCATAGAAGTCAGCTTTCACTGTGGCCAAATCCTCCACTTGGGGGAACACGATGTAGCTGCGCATATGTTTCAATAGGGCAGACAGCACTTTGGTCAACACGTTAGAGAACATTGTCTGAGACATCCCTGATGCCATGCCCACTGTAGTTTGGAAGGAGCCACTTGCCAGGAAATGGAGCACTGACAGGACCTGCACTAGAGGGGGGATACCTGTGAGCTGGCAGATAGTTGACATCAGGTCTGGCTCCAATTGGGCACACAGTTCTTGGATTGTGGCACGATCATGTCTGTATGTGATTATGATGTGTCTGTCCGCCATTGTCAACAGGTCCACCAGGGGTCTGTACACCGGAGGATGCCGCCATCTCATCATCTGCCTCAGTGGTAGTACCCTATGGAGAAGAACGGTGAGCAGAAGTTCCTTTACCACATAGATAGCACAACTGTGTCTGAATTACTGTTACAGGAGCAGTGTGTGAAACCGAGATTCAGTATATGTACCAATATGTGTTGTGATGCAGTTAGGTGTCATGCCATGTGCCCCCCTGAAATGGCGGCTGCCTGACCTGTGAGGAGGGACAAGGGGAAATGAGATAACTGTGCTGGCGGTCGAAGACAGCCGCGCAACTTCGCATTGGTTATCATTGGGCCCTATGGGTTCCAGGAGCCAATGGTGATGTACGCCGGTGGTGACGGTACGCACCGCTGCGGACGTCACCGCCATTTTCTACCCATTCACTCACTTGATACCTGACCATCAACAGGAGAGGACCTACACTGCAAGTGCTGCTGTGACCTGTGTCTGCAAGAGACAATGGCTCGAGTGTCTGGGGAAAGGTCCCCTGCCTTCACTGCGGAGGAGTTGGAGAAACTGGTGGATGGGGTCCTCCCCCAGTACACGCTACTTTACGGTCCTCCAGACAAACAGGTGAGTACACTGTGAGAATGATGCGTGGGCCCTGTCTGTTTGGAGTGGTGTGGATGTGAGCCACATGTTGGGGGGGGCTAAGGCGTCCTGCCCTGACTGCTGCATGAGAGGTGGTCAGTGTATGTGCGTCAGGGCATGGGTGGGAACTTGTGGGCAATGAGTATGACGGTCCGGACTGGTGAGTAATTACAATTTCCATTGTCTTTACCCTCTAGGTCAGCACCCACCAGAAGAAGGGTATTTGGCATGCCATTGCCAAGGAGGTGCGGACCCTGAGGGTCTATCACAGGCAGAGCACCCACTGCCGCAAGATATGGGAGTACCTGCGCCGCTGGACCAAGAAGATGGCGGAGGTCCAGCTGGGGTTGGCCTCCCAAAGTGGAAGGGGTGCCTGTCGCACCATGACCCCCCCTGATGTTCTGCATCCTGGCGGTAGCCTATGCGGAGTTGGATGGGCACTTGAGGGCATCACAGCAGCCACAAGGGGGTGAGTATAGTTTCAGAAAGCTGACTTTGCGTGCTTTAGGAAATAGCTGGGTGGAGAATGTGGGCTGTGGGTGCCCCTAGGCCTGTGTGATCATGGCAGGGTATGTTCCTTGTTTGCAGGCTCTGAAGTACCCATACCTCAATGGCACAAGTGCCCAACTACTACTGTGCAGGCTCTTGTGGGGGTGTCAGGTGTGCAGGTGCTGGTGCTGGTGTTAGCCATTGTACCCCAGGGGCTGGTGATTACCTTAGTGAGGGGTTGGGCATGGCCTAGTGCATAGGGCAGTTCAGTGTTTGTTGTGTACGCCAACAGTAGTGGTGTTGCTGGCATTGACCATGTGTGTCCTCTGTCTATCCTCCCCTTCTTGTTTTGTCACCCTGTCCTTGTGTGCATTAGCATCATCTGGCAGAGGAGCAGAGGCACCGGCGACGGAGGGAGCTGCATCCCACATGGCCCATGAGGGTGAATCCATGGAGGGTGAAGCCACCAGTGGGATGGAAGGTGAGGGGAGCTCCACGACCGGGACAGGAGGGGATACCAGTGACAGCAACTCCTCCTCCGAAGGAAGCTCCCTGGCGGGGGCGGACACCTCTGTGCCCACCCCAACAACAAGTACAGCCGCCCCCCCACCAGCACCGCCCTCCCAGAAGCCCCTCAGCATGTTTCCCGTGCCCGCTCACCCAGGAGGGTGGGCATCTCCTTTGCCCCAGGCACCTCAGGATCTGCCCCAGTCAGCCCTGCTGTCCTCAGTGAGGAGGCTATTGACCTCCTGAGATCCCTCTCTGTTGGGCAGTCAACCATTCTGAATGCCATCCAGGGTATCGAGAGGCATTTGCAACAAACAAATGCATACCTGGAGGGCATTCATTCTGGCGTGGCGGCCCAACAGAGAACATTTAAGGCTCTGGCCTCAGCACTGATGGCAGCCATTGTCCCTGTGTCCAGCCTCCCCCCTCCAACTTACCCAGACCCAATCCCCTCTACCTCAGCCTATCCCAAGCACACCTTCAGACCAGCATGCATACAAAACATAAGCACCACACATCATCACACAGGCAGTCACACAAGCACCATACCCATGAACACATACCAACATCCACTGCCTCCACTGTGTCCCCCTCCTCTGCTTCCTCCACCTCCCTCCCAGTATTGTCTCCACTCACACCTGCTTGCACCACATCATCAGCCACTGCCTCCATCACCAGCACGCCCATCACAACACCCCTCACGTGCAATCACCACCCCACAACCATTCACACGTCCCCTGTGTCCTCTCCCAGTGTGTCTGAGAGCCCTCCTCCCAAAGTACACAAATGCAGGCACACAAACACTCAACAGCCATCCACCTCACAACTGCTTCCAGCCCATGCACCTTCACCCAAACTCAGCAGACATACACCTCCTACAACCACAACCTCTTCCTCCACTTCCACACCCCTTCCATCTTCCTGTCCCAGTGTGTCAAAAAAACTTTCCCTAGCTAACGTTGACCTCTTCCCTACACCTCCCCTCCCCTGTCCTTCCCCTAGGGTCAGGATGTCTAGATCCCAGGCCAGCACCTCAGCCACCAAATCTGCGTCCGCTGTGGTCCCTGCAAGTCCGGGAGGATCAAAGGGGGCACCCGTCAGGGCTGCCAGTGTGCCACCTACAGATGCTAAGAACCACCCGATTCTGCCACCTGCCAAAGTTAAGAAGGGGCCGGCATGCAGCAGGGAAAAGTCACACCACCCACCCAGCAAGGCCTCATCCGAACCCAAAGAGGACAGTGCCAAGGTCCAGCAGTGACTACCAAGGTGGGGAAAGGACAGAAAAGCAAGGGCAAGTCACCTCAAGGCACGAAGACTCCTGGTGAGGGGCTGGTGACCACCATTTCGCCAGACAGGCCAGCAACCTGTACCACGGCCAGTACCGCCGCAACCACTGCCGCCTGCACCACCACCTGCACCGCCACCTGGCCCGCCATCTGCACCACCCCCTGCACCGCCGCTGCCACAACGACAGTCACCAGCATCCTCCACAGTGATCAGCCGTCCGAGGCTGCCGAGACGGTCTGGTGTCTCCCTCCACTACTACAGACACCTGCACCACGGGCAGCACTGGCAGCATCTCCGCCACGTGCCCAGCCGGTGCCACAACGGAGGTCAGCAGCATCTCCAGTGGGCAGCCGTCTGAGGCTGTGGGTGACGTCCTGGACCCTGCACACACCACATGAGGCACCACCACTGGCACTACCAGCAGTTTGCAGCCTAAGTCGCCACAGGATGGAGTGTGGCTCTGCCTCCATGGAGTATCATGCTACCTGTTCCCTGCACATCTCGTGGCTGAGATACCCTGGTGAGGGAATGGGAACTGCCATACCCCAGGTGCAGCATCACTGGGCACAATGCCCCCTCCAGAACCAGTGGAGATATGCATCCACTCCCCCAATCCTTGGCAGGATGAAGCACTCTGGGCACAATGCCCCCTCCAGAACCAGTAGAGGTATGCATCCACTCCCCCAGTCCTTGGCAGGATAAAGCACACTGGGCACAATGCCCCCTCCAGAACCAGTGGAGATATGCATCCACTCCCCCAATCCTTGGCAGGATGAAGCACTCTGGGCACAAAGCCCCCTCCAGAACCAGTGGAGATATGCATCCACTCCCCCAATCCTTGGCAGGATGAAGCACAATGGGCACAATGCCCCCTCCAGAACCTGTGGAGAAGCCATCCACTAGAGAGACTGTGGCTTTGCACTCCCCAGGACCAAGCAGTGGGCAACCAACTTGAGAAACTTGAGAGACTGTGGCTTTGCACTCCCCAGGTCCAAGTATTGGGCAAGCCATCCACTAGAGAGACTTGAGAGACTGTGGCTTTGCACTACCCAGGACCAAGCAGTGGGCAAACCACCCACTAGAGAGACTGTGGCTTTGCACTCCCCAGGACCAAGCAGTGGGCAAACCACCCACTAGAGAGACTTGAGAAACTGTGGCTTTGCACTCCCCAGGACCAAGCAGTGGGCAAACCACCCACTAAAGAGACTTGAGAGACTGTGGCTTTGCACTCCCCAGGAGCAAGCAGTGGGCAAACCACCCACTTGAGAGACTGTGGCTTTGCACTCCCTAGGACATCGCTGTGGGCATGGAGCACCCTCGAGGAACAGTGGCGTAGTACCATCTTCCGGCTGAGGTGCCACCCCTCCCCCTGAGGTGCCTGTGTTTTTCGACCTGAGGCCCCTGCAGTGTTCTCTCCGTTCTGAGGCAGGTGTCATGTGTGGGCTACGCCCATGATTTTTTGGACCACTGGTCCACGGACATTTACAAAGGACAGTGTACGGCCTTCTGTACATCATGTAAATATTTGTATATACTGATTTATTTTTATTCATTTGCTATATCTGATTGTTCCAAAATATCACTGGTTGAACTCATTTCCTTTTGTCCTTGCGTTCTTCCAGAGGGTGATGGGGTGTATATGTCATGTTGTTGGATGTGTTAGTGTGTTTGGTGTTGTGGGTGAGGGTAGGGGTGTTGAGTGCCGTGTGTGTGTGTAACTCTCTTTTACCTCCCCCCCCTCCCCTGTGTGCTAGGTACAGTACTCACCGTCGTCATCGCCGCCGCCTTCTTTCCACTTCCTGGTGTATTAGTAGATACACCAACATGGAGAGGACCTGCAATTTGGGCTCCATGGCGTCCTGCTTCTTCGTGGAGTGTCGGAAGGTGAGTGGTTCCCCTTCAGTGTACTGTTTCCGCCATGCTTTTGATGTTGTTGGTACCGCCCCGGAAAAGGTGGCAGATAGGCCTCTCATAATAGGGTGGGCGGTACATTGTCTTCCGCCTGTCTGTTGGCGGTGACCGCCGCTGTGTTTGTTGCTGCCGCCCAGGCGGTCGGAGTGTTAAAGTGGCTGTCTATGTTGGCGGTTTTTGCCGTGGTCGTAATCCCATTTTGTTTACCGCCGGCCTGTCGGAGGTGTTACCGCCGCTTTAACAAGGACCGCCAGGGTTGTAATGAGGGCCATAGTCTGAAGTCACCTTGCTGCAGCTTTTTATGTTTTTTTCAAACCTTGTTAGTGCACAAGATAAATGTCTATTCTCTGATTAATGTTGTATTTAAATTCTAATTTGGAGTGTGTGATGTTTGCAAGCAAGTGCTTGCTTAATGGTAACTTTTTTATGAGCACCTACATGCTGCCTTTGCAGAGTTCTTGCTTGTTTGGTTTCTTTCTTCCTTTCAGGGTTTTGCCCAATCTGAAAATGCATTGCTCGAGTGAACCACAGTCTTCTATGAAAGGACAGGAAATCTGGTACATTTTCACAGACGGAATGTGGCTCATCTACTCAGTTCAGCTCCTTGTGGCTCACTAATTGCCAAGCAAGGCTTGGCTGTCAAGGGGATGGCTGTTATACATTTTGCTTTCAAGATGACCAGCCATGTGGGGAAATGTTCCAGAATGTTCCTAATATTGCTCGTGTTCAGTCACTTCCTATGGAGCTCAACAAGGGCTCCTGAGTTTTAATAGGGCTGGACTATTTCATAGTGACCTAAGGGATATAAATGGTTGTGACAAATCTGAAACATTCTGAATCCCCCTCCAGCAAAGAAAAGGTTTAAACAGCTGCTGACAGATGGGTCCCGCAAGTAGGACATTTAATTTGGGAAAAGATCCATGAGAAGCAAGCTTTTGAGCCATGAGACAAACCACCCTTTCCAGTTCTTGGGGTAAAAGGTGAACAAACTGTAATCCTATCTCCTTTGTCTGGCTCAAAGAAATAACCAAGAGGTTTCATTTGACCATATCCAGAAGAATTATGTTGCCTATTCTGTACAGCAGACCTTTTTGGACATCAAGAAGGATTCAGAGTAGAATCTCTCAGCCTCTCCCTTCTCTGAGTGAAATGCCACTAGAAGAGAGCAGTAAAATCACCAGCTTGAGTTCCCAGCCGGGAATATTCGAGCATACTGCGTCTCCAACTTTGCATCGAGTAATGGATTCCTTAAATTAATCTGATGCTGCCATCACTACCGGTGCAAATGTTCCACAGAACACTGTGGTTTATTATGAAGCACTGCAAGAGGCATATTAAGAGGGGCCCACTTCAAAAACATGGAGAGGGCCCCCCCACATACCGGACCGAGTCAAGAGCTCTTAGACCAGGGGTCTGCCACCCCTGCACGGTGCTGGTGCTGGTGGGCCCTCCTGGAGCTCACCCCCTCACACACTGACAGGTCTATTGTTACGCCACTGAGCACTGCATGGGTTACCATCAACAAGATGATGTCTTTTCGAGAAAAAATGATTTATATGAATGAATCTGAATTCTACACAAGGGACATGCAACAGTCACTCTACGCTATTAATTTCTTCTTGCTTATCATTGTTTTCTGATAAGTACTGGATACTGCTGGGCTCCTTTGTTTGAATTGCTATAAATTTGGTTTTTTCATCATGGTGCTGACAACTCTGACCTTTGTTCTACTGCTACTGAATGGACATTACATGCCTGAAAGAAATGATCCACAACCCATGGTTGAGAATTTCAACCGCATCTCTCATCACACAGAGTTCAATGAGATCTCTACACTGCAAACATTACAGCTTATTCTGTACCGTAGAGTACAGTTTGGAAAAAGCTTCCTTATCTGATTATGGGGAAAACTGGAACATTGCAATTGCCATGTGTGTTGAAGGTTTAAATGGATGATGGGATTATTTCTGGATCTATTTCAGATGAGTGGGATACTGAAACTGTAAAATGTACGATGTCTGATTTAGAGGTGTATACCACTTTGAACAATGAAGATCCTTATTTGAATATATTGAAATTGATTACACGTATTCTGCATGTGTTCTTAAAATATTTTGGGGGCCAGCTCCCTTCGTCAGGACTTGCCAAGATCCAACACAACCACTGCCCTTTTTACCAATGAGCAGCCAAGAACCCATATTGCCATACGACCAATAATATGAAGAATGATGAGCAGAGTCATAAGAAGCCCCTTGCTTACCACTTTCACCACCAAATTGCACAGTTACTGTGGCTAGAGTATTCCAATGCCAGCTTACTACATTTGGAAATCAGCTGCCCTTGCCCATCTTCAGAACTTGCCCTTGTTATAGTCTACCTCTGTTTTTCTTTAAAATAATTGACCAAGAAACCATATGCTGCCTGGAATCTAACATCAGAACACAATACACCTTAAGAACTGGCACAGCCAGGTCCCCCTTGCCTGAAATGTAATTAAGGCAAGCATGCCTTTTAGAACACTCAGATTTGCATCCCCAAATCCTCCTAATGGTACCTGTTTCCAGAACCAGCAGTGCATTATCTGTAAACTGAGACAGTATTGTAGAACCATGACTCTTGATATGTGTCCAGAATGTCTTGTGCTATACTCATTATGGGAGGCAGATGAAGGGCACCCAGGTAATGAAAATGAAGCCACGTTCAAGGCCTCTCCACCGTAACTTGAGCTGACCTGTCATCCTGCAGTTTCCCCCTCCACCCTTTTGGAATACTGTTGGCACTGTCACTTGCTATCCCTCGCCATTGGACCTTCACATGTCCGCCTGGGGCTATAATGTGTATGCCTTCTCTGTTTCATATTGAGCAGATTGCTGAGGCCTTTTCTAAGGAAACTAGTTGAAATTAAATTCACTAGTATTTAGTGATAGTTGTTTAGTTAGATTTGAGGTGCTATAACTAACAACGAAAACTCTTGTAACTCATATTACTTGTTTAGTTACTAACTGTAACTCTTGTAACTCTTTCAGTAACTGCTCTCATCCTCTCGTTTTGTTTGTGTATGAGGTACTTTTACCCTGTTGGCCTACTTCCTTCTGCACAGATCAGAGACTTTCTTAATATGTTCTCCTGGCCCTTTGTTTGTTTTTGGAAATTAAAAAACAACTCTATTATTTGATCACATTATTTTTGTTGTTTTGTTTTTCAATTTAAAGCTCCAGGTTTTCGCTTTATCTTACTGTCACAGGCCGACCAACCCGGCGCCGAGCCAACAGTATCCCTGGGGCACCATCGCATCCGGCCTGCCTGACCCGGATGCGATACCACCATTATCCAATCCGGCAGCATGTCCTGGTGACAGAGGGGTTGGTAAACCCCTCCTCAACCAGACCTGGATGGCAGCGGTAGGACCAGCAAGAGGACCTCAGGAAGCAGCACCGAAAGAAGAACGTGGCATAAACCAAGGAGAGGTAGGACGTTCCGTCCGAATCTGCACCGTCAACACCGACTCTAGGCCCGTGAGTGGAACAACAACAGTGGTTTCTTCCCTGATCCGGAGACCGGAGGACCAGGAGGCGGCAACACCAGACAACCGGCCACGCTCTGGGGAGAGCGTGGCCTTGGCAGGTACGGTCCTATGGAGGACACGGTTCTAACCACTGGTAGTACGAGCGGGAGGTGGCCAAGCCGAATTTGCGACATCACGTAAGTGTATTTCTCCTTGATATTGTTTTTTTTTTGTTGTTTTGTTGTTTCTGTACCTTCTTCAGTTGAAGCGTTCAATAGGGGTTTTTTCTACAGCAGTAGCATTGTAGAATGTTATCTCCCCAAGACATACCAGAAAACAAAAAAGGAGAAACCAGACAGAAGAATGTCAGATCTTTAGTTTAGTAGGGATAACAGAGAAAAATTCAAGACGGCTTAGTTTTTTTTTTTATTAACACAGAGAATAAGAAGTAGAAAAGGGGGTAAGAGAAAATACTCCAGACAGGCACAGAAATAGAGAAGAGAGAAAACCGCAGAAGATTAGACGATAGCCGAGACGAAAAGAAGAAAAGAAAAGACAGAGAATGAGAGCAAAATCAGAAGAAAAGAACAGTAGACAGTAAGAGAGGTCAGAGCCAGAGGAAAAAGTGTTAGAGAAAACAAAAAGAAACTTACCAATCCACCAACAGTTGTTTTTATCATCTTCTTCTCCACATGTGCCTTCTGAGACCCCCATTTGGAAGGAAGAAACTGAAGAAGATGAACACCCGTGAACCCAGAAGGCAGAATAAAGAAAATAAGTCATATCCCAAATCCACATAGAACATGAACAAAAACCATAAACTATGCCCCATTATTACAAACTAATAAGGACAAATTAACCGTAAACCACTGGCTGCGAGTCTTCCTTACGGTATCCCCTGTCACAGTGGTGTCAGAAGTGGGATTTCTGAAAGATTCCCCAGCAGACAAGGGACCGTAATAGAAGGCAAACTGTGGTGTGTTACACTATTTCTTTATTGAGTTTATTACAGAATTGTTCCTTTTTATCTGTATTGTGTTCCTTTTAGTTATATCTTTTTCTTAGTTGGTTTCTCCCACTGCTTCACCTGTTTTCCCTTGTGTTCTTGGACTCTCCGAAATGTTGATGGAGAGTCTTGGAAGCACTGGGAGTGGAGAGTGGATGCTCTGTATCTTGGCGGTGGATGAAGTTTCTTTTATGCACTAAACTGGAAATAAACCAGCATCAAATCAATCCTGTTGTGTCTACTTGAATCTCTACCTTGGATGGTCTACAAATACTACACTTTTGGCGACGAGGATGGGATACCCTTGATCTTCAAGACCTCTTAGGTTTTTATCTTTGGAAACTTCAACACTTCAATTTATTCAGTCTCTACCGATAAAGAAAAAAAAGAAAGGTACTGTAAAATGTTGTTGTTTAGTGTGGCTCATATCTTTTCAGTGTCGTTTTCTTGAGCCACACAGTTTTTCGTTTAGTGTTTGTTTATGATTTTCTACGGCCGTGTGGCAACCGTCTTCTTGACTCGTGTCCCTGGAAACGCGTTATCTCCGTATGCCGTATTAGAGCTCTGTTGCCACAGCGACGTGTACGCGTGCTTCCTCTATCCAGCCGCGCTCTCGGGACACGCGCGCTGTTCCTAACATTGCCTGGATATTGATGTCACAACAACTCTTAGCACTGTTGCGCACTCAGTTTAAGCTGTGCATATTTACTGTTGCCATTGCAACTGCTACATTTCGGATTGCAAAGAAGTGCTCAAGCTTCTTGTTAACTTTAGAAGACACGCGTTTTTTACGTGTATGTGCTTGAGGAGCAGTTTCTTTTTTTCAGCATACAAATTAACAAAGAGACCAATTTTATACTGACTTTCTATACGCTACCTTTGTGTAATCTTTATGGTTTTATTGATTTGGAAACAGTGTTGGCCTGCTTCACACTCGTCATTGTTGCAGTTTAATCTGTCCTGGATATTTTCTTTTACGTGGCACTTCAGTTTTCTGTATTACAATTTTCTCTGCAATAAGAAGATATAATGCAGAACATTACACCTCCACCATTTTTTCTTGCTCTTCCTGGAGAACCTCCTATACCGTGGCAAAAATGGAAATAGGTTTTCCTGACCTATATACGTGTCTGTGGCAGTTATTTGTCATCTGAAAGAAAGACTTCTGTTTTACAACATTGTCTTGGAGCGGAAGGTCAGGAAATCTTAGAGACTTTGCCTGCAATAACAACGTCAGATGGTGCAGAAGGTGATAACTCTCTGAATGAATTTGAATCTACTCTACTTAGTCTAGACAACCACTTCCTACCTAAAGTTTCAATCATTTTACAACACTACTACTTTGGGAAACGTAAGCAGACTGATGATGAATCTATTGAAGACTTTGTGACAGCATTACGCAAACTAGCTTCATCATGTAATTTCGGAGAAAATCTAGAAGAGCGCATTAGAGACCAATTCATGCTTGAATGTAAATGTGACAGGGTAAGAGAGGCGTTATGGGCCAAGAATGATCCATCATTGGATGAAGTGTTAATTATTGCAAAGCAAGTTGAACATTCAGGGGGTCATTCTGACCCTGGCGGTAAAATCCGCCAGGGCCAACGACCGCAGGAGCACCGCCAACAGGCTGGCGGTGCTCCCTTGGGCATTCTGACAGAAACGGAAAACCGGCGGTGTACGGACGGTTCTCCGCTGCCTTGCGCCGCCATGGGGATTCCGACCCCCATACCGCCATCCTGTTCCTGGCGGTTTTGGCCGCCAGGCAGAGGATGGTGGTATGGGGTGTCGTGGGACCCCTGGGGGCCCCTGCAGTGCCCATGCCAATGGCATGGGCACTGCAGGGGTCCCCGTAACAGGGCCCCACCAAGATTTTCAGTGTCTGCTATGCAGACACTGAAAATCGCGACGGGTGCTACCGCACCCGTTGCACCCCTTCCACTCCGCCGGCTCCATTCGGAGCCGGCATCCTCATGGAAGGGTGTTTCCCGCTGGGCTGGCGGGCGGCCTTCTGGCGGTCGCCCGCCAGCCCAGCGGGAAACCCAGAATAACCGCGCCGGTCTTTTGACCGCGCAGCGGTATTCTGCCGGCGGGACTTTGGCGGGCGGCCTCCGCCGCCCACCAAAGTCAGAATGACCCCCTCAATGTCTTGTATTGAAAATTTGAGGAAATCTAGAAATGTTGCAATGAATGTCCAAGCTCTTGATACAAAAACTAATAACAAATTTCAAGATAACTTTAGAACAAGACTAATGTGTTTTAGATGTGGTTCTACAACTCATTTGGCCAATAGTAAAGACTGTCCTGCAATACTTGTTACTTGTAACAAATGTTCCAAAAAAGGACATTTTGCTAAATATTGTAAATCATCAACAAAGTTTAAAGTCAAAGTTCAGGAAATTGATTGTAATGATGATCGGGATTTTGTTCTACAGATTATTAATGATGTTAATTGTGTCGCTAATATCAGTTGTCAGTATCCTTCGGATTTTGTGGATGTCAACGGAACATCTATTTCAATGATGATGGATTCGGGTGCGAAACTTTCTCTAGTCTCAGTTTCAGATTTCACTAAGCATTTTAAGGGGAATGTTTCTCTACTGGATCCTGACATCATTCCTTACAGTTATGGTGGAAAACCTATTGAGCTGAAGGGTTACTTTGAAGCTACTATAACCTTCAGAGGGAACACGATTACTGGGAAAATATATGTTCCGGTTATTGGCGACACAATTCTAAGCTGGCCACATCAGAAGATGCTGGGCATTATATTGAATCCCAATTCTATTCCTCAGGTGTTGGTTCAAAATGTGTGCAGCATCAAAGATGACATCATGGGGGAATTTCCTGATGTTTTTACCTCTAAAGTAGGGTGCATTACAGGATACAAACATCGCATTTGTCTTAAGGAGGGTGTAAAACCAGTAGTGTGCAAGGTCAGGAAAATCCCTTTCACTTTGCAGGACAAAGTTAAATCTGAATTGCAAAGGTTACAATCTGAGGGTATAATTGAAGAAGTCGAGGCTGCACAATGGATCGCTCCCATTGTAGTTGCTGTGAAAAAATCAGGGGATATTAGACTTTGTGTGGACCTTAGACAACTTAACAAAGCTGTGATTGAGGACAGATTTCTATTACCTAACATCAATGAAATGGTCAGTCTTTTAGGGGAGGCTACGTTTTTCACAACATTAGATTTGAGTTCAGCTTATCACCAAGTTCAATTGTGTGAAGAATCCAAATTACTGACATTGTTTATCACTCCCTTTGGTGTGTTTAAATTTAATAGGATGCCATTTGGTTTGTGCTCTGCTGCTTCTGTATTTCAAAGATTAATGTACCATATTCTTGGTAAGACTGATGGTGTTAGTTTTTTTCAAGATGATGTTCTCATTTTTTCTAACACCCTTGAACAACATCTTTCTAAGGTTAGAGAAGTCTTGAAAACTTTTCGTAATAAGGGAATCACACTAAAGGGAGAGAAATGCAAGTTTTCATGTTCAGATATCACCTATTTAGGCCATGTAATTTCTGCTCAAGGTGTGAAACCAAAGGAAGATCTAGTTAAAGCTGTTGTTAATTTTGCTGATCCTGGAAAAAAAGAAGACGTGCAAGTGTTCTTAGGCATGGCGGAATTCTATTCTAAATATGTCCCCAATGGTGGCCAAGATGGCGGCCGGAGCGGACGCTTGAGAAAAGAGCTCCGCTCGCGGCCCTCCTTCTTGCCGAATATCCTGGTCCCTGGTTCCCGGTCGGTCATAAAATGCTGAGGCTACCCCCCCAGTGCCGGGGGCAGCCCTCAAGGACACAAAAGTAGCTGCGGATGGCCCCGTGATCAACTGCTGGATTCGAGGAAGCAAGACGCGCCTGGTGCTGTGGATCGGGAGGCGAGGCGGCCCTCCTGCGGCCGGCGAGACGTGAGCACGGCGGTCGGGTCGCCCCGTTCGGCTTCCCCGTGGGATCGCCGGGGGGGTCGAGGGCTGTTGGGCCTGGGCTGCGGTGGGCCCTGGGAGCGGGCCTGCTGGCTGGGGCGCGGCCTGGGGGACGCCGCGGCTTCCGGTTCGGCCGCGCTCCATCGGAGCAACAAGAAACACGGGGGGCGCGCGGCAGTGAGCAAGCCCCCCCTGATATGGCTTAGCATCCCTGCAGCTCCACGTGGCCCCCCTACCAAGAACTGGTAGCAGCGTCGTGCGGTGACGCCGCGGCGAGAGCACTGGGCGGTGTTTCCTTGCGGGGTCGGGCCTTGGACGTGTCGGCGCCGGGAACGGGCGTCTGGCTCGCCCTGGCACTCCGCCCTTGATCTGTGGAGGCGGCCGGCGGACGCGTGCCCGGGTGGAGTGGGGGCCCCGGCGTGCCTTTGGTGGAGTGTACCGGACCGGCTGGGGGGACCTTCGGCCTCTCCTCCCGTGCAGAGCACTGGGCCAGTGACAACGACCCTCAAGCACCAGCACCCAGCACAGAAGATAAAAAGTAGGAAGCAGAGGCGGAGGAGCGGGAAAGAAAGGAAGAAGGAAAAAATTTACAAAAAATAAAATAAAAATACATAAATAAAAAAGAGAGGAGGAGCCAATAAAATCAGAATAAAGGAAAAAAGAAATAAAAAAGAGAAAAAAAAAAAAAGAATGAAAAAAACAAAAACAGGAAGAAGATAAAGAAATTGAAGCAAGTAGATTGTGAGCGCTGGCACAGAATAAATTAAACGCACATAAAACAACCACGTTGGGTCACCAAAGTTTCAAGCCACAAGCAAGTAAGTGAAAAACCCAACGCACCTGTACCAGGCCAGTGGCATCCAGCTCTCTGCCTTGCAGCGAGGAGGGCCTCAGTCAACAAATTAACATACTAACTCCTAATATCCCTGATAATAAGCAACCACGCCTGGACCACTGATAACGCTAAAATCACCCACTTTGACGTGCGTGGCTCTGCTTCGCCCCACCAGTACACATAGCTGATTTCATACGGCCTAATTCTCCCCGGTCGCATAGTGGTCACAATGGTCAAGCCTAAGCAATCCAAAACAGGGACTTCTGCGGAGGGAGAAACCCCCCCCTCCATGGGCCAACTGGACATGCAAAAGGCAACGCAACTTCAACTGAGCGAGACGCTACGCGCACACTCCCAGCAATTTGATAAAATTATGCAGGCAATTATGGAAACCAAAACTTCGCTAGAAGGGAAAATTGATGCTGCAGTGCTGGAGGTCTCCCTACTCCGAGCTGACCACCGCAAACTGTCTGACAGAGTGCATAATGCTGAACTGTCGCTAGAAACGGTTCACCCGGAAATGAAAGACATGAAAAGCAAATTCAAACAGATGGAAACTGAGTTGGCACAGCTACAACGCCGAGCTGAAGAAGCAGAGGGGCGCTCAAGACGTAACAATATCAGATTCATTGGCATCCCAGAACGATTGGAACTACCCAAAGCCGAGGATTTCTTAGAAAACTGGCTGAAAGAAATAATGAAAACACAGGATGCCACGAAATCACCAATGATAGAGAGAGCCCACAGAATACCGGGCAGACCCCCTCGGCCTGGAGCGCCACCCCGACCCATGATAGCTAGATTTCTTAACCACAGAGACAGAGATTCTGTTCTTCAACACTTTAGATCTTCCAGTCAAATCAGCTTGAAAATAATAACATATCTGCATACCCGGACTATACGCTGGAAGTACAACGTAGAAGAGCAACCTTTGTAAAGATCAAACAAATCTTGCGACAAAATAATATAACTTATTCTCTCATGTTCCCAGCCCGCCTGCGTATCACCATAGATGAGAAAACGCTCATATTCCCTACCCCAGAGGATGCATGGACTTGGATTCACGCTAAAGGTTTGATCAGCCCGCCAACGGAAAAGACAACAACTGAGGACTGGATAACACCCAGCTCCAGGAGGAAAAAAAAACAAAGCAAGACCACATTGCGCCCAACGAAATCGCAAATGGAATCAGAGCAAGCTCAAATATTAAGGGAAACTAGCTCCTTCACTCGACCACAATCCAAAACCCGAAGTGACACAGATGCTACAGACAGCGGATCCCCAGGAGGGGAATCAAGTGCATCCTCCTCCTTCCTACTGGCCGGCCCTGACCTTACACCGCGCGTTGCGGATGATCTCTAGGCCTCGTGAGGGAATATGAACTGCGCCACAGACACGAGTCCGGCGTTGGGACACGCGACCTTCCGCCCTTATGCGGCCTAGAGCGGTGTTTGGTGGTTTCTTTGGGATGGGTTCTGGCCGCTAGCTTCCTTGACTGAGACTAACAGGGTAACCAAAGCGGTTGTACTTACAATTTGGACCGAGCAGGGACAAAATTATCCTGGAGACGGGTCGGTTCCCGCCCGGCTATACCAAAACCACGCTCTCCGACAACCAAGTCACTCCCGAATGGAACTTAACTTCGCAGTTTGCAGTTTAGGCACCAGTTGTGCCATTATGTTTATCTCCGGGCTTTACCCGAAATATCCTTTTGCCTATTATTTTTTTTGCTCTCATTTTTATTATTCTCTTTTGATAATGTTGTTTTGTGGGACTGGGGGGGCTGGTGGGCGGGCGCTGGTGGCGGAGGGGAGACGTGGGTGGGCAGCGCGCACTAGACTAACAGCAGTCTCTGGACGCGTCACGGGATTGACCCAACTGCACAAAAAAATAGGTGTGCAACAACCTAACTTAACATGACAAAAAAGGAACCAACATATAATATAATGACGTGGAATGTTAAGGGTATGGCGGGCATAAGAAAGCGCAATAGGATACACGCGCACCTAAAGCGTCACAATATTCATATAGCCATTCTCCAAGAAACGCACATTACCCCTGTAGATATTCCCTGGTTGGAAAGAAAGTGGGGCGGGCAGGTCCACGGATCGGGAAACTCATCATACGCAAGAGGGGTTTTGATATGGATAGCCCCGGGGGTCCCGTACACTGTGCGGCGCGGCGTTTCTGACATAGAGGGCAGATACATACATTTAACAGGCCACTTAGATGGGGAACCAGTAACACTGAACGGACTGTACGTCCCGAACGTCGGACAAAGTGAATTCCTACACAAAACAATCTCACACTTCTCAAACGACCTACCCTCTACATGTATCTGGGGCGGGGATATGAACTGCGTTCCACATATAGACACGGATAGATCACACCCCCCCATAGCAGCCTCCCAAGCAATCAAAAATTCGCAGATGCTGCGTCAATGGATGGTAGACCACCGTCTCATAGATACCTGGAGGCATATACACCCCCATGATCGCGAATACTCATACTACTCCCCAGTACACCTCCTCCACACTCGCATAGACCTTATCCTCATCTCCCAAGACATCACCCACAAGATCACTAGCGCTGATTACACCGCTAGGGTAATCTCAGATCACTCCCCTCTCATCGCTCATTTCAGATGGGGCAGCCCGCGCGCATGCATCCCAACTTGGCGCCTCCAGACCCGATTGCTACAAGACCCCCCTTTCCGAGATGAATTAGCCATACACATATCCTCTTACTTCATCCAAAACAAGGGGACAACGGGCTCTAGATCAACAGAATGGGACGCACATAAGGCAGTCACACGAGGAACATGCATTTCAGCAACAGTCGGCGCGCGTCAAACACTAGCACGTGAGCTTAGTAACTTAGAAAAGGAAGTACATTCTTCTGAGAAAGACTTCGCCAGGGGCGAGATTACACACACAGAACTAGCTGGAAAGCGCGCACAATGGTACGAAGCTGATAGACGACTAGGTCTGTTTGATCATCGACACTACATAGCTCGTAACCACGCAGAGGGTGACAGATCGGGTAAATTACTGTCATGGCTCATACACAATGGTGGCCGGAAATCCCCCATAGGAGCCATCCGATTAGAAACAGGACTAATAGTAAATGCACAGGCCGATATCAACCTAGCCTTTAAGGAGTATTACAGCACACTATACAAAGCTCCCGTCCCCCCACCCGAAACATCACTGAGCGAGTTTTTTACTGATATCGAGCTGAAACAACTAACGACCGCTCAGGTTGCAGACCTGGAAAGACCAATTGATATCAATGAGATACAGCAGGCCCTAAAACAATTGCCGCATGGCAAAGCACCAGGCAACGATGGACTGCCTATTGAATACTATAGCATGTTCCCGACTCAAACACTAACCCCATATCTAGAGATGCTGACGGAGGCGCTAGAGCGTGGACAACTACCAGACACATGCCGTGAAGCGCTGATAGCAGTGCTACCTAAGCCGGGGAGAGACCCATTGGATGTACGTTCATATAGACCACTATCACTACTGAATACAGACTGTAAGCTACTCGGTAAACTGCTAGCCAACCGCTTGCTCCCATGTATGCCGGACCTGATACATCACGACCAGGCTGGATTTATACCTGGCCGGAGCACATTTAGCAATATCCGAAACTTATTGCGCCTTATGGCGAACTCACGAACGGATGACTATGCTCAAGTGGCAGTATCACTGGACATAGAAAAAGCATTCGACACGCTGGGTTGGCCCTTTTTGATGGAGACGTTGCGCCGTATGGGCTTCGGTCGAACATTCATCAGATGGATAGAGGTACTCTACACTAACCCTTCTGCAAGAGTCAAAACGGGCGACACGATTTCGCAACCGTTTAAAATAGAGAGAGGAACCAGGCAGGGCTGCCCATTATCCCCGCTTTTATTCGCCCTCGCAATCGAACCCTTAGCAGCTCACCTACGAGCGGTAGCCCCTGCATGGGGTATCCGAGACGACCACACACACCGTATAGTGTCGCTATATGCAGACGATGCACTTATTTTCTTACGAGATCACCAAAAATCCCTACCTGAAGTGCTGAAGTTACTGCACAGGTTTGGCACGTTGGCCGGACTCAAGGTAAATTGGTCTAAGTCGTGCATATTCCCTATGTGTCCTGTCCCTGAAGCACACAGATTATCCTCCAACCCTGGCGAACTGAAATGGTGTTACACCACTTTCAAATACTTGGGTGTAAACATATATCACGACGCACGAGATCTCAGGGACGGCAACTTGGGGCAGGCGATTCGATCCATTAGAGGCTCCCTGCCCTTCTGGTGCTCACTCCCTCTATCACCATTGGGCAGAGTAGCCATAGCGAAGATGGTGATCCTGCCCCGATTGTTGTACTTCTTCATGGCCCTCCCACTGACTCTCTCAGCCTCTTTCTTTAAACCTCTGAATAGCCTATTAATAAATCTCATATGGGGCAACGGCAGACGACGAGTGGCACTAACAAAATTACACCACCCACTAACAATGGGTGGAATGGGAGCGCCTAGATTCGAAATGTACTACGCAGCTTCCCAGTTACAATGGATCTCATCCTGGCTAAGCCGTCCAGACGGAGCTGAATCACAGATGATCCACTCGTCTTTGGGGAACAGGGGCTTAATACAATACTTGATGAATCGCGAATCCCCCAAACACCCACGCAACATACTACTGAAAATTGCGCACTGGATATGGGGCCACCATGTGATCATGAACAATAAAACACCACAATATTCCCCCAGGCTTCCATTTTTGGCCATCTCGAAAATAGCCAACATAGCAGCTAGAGTCGGCCTGAACAGTTGGTCAGAAAAGGGAATACGCACCATCGGCGACATCTATAGTGAAGGACGCCTCCTAACTTTCAATACACTAATTGATAAATATGAACTGGGGCGCGGAAGCTTTATAGCATATGGAGCTGTACGCCAGACACTAAGGTTTTGCTGGGGCAATGAAAACTCAGAACCAAATATCTCCCCTAGATTGCATGAGTTGCTAGGTAGCATAGAAGATTCAATAAATGTGTCAAGAGCATACATAATCTTAACTTCTTGCGCTGAAGATAAACAAGTACAATCAAAGAACAAGTGGGATGCAGTGCTAGCAGAGCCTCTACCACAACCCGCTTGGAATCAGGCGTTGACAATGACAAAAGAAGTATCACGCAACCCGCGTTTTCGCTATACCCAGTTTAATTATTTACATCAAACATATTTATCACCTCACCGAATAACCCGTATTTTCCCCCACTCAAAGCAAACATGCCCTAGATGCGCCACCCCCGAAGCCACCTTTTACCACATGACCTGGGAATGCCCTCCAATCCGGAAAGTATGGGAAGACATAATAGTACTGCTTGTTGATTGGACAGCTGTTGAAATGTCCCCCACCCCGGAGCTGTGTTTGCTGGGTGTAGGTCCAAGCCTTAAAAGACGGAAACAAACCCTAAGATGCATAGCGCTGGCACTGGTGTTGTACAGACGCCTCATAGCCATGCACTGGAAGGCACCAGACGCGCCGAGCATTGAACAATGGCGATCGGAGCTGCGGCGTTGGGCCAGGGCCGAAGCCGACACGCTGCAGCTCCTATCAACAAAGGGTGTTCTGGTCAAAGGTCTTGACACCTGGAACTCTTTCGTAGCAATAATAGAAAGAAAAGATGACGAACGCCCGCCCTGAATGATCCCCCCAACGAACATTAAAATCTGCATTTTATAGTCCTAAATAGCTGTAATCCCCCAGTGATAGCGCGCAACCACCCTTCATCAGGCTCGAATCAGAATGTCAAATAGAGGAAGGCGGACAGGAGCTGGGGTAGACAACATGAAATTGTATAACCTAATAGGCGGTAACCAACTAGCAATAACACCAGCACACAAAGGGACGCATGACCCAATGCTCGCTCGCGTGTCTTCCTTTCCTCCTCTGCCCCCGCTTCCTCCGTCTTGAGGGCCCCCCCCGGCCTTTATCCCCCCCCCCACAGTATTTCCCCTCTTTCTCTTTCTTTCTCTTCTTTTTTCTGTTTTTTTTTTTTTTTTTTTTTTTTTTTTTTTCTTTCCAATGCAACAGGATGCTTTAATATGATGTCCAGTCAGGACTATTCCCCCCCCTGCTCCAGCCCGTGGCAACACGCTCTCTCTGGCAGTGGCGCGGAAGTGGGCGAAGCACAGCATAGCCCAGTCATGGTACATAAGCCGTCTAGGGTGATGTGATGAACGAACCTGTTGCAAATGTTACTCTTATTGTCAGCTTTCACTTGTGTAATTTTGTTGTGTGATAATAAATAATAAAAACACATTTAAAAAAAAAAAAAAAAAAAAATATGTCCCCAATTTTGCCAGTAGGTCTAGTTGTATTAGAGAGTTGCTAAAGAAAGGTGTTGATTTTGTATGGTCGGAAGCGTGCAGGAAAGAATTTGAGGATTTAAAGAATGCACTATCCTCTGCTCAAAGTCTCAGGAGCTTTCGTCCAGGGTTTCCATGTTGTGTCATAACTGATGCCTCAAATAAGGGTTTGGGAAGTGTTCTTAAGCAAAAGTATGATGGTAAGGATGTAACAATTGCATTTGCTTCCAGAGCGTTGAGGGGAGCGGAGTCAAGGTGTTTCACTATTGAAAAAGAGGCATTGGCTATTTATTGGGCTATAAAGACGTTTAAACAGTTTCTTTGGGGATCTCAGTTTGTTGTGCAATCCGATCATAAGCCTCTACAAGAAATTTTTGATAAGAAGGGGCTAGATTGTATTTCCTCACATATTTGCAAGTGGATTGTTGGTCTACAAGACTTCCAATTTTCTGTCAGATATGTTCCTGGGTGTGAGAACCGCACAGCTGACTGTTTGTCAAGACTAAGGTCACTTGGCTGGGACCAAGATACAGATTGTAGCACATGGTGGGATGATGAGAATGTTAAAGTGTGCACTTTGACTGATGGTTGTATCACAGAAGATGAGTGGTTAATGGAGTTTAGTAATGATGCTAGTTTAAGGCGGGTGAAGGATTTGATTGAATCTAATCGCATTCCAGCTGATTGTGACGAAGAGAATGTGTATAAAAAGGTTTGGAATTAACTTTCAGTCGAGGATGGTTTGGTTTTCAGGAGTGGGAGACTAGTGCCTCCATCTGGTTTACGAGAAAGGTTGTTACATCTAGCTCATTTGGGCCACCATGGAATTTGCAAGACAAAGGAACGTTTGAGAGAATTTTATTGGTGGCCGAGAATGGATTTAGCGTTAGAGAGAGTTGTTCGTGACTGTGTCGAATGCAAATTTGCAGATAAAATGCTCAAGTGTAGGTCTCGTCCTTTGGAAATTAGAAAAATTCCTAATGAAGTGTGGGAGGATGTTGCAATGGATATTATGGGACCTGTGGTCTGTGGTTCTGCTTCTAAGTACATTGTAGTTGTAATGGACATGTTGTCTCGCTGGCCGGAAATTTTGATTACCTCTGACATAACATCTCAGTCAATTACAAATTTCCTTGCAGGGGTATTTTCAAGGGAAGGATATCCCAAGTGTATTATAACGGACAATGGTGTTCAATTTACCTCTAAGCACATGTGTGAGTTTTTAGCATCTAGGGGCATATTGCATAAGAAAAGTGCTCTATACCATCCTGAAACTAATGGTATGATTGAGCGCTTTAACAGAACGTTAAAGGAAACCATTCAAGTGGCTAAATTGACAGGGCATGGTTGGATAGAAGCTGTCAAATCTAAGGTTGAAAGTTATAGATATACACCACATTCCAGTACTGGTCAGTCCCCATTTGTATTGTTCAAGAAAAGAGTGCCCAACACCGACATAAGTCCTTCATGGGTGAATAAATATATTGGAGAGGAGTTGAATCATGAGAAAGTTAAAGAACTAGCTGTGGCCAAAGAGAAGACTTTGCAGGAGAAGAGGAAGTGGACACATGATCTTCGTAAAGCAGTCAAACCTCTTGTTGTTGCAGTTGGTGACGCTGTTAGGATTAAGTTACCGAAAAGAAATCGCACAAGTTTTTCTCACTACAGTAAAATCTTTAAAGTTACCAAGGTGTTAGAAATGGGGTTTTTGGTTGGCAGTCAGGTTACTTCCTGTCCAAGCAAAAGCCCTCACTCTAGTCAGGGTAAGTCACACACTATCCAAGATTATCCTGTGCCCACCCTCTGGTAGCTTGGCACGAGCAGTCAGGCTTAACTTAGAAGGCAATGTGTAAAGTATTTGTGCAATAAATCATACAATACCACCATATAGTACCACAAAAATACACCACACAGTGTTTAGAAAAATATATAATATTTATCAGGATAATTGTAGGTCAAAAAGAATAAAGTTGCAATGGAAAATTGTAGAAATATCACAGGGAAGTGATATAGAGTGTCTTAAGTCTTTAGAATGCAATACAGTGTCTTTCAAGCACAAAGTACCTGGTTTCTGGTGGAAAATCTCCTCAGAGGGCCACAGGAGAAGAGATGCGTGGAAAAAGGGGTGTGTGCGTCGATTTCTCCTCAGCACACACAGACTTGCGTCGGTCTTTTCCACGCGGGGAAGTCGGGCGTCGTTTTCCGGCGCGCAGACAGTCTCTTTTTGTGGATCGCGGGGATTACCAGATGTCCCGGGTCTGTGCGTGGATTCTCCTGCTTGTTTTCCGGCTGCGCGTCGTTCTGCGGGGCTGCGCGTCGAAGTTTCGATCTCACGGTAGGCGTCGCGTCGATTTCTCCTTGGAAGTCGGGCGGCGTTGTCCTTGCGAGGCCGTGCGTCGAAAGTTTGGTCTCACGGCAGGCGTCGCGTCGATTTCTCCTTGGAAGTCGGGCGGCGTTGTCCTTGCGAGGCCGTGCGTCAAAGTTTCGCACTCACGGTGGGCGTCGCGTCGATTTCTCCTAGAAAGTCGAGCGGCTTTGTCCTTGCGAGGTTGTGCGTCGAAGTCTCGATCGCCCCGAGGGCGTCGCGTCGATCAGCGTCGGTGTGCGGCGTTTTTCTCGCCGCGAAACAAGCTGTACGTCGAAAGTTTCGGCGCACGGAGCGTCCAAGTGAAAGGAAGAAGTCTTTTTGGTCCTGAGACTTCAAGGAACAGGAGGCAAGCTCTATCCAAGCCCTTGGAGAGCACTTTCACAGCCAGACAAGAGTTCAGCAAGGCAGCAGGGCAACAGCCAGACAGCAGTCCTTTGTAGAAAGCAGACAGGTGAGTCCTTTGAGCAGCCAGGCAGTTCTTCTTGGCAGGATGTAGTTTCTGGTTCCGGTTTCTTCTCCAGCAAGTGTCTGATGAGGTAGGGCAGAGGCCCTGTTTTATACCCAAATGTGCCTTTGAAGTGGGGGAGACTTCAAAGAGTGGCTAAGAAGTGCACCAGGTCCCCTTTCAGTTCAATCCTGTCTGCCAGGGTCCCAGTAGGGGGTGTGGCAGTCCTTTGTGTGAGGGCAGGCCCTCCACCCTCCCAGCCCAGGAAGACCCATTCAAAATGCAGATGTATGCAAGTGAGGCTGAGTACCCTGTGTTTGGGGTGTGTCTGAGTGAATGCACAAGGAGCTGTCAACTAAACCTAGCCAGACGTGGATTGTAAGGCACAGAAGGATTTAAGTGCAAAGAAATGCTCACTTTCTAAAAGTGGCATTTCTAGAATAGTAATATTAAATCCGACTTCACCAGTCAGTAGGATTTTGTATTACCATTCTGGCCATACTAAATATGACCTCCCTGCTCCTTTCAGATCAGCAGCTGCCACTTCAACAGTGTATGAGGGCAGCCCCAATGTTAGCCTATGAAGGGAGCAGGTCTCCCAGTAGTGCAAAAACGAATTTAGGAGTTTTACACTACCAGGACATATAACTACACAGGTACATGTCCTGTCTTTTACCTACACAGCACCCTGCTCTAGGGGATACCCAGGGCACACATTAAGGGTGACTTATATGCAGAAAAAGGGGAGTTCTAGGCTTGGCAAGTACTTTGAAATGCCAAGTCGAGGTGGCAGTGAAACTGCACACACAGGCCTAGCAATGGTAGGCCTGGGACAAGAAAAAGGGGCTACTTAAGTGGGTGGCACAATCCGTGCTGCGGGTCCACTAGTAGCATTTAATCTATATGCCCTAGGCACCTGGAGTGCACATGACTGGGGACTTATAAGTAGATTAAATAGTTCAATCAGGTATGATCCAAAGTTACCATGTTTACAGAGAGAGAGCATATACACTTTATCACTGGTTAGCAGTGGTAAAGTGCGCAGAGTCTAAAAACCAGCAAAAATGAGGTCAGAAAAAGAGAAGGAGGAAGGCAAAAAGTTTGGGGATGACCCTGTCAAAAAGCCAGGTCCAACATGACCCCCTCCCAGCCTAAAGCCAGGGTAGACTAATCAACACTCTGATGGACTTCCCTGCTTAAGGCGATAGAACATGGACAATGGCCCACTACTGCAGGGGCACTCGCCAGTTCTACGCCTTTCCGAACTCAGTGAGGCTTCTTTGTCTATACTCTCTGGGGCCACTGATCTGGCCCATGGGGAACCCTTCTCATCACCTGAGGACCCCATCTGTACAGCTCCTAACTTTAATTTGCTTACAGATGTATCCCAGTATGCAGACAGTATCACCATGGCCAACAACGTGATGTGGCCCATTCCATTCCTTGGGTCTGACTTCTGTCCCCAACCCAGGGAAAACTCTGCCCACAAGGACAGAAACCAATAGATGCCACTGACAGCTGTCAGTGTCATGAGCCAGGCCCCTGACCATCCACTGCTAGGTGGAGACCCGGAGGGAGGCCGTTGGCTGAGCTTCTCCTCCAGCTGGGTGGCTGGTAGGGAGCTCCCAAGGGATTCCTGTAGCATCCCAGAATGGGGGGTAGTAACCCCAGGGGTCTGGCACCCCTTCTCCACTCTCACCAGGTCAGGGGTGGGTCCCTGATACTGGTCCCTCAGCCCAGGGTCTGTACTCTGAGGCTGAACAGAGGACAGGGGTGAGTCCTTTTTCCCCGTGCCTCCCCATCTGGGCTTCCATACCCTCCTCTGGGGAGTGGTACCGCCAGATATCTGAACTGTTAGGGCACCCTTGGGGGTCGGCCCTCTCAGCTCTCCTGACACTAAGGGAAACTCATTCCCCAGAATGCAGTCAATGGGCAGCTGGGGACTAACTATGACCCGCCTCTGGGTCACCTCCCCACCCCATTCTAGGGACACCCGGG
This sequence comes from Pleurodeles waltl, assembly GCF_031143425.1. Lineage (NCBI taxonomy): Eukaryota > Metazoa > Chordata > Amphibia > Caudata > Salamandridae > Pleurodeles > Pleurodeles waltl. Next base: position 728,357,501 of record NC_090439.1, read on the forward strand.
CCAGGGGGTGGAAGAAATCTTCCCCAATGGCTGGAGTCACTCTACACACCTGTCCGGTGTACTGCTCTGGTGACACTAGTCTCTCCACAATCATGGTAAGACTAGCCCCCGTGTCTCTCAGAGCGGTGACTGGGATCCCATTCACTCCCACCTGGTGGAAGTGACGACTCCCACCCTCAGGGATCACCAGTTTACCCTCTGAGTCCACCTCCCAACTGAAGGAGATGGAGGCATGATCTACGACCTGCCCCTGGGGATGACATTCCCCTAAGGCCACATTGGCCACCCCTGTAGAGGTCCCAATAGTGGGTGAGTTCTTTGGACAGACAGAGTCCCCCTTCCTGTGTCCTATCTGGGAACACTCAAAGCAGCGGGGTTGGGAATGGGATGCTTTGGGCCACTGCCCACCAGAACCCCCACCCTGTTTCTCAGAGGGGGTATGGGAACCCTTTCTTCCCCCCTTACTCTGGAACTCGTCTGGGTCATCTCTAACCTCCCCCTCACTTTGTTGGGGGGAACCGGAACTACCCTTCTCGGGGTGACTCCCAGATACCTTTTTGGACACTCTGGTGCTTGCCCAGAGGTCCGCCTCCTCAGCAAGCTTCCTGGGATCAGTCAGCTTACTATCCACTAAGTGCTGGCGCAACTCTGTAAAAGTAGTATTAAGCATATGCTCTCTCAGAATCAAGTCATATAAACCTTTATAATCAGTTACTTTGTTGCCCCGCACCCATCCATTCAGTGCCTTACTAGAGAAATCAAAGAAATCTACCCATGTTTGTGTGGTTTGTTTGGTGCTGTCCCTGAACCTCTGACGGTATCCCTCAGGGGTCAGCCCAAACTTGGCAAGTAAAGTGGCTTTCTGGAGTGGGTATGTGTTTTGATCCGGTGGATCCAATGTGAGAAGTGTGTCCCTCCCCAATGGCGGCACATAACCCCACATAGCTACCCCCCATTGCCCTTCAGGAACCTCATGAGCCCTTAGTGCAACTTCATAAGCAGCTAACCATTTATCTATGTCATCTCCCACCACAAAACTGGGCACCACATTTTTGGGTATACGAACCTTCTTTTCTCCAGCAGGTCCTGTCTGTATGCTGCCACCATTATTGCTGGATTCAGACTGTCTTGCCTTGATCTCCAGCTCCTTGAGACTCAGTTCCTGAGCCAACAATAGTTTCTTTTCAGCCAACGCTCTTTCAGCTTCTGCTTGTTTGGCTGTTCTTTCAGCTTCAATCTGTTTGGCTGCTCTTTCAGCCTCAGCTTGTTTGGCTTCTCTTTCTGCCCTCTTCTCCTCCTGTTGTGCCTCAATTTTCAGTTTTGCCATTTGCAATTGGAACTCCCTTTCTTCTCTCCTTTCCTCTGCGGTCAGGCTTTGCATGGAGACACTGCTCCCTGGTCTGGAAGGGTGCACAATTGCAGTGGTAACACCATCCATAGATAGTGGAAATCCTTCTGAGGGGCCATTTTCTGGCTCCTCTTCCTCATCATCCTCTAAATGGGCTTCTGCCCAGGCCCTCAGCGCCACTTGAAAGTCCTCCTTTCTGGAGGCCCCTTGGGTGGGTACCCTTAATGCCCTGCAGAATCCTCTTAGTTGTTTGACCGTGTATGTATCCAACTGGACTAGGTCAAAGTCCCCTGTCTGAGACCCAGTCAGAGACATGTTGAGTGAGGATTTAGTTTTTGAAAATTGTCAGGAAAAAACGGATTTTCAAAAAGAGATAAAAACCAAGTTGACCTTCAACTGTGGGTATGTAGTGAAATACTTAGCTACTGTATGTCACTGCACAAATACAAGTCCTATCCTCACCGCTGATCACCAATGTTAGAAATGGGGTTTTTGGTTGGCAGTCAGGTTACTTCCTGTCCAAGCAAAAGCCCTCACTCTAGTCAGGGTAAGTCACACACTATCCAAGATTATCCTGTGCCCACCCTCTGGTAGCTTGGCACGAGCAGTCAGGCTTAACTTAGAAGGCAATGTGTAAAGTATTTGTGCAATAAATCATACAATACCACCATATAGTACCACAAAAATACACCACACAGTGTTTAGAAAAATATATAATATTTATCAGGATAATTGTAGGTCAAAAAGAATAAAGTTGCAATGGAAAATTGTAGAAATATCACAGGGAAGTGATATAGAGTGTCTTAAGTCTTTAGAATGCAATACAGTGTCTTTCAAGCACAAAGTACCTGGTTTCTGGTGGAAAATCTCCTCAGAGGGCCACAGGAGAAGAGATGCGTGGAAAAAGGGGTGTGTGCGTCGATTTCTCCTCAGCACACACAGACTTGCGTCGGTCTTTTCCACGCGGGGAAGTCGGGCGTCGTTTTCCGGCGCGCAGACAGTCTCTTTTTGTGGATCGCGGGGATTACCAGATGTCCCGGGTCTGTGCGTGGATTCTCCTGCTTGTTTTCCGGCTGCGCGTCGTTCTGCGGGGCTGCGCGTCGAAGTTTCGATCTCACGGTAGGCGTCGCGTCGATTTCTCCTTGGAAGTCGGGCGGCGTTGTCCTTGCGAGGCCGTGCGTCGAAAGTTTGGTCTCACGGCAGGCGTCGCGTCGATTTCTCCTTGGAAGTCGGGCGGCGTTGTCCTTGCGAGGCCGTGCGTCAAAGTTTCGCACTCACGGTGGGCGTCGCGTCGATTTCTCCTGGAAAGTCGAGCGGCTTTGTCCTTGCGAGGTTGTGCGTCGAAGTCTCGATCGCCCCGAGGGCGTCGCGTCGATCAGCGTCGGTGTGCGGCGTTTTTCTCGCCGCGAAACAAGCTGTGCGTCGAAAGTTTCGGCGCACGGAGCGTCCAAGTGAAAGGAAGAAGTCTTTTTGGTCCTGAGACTTCAAGGAACAGGAGGCAAGCTCTATCCAAGCCCTTGGAGAGCACTTTCACAGCCAGACAAGAGTTCAGCAAGGCAGCAGGGCAACAGCCAGACAGCAGTCCTTTGTAGAAAGCAGACAGGTGAGTCCTTTGAGCAGCCAGGCAGTTCTTCTTGGCAGGATGTAGTTTCTGGTTCCGGTTTCTTCTCCAGCAAGTGTCTGATGAGGTAGGGCAGAGGCCCTGTTTTATACCCAAATGTGCCTTTGAAGTGGGGGAGACTTCAAAGAGTGGCTAAGAAGTGCACCAGGTCCCCTTTCAGTTCAATCCTGTCTGCCAGGGTCCCAGTAGGGGGTGTGGCAGTCCTTTGTGTGAGGGCAGGCCCTCCACCCTCCCAGCCCAGGAAGACCCATTCAAAATGCAGATGTATGCAAGTGAGGCTGAGTACCCTGTGTTTGGGGTGTGTCTGAGTGAATGCACAAGGAGCTGTCAACTAAACCTAGCCAGACGTGGATTGTAAGGCACAGAAGGATTTAAGTGCAAAGAAATGCTCACTTTCTAAAAGTGGCATTTCTAGAATAGTAATATTAAATCCGACTTCACCAGTCAGTAGGATTTTGTATTACCATTCTGGCCATACTAAATATGACCTCCCTGCTCCTTTCAGATCAGCAGCTGCCACTTCAACAGTGTATGAGGGCAGCCCCAATGTTAGCCTATGAAGGGAGCAGGTCTCCCAGTAGTGCAAAAACGAATTTAGGAGTTTTACACTACCAGGACATATAACTACACAGGTACATGTCCTGTCTTTTACCTACACAGCACCCTGCTCTAGGGGATACCCAGGGCACACATTAAGGGTGACTTATATGCAGAAAAAGGGGAGTTCTAGGCTTGGCAAGTACTTTGAAATGCCAAGTCGAGGTGGCAGTGAAACTGCACACACAGGCCTAGCAATGGTAGGCCTGGGACAAGAAAAAGGGGCTACTTAAGTGGGTGGCACAATCCGTGCTGCGGGTCCACTAGTAGCATTTAATCTATATGCCCTAGGCACCTGGAGTGCACATGACTGGGGACTTATAAGTAGATTAAATAGTTCAATCAGGTATGATCCAAAGTTACCATGTTTACAGAGAGAGAGCATATACACTTTATCACTGGTTAGCAGTGGTAAAGTGCGCAGAGTCTAAAAACCAGCAAAAATGAGGTCAGAAAAAGAGAAGGAGGAAGGCAAAAAGTTTGGGGATGACCCTGTCAAAAAGCCAGGTCCAACACAAGGTGTTTAAAGGAGCTGTCAAAGTGGATGATGGGCGTATTTGGAATTTGAATAGAGTTGTCAAAGTGTGAAAAAAAAAAATATTTTCTTTTCATTTAAGGGGGAAGATAGTGTGGTTTGTTACACTATTTCTTTATTGAGTTTATTACAGAATTGTTCCTTTTTATCTGTATTGTGTTCCTTTTAGTTATATCTTTTTCTTAGTTGGTTTCTCCCACTGCTTCACCTGTTTTCCCTTGTGTTCTTGGACTCTCCGGAATGTTGATGGAGAGTCTTGGAAGCACTGGGAGTGGAGAGTGGATGCTCTGTATCTTGGCGGTGGATGAAGTTTCTTTTATGCACTAAACTGGAAATAAACCAGCATCAAATCAATCCTGTTGTGTCTACTTGAATCTCTACCTTGGATGGTCTACAAATACTACACAAACCATCCCTCGCCGATATGATTGCCCAATTAGCCAAAAGGCAGAGGCATCTCCAGTCGGTCCGGGAGGAGCAATTAAAAGAGGCAAAGGAAGAACGAGAAGCGTGACAGACCGCATTGAAAAGCCATGCCACAATTATTGCGAGCAACCAACTGGTACATGAAACAGCTCTTGGAAAGCTAACAGAAACCATAGCCAATACCAGGGTATACCCCAATGTTCCGAGCAGTGTCCTTCAACAGTATCAGGATAATGAGGACCCAGGCTCATTCTTTTCTAACTTTGAGAGGGTTGCAAGTTCCGCCAATTGGCCAACAGAGAAATGGGTCCAATATATTGCCCCATTATTAACAGGCAATCTGCAGGCGGCGTATCAGGCCGTCAATCCGGGAGGAGTAACTCCATACAACGAAATCAAGAAAGCTATTCTTGAAAGAATAGGTCTGGACCAGGAAAGCTATCATGTTCGGTTCCGTCAGACCAAATGGATACCACAGGGAAATCCCCGCACTCTGTACTATAGGGTATACCATGCTGGAGGAAAATGGTTAAATCCCGCTAAGACTTCCAATGATGAGATGTTTGAAGCAGTTATTCTGGAGCAATATTTGGACGCCCTCCCACCCACCACCAGAAATTGGATTAGACAACATCCTGACCTCACTAACCGTTCTACAATTGATCCCGCCTGTGCCTTCCATCGAGCTCCCGAATTTAGAGGTGCCCATCCTAAAAACATTCCTACAACCTCCCGGACCACTACTCCCAAGCCCCTCTGTGCCAAATCGGTAGTGAGTCCTAGTAGTGACAGATCCAGTGTCCCTCATCCGACCCCTTCCAAAGAATTCATGACAAGTCCATAATGCTTTTATTGCGCTGAGTGGGGCCATATAGCCAGACATTGCCCACTAAAAAAAGAACAGGAAGAACCTATGGAGATAGGAATGAGAAAGGGTCGGTGTTATGGCTAGGATACAACATGGCGAAATACACCACCTCCATGTTAGTAAATAAAGAAAGGAGGAACGTCCTTATTGACTCCGGGTGCAGTCAAAGTGTTGTAAAACAGACCTATGTACAACCAGATCAGTGGGACCCCAATACCTAAGTATTAATTACATGTGTACATGGAGACAGGAAGACATATCTTGTAGCCATTATAGAGATAAATTGGAGAGGACATGAGGAGTACCTTTCCGTGGGCATAATTCCACAACTAGGGGAAGACATGATTATAGGAACTGACTATGAAGCTTTTCCCCAGCTGCTAAACACCGCAAATCAGGATCACATATCAGACTCTTGATGGAAGGAGGCCCCCTTCGTATCCTCCCACATAGAGGAAAATAGTCCCAGAAGAAAACTCAGTAAAACACAAAAACGCGAACAAAAGCGGCTTTATCAGAAGGAGACTGTTTCTCCCACAATCCCCTGTATCTGGCGTCCCAAAGGCCATAATGTCCATAGCTGGACACTTTTGGCAGGCCCAGAGGGAAGATCCTACCCTGAAGAATGCTTGGCAAATTGCATTATCACCTGATAACCAGTCGGCAGGTCCTACTTTTACACTCACCAATAAATTATTGTATAGAGTATGTCCAGACTTCCCAGATCGAAAACCACAGTTGGTTGTGCCACAACGCTACCGGGAACAAGTCCTCCACCTAGCTCACGGGGACAATGGGGAAGGTCACCCAGGGAGGGAAAAAAACAAAGAAGCTATCCTCAAACGGTTTTATTGGCCAGGGGTATATGGTGATATTAGAAAACATTGCCAGGTATTCCCAAAATGCCAGTTGATAAACCCTTCTCACGATCGCACCGTTCCCCTTCAACCTCTTCCTATAATAGAAGTCCCGTTTACCAGGGTATGAATGGATTTAGTGGGTCCGTTAATCCCTTCCGTAAAGGGGCACCAATATCTGTTAGTCATAGTGGATTACGCTACAAGGTATCCGGAGGCTATCCCACTAGCCAGCATGACCACCAAGACCATAGCCCAGGCCATGATAGAGTTCTTTTCACGAGTAGGTTTTCTTAAGGAGATCCTCACAGATCAGGGTACTCCCTTCATGTCTAGACTGATGTCCGAAGTATGCCACACACTCGGGGTGAAACAAATTCAGACATCCGTATATCACCCCCAAACAGATGGTCTTGTGGAACACTACAATAAGTCTATTAAAACACTGCTGAGGAAAGTTATAAGTGATTCCGGAAAAGACTGGGAGAAAAAATTACCCCTTGTACTATACGCACTCCGAACCCATATACAGTCATCTACCGGACATAGCCCCTTTGAACTTCTTTTTGGTAGACAGCCTCGTACTTTATTAGAAATGTTGGCCGAGCAATGGGAGGAGACGGAGGATGAACTAAAGGACATTCTCACTTATACGAAGGACCTCAAAGAAAACTTACACAAAATATGGGAAGAAGCCCATAAGACTTTGAGGGAAGCCCAAGAGAAACAAAAAGCCCACTATGATGCACACAGTAGCCCTCGTAGCCTAACAGTAGGACAAAAAGTGTTGGTACTGTTACCCCCTCTGAGAACAAACTACTCGCACGTTGGCAGGGACCATATACTGTCCTGGAACAAGTCACCACTATAACATATAAGATTGAAATTCCCAACGGGTCTGGTAGGGAACAAATATATCATATTAATCTGCTTACAAGATGGTATGATAATAATGAGTCCCCTACGACTATGTATATAACCACTGGAAGTGATGGCGATATTCCGGTATATCCCACGGGAGCAACTAAACAAATCGAGATAATAATACCCCAACTCAGTGAGACTCTCTCGGCAGAGCAAAGGACCCAATTAAGCAAGATCGTTAAGGCTAACTTAGATGTCTTTTCCAAAACACCAGGCAGAACCCATATGATTCAGCACCATATAGGTACCATAGGGGATAGAGTGGCCTGACAACGACCATATAGAATACCAGAAGCCAAACGAAAGGTGGTGGAACAGGAAGTTAGGGACATGCTACAAGCTGGTATTATTGAACCCTCCTCCAGTCCATGGTGTTCTCCCATAGTCCTAGTCCCGAAGCCAGGCGGGACTATCAGATTTTGTATTGATTTTAGACAAGTGAATGCTCTGTCTCACTTTGATTCCTATCCAATACCCCGGATTGATGAGTTATTGGAACGGTTAGGACAAGAAAAATATATGACAACCCTAGATTTAACTAAGGGTTATTGGCAAATCCCAGTTATGGAAGAAGACAAAGAAAAAACATCCTTTGCCACCCCCTCAGGTCTCTACCAGTTTACCATCCTACCTTTCGGTCTCCATGGGGCACCAGCCACATTCCAACGACTTATAGATATGGTCCTACATCCATTTCAGGAATATGCAGCCGCTTATCTGGCTGGTATAGTTATCTATAGTCCTAAATGGGACGATCGTATCTCCCATTTGCAACAAGTATTGCACGCTCTTTCGACAGCCAAACTCACGGCCAATCCTGAGAAGTGTAAGTTAGGACACGATTCCATTAAGTACCTAGGCTATATCATAGGACATGGAATAGTGTGGCCCCAAGTTGAGAAAGTACAGCCCATCACACAAACCCCCCCCCCACGCCGGAAAAAAGACATACGGACTTTCCTTGGAATGGTGGCATATTATAGGGGGTTTATTCCTCATTTCTCGGAGATAGAAGCCCCTCTCACTGACTTGTTAGGGAAAAACAAACCCAACCACATCTCCTCCCGCTCCGATGTCGAACAGCACAGCTTTCACCAGCTAAAGTCCCTTTTGACATCCGAACTTGTACTCTGTTGTCCTGATTTCAGTAAACCGTTCCAGGTCCAAACAGATGCCTCTGATCAGGGGTTGGGTGCTGTATTATCACAGATGGACGAGGACGGCTACTATCATCCCATAGTTTATTTAAGCCACAAGCTATTACCCCACGAGAAACATTATATGACCCTTGAGAAAGAATGTCTGAGGATTAAGTGGGCTGTCGAGTCCCTACGATATTACCTAGCAGGGTGCCCCTTCACCTTGCTTACTGATCACGCTCCCTTGGCCTGGTTGGCTCGTCATAAGGATACTAACGCCAGGGTCCTCTGGTGGATTTTGCCACTGCAATCTTTCTCCTTTCAGGTACAACATTCCCCAGGCTCCCGGCAAACTAATGCTGATTTCCTATCCCGGTATCCTTCTGCTGTGTGGCTCCATCAGCCACACAGCAGGAGGGGAGGTGAATGTCACAGGCCGACCTACCTGGCGCTGAGCCAGTGGTACCCCTGGGGCACCATCGCATCCAGCCTGCCTGACCCGGTTGCGATACCACCATTATCCAATCCGGCAGCACAACCAGGTGACGGAGGGGTTGGTAAATCCCACCTCGACGAGACCTGGATGGCAGCGGTAGGACCAGCAAGAGGACCTCAGGAAGCGGCACTGAAAGAAGAACGCGGCATACACCAAGGAGAGGTCGACATTTCCGTCCGAATCAGCACCGTCAACGCCGACTCCAGGCCCGCGAGTGGAACGACGACAGCGGTTTCTTCCCTGATCCGGAGACCGGAGGACCAGGAGGCGGCAACACCAGACAACCGGCCACGCTCTGGGGAGAGCGTGGCCTTGGCAGGTATGGTCCTACGGAGGACACGGTTCTAACCACTGGTAGTATGAGCGGGAGGTGGCCAAGCCGAATTGGCGACATCACGTTAGTGTAGTTCTCCTTGATATTGTTTTTGTTTTTTTGTTTTGTTGTTTCTGTACCTTCTTCGGTTGAGCGTTCAATAGGGGGTTTTTCTACAGCAGTAGCATTGTAGAACGTTATCTCCCCAAGACACACCAGAAAACAAATAAGGAGAAACAAAGACAGAAGAATGTCAGATCTTTAGTTTAGTAGGGATAACAGAGAAAAATCCAAGACGGCTTATTTTTTTTATTTTTTTCTATTAACACTGAGAATAAGAAGTAGAAAAGGGGGTAAGAGAAGATACTCCAGACAGGCACAGAAATAGAGACGAGCGAAAAACACAGATGATTAGATGATAGCCGAGACGAAAAGAAGAAAAGAAAAGACAGACAGAGAATGATAGCAAAATCAGAAGAAAAGAACAGTAGACAGTAAAAGAGGTCAGAGCCAGAGGAAAAAGTGTTAGAGAAAACAAAAAGAAACTTACCAATCCACCAACAGTTGTTTTTATCTTCTTCTTCTCCACATGCGCCTCCTGAGACCCCATCTGGAAGGAAGAAACAGAAGAAGATGAACACCCCGTAAACTCAGAAGGCAGAATAAAGAAAAGAAGTCAAATCCCAAATCCACAAAGAACATGAACAAAACTATGAACTATGCCCCATTAGTACAAACTAATACAGACAAATTAACTATAAATCACTGGCTGCGAGTCTTCCTTACGGTATCCCCTGTCACACTTACCTTGCCAAAACAAGACATGCAAACCTGCTTTGTCCCATCCTTACCCTCAATTAATCAGTGCTATAATTTTTCAGGTTTGTTCCAGAAATGTCTCAAACCATTTGCTGCTTGTTTCAACTGCTTGTTTCCAGTAGCTGCCCCACTCTTGTTCCAAGGTTACCTGGCCACTCCTTATTAACCATTCAGTTGCTCATTGTAATATCCAATTCTAAGAATAATTTCCGGTTGAAAATATTTTACTTTCCAACCTTTATAGCAGGCTTCTCCAACAAATAACTTTCCAGCTACATGTAAGTAGCTCTCCAGTAAGCAACCCAGCTTAATAAACTAGAAGCATTTGCTTTGTTAAATTAACATATATTTTGCCAAAATTCTTAAGTGTGTATTGAGGATGAAAATGTATGTATTCTCGAAACCTTTAAGCTGATGTTTGGAGCAAAATGGTTGAATTTCGAATTGAATTTCCAGTTCAACTTTCAAACCTATCAGTTGGGTAACAATAAACACGTTATTCAGGACCAAAGTACCGTACCCTTTAGGTTGCACATGTGCTGTACAAATCCATGTAATGTTTAATGTTAATATTTGAGAGATCAATTATGCAGCTTTGGAGAGACTTGTTATTATTACCTTAGCACCAGGAGAAATACAATATGGCTTTTGTATAATACTGAGTTAGAGGCATTGCAAAATGATAGAGCCTTTTTTAGAAAACTGCTTGCAACTCTTCCTGGCGCACTGAGGTGATCTCTGCTAACAGACTTGAATGTTGTGACCAACAATGTAATATTGTCTAATATGGGTACTATTTCAGCACTAATAAGTAGCTCAGGAAGATTTTCATTGAACATAAGTGGCTGTCTAATTGTGTTGTTGCCTGGATCCCTAATGTTGATTTTTTATCATAGGCGAACACAGATCACGCGTGTGCATCATGACATAGGCCTGTCTCATGAATTATGGTCTTATTGGATTGGGAGGGGCACCCAAAGCGCTACCATCATAGTGATGGATGGCTACTGTCTTCACCAGAAGTTAAACAGCACAAACACAGTGATGGCAGCATACCATTTAATGATCCGTAGAGTGAACAGTGAACAGGGCCATTTTCTCTGTCACTGAAGTGAGGCCTACAGGCTCCCTCACCTTTTAAAAGTTCCACAGTTGTGTGATTAACTCACCCCTGGCCATCAGGTTGATGAGAGCCATAGAGGATGCCAACTTGATACCAGCATGACTGGACTGGTAGAGTCCATTGGACTCCATACGTCAGGTGAGGCCACTCATGTCGCTGAGGCGGGAGGTCTGGGTGAATGCTGGTGACCTGGGAAACTGCTGCTGCAGCTGAGGCGAGATCTGCCCATATGTGAAGAATTGCACATAAGGAGACCCGAAGATAAAGAGGATGCTGTCGGATTCCCACCAGAACAAGGAGACTACCACCCATCCCCGAGGAAGGAGATGAAGAGTTACGGCATGTCAGGACTTCTGGGAAGCACGGCTCAGGAGACAGAGAGAGACAGCACCTGCCAGGGGATGCATGGTGACTGCATGCAGTTCGATTTTGCTGATCCAGACCAGGACTGCGCTGCACCACTGACAGGTTTTGTACTGCCGGAGAAAGTAAGCTGAGAACTAGGCCTTTGGAGCCCTGGGGGGTATACCGCCTTTTAAGTGACTACACCTTATGATCAATCAATCAAACAAATTTATAGAGCGCGCTACTCACCCGTGTGGGTCTCAAGGCACTAGTGGGGGGGGGTAAGGGAGGTTACTGTTCGAACAGCCATGTCTTGAGGTTTTTTCTGAAGAGTAGGAGGTCTTTGGTTTTGCGGAGGCTGGTGGGGAGGGAGTTCCAGGTTGTGGGGGCGAGGTAGGAGAAGGCCCTGCCTCCTGTGGTCGTTCGATGGATGCGGGGGACTGTAGCTAGTGCGAGGTCGGCTGATAGGAGGTTGCGGGTGGGAGGGTGGAAGTTCACTCTTTCGTTGAGGTAGGTCGGCCGGTGTTGTGGAGGGATTTGTGTGCGTGGATGAGGATCTTGAAAGTGATTCTCTTGTCTATGGGGAGCCAGTGAAGAGATTTGAGGTGTGGTGAGATTCGTTCATGGCAGGGGAGGCCAAGGACGAGGCGTGCGGCTGTGTTCTAGATTCTCTGGAGTTTGAGTTTGAGTGTGGTGCCAGCGTAGAGGGCGTTACCGTAGTCAAGTCTGCTGCTGATGAGTGCATTGGTGACTGTCTTCCTGGTCTCTGGGGGAATCCATTTGAAGGATTTTTTTAGAGTGTGTGGAAGCAGGAGGAGCTTAGTGCATAGATTTGTTGTGTCATGGCGAGGGAGGGGTTCAGGATGATGCTGAGGTTGCATGCGTGGTTTGCAGGGGTGGGTGCGGGGCCTAGGGCGGTGGGCCACCAGGGGTCGGCCCATTTGGTTTTGTTGGGGCCGAAGATGATGATCTCGGTTTTGTTGGAGTTAAGCTTGAGGTGGTTAGTTGTCATCCAGTTGGCGGTGTTGAGGAGAGCAGCGTTTAGGTTGGTTTTGGCGGTGGTGGGTTGCGGGTGAGGAAGAGGATGAGTTGGGTGTCATCTGCGTAGGAGAGGATGGTGATTTCGTGTGGTCGGAGGATGATGGCTGAAGAATGTGGGGCAGAGGGAGGACCCTTGGGGGACTCCGCAGATAATCTTGGTAGCGGAGTGGAAAGGTGGAAGCCAGACTCTCTGGGTCCGGTCGGTGAGGAAGGAGGTGAGCCATTCTAGGGCTTTGTGGCGAATTCCTATGTTGTGGAGGCGTGTGCAGAGTGTGTGGTGGCAGACAGTTTCAAAGGCTGCAGAGAGGTCTAGGAGGATGAGTGCGATGGTCTCGTCTTTGTCGACTTTGGTCCTGATGTCGTCAGTGCATGCGATGAGGGCGGTTTCCGTGCTGTGGTTCTTGTGGAACCCGGATTGTGAGGAGTCAAGAGTGTTGTTTTCTACGAGGAAGTGGGATAGGCGGGCGTTGACTAGTTTCTTGGCAACCTTGGCGGGTAAAGGGAGGAGGAGGGAGATGGGGCGAAAGTTGGAGAGGATCTCCAGGTCGGCTTTGTTTTTTTTTAGGAGAGCGATGATTTCTGTGTGCTTCCAGGGGTCTGGGTAGGTGGCGGAGTCGAAAGAGGAGTTGATTATGTCACGGAGTATGGGGCGATGGTAGGGGTGGCTTTGTTGTAGATGCGATGTGGACAGGGGTCAGAGGGGGATCCGGAGTGGATGGAGTTCATGGTTTTTTCGGTTTCTTTGTTTGTGGTGGGGGCCCAGGTGGTGAGCGTGGTGGGGGGTTCGTGAGTGGGGGTTGAGTTGGGTGAGTGAAGGGTGTGTGTGGTGGGTGTGTGTGGTATGAAGCTGTTGTGGATGTCTAGGATTTTGTGGTGGAAGTGGTTGGAGAGGGCATCACATAGGGGCTCTGTGTGTGTGGGGTCTATGTTGCTGGCTTTGGGTTTGGCTAGCTCTTTAATGATGGTGAAGAGTTGTTTGCTGTTTTGAAAGTTGTTGTCAAGGCGTGTCTTGTAGTGGGCTATTTTGGCGGTGCGTATGAGTTGGTGATCGGTGCGGATGGTGGCTTTGAGGGTGGGGAAGTTGGTTGTGGAGGGTTCTTGTCGCCATATTTTCTCCGATTGGCGTCATTTGCGCTTGGAGTCTTGGAGTTCGGGGGTGAACCATGGGGCGTTCTTGATGTTGCGGGTAGCGATGTGTTTTCTGAGGGGGGCTAGTGTGTCTGCGCAGGTAGTGATCCATTTAGAGAGGTTGTGTGCTCCTGTGTTGGGGTCGTTGGTGTGGGGGGGGAGGTTGTGAGCCAGTTGAGAGTTCAGGCGTTCTGTGGGGATCTTGTCCCACATGCGGAAGGTTGTGGTGTGTGGGGGGTTTGGTGAAGGAGAAGTGGACGCAGTGGTGGTCAGTCCAGAGGAGTTCGTGGTGTGGGTGTAGGCTATGTGTTGGCTTGAGGTGAAAATTGCGTTGAGCGTGTGTCCTGCTGAGTGGGTGGGTGCGGTGACCAGTTGTTTCAGTCCGAGGTTGGTGAGGTTGTCTATGAGGGAGTTAGAGTTGTGGTCTTGAAGGTTCTCCAAGTGAAAGTTGAAATCACCGAGGAGGATGTAGTCTGTGGAGGTGAGGGTGTGCGAGCTGATGGTGTCAGCGATGGTGTCGCAGAAGGCGGGGCGTGGTCCTGGTGGTCTGTAGATTAGTGTACCTCTGAGGGTGGAGTTGTTGTTAATGTGGACTAGGAAGTGCATGTGTTCTGTGTTGTCAGTAGTGTCTTGAGAGCTGGTGGTGACTTTGATGGTGTCCCTGTGTAGGATGGCGATGCCACCACCTGGCCTGTTGAGGCGGTCTTTGTGTTGGATTTTGTATCCCTTGGGGGTGGCGATGGCTAAGTCGGGTTCCGAGGAGGGGTTGGTCCAGGTTTCTGTGAGGAAGGCGATGTCAGATGAGTGTGATGTGTTGAGGTCCCAGAGTTCTATGGCATGTTTGTGAAGGGAGCGGGTGTTGAGGAGCAGGCAGTTGAGGTGGTTGTGGTGGGTGGTGTTGGTGTGGTGCATAAGGGTGTTATTGCGGGGTGTGTTCTGGTTGTGGGGTGGTTTGGGGTGGGGTTGGTTGGTGGGGGTGGGGGCAGAGCAGGTGAGTTTTGCGTTGGGGTGTTGTGTTTGTCATGGGGGGGTCACTATGGTTGGTGTGTGGTGTGAGGAATGAGGAGCAGGAGAAATGACAGGTGTGGCAGGTGAAGGGGCCATGAGTGTGCGTGAGGCTGGAAATGGTGCAGGTGGGGTGAGGGCCTGGGTTGAGTGAGTGGAGGGTGAGGGGGGAGTAGATTTGTCTGAGGGGGCAGGGGGACTGACGCTGGGCACGGTCTTGGCGCAGACGGGCGAAGACAGGCTTGCCTTTGGCGCGCCAAGTGGCGCGTCCGTGCCGCAGCTGCCATAAATGGGGAGGAGGGAGGGAGTGGCAGCTGGGAGGAGGGTGGGCTGGGTGAATGGGAAAGGTTGGGGGGTGGGGCCACAGGGGACGGAAGCGGTGGGAAAAACAGGAAAGACGGAGGGTGAGGAGGTGGGGGAGGCGGGAGGGGCTGCAGGGACGCAGCAGCAGGGGAAATTCTAAAAAGGAAAGACAGGCGGTGAGGAGGTGGGGGGAGGCGGGAGGGGCCGCAGGGATGCAGCGGCAAGGGAAATTCTAAAAAGGAAAGACGGACGGTGAGGAGGTGTGGGGAGGGGGGAGGGGCTGCAGGGATGCAACGGCAGGGGAAATTCTAAAAAGGAAAGACGGATGGTGAGGAGGTGGGGAGGCGGGAGGGGCCGCAGGGACGCAGCGGCAGGGGAAAATCAAAAAGGAAAAGATGGATGGGGAAGGAGGCGGCGCGGGGCAGCAGCACGAGGAGCGACCTGCCTCCTGGAAGCAGGGTCAAGGGTTGCTCCTCGCTACCGCACCGCAGCTGCCATAAATGGGGAGGAGGGAGGGCGTGGCAGCTGGGAAGAGGGTGGGCTGGGCGAATGGGAAAGGCTGGGGGGTGGGGCCGCAGGGGATGGCAGTGGTGGGAAAAAAAGGAAAGACGGACGGTGAGGAGGTGGGGGAGGAGGGAGGGGCCGCAGGGTCGCAGTGGCAGGGGAAATTCTAAAAAGGAAAGACTGACGGTGAGGAGGTGGGGGAGGCGGGAGGGGCCGCAGGGACGCAGCAGCAGGGGAAATTCTAAAAAGGAAAGACGGACGGTGAGGAGGTGGGGGGAGGCGGGAGGGGCTGCAGGGACGCAGCGGCAGGGGAAAATCAAAAAGGAAAAGACGGATGGGGAATGAGGCGGCGCGGGGCGGCGGCGCGAGGAGCGACCTGCCTGCTGGAAGCAGGGTCAAGGGTTGCTCCTCGCTACCGCACCGCGGCTGCCATAAATGGGGAGGAGGGAGGGTGTGGCAGCTGGGAGGAGGGTGGGCTGGGCGAATGGGAAAGGCTGGGGGGTTGGGCCGCAGGGGATGGCAGTGGCGGGAAAAAAAGGAAAGACGGACGGTGAGGAGGTGGGGGGAGGCGGGAGGGGCCGCAGGGTCGCAGTGGCAGGGGAAATTCTAAAAAGGAAAGACTGACGGTGAGGAGGTGGGGGAGGCGGGAGGGGCCGCAGGGACGCAGCAGCAGGGGAAATTCTAGAAGGAAAGATGGACGGTGAGGAGGTGGGGTGAGGCGGGAGGGGCCTCAGGGACGCAGCGGCAGGGGAAAATCAAAAAGGAAAAGACAGATGGGGAAGGAGGCGGCGCGGGGCAGCAGCACGAGGAGCGACCTGCCTCCTGGAAGCAGGGTCAAGGGTTGCTCCTCGCTTCCGCGCCGCGGCTGCCATAAATGGGGAGGAAGGAGGGAGTGGCAGCTGGGTGGAGGGTGGACTGGGCGAATGGGAAGGCTGGGGGGGTGGGGCCGCAGGGGATGGCAGCGGTGGGAAAAAAAGGAAAGACGGACAGTGAGGAGGTGGGGGGAGGCGGGAGGGGCTGCAGGGGCGCAGCGGCAGAGACTTTTTTTCCATTTTTCATTATCAACATCCTGCTCACACGCATGGCATTAATGTTCTATCTGGGGCATCAGCAGAAGGGGTTCAGCAAATCTTGTTCCAGGACCGAGCGTTGTTAGGTATCCCACAAGTTATCGAAAGCGTCTTTATTTTAAATGATGTAAGTGTTAGAATATACAGGTTAACACCTATTGCGAAATATCGAAATGGCACTGTATTTATAGCCCATGGCTTAGGTAAACGTGGGAACAAGACTGAAGGCCCGGGTAAACAAAGCAATGCGGTAGGGAAGTGACGTTTATTGGTTAGATCAGCTGCAAGCTCCCTCTACTCGCGGTAGGTGTGGTTTGAACGTCGTATCACCTGTGTAATCCACTTTTCCCCAGATCCATCAGGGATGACGCCGGAGGATGCCGGATGTACTTGAAGCGATCCAGACAACAGCGCAGCAGGTTAAGGTATTGAGCTGTGTCTACTGTGCTTTATTGAAAGGAGCTGAGAAGTACTTAGGCTTTTTGCTAAAATAAAGACCCTACAACACTGGGAACTAAAGAGACTCATCACATTTAATGCAGGCGGTGCGGAGCATTTAGCGCTGATTGGTGGCTTCTTAAAGCCCCCAAAACAAAAAGAGAATGTAAAAAGAACTCACTGTAATTGCCCTGCACCCCCTCCAGCTTCATCAGGGTAATGTACCGGCTAACGTCAGCGCTTCTTTTGTTATGCAACGTTATTGGAAAAGGGGTCGAAGTATGTTTTACAATCTACGTGAAGTTTTTTCTTATACATAAACATCCCACGCTGAGATGTGTGTAAAGTGTAAAACAGGGATGGCACGGACCGGAGCCTCTGCTACAGAAACCAGACATGCTGTGCCCATGACAATAGTTCTAAAGCAGGAAGGCTATGCGGCACATCTTGGTACCAAGCAGTAAACCAGTTCCTTAAATTATGCAACCATATCAACTGCTTGCTTTTTCCAATAGTGTACTTTAAAATAAGAAACCCAAACAAAGCCAACCCGAAAAACCCAACTTCACCTATAGCTGCAACGTGATTTGAGCCGAGTTACTTTAGAACGGCATTGGCGCTTTTTGTGGGACAGCTTTTAGAGAATCCAGTTATGTCATGTTGCTTCTTCAGACACTGGCCAATTTAACCCAACTGAAACAAATAGAGATCAATATACTAGTTAAAAACTAAAAGGGCTAAATTGAAATAAAATAAACGATCTAAGCGTTCTAACATTAAAACAAACGTGAAAGAACAAAAAGCTAAAAAGGCGTGTTATGTACTGAGCTATGTTAGGGGTGATAAGGTGATGTCTTAGGCTAATACTACTGCGCACACTACAGTAAAATAGGAATTGGACATTGCGTGGAATTTGAAAGGAGGACATGTGGGTGTGAAGGTGGGGTAGGGGTGTTGGGGATGGAAGACAGGGCAGGAAACTACAGCAGGTGATCACAAATTACGAGGAAAAAGAAAAATATAGATATATTCCCTAAAAATCTTTTTTTTTAAATCTAGATTTATAATTCGAACTAGTTTTAAGTATTTCTTTAGGGAAACGACAGACGAAACCATCGGCCGCCATTCACGCCGACAATTATGGACATGACAACTTGACATGTTCTGGTATGTTATGTTGAGTCCAGGAGAAGAGAAAGAAGGGGACGAGACAGAGGGTGCAGCCTTGCTTGTGGTCCGGTCCTTTCCAAAACGATAGTGTCTCACCACATTGGGAGACTTTTTTATGTAATAACTCAAAGAACTGCGTGGATCTTCCGAAAGATGGAAAACAAGTGGTGCGACTTTATTTCTATTATGTGACACAACAAAACGAGAGTCACAACACATATATGAGTCATAGGTACTTTGGACATTTCCAGTTTTGTGCAACTCGATCTGTTGTAGAAGTGCACAAAACCCGTCTTGATTTAAATGCGGTTGAAGTTAGTCTAATCATGAATTAAAAATGTGTGTTTAAGACCGGAACCTATTTTCAGCTCTGATGACGAACACGCAGCCACTTAAAGATTCTGCTCGCTCTTGGTCCCTGCGGGAATACACGGAGGGTAAATTGAGATCTCAGGCCCTTTGCCAATCTGTCAAACAGAATTGCAATCTGTTTGACACCTCCATCTCTACAGAACTCAGCATCTCTGTGGAAATAAAAGGACCGTCCTGACATGCTCCAGTGTGTCCACTCAGTGGAGCATTGATGGGCAGATGGGAGCTCTGCACCCGCAGCCTCAAGCCGGCGTCAAAATGTACTGCAGATGTCCCTACATGCTGTACGGGAAGCAACCTGCCTTTAACCCCGTAGCTGCTGGGCCTTTCCCCCCCCAGTGCTGAGCCCTTTTTTGGCTATTTGGGGTAGTTCGCGCTTAGGGCTTCATAACTTTTTGTCCACATAAGCTAACCACGCCAAATTTGCGTTCTTTTTTTCCAACATCCTAGGGATTCTAATGGTACCCAGAGTTGGTGGTTTCCCCTGGAGGAGACCAAGAAAATAGCCAAAATACAGTGAAAATTTTGTTTTTTCCAAAAAAATGGGAAAAAAGGGCTGCCGAAGAAGGCTTGTGGTTTTTTCCCTGAAAATGCCATCAACCAAGGGTTTCTGGTGCTGAAATCACTATCTTCCCACCTTTCAGGAACGGGCAGACTTGAATCAGAAAACCGAATTTTTCAACACAAATTTGGCATTTTACTGGGACATACCCCATTTCTACTATATTTGGTGCTTTCAGCCTCCTTCCAGTTAGTGACAGGAATGGGTGTGAAACCAATGCTGGATCCCGGAATGCTAAACATTTCAGAAAACTAGACAAAATTCTGAATTCAGCAAGGGGTCATTTGTGTAGATCCTACAAGGTTTTCCTACAGAAAATAACAGCTGAAATAAAAAAATATTGAAATTGAGCTGAAAACAACAGCCATTTTTCTTTATGTTTTACTCTGTAACTTTTTCCTGCGATGTCAGATTTCTGAAAGCAATATACCGTTTTGTCTGCTGGACTCTTCTGGTTGCGGGGATATAAAGGGCTTGTAGGTTCATCAAGAACCCTAGGTACCCAGAGCCAATAAATAAGCTGCACCCTGCAGTTGGTTTTCATTCTATACTGGGTATACAGCAATTCATTTGCTGAAATAT
This sequence comes from Pleurodeles waltl, assembly GCF_031143425.1. Taxonomy (NCBI): domain Eukaryota; kingdom Metazoa; phylum Chordata; class Amphibia; order Caudata; family Salamandridae; genus Pleurodeles; species Pleurodeles waltl. The sequence goes on from NC_090439.1 coordinate 728,377,087, forward strand.
GAAGAGTGAAAAAGAGGTATCAAGAAAACCTTTGCATTTCCAAAATGGGATCAAGATAAGGTTTTGAGGAGCAGTGGTTATTTGCACATCGCTGAATTCCGAGGTGCCCATACTAGCATGTGAATTGCAGGGCATTTCTCAAATAGACGTCTTTTTTACACACTCTCTTATATTTGGAAGGAAAAAATGTAGAGAAAGATAAGGGGCAATAACACTTGTTTTGCTATTCTGTGTTCCCCCAAGTCTCCCGATAAAAATGATACCTCACTTGTGTGGGTAGGCCTAGTGCCCGCGACAGGAAATGCCCCAAAACACAACATGGACACATCCTATTTTTTTTATAGAAAACACAGCTGTTTTTTCCAAAGTGCCTACCTGTAGATTTTGGCCTCTAGCTCAGCCGGCACATAGGGAAACCTACCAAACCTGTGCATTTCTGAAAACTAGAGACCTAGGGGAATCCAAGGAGGGGTGACTTGCGGGGCTCGGACCAGGTTCTGTTACCCAGAATCCTTTGCAAACCTCAAAAAGTGGCTAAAAAAACAAGTTTTCCTCAGATTTCGGTGACAGAAAGTTCTGGAATCTGAGAGGAGCCACAAATTTCCTTCCACCCGGCGTTCCCCCAAGTCTCCCGATAAAAATGATACCTCACTTGTGTGGGTAGGCCTAGCGCCCGCGACAGGAAACGCCCCAAAGCGCAACGTGGACACATCAAAATTTTTGGAAGAAAACAGAGGTGTTTTTTGAGAAGTGCCTACCTGTAGATTTTGGCCTCTAGCTCAGCCGGCACCTAGGGAAACCTACCAAACCTGTGCATTTCTGAAAACTAGAGACCTAGGGCAATCCAAGGAGGGGTGACTCGCGGGGCTCGGACCAGGTTCTGTTACCCAGAATCCTTTGCAAACCTCAAAAAGTGGCTAAAAAAACAAGTTTTCCTCAGATTTCGGTGACAGAAAGTTCTGGAATCTGAGAGGAGCCACAAATTTCCTTCCACCCGGCGTTCCCCCAAGTCTCCCGATAAAAATGATACCTCACTTGTGTGGGTAGGCCTAGCGCCCGCGACAGGAAACGCCCCAAAGCGCAACGTGGACACATCAAAATTTTTGGAAGAAAACAGAGGTGTTTTTTGAGAAGTGCCTACCTGTAGATGTTGGCCTCTAGCTCAGCCGGCACCTAGGGAAACCTACCAAACCTGTGCATTTCTGAAAACTAGAGACCTAGGGCAATCCAAGGAGGGGTGACTCGCGGGGCTCGGACCAGGTTCTGTTACCCAGAATCCTTTGCAAACCTCAAAAAGTGGCAAAAAAAACAAGTTTTCCTCAGATTTCGGTGACAGAAAGTTCTGGAATCTGAGAGGAGCCACAAATTTCCTGCCACCCGGCGTTCCCCCAAGTCTCCCGATAAAAATGATACCTCACTTGTGTGGGTAGGCCTAGCGCCCGCGACAGGAAACGCCCCAAAGCGCAACGTGGACACATCAAAATTTTTGGAAGAAAACAGAGGTGTTTTTTGAGAAGTGCCTACCTGTAGATTTTGGCCTCTAGCTCAGCCGGCACCTAGGGAAACCTACCAAACCTGTGCATTTCTGAAAACTAGAGACCTAGGGCAATCCAAGGAGGGGTGACTCGCGGGGCTCGGACCAGGTTCTGTTACCCAGAATCCTTTGCAAACCTCAAAAAGTGGCTAAAAAAACAAGTTTTCCTCAGATTTCGGTGACAGAAAGTTCTGGAATCTGAGAGGAGCCACAAATTTCCTTCCACCCGGCGTTCCCCCAAGTCTCCCGATAAAAATGATACCTCACTTGTGTGGGTAGGCCTAGCGCCCGCGACAGGAAACGCCCCAAAGCGCAACGTGGACACATCAAAATTTTTGGAAGAAAACAGAGGTGTTTTTTGAGAAGTGCCTACCTGTAGATTTTGGCCTCTAGCTCAGCCGGCACCTAGGGAAACCTACCAAACCTGTGCATTTCTGAAAACTAGAGACCTAGGGCAATACAAGGAGGGGTGACTCGCGGGGCTCGGACCAGGTTCTGTTACCCACAATCCTTTGCAAACCTCAAAAAGTGGCTAAAAAAACAAGTTTTCCTCACATTTCGGTGACAGAAAGTTCTGGAATCTGAGAGGAGCCACAAATTTTCTTCCACCCGGCGTTCCCCCAAGTCTCCCGATAAAAATGATACCTCACTTGTGTGGGTAGGCCTAGCGCCCGCGACAGGAAACGCCCCAAAGCGCAACGTGGACACATCCAAATTTTGGGAAGAAAACAGAGGTGTTTTTTGAGAAGTGCCTACCTGTAGATTTTGGCCTCTAGCTCAGCCGGCACATAGGGAAACCTACCAAACCTGTGCATTTCTGAAAACTAGAGACCTAGGGGAATCCAAGGAGGGGTGACTCGCGGGGCTCGGACCAGGTTCTGTTACCCAGAATCCTTTGCAAACCTCAAAAAGTGGCCAAAAAAACAAGTTTTCCTCACATTTCGGTGACAGAAAGTTCTGGAATCTGAGAGGAGCCACAAATTTCCTTCCACCCGGCGTTCCCCTAAGTCTCCCGATAAAAATGATACCTCACTTGTGTGGGTAGGCCTAGCGCCAGCGACAGGAAATGCCCCAAAACAGAACGTGGACACATCACATTTTTTCATAGAAAACAGTGCCTACCTGTGGATTTTGGCCTCTAGCTCAGCCGGCACCTGGGGAAACCTAGCAAACCAGCACATTTTTGTAAACTAGAAACCCAGGGGAATCCAAGATGAGGTGACTTGTGGGGCTCGGACCAGGTTCTGTTACCCAGAATCCTTTGCAAACCTCAAAATGTGGCTAAAATACCACGTTTTCCACACATTTCGGTGACAGAAAGTTCTGGAATCTGAGGGGAGCCACAAATTTCCTTCCACCCAGCGTTCCCCCAAGTCTCCCGATAAATATGATACCTCACTTGTGTGGTTAGGCCTGGTGCCTGCGACAGGAATAGATCACACAACGGTCAATGTTGGTCCTTACGTGAGGCAGCTGTTGACCCTGGGGTGATCCATTCCTGACACAGGCACTAGGTGTAGGCACTCAAGTGGGGTAGTGTTTTTATCAGGACAGGTGAGGAGTCACTGGGTGGTAGGAATGTTGTGGATCCCAGCATATTCCTGTAGTTTGTGTGACAGAAATGCGAGAAAAATAGAGTTTTTTCTCAACATTTCAGCTTTGCAGGGTATTCTGGGTAAGAAAACTTTGGGGAATCCACACAAGTCACACCTCTGTGGACTCCCCCGAATGTCTAGTTTCCAGAAATGTTTGGGTTTAGTGTGTTTCTCTATATGGCCGCCGAATCCAGGACCAAAAACACAGGTGCCTGCCTTACAAAACCAGTTTGTTTTGCCATAGACAATTTTGATGTCTCCACAATATGATTTGGGTGGTGGAATTTGGGGCTGAACTAAATTGGTGAGCTCCCAAGAGAGCACTCTCTCTCTGCTTGCCGCCGCATTCACCTGCTCTCTGGGTTGGCCTAACCCACTATTACCCAGTTGCACGAACAGCTTGCGAAGGGACAGCAGGACTGTCCTCATCACCTCCCTCATAATGTACTGGAAGAGGAGTTTTCGAATTGGACTCCTCTGACTGAAAAATCACTCCCTATGTCTGCGCCATTGTCCTATCCCTCAGATGCTGTCTCAGTATCTGATGTCTCAGTCTCTGATCCTATGTCAGAGCGGTCCTCTATAACCCGAGTGCAGGCAGCAGTCATCCATCAAGATGCCATCTTTGCTATTGGCTAAACTGTTGCTCTAAAACACTAGCCTACGTAGACAGTCACAAAATCGATGGTGTGTGTGAGATACGTGCAACAGTAGAGGCCACCTTACCTGCGCTTCTTCCCTCAATCAGCACGTACTTTCAAGACACTCAAAAAACACCTTGTCACATACCATTCGTCACAGTCTTTAGCACCTCCTGCGCCCAGTCCAACAATCATTATTGGTGCTCCCACTCCCTCCTCCTCGGATTCCCTCATTACCACCCAGCAAAAGTGCCCTTCATCTCTCCATAGACTTTACTAATGTACTCAGCTATTTACATAAAATACAGATGTGCTCTTTGCAGTAGGCATATAAACCTTCTGCGCTTCTTTATGGCACTAAAACTGCCACTAGACAAGTCGGACCCTTTTCCCCCCAGGGAAACCACACACATATTGACAAAAGTGATGTATATATGACAGCCAACCACCTGAAACTCAACTCAAGCAAAACCGAAATAATCCTCTTTGGCCCTCACCAAAAAAACCTGGGACCCCCCATGGTGGCCCACCACGCTAGGCCCTGCACCCACCCCCGCCAACTACGCACGCAACCTCAGCATCATCCTAGACTCCTCCCTCTCTATGACCCAACAAATCAACGCTCTTACCTCCTCATGCTTCAACAAACTCCGTATACTGAAAAACATTAAAATGGATCCCCACAGAGACCAGAAAAACTGTCACTCACGCACTCATCAGCAGCAGGCTTGATTACAGAAACGCCCTCTACGCCGGCACCACTCTAAAACTCAAGTGCAAACTACACGCATCCAGAACTCAGCAGCACGACTCATCCTCGACCTCCACCGACACGAACACATCTCTCCACACCTCAAATCCCTCCACTGGCTCCCCATTGACAAAAGGATCACCTTCAAGATCCTCATCCTCACACACAAATCACTCCACAACACAGGCCCTGCCTACCTCAACGAGAGTCACCTTCCACACCCCCACACGAAACGTCCGTTCAGCTGACCTCTCTCTCGCCTCTGACCCCCGCATCAAACACACCACCACCGGGGGCAGATCCTTCTCCTACATTGCACCCAAAACATGGAACGCACTCACAACTCACATTCGCAAGACCCAAAACCTACTTCTTTTCAGGAAGAGCCTCAAAACCTGGCTTTTTGAACAGTGAACTTCCTAGCCCCTTTCCCTCCCCCCCGTCCCCCCCCCAGCGCCTTGAGACCCTCACAGGTGAGTAGCGCGCTTTATAAATCTCTTTGATACAGATCTACCTATATATATATATATATATAAATATATATCTACATAGATATATCTATAGATATATCCATGTACCTAGATATATCTATCTACATAGATATATATATATAGATATATACATATATTATTTTTTAGTTGTTGTATGGTTTCCTTGGGGGCCAAAATGGCCCCCAGGGAAACCCTACAACATCTAAAAAAAAAATTGCCCCCACAGGGGGTCACCCTGCCCACGGGCGACCCCCTGTCATTTCATTTATTTATTTATTTATTTTTTTTTTTTGTGAAAAAAAAAAAAAATCCCCTGGGGGGGGGGGGGGGGGCGCGATCGCGCCGTCCCCACCCCCTTCCCAGGGGGCACCTACCTTTTTATTTTTTTAGGAAAATTATGCCGGGGGGGGGGCGGCCCGTTTTCCGGGGGGGGCTGCCCCCCAAAAGTGAAATCCCTGGTGTCTAGTGGGGTTTCCTGGCCCCCGATCGCAGCTGTGCTGCGATCGGGGGCCAGGAAACCGTTTCAGAAGGCCTCATAAGAAAGGGGAGACTCTCCCCTTTCTTACGAGGCCTTCTGAAACTGTTTCTGGCCCCGATCGCAGCACAGCTGCGATCGGGGGCCAGAAACAGTTTCAGAAGGCCTCGTAAGAAAGGGGAGAGTCTCCCCTTTCTTACGAGGCCTTTTCAAAATGTTTCCTGACCCCCCCGATCGCAGCTGTGCTGCGATCGGGGGAGCCAGGAAACCTGAAAGTGTTTCCTGGCCCCCGATCGCAGCACAGCTGCGATCGGGGGGGTCAGGAAACATTTTGAAAAGGCCTCGTAAGAAAGGGGAGACTCTCCCCTTTCTTACGAGGCCTTTTCAAAATGTTTCCTGACCCCCCCGATCGCAGCTGTGCTGCGATCGGGGGAGCCAGGAAACCTGAAAGTGTTTCCTGGCCCCCGATCGCAGCACAGCTGCGACCGGGGGCCAGGAAACACTTTCAGGAAGGCCTCGTAAGAAAGGGGAGTGTCTCCCCTTTCTTACGAGGCCTTCCCGAACGTGAAAAAGGCCGTTTTCCCCATGAAAGCAGGAAGCGGCCGCAAGGCTGCTTCCTGCTTTCATGGGGAAAACACCTTTGCAACGTCAGCGCGCCTCGCGGCGCGCTGACGTCACAAAGGGGCGGGTGGGGGGCGGGGGGAGACACGGTAGCTTCCGTGTCTCCCGGGGGGGGAAAAAAAATAAAAAATAAATCCTCGGGTGCGACGCACCCAAGGATTTATTAATGCCCTTCCTGGTGTCGGCCACTGGTCGTGACCCGCACCAGGGAGGGTGTGTGGGCGTCGGCCAGTGGCCGACGCCCGCATTTAAGAGGTTAAGCCAGATAAATGCCAACGAAAGTCGTCAGGACACGTTATTTCTCTCTTGCTGTACACATTAACACAAATGCACAAATGTATACAGCTGGTTGTCATACACGCACGCACATACACACGCAGACACATTGTTCACAGGTGAACCCTCAAACTGGTCGGGAGCATATACTGAGGCGAAATCCCACAGTGATTCTAGCCTCAAAATAACAAAAAAAAATCCCCAACTCTGCATTTCACAGAACTAATCTCCAAAGCTGAAACACATAGCATTGAAAGACAGTACAAATAACCGCTGCAGGAATTGGAACAAATTTACACCAGGAACCCATTGTTCGGGGGTTCAATGTGTGGCAGAGAAAAGGGGCGTGGAGTCAGGAGGGTCAAAGCTTGAAAAGCAGAGCCTTGTAGTCAACGTATACATTTATTTCTAAAAAGTGCTGCAGAGAAATTGGCAGCAAGGATATATGTGAAAGTAAATCTGTTCCAGCTTACCCAGTTGGCCACAAAGAGGCTGCATTTCAAAATATCTTATGGAGTTAAGACACCTGCTGCAGAGATCTTTGGGTGTCCAACAATAAAGAGGGGGTTATATTAGGTATAAAATAACTCTAGTGGTTAACACACTTGTGGGAGAGTTCTGTGTTTTGTCCAGGCACAGCTTTGACTTATAAAGTAGTACAGAGGGTTAATGAGCCAGCTACAAAGTACATTGTGTAACATGCAGTGCTTGAAATGGAAAAATAGAAGTGCTTACAGAGTACCTGCTTGTTTCTGAGAAGTGCAGGTACTCTCCAATGAAAAGTATTACTTTTTTTTTTAGAAGTGCAGGTACTCTTCCTCGCAAAATACAAAAGTGCCAGTACTAAGTACCATGCAGTACCGGCCCATTTAAAGCACTGGTAACATGCAGATTACAAATTAGCATTATATTGTAATTGCAATTGTATTTATATAGTGCTTACTACTCCTGACGAGGCGTTGAAGCGCTTTTCAGTGAGTAGATCGATACTCCAGAACTCAAGAGGAATTAGTGATGGATTAGTATAGGAAAATATGAGTACAGTATTAGGAGGAGTTAGTTTAAGCGGAGGATATGTGAGTTTCTTAGTTGGATTGACTAGAGTAATGGAGGGATAGAGGAGGGAAGAAGCCAGAAGTGTTAAATTGGGAGTTTATAGTAAAAGGATGAGACTTGGGATGAGTAAAGGAGAGATGGAGGAGGGCAGAGTCTGTGGAAAGGGGTTAGGGAGATCATAGTAGCAGAAGGGGTTTTGGGTGAGTCAAAGGTGAGCTAAATGAGGAAGAATTTAGTAGGGTTGATTGGGAGGTCACAGTAGTAAATTGAGATGTGGGGTGAGCCAGGAGCGATAAAGGAGGGAAGAGCTTAGACAGGGTTATTTTTTTAGATCAAAGTAGTACAATGGGTTTGCGATGAGTCAGAGTGGGGATGGAGGATAGAATGATAGAGACATAGGGTGATGGGGAGACATAGTAAAGCGTAAGAGAGAGTACATTTTTTTTATTTTTATTTACTTTTTTTTTTTTTTTTTTTTTTTATGTATTTATTTAATTGTATTTATTTTAATTATTTTTTCTCTAGTACAGTAGGACTAGAGTAATAAGTAAATAGATATGCAAATACATAGTAAGTGAATATATGTGCAAGGAATATAATAATGGGTATAGTAATATGAGAAGTAAAGTGATATTGTATAAACACAGACTTTCAAGATTTCTAACATTCATTGATGTTTCCTCAATTTTCAATAGCAAAATACTTGTTGTTAAATAGTTAAGATAACATTTGCTCATTGTGATATAGAAAAGAAAGCAGGGATTCATAAGTATCTACTATAACAACTTATCTAGGAGCTATGCAATGACCTATGATCATGTTAAGCATAGAATAATAATATACACACATACATTTATATATGTTTTTACACACACATATACATATATACACATGCACACACACGCATACACACATATGGTCCCAGATCGTCAGGCCCGGCGCACAGTGGGTCATAAATTTTCCAGTCACCACATGTGAGTATTTACTTTTTGGAAGCATTCAATTTGAGATGGCTCCAAGTCATCCACTGATCAATGGCTCTGAGGCAACTGAAGATTTGTAAGTTTTCAATGCCTTTGGGTCATTCCAATTTAAGTATTATTTGTGTGACATCTGCATAGTTGTAGCATGTGAGTTGAAAATCATTGATGAATTCTGGTAATGACATCATGTAAATGTTGAAAAGCATAGGTGAGATGATTGATCCTTGGGGGACCCCTGCTTTTGTGAGGTAGGGTTTTGACAAGAAGGGGGAGAATAGGTAAAATTAGTTCTGTTTTGAAGGTAGGATGCAATCTAGTTGAGAGCAGTCCCATCTATGCCACCTTTGTTGGAGTCTTTGAATTAGGGTGTCATATTCAACAGTACCAGAGGCAGCTGAGAGGTCCAAGAGAAGTAGTGAAACAACTCCATTGCAGTCGACTGTGTTTTTAAGATTATCCCAGAATGCTGTGAGTGCCAATTCAGTGCCCTTTCCTCCTGGCGGAACCCAGTTTGGTAGTCTGAAAGTATGGAGTTGTCTTCAATGAATTGTGACATCTGGGCAAATGCTACTCTTTCTATCAGTTTGCCCAGGAAAGGTCCATTTGCAATTGGTCTTTAGTTGTTGGGGTCATGCTGGTCTAGGTTAGTTTTCTTTAATAACGGACGTATGTATGCCTTTTTCTGGTCTTCAGGAAAAGTTCCTGTGATTAAATAGTTATTGATGATTCTTCTTGCAGGTGTGGCAACAGAAGTGGATAAAAGAATGTTCTTAAAGATGTGTGGTGGACAAGGGTCAGAAGGGCAGCCGGAAGGCCTGCTTGTTTTGACCAAATCCATAAATTCACCTTCTGATATTTGTTTGAAAGAGTTCAGAGGTTGGGTTGGTTTACTCTTGGAGGGGATTTTAGGAAATAGGTTGGTGCTGATGTTTTTTTTCTGTTTTAAATAGGAGTCCAGTGTGTCTGCCTTGGTTGATTAATGAATTGCCAGTTTGTTTGTGAAATCTTGAGTAGTGGGATGACTTCCATGCATTTAGGTTTTCGAAATTCATTGAGAATTTTATAAAACATTCTAGTTGCAGAGTTAGCATTTTTAATTCTGTCTGAGTAGTACCTTTTTTTTTAGCTTTTTTGATTGATGATCTGTAAATTCTGTTAAGTTTGTGTAGGTGAAGTTTGTCTTGAATGTTGTTTGTTTTGTGCCAGGTCCATTGCAGCCTTCTGATTTGTTGCTTTATCTTCTTAAGTTCTGTGTTTCTTGAAGGTGTTGATTTTCTTTTGTCCTGATTAGTTTTTCTGAGTGGTATTAGGATATCAAAAGCTTCCTGTAGCCACTCATAAAGTTTTGGAACAGATTTTTTTGTGTCTAGATCTGTGTTGGCTGTTAGTTGTGTTTCTAAGTTTTCAAAATTGAGTTTTTTCCATGGCCAATATATGTATGTATGTAAGGTGCTATAGGGTGTGTTGAATTACATGTAGATAGGTAAGTGGGCTACTGCTTTTGAGAACAAGATCATTTTGATACTTCCAGTTCATAAGATACAATCTTTGTAATATAGCACAGTTATCTACTCACTGGCATGAAGTACTGCATGCTAACTGTAGGTCATGGGTTTAGATCCTAATTAGATTTTTTATCTACCTGTTAGTCTGAGATTGCAAAGAAGAGTCCCTTTTGGAAGTAATAAATACTTTATTAGTGCAGACAGCCACAATTAGTGGATTACTTTTTAAATCCTGACTTTGTGTTTCTTCTGACTGTTCACTTTGAACATACAGGCCCTCATTATGTCAATGGCGGTAATGACCTGCTACTGCCGCGGCGACAGCCGCCAAAACACCGTCACAGCGGCTACCTACCATTCGCCAACTTATGACCTCAGCCGGAATTCCGCCAGAAGGATGTGGGAATTCCAGCTACTGTCGTGGCGGCAGATGGTGGTAAGGTGGCGCTGCTGCCAGCAGCAGCGCCACGCCAGTACACCGCTGCAGACCATATCATGATCCATGATACGGCCTGGCCGTGTTCTGCTGGCAGCAGTGCCACGTCCCGTCTCATGCCAGAGGACCCCCTGCAAGCAGGTAAGTTGGGTGCTCCGACAGGGGAGGGGGGTGGGAGGTGTAGTGTGTGTGGGTGTTTGTGTCTGTATGCGTGCATGCGTGTGTGTGGCATGTGGAATGCGTGTGTGCATTAATGGGTGTGAGTGTGCAAGTATGTTGTGTTGTGTTGTGTGAATGCATGTGTGCTTGTATGTATGTCAGTGTGTGTGAATGGATGTATGCATGCGTTGGTGAATGTGGGTATGAGTGTGTGTATGCGTGTGTATGTTGGTGCATGAATATGCATGTATGTAGTGGGGGTTGGAGGGGAAGGGTGGAGGAGGACTCTGGGGAGGGGGTAGGGGGTGAGGGAGACCCCTATCAGTGTCAGAGAAGGAATTCCCTGGCACTGATAGTGCCTACCGCCATGGTTTTCATGGTGGTATGGAAGCCACGAAAACCACGGCAGTAGGCGGGGTCAAAATCCTGTGGGTGGGACAGTGACGGCCGCCTGGCTGGAGACTGAAGTTTGTTACCACCCTGGCAGACGGAGTGGTACATTGGCGGTTTGGCTTGTGCCAAACCGCCAATGTCATATTTTGAGGAAAGGTACCACCAGCCTGTTGGCAGTAACTTTCTCCAAAATACCGCCGTCTGCCAGGGTTGTAATGAGTGCCATAACGTCAATATTCACATATTGTCTATAAGCATGGACAATATGTGAATCCCTAATCCTTATAACCCTTATTGTCTTATGTAACATTTCCTGTACATTGATTTAAACATGTATGATTTATTGTGCCTGTGTGACCTAAAGTGCTCTGACACCCTACACTGGGATGTGTGGCACTGTAAAATGTAAAAAAAAAAAACAGGTGTCATTTAAATCATTATTTGTGAATTTACTCATACAAACAAATAAATCTTGCATTCTTACAGTGCATGCACTTCTCTTACATAGGGGGTTGTGAACAAGGTAAAAATAAATACCCCTGAGTCATAGTTCCTCTAAAGTACTTTTAAAGTTACACAGCTTTGTGCCTTTGTTTCCATTCATTGCATTGACATCTAGGGAATGGGCTCCAGAGATCCCCCAGTCAGGGTAATGCTTGGGCAAAAGAAGGGCTGATGGCACTTTAAGTTTAGGCATGTCTGGAAGTAAAAATAAGAAAGCCCCAGCAGTGCCTGCAGGTTGCTGCTCTGAACGGAATGCAGACATGTGGGCACTGCTACATTATGTCCCGATGTTGGAAAATTACACTTGACAAATTCAGATTGATTCCCTGGGTCACATGGATACCAGATCCAACCCAGCTGCCAGAACCAGGATCCAGCAAGCTCCTACTACTTTCTAGCACTGAAAATAACCTCAGCACGAGGCATGGCCTCCCAACATTTTTCAAAATGTATAGAGCACCTCCCAAAGGTGCTACTGGTTACGTCTTTCATGTTATTACTCTGTGTTCTGTCCCTTCCAAGCAAACTTCCCATATGTTTTATGGCTTACACTCTGCAGCATTATCCGGATTCAACAACTTCAAGCACAGGAAAGAGGAGCTTGCCTTCAAACAGCAGTTTCTGCTGAGGTGATAACGATTATAAAGGTTCAAATGTCTTAGTACATGGAAAACCCAAATCTGAACCAAGCCCCTCTACAACTCAACCGAATCAATGGCAAGTTACTACTTTTCCATGGGTAACAGGTCATGTTTATTTATTTACTTTTTTTGCCGTTTATATATAGTTTGAACTCAACCCAAAGACACTGGAATGCTTTAAATGAGCACTAGTCACATTACACACAGTTGCTTTCATTTTTTTGGGCAAAGGGAAATTAAGCAACTTGCCCAGAATCACAGGGTGTGGAGCAGACACCGAGACTCAACCCTGATTCCCCAGTTCCAAACTCAGCAGCTCTGGCTGTAACCCCACAGAACAAATCAAACGTGATGATTGAAAACATGCACAAGGGTAAACAATTACAGAAATTAACAAAGATTACCACATTACAAAACTTGTTATGCGATCTACATATATCCCGCCTATGAAAATTGGCAATCAAAATAGAGATGACTGATACATGCATATATTTACAAAGAAGCATTCTTTGAAATGTTACCGCACTAAGAATTGCATTACCTTCATCTTACTCAGACCACACAGGGGAAGCCACCTATATCCCCAAGGGCCAAACCCAACTGTCTGCACCCTTGACCACCTGCCAGAGTCCTGCCGCTCCAACACTATGCTGTAAAAGGGGCCAGAGGATGTGAAAGCAGGGTCTAGAACCCCTTAACCTACACTAATTAACTGTGAGACTAGGCCCTAAGCCAGTGTCACTGTTCTCTGCAGAATAAAGATTACTGTCCATCCCCTCAGTGCTCTCCTAGGATGTGTTTAATGGCCAAATAATGGTGTGTGTTCCACTCAGGTCCCGATGTTGCAATGGTTTGTTGAAAAAGGAGAAAGCTGAGAGATGGCCCAGCATACACAGCCTCCAGTCTTACTGAGACATTGGAACTGGAAGCGAAACATCAATCACATGCTTGACTTCCTGTCCCTCGCCCTGCGACTCGCAAGAGAATAGACATGAAGCTCGACTCACAATGCCCCATGGCACCTCCCCTGCTTCAGGCCAAAAATTGAAGAGCCAGGGAGGAATGCTTCTTCATAGGGGTCCCCATCATTAGCACTACACACCACTATGGGATGCCCTCTGTCCATACATTTCCCTTGGCTAAGCCTTTTTTTATTTGCCTATATCTTTGGCACTGTGACATTTCCCCAAAATATTCGACACTCACGTCAGCTGGTGTCTGGAAAGTTTTGGGGTGATCTGTCAAGCAGGGACAAAGAAAAAGGGGGGTCCCAAAACACTTTTTCCCATTCATTTTTCCATAGGGATTTTGAACAGCGATAGCACCCAAACCACTGGACCGAATTTCATCAAGTTTGGCAAAAAGGTAGCTCTTGGTCCAGAAGGTGACCTTTTTGTTATCTAGTGTAAATCTATTCAGTAGTTTTTATAGCTTGGTACGTTTAAAATCTGAACCTAACTATAATGTCCCTATAAACTTTTTTTTTTTTTTAATAGAATTTCTCTGTTTAAAAAAAATCATATTTCCTAACTATAACATCCCTGTAACCTTTGTTTTTATATATATATATCACATACCTAGTTATAGGTTCTTCTTTCATCCAGACTATTTCCTCCATTGGTATGTTGTTTCCCCCAACGAAAGCAGACATCAGACAGCATGGGAAACAGTGCTTTCTGGTCCTCCCTGTCGCTTGCATGGAGGTACATTCTGTGCACGCACTGCTACTGTCACACCCTTCATTTTTCTAAATGTGCCACAAGCCTATAAAAAATGCGTGACCTTGCTGACAGCCATATTCAAATGGGGTTTCAACTCACTCTAAGCTCGCTAGTCTGCTCGGTTTCTTTAGAAACTCAAATATTCTAGTGTTTTGTGACCTACAAAATAAAAGTACCTTCACCCTAAATAATGGTGATGATAATTCCTACTTACATTGTACTTTTAAATACAGATCCAGGAATGTGATACACATGAAATAGCTTCAAACATTGGTTAATCGGTACAATACACTTAACAGCAATGTTAGAATCATTCAGAAAATGTATCAGCTCAAACGGCCTCCACACTTCTTTCCATCCTACTTTTACTGTGTTTACTGCCTCCACAGATTTCACTTGAGACAGAATAACGTCGCTGATGGGATGCAGAATGTCAAATGTAGTGCAGTACGCTGTTGAAGCATAGTACACTGCATGTTGGAAAATTAAGTCCGGCGTCACTTTATTCACTGTGCTAAAGCCCCACTTGTAAACTAACAGTTCCAGAATCATTTACGATACCTAAAATCAAATCGTTAGCCTTTGGAGGGGACATCAAGCCCTAAGGACAGTGGTTAACATCAGTGGCGGCCCGTCCTTTAGGGCGGAGGGGCCACGCCCCTCCACCTTTTGCCCCTCATGAAGAGTGTCTGTCAGGCTGACAGACACTCTCCATGTTCAGCTCAGGCAGCCAGGAGCAGACATGAGCGATTTGCGCACACTCCTGGCTGCCTGAGCTGAACTTTGCTGGGCTGAGGAGGTCACAGCTCCTATGGGCATGACCTCCTCGGCTCAGCAAAGGTGCCTGGAGGCCCTCCCCTGGGTGACGAGGAAAGCGTCACCAATTGACACTCTCCCTGGGCGCTTCAGGTTTAAGCCCTGAAGTGCCCAGGGTGAGTGTCAATCAGTGACACTTCGTCACACAGTGGGGTGGGGTCAGCAGTCTCACTGACCCGATCCCACTCTGTGACGAGGCTGGGACTGCTGCCTTCCTTAGGTCAGCCAATGAGGGAAGGCAGCAGTCCCAACCCTCCTGGCACCTGGAGGCTGAAGGTAAGTGTGTGTGTATGTGTGTGATGTTTTAAATTGAATGTTTGGTGCGCACGTGCATGTTTAAGTGTTATGAGTGTTGTTAATGGATGTGCGTGTGTGTGTGAAAGAATGAGTGTGTGCGATCTTTGAAAATGAATGTTTGGTGCGTGCATGCATGTTTGAATGGTATTAGTGTTGTTAATGGATGTGCGTGCTTGCGTGCGTGCGCGTCTGTGTGTGAAAGAATGAGTGTGTGTCTGTGTGTGTATGTATTCCGCCCGCCCCCTCCCTCCTAAAGCTGCCGGCCGCCACTGGTTAACATAGTTTTTCATTACTTCAGTCAATGTTCATGCCGCCTAAAAAGGACTGCATCTCCCAGGCACATGGAGCAAATCCATTGATGCAAAGTGATTATGTTGCATCATCTAAAGTGCGAAATCTCTCTGTTTTGCTGCTCTTCAGTACATCATCAAGTTCCAGTCAGAACTTGATCCAAGTTTATAAAGATGAGAATTTTAAGTGTTTGATAGTTTCTCTTTACTGCTATGGCTGAGGTGCTTAATAAAAAAAACTCTCCAGCTGGTTTGACTTACCTGAACGAATCTGTCATTTATTTGAGTCACCACTTCACAATGGCGATCTATGGACAAGTTTGAAAAACAAAAACGTCTGTCCAGTTGGTGATGGGCTGAGTAGTGGAAGGACACAGATGCACCCCGAAGGCTACATCATGGAGGGTTTGGAGATCTGGAGCTTGTCACCATAAAGAAGATGCTGGCGTTGGTGAAATGAATCTGCATTCCAACAATACTGCAACCTCCATCGCCACTAAAAAAAGGGGGAAAGCAGTGCAGAGGAGACGTGTGTCAATGTGAGGCAGCAGATACAGCTGATGTGAAACAAACGCTTTTGTGTTTCAACCATACTGTGAGCCCCATCTGTTAGAGAAGGTGGTAAAGCAGCGCAGAGGAGGCATGTTTTGTGGAAAATAAGCCCATCGCCCAACAAAATTGATGTGAGCCGATGTCCTGATGGTCAATTTGTGATGTTGGGAAAGGCCTCACCTGCTGGAACATATTTTGTGTTATTATTTCATGCTCTTTGTTCTGAAGGAGCTTGAAAATGAACCTAGTCTGGTGTGCTGGATATTACGACATCCCAGAGCCTAACAACAGTCTGAACGATCTTGCTGTAAGTTGTACAATACCCAAGTCTGTCTTGAGCGGTGATAGGCACACCAATACACAATGACAGGAACACTGGGCTAAAGAGTACAACAGAGGAAAGTTTCCAACCTTCATTATTGACAAGAGGTGGCAAATATAATGTGACATGAACGTTGGGCTTTTTCTCACAGGCACACTTTCTTCTGTTTGTAGGCATTTTGGGCGTGACCATTCCATTTTTCTTTTGTGTAAAGGTGACTGGGCAAATAATTAGGAAGGGTTGTGGGTTTGTTGATGTGAATATTTGTTGATTAGAGAAACTAAAGGGTTAGTCTCTATTTTGAGGGGTACATTTGAAGAATGTCACATCCCCACTGTTTTTCCTTAATAGCCCTGGTGATCCACCTATAAAAAGGAGCAAGTGAAAGAAGATGTTTGGACATTATGCTAGGGTTTGTGGTACAAACCTTAGTGTGGAACAGAGATACTCATTGTTGATGCACTGCCAGGGTGGGAAAGGTCAGGAGGTGCTAGAAAATCTTGTAGATTTAAGTGTTGAAGAAAAAATCTCAATGGGTATGAAATATTTATACTTCAACTGGATTAACATTACCTTCCACCTGTGAATACTATTATAGAAATATACTATTTTGGTCTAAGAGAACAAGAAGAAGAAACCATGGAAGACTATGACACTAGTCTCAGAAAACTGGCTTCCACCTGCAAGTTTAGTACTGAAAGCAAGAAGAGGATAAGAGATCCGTTTGTACTTAAATGTGGGCATGATAAGATGAGAGGTGAGTTGTTGCTTAAAGACGAGCCCCTTTTAGAGTAAGTTATTATAACTGCAAAACAAGTGGAACACATGTTGAGGTGTGTCAATGAGCTGAATGTGGAAAACATTAAACAGCTCACACAAATTGAAAAAGTGGAAGAGGTTGTGATGCGGTGAAGTACAAAGAAGGAAAAATGGATGGTGGATACATATTGTCAGTAGCTCACTGCTTTTATTACACCCATGGGGGCATATACATTTAAGAGAATGCCATTTGGACTTGTATCTACAGGATGTGTTTTCTAGTGGGTCATGGTCAGAGTTTTGAAAGGGATTACCGGAATGTGATGTTATCTAGACAATGTGTTTATATATGGTAACACTGTGAAAGAACACAATGAGTATATGCATTCAGTCTTCAGTAGCCTTATGGAGGCATGGTTAACACTAAAGAACTAGAAGTATAGGTTTTCGTAAGAGAAGTAGATTATTTGGGCCACAATATATCTGGAAAAAGGGATTGCTCCCGAAAACGATTTGGTAGAGACCATTGTTAGTCTGAAAGAGCCATTCTCTAAGGAAGAGTTCATCTCATTCGTAGGTATGGTAGAATATTATGGAGAATGTATTCAGAATTATGCTGACAAATCTGGTTATCTAAGGGCTTGGTTAGGAAGTTACATTTTCATGGGATAAGAATTGTCAGAAGAGTTTGATGAACTGAAAGTTGAATTAAAGACCACCTTGTCTACAAGCTGTGGTGCCAGGCTAGAAAACTATGATTGTTATAGATGACATTTCCAAGGGTATAGGAGCAGTGTTGTTGCAAAAGAGATGTGGTGTGAAACATTGAATTGCCTGTGCCTCTAGATGTTTGCATGCTTCTGGGATCAATTACTCTGTAATTAAGAGAGAAGATGTAGCCATTTTTTGGGTAGGAAGGAAATTCACAAATTTGTTTTGGGGGAACTTCACTTAAAGTTTGATTTTAGATCACTAGCCTGTTTAAGTTTTTTTTTAATTAAAGAAATGTTTTGTCTCTATTTCATCAAGGATAAGGAGTGGGTTATAGCTTTGCAAGAATTCACATTTGAAGTGGAGTAAATTCCAGTTTCAGGAGGTGTCCACACATTGTTTGTCATGCTGTATGACTATGTCAGGAAATTGAGATTTTCAGGATGAATTTGAAGAGGAGGTGTTGCATGAGATGCAACTCTGGCATACCTCTATGAGGTTTGCTTTCCCACCTATGGCTGATCTAGGTCAATGCACCAACATTGAATGGGAAAGACAGGTTATTGTAGTCCAGTAGAACTCCACTCAATACGTAATTGAAGTAAAATAATTGCTTTTGGGTTACTAACAATCCCCAAAGGAGGACACTGGGCATCGTGGTAACAGTAAACCTATTTTGTTCTTCACAGCTTTGCACACAGTACAAAGAAGAACAGAACATTTAACTACAGGTATTTATTACAAGAGGGTGAACCTGTTTCTTAGTATATCTAAAAAAATCATACAAGATATCATAAAAACAGTAAGATGGCACATTGCAATCAATAAGATTAAAATTAACATTTCTAACCTGGCTAAAATGTCATCTAAACGCCTAACACCCCAAAACCTATTTCTATGCACTACCCTACGAGAGCATATAGTAGAGCAAATTGTGGACTAGAGTTTATTGGGAAGAATCTGCACACTACGTACCTTGTTGACAGCTTGGGCTGTTGTTATAAGAAGAGCCATGGAGGAAATGTTCCCTGTGAAAAACAAACACACGCTGTGGTAGCAGCTCTCCTCAGATACTCAGCTCTTATCAGCTTCAGGCAGGATGCATCAGCTTCTTTAAATGCAGGCGATAACCAAGAACATCTTCGGACAGTATCTTGGTTGATAATCTAGAATGATAAACCTCTCTCGACTCAAGGGATCAAGTGGTAGTCCTTAAATCTAAACATCATCAGGGATGAAGACGTTTGACATAGTTTTAGGAATGTAATGTATAGATTACAGGCACTAGAGAAGGGGTCCTAGACATATCTTTCAGAAGATGGGAGACGAGGGGACTTCAATTTGAACTACACCTTTTTGATGAATTATCTAGGGATGTTTCTTCGATTACCTTGACATATTGTTAAGGAAACAGTTGTTCCAGTTGTCTAATCAGGTGTTATATGTTGGTCATTGTCGGAATGCCTTGATGCTTTTCGAAGTTCAACCAATGATAAGGACAGATGACATTCATGATATTCTTGTTTATAACAGATATGCCAGAATTCGGAAGGAGTATGGTCCGAGATGAATTTGGAGGGTCTGACCGGAGGGGAGTTAGGCCACAGGGACTTTATGTCAGGGGACGTGAATTTGTGTAAGCTCACGTTAAGGGCTGTTACAGAAGAGCTGGGGAAAGATGAGTTAGGAAAAGATTCTCTGTTGTTGGAGGTGATGAGAGCATTTTAGTAAGCTGAGAGCAATTCATTAGACAAACCATGGTTAATACTTAAAGATGAGCTATCAACAAAAGCATATTGTTAAAAGGTACTAAAGTTAAACCTCTGGTTGATTTTAGAAATACGTTGGTGGCTCAGGCTCACAAAGGTCATTTGGGTATAATCAAGACTAAGGAGGCATTACAAGCTGATTTCTAGAAGCCTGGCCCTGGCATGGACATCTAAGTAGATAGATATGTAAGGGATTGCAGGAGAACATGAAACACATTATCGTATTGTGTTGATTGATCTGTATTCAAGGTCGGTCGACATTATGTGTGTGTAAAATATTTAGTCATCTAGAGTTGTAACATTTCTGGATGAAGTGTTTTGGAAGGAAAGTTTTCCCAGTGTAATTATGCCGGACAATGGGCCTTAATTCTGTTCCCATTAGATGGAATTGTACTTTAAGTCTTGTAGCATAATTCACAAGAAAAGTTCTGTTTATCATCCTGAAACCAATGAGGCTGTTGGAGAAGGAACAGAATGTTGAAAGAATGTATCCAGTTAGCTAGAGTCAATAAATTGGATGAAAGAAGGACTGACAACTAAAAATCACAGCATATCGTATGAGTGTTTATTCACAACAGGAAACCCCTTTTGAGCCTTTTAAAGGGAGAGCACCTCATACTGTTTTGTGTCCAGGATGGATGAGTTGGGGAAAATATGTGAAAGTCTATGGATGGGGAGATTGGAGTAATTGTAAGGTAAATATGCAACACATGACGGAAATTCATTGTGACTTAGGAAAAACACGTCAGTGATAAACACATTCAAGTGAGATAATTAGTCTAGATAAAGGCTCCAGTAGGATGTGCTAAATGGTCCAAATTCACAAATGAGAAAAAGGTGACAAAATTATAAAAAAATGCTGTAAAAACATATGATGGAAGAAACGGTTGCATGGTGATTCTAGACTAAATCATCATGCATTTATTTTTTCAAAATATGGACGTTAGGCCAAATTGAAGTAGTTCAAGGCTGAGTAAAAGACAATGGCCGTCATTACAACCCTGGCCGTTGGTGATAAAGTGGTGGTAATACCGCCAACAGGCTGGCGGTACATTTTGCCAAATTATGACCATGGCGGAAACAGTTCAGACAGACAGCCACTTTAACACACCGACCGCCAGGGCGAAAGCAACAGGCACCACGGCGGTAGCCGCCTACAGCCAGGCGGAAGACAATGTTCCGCCCACTGTATTAAGACAATCCAATCCACCACCTTTTCCGGGGCGGTATCAATGACATCAAAAGCCTGGCGGAAACATTGCACAGAAGGGAAACGACTCACCTGTGGAGACTCTGGGAAGAACCATGCCGCCATGGAGCCTGAGCTGAATATCTTCCTAATGGTCTTCTATGTGCTGCTCCACTACGAACACTAATGACAGTGAAGACGACCACGGTGAGTACAGCCACCTAGCACACGGGGAGGAAAAAGAGAGTGACACACACATGCAACACCACCACCCCCAACACCATACACACACACAGCTGCAGTAACATAACCTATACATCCTGTACCCATCAGGAATAATGCAAGGACAATTACTATAGATTGAAAAGAGTGTAATAAGATAAAATAGTAGCAATAGGTGCATCCAAATCAAAAAGTATATACAGATTTACAAATGTAGAGACACTGCCCAGTCCTCAATGTCCGTCGGCCACAGGGCCACATTACAAAGTCCAAGGCCTCACTTCACTCTTGCAACAACACGGAGAGAACACTGCAGGAGCATCATTTGGAAAATAGGCAGGCACCTCAGGGGGTGGGGAACAGGGGGACACCTCAGCTGGCAGATGGAAAAACACCACTGGTCCTGGAGGGGGCAACATGCCCATTGCTCTTTGTCCTGGGGAGTGCAAGACCACAGTCTCTCAAGTGGGTGACTTGCCCACTGGCAATGGAGGGGGCATTGTGCCCTGTGGTCTTCATCCTGGGGTGGATGGGGTGAGTGGATGGCATCTCCACTGGTTCTAGAGGGTGCATCGCGCCCTGTTATCTTCATCCTGGGGAGGATGGGGTGAGTGGATGGCATCTCCACTGGTTCTGGAGGGGGCATCGTGCCCTGTGATCTTCATCCTGGGGAGGATGGGGTGAGTGGGTGGCATCTCCACTGGTTCGGGAGGGGGCATCGTGCCCTGTGATGCAGATCTTGGGGAGTGTAATGTCACAGTCTTTCAGCTGGGTGTCATACCCACTGGATTTGCAGGGGGCAGGCGGCACAACAGCCCATGGACGCTGGTCTACAGAATGTCCGCCGGCGGTGACGGCTGCTCAGTGGTGGCAGTGGTGCTGCTGCAGCTGCTGCTGGTGGTGGGGGGAGGCTCCAGCCCATCCCCTGCAGGCTTGGACGGCTGCCCACTGGTGCTGCTGCTGGTGGTGGTAGTGCTGGTGGTGGTGCTGCTGGTGGAGCTGGTGGTGGGGTGAGGCTCCAGCCCATCCCCTGTAGCCTCGAACGGCTGCCCATTGCTGGTGGTGGTGCTGGTGGTGGTGATGGTGGCAGTGGAGCTGGCGGAGCTGGTGGTGGTGGTTGTGGGGGGAAGCTCCTGCCCATCCCCTGCAGTCTCAGACGGCTGCCCACTGTTGGTGGTGGCGGTGCTGCTGGTGGAGCTGGTGGAGCTGGTGCTGGGGGTTGTGGGGGGAAGCTCCTGCCCATCCCCTGCAGCCTCAGATGGCTGCTCACTGCTGGTGGTGGCGGTGCTGCTGGTGGAGCTGGTGGTGGTGTTAGTAGGGGGAAGCTCCTGCCCATCCCCTACAGCCTCGGATGGCTGCTCACTGCTGGTGGTGGCGGTGCTGGTGGTGGAGCTGGTGGTGGTGGTTGTGAGGGGAAGTTCCTGCCCATCCTCTGCAGCCTCAGACGGCTGCATCACCATGGTTGGTGGTAGGGTCTCCGATAGAGTCCCAGCACCAGGCCCCTTGCCCTTCCTTCCTGCAGCACTTGGGGCTGGCCCCCCCTTGCCCTTCCTTCCTGCAGCACTTGGGCCTGGCTCCTTTCCCTTCCTTCCTGCAGCACTTGGAGCTGGCTCCTTGCCCTTCCCTCCTGCAGCACTTGGGGCTGGCTCCTAGCCCTTCCTTCCTGGAGCACTTGGGGCTGGCCCCCCCTTGCCCTTCCCTCCTGCAGCACTTGGGGCTGGCACCTAGCCCTTCCTTCCTGCAGCACTTGGGGCAGGCACCCTTTCCGTCTGGCTGGCTGGTGGGCGGGATCCTTTCCCACCTGTAGTTGGTGGGGACACAACTGTGCCCTTGGACTGGGTGGCTGAGGTGCTTGCCCGGCTTTAGACCACCCTGGCCTGACGTGAAGGACGGGGGGGGTAGGGAAGAGGTCAATGGTGAAGAGGAAAAGCTTCTTAGGGACATTGAGGCGGGAAGTGGGAGAAGGTTTGGGAGTGAAGGAAGAGGGAGTGGTTGTAGGAGGTGCAAGTCTGCTGTGTTTAGGTGCAGGTGCATGGGCTGGATGCTATTGTGAGGTGGATGGCTGTTGGGTGTCTGAGTGCTTGCGTTTGTGTACCTTGGGAGGGGGGGTACTGACACAGTGGGAGAGGACACAGGGAACGTGTGCATGGATGTGGGGGTGGTGACTGCCAGTGGGGTGTGTGTTCTGATAGGTGTGCTGGTGATGGGGGTAGTGGATGAGGATGTAGTGCATGCAGGGGTGATTGGAGACGCAACTGGGAGGGAGGTTGAGGTCAAGGAGGAGGGGGCTACAGTGGAGGCAGTGATGTTGGTATGTCTGCATCTGGATGGTGTTTGTATGAGTGCCTGTGGGATGAAGTGTGGTGCTTGTGTTTGTCTGTGCCACTCTTGTGTGTTGTCCTGTGTGCATGCTTGTCTGCCTGTGTCCTTGGGATAGGTTGGGGTTGAGGGGAATGGGATTGGGTAGAGAAAGTTGGAGGAGGGAGGGTAGAAACAGGGACAATGGCTGCCATCAGAGAGGAGGCCAGAGCCTGGATTGATCTCTGTTGGGCCGCCAAGCCAGTGTGAATGCCCCCCAGAAATGCATTTGACTGTTGCATTTGGGCTGCCAGCCCCTGGATGGCATTCACAATGGTTGACACAATGGTTGACTGCCCAACAGAGATGGATCCCAGGAGGTCAATAGCCTCCTCACTCTGGGCAGCAGGGCTAACTGGGGCAGGGCCTGAGGTGCCTGGGGCGAAGGAGATGCCAACCCTCCTGGGTGTGCGGGCACGGGGAACTCGATGAGGGGCTGCCTGAAGGGCAGTGCTGGTACGGGGGTGGTGGCTGTACCTGTAGGTGGGGTGGTCACAGAGGTGTCCACCACCACCAGGGAGCTTCCATCGGAGGAGGTATCCATGTACAAACTGTCCCCTCCAGTCTCTGCCGTGGTGCTCCCCTCGCCCTCCGTCCCACCGGTGCCCTCAGCATTGGTGGACCCTGCCTCCTGGGTCCTGTGGGATGCAGACCCCTCCGTCGCAGGTGCACTGCTCCTCCGCCAGATGATGCTAATGCACATAAGGACAGGGTGACAAAACAAAAAGGGGTGGGAGAGACGAAGGATACACTTGGTCAATGGCGGCACCAACACCACCGTTGGCGTAAACAACACACTCACACACAGGGAACAGCCCTACGCACTAGGCAATGCACTACCAGTTACAATGCTAGTCACCAGGCCATGGGTAGGGACACATGCCACCAACTGCAGCATACCTGAGACCCACACACCAATGCCCAGTAGTGGATGCCTACTAGCTAGGTTGGAGGAATTTCACATCAGAACTCAGGCCAACATAGTACCTACTCTGCTATGTCAGGCCTGGCCTAGGAACACCCACAGACACACATCCCCCACCCGGATACCACCCCACCAGGCGTAAGTAGTAATGAATGGCACTGTACTCACCCCCTTGTTGCTGCTGTGATGCCCCCAAGCACCCATCCAGCTCCGGATAGGCCACCGCCAGTATGCGGGCCATCAGGAGGGTCAGGGTTCGACAGGCACCCCTTCCTCATTGGGAGGCCATTCCCAGCTGCGCCTCCGCCGTCTTCCATGCCCAGCGCCTCAGGTCCTCCCACCGTTTCCGACACTGGGTCCCCCACCTGCTGTAGAACCCCAGGATCCGCACGTCCTTGGCAATGGCACGCCATATACTGTTTTTTTGATGGGTGCTGACCTGCAGAGAAATACACACATGGAAAGGTATTAGTCAGACCGTCCTGCCTGTTACACTCATGGCCCACCATAGCCCTTCCCATACCCATTACTACAGACATGGCCCAGTATACATGCTGCACGCTGGCCAAGGCCCATCCACCAACCCCACCCCCTACACAAGACCTTCACACACAGCACTCCATGCAATCATGCCCCATGCATCGTGCTCACAGTGTACTCACCTGTTGGTCTGGAGGCCCATACAGCAGTTGGTACTGGGGTAGGACCCCATCCACTAATTGCTCCAACTCCGCCGAGGTGAAGGCAGGGGCCCTTTCCCCAGTCACACGCGCCATGGTAGGTTCCATACATGTACAGACCCCTGGTTGACTTGGCTACAATGGAGAACAGGCACTTTATACTGATCTATAGACTGGACAGGGCCACAATCACAGTGCGGTGTACCTAATTGGAGCCTGACTTGATATCAGCTATCTGTCATCCCACTGGGATCCCCCCTCTTGTGCAAGTGCTATCTGTGCTCCATTTTCTGGCAACAGGTTCTTTCCAAGTGACAGTGGGCTTGGCAGCAGGAAAGTCACAGCCAATGTTCTCTATAGTGCTGACCAGAGTGTTGTCTGCCCTGATTAAACACATGTGCATCTACATTGTTTTCCCCCAGGTGGAGGATTTGGCAACAGTGAAGGCTGACTTCTATGCCCTGGGACATATCCTCAACATCATTGGTGGCAGTGATGGTACACATGTAGCATTTGTTCCCCCCACCCCCCGGAGGAATGAACAACTATTCAGGAATAGAAAAAGCTATCACTCTCTGAATGTGCAGATGATGTGTTTGGCAGACCAGTACATCTCCCTTGTTAATGCTATGGATCCAGGCTCGGTGCATGATGTTTTTATCCTGAGGAATAGTAGCATCCCACATGTGATGGCCCAACTCCAGAGGCACAGGGTGTGGCTAACAGGTGAGCCCTGATTCCCACCCACTGGATGTTGCTGTTTGGGTATGGTGTGGGACATAAGGGTTAGTGTGTGGCTAACCGTTGTCCCACGTTATTTGCAGGTGACTCTGGTTACCCCAACCTCTCATGGCTACTGACCCCTGTGAGGAATCCCAGGACAAGGGCAGAGGAACGTTACAATGAGGCACATGGGCGAACAAGAAGGATTTTTGAATGTACATTTGGCCTCCTGAAAGCCAGGTTTCGGTGCCTCCATCTAACAGGCAAAGCCCTGTGCTACTCACCCAAGAAGGTCTGCCAGATCATTGTGGGATGCTGTATGTTGCACAGCCTTGCCTTGAGACGCCATGCGCCTTTTCTGCAGAAGGAGGAGGCTGGAGATGGCCGTGTGGCAGCAGTGGACCCTGAGGACAATAGAAGTGCTGTCATTCGTCAATACTTCCAATGATACACAGGTAAGACAGTGTTATTTCACAATTCATTGTCAGTTTGATGTGTGACATTGTCACTGGCAGGCTCTGATTTCCTACTGCTATGGCCACTCACTGTACCCACTGGCATCTCTTTGTGCAGATGTTTGTGCCCCACTATTTCTCCTGGTGTGTTCACTGCAGGCAACTACAGGACTTTTCAATGTAAACATTACTGTACAGTTGAATTGCAATTTAAGAACCTTGTTAAACGAATACATTTTGAAATCATTTGACATACTCCATACTTGTACATTTTTCTAAGTGTGTTTATTGCAGTGCTCTGATGAAAAGGGGGAAGTGCAATGGGCTGGGGTGATGATGGAGCAAAGTCCAGGTTAGAGTCCAGTCCATTTGTTGCACAGGTGCATTGTCCAAGGTTGCATAGGAAGGGGAGCAATGGCAGTTCAAGCTGGACAGGGTGACAGAGTGGGACACAAGGGTGACATTCAGGAGAGTCTTATTTCCTGGCGGGGTCCTGGCAATAGTCTCTGGCTTCTCCCTGGATCGCAGGGAACATTTGCAGGGTGGTTCTCCTTCAGCAAGGGTAGGGGTGCTGGTGGCCTGTGGGGGGCCTCCTGTCCACTAGCGGCAGCAGAAGTGGAGGGCTGTTCAGTAGTCTGGCTAGTGTCACGGGCCAGCGGGTGTACCACTGCCTCCCTCATTCTTTTGGCCATGTCTGCCAGCACCCCTGCAATGGAGACCAGGGTGGTGTTAATGGCCTTCAAGTTCTCCCTGATCCCAAGGTACTGTCCCTCCTGCAGCCTCATGTTCTCCTTCATCTTGTCAATGATTTGGCCCAGCATATCCTGGGAATGTTGGTATGTTCCCAGGATCATGGTAAGTGCCTCCTGGAGAGTCGGTTCCCTGGGCCTGTCCTCCCCCAGCACACAGAGGTCCTCCCAGCTTTCCTGTTGTCCTGTGCCTCTGTCCCCGGAACCATGTGCCCACTGCCACTGACTCCAGGTCCCTGATCATCATGGGTTTGTGGGGTGCCCTGGGGTCCCTGTTGTGGTGGACACACTGCTGATTGACGTGTCCTGTGGACAGAGTTATGGGCCCGCTGGGCGTCTGCTGTGGTGGTGTTTTCTGAGGGGGGGAGACTCTGTGGTGGTGTGAGACTGTGCCTGGGTAACCGACTGTCCGGATGTCCCTGATGGGCCAAGTTGGTCATCCAGATCCAGGCAAGCAGAGCTGCTGTCATTACTGTGAGCCTCTTCTGTGGGGGGACTGGATGTTGCTAGTACCTCTTCTCCGGTGACATTGACTGGGATACCTGTGGGGATGTAAATGCAGTGTTATTGTTTCTGTGTGTGACATATTGTGCATGGGTGGGTTGCCCTCTATGGTTGTTATTGCCCTGGCAGCTTTGCCTTGTGAGTGTTGTTATTTGGTGGGCTAGCTGATTGTCTCTAGTGTGCATGCTGTAGTGATAGGTGTCCATGCAGGTCTGTGAGTGGTGTCCATGCATAGGTATGGCATGCAGGGCTAGGCATTGGGATGAGTGGAATGTGATGGTGGGGTGTGTGGGAGGTGGTGGAGTGATGGGAGTGAGAGAAAGGGTGGGGGTATGTGATGGCATGTAGGTCAGAGGTGATAGTAATAGAGATTTGACTTACCAGATTCCAGTCCTCCTCTTACTCCTGCCAGGCCCTCAGGATGCAGTATTGCCAAGACCTGCTCCTCCCATGTTGTTAGTTGTGGGGGAGGAGGTGGGGGTCCACCGCCAGTCCCCTGTACAGTGAGTTGGTGTCTTGCTGCAATGGAACACACCTTCCTCCGTAGGTTGTTCCACCTCTTCCTGATGTCATCCCTTGTTCTGGGGTGCTGTCCCACGGTATTGACCCTGTCCACGATTCTCCGCCCTAGCTCCATCTTCCTAGCAATGGATATCTGCTGCACCTGTGTTCCAAATAGCTGTGGCTCTACCCGGATGATTTCCTCCACCATGAACCCTGGCTCCTCCTCAGAGAATCTGGGGTGTCGTTGTGGTGCCATGAGTGTAGTATGAGTGGTGTGGGTGTGTAGGGTGATGTGTTGGGGTGTGTGATGTAAGGTGCGTGGGTGGTGTATAGGTGATGGTGGTATGTGGCTCTGGTTGTGTGAGTGCTCTTGCTGTCTCTCTCTGCTGGCAATTATTTCTAGTCGTAAAGGGTTGTGTTTAATGTGTGTGTGTGTTTTATAGTGGTGTGGGTGTGGTGTGTGTATGTGTGTCAGGTGTATGTAGTTTGAATTTTCCGATGTGGTGTTGTTTTGTTTCAGTGTGTGTATTTTGAGCGTGGCGGTATGTACCGCCAATGGTTTACTGCTGTTGAATGTCCACCGTGGTGATTCGTGGGTCTTAATGTTGTGGGTGTAGTTCTGTTGGCGTAACGGTGTGGGTCTTAATACTGCCAGTTTATCACTGACCTTTGGTGTGGCGGAATTGTCTGTGTGTTTGAATAGTGATGGATTGGTGTGTGTGTGTCATAATATTGTGAACGGGTATGTTGGTGACAGTCAGCATGGCGGTAAGTGGGATTTACAACCAATGTCATAATGAGGGCCAGTGTTTCTTAATGAGTATGTCAGTGAGTAGTGATGCTTTCTTTCAAAATTAGCTCTGTTTACAAGTTTATTATTTTCAATATCTGTGTTGAGGAAAAGATAAGTGCGCTTTTGTTTATTTTGCTGCTCCTCCTTACATCATCAAGTTCCAGGTTATAAAGATGAGAAAGATGAGTGTTCAGCAGTTGCTCTGTACTGCTATGGCTGAGATGTTTAATAAATACCACCATCCAGCTGGTTTAACTTACCTGATCTTATGAGGGTGGACACATCGAGTCCCTCTCACCAAGCCTGATCAACCCAAGCGCAGCACCCCATGCCCCCCACCTGGCATTTCCCCAAATAACTTAGCCTGAGACCCCACTTCATTTTGATTAGAGATTTTTAACATCTCAAGCCGTATTTATCCATAAACCATCAAATAAACAAGCAGAATTCAGAAAAAACTCAGCATACCACCCTCCACAGTCTCTTACTGTGACCCATATGGGCTGGCCACACCCCAGCATCCGGTGGAACATATTGACCCTCCATTAGGAATGCAAAATCTTTGGAGTCCCAGATCTTCAGCTGTACTACCTCGCAGCACAATGTCAATATGCCTATCGTTGGTACCACCCAAATGCCCAGATCCCCTACCTCAAACCAAAAAGGGACATGCTTGGAGACCTACCGTTATATTCTATTTTACCCAAAGGGATCCCTGTGGACCATTCTGATATACAAACCCTTTACAGCATTTGCTGGGTGTGGCGGAAACTGAGGCACATACTGGGAGGGAGCATGCTGTACTCTTCCGCACTGCCACTGACTGACTATCCCTGGCTCCCCCTCACCCATGAGAAGTTAGTACAATACACCCTGTGACCTACATACCATGGTGTACATATTCCCAGATGGTCATGTCCTTGCGCATGCTGATGATAGCCGATTCCACAATGCATCATATATGGATCATTTGGTTTTAATTAGACTCCATAATACTTTGCGTGCCCATATGCCATCTTACCACTTAGCCCCTGGTAACTGCCCACCGTTGACATTAATCATATCCAACGCTGATGGAGAATGCCTGGTCTCTCGACTATATCAAGCTAGCCTAGCTTTGAAACCTAACTCTTCCAAGTGCGTCAGAGAGGCTCGGGGAACTGATCTTGTGCATCCACTCTTTGATAAAGTATATGGCATACTGTTGTTCTCAAACAAAACTTATATCTATTAATCATAAACATAAATTGCTGCATTTCAGATTTCTACATTGGGCTTACACCACTCCCAAAACCCTGGCATACCTCAACCCTACACGCTTGTCTCAGTGTCCCAAATGTCACACTGTGGGAGCAGACTTTGCACACCTGACCTGGATCTGTCCACATATAGGACAATATTGGACCACCATTTTCTCCCTACTATACACAATGACTTGGTGTCACGATCACATGTACCCCCCTTCTTGCACTACTGGGACATGCCCGTAACTTCCCCAGTCCATTTGCAGGTTCACTTCCATTGTGCTCCTAATTGCAAAATGAGAACTGGCACTCCACTGGGACAGTAGTCACCCTCCCACAGATCAGGCCTGGTTAAAAAGCATGATACATTGTGATAAAATCAGTGAAGACTGCGCGCAGTTACAACCCATCACATCGAGACCCAGGGACATATGGCTACCATTACGGGACTACTTGCTCACCCTAGAAACAAATATCTCAGATTGACACTGCCTCCCCTTTCTTTTTTCCCCTTCCTTACCCTTATATACCACTTTTTTCCTACTACTCCCAATCTGAACGCCAAGCTGTGGACATATCCCATCATCCAATCTACAGGTCACTGCTTGAAGGGCTTCTTTGTCAAGCTTTACTGTTCTGTGGACAGGAAATTTCCCATCTATTCTTAGGAGTACTAAGTCTTATGTGATGGTGATCCTTTCATACCAATGGGCAATGTGTTTATTGTTTGTTATCAATTATTGAAAACTCAAAAAATAAAGCCTCAAAAAAATAAAAAAACACAGCAAACATTTCAAGCATTTTTACATGGGTTTACATCCAGTCAGGTGTTTAACAGAGTCAGCTATACATTGAGTCACTTAGCCCCTCTATCACTCCTGGAATTAGTTTTCAGTGAGATCATGGTTGACTCGTCCCCGGATCACCCCTGTCATTTCCAGGACCTATTCGTTATGTATAACTTCCCTAACCATCTCTTACAAAGATGTTCCTCCTGTGACAAAACTAGTGGATCTTTAAAACACACGAGGAAAGACCTAATCTCCACATGGTGCCCCGGCACTCATAATAGAGCCACCATGTACAACCAGGCCATGGCTTGATCCCCAGGCACTGGCTGCACTTTCCAACACCCAAAAGGCCAGTGTACCAAAAGCACCACTGTGCATGTGTTGAGCTAGACTGGGGCCATGGAAGCGACCATCAAAACTCTTCCACTGGCAGCTTCTCTATCAAATGCTGCAAGCACATCCATGTGAAGTCTTACAGTTATCATGATGAATACATTACTTCATAACTTGCAAGGGTGACCTGAAAAATCCTGCCAACCATGAACTCATCCCGGCACAGGCCAGCATGTTCACCAAACTTCTGGACCCCCACCCAAGAGAAAATGGCAGGTGAATGCAAACAGGTTACCCATGAACATGGCATTGCCCTCAGAAGATAAATGCACTCCATCCAGCAGAAAAATCCTCTGACCCCTGATGCAGCTGTGTGGGATACAGTCCAACCAAGCAATCTCAGCAGCTTAGAAAGCCATCTTTGCAGGCACTTGGCAGACTCATTCAGGGCCCGCAAAGACTGCTTCTTGCACCAGGACTGCCTAGTAACTATGTGAGACCACAAGATGAAGGCCTCTGGAAAATGCTTGGCGAGCCACATAGCCTCCACAACAATGGCGTCAGACAAGTCTCTATGCCTCAATTGCACCAAATCATTGCCTCCTAGGTGCAGTATTACCAGAACCAGCGGTGGACCGCGCCTTGGAGCTAGCTTCTCCACTGCCAACAGTGGCTCCTTACCCTGTGCCCACCTTGATCAAACCACCACATGTTGAAGCTGGCAGCCTTAGCTTGTGCCGCAAAATCACCAGCCCAATTTGCCTCCCAAGACCTCCAGATGAAAGAGTGGCTGAAGACCACACCTCTTTGGTAGGCATAGCACCTGCATGCACAGAGTGAGGAAGCAAATCAACATTAGCTGTCAAATTTAATGCAATTGAATATATTGCCTGCTGCACTCAGAATGGCACTTCTCAGTCTTCTGCACCTGTTGCCTGTATGAACCCATGTCCGCCGCCGAGGTTGCCACCCCTATGCGGAATGAGTGAGAGCTGAAAACCGAAGGGTCACTCTCGGTTGCGGCTATGGTGATCTTCAACACCCAAGAGAACCGATATCTGGAAAGGGGGGACACATTGGCGTGGAGGAACAGGATTGAGACTGAACCTGATGGCTCAGTTCTAGATACTCTAATAGAGACTGGACTGAGCAACAGTGTGAGCCTGGGTCCCTATGCAGTGACTGTATGTCCCCCCTTGCCCAGCTGGTCAGTTTTAGAAGACTGCAAAAATACCACCACAGGCCCACAAGGCCAACTCAACTGCCCTAGCTGAATGCCGCCATGGATGTCCTTCTTAGACTGCACCACAAGTTCCCAAACACTGAAAGCCCAGCAAAAGGCCTAGCAACAAGCTGCCTTGAACAGTTGTGCCTAAAACTGTGAATGGTAGGCCTCGGGCATCTTTGAAACTAGGGCTCCCAGTCTCTGAGCGTTAATTGGTCTTCCTGCATCCTTGTGTGCCCCCTCCAACCTCTGCCATCCCATCAAGGCTTTTGTGATGGGAAATAAGGTTGACCAGGCCCTGTGCCCACCCAGTTTAGCAAAGAAAGAGGGGGCTAGTGTGTGCCTCTTTTCTTAGGCCGATGACCATCCCTCTCCCTCCATTTTACCCAAGAGGATGTTTCAAAGATGCCCCCCCACGCTCCTGGCTTAGAAAATGCAGGTATCTCTGAAATGCACCCTCATAGGCTCTCCTTGACTTAGGCGCTAATCTGGCTGCCATGAGGACTGAAAGGATGGGGTACCAAGCCTCCAAAGATGCTCTGAGAATAGGGTAGGGTGCACTGCTGCTTCCGGGTGATAGCACCTGAACTGCTGCAACTTTAGGTGAGACAAAGCATCAGCAGTGTTATTGAGTGCCCCTGGGACATGCTTTGCCCTAAACGTAATGTTATTTAGCAGACATACCAGGATGAGTTCTTTAAGCAACTTTAAGACCGTGCTGCAGCTGACTTTCTGTTGAATTATCATCTCAACTACTGCCATGTTGTCTGACCAGAACACTACAGTGCGATCACTGAGCTTAGCAGACCAGACTGTCAATGCCATCACAATTGAGAAGAGTTCCAAAATGGCATGTTTTGAAACAACCCTGTTTGGCACCATTCACCAGGTCATGATTACATACACCACTGGTAACCAAGTATGGCACCAAACTCAACACTGCCTGATTCATCTCTAAAAAAAAGACACAATTCAGGGCTAGTCTGTCCGTTGGGGGATGAATATCCATGTCACAATCTCATTAAAGTGTTGCAGGAATGAATCTCAAATTCTTGAGTCCTGCCTGACCTCTTGAGACAGATACATCTGATATTGCTGCTGTTTAAAGCCAGTCATAGCCTTAGCAATTGATATAGAAAGGGGTCTTCCCATAGGAATAAAGCACAAGGCAAAGTTCAACTGTCCAACCAGCACGTGGAGCTGATGAAGCATAACCTTCCTGATGGCCAAGCATTCCTTCAACAAGTTTCTGCACTGGGCCACCTTATCCCTGGGAAGCCTGTATACGCCTGCCACAGTATCCAGTTCAATGCTCAAAAGGTCATCACCGTGGAAGGGATGCTAGTCTTGTCCTGGGCCAGGGAAACTCCTAACCACCCAATCAAGTCAACAAAACCCTCCAAACCTCCCCACAATGGGAATAGTTGGTGGGGCCCAGAAAAATAAAATCATCTAGGTAGTGCAGCACCCACTTGGCACCAATCGCCTTCTTACAAGCCCACTCCAGGAATGAGCTGAAGGTCTCGAAGTACGCACATGACAGAGCAACCCATGGGCATTCATCTTTCAAAATAGAAGAAGCCTTGAAACTCAAACAAGTGGAAATCCTCCATGTGTACCGGCAGCAAGCGGAACGCAGATTCATTGCCCACTTTCACCAACAGGGCACCCTTACTTAGCTGTTTAGCATAGCGAGGGCTTGGTCAGAGTGGGTGTAATTTACAGAGAAGAGCTCTGATCAATAGCCTGATTTACTGAACTTTTCGGGGTGGAGAGATCATAGATCAAGCAGAACTGGCCTGGTTCTTTTTTGAGTACTATTCTCAGCGGAGACCAGACAAAATTCCCAAAAAGGACATGAGCCAAAGGGACCAGCCACTCTGCCCACTAGTTTGTTATGGTAATATGTAGTATTGAGTTGTGCAAAGGAAATAGTAGACCCGTGTTTTGGGAAGATCCTCAATACAAAACAACAGCTAAATAGGCATATTTTAAATAGAGTGTTAACAATTTAATAGGGACTGTTATAGATATGGCCCATATTTTTGAATATCACAAAAAATAGTTTCATAATTGACATGGTGGATCCATATAGTAGTAATTATTAAACATTTTTGGGACAATGTGTACATTTGGAGGAACTGGTTTTAGTTTTTTCCAGTTGCTGTGCTGCCATCTCCAAACAATGTTAATTGTGTTGCCTGCACAATTCACTTGATCAGATCTGTTGTATTAAAATACATTTACACATTTCAGGTCCTTTGTAATTAGGCTAACTAGACTCAGTAATATCAGACCACTATGACTCGCATCAATGAGAAGTTAGAACATGCTCTGTAATGTATTATAGTATTAATGGTAACAAAAAGCAAGGAGGAGATGTGTGCATACATGTCATAGCATGTTGCCCAATCGTGGAACTTTTATTGTTGTTTTTTGTGTTACTGATTTATTGTGTTGAACATTTTGGCTGCAGGCTCCACTAGATCTAATTACTTTCGCTTTTTAAAAACATTTTTTGTGAAGTCCCAGCAGCTTCACTGACATTACTACAGGCCGCTTCTCACAGAAGCACTCGAGCAATGCCCCTTTTCAACTGTCCTTTCAAAACCTTTGCAAGAGTAGTTGAATGTGAAAACACAGGTGACATTCTTGAAAAGCTTTTGGAAAAGTTTTACAAAGAGAATTTCAAGATAACCCCATTTATGCGCACTCTCATGGGAAGCCTTTGGAGTGGGAAAGTATACAAAACGAAAATGTGATTGGCAAAGCAACTGGCATGCAGCCAGTGCTTGTCCTATCATGTAGTGCCAAGGATGGTCTTCGTATCCCAGTGACTATCATACGCCAAGGACTGCCAAAATGTCAGCACCTAAGAGATGAATAAGTGTTTGGATCTCATTTATAGTGGAACATTAATTCAAAGTAGATAGGTCAGAAAACCATCTGTTTCCTAGCTAATGCACAGAGTGAGGGTTTGGAACTATGCAGAAAGGTCCCTTGGCAGTTTAGTGTATTGGGGCAAAGTACTTGGGCCCATATTTAGTTGCTTAGTGGCACAGGGCATCACCTCACCTTAATGTGCTGCCCTGCGTCACAGGGAAACATCAGAATGCACCGTATTTATCCAATACGGCACATTCCTGTCCTTTACCCCTGCACTGGCATCCTTTTGGCAGCCTAGCTCCAATGCAAGCACCCTTGCATCATGGTGCCAGGGGCGATGGCGCTGCATGCAGGATTGTTTTTGTGACGGAAGGGACACTTTCCTGCACAAAAACATCCCTGAGAGGCTCTTTCCTCTTTCTATGTGTGCTGTAGAATGCAGGAAAGAGAACAAAACGAAGAGAAATGAACATATTGCTCCTCCTTACACCTTTGCTGGAAAGGCATATCATCCTGGTGCATTTCCAGGTTTACAAGTTCTTATAAATCTGGAAATGCGTCAAACTCCATAAATGTTGCGTGAGGAAACCCACCCAACACCCATGGAAAAAGATTTGTCTGTTTTTTATTTGCTCTAGACTTGCCATTGATTCTCGATTTTTGTAAGACGTCAGGCTGAAATTTTAAGAAGTTTTATCAAGTACAGTGCAGCTGCGGTATTGTGAAACAACCCACTATAGACTAGAATTCAGTGTGGATAAATAGAAATTTCTCCTGAGTAGTCTCAGTTAACCCAAGGCTCCTTGGTTCACAGAACCTATTTGAGGGAATTTGCTGGGATTATTATTTCCACGGACTTCCAGTTGCCATATTTACAAATGCTTTTGCAAGCTGTACAGACACAAATTTGAGAAACTGCATCTTGTGCATTTAAACTTGCACTACAGATATTTGTGGTGTTGAGCCTACCCTAATATGTGCACAGTACGAATTGCATGCATGCAGTCTTCACATGGGGGCAATTTGTAATAGGGGCAGGCCGGGGGATGTTGCAGACACAGCACCAAGCTCATCCCTCATTCACTCTGTAGGCACCGTACTATTCCGGGACAGGTAACCTCGCACAGTGCTCCAGCAAAGAACGTATGATAGACATGGATATAATATGCCTCCTTCCTGCATTGCAGGTTCCTTTTAGCAAATATTGATTCAAGGCTCCATTTAACTTCTCCCCCGTATTTTCATTATTCTCAGATACACATAGGGGGTCATTACAACATTGGCGGTAAAAGGCGCTTAACGCCGTGCAGAAGACCGCCAAAACACCGCCACGGCAGCGGAATTCTGCCACAGCTATTATGACCCACATCTCGGAATCCGCCGAAATTCAGACACCCACACAAGACCGCCACACCAAAGGTCAGTGATAAACTGGCGAAAACAAAACCGACACCGTCACGCCAACAGAAACACGCCCATGCTATCACGACACACGAATCCACGCAGCGGTCTTTCAACCGCGGTATTCCATTGGCGGTACACACTGCCGCGCTCAAAATACACACACATCTCCAAAACACCACCACATTGGACAATTCCAAATACACACACCTGATACACATACACACACCACTCCCACACACCCATTGCAATATAAAACACCCACCCACATCACCCACAAACCCTTACGACCAAAAATTAGAGACGAAGGCGACAGAGAGAGCACAGCAATAGACAACCCCACCACACAGAGGCACAGCACACCATCACCCACACAACATTACACGCACAATACACCACACACCACTGCACATCACCACACACATCAACACATACATCACCCCACACATCACCCACACCACCTCATGTCACGCCAAAGACACCCCAGGTTTTCCGAGGAGGAGCTCAGGGTCATGGTGGAGGAAATCCTACAGGTAGAGCCACAGCTATTTGGCTCACAGGTGCAGCACACATCCATAGCCAGGATATGGAGCTATGGCAAAGAATCGTGGACAGGGTCAACGCTGTGGGACAGCATCCAAGAAATCGTGAGGACATCAGGAAGAGGTGGAATGACCTACGGGGGAAGGTGCGTTCAGTGGTATCCAGGCACAACATCGCGGTACAGCGGACTGGCGGCGGACCCCCTGCTCCTCCCCCACAACTAACAACATGGGAGGAGCAAGTCTTGACCATTATGCATCCTGAGGGCCTCGGAGGAGTCGGTGGAGGAATGGACACTGGTAAGTTAAATCTCAACTATTATACCCCCCACCCTACCTGCATGCCATCACACACCCCCGCCCTCACCCCCTCCCCTATCACTCCAACTCCTCACTAATGTACTCATAACACAAACCACACATCCCAACACTAAGCCCTGCATGACATAACTAAGCATGGTCACCCATCACGAAAGCATGCTCACTGCACATACCCATAACAACCCCCTAACCATTATGACACAAGCCCCCACACACGAAGGCTTGCACTGGGGTACACGGTCACCCACCCATTGCACACCATGACACACACACATGCAATAATCATGCTTTTACACCCCTGCAGGACCACTACGGAACGTCACCACACCGGAGGGTCCAGACAACTCCACTCCACCCACAGAAGAGGCCCACAGTGACGACAGCAGCTCTGCCCTACTGGATCCTAATGACCAGCCCGGACCATCGGGGGCCTCGGGACAGTCGGTTCCCCTCACACAGGCACAGCCCAACACTGACCTTCCACCCTCTGGTAACACCAGCACAGCACCTACCCAGCAGGCCCATACCTCCGTCCCCAGGACACGTCAATCAGCTGTGTGTCCACCACTACAGGGAAGCCAGGATAACCCACCACCCCAACAACAACAGGGACCTGGGGGCAGTGGTAGTGGGCATACGGTCCAGGGGATGGAGGCACAGGAACACAGGGGAACTGGGAGGGCTGCTGTGCGACAGGGGGCGGACAGGCCAAGGGAACCCACTCTCCACAAGGCCCTCTCCTCCATCATGGGAGCATACCACCACTCCAAGGAGACGATGGCAACGGTCCTGGCCAAGTTTCAGGAGACCCAGCGCCTGCAGGACGAACTGTATATGGGGTTCAGGGAGGAGCTCAGAACCATCAGCTCCGCCCTGGGCACCATCGTAGGGGTGCTGAAGGACATACTGAACACCATGAGGGACACCGTGGCACTCCAAGGGGCCCCTGACAGTAGCATGGACGATGACCTGCCCACCACCTCCGCCGGCGCTAGTGGACAGGACGCCCCGCCACAGGACCAGCACCCCACCCCCTGCAGACGGACAACCACCCGCAAGCGGTCCCTGAGATCCAGGAACAGGACAGAGCAAGATGGCAAGACCCCCGCCAGGAAATGAGACCACCCTGATTGTCCTCCCCCTGTCCCACTTTGTTACCCTGTCCCGATTGGAACTGCCCCAGCTCCACTTCCTATGCCCATATGGGCAATGCACCTGTGAGACTAATAGACTGGACTCTGCCATGGACATTCCTCCCCCGTCCCCCATCACCATATCACTACCCCCCTCCATTTTTGAGCACTGCAATAAACACCCTTGTACCACAAAACAATCTGGAGTCAGTCTGTGATTAGGTAAATATGTATAATCAATGACAGTGTCAACATACTTTCCATTTTTATAGCCAACATACCTATGTCACACATCACAAGTCCTTGAAGGATGCAAGAAGATGACACACGTTGCTAACCACACCTGTGAAACCGTAATGGAAAGGTACAACTCATTGACCAAATACTGCTATGAAATGACAGACAGGATAGAGGTAGAAGTGTGAAAGTGAATGTAATGGTAAAAAGATAACTGTTCTCACCTGTGTGTCACTGGAAATATTGCCGTATGACTGACTCCCTGTTGTCTATGTCTTCTTCCTCAGCGTCCTCTTCATCACTGTCCACAGGCTCCA
This sequence comes from Pleurodeles waltl, assembly GCF_031143425.1. Taxonomy (NCBI): domain Eukaryota; kingdom Metazoa; phylum Chordata; class Amphibia; order Caudata; family Salamandridae; genus Pleurodeles; species Pleurodeles waltl. The sequence goes on from NC_090439.1 coordinate 728,415,917, forward strand.
CAGGCTCCACAGGCTCCACAGGCTCCACAGCTGCCACAACACCGTCATCTGGACCATCCTCCTGCAGAAAAGGCACCTGGCGTCGCAAAGCAACATTGTGAAGCATCGAGCAGGCGATGATGATCTGGCACACCTTCCTTGGTGAGTAGAATAGGGAACCACTTGTCATATGGAGTTACCTGAACCTGGCCTTCAGGAGGCCGAAGGTGCGTTAGATCACCCTCCTAGTCCGCCCATGGGCCTCACTGTAGCGTTCCTCTGCCCTGGTCCTGGGATTCCTCACTGGGGTCAATAGCCAGGCCAGGTTGGGGTAACCAGAGTCCCCCAATAGCCACACACAGTGCCTTTGGAGTTGACCCATCATATAAGGGATGCTGCTATTGCGCAGGATGTAGGCGTCATGCACTGAGCCAGGGAACATAGCATTTACCTGCGAGATGTACTGGTCTGCCAAACATACCATCTGTACATTCATCGAATGATAACTCTTCCGGTTCCTGTACACCTGTTCACTCCTGTGGGGGGGGACCAGAGCTAAATGGGTTCCATCAGTAGCACCTATGATGTAGGGGATATGTCCAAGGGCATAGAAGTCACCTTTCACTGTTGGCAAATCCTGCACATGAGGGAAAACGATGTAGCTCCTTACGTGTTTCAGCAGGGCAGACAACACTCTGGACAACACGTTGGAAAGCATAGGCTGGGACATCCCTGATGCCATAGCCACTGTTGTCTGAAACGATCCACTTGCAAGGAAATGGAGCACTGACAGCACCTGCACTTGAGGGGGGATTCCTGTAGGATGGCGGATTGGTGACATCAGGTCTGGCTCCAACTGGGTACACAGTTCCTGGATTGTGGCACGGTCAAACCTGTAGGTGATGAGTAAATGTTGCTCCTCCATTGTCAACAGGTCCACCAGCGGTCGGTACACCGGAGGATTCCGCCATCTTCTAAAATGTCCAAGCTGACGTGGCCTAGGAAGGACAACAGCGACAACAGAGTCAACAAAATCCCAGGTATGTACCCACAGATACACAGAACACAACACCAAAGACTAAAATCTTCCTGTATGTGTGTCGCCTGTAGGCCTAGGTATGTGTGACGCAGTTGCAAATTAAGCCATGTGGGCCCCTGAAATGGCGGCTGCTTTACCTCTAAACGGGGACAGTGGGATGTGAGGTAACTGCGCTGGCGTTGTACACCGTCGCGGTAGGCGGGCGAAGACCGCGGCGCAAAGCTGCATTGGTTAACATTGGACCCTATGGGTCCCAGGAGCCAATGATGAAGTGCACCGGCGGTGATGAGACGCACCGCCGCGGACGTCACCGCCGCAGACGTGACCGCCATTTTCTATCTGTTCAATCACTTGATACCTGATCTTCAACAGGAGAGGACCTACACTGCAAGTGCTGCTGTGACCTCGGTCTGGAAGAGACAATGGCTGCTGTGTCTGGGGAAAGGGCCCCTGCCTTCACTGCTCAGGAGTTGGAGAAGCTCGTGGATGGGGTCCTCCCCCAGTACACGCTACTCTACGGTCCTCCAGACCAACAGGTAAGTACACAGGGAGCACGTTGTATGGGCTATGCCTAGGTGGAGAGTGCTGGTTGTAAGAGGGGAGGGGGCAGAGTGCAGTGAACATGAAGGACTGTGAATGCATGTGCCATATGGCAAGGGCAGGGATGGGGGCCACCCACTTCGACGGTGCTCTTGCTAATGACTTCTCTTCTTCCTCTGTGCATGTCATGTAGGTCAGCGCCCACCAGAAGAAGGACATTTGGCGTGCCAACGCCAAGGACGTACGGACCCTGGGGGTCCACCAGAGACGGAGCACCCACTGCCGGAAAAGATGGGAGGACATTCGCCGCTGGAGCAAGAAGACGGCGGAGGCTCAGCTGGGGATGGCCTCCCAACGTGGGAGGGGTGCCCGTCGCACCATGACCCCCCTGATGTTCAGGATCCTGGCGGTGGCCTACCCTGAGTTGGATGGGCACTTGAGGGCATCACAGCAGACACAAGGGGGTGAGTACACAATCATTCTGGGGAATTTGCGCGCAGTTGAGGGGTCTAGGTGTGGGAGGAGGGCTGTGGGATTCCCTAGGCCAGGGCGAATTCCATAGGCTAGGCCCCTCCGTAATGCAGGCCATGTGGCACACCACCCCACCGCATTAGAGTGCCAAGTACAGGTATACATGCCCCTGTGGCATCCATGTGTGCAGATGTCCACCATAGCCATGTAGGCCAGATCCCAGGAATTGCATCTGTAGAGGCCAGGAGCACGGCGTAGTGCAGGGGGCTGCTGTGTCTGTATTGTCCGCCAACGGTAGAGGTATGCCATGCACTCAACCTGTCTTTCTTCTGTCGTCCCCCCCCCTTTTTCTGCTCTCTATGTTCTTTTGTGCATCAGCATCATCAGGCGGAGGTACAGTGGCACCGGAGCACGAGGGAGCTGCATCCCACATGGCCATGGAGGGCCACACCACGGACTCAGAATGCACCAGTGGGACGGAGGGCGAGGGGAGCTTCACGTCGGGCACCGGATCCCCAAACAGCGACACGGACTCGTCCGCCGATGGGAGCTCCCTTGTGGTGGCGGCACCATCTGTGCCCCACACTTCTACAGGTACAGCTGCCACCTCCCCTACCAGCACCACCCTCCCAGCAGCCCCTCAGCATTCGCCCTGTGCCCGCTCACCCAGGAGGGTGGGCATCACCTTCGCCCCAGGCACCTCAGACCCTGCCCGTCACCCCTGCTGTCCTCCGTGAGGAGGCCATTGACCTCCTCAGGTCACTCTCTGTTGTGCAGTCTACCATTGTGAATGCCATCCAGGGTGTAGAAAGGGAGTTGCAACACGGTAATGCATTCCTGGAGGGCATTCATTCTGGTCAGGCTGCCCTTCATCGAACCCTGCAATCTCTGGCCTCAGCACTGATGGCAGCCATTGTCCCTGTGTCTAGCCTCCCCCCTCCAACTTCCTCCACCCAGACCCAATCCCCTGTACCCCAGCCTATCCCAAGCACACCAACAGACAAGCATGCACACACCTCAACACACAAAAGTAGCTCAAGCAAACATAGGCACCACACATCCCATAGGCACTCACACAAGCATCACCCACATACAGACACAGCAACATCCACTGCCTCCACTGTGTCCCCCTCCTCATCGTCTCCCTCCTCCCTCCCAGTGTCGTCTACACTCTCACCTGCATGCACTACATCTACAGGCACTAGGACCCGCACCAGAACACCCAGCACCACACCCCGCTCACCTGCACTCACCACCCCCACTCCCATTTACACGTCCCCAGTGTCCTCTCCCAGTGTGTCTGTGACGCCCCCTCCCAAAGTACACAAACGCGGGCACCCACACACCCAACATCCATCCACCTCACGACAGCCTCCAGCACCTGCACCTGCACCCAAAACACCTACAGTGGCACCTCCTACAACCACCTTCTCTTCCTCCACTCCCAGACCCCCTCCAGCTACACATCCCAGTGTTCGTCAGAAACTCTCCCTAAGCAACGTTGACCTCTTTGCCCCCATCCCCACCCCTCCAATTCATAAGTCCCGTAGTAGCACCTCAGCCAAAAAGACTCCAGTACCAGTGGTGCATGTTCAAGGTGTGTGGAGTGCACCTGCCACCAGGGCAGGCAGTGCGACACGGAGCCAAAGCACTGCCAGTTCACCCCCTATAAAGCACCCAAAGTTGGTAAGTGGCCGATGGGACAGGTTGAAGACTCCTGGCGGCAAAACTGGTCACAAGGGTCCTCGGGGGATTGCAGAGTCAGCTGTGACTCCTCCAAAGGTGGTGAAGGGCCAGAGTAAGTCTGCACAGTCTGGTGAGAGCAGCACGGCCGAGAAGGGCACCATCCTCCCCGGCGGCCGGGACGCCACCGCCAGCACCGTCGTCACTGTTCAGGAGACCACCGCCAGAGTCAGTGCCCAGGAGGGCACGAGTATCGTCACTGGTCAGGAGACCACCGCCAGAGTCAGTGCCCAGGAGGGCCCCGGCTGCCACAGCCCCGCTGGAAAATGAAGGACCGTCATGCCACACACCAATGCACAGATCAGAGACCGCCATGGCAAAGCCCCGCTGAACAAGGGAATCACCGCCATGGTGAAGACCGCTGAACAGGGCACAGCACTGCTGAACAGGGCAGAGAACCTCTGAACAGATCAGAGACCGCCAAGGCAAAGCCCCGCTGAACAAGGGAATCACCGCCACGGTGAAGACCGGTGAACAGGGCACAGCACCGCTGAACAGGGCAGAGAACCGCTGAACAGATCAGAGACCGCCATGGCAAAGCCCCGCTGAACAAGGGAATCACCGCCATGGTGAAGACCGCTGAACAGGGCACAGCACCGCTGAACAGGGCAGAGAACCGCTGAACAGATCAGAGACCGCCATGGCAAAGCCCCGCTGAACAAGGGAATCACCGCCATGGTGAAGACCGCTGAACAGGGCACAGCACCGCTGAACAGGGCAGAGAACCGCTGAACAGATCAGAGACCGCCATGGCATAGCACCGCTGAACAAGGAAACACCACCACATCAAGCATCGTTATCCCATGTACAGCTGGGACTGTGACGGTACAGGAACCGTCACGGGGAGCTAAATGCAGTGTGGGCACCATTCCCCCTCCAGAACCGTTGGAGACTGTTATCCACTTGAGAGACTGTGGCTTTGCACTCCCCAGGATGGTACAGTGGGCAAATCAACCACTGTAGAGACTTGAGAGACTGTGGCTTTGAACTCCCCAGAATGTAACAGTGGGCAAACCAACCACTGTAGAGACTTTAGAGACTGTGGATTTGCACTCCCCAGGATGGTACAGTGGGCAAACCAACCAATGTAGAGACTTGAGAGACTGTGGCTTTGCACTCCCCAGGATGGAACAGTGGGCAAACCACCCACTGTAGAGACTTGAGAGACTGTGGCTTTGCACTCCCCAGGATGGTACAGTGGGCAAACCAACCACTGTAGAGACTTGAGAGACTGTGGCTTTGCACTCCCCAGGATGGAACAGTGGGCAAACCACCCACTGTTGAGACTTGAGAGACTGTGGCTTTGCACTCCCCAGGATGGAACAGTGGGCAAACCTCCCACTGTAGAGACTTGAGAGACTGTGGCTTTGCACTCCCCAGGATGGAACAGTGGGCAAACCACCCACTGTAGAGACTTGAGAGACTGCGGCTTTTCACCCCCCAGGATGGAACAGTGGGCAAACCACCCACTGTAGAGACTTGAGAGACTTGAGAGACTGTGGCTTTGCACTCCCCAGGATGGTACAGTGGGCAAACCAATCACTGTAGAGACTTGAGAGACTGTGGCTTGCACTCCCCAGGATGGAACAGTGGGCAAACCACCCACTGTCGAGACTTGAGAGACTGTGGCTTTGCACTCCCCAGGATGGAACAGTGGGCAAACCACCCACTGTAGAGACTTGAGAGACTGTGGCTTTGCACTCCCCAGGATGGTACAGTGGGCAAACCAACCACTGTAGTGACTTGAGAGACTGTGGCTTTGCACTCCCCAGGATGGAACATTGGGCAAACCACCCACTGTAGAGACTTGAGAGACTGTGACTTTACACTCCCCAGGATACATCAATGGGCATGGAGCCCTGTCGTGGATCTGGTGTGGTGCTGTAATCCGGCTGAGGTGCCACCCCCTTCCCTTCCCCCTGAGGTGCCTGTTGTATTTCTATCTGATGCCCCAGCAGTGTTCTCTCCGTTTGTGGACAGGTATCGTGTGTGGGCCTCGCCCATGCATTTTTGGCCCAGTGGTGCACGGACATTGATATGTGCATACCTGCACTGCTTCTCGTAATGTATATACTTTTGAATGTGTATATATTTATCTGTATATATTTGGTACCTGTATTTTGATACATTACAATTTTTCGACTGATTTCCTTTGGTCTTTGCATTCTTCCGGGGGGGATGTGGGTTGTTACTGTGATGTTTTGACATGCATAGCTGTGTGTGTTATAATGTCATAGGTGCAGTACTCACCGTTGTCTTCGGCGCTGCCATTGCTGGTGTTCATAAATGAGCAGGAAGACAAGGGCAGGTAGGATTTGTATTCTGGCTCCATGGTGTCCTCCTTCCTCGTTGGATGTGTAGAAGGTGAGCGTTTTCCCATTGCAAAAGCTGTTTCCGCCGTGTTTTTATTCACGGTGAATCCGCCCCGGAAAAGGTGGCGGATTGGAGGATTGTGATACTGTGGGCGGTACATTGTCTTCCGCCTGTCTGTTGGCGGTGACCGCCGCGCTGCTTGTCTGTACCGCCGTGGCGGTCGGAGTGTTAAAGTGGCTGTCTATTTTGGCGGTTTCCGCCACGGTCATTATTCCCTTTTTTTGTCCGCCGGCCTGTTTGCGGTATTACCGCACCTTTAACACCGTCTGCCAGGGTTGTAATGACCCCCATAGTGAAGGGTCAAACCTCCCCGGCAAAGGCAAGCTACAATCCCTTTCCTCACATGGAGTCCACTGCTTTAGTATAAATAAATGGCTGGGCTCAAACAGGCTGTGCTGCTCTTGTGCTGCCAGCTCGACTATCACATTATTAGTGAACCACAGTCTGTTAGCATAGTATTTAAAAGGTGTATGGTCAGATTATCTGTGTCTGGGAAATGTTTGACAGAAGTGGAATTTGGCTACAGCTGGATTTGAATGCTGATTTTGTTTTAGAATGGGTGTATTTACAAAGTATATTTCTTACAGCGTCCTGGGAGGGCACTGAACATTTGTGTGCACCTGTTTTTTGTGCCCCTGGGGCACTGTAATATTACAGAAAGAGCTGCAGGCACTTTTGCAGCCCCTTGTTTAATACAGATAGCTTCAGTGCACACAGTAGCCGGCATTCACTTATTTACATGGGGGTGTGACCCTGAGAGAGTGTAGCTTATATAATCTATATTAACATGAGTGTTTATGAATCAATGTGTGATAATGCCGCATAGAAACTGTAATACTAATTTTGCTTAAACGTGCTCCCAAAATGTGACCACGGGGAGTGTTCACCAATGTATATGTGGACTAATAATGATGACTAAAATGTTTATATATTATTATATTGAATAAGTTTATACTAATTATTAATAATTGTATTATTGAATTTGTGCTGAAATCCTTATAGGCCTTAAGTTAACATGAGCCGAAGCTTAGCTGCTTGGCTCTCATATTAAATGTATTTTTCCTATCTTTTAGTGTGCTGACTCACAAAAGGACACAACCTCTTTTTCTTCAAATTAGAAGACGAATGTAACCAGGCTAGATCCGTTCCCAATCATTTTTCATTGCTTGTAGGGTGATATTAAAACAAAATGAAACAGTGTAGATTAATGTAATGTACAAGGTCATTCAAACCGGTGAAGACAATGGAGCTACTGACCAAAAGATGTGCAAAGAATTACAGAAAGATGAAATCATACCGGACGTGCCACCTCTGAAGACATCGAATAGGAGGACCAATGAGAGACTTGTAAAATAATATGGGGTGAAAGATAGGTGACCTAATGTGTTTTCTGATAGGTTAAAGATAGTGGGGTATAACAAATGTCCAATAGAATTTTGGGGGAATGTACCACGAAAAAGGGATAAAAACCCATGACACGGGGAGCCATTTAGAATTAGGTAGGGAATTCTATTGATTTTATCCAGAAACTTTGTCACTCTCTTTGGTGACTTACTTGGTTGTACTTAAACCATCCTTGACCTTAGATTGTCCATATTACACTTTACCTCCTTATGATGGAAGCGCCCCCTTTTTGCCCTGGAGCTGAGTTCTGACAGATGGTGATTTGACTGATGTCCTGAAGACGAAGACTGAACTTGTGTGCTGACCTAAACCTTGGAGGGTAATTATGACAATGCATTTGCAATTTGTCTGTTTGCTTTTCCTTTCTAGGTACCAACTGCTTACTTTTGACAGAGACCATAGTTAGATGTTTTCCAAATTGGTGTTCTAATTTGTTTTGCATGAAGCCCAACATGCGAATGCTAATCAGTGGTTAGGACAGGTCTTCACTAAACTGACGCAAATAGACAAACGACCGAATCTATGCTTTGTTGAGCTGACGCGTTATTGACACTCTGCTAAATTGATCTATGTTCACGCCGTGTTATGTTCTGATGTTTGTGATTCTCGCCTTAATGAAATCTTACCAAAGTTGCCATATTGTGACTATGCTATTATGTTTATTGGTTTTGAGATTAATGCACCTGCTTTTAGATTTGTAAGCAATAGGGAATAAAACTCATAAAATTCTACTAAACTGGTTTGGTTATTCATGACTGAAAGGTCATGGTAGTGTTTTGAATTGATTAATGACTTTGACTAAAGTAAAATGTATTGTTGTGATAAATATTGATGACATCATAGACGTATTGATTGACATATTGATTAGCTATCTCGTCCTAAGGTGTCTCTCAACTGGGTCAAAAGATTCATTGGCCTGAAACGAGTCCTATTGTGTAATAAATTATCATAAAGGGACGCGTTACGAACCCTATGTAAATGAGGGAAAAACCTTTCCTCTTCACCCGTGCTGTAATATGTATGTGGTCACGGGCACCAGGCGGCTCACTTCATGCACCACAAAAAGGAGAAGGCCAGTCATTGTGCCCTTTGAGGGCCCCTCTGGAGATTGGGAAGGGGGTACCATGGACTGCCTAGACATTGCCATGTGAAGGGTGCAGCCACTTTCTGCACCTGCTTACAGGCGTACCTCTGATCCCTTTGAGGAGAAGGCAGTGCTGTCTGCACTGTGAAAGACAGAGCAGCTACTTCAAGCAAATGTTTTTAAATAACATAATTATATTGTTTTTTTAAACAAAAAGGTTTAGGTGTGGGTATTGGTGAAGGGAGGTAAGGATAATGTTAACGTTTACGGGTGAGCAGTGGTAGAGGGAGGTACGGTTGATTTTATGGTTTAGCGGTGGGCAGTGGTAAAGAGATTTTAGGGTATTTTTAGACATTAAAGGTGGGCAGTGGAAAACAGAGGTAAGGGTAATTTTAGGTATAGGAAATGGAAGTGTTAAAGAAAAGTGAAGATCATTTTAGGGTGTGGTAAAGAGAGGTTAGTAGTAAATTAAAAATATTAAAAACATGAGGTGTATTTTAGTCCACTGTTTAGTCATAGTTAGGTCAGCGTTTCCATAGGAAATCTTTTGTGTTGCTAATGACCTTGTCACCGTTTATCAAATATCTGTAAACCTTTCCAAAAAGGTGGTACTTATTGACTGGTTAGTGCATGGAAAGTTTTGGGGTGATCTGTCAAGCAGGGGCCTAGAAAAAAGGAGGGTCGCAAAACATAAAATTCCAATGCATTTTTCATAGACTTCTTTAAAAAGGACTACAGCAGAAACTGCTGAACACTCTTATACCATATTTTTCAGGAAGCAAAATTTTGGTCCACAGGTTGTGTTTTTGTGATTTGATGTAACGTAAAAGCAATTGTATGTCTGGACGGTTGGACTCATCGGGCTCTTCCCTTGGGCCAATTCACTCTAGTGGGAGCGAGCGCTCTGACTGGCTGCCAACAACATGACAAAAATTTTACTGGTGGCCATTACAGGACTTGGGGAATTAGTCCCCTGTCCAGAAGTTCATAAAGAAAATAAAGAAAATAATATAAGGGGGCAGGGTAGGGACACCCTGCCCCCCTAGGCCTCATGGGGGAGACCAGGAGGGACCCCCACGGCCAAAATAAAAAACAAAATCATCAATTTCTGCCATGATCCCACAAGACTCAAGCAGGATTGGAAAACAAATACAATATGATGGCCTGTGGCATCATTGTTTGCTTAAGGAGGGCAATGTGCGCATAATAAGCTCATAGAGGGGGGCATTATGACTCCCCTCCACATTTAAGATATATATTATATATATATATAACTACAGTGTTCATGTAGCCATTGTTTTTTTGTGAATTTCTAAGTTAAAAAATAAAATACCATTCCCTAAATATAATGTCCCTGTAATCTTTTGTTTTTTTCAGTGAATTTCTATGGTGTTTTTAACATTAAGTAAGATGCCCATCACAATGCATGGTGGGGGGATTAGACGCAGGGCCTGGCTCTCTAATTTCCTCATTTATTGTAGTATCCTCAGTAGAAAATGCTTTCTGTTTTCAACTTTAATTCCATCAAGATGGCATTCAGATGTGACACACGTTTGGCATAAACTCAGACTGTTAGCACTCTAGTTGCTCCTTAGAATACTGTAAGCTACCTGATCACCAGGGAGTTAACTTGTGATCAGGCATTGCTGGTGTTGAAAGTGCACGTTTCAGTCCGCATGTCAGAATGATTTAATGAACTAGAAGAGAAAGAGTTTTTAGAACACACTTAAAACATGTGCTAATTTTTCTTACTACAGAACTAACCATAATTTCTATGACAAAATGAACATCCTCATGTTGTTCCTTGCTAAATTAAATGTTTTATGTTTTACCAGCTTGATTCAATCAAGATGGCTTAAGGTGTGTCACACTTTTGTCATAAGTAAGACTTTTAGTACTCTAATTGTTCTTCAGAACATCCTGGGAGGCAGCAGTGCAACTCAAGGGAATCATCAGACGGGTTTCTCCTGTTGGAAGTAGAACACAAAGGTATTTTAGAACTTTTAAAAAATGTGTCCTATCTTTTCTTTCTTCAGCACTAACAATAATATCCATGACACAATGAACCCCTCATTTTGTTCCTTTCTAAATTAAACGTTTTAAGTTATTTTTACCATTTTGATTACCCTGCCTGGATTTCATGAATCATATTTGAGAGAGTACTGTTTTCTCAGGATTTTCCCATAGATGTTATGGAAGGTGCTCCAGAAGCTAAAATGAAAGCATATTTTCTGTAAATTCACTCTATATTTCTCAGCCATATGAGAATGAATTATATTCTGACATTCTCAGTAAAACATGTACTCCCAACAGGAGCAACCTTTCAGGTGATTCCCCTGTGTTCTACCACAGCCTCTCATGGTGCTAAAAAGAACAACTATAGAACTAACAGTCTTACTTATGGCAAAAGTTTGGCACACCTGAACCTTCATTTAATTTAATTCTAACTTCAATCAGGACACATTTACTGATCTGTCTCTCTCTGGAGTCTCTTCTGTTCCGGCATTGCAATTTGCCACAATATTTGCACCTTGAGGATTCAAATTATTTAACCAATCTGTCAACTGTTGTGCTATGAAACCTTGTAAACTAATATTATTTCTCTGGGATACTCCTTGCGGGTTACTGCAACGTTTCTTCTGGATCTGATCTTGTCTGAGCAAGGTATGAAGTGGGGTTCCCTGAGGAAACCTCACATCAAGAGTATATCCTGCTTGATTTAACATCGGGTTAGGTTCTGTAGTTCATGTAGGGATCGAAGGTGGAACAAGAGAAGCTGTTCTCTCCATCTTTGCATTGTTTGAATACACTAATATTTGCATACCAATTGGTGATATCCCAGCAGATGTAACTGGAGTTTCAGGAACAGCCAGGACATTTATTGAATAGGCATTACTTCCAGGATTTCCTGAACCATATAAAGAAACAATTGGACCTATAGTCACAGGAACTGTTAATGCATCGGGATCCATGAGATTTGTCTGATTTTGAGAAATTGTCATTACAGCACTTTGCCCTGTTACAACAGTACTGAAGCTTTGCCCTGTTTGACTTGGGGTAACATTTGACATTGACTGAAGTGAACTAAACATTGGCACAGGTTGATGCAGGGCACAGTTTTGTAAGTTTTGGCCCCTGGGTGGCCACCCCGGGGCCTATAGTAGTGCAGGGAGAGGGGTCACATTCCCCTCTCCAATTTCAAATGGGTAGGGCCCTGTGGGGTGAGGTCCCTAGTGTCTAATGACACTCTGGGAGAGGGGCCACATGGTCACACCGCCCCTTGAAAACAAAGGCCCTGGGGGATGGTGTCCCCAGGGCCTGTAAAGTCTCGGGGAGGTGAACCCTGTAGCCCCCTCCCCTTTAAAATACAGAGCACCCTGAGAATAGGGTCCTCATGGAGGGGGGCCATGTGGCCCCTTGCCCCTTTAATAAAAGGCCCTGGGGATGTGGTCCCTAGGGCCTATTGAGGCTCAGGGAGAGGGGCCATAAGGACCCTCCCTTTTTTCCTTGTATTTAGCCGTGGATGGGTTCCCCAGGGCCCAAAGGCCAACCTTAAGCCACCCATGGTAAAGGCCGGAGAAGCATGTGATGGCTGTCTGCTGGGGGCTTGGCTACAGAGCCTGGCCACAGTACAGACCATATACAGAAGCGTGTTGGCTTTACATATGGTAATATAATATTACTTTACATTACAAAACTTAGAAATTCACTGAAAAAAACAAAGGTTAAAGTAACAATATTGTTAGTTGTGATACAATGATATGTTTTTGTTCAACCCCTTCACTGCCAGGCATTTTCCCCCTCAGGTGCCAGGCCTTTTTTAGGCTATTTGGGGCAGTTCGCGCTTAGGTCCTCATAACCTTTTGTCAACATAAGCTACCCATGCCAAATTTGCGTCCTGTTTTTCCAACATCATAGGGATTCTAGAGGTACCCAGAGTTTGTGGGTTCCCCTTAAGGAGATCAAGAAATTAACCAAAACACAGCAGAAATTTCATTTTTTTTAACGGATAAAAAGGGCTGCATACGAAGGCTTGTGGTTTTTGCCCTGAAAATGGCATCAAGAAAGGGCTTGCGGTGCAAAAATTACCATCTTCTCAGCTTTGAGGAACAGGCAGACTTGAATCAGAAAACCCAATTTTTCAACACAATTTTGGCATTTTACTGGGACATACCCCATGTTTACTATTTTTGTGCTTTCATCCCCCTTCCAGTTCATGACAGAAATGGGTGCGTAACCAATGCTAGATCCCAGAAAGCAAAACATTTCTGAAAAGTAGGCACAATTCTGAATTCAGCAAGTGGTAATTTGTGGAGATTCTACGTGGTTTTCCTGCAGAAAATAACAGCTGAAATAAAAAATATTGAAATTGAGGTGAAAAAACTGCAATTTTTCTCCATGTTTTACTCTGTAACTTTTGTCTGCAATGTCATATTTTTTGAAGCAATATACTTTTATGTCTGCTGGACTCTTCTGGTTGTGATGATATATAGGGCTTGTAGGTTCATTAAGAACCCTAGGTACCCAGAGCCAATAAATGAGCTGCACCTTGCAATGAGTTTTCATTCTACACCGGGTATACAACTATTCATTTGCTGAAATATAAAGACTGAAAAATAGGTATCAAGAAAACCTTTGTATTTCCAAAATGGGCACAAGATATGGTGTTGAGAAGCAGTGGTTATTTGCACATCTCTGAATTCCGGGGTGCCCATACTAGCATGTGAATTACAGGGCATTTCTCAAATAGACATCTTTTTTACACACTGTCTTACATTTGGAAGAAAACAGTCCTGTGAAAGACAAGGGGCAATAACACTTGTTTTGCTATTTTGTGTTCCCCCAGGTCTCCCGATAAAAATGGTACCTCATTTGCGTGGGTAGGCCTAATGTTCGCGACTGGAAACGCAACATGGACACATCACATTTTTACATTGAAATCTGACGTATTTTTTGCAAAGTGCCTAGCTGTAGATTTTGGCCTCTAGCTCAGGCGGCACCTACGGAAACCTACTAAACCTGTGCATTTTTTAAAACTATACACCTAGGGGAATCCATGAGGGCGTAACTTGTGTGGCTCTCACCAGGTTCTGTTACCCAGAATCCTTGCAAACCTCAAAATGTGGCCAAAAAAGCACTTTTTCGTCACATTTTGGTGATAGAAAGTTCTGGAATCTGAGAGGAGCCACAAAATTCCTTACACCCAGCATTCCCCCAAGTTTCTTGATAAAAATGATACCTCACTTGTGTGGGTGGGCCTAGTGCCCGCGAAAGAAAATACCCCAAAACACTATCTAGACACAAAATTGGTGTCTAGTGGATTCTGCCCCCCCGAGGCAGATCGACCTAATCAATATAGGCCGATGTGACCCCAGGGGGGGGCAGAAAAGGCCTAATTATTATTTGCTCCCCCCACCCCCCTGGGGAGAGGCCCTTGACCAAGGAGCCGCTCCCCTTATCACACAAATAAAAAAATCTCTTGTGTCTAGTGGGCATTTCTGCAGCCCGATTACATTGCGATCGGGCTGCAGAAATGCTCAGAATGACATCAAAAGAAAGAAAAAGGCTTTCCTTTCTTTTGATCTCCCTGCCTGCCCACTCCTCCTGAGCGGAAGAGAAATGCTTAGCGTTTCTCTTCCGCATCACGCTGGAAGCATGCTTCCAGTGCAATGGGAGGTGACCTCTGATGAGGTCAGCACGCAATCGCATGCTTACGTCATCAGATGTCACTGGGGGATGCGGGGGAGTCGGGGTGGAAGGAGAAGCAATTCCCCTACCATCCCTGCCCATGGGAGGGGGTGGGAGGCCCATGGGGCGGGGCACCAGCGCTCCCCCCCATGGGGCAGCTCCATGACAAGGTGGTTACGTCCGTGGTGCCTAAGCGCTGCGCCACCGGACATAACCACCTCATTCTCGGCACCCAAGGGGTTTAAAAAAAAAAACCTTAGGAATTCACTGAAAAAAAATAAGGTTAAAGTAGCTTTATAATTAGGTGAATATGTCAGTGACAATTAACGTTTTGAACTAAAACAAAGAACACAGAAATTCATCAGTTATGGTTAGCAGAGCTAACAATAACTTGCGCCCCCACCATGCACTGCTTATGACCACATATATTACATCTCTCATGACATGTTGTGTTAACATCTCAAATGACATAATTGATGTGTTAGTTTCTTTTATACTTTACATAGTGGTGGGTAGCTACCAAATTACTTTTCTATCTAATTTCCTACCTAATATTGTATAGTCTGTGTCCAGGTACTATATGTAAGTAATTACAAAACGCATGTGCTTCTAATGCATCATAGGTGTTTAGAGGTAATCAACATGTTATAAATCTTTGTATTGAAGAGTAAATCTACAGATGACAGTTGACAAATTGTGTCCAGTATAATCCACACAAGTTGGTTCTGTAGAAAGTTTCCAACAGGGCAAAGATTCTACATCGTAGATACTAAGGCCCTCATTATGTCATCAGTGGTCTTTGTAAAAGACCCCCGATGCCACGGGCACCACAATAGCGTCAGTGATGGCGGTATGTGTGGCACCCGATTGTGACCTTTCCACTGGGCCAGCGGAAAAGTCACAACAACATTGAAGCCGTCTCGTAATCGAGCCAGCGGCAATGTTGATGTGCAGGGGGTGCAGCAGCACCCATCGCGCATTTCACTGCCTGTAATTCAGGCAGTGAAATGCGCGATGGGGCTGTGCCTGGGGGCCCCTGCACTGCCCATGCTAAGTGCATGGGCAGTACAGAGGCCCCCAGGGGCACCCCGAGTTCCCCTTACCGCCAGCCTTTCACCGGCGGTATGACTGTGGCGAATGCACCACGGTCATAATATGGCTGGTTGGTACCGCCAGCCTGTTGGCGGTACTACCACCACCACGGGCGTGGCAGTCCGGGACCGCCAGGGTCGTAATGGTCCCCTAAGTATTGTAAGCAACCTTGAGTTTTTAGACAGAAAGATCTATAACAAATATTCAAAAAATCAAGGCACACTCTGCTGCCAGTGCAATTGCATGGGACCAGCCCCATAAATATTTCAAACTCCAAAAGTCATTACAAGATAACTAACCAGTGCACAATTCAAACTGAGCCTGAATATTATAATGACTTGCAAACCATAAACTGCCAGCATATGTACATGACAACAATTCCCATCATGCTTTATT
Source organism: Pleurodeles waltl (assembly GCF_031143425.1). Classification (NCBI taxonomy): domain Eukaryota; kingdom Metazoa; phylum Chordata; class Amphibia; order Caudata; family Salamandridae; genus Pleurodeles; species Pleurodeles waltl. The sequence continues at coordinate 728,431,726 of NC_090439.1, forward strand.
TTGGATGGAGGATATAAATTGCTTAATAGAGAGTAAGAACTTACCCACCAGGTACCACCATGAACAAGACTGAAACTGTTGAAACGCGGCAGTGGTCATGTTTGTTTTAATAAGGATAAAAACTGTCATTAAATGATTGGAAATGCAAGTTCCTGGGAGTGCAGTGTTTATTTTACAGTCAGACATGTATGTGTGTGTGTATATACATGCATATATTTATGTATTACCTAGTGGTGGTTGTATGTGTTTTCATAGAAAAAGCGTTTTTTGACTTGCCTATATCTTTGGCATCGTTTTACGAATCTTCACAAGATTTCCCCAAAGAAGTGGGCTGGTGATTCTTGTCCCGCACATAAAGTTTCGGGGTGGTCTGTCAAGTGGGGGGCGAGAAAAAAAGGGCTCCAAAAACGTTGTGTTTCCGATTTTAATTTCTACAGGACCTGTCAACATGTCTACAGCCTGAACTACTGGACAGAATTACACCAAATTGGGCAGAAAGTTAGCTGCAGGTACGCATATTGTGCTTTTTGTAATTTGGTGTAAATCCATTCAGTGGATTAGGAGATATCTAAGGACAAATAAATCTGTATATCTCTGGCCGTGATTATTCTGTGATTATTTCGCAAATCATTTGCGTAAATTCACAAATGTTCGCGAATACGCCGTAATGCTATTAGCCACTTACCCTATTTTGACCACTGACTCTATTTTGTGCTTAACTTAGCTTCAAATGCCGTCACATCGGTGGCACAGGTATTTTTCCACGCATAGCTTGTTTTCTACACAGAACGTGTTTATGCCTTTGTTCATGGCACAAGTTTACACTGTGTTGGAACAAAACATGTAAGGTGTGGAGGGTGCATGATAAGAGAAAGCTTCAGCCCTGAGAATGTTTCCATCAAGGAAAAGTGCAGCTTCTCTGTCTCAGGAATGTGCATCTGGGCAAAGCCTGTTCCTTTTCATGTTTTTTGACGCAGACTGAACACAGCCAGCACTTGAATTTTTTCCCATTGCAAAAGCGGTTTCCGCCGTGTTTTTATCCACGGTGAATCCGCCCCGGAAAAGGTGGCGGATTGGAGGATTGTGATACTGTGGGCGGTACATTGTCTTCCGCCTGTCTGTTGGCGGTGACCGCCGCGCTGCTTGTCTGTACCGCCGTGGCGGTCGGAGTGTTAAAGTGGCTGTCTATGTTGGCGGTTTCCGCCACGGTCATTATTCCCTTTTTTTGTCCGCCGGCCTGTTTGCGGTATTACCGCACCTTTAACACCGTCCACCAGGGTTGTAATGACCCCCATAGTGAAGGGTCAAACCTCGCCTGGCAAAGGCAAGCTACAATCCCTTTCCTCTCATGGAGTCCACTGCTTTAGTATAAATAAATGACTGGGCTCAAACAGGCTGTGTTGCTCTTGTGCTGCCAGCTCGACTATCACATTATTAGTGAACCACAGTCTGTTAGCATAGTATTTAAAAGGTGTATGGTCAGATTATCTGTGTCTGGGAAATGTTTGACAGAAGTGGAATTTGGCTACAGCTGGACTGAATGCTGATTTTGTTTTAGAATGGGTGTATTTACAAAGTATATTTCTTACAGCGTCCTGGGAGGGCACTGAACATTTGTGTGCACCTGTTTTTTGTGCCCCTGGGGCACTGTAATATTACAGAAAGAGCTGCAGACACTTGTGCAGCCCCTTGTTTAATACAGATAGCTTCAGCGCACACAGTAGCCGGCATTCACTTATTTACATGGGGGTGTGACCCTGAGAGAGCGTAGCTTATATAATCTATATTAACATGAGTGTTTATGAATCAATGTGTGATAATGCCGCATAGAAACTGTAATACTAATTTTGCTTAAACGTGCTCCCGAAATGTGACCACGGGGAGTGTTCACCAATGTATATGTGGACTAATAATGATGACTAAAATGTTTATATATTATTATATTGAATAAGTTTATACTAATTATTAATAATTGTATTATTGAATTTGTGCTGAAATCCTTATAGGCCTTAAGTTAGCATGAGCCAAAGCTTAGCTGCTTGGCTCTCATATTAAATGTATTTTTCCTATCTTGCAGTGTGCTGACTCACAAAAGGACACAACCTCTTTTTTCTTCAAACTAGAAGACGAATGTAACCAGGCTAGATCCGTTCCCATGCATTTTTCATTGCTTGTAGGGTGATATTAAAACAAAATGAAACAGTGTAGATTAATGTAATGTACAAGGTCATTCAAACCGGTGAAGACAATGGAGCTACTGACCAAAAGATGTGCAAAGAATTACAGAAAGATGAAATCATACCGGACGTGCCACCTCTGAAGACATCGAATAGGAGGACCAATGAGAGACTTGTAAAATAATATGGGGTGAAAGATAGGTGACCTAATGTGTTTTCTGATAGGTTAAAGATAGTGGGGTATAACAAATGTCCAATAGAATTTTGGGGGAATGTACCACGAAAAAGGGATAAAAACCCATGACACGGGGAGCCATTTAGAATTAGGTAGGGAATTCTATTGATTTTATCCAGAAACTTTGTCACTCTGTTTGGTGACTTACTTGGTTGTACTTAAACCATCCTTGTCCTTAGATTGTCCATATTACACTTTACCTCCTTATGAGGGAAGCGCCCCCTTTTTGCCACGGAGCTGAGTTCTGACAGATGGCGATTTGACTGATGTCCTGAAGACAAAGACTGAACCTGTGTGCTGACCTAAACCTTGGAGGGTAATTATGACAATGCATTTGCAATTTGTCTGTTTGCTTTTCCTTTCTAGGTACCAACTGCTTACTTTTGACAGAGACCATAGTTAGATGTTTTCCAAATTGGTGTTCTAAATTGTTTTGCATGAAGCCCAACATGCGAATGCTAATCAGTGGTTAGGACAGGTGTTCACTAAACTGACGCAAATAGACAAACGACCGAATCTATGCTTTGTTGAGCTGACACGTTATTGACACTCTGCTAAATTGATCTATGTTCAAGCCGTGTTATGTTCTGATGTTTGTGATTCTCGCCTTAATGAAATCTTACCAAAGTTGCCATATTGTGACTATGCTATTATGTTTATTGGTTTTGAGATTAACGCACCTGCTTTTAGATTTTTAAGCAATAGGGAATAAAACTCATAAAATTCTACTAAACTGGTGTGGTTATTCATGACTGAAAGGTCATGGTAGTGTTTTGAATTGATTAATGACTTTGACTAAAGTAAAATGTATTGTTGTGATAAATATTGATGACATCATAGACGTATTGATTGACATATTGATTAGCTATCTCGTCCTAAGGTGTCTCACAACTGGGTCAAAAGATTCATTGGCCTGAAACGAGTCCTATTGTGTAATAAATTATCATAAAGGGACGCGTTACCAACCCTATGTAAATGAGGGAAAAACCTTTCCTCTTCACCCGTGCTGTAATATCTATGTGGTCACGGGCACCAGGCGGCTCACTGTGCACCACAAAAAGGTGAAGACCCTTTGAGGGCCCCTCTGGAGATTGGGAAGGGGGTACCATGGACTGCCTAGACATTGCCATGTGAAGGGTGCAGCCACTTTCTGCACCTGCTTACAGGCGTACCTCTGATCCCTTTGAGGAGAAGGCAGTGCTGTCTGCACTGTGAAAGACAGAGCAGCTACTTCAAGCAAATGTTTTTAAATAACATAATTATATTGTTTTTTTAAACAAAAAGGTTTAGGTGTGGGTATTGGTGAAGGGAGGTAAGGATAATGTTAACGTTTACGGGTGGGCAGTGGTAGAGGGAGGTACAGTTGATTTTATGGTTTAGCGGTGGGCAGTGGTAAAGAGATTTAAGGGTATTTTTAGACATTAAAGGTGGGCAGTGGAAAACAGAGGTAAGGGTAATTTTAGGTTTAGGAGGGGCCTAGAAAAAAGGAGGGTCGCAAAACATAAAATTCCAATGCATTTTTCATAGACTTCTTTAAAAAGGACTACAACAGAAACTGCTGAACACTCTTATACCATATTTTTCAGGAAGCAAAATTTTGGTCCACAGGTTGTGTTTTTGTGATTTGATGTAAAGTAAAAGCAATTGTATATCTGGACGGTTGGGCTCATCGGGCTCTTCCCTTGGGCCAATTCACTCTAGTGGGAGCGAGCGCTCTGACTGACTGCCAACAACATGACAAAAATGTTACTGGTGGCCATTACAGGACTTGGGGAATTAGTCCCCTGTCCAGAAGTTGATAAAGAAAATAAAGAAAATAATATAAGGGGGCAGGGTAGGGACACCCTGCCCCCCTAGGCCTCATGGGGGAGACCAGGAGGGACCCCCACAGCCAAAATAAAAAACAAAATCATAAATTTCTGCCATGATCCCACAAGACTCAAGCAGGATTGGAAAACAAATACAATATGATGGCCGTGGCATCATTGTTTGCTTAAGGAGGGCAATGTGCGCATAATAAGCTCAGAGAGGGGGGCATTATGACTCCCCTCCACATTTAAGATATATATTATATATATGTAACTACAGTGTTCATGTAGCCATTGTTATAAGTGAATTTCTAAGTTAAAAAAAAAATACTATTCCCTAAATATAATGTCCATGTAATCTTTTGTTTTTTTCAGTGAATTTCTATGGTGTTTTTAACATTAAGTAAGATGCCCATCACAATGCATGGTGGGGGGATTAGACGCAGGGCCTGGCTCTCTAATTTCCTCATTTATTGTAGTATCCTCAGTAGAAAATGATTTCTGTTTTCAACTTTAATTCCATCAAGATGGCATTCAGATGTGACACACGTTTGGCATAAACTCAGAATGTTAGCACTCTAGTTGCTCCTTAGAATACTGTAAGCTACCTGATCACCAGGGAGTTAACTTGTGATCAGGCATTGCTGGTGTTGAAAGTGCACGTTTCAGTCCGCATGTCAGAATGATTTAATGAACTAGAAGAGAAAGATTTTTTAGAACACACTTAAAACATGTGCTAATTTTTCTTTCTACAGAACTAACCATAATTTCTATGACAAAATGAACATCCTCATGTTGTTCCTTGCTAAATTAAATGTTTTATGTTTTACCAGCTTGATTCAATCAAGATGGCTTCAGTTGTGTCACACTTTTGTCATAAGTAAGACGTTTAGTACTCTAATTGTTCTTCAGAACATCCTGGGAGGCAGCAGTGCAACTCAAGGGAATCATCAGACGGGTTTCTCCTGTTGGAAGTAGAACACAAAGGTATTTTAGAACTTTTAAAAAATGTGTCCTATCTTTTCTTTCTTCAGCACTAACAATAATATCCATGACACAATGAACCCCTCATTTTGTTCCTTTCTAAATTAAACGTTTTAAGTAATTTTTACCATTTTGATTACCCTGCCTGGATTTCATGAATCATATTTGAGAGAGTACTGTTTTCTCAGGATTTTCCCATAGATGTTATGGAAGGTGCTCCAGAAGCTAAAATGAAAGCATATTTTCTGTAAATTCACTCTATATTTCTCAGCCATATGAGAATGAATTATATTCTGACATTCTCAGTAAAACATGTACTCCCAACAGGAGCAACCTGTCAGGTGATTCCCCTGTGTTCTACCACAGCCTCTCATGGTGCTCTAAAGAACAACTATAGAACTAACAGTCTTACTTATGGCAAAAGTTTGGCACACCTGAAGCTTCATTTAATTTAATTCTAACTTCAATCAGGACACATTTACTGATCTGTCTCTCTCTGGAGTCTCTTCTCTTCCGGCATTGCAATTTGCCACACCATTTGCACCTTGAGGATTTAAATTATTTAACCAATCTGTCAACTGTTGTGCTATGAAACCTTGTAAACTAATATTATTTCTCTGGGATACTCCTTGCGGGTTACTGCAACGTTTCTTCTGGATCTGATCTTGTCTGAGCAAGGTATGAAGTGGGGTTCCCTGAGGAAACCTCACATCAAGAGTATATCCTGCTTGATTTAACATCGGGTTAGGTTCTGTAGTTCATGTAGGGATCGAAGGTGGAACAAGAGAAGCTGTTCTCTCCATCTTTGCATTGTTTGAATACACTAATATTTGCATACCAATTGGTGATATCCCAGCAGATGTAACTGGAGTTTCAGGAACAGCCAGGACATTTATTGAATATGCATTACTTCCAGGATTTCCTGAACCATATAAAGAAACAATTGGACCTATAGTCACAGGAACTGTTAATGCATCGGGATCCATGAGATTTGTCTGATTTTGGGAAATTGTCATTACAGCACTTTGCCCTGTTACAACAGTACTGAAGCTTTGCCCTGTTTGACTTGGGGTAACATTTGTCATTGACTGAAGTGAACTAAACATTGGCACAGGTTGATGCAGGGCACAGTTTTGTAAGTTTTGGCCCCTGGGTGGCCTCCCCGGGGCCTATAGTAGTGCAGGGAGAGGGGTCACATTCCCCTCTCCACTTTCAAATAGGTAGGGCCCTGTGGGGTGAGGTCCCTAGTGTCTAATGACACTCTGGGAGAGGGGCCACATGGTCACCCCGCCCCTTAAAAACAAAGGCCCTGGGGGATGGTGTCCCCAGGGCCTGTTAAGTCTCGGGGAGTTGAACCCTTTAGCCCCCTCCCCTTTAAAATACAGAGCACCCTGAGAATAGGGTCCTCATGGAAGGGGGCCATGTGGCCCCTTGCCCCTTTAATAAAAGGCCCTGGGGATGTGGTCCCTAGGGCCTAATGAGGCTCAGGGAGAGGGGCCATATGGACCCTCCCTTTTTTCCTTGTATTTAGCCGTGAATGGGTTCCCCAGGGCCGAAAGGCCAACCTTAAGCCACCAATGGCAAAGGCCGGAGGAGCATGTGATGGCTGTCTGCTGGGGGCTTGGCTACAGAGCCTGGCCACAGGACAGACCATATACAGAAGTGTGTTGGCTTTACATATGGTAATATAATATTACTTTACATTACAAAACTTAGAAATTCACTGAAAAAAACAAAGGTTAAAGTAACAATATTGTTAGTTGTGATACAATGATATGTTTTTGTTCAACCCCTTCACTGCCAGGCATTTTCCCCCTCAGGTGCCAGGCCTTTTTTTGGCTATTTGGGGCAGTTCGCGCTTAGGTCCTCATAACCTTTTGTCAACATAAGCTACCCATGCCAAATTTGCATCCTGTTTTTCCAACATCATAGGGATTCTAGAGGTACCCAGAGTTTGTGGGTTCCCCTGAAGGAGATCAAGAAATTAACCAAAACACAGCGGAAATTTCATTTTTTTTAACGGATAAAAAGGGCTGCATAAGAAGGCTTGTGGTTTTTGCCCTGAAAATGGCATCAAGAAAGGGCTTGCGGTGCAAAAATTACCATCTTCCCAGCTTTCAGGAACAGGCAGACTTGAATCAGAAGACCCAATTTTTCAACACAATTTTGGCATTTTACTGGGACATACCCCATGTTTACTATTTTTGTGCTTTCATCCCCCTTCCAGTTAATGACAGAAATGGGTGTGTAACTAATGCTAGATCCCAGAAAGCAAAACATTTCTGAAAAGTAGGCACAATTCTGAATTCAGCAAGTGGTAATTTGTGGAGATTCTACGTGGTTTTCCTGCAGAAAATAACAGCTGAAATAAAATATATTGAAATTGAGGTGAAAAAACTGCAATTTTTCTCCACGTTTTACTCTGTAACTTTTTTCTGCAATGTCATATTTTTTAAAGCAATATACTGTTATGTCTGCTGGACTCTTCTGGTTGTGAAGATATATAGGGCTTGTAGGTTCATTAAGAACCCTAGGTACCCAGAGCCAATAAATGAGCTGCACCTTGCAATGAGTTTTCATTCTACACCGGGTATACAGCAATTCAGTTGCTGAAATATAAAGACTGAAAAATAGGTATCAAGAAAACCTTAGTATTTCCAAAATGGGCACAAGATAAGGTGTTGAGAAGCAGTGGTTATTTGCACATCTCTGAATTCCGGGGTGCCCATACTAGCATGTGAATTACAGGGCATTTCTCAAATACAGTAGACATCTTTTTTACACACTGTCTTACATTTGGAAGAAAACAGTCCTGTGAAAGACAAGGGGCAATAACACTTGTTTTGCTATTTTGTGTTTCCCCAAGTCTCCCGATAAAAATGGTACCTCATTTGCGTGGGTAGGCCTAATGCTCGCGACAGGAAATGCAACATGGACACATCACATTTTTACATTGAAATCTGACGTATTTTTTGCAAAGTGTCTAGCTGTAGATTTTGGCCTCTAGCTCAGCCGGCACCTAGGGAAACCTACCAAACTTGTGCATTTTCGAAAACTAGACACCTAGGGGAACCCAGGATGGGGTGACTTGTGGGGCTCTCACCAGGTTCTGTTACCCAGAATCCTTTGCAAACCTCAAAATCTGGCCAAAAAGAACACTTTTTCCTCACATTTTGGAGACAGCAAGTTCTGGAATCTGAGAGGAGCCATAAATTTCCTTCCACCCAGCGTTTCCCCAAGTGTCCCGATAAAAATGGTACCTCACTTCTATGGGTAGGCCTAGCGCAAGCGACAGGAAATGCGCCAAAAAACAACATGGACACATCACATTTTCCCAAAGAAAACATCTGTTTTTTTGGAAAGTGCCTAGCTGTAGATTTTAGCCTCTAGCTCAGCCGGCACCTGGGGAAACCTACTAAACCTGTGCATTTTTTAAAACTATACACCTAGGGGAATCCATGAGGGCGTAACTTGTGTGGCTCTCACCAGGTTCTGTTACCCAGAATCCTTGCAAACCTCAAAATGTGGCCAAAAAAGCACTTTTTCCTCACATTTTGGTGACAGAAAGTTCTGGAATCTGAGAAGAGCCACAAAATTCCTTACACCCAGCGTTCCCCCAAGTTTCTTGATAAAAATGATACCTCACTTGTGTGGGTGGGCCTAGTGCCCGCGAAAGAAAATACCCCAAAACACTATCTAGAGACAAAATTGGTGTCTAGTGGATTCCGCCCTCCCCCCGGAGGCAGATCGACCTAATCAATATAGGCCGATGTGACCACAGGGGGGGCCAGAAAAGGCCTAATTATTATTTCCCCCACCCCCCTGGGGAGAGGCCCTTGACCAAGGAGCTGCTCCCCTTATCACACAAATAAAAAAATCTCTTGTGTCTAGTGGGCATTTCTGCAGCCCGATTACATTGCGATCGGGCTGCAGAAATGCTCAGAATGACATCAAAAGAAAGAAAAAGACTTTCCTTTCTTTTGATCTCCCTGCCTGCCCACTCCTCCTGAACGGAAGAGAAATGCTTAGCGTTTCTCTTACGCATCACGCTGGAAGCATGCTTCCAGCGCGATGGGAGGTGACCTCTGATGAGGTCAGCACGCAATTGCGTGCTTACGTCATCAGATGTCACTGGGGGATGCGGGGGAGTCGGGGTGGAAGGAGAAGCAATTCCCCTACCATCCCTGCCCATGGGAGGGGGTGGGAGGCCCATGGGGCGGGGCACCAGCGCTCCCCCCCCATGGGGAAGCTCCAGGACAAGGTGGTTACGTCCGTGGTGCCTGAGCGCCGCGCCACCGGACATAACCACCTCATTCTCAGCACCCAAGGGGTTTAAAAAAAAAACCTTAGGAATTCACTGAAAAAAAATAAGGTTAAAGTAGCTTTATAGTTAGGTGAATATGTCAGTGACAATTAACGTTTTGAACTAAAACAAAGAACACAGAAATTCATCAGTTATGGTTAGCAGAGCTAACGATAACTTGCGCCCCCGCCATGCACTGCTTATGACCACATATATTACATCTCTCATGACATGTTGTGTTAACATCTCAAATGACATAATTGATGTGTTAGTTTCTTTTATACTTTACATAGTGGCGGGTAGCTACCAAATTACTTTTCTATCTAATTTCCTATCTAATATTGTATAGTCTGTGTCCAGGTACTATGTGTAAGTGTTTACAAAACGCATGTGCTTCTAATGCATCATAGGTGTATAGAGGTAATCAACATGTTTTAAATCTTTGTATTGAAGAGTAACTGTACAGATGACAGTTGACAAATTGTGTCCAGTATAATCCACACAAGTTGGTTCTGTAGAAAGTTTCCAACAGGGCAAAGATTCTACATCGTAGATACTAAGGCCCTCATTATGTCATCGGTGGTCTTTGTAAAAGACCCCCGATGCCATGGGCGCCACAATAGCGTCAGTGATGGCGGTATGTGTGGCACCCGATTGTGACCTTTCTACTGGGCCAGCGGAAAAGTCACAACAACATTGAAGCCGCCTCGTAATCGAGCCAGCGGCAATGTTGATGTGCAGGGGGTGCAGCAGCACCCATCGCGCATTTCACTGCCTGTAGTTCAGGCAGTTAAATGTGCGATGGGGCTGTGCCTGGGGGCCCCTGCACTGCCCATGCTAAGTGCATGGGCAGTACAGAGGCCCCCAGGGGCACCCTGAGTTCCCCTTACCGCCAGCCTTTCACCGGCGGTATGACTGTGGCGAATGCACCACGGTCATAATATGGCTGGTTGGTACCGCCAGCCTGTTGGCGGTACTACCACCACCACGGGCGGGGCAGTCCGGGACCGCCGGGGTCGTAATGGCCCCCTAAGTATTGTAAGCAACCTTGAGTTTTTAGACAGAAAGATCTATAACAAATATTCAAAAAATCGTGGCACACTCTGCTGCCAGTGCAATTGCATGGGGATCGACCAGCCACATAAATATTTCAAACTCCAAAAGACATTACGAGATAACTAACCAGTGCACAATTCAAACTGAGCCTGAATATTATAATGACTTGCAAACCATAAACGGCCAGCATGTGTACATGACGACAATTCCCATAATGCTTTTTTTTGGATGGAGGATATAAATTGCTTAATAGAGAGTAAGAACTTACCCACCAGGTACCACCATGAACAAGACTGAAACTGTTGAAACGCGGCAGTGGTCATGTTTGTTTTAATAAGGATAAAAACTGTCATTAAATGATTGGAAATGCAAGTTCCTGGGAGTGCAGTGTTTATTTTACAGTCAGACATGTATGTATGTGTGTATATACATGCATATATTTATGTATTACCTAGTAGTGGTTGTATGTGTTTTCATAGAAAAAGCGTTTTTTGACTTGCCTGTATCTTTGGCATCGTTTTACGAATCTTCACAAGATTTCCATAAAGAAGTGGGCTGGTGATTCTTGTCCCGCACATAAAGTTTCGGGGTGATCTGTCAAGTGGGGGGCGAGAAAAAGAGGGCTCTAAAAACGTTGTGTTTCCGATTTTAATTTCTACAGGACCTGTCAACATGTCTACAGCCTGAACTACTGGACAGAATCACACCAAATTGGGCAGAAAGTTAGCTGCAGGTACGCATATTGTGCTTTTTGTAATTTGGTGTAAATCCATTCAGTGGATTAGGAGATATTTAAGGACAAATAAATCTGTATCTCTCTGGCCGTGATTATTCTGTGATTATTTCGCAAATCATTTGCGAAAATTCACAAATGTTCGCGAATACGCCGTAATGCTATTAGCCACTGACCCCATTTTGACCACTGACTCTATTTTGTGCTTAACTTAGCTTCAAATGCCGTCACATCGGTGGCACAGGTATTTTTCCACGCATAGCTTGTTTTCTACACAGAACGTGTTTATACCTTTGTTCATGGTACAAGTTTACACTGTGTTGGAACAAAACATGGAAGGTGTGGAGGGTGCATGATAAGAGAAAGCTTCAGCCCTGAGAATGTTTCCATCAAGGAAAAGTGCAGCTTCTCTGTCTCAGGAATGTGCTCCTGGGCAAAGCCTGTTCCTTTTCATGTTTTTTGACGCAGACTGAACACAGCCAGCACTTGAATTTTATAACTTACGCCAAGGGGGGGGGTGGCCAGAACCTTCCTCTTTGGTTTGTTTAAGGTAAATAAGGTGGGGAGGCTTGGCACTGAGTGAGAAGGAATTCTCCTGAATGTGGACGCACAGTGCATGGTAAAATATCCAATGTTGGAAGGATCTCCTACTGCCTCAGCCGTCCAGGGCACTTCGGCTTGATGTTGGCAAGGATGAAGAAGTCAACCCCCATGGTTATGCATTTTAATTCTTAATTATCTTGCTTTGCTGTACGCATATATACATGCATATATATTCACTGCACACATATTCATTGTTGATGTATGCCACTTTGTCTGCCTAACATTGTTTAACTGCATTGATTATTTTGGTATCTACACGTGTTTTAGTTCATTCAAGTTAAATGTTCATGTTCATATTTTTGTTTGCTTTTGTTTGAGACCTGGGAAGTGCCTTAATAAAGTCATTACTCAGACTAAGAGAACTGCATTCTTTGGGTTCGTTCCCTCTTAGTTTGAAGCTAAGCAGAACATACTCGTTCAAAAAGAAGCATTGCAACCAGAAAGTTGTAACCGTCATTTTATTTCACGCCATCCTGGGACTCGGCTTCAGTTAAAGTTTTTAAAAAAAGAAAAGGGGCCAGGGTAGGGTTACCCTGAGCCGCTAACCTTGGTCTAGGGGTCCCTCACAGATCCCACCAAGGCTAAAAAGCATTTTTTTTAATCTCTGAAAAATCTGTAGATCCGGATCAGCAGATTTTTCAGATATTTTGTTTTTAAAAAGGGCGGTCTCCTGGCCTTTTTTTTAATTTGGCCACCGGGTGGGCCAGATCCTAGGGGCATTGGGGGGTTGAAAAAGGAAGGGGACACACGGCCCCCCATTCTAGGGTTTCCATTAGCTCTGGGGACCGCACCTCCCCAGAGATATGATGCAGGCCCCCTTGTGCCCCAGGTACAAGCATCCCCATGGGTAAAATCTATATTAAAAAAGGGGGAGGCCCTTATGGCCTCCCCCACAGCGATGGGGACTGCCACCTTCCTGGGGCTAAAATAGCATGATGAAGGGCATATGTTGCAGTGCCCCGGGGACCACCACCTTCTCAGGGCTAAATTGAAAGTTAAGAGGGGGCTGCGCGGCCCACCCCATGGAGTCAATAATGGCTCTGGCGACTGCCACTGTGCAGGGCTGGCTCCTGCTGTGTCCTGCAGTGCCCCCCCCAGGACATAGCTGTCTACTCTGACTTGGCAGGAGCTTTGACAGATCCCGCCAAGGCAGAGCAAACACTCTGCTTCCAGCAGACGAGAGCTGTCAAAGGGCTTTCGCCCCCTGGAAGCAGAGGTTTAATTTAAGGGAAAGTGATGAAATGACTGCTTTTGCAGACAGGGAGCTGCATGTTTATCAGCTCCCTGTGTGCATAAGCAAAGCCGGCTCCCACAGGAGGTGGGGAGCTGGCTGGGACCGCGGGGGCCTTGAGGCTTCCCCCGTGGTCCCATTGCACACAGGATGCCCTTCAGGGTACCTAGGAAAGATGGACAGGCCATGGGGATGGGGACCCCAGGGCCAAAATCAGCCCCCTTCCTCTATTTAGTGAAGGCTGGGCCCGGGGCATTGGGTCCCTGGGGCTGAGATCGGCCTGAGGAGGGGGGTCCGTACAGCCCACCCCTCCATTTATTTATGGCAGTACCAGCGGATGGGGTCCCTGGAGCTGAAACTGGCCCAGGGAGTGGGACTGCACAACACTCCTCCCTACAATCCATGGGTCTCCCATTAAATTACTACAACTGCAAATCACCTGAAAGCTCTCTATCACCTGAAAGGTAACTATAACTCGCGCCCCCAGCATGCACAATTTTTTCTTTAATAATAATTGTACTTAGAATGTTTCATTTATATTTTAATAATGTTATAGAAGTTGTCATGAGTGCTGTAATATCTGGGGTAATTAGCAGTGCATGGCAAGGACGTGAGTTATAGTTACCTAAGAGTGCAAGTTACAGTTACTTGAAATAACTCTAACTGCTGAATTTCTATGGTTTTGTATGAGTAAATTCAGAACCTAACTATATGTTAATGCAACCACCGCCACACACGGCCTTTTGCCATTTGTGGTGGGGGTTGGCTGCAGGGCCTGGCCAACCTCCTCTAACCACCTAACCCTGCACTGCGCACGGCTGACAGCCATGCACTGAGGGAGTTGGCCACAGTGTCTGTCTCACTGGGTGTGAGAATAGGTGTGAGAGAGTGTCTCTGGACATGAGAGTGGGTGTGAGAGTTTCTGTCTGGGTGTGAGAGTGCCTGCACGAGGGTCTGAGTGTTTCTGTGAGTGGATGTGTGACAGTCTTAGTGGGTCTGTGAGTGGGTGAATCGATCAATCAATCAATCAATCAGTCATTTGTAGAGCTTGCTACTCACCCGCTAGGGTCTCAAGGCGCTAAGGGGTGGGTGGGCAGGGAAGGTGCTACTGCTCAAACAGCCAGGTCTTGAGGCATTTCCTGAAGGTCAGCAGGTCCTGGGTCTGTTGTAGGTGGACGGGGAGGGAGTTTCAGGTCTTGGCAGCGAGGTGGGAGAATCATCTGCCGCCGACTGTAGTTCGGTGGATGCGAGGAACAGTGGCGAGGGCGAGCTTGGTGGAGCGGAGTTGATGGTTGGGAGTGTAGAAGATGAGTCGCTCGTTGAGGTAGGCAGGGCCGGCGTTGTGGAGTGCTTTGTGAGTATGGATGAGGAGTTTGAAGGTGATCCACTTCTTGACGGGGAGCCAGTGTAGATCTCTCTGGTGGGCTCGGATGTGGTTGCGGCGTGGGATGTCAAGGATGAGGCGTGGGGAGGCATTCTGTATACGTTACAGTTCTTTCTGGAGCTTGACCGTAGTTCCCACATAGAGAGCTTTGCCGTGGTCCAGTCTGCTGCTGACGAGGGCCTGGGTGTCCGTCCTTCTGGTTTCAGTGGGGATCCACCTGAAGATCTTGAGACGGCGTTGACTTGCTGGGTCATGGTGAGCGATGAGTCTAGGATGAACTCTAAGTTGCATGCATGGTTGGTGGGCATCGGTGCAGTTCCTAGGGTGGCCGGCTACCAGGAGTCATCCCATGGGGAGCGGTTGGAGCCAAGGATGAGGATCTCCGTCTTGTCTAAGTTCAGTTTCAGGCGGCTCCTCTCCATCCAGTTGCCGATGGCCTTTATTCAATCGTGGATGTTGGTTTTGGAGGTGGCGGGGTCCTTGGTGAATGAGAGGATCAGCTGGGTGTCATCGGTGTAGGAGATGATGTTGAGGTTGTGGGATCGGACGATGTTGGCGAGCGGTGCCATGTAGATGTTAAAAAGGGTCGGGCTGAGTGAGGATCCTTGGGGAACGCCACAGATGGTCTTGGTGTCTGAGTGGGTCTGCGAGTGGGTATATCAGTGTCTGAGTGGGTCTGTGAATGAGTGCGTGAGGGTCTGAGTGAGTCTGTGAGAGGGTGCGTGAGTGGCTGAGTGGATCCGTGAGTGGGTGCGTCAGTGTCTGAGTGGGTCTGTGAGTGGTTGCATGAATGTCTGAGTGGGTCTGAAAGTGGGTGTATGACCCTCTGAGTGGGTCTTTGAGTGGATGCATGAGTATCTGAGTGCTTCAATGAGTGAATGATTTATGTGAATGATTTATTATATGAATGAGTCTTTGAATGTTTATTTTTAAGTTGTTTTTTGCTGATATTTGCAAATTCATCTTAAATTAGATGGGGTGGCTGCGCTGAGGGTCTCAAAGAATTCACGAATATCACACGTGGTGAAAACAAATCATTTTAAAGTCATAATTTGACCCTCAAAGACCACTATATTGCACCCCTGGAGTCAGGGTACCTCCACTCTGACCCTTATACCACTTTTATTTTATTTTTCAGCCCCAGGGACCGTGTCCCATAACCTAAAATGGTGGGCGCAACTTTCTGGTCAGGTTGCAGCCAGCCAATCACAGCATTTCTGTTGGTGCGCTCATTCGTGAATTTGCCACAATATTTGCAAAAAAGTCATGACTGTTCCACGGCCTTAGATATACAAATTTATTTCCCCTTTATTATCCTGAAAACTGCTGCACAGATTTACACCAAATAAGACAATGCATAATCTGCATAACAAAATCTAGCTTTCTGTCAAATGTGGTGTAATTCCATCCAGCGGTTTGGGCTGTAGTCATGTTCAAAACTCCTATAGGAATTAACATGGGAAATGCACTTTTTGACACCGCTTTTTTCTCAACCCCCGCTTGATGGATCACCTGAAAACTCTCCCATAGATACCCAACCCTGAGCCATGCATGGCGGTGGGCTGCAGCCAACCCCGCAGGCACCCACACAGCGCCTCGCATAGCCTTTGGCCGTGCTCAGCAGGGGGGCCGCCACTGGCTCACCCCTCTATATTTAGGCAACCCAAGAAAGGGGCACACAACCCCCCTTTCCTGCACCTATTAAGGCCCCAGACACCACATCCCCCCAGGGCCCCTCAATTATTAAAAAGGGCCAAGCAGCCCTCCTCTCAGGCCGATTTCAGCCCTGGGGACTCCATCCCACAGAACATGGACAATTTTTAAAATAAACGGGGGCTGTGCAGCCACCCACCCTGTGTCTATTCCGGCCCCGGGGACATTTGATGCTATTAATTGTGTTTGACCAATGACTTTGTGTTTTACCATTGCGCATATTAGTTGCTCAATGGTCACCAGTAGCACATTACATGTTGTGTTCAGTTTAGCTGCCTATTGGCTTTAACATGGCATTACCCATTACATTTTGTATTCAGGTTAGCTGCCCATTGGCTTTGACATGGCATTAGACATTACATTCTGTATTCAGTTTAGCTGCCTAGTGGCTTTGACATGGCATTAGCCATTACATTCTGTATTCAGTTTAGCTGCCTATTGGCTTTGACATGACATTAGAAATTACATTTGGTATTTAGGTTAGCTGCCTATTGGCTTTTACGTGGGGTTAGTCATTGCAGTTGAGACATTGCAGATGAGCTGTGTTTTTCCAAGCTGTGTTTTTCCACATGATAGACCAAGCTGTGTTTTTCACACCAGACTATAGCTGATAAGAGAGAGTACATTTGGTGTTTTCCTTTCTGCTCAGCCTTGGGAAGAGGAGGGGTCTAGGAGATCTGGCCAGTCTCCAAAGGCTTGCTCAGTTTTCCCGAGTCTGAGAGGAGGGGGCACGTTTTTGGAACGATGGCTCTGGACAACCGCAGAGTTAGTTAGATTGAACCTGCTTTGACTTCAGACAGGAACGGAGACGTCAGTTGCCTGTCTCCCGTTTGGGTAGAAAATCTCTTTCTGGCAGTTGACCGGAGTCATCAACTTGCAGACCTCAGAAAGATGAAGCTGAGCTATAGGCCCTACGGTGATGCAATTTTGACTTTTATGCTTTGCTTTGAAGTTATGATATAATATAATCACATGTATTTGCTGTGTACATTGCAACTGAGAAGTACTTTGATATATTTTGCTTTCATTGCTGCAACTACTTTTGAACGTGTGCTGCCAATCTACTAATTTTGCCTCTCATGAACCTCGTGGTGAAGTAATAATAACAATAAATGTCTTCTTTAAACTAAGAAGTGCATTCCAGAGAGGTTCTGTAAGCTCGGTTATGAGATAAGAGCAGGAAAGCAGAACAGTTTGGCAGAGTCGTCAGTTTTGGGAGTCAAATTGGAGTTTGGAAGTGCACGATTTAAAAGTGTAATTGTTTTTTTTGGTTGTTTAGAGAATAAAAGAAGCACGGCAGACCATGTTTGAAAATGCATGTGAAGTTAAACTGCCTTATGGTGCTGTGAGAAACATGTTTTCTTGTTTATCAGGACTGTGTGAGTCTTGGGATGAGTGCTGTGATAAAGCATATTTAGAAAATGTGCCTTTTGAAAGAAACTATGGGCCAGATGTAGCAAAGGGTTTTTCCCATTCTGTGTCAATGGGAAAATGTGTTCGTACATATGGCCCTATGTTCCTTTTGTTCTTGACAGAAGGGTTTGGATACTTTTGTCTGCTTACAGAAAAATGCAGGAGAGATGTAGGCAGTTAGAACATGAAAATAAGAATTTACGTGAGCAAATTAGCCAGAACACAGTAATGCAAGATAATGCTGAAATCTATAAAACTGCTGTTTTAGAAGAATCTGGCTTTTCCCGTTCCAGTAATGAGGGGGTTAAAACAGCTGTGGGCCAGTCTGAGCCTCCTTGTGAGCAGAGCATAGAGCAAAACACCCCACAGTTTTTGGCAGTTGAAGTGCATTCCTTAACAGATAATACTGAGAACAGAGCTCAGAATGTTATTTACAGACCGCTTCTGCAAAGAAAAATTAATTTGGACAAGGCAGAAGTACTGTCGCAAAATATGCAGTTACTGGAAATTCAGTGGAACCCAGAAACTAGCCAGATGTTGTCACAAGTAAAACAAAAGATTTTAGAGTTTCTTACTGTTTGCACTAAGCAAGAGACACCGAGTTTCATGAGCTTGTTTGATTTTTGGAAACAGTATAGCACCTCATCTGAGTGAAATCTTAACACTTTGGTATAAAGTAACTAGGAAAAAACATGAGCAGCTGCGCGCTTTTGATTTGGCAAATGAAATAATTCAGACCTTAGGTTTCTGCGCAGTGCAAGAGGGAAACACTGATTTACATGTAAATCAGGAACAGGGGAGGACAAGAGTGCCCCTGGAACTTTGGAGTAAGCTTTTGACTTGTTATCAGTGGGTGATGAGTTCACCTAAATCTCACAGTTTAGGACAGGCACAGGAGACTAGTATCATACACTGGATCTGGTACATGCAAGACAAGCCCCTTTTCAGGATGTGGAGAGGGTGCAGGGAGTACCACAGGTAAAAGAGTCACCAGTGAAATTGAGTGCACCATTTGAATTTGTGTCCCCTGAGGATAAAAAGCATGTTTGTTTGACTAATGAATAATTGACTGAAAAGTAGTTTTCTAGCACAGGAGAAGGAACAGTGTTGTACAATGTGTGTCAGACTTTAAAGCAAGAGCTGCTTGAGATGTGTCATTTTTACACTGATTCTTGGTTCACTGCCAATGGTTTAGCCGTTTGGTTTTCCACATGGTTTGTACCTAACTGGTTCAATTCCCTTGCAGATGTTAAAGAGAAAAATTCAGAGAGAGAAGTGTCCACCCAGAATTCTGACTTAGTGGGGATGGCTAAGTGGGTGCACCAGAAATGTGGACATCTGGGAGAAAAAGCCACTTACAGGTGGGCAGAGATTTGAGAGATGCACATTCCCCTAGATTTGACAAAAACTGTGATTCACGCACAACAGCAATCTGTCCCGCAAATTGCGACTCTCTAAATAAGAAATCGCAAATAAGGATTCCTTATTTGCGATTTCTAAGCACATGTAAGAAGCAATTCCTTAATGTGAATTGGGCATTAAGGAATCGCTATTTACCACCAAGGTAAACGTGGTGGTAACCATGTGCAAATTTAAAAAATGCATTTAAAATGCTTTTTAAAATGTACATGTAAAGCGCACATGCCCTTTTGGCATGTGTGCACCTTACATGTCCTAAAAACCTTTTTGGGGTGCAGCAGAGGGGGCATTAGGCCCCCAGCACCCTGGGGTTTTGCATTTCCAAAATTGCGATTTCCAGTTAAGAAATCGCAATTTTGGAAATGAACAAAATTCACAAATATGGGCCTACAGGCCCATAGGTGCGAATGGGGCCGGTATCGCAATTTGCGATTCAGTAATAGCATTTGCGATTTTTAAGAAATTGCTATTACCGAATCGCAAATGTGATACATTGCATTTTGCGAATCAGAAATAGCGATTTCTTAAAAATCGCTATTTCCGACTCGCAAAAGGCCTTCTTGATACATCTGGCCCTATGTTCCGAGGGTGGGTGACTCCGACATAGGATCCTGGCCCTGGGGGGTGGTGGTCCCCAGGGTCATTAAAGGCTCCTGGAGAGGGGTCCCATTCTTTCTATTTGCGGGACCAGGCAGTAGGTCTCTGCCGAATTTGATGTAATTCCATCCAGCAGTTCGGGCTGTAGTCATGTCTAAAATCCAGATGGGAATGTGCATGGAGAAAACGTGTTCTTGGACCTCCCCTTTTGCTTGGCCCCCGCTTGAGAATTCACCCCGAAACTTTCCACACAGCAGCAGAAGTGAGTGGCAAACTAGATTTGAAAATTTAATGAAGAATCATCAAGCGGCCCAAAAGTTATTGGCAACAAAAAAATGCTTTTTCTATGGAAACTATAACTACCTACTGGCAAGTGCCAGTAAATAACTTATCAGAGTAAACTAAAACTTGTGCCATTAAGTGACTTTAGGCCACGAGTTATAGTTTCTTAACATAAGTATAATTATAAGTGCTGAATTTCTATGGGTTTGTATGGGTAAAACATCAACCTAACTATAACTTCCATTTAACTTTTAGATATGTATTTTCACTCCTCATTCATTTCTTTCAGGAAAGAGGAGTAGGCACCTATATGCATGTTCAATTAATTTATTAAATAGATGTCCGCCATAATTTGTATCGGCCATTTCGCTCACCCTACATATAGGATTTGGGGCATGTGTGGTAATTGCATACATTCTTTTTTAGAGCCAGCAGGAGCTTCAGACTGCCTGTGATGTAATCACAAAATGTTGAGGTAAGATCTGGTTGAAAGCTGCGTGTGAGGCAGCCAGTGACAAAAACTGAAATAGAGTGAAGTCAGGGAAGGAAAAGCTCACCTGGTCTCTAGCTCTTAAAAGAGCCTTTATTCAAGGTCGTCCCAGGGTAGAGTTGTGGAATTGAAACTTTATGTGGGTCATCTCCTGTGTTAGATTATGAGAGAGGCTCAGGTTCCCAAATTTTGACCCGAATTTGCTTGAGCCAAACCCTTACATTCATGTGATGCTTTGCCTTGAGAAGTGGATCCTGTGATCAGAGGCTCACATGTGTACCACCAGGGTTCAAAAGCAATCTACATTAAGTCAAGGCATAATCCCCCTGATGTCGACTGGAGAGCCGGCTGATAGGGCTGAATGAAGGTCGGGGCAAATGAGTGTAACCTCAGTGTCCTCTGTAAAATCTGATGCCCTCAGTATCTGTGTTTAGGATGGGTATGAGGCAACTGTTGCCCAATCACAATGCTCTTCTGAGGGAGATTGTATGGTAAAAAATGTCATAGTTCACAGAACAGAAAGGCACAGTAGAAAGGGCTTCTTGTTGGAACCTATGCATTGTAACTGTGAGATGTCAACCTTGTTAAAGTACTGTTTCGGACCCTGTTACGGAATACAGGTTCCGAAACCTTGTTAAGGTAATAGTCTGGAATTTCAAATCGGGAATATCGAGTTGCCAGAATATCCTAGGCAAAATATTGAGGACCAAATTACCGAGGAGTTTAGCATACGTAGGTAAGCATATATTTGCTATTCTTAACTCCATATCTACGTACCTTGAAACTAGGTATACTGGTACATATATTTAGAATTTGGTATAGTAAACATATACTCTCCTATATATACTTAATTTTTGATATTTTGGTCCTCGGTATTTTGGCTACAAAGTTCTGGTATCTCGATATTCCCCACTCGATATTCCGTGCCTCCATCTTTGTTAAAGTGTGTTTTCTAAGGATTCCATTACCACTGAGCATTACAGATCCATATTTCGGAGTACAAATGGTGGAACCGTTGTAGATATAGACACACATTGCTTTGACCAAGCTTACTGAATGTAGTTTGAAATACATATTCACGGTCTGACACATGGCAAGTAAGATTGAAACTCGAATATGCAATGAGTGTTAGAATTGCCTAAGCAAAACCCCAGGAGGAGTGTGTCTGAAAGGTACCCATGGTCTGTGAGGCTGGAGGGGTAATTCAGGTTTTCAGAAATCTCAAAAGTTTCCTTTGGAGACCATACATCGTTACCACTGTCAACTCTATGTGAGATGTGAACAAGGAAGTCTGTATCATGTGTTCAGGATAAGATATCAATTGGAGGGATTTTAATAATAGTGTCTTTTCAGAAGGCTTCCTATTCCAAAATCGATGTATGTTTACACTATTGACTAATAAATAGACTGGTTGAAACTCAAGGTCAGAGGTACAGAAATTGTTTCATTTAACTGACTATGATATTGCACATTTTCAGGTTATGGGTGACACATTTAGCTATTACCTGTTTAGAACTTAGCTAGTTGACATACTATAGTCACCTTCTGTTTCTTTAAAGTGTTTCAGAGTAGAAAATTACAGTCTTGATGAATACATATGGCTTGTTGTCATATTTTATTATGATCATCCTCCGGGTACACCAGTAGAAGGACTCAGGTTGATTTAGCTTTAGGAAATTCAAGAGTGAAAGCCTTTCTCCTTCCTCTTCACTTACAGTAAAGCATCCCATGTTTGGGGTTTGCTAGTGTATGTGTTGTTGTAACATGCCAGCTCTGCGCTTTCCAAGTCTGGGGTAAAAGTGTATGACTTTTCTCTCAACTTGGTTGACATTGTGTGTACTCTTGACTTTTTGTAATGTGATAAAATCAATAAAAAACAGATCCAAGTAAACAAATTACATCATGGAGGGCAAGCTTATGCTACTTCATGACACGTAGTGCCAAAATATATAAAGAGTTGGATCAACCTAGCAGGGGCAGCTCCTCCATTAGGGCATAGGAGCGTCCCCCCCCCCCCCCCTTCCGCCAGCAGCAGTTGCTGAAATCTTTTAACAACCAAACGATAATAAACTATGTTTATAAACTATTTTTACTATGGTTTGGTTGTTAGAAAAGTGGGGCCATGGGCTATGACAGAGGACGAGGGGAGTGCACTGTGCACTCCCCTCAGTGTGCATGTGTGTTTGGCAGGCAGACTCCGGCCGGCCAAAAACACATGCTCAGTAGGCTCTCTCTAGCCCAGCAACACAGTTGTCGAGCTGGAGAGAGCCTGCACAGGCTCCCTGTCTGCCTGGGAGCACTCCCAGCCAATCCTGACACTGCTCTGGGCTGCGTCAGGGTTGGCACAGACCAGACTGGGAGTCTGTGGCTGCCTGGAGCGACGAGGGAGAGAGGAGCGGCGCGGCATGGGAGCGGAGTAGGTAAGTTTTATTTATTTTTATTTTTAAAATTTTATTATTATTCCCACCACTCCACCACCCCATCCCGCCCCGCCAAGCGCCGCACCGCCCCGGCTCTTTTAACCCCTGCGAGCCACGACTGCAACCTAGTGAATATATTGACATTGACAATTATCAGTGTTAATTGTATTGCTGAAAGCTTAACATTCCTGAAAATTCAGACACTAATTGCAAATATGTCAGGTGAAATCGGTGGTGCGGTGTTGTTTCACACCAGTGTAGAGGAGACAGTGACCCCTGTTTATGGTAATTTAGACGTGACACAATGAAACCATCAGGAGAATTAATCATAGACAATCTAGTATACAGAGATTTTGTTATAATTATGAAGCTTAAATGTTTTGCAGTGTAATTTGAATGGAGCTGAACGGTTCCTCAGTGTCATTTGAAATGAGCTAGAAAGATCCTCAGTGTAGGTTTATGGCCACTATGAAGAAAAAGTTGATGAGGTATTGTCATGCTATTGAAAGTCTATGGGTCTATGATGGCAGCATGTATCTTACTTACTGCGCGCCATCACCATAACCTAAATGCAGTTTAGTCTTTGACATCTATGTTTAGTTAAAGTCCAAATTGACCATCAAGCATACTCGCTTGCATGCTGTAACGTTGAGTTTAAATTGTATTCATATAACTGTGCAAATGCAAAAGTTTCTATGGTTCTTATAATTTTTAAATGCCTCTAAAATATTGCAAAAGAGAGTAGCAAAGACCCGTGAACATGTATAGTTGACCTCAAGAAATCTTGTTTTCTCATCCATTCATGGAGGAGTCCTCCAATTAAGTTTTAGTGGTTTATAACACTGAAAACATTATCATAAAAAACACTCACTGAGGTCACCAGTTGGGCAGCTCATTTTCAACATTGTCCACTCCAACTAATAAACTAGAACACTGTCCCACATACCCAACACTTCCCCCAATAATCTTGTTCTCATTAGTAGTTAGGGTTGTATGTTACTACCTTGAGGTTCACTCCTTTGACATACCACTATATCAGAGCTACTAAATCGATTACCACTACCTTATCAATATAAGTATATAATATAATTTTCAACTACTTTGATTAGTAATGTACTACTAGCTGAACCTTCCTATATTGATCCTACATTTGCATCCACCTTAACATTATCCTTTACACTAACTCTAAGAACATGTATTTAAATTAAATAGGTAATCATATACAAACTGCAATAACAACACTAGCTATTATGTGAAACTGCATGGCATTAATTTAAATGAAATACATTACAAATAAAGTACATTTAGTTAACATAAACAATTAACCTTACCCGTCCTTAACACTAACTCTTACCAAAAATGGTGACTCTAACTATAACCAAAATCTGAACTAAATAATATGTAATTAAATAAATTAAATTAAATAAATCATGTTAAATTAAATATGTAACACTAGTGAAATCCCATAGTAACCCCAATTAAAAAAAATCAAATGACATTTAATAAATTACCTTAAACTAGCCCTAGTGCAACCATTAACCTTAAATTCATTTTTATTTTATTAAGTTAAAAAGTGTGTACCCTTAATCTAACTCTAATGAAAAGTCTGATACAGTCCTTAAATTGCATTACATTAAATAGAATTTATAATACCAACTGTGATCTATTGCGTCCCTTTTAGTGGAATCTCGTTATAGAACATTCAAGGAGGTGGTGTTTGAGCATAATCAGACCTGACAGTTACTAGCGAAAAGCACTCTCAGCCATTTCCTACTTCATATTGAAGATATGCCCATAAACGTCCTAGTGCCTAAATTTAAAATGTGGCAGCAAGTGCGCCAGTAGCCGGTGCAGCAGAGGGATGTACTCTGCTACTGACCTCCATACTTACAGATTTTGCCCAGCATGAGGTAACCTCGGTGCCTGCAGCACAGCTGCTGGTGTGGTGTTTTCACAGAAAGCACTGAAGCTTTACTGAGCTGGTGCCATGTTTACTGCATCTGCTCAGCGCAGTTATTTGTTTTCCAAAAACAAACACCCAAAATGGGAATTTGTTTTTGCAAAACAACACAGAAATATTCCTGATACCTTTAAAGTTTTGTCTAAGTGCACGGGGAAATTTCTTTAGGATCCCTGCTCATAACCACCAGGCTTTCCATGGCAGTGCCAGAAGAGAAAAATTTATGTTGGAACATCCACTGGTGAATGGTCTGAGTACATTGACTGATGGCCAATGTCAGAGATTTATGCTGGCAGAAGCATGTTGTTTTCCTTAACTCTGAACAGTGCGGGGGACCTGCAAGATTAGCAGACCAAAACATATGTGCCTTTTTTGGAGAATATCCTGGCAAAATTTAAAGGGGGTGCTTAGTGTTGATACTGATGAACTTAGCACTGTTTTCAAAACACGCATTTCTCTCAAAATAGTGTGGTGATTATTTTATTTTTCTTCTGCCCTAGAAACACACTAAATACAACATTTGTTTGGAATACAGAGTGGAAATGGGCAAGCCAAAATGTTTATGAATGTCCATAAAAACAACTGTGGTTCTGTTCCATGTATTTTGAATAGCTATGTCCCTATAAGATCTCCAAATTTATGTTGCTAATTGTTAGAAATGGGGTCTCTAGTTGGCAGTCAGTTTGCACCCTGTCCAAGTAGGGACCCTCACTCTGGTTGTCAGGATAAGGGAAATGCCCACTCAGATAACCCCTCCTCACCCCCTTGGTAGCTTGGCACAAGCAGTCAGGCTTATCTCAAAAGCATTGTGTGAAGCATTTGCACAGAACACACAGTAACACAGTGAAAACACTACAACAGGACACCACACCAGTTTTAGAAAAATAGCAAATATTTATCTGTTTAAAACAAGACCAAATAAGATAAAAATCCAACATACAGTAATAATATGAATTCTGCAAGATTCACTCAAAAATACAGTTCCTGGAAGTCAAAAGCTCCACTTGGAGCTATCACGGCATCGTGGTCAACAAAACCAACAGTTCAGGCCAGCCGCGGCGTCACAGGCCAGCTAGTGTTTCGGGAAGACCCACAAGCAGTACCTTGGATTTGTAGGGCGTTGTGATCCTCGCGGTGAGCTCCGGAGAGTGGCATCGCTGGTGTCGCGGTGTCGGTTCCAGAGTCGGTGCAGGAGTCTTCGGCCCATTTAAGTCACATGCCTTGAGGATCGAACTCAGGGCTGATGAAGTCAGGTGTGCCGGCATTGATGGCGTCATGGCTGCGGTACCAAGCAGGACGATGCAAAGTGTGGTGCCCACAGGTCACAGTGCAGGCAGCGGCTCGGTGACGGCATCCAGCGATGTCGGTGAGACCAGGGCTGCGGTGTGAAGAGGGCGGTGCAACTTGAGGTGTCCACAGGTCATGGTGCAGGCAGCGGTGTTGTCATTGCAGATGCGCTCTCGTCGGTATGCCCAAGCCAGCAGTACGGGACGGGCCACGGTGCAGGCAGTGGCACTGGTGCCAGCAGGAGCGGCGTCATCGGGGAGGCCCAGGATGCGGTGTGAGCAGGCGATGCCGGAGTGTGGGGCCCACAGGTTGCAGTGCGAGCAGCGGCTCGGTGAAGTCCTCTGATGACGGCGTCTGTGAGACCAGGGTCGCGGTGCAAAGTGGGGCAATGTGACTCCGTGTGGTGTCGGCATGTCACAGTGCAGGCCAACGGTGTAGTTGGTGACGTCACAGTGGTTTCTCCTCTTGAACAGCACAAACACACAGTTCCTAGTGCTGCAGGTCAAGGAAATTAAAGTCTTTTGCCCCCCTTTAGACTTCAAACAGGAGACAAGCTCTACTCCAATCCCTTGGAGAACTTTCTCAAGCAGGACACACAGCAAAGTTCACTGTTTGCACTCTTTTCAGGCAGAAGCAGCAACTGCAGGCCAGTCCAGCAAAGCAGCACAGCAAAGGGACAGTACTCCTCCTCCAGCTCTTCAGCTCTTCTCCCCCTAGCAGAGGTTCCTCTTGATTCCAGAAAGATTCTACAAGTCTGGGGTTTTGGGTCTTCTTCTTATGCCCTGTTCTGCCTTTGAAGTTGGCAAACTTAAAAGCAGAGTCTCAAGTGTTTGCAAGATCCCTCCTTGTCCAGGCCAAGCTCCAGACACACACCAGGGGGTTGGAGACTGCATAGTGTGAGGGCAGGCACAGTGCTTTCAGGTGTAAACAACCACTCCTCCCTCCCCTCTAGCTCAGATGGCCCATTAGGATATGCAGGCTACACCGCTGCCCCTTTTGTGTCCCTGTTTATATAGGTGCAAAACAGCCCACTGTCAAACTGACCCAGACAGACAACCCACAAAAAGGCAGAGTCACAGAATTGTTTAAGCAAGAAAATGCCTACTTTCTAAAAGTGACACTTTCAAACAGACAATTTAAAAACCAACTGCACTAAAAGACGTATTTTTAAATTGTGAGTTCAGAGACCCTAAACTCCACATATTCAAGGGGAATCTGTGCTTTAAGGATATTTAAAGGTAGCCCCCATGTTAACCTATGAGAGAGATAGGCCTTGCACAGTGAAAAACGAATTTGGCACTATGTCACTGTTAGGACATAAAAACACACTAGTATATGTCCTGCCTTAAACATACACTGCACCCTGCCCATGGGGCTACCCAAGACCTACCTTAGGGGTGCCTTACATGTAGTAAAAGGGAAGGATTAGGCCTGGCAATTGGGTACACTTGCCAAGCCGAATTGGCAGTTTAAAACTGCACATGCAGACACTGCAGTGGCAGGTCTGAGCCATGTTTACAGGGCTACTAATGTGGGTGGCACAACCAGTGCTGTAGGCCCACCAGTAGCATTTGATTTATAGGCCCTGGGCACCTCTATTGCACTTTACTAGGGACTTATTAGTAAATCAAATATGCCAATCATGGATAAACCAATCCACAGTCAAATTTATATGGGGAGCACTTGCACTTTGGCACTGGTTAGCATTGGTAAAGTGCACAGAGGCAATAAACCAGCAAAAACAATTCCAAAAAAATAGGAGGAAGAAGGCGAAAAGTTTGGGGATAACCCTGCAAAAAGGGTCATTTCCAACACTAATACTAAAGTTAGAACTGCAATAATACTCCATACTTGATGATTTCCCATGGTTTTAAGTACCATTTACAGGCAGAAATGTTAGTAGATCCTGATTCTGGGAGTCAGATTCTTGGACATTATGACCACAGATGCCTATGTGAAGGTAGGTGTGCAAAAGATCTTGTAAATTGATCCTGTAGTTTTGCAAGTTGGACTTAATGCAAATATGAGGCCAGCACTAAGGGCCAGATGTAGCAAAGGGTTTTTCCCATTCTGTGTCAATGGGAAAATGTGTTCGTACATATGGCCCTAATTTCTGGATGAAGGAATTCAGGACTATATTGTGTATGACATTTCTATATGTGACAGGCATAGAATATCTCATAAACATGGCACATAGATCTATTTTAGAACTGGATTACTATGAACAAGTTGTGACTAAACATACAGACAAATGAGTTTTGGTCAAATTACCCATCTTAAACCTCATACCAGTTAAAAGTAACCTTCACAGATATTTTAATACAAAGTCAAAATATTTTAAAAAGTGCTGGTGTGAATTTCAAAGAATTCTATGGAATGACACGACAATAAAGCTAATACAGTTGTCAACTCTTTTAAATAATAAATTAAAAGGGTTGAGATGCAGGACGGGGGCTTTGAGTCTCAATAAAGGGCAGCCCTTTGCCTTTAAAGAAAATCTTCCATGGCAACATTCAGAGTCAAAGCCATAAGGGTTCATTCAAATTTAAGATTCATTACAGAAGACTAAAGTAGTTAGTTAGCCCAATTCAAATCAGATTAATAGCGCATTAAATAATACCAGTTGCGAGAGGTAATAACATAAGGTCTAGTACAAAGCAAGTAAATAGCCAGAACCAAAGCATAGTTCGACAAGAGAACTTGCATACATCTCCTCAGGCTCCATTCATAAGGGAAGAAAATGTCTAAGTATAAATCAAATAGACTAAAGAGGAATCTGCTTTCATGAAAGTAAGCAGAAAGTCTTGCACATCTCCCAAAAAGGGCACGGGTTATTGGTTTCAGACCCTGTCAGCATGGTGAGATTTTACATATTAGGGCTGTGCTAATAATGTTTCATTCACACACTTATAGTAAAACATGAAAATGTGGTATATCAAAAATGAAACATTAAGGACCATCCACTTTCATGCACAATTATGGTAAGGAAATGAGAAAAAATAATGTGGCATTTTTGCAACAAGCACAAACATTACACAGTACATCTGCTTAGAGCAGACCTGCGCAAAGGCTTTGGACATGTTGCAACTACAGGAACATTTAGCACACAGCGTCCAACGCTAGGAACACAAATTAATTATAGCTCAGCTAATAAACAACACTGCAAAATAATTCTATTTCAATTATTTTCTTGGAAAATCAGGTTCTAGCTTAACTCCAACATGCCTCAGCACTCCTGCATTGCTACATGCATGAAGGAGCTTGGATCCAACTGCTAAATATCAGAAAAAAAGCAATAGCACGTCAATTACCTAGCAGGTAGGTCTTTAACAAATGCAGTGGTCATTTGTAATCTAGGGTATTGCCAGTGCTTGCTGATGGGACCCCCACATGATTTATTTTTCTTAGACAGAATCATAAACTTCCCTGAGCACATTATTATAGAAATACTGAGGTTGTGGGTGGTTGTCAGGTCACTGGTTATGGTTGCATCACATAACAAATCTTCATGACATTGAACTATTAAGCTCTATGTATACCATATGACAGAAAAGCATTAAAACAACTGCATTTGAAGTCATGAAACATGTTTTAGCCTGTCTTTTTTGGTAACCACAATTATCAAAATTAAAACTATGAACATGTCTTTGACCTTATAGAAAAAATATCCTTTCAGCTAAATAAAAAATATTGCATTGAAGAGACTATGGAGTCTATTTACAAAATTCTCATGCAGTGTACCGCAGAAGCCAAGAATGCTATGCTGTGTTGCTCAGGAAGGATGGACCAGGACAGCACCATATCTACAGAAATATGGCACTTTCCACCTTTCTCCCAAGCAATGATGCACAGTCAGACCATTCACACACAACTTTGCACCACAGTGTAAGGTTGTCTGTGTGAATCTAGTATAGGTTTTGTACTAAAAAGGGGACTTCTCCAGTACAAAATACCATTGGGGTCATTCTGACCCTGGCGGTAATTACCGCCATGGCGGAGGTCGGCGGTAGCACCGCCAACAGGCTGTCGGTGCACCGCTGGGCATTCTGACCGCGGCGGTTCAGCCGCGGCCAGAAACGGAAAGTCGGCGGTGTACCGCCGACTTCCCGCTGCCCTTGAGAATCCTCCATGGCGGCGGAGCGCGCTCCGCCACCATGGGGATTCTGACACCCCCTACCGCCATCCGGTTCCTGGCGGGTCTCCCGCCAGGAACAGGATGGCGGTAGGGGGTGCCGTGGGGCCCCTGGGGGCCCCTGCAGTGCCCATGCCAATGGCATGGGCACTGCAGGGGCCCCCGTAAGAGGGCCCCACGAAGAATTTCAGTGTCTCCTTTGCAGACACTGAAATTCGTGACGGGTGCAACTGCACCCGTCGCACCTTCCCACTCCGCCGGCTCCATTCTGAGCCGGCGTCCTCGTGGGAAGGGTGTTTCCCGCTGGGCTGGCGGGCGGACTTTCGGCGGTCGCCCGCCAGCCCAGTGGGAAAGCCAGAATGACCGCCGCGGTCTTTTGACCGCGGAGCGGTCTTTCGGCGGGAACCGCTTGGCGGGCGGCGACCGCCGTCCGCCGCGGTCAGAATCACCCCCCATATGTAGACAAACTTGACACCTTTTCCTACTGTGTATGTGCTGTACAATGCAACACATATGCAAAGTAAAAACAGACCGGAGAAAATAAAGTGCTTCTCCTTCATAACGCCTATTTTAAAAGAGCTTTAGTTTTTTCCAAAACCGGTCTGCTTTTTTTAGGAAATAGGGTTTTCATCAAAAACTATGAGTTATTGCATTGTATTGCCAATGCACCACCCGTTGAACACCTCCTTGATGCTAAGTAAGATAAAGCAGAGCTAGGCACTGTTTTGCACAAGTTTTCCACTAACAAATAGATCAGATAAAAGGATTTTGCATCGATTCACATCAATTTTGTGAAGCAAACACAATGCAAAATTGGGAGAAAGCCTTTGAAGGTGCTAATACCAAAAATTACTATCAGCTATATATAGACCTTGATTATTGCTGCCTTTTTTCATAGGTGGTTTACTTTGGTACATTCAGGCCCATATTTATACTTTTTTAGCGCTGCGTTTGCGTCATTTTTTGATGCAAAAGTGGTGCAAATTTACAAAATACAATTGTATTTTGTAAGCTTGCGCCGCTTTTGTGTAAAAAAGCAGCGCAAATGCGGCGCTAAAAAAGTATAAATATGGGCCTCAGCACAGAGATTGAGGGGCCGATTCATCAAAATGTCATGCAACGCAGCACAGAGCAGCAAGACACCTTGCTGTGTTGTGTGGCAGGGAGAGGCCAGGAATGCATCATATTTAACATTAAGTGGTCATACTTGTCCTCTCCTTTGCGCTGGCACACTGTGGGCTGCCTAACGCCAAAGCAAGCAGCCTTTCACAATGTGCCTTCCTGCACAAAAACACCCTCTAAGGCTTTTTCTTCTTTCTATGTAGAACACAGCACACATAGAAAGCTGAAAAAAACGAGGAGAAATAAAAGCATTTCTCCTCTGTATGTCTCCTCTGGGAAGGCATAGCATTTTGATGCATTCCCAGGTCTACTACTCATGCTAAATATAGGAACGCACCGAAATCCATGAGTTGACACGTGGGAACACATATGTTCCACCCATTGAGCACCTCCCGGGGGCAGAGTAACACAAGGCAGCAACTTGTGCTGCCTTGTGTTACTCCAGATTTACCAAGCCACGCAGGGCTACGCAAGGTGGCCTTGTGTGGCTTGGCAAACCTCATTCTAGGTTTTGCATTGCCCTGTGTCCCCTTGAGTGGCGCAAGGGTGACTCAAAACCTTTGATAAGCATGCCCCTGAGTTTTTAGGTAAGGTAGTCTGACTTGTACGAGTTACATCTAACACTTAAGTCTAATGTCACGTTAACCTTTTGTCACTTTTCTTTTTTTTTCTTTTTTTTTAAACGTATGTTAAGGTCTTAGAGCATAACCTAGCTATAAAGTCATTTTAACCTTTGTTTCTTCAGTGAAAAAATGCACATTTACAAACATCTATATTTATTAATCTAGTATCCCTGCAGTCCAATACTAAGTGCAACAGCCCTCCTGTGACAGTGCGATGTACAAATTTGTATAACACAACATAATTTTGCAACATAGAGGCAGAAACTCCTGCACAGACCTTTAATTTGCTTCATTAAAAGGTTTGTACAGCACAGTATGCACATTAAAAGCCGATATTAGTAATTCCATAAATGAGACTGTGTGCTTCTGTATGATAGAGCAGCAGGTTAGAGGGTGGGAGATCAATAAGGAATGAATGACAGCTCAAGACCATGATGAGACCAAGGTTAATTCCAATTCCAAAGGGAAAGAAGTTCACTTTAAAATGTAAGCACTGGACAGCGGCAAACATCTGCTCACATGGCCAAGGCCACGCGCAAAACCAATTCAGCGTTTAGGCGGGAAAGAAGCTGAATGGAGATCGATTCACTCGATGTTAAACTACACTCGTCTGCTGGCATTACTCCTGCCGTTTCCTATCAGCCACCTCCCCACAGGGCATCACTTGCTTTTATACAGCATCAGCACATAGAGGAAAGAGCTGCTTAGAAATGAGGAGTTTCTTCGTTGTTGTTACTGAAACAACCGGGTTAAGTCCCACAAAGCCTGAAAATCATCTACCGCCCCTCGAATCTGACCTCAGTTCATGAACCCCGGTGCAGGTATGGGTTCTAAAGGTCTCTTTTATAAACACAAAACCTAAGTTCACTGTCATATCCAAACCAATACGCTGATACTGGCTGGAATAATCGCCAACCATGTCTGTTCACCACATATTTGCATCTGCAGCTCTAATGGGCAGCAAAAGGGAAGTTTTATTTTTCTGCTGTTGCCTACCATATGGTTGGATATGTGCGGCAAAAATAATATTCATAAGTAAAAGCGATGAGGGGACACTTATTGTTTCTTTACTAAAACTAATGCCCTGTCTGTATATTGCTAACTTTTTTGTTTTAAGACCAAACACAGAGGGCCAGATTAACAAGAAACTTGAGCAGTGCCGTGCTGCGCCAAAATCAGCAGTGCCGTGCTGCGCCAGTTTTGAAACACAGAGCTGCACCTTATTTACAAGAATATGGCCCAGCCCTGCGCTTCCACTTCAGTCGATGCTAAATTAAGCTGCCTGCGGCAATGCAGTGTCTGCGTTGAGGGGAGTGATTGTTTTTGTGCAAGAAGGGACACCTTCCTGCACACCAACAATCATTCATGGCATTGTGCTTCTTCTATGTGTGCTCCAGAATGCAGCACACATATAAAAAGCAAAAACGAGGAGGAATAAAAAACATTCCTCCTTTTTTTGCCATGCTAACGCCACCCTCGTGGTGGCGTTAGATTTTGGCGCTGCCACAGATTTACGATTTCTCATAAATCTGGGGCAGCATCAAAAGCAATGGGTATTCTGATGAAACGCCCACTGCAACACCCATTGCACACCCCTCTGACACAGAAATCTGCATCAGAGGGAGCCATATTTACAAGGAAACTTAAAGCCACAAAAAGTGGTGTTGCACCTCATTGTAAATATGAGCAGTGGTTAGCGCCACTGAAGCATCGCAAAAAGTGACACTCCGGTGGCTATAGGGCCTTGAAATCTGGCCCAATGTGTTTTAATATTCTGCAGTCCTATTTCATAGCAGTAACCTATTATTTGCATAATCATTTAGGTTGTTGTGACTTTGACAACTTCTTTGAGAGGCTGAGTCTCCAATATTAGAGAGGTAACAACTGTTTGAATTAAGAATTTTGTTTTTCAGTATTTAAGAAAAGTTTAATAGTTAATATTTGACTCTAGAGGCGAGGGAATCCGTGGTTATTTGAGCATAGACACCTAAAACACATCTCAAAATGTGATTCCGTCATCTTTCCTACTCAACACTACTGTCCATTGAATGCTCTCCACCCTATCCTGAATGCTTCTCCCACAATGAAAGGAACAGCAAAATATAGAGTAGGGAGGGACAGCTCATGTTCTTACTAGAAGTGTGAAGTAGGCTGCCACGTTTTGTGTCAACCTACCTTCACTCCAGTCAAGAACCCACTGCTGAAGTTTGTGGACCAATAATCTGTGAATACAGAAAGGGCAAAATCAACGTCCTACATTACGGTTTGGCCTGTCTGCTCCCTTTTTATGTGCTTTTCTTTGGAGCTGACTTTGTGGTTAGGTGTCATACTATAAGAGCATGAGCTGCAAAATTTTAAAACAGGCTGCTTCTGACTACGAGGAGCCAATCTTGGAATTTTGACTGCGTGAAATTCAAATAATGTCTAGATACCATAGTTATTTAACCTCCAATGTTATATGTTTAATAGAGTGCTGGAAATATGTTAGTAGTCTTGTATGTCTATTTCACAAAAAGGTTGATGACGGTTGTCTAATAGATGAATTAAATTAGTGCTGTTGGATTTTCAGGAGATCCTGAACTGCACAGCTGCACGCAAATGAATGTAAAGCTAATGATAAGGTATGTTAATAATTATGTCAAACAAATAAGGCAATATCGAAAGACCTCCCATAATTAATCAAGTTATATGGGTTTTTGCGGATGTCAGATATTGAGATACCTTTTCCAACATTTCCCTATTTCAGCTGACCAAATCAGGATGTTGTTTGTTCTTTTCCAGCCTTTGAAATCAGTGGATTCAATATTTGGTGCTTATTTATGTAGATGGGAAACTTAACAAACCAATTGGTCCATCAGTTGCTTAACGGCTAGGTAGCTAATAGTATTTCACATCCGTTACATTAGAAAAAGAGTGACTTTCACTGGTCTGGATACAGACATACTAGCTCTTCTCCATTTCCTTTTTCTTGAACTGTGTCAATACTGAACAAGCATAAGCAAAAGCCAATAGGTTTTGCCCATACAAAATCTATTGGTTTTGTTAATGATTTTTACATGGTGTACAGCAGGTGACCTGCTATACAACATGGCTTAAAGTAAAAAAGCAGTGGCAAAGCTAATGGGTCTTGCCTATGCAAAAGCTATTGGCTTTGCCCATGTATTTTAGCCATGTTGTACACAAGTAAAGCTCAGCGTGGCGAAGAAGAGAGTGTCATGGAGTGTCATAGGGTGGAATAGCAAAGAGTGGAGTAGAGTGTTGTGGAGTGGAGTGGCAGAGAGTATTGTGTATTGGAGTGGATAGCATGGAGTCGAGTACAGTGACATACACTGAAGTGGCATAGAATAAACTGGTGTAGTGTGCATTGGCATAGATTGTTACAGAGTACAGTGGCATCGAGTGCAATGACATTGAGTGCAGTGGCATTGAATTCAGCAGTGTGCAATGCACTATCGTAGAATGCAGTGACATAGATTAGAGTGGTGCATAGTGGAATGGAGTGGTGCAGAGTAGAGTGACACAGACTAAAGTGGCACATAGTAGAGTGCGCTGGCATAGACTGGCAAAGAGTAGAGTGGTGTAGAGTGGTGCAGAGTGGAGTGACGTAGAGTTGATTGATGCAGAGGGGAGTGGCACAGAGTAGAGTTGAGTGGCATAGAGTGCAGTGGTTTAGAGTGCAGAGTAGAATTGAGTGGCATAGAGTGCAGTGGTGTAGAGTTGAGTAGCTTAGAGTGGAGCAGTACAGAGCAGATTGGTGTAGAGTTCAGTGGCAGAGAGTGCAGTGTTGCAGAGTAGAGTGTCAGAGTGAAGTGGTATAGAGTGGCGTAGAGTGGCATAGAGAGCAGTGGTGTAGAGTACAAGAATCCAGAGTAGAATGCAGTAGCATAGACTAAGGTGATAAAAAGTGCAGTTGTGTAGAGTGCATTGGTGTAGAGTGCATTGGTTAAGGGCAGAGTGGTGTAGAGTGCAGTGAAAAAAGTGGTGTGATGCAGAGTGGATTACAGTAGCATAGAATGCAGTAGTTTAGAGTAGATTGTTTTAAAGTCGGTTTGGGGTGGCATAGATTGGAGTGGCATAGAGTGGAGTGGTGCAGAGTGCAGTGGCATGGAGTAGTGTAAAGTTGAGTGGTGCCGAGTAGAGTGAAGTGGCGCAGAGTGGTGCAGAGTAGAGTGGAGAGGCGTGGACTGGAGTATTCATGGCGTGACTGCAGACTGCAGTTACAGACTACACATTTTCAATTGAAATGACCATTACACTTGCACAGACATACAGTTTTACTAATAAAACTATACAGTGCACTGACGAAAATGTGTGGAAATTTCATCACCTAGTGTAATGATTTAGTTTGATCACAATAAAGTATTTGTTTCCAGCACACTTCATAAATACACATAGGCGGTCATTCTGACCGCGGCGGGCGGCGACCACCGCCGAATGACCGCCCTGCGGTCAAAAGACTGCGGCGGCCATTCCAACTTTCCCGCTGGGCCGGCGGGCGACCACCAAAAGGCCGCCCGCCGGCCAAGCGGGAAAGCCCCTGCAACGAGGAAGCCGGCTCCGAATGGAGCCGGCGGAGTTGCAGGGGTGCGACGGGTGCAGTGGCACCCGTCGCGATTTTCACTGTCTGCAAAGCAGACAGTGAAAATCTGTATGGGGCCCTGTGAGGGGGTCCCTGCACTGCCCATGCCAGTGGCATGGGCAGTGCAGGAGCCCCCTGTCCCCACGACACCCGTTCCCACCATCCTGGTTCTGGCGGTGAAAACCGCCAGAAACAGGCTGGCGGGAAGGGGGTCGGAATCCCCATGGCGGCGCTGCAAGCAGCGCCGCCATGGAGGATTCCCTGGGCCAGGGGAAAACCGGCGGGAAACCGCCGGTTCCCCTTTTCTGACTGCGGCTTTACCGCCGCGGTCAGAATAGCTCAGGAAGCACCGCCAGCCTGTTGGCGGTGCTTCCATGGTCCCCGGCCCTGGCGGTCATGGACCGCCAGAGTCGGAATGACACCCATAATGTGCTTCATTTGGGCTCCTAATTCAGATACATTCTGAAATACTTACACAGTTCATTTAAATGTTTTTGTGTGCTAGAAAATAAAAACTCTTTCCTAACCCCAGTATCCAGCAAGATTGTCACATAAATCTTATCACTTTGAAGTCAGAGAAAGAAAAATAAGCAAGCACCCTCAAAGATAGTGCCTTACATTTGACCTCTGTCTTTGACAGCACAGCAAATGTGTAAATATAAGAAAAAGATTTACAGGCCTCTTTACAGAAAGGGAGCACTTGGAAAGATACTGTAAATAAAAAGGGTTGGGCAAGGGAAGGTATGAACTCAAGCTCGACAGCCTTAAACAAATAAAGCCAGTGTTAGAAATAGGGTCTCTAGTTGGCAGTGGTTTGCACCCTGTCTATGTAGGGACCCTCAGTCTAGTCAGGGTAAGGGAGTCACACAGCTCAGATTACCCTTGCTCACCCCCTAGGTAGCTTGGCACAAACAGTCAGGCTTATCGCAGAGGCAATGCGAGTAAAACAAGACCTAAATGACAAAGAACCAACATACACAAGCAAAGATATGAATTTTCACAGATTAAATCTTAGTATAGTGCTTAGAAACACAATAGCTCCAACTGGGGCTATCACAACATCTTGACTGAGTTGTTCCCAGTAGTCTAACGCCACTCACAGGGGAGTGTGGGCCGGTCACAGAGTCACACAGACCCCAGGTACAGTACCCTGAAAAATGAGGAATCAAAGACATTGCATGGAGTCGTGCAGGTGAGGCGTCACTGGAGCCGGTGCTACCATAGAGGTGAGGCATTGGTTGGTTCATTACTGCTAGGCAGGGGAGGTGAGGTATTGGTTCTTTACAGTTGCAGGGGAGGTGATGCGGTGTTGCTGGTGAGGCGTTGGTTCCTTACGACAAGGTGGGGTAGATGAATCCAGCAGGACAAGATGAGACACGTTGACTTTGCGGTGTCGCGATCACACCACGGGGCCACAGGTGCTGTGATGGAGTCAGGTGTCATGGACATGTGTGACACGACATTCAGGACTCACACTGTGGTGGGACTTCAGAGCCAGTGTGGCGGTCTCGAGCCTGCAGAGTCAGTCGCAGTCATTGAACTCAGCAGGGACCACAGCTCCGGTGTAGGCAGCGGCACAGAGTCGGGCAGCGGAGCCGGTTCCGAAGTCACTCTGGAGTCGATGTGCTTGTTTCTTTTTGGTTACATGAGCACTCACTCCCAATTGCCCAGGAACTGGATTTGGCAGCACTTGGCAAGTCAGGACTCTCAGCAATTGAACCCAGGTGCTGGCAGATGAAGTCTTTGATGTTCCTGAAGCTTCTTAACAGGAGGAAAGCTCAGTCCAAGCCCTTGAGCATCTTTGGAACCAGGATGTAGAAAGCAAAGTCCAGTCCTTTCACTCCCAGGACAGAAGCAGCAAGCAACAGGCCAGCAAAGCAAAGCAAGAGGCGGAGTGGCAGTTCCTTCTACAGCATCCAGCTCTTCTTCCTGGCAGAATGTCCTCAGTCCAGATGTATTCGAACTTTGTGGGATCAGAGGTCCAGTACCTATACCCATTTCTGCTTTTGAAGTAGGCAAACCTCAAAGAAAAGTATTTGTAGTGCACAAAACCCTACGTTTCTTGTCCTGACTCCAGGCACACTCCAGGGGGCTGGAGACTGATTTGTGTAAGGACAGGCGCAGCCCTGTTCAGTGCAAGTGTCCGCTCCTCCCACTACCCTACCTAGGGAAGACCCATCAGGATATGCCAGGCACACCTCAGCACTCTTTGTGTGACCATCTAGAGTGAATTCACAAACAGTCCAAATGTCATCCTGACCCAGATGTGTATTCCACAGACAGGCAGGGGCACAGAATGGTTAAGCAAGAAAATGCCAATTTTCAATTTGAAAAACAACCTCACCAAAAGATGTATTTTAAAATTTTGAGTTCAGAGACCCCAAACTCCACATCTCCATCTGCTCCCAATGAGAAATTACACGTAAGAGATACTTCAAGGCAATCCCCATGCTTCTCAATGGGAGAGATAGTCCTTGCAATAGTGAAAACTGAATTTAGGAGTGGATCACTATCAGGACATGTAAAACACAGCAGTACATGTCCTACCTTTTAGATACACTGCTCCCTGTCGATGGAGCTGCCTTGGGCCTACCTTAGGGGTCACTTATATAGTGAAAGGGAAGATTTGGGTGTGGCAAGTGGGTGCACTTGCCAGGTCAAAATGACAGTTTGAAACTGCCCACAGAGACACTCCAGGTCTGAGGCATGTTTAAAGGGCTACTCATGTGGGTCGCACAATTAGAGCTGCAGGCCCAGTAGTAGCATTTGATTTACAGGTCCTGGACACGCATAGTGCACTTTACTAGGGACTTACCAGGAAATCAAATGTGCCAATCATGGAAACCCAATTACCAATACCTTTTAGACAGAGAGCACTTGCACTTTAGCACTAGCTAGCAGTGGTAAAGTATCCAGTGTATCAAAATCAGCAAAAGCGAATTACAGCGCAGGATCCAAAAACTGCCAACAGCTGCCAGGTCATACAGTTATGTCTTCAGTGTACATGAAATGGACATCATGTGCATTTTGGACAAATTTAAAACTGTCTTTGATAAAAAACGTTATGGTGTTTAGAAGATCTTAAGCATCAAATAGCCCTGAAAGGCAAGTCCCTGACTGTCAAGCAAAAAGTAATACACCCTTTCACCTTGTACTGAAGTAAAAATAATTAAACAAATCTGGAAGAATGGTGCAAGGATGATATCATCAAGCCAATAAGCACATCAGAGTGGTTATGTCCAGTAGTCACAGTGAAGAAGAAAAGAAAAATAGCAAAATCAGTCGTTGAATTACATCATTATTTTGAGGTGGCAGACTGTCAGCCCTTACCATTGATCTTAGAAATGGTGATGACCTTAAGTAGTGCTAAAGTGTTCACTACACTTAACTTCATTTCAGAATACAATTAAATACTTTTGCATAAGACCTCAAAAACAGACAAAATTTGTCACTCCTGGTGGAGTGAACCAGTTTTGAAGAATGCCATTTGGGCCCAGCTCTACCTCTGCATTTTTTCAACATATGGTGAATAAACTATTTGATTACATTCTTGGTGCATTCCAGGACAATGTTTTAATGTACAGTGAAACTATATTAGAAAATATCATACTTTTAAAGCAGATATTGTCTAAAATATGAGACAGTGGGTTAATATTGCAAAAAGAAAAATACAAACGTTTCAAACTCGTGTTAAATATTAGGGGCTTGTCATAGGTGAAAAGGATATTCAATCAAAACCATTCTTGATTTCAGACATTTACCAAGCACCTCCTCCATGTAGCAAAGATGAATTGGCATAATTCCTAGGAGTAAGTGAATTTCATTCAAAATGTCTACATCACCATGCTGATACGATTGAGCCCCTACACAATTTCATCAAAAAGAATGTTGAATTCAAATGGACTGAAAGTGTGAAGCAAGTATGGCTGAGTTAAAAGGTAGTTACAAAATGCAACTTCATTAAAGTCCTTTGATGAAACACTACAGTGCATAGTTACTATTGATGCTAGTGAAATTGGGTTTGGATTTGTACTTTGTCAGAATTCTGTGAATGGTAGCAATACCTTAGCCTTCACCTCATGTGAACTCCAAGAGTCAGAGGTTAAATATTTTGTCATCAAAACAGAATTATTGGCTTGTGTGTGGGCCAATGTCAATTCAAGAGTTTCTTATAGGGAAGAGAATTCATATTATAAACAGATCATAAGTCTTTTGTAAGCATCTTAGAGGGTGGGGTTTTGGTAATATTTCCCCGAGAATTGGCAAACTTGCATGCAAATTGCAAGAATTAGAATTCAAGGTTGTATATATTCCTAGACATCAAAATGTGTCAGCTGATTGTCTTTCATGTACCTCATGCAGTGAGAAGTGGATGATAATAAATGGGATGATGAGGAGAATTTGACAATTGCACTTTTGACAGATTGCAATGAGTCTGCAGGAGCAGTCAGAATGGACAAAAGCTTTAAATAATGTGAAGTGCTCAAAAAAGTCAGAGAATATATTGTGAATGGCTGGCCTCATGGCAAAATTCTTAATGCAGACTTATAACCACTATGGAAAATAAAAGATAAACTTACTATTGATAGTACAATTGTATTGCATCAAAATGTCACCACGTTTCTTTAGAGGGCAACAGATTAACTTGTTCCATGAAGGACATGTAAGCATGACTGGCACAAAAAAACTATGTACGGCCTACTGATAGCTGTCCAGGGATAAGGATATGTAGGTTTTGTGAGTCAATGTACTATGTGCAGGTTCCAGATAAAATGCTCAAATTATGCAAGGGTCCAATGCCATCTGTAAAATTACTAGAAGAACCAAAGAGTAATGTAGGTATTGACTTCATTACACCTACTTATGTTTGTCACCAGATATATGTGATTTTATAATATTGATAGGCTATTACAAAAAACTAGGTATTAGACCAATTTTTATCGCATGTGAACACTTTATAGGTCTTACACTTCCTCAAACAAATCTTCTGTGGGGAAAGCTTTTCCCGTAACATAGTAAGTAACAAGGGAGTGCAATTTACCCCCCAAAAGATCTAGTTTCCTCAAGGTTAATGATATTGAGTATGATAGGTCTCACCCACAAAGCAATAGGGTGGTTGAGAGGACCATAAACAACATCCAAATGGCACTCAAGTCACATTTCCATGTTGAAATGGCCCTTAGAACCAGATTTTGGGTATATCGAACCATGTCCACAACAGCACCGCTAAAACTCAATTCTAGTTACTTTGTAAAAAATTGTCTGTCTCCAGGTTGTTTTCATAATGGTCAATGGCATGGAAGAGATTGGTGAGTAATCCCCAAACCAGGTGTAATGTACAACTGCCCTAGATGGTCTCTGAGAAGCAAACTAAAATGCAGCTCAGGAATACATTCAAGTAAATGTCCATTCACACTGATGACCTAATTAGGGTAAAA
Organism: Pleurodeles waltl; assembly: GCF_031143425.1. NCBI lineage: Eukaryota > Metazoa > Chordata > Amphibia > Caudata > Salamandridae > Pleurodeles > Pleurodeles waltl. Next base: position 728,473,715 of record NC_090439.1, read on the forward strand.
TACACCATTAAAAAAAAATGTTAGTAATTTCAGTGAATCCATGAAGGTGATCAAGAAGAAAGGTACTGTCCTACCATTAGAAAATCTCCAGTGATGGAATACCCCTTGTGTGTTTCTTTGACAAACCTGTATGTACTGAAATCAAGGGCCAGATGTAGCAAAGGGTTTTTCCTATTCTGTGTCAATGGGAAAATGTGTTCGTACATATGGCCCCAAGTCACTAATTCTAGTAGCATGTCTTCTTCTTGTGTCCCTGACTCCATGAAGTTCTAAAAGAGTGACAATGTCAACGGGAATATTGAAACTGATGATAGTGTGGCTAGTTCTAATTCCTCCCCTCAATGATTGTAGGAGCAGTAACACAATGCATCCTCAACGCGAAAGTCTATCCAAAGGAAATGTTGCACCTCCCTCATGATTTAAGAGATCTGGGCCTGATTTAGATTTCGGAGAACGGGTTCCTCAATCGTAACAGTGACAGATATTCTGTCAGCCGAAATATAAACCCATAGGAAATAATAGGATTTATATTTCGGTGGACGGGATATCCGCCACCATTGTGACAGAGTAACCAGTCCGTCAAGATCTTACTCAGGCCCTCTGCAATGTATTAAATTGTTAAACAGAGGGAGAAGATGTAGTGTCTAACTTGCATGTCATTGTGATATTTATTCTTCAGGATTTATTTATCATGTGAGTTGTTTCCCTTATGCTTCATCTGTTCCCTTATCCTGCCTTCCTTTTGTGTGCGTGCGGGAACCCCACGCATTGATTGTTGTGAACGTGTCATGATGGTTTTTCCAGTCAGTAGGTTTTCCTAAATCAAGACTACACTTGCTTATCTACTTCTCTGCCTTGTCACTTAGTTAACTGGATTTCTTCTCGGTGAAGGGATTCCGGAGATTCACGCTGTTTTTTTTTTTTACAAGCTGGCCCCTCTAAAAGAAGTGCCGACTTCTTTGTTGTAGTTGGCAAGTCCCCTTCCTGCCCATTGTTCCATAATTATCTGGTGCATTCTGGCTACCCGGGAACAGTCCTAGGTCATCTTCACTGCAGCTAACTTAAATCGTTATAAAGGACGGCATTTCTTTCATTTTTGCTTCACTAAAAACTACTCAGACTAAATGTTTTCAGAATGCTAAGTGTTTTTAATTAACAGGTGAATCACATAATAATGTGAGTAATGCTGCTGTTGCCCCCGAATAAAAATTTGCATTCTAAGGTGTATGTGCAAATTAACAAACCCCCTTTTTAAAACCAAATATTGTGTACTGAATTTATGAGACGCTAAACATACACCATATGAATCTCTGCATAACCGAATTAAAACGTCGCTGCTGCCTCGCTGCCTGCAAAATGTTAAAACGTTCAGTGTATCAATGCCTCTTCTGGAGACGGATGGGTAACTGCAAGTGAATCCTGTACCTTCTGAGGTAGGCACAGATCTCTGCTACTCGCTGCAGCACTTTTCAATGTCAAGAATGTTGCACTGTTAGATAAGTACTGTACAGAAAAACATCGCAAATGAAATCGAATCGGTGTCAGGCAATTCTGTCTCATTCACAGTGATACTAAGGGCCAGATGTAGCAAAGGTTTTTTCCCATTCTGTGTCTATGGGAAAAAGTGTTCGTACATATGGCCCTAAGACCCCTATGACTTACTAGTATGGAGATTGGGAGAAGCCCATGTAGCGCCAGAAATCACCACAGAATAGAGTATAGGCATGGCCGTCATTTAAGGGTCGCCAAGGGTCGCAGTCCTAGCTTTCTTCTGCGACCCCTGGCCCCAGAGGTGGCAAATTTAGTGCCAGGAACACAGTGGCAGCTCGTTCTTATCAACATTAGTTGGGGCTCCACTCTCTGTTTTCTGTAAAAGATTTATTACACCAATAGTGAATAATATTACATTATTCACTATTAGTGAAATGAAAATGGAGTACAAATATCTAGAATATGCCCTTCTATGGCATCTGACGTAAGTCAAAAATGCTTTTAAGTGTATGTTGTGTGTGTGCTTATATGAGAGCGTATGACGTCTGTATGTGTAAGTATGCCTGTGTGAGTGAAAGTGGAGGTCAAAGGGCATGTGCTGTCACATCCGCTACCACTGGCATTTCGGTGAATTGATGTCCATGATTATAGATGCTCGTTGACGTCCATGATTATAGATCCTCGAAATAACTTTTTTCCGACATGTGTGCAATTTGTGCTTGCTAGTTGAAAAAATCATACCCACATTGTGCATACCACATCATTAGGCACATTGGCATGCATGCATATCACACTATACCCCTGATACTGAGCACTGGAATTTTAAAGATATAGGATCTTTAGGGTGCTTGTGGATCTTAGTCCAGCCCTAACTCTGGTACACAAAGGTATGGCAAAACGACCAGGTGGCCATCTTAAGGGTCTCAGAAAAAGGAAGCCCTTTCTCCTCATCCCAGGAAGCTACTATTTTATGAGTAAACAAGCCTTGAATCCCCTCAGGTAGAGGAACATCAGGTATCAAGTAGTCAAGAGCAGTAGTTGAGCTGATCCACTAACCTATGACAGAGGAGGATTTTGTGCCTTGCCTCACAAAAGTGACAAATGAATGTTGGACTTGCAAATATAATGGAACCTGTTAGGCAAAGAAGGAGAGCCCCATCAGCATTGAGGTAATGTAGACGCTTCTCTTGAGGCAAAGGATAGGACAGGAAAAAAAAGAAGCAGTCAAGTCCATCTCCTGAGCCTATGAGGCAAAGGATAGGATAGGGAAAAAAAGAAGCAGTCAAGTCCATCTCCTGAGCCCTGTGCAGCACAGAAGCATCTCAAGGCAAGAACCAAGGGGCAGGCTGAAAAACAACCCTGTTCTGCTGTATCCTTTGAAGTGTAGTCTGACACAACTGTACTCTAAGTTCCCCAGGCGAGCAGAAGTGACTGTTACAAAGAAACCCACCTTTATTGTCAAGAGCTTGAGGTACACCAAGGACAATGACACAAAAGAGGTGCACCTGAAGAGTCTGGAGAATCAATGATACTGGCAGGAGCAAGCAAGAAAGTGCATTTGTGATCATAAAGCAGTAATTAATTTCCTCGCTTATCACATGGAGGGCTTTGGCCGCATTTTGATTCAAAATGAGTTAGAAGATTCTTACTATAATAAGCTATGGGTGGATTGCACTGCAGTGTTATGCATTGTTAATTAGTTATTTGGATGTTCAAGCTATACTCTTTAGCAGTACCTCAGGATGCACATGCTCCTCTGTTTGATGTGCCTAATGCTGCAGTTACAATTCCTTGTTAATTGTAGCTTCATGTGTGACTGAATCTAGCAATACCTAAACATATCAATGAAAGGCATACACCAGTACTTAATTTGAGCCAGTGGTTGCCAGTTGAGGCCACCGGCAGTCATTTTCGGGGACCTGCATTTATTTATCCTCATTGACATATCCTGAGAGCGAGAGGGGGGAAAATGACACAAAGGGGAAAGAAGGAGAAAACAAAAGACAGAAAAGCCATCACAAAGGGAGAAAGCAGAAATCAGCAAATGTGAGATAAAGAGCATAGAGTGTCTGATGGTCGATTAAAGAGGCATGAGGTGGATTCCAGACTACGCAGCCTTGATTTTTGGAGCGCTAACATGTAGTAGCCGACCGCGAGCTTCTGAGCAAAGCTATGGATACCAGCAATCATTCTTTTACATATTAAGCACTGGACATACTACAGAATGGTTATTGCATTTCAAAAGCCAAAGGTGTTGGTGGCTGCCTTTTTATATTTAGTTGTAGCCAAAGGCATTTCCACTGTCTCGGCCAATGACTATGAAAACTGGTTGCCTGTTAGTGGGAAGTGATAAAATGGCTAGATTGTTCACCTGTGACAATAAATGCCTGTTCCCCTCTGAATAAAATTAGCTCATATCATCTTGCTCTTTGACTTGTTAGTCCGAATGACATATTATAAGAATACATTATAAACAAGGGGCACGTAGAAGTGTATCCTCTGACAAATTACATTAGTCACATCATAATATGTAAGTAAATGACGATGTATCAAATCATCCTAAACAATTTAATAATGTTCCCGTGTTTGACCATCCTTTATCATAGACGGAAACAATGTTGTTCTGTGAGATATAAACCACAAAGCAATTTTGCACATGTCAGGCTGCGTGTCTTATCTCATCCAGCTGCAGAAGCTCTACTCCCGAAATCAAAATATTGACCCCATCAAAGGATAGCACGTTCATGCTGTTGGCCACACATCTTATACCCAGCACACAGGCAAGTCATGGAGAACTGCCTCTAGATCACACCCTCATGGTTCAACACCGAGGTCACGTGTGGGCAACCTGTTGACCTTCACAAAATGAATCCACACAAAGTAGAGCGCAGTATGATGAGCAAGAGCTAAAGGACTCCACCTGCAGAACACATCCCACTTAGAATTGCCCCTATTTTCATACTGCATTTTAAGGCGTGCATAATATTCCACCTCAAATAAGCACTGAGAAAACTACACCACATTCCTACTAGAATGCAAAAAGGGGCCAAAACACCATTGCAGAATTTAGTATAGATTAAATGTTTAGCTCCACCAACTTCTGTTCCTTCAGTGTCACTAAGCAACACTTAGGAAAACTATCAAATACTTAAGTATCCACACACCAGCAGTTCTGTGTACATCCCCGCTAATTGTACGCTTCAATCAACAACGTTTTCTAAGAGCAAAGTGGACAATAGCCCAGGGCCCCACCCTTCAAGGGCCCTCTATGTGAATATTCCGAGTAGCGCTAAGATTTTCACCGTTGAATCAAAATATCCAGCTGTGATGTGGGATTTTTTTGTGATTATGACTATCCAATATTTAAAGCTACATCTTAAAGCACTGTATGAATATGTTTTATTTTGATATTGTGTAGTGGTCTACAATGAGAGAAACAGGCTGGCTAGGCACTGAATTACAGATACAATATTGCTTTTTCCACACAAAAGATAGATCCATAATGGTCCCATCAATGCTTGCTCACGTTCGGTGCTTTTTGGCACCAAACAGAGAGACTCAGCAGCTTGAGGTTTCAGTTGTTTTTGTGTGTCCTGCTTCTAAAAGTTTAACTTATAATTTAACATTGTTTATTATTGTTTGAATATTATTTGACATCGAGACGGCCTACCTTAGCTGCAACGCATAACCAACTCAAATATGTTTCCAACATTGGCCCGTGGACGTTATTTAGGGGTCGCACGGTTTGCAGCTGCGACCCCTGGCTTGCCCTTTGCTTCCCCTGGCACTGCCTGTGCGACCCCTGGCCTCATAGATGGCAAATTCAGTGCCAGGAACACAGCGTCAGTTGGGGTTCCACTGTCTTTGTTCTCTGTCAATTTTGTATTAAACTAACAGTAAATAATAATATATTGATCACTGTTAGTGTAATAAAAATGGAATACTGTTAGGCGCAATATGCCCCATCATGGCAGGTGAGGCGAGTAAAAATGCTTTTAAATATATGGTGTGTGCGTGTTTGCGGTTGAGAGTGTTTATTTGAGACAGTGTATGTACGTGTGAACTTTGTGTGTGTGTGTGTGTGAAAGTGGGGGCCAAAGGGCACGTGATGTCACTTCCGCTACCCCTGGCATTTCGGTGAATTGACGTCCATATATTGGACCCTGAAATATGACTTGCCCCTCATGGCAGTGAATTCAGTCTAGCATTCAGTGTCTGGACAGGGAATGGGGAAATAGGAGGCACCACCGAGGGATTCAGAGGCATACATCAGCCCAACTTTTCAGACTCCATCTTGGCCTGCAGCATTCATATAAGAGGCAGTGCCTTATATTTAACGAACCAAATGTTCATTTCCCGACAACCTTCTGATTTAATGGGATGGGCGGTATGCATAGAACTATTGACTATCCCCTTCCCTTAAATGCGTACATCTTGGCTGTAAACGAACAGGTCGATTTATTTAAGAGTGTTTATTCTGTCCAAAGCCCTGTCTTAGCAAAGTAAAGACATTATTTACACTGAGTCTTAAGCACAGGCGGCAGCCTTGTGCTACCCACGTGTCGATTACAATAAAGCCCTATTTCGATGTAAGGAGCGTGGACTCCGGCTAATTACCTCTGTGTGTGCGGATGGCTTAAGCCACACGGGTTTAGGGCAGGACTTGTTAAGGGGCTTCTAACAACATGGCGTTTCAAGCAGTAAAGAAGATCGTGCGAGAAGGTTCCAGAAAGCCACAGTCCACTTAATGTGACCTTTGTTTCCCATCTTTACATAAGGCACAAAGATCCCCTCGTTGAGGTTTGCAAGTAAGACTCGAGGTAAGCCGTTATTACTGTTAGTAGCAAAGCATACCAAAATGCACGTTAAAAATCGCTTATTCAAATACTTCTCAGCTGCACTTTTAAACAACCATCAACAAAGATATATGTGCTACTTATTCATGATGCTTTTTTATTGCCGACCTGCGTTGGTGCGCGCGCGCGCACGTGTGTGTGCTAGAATGCATAAACACTTGGATGGCTGATGGCATGAATAAATTAATTAATTAATGGATTAAAATGGGTGAGTGCAAGGATGAATGTTCAATAAGTGAGTGCACATATAGATGAACAGTTAGATGAATGAATGAGTGAGTGTATGGATGAGTGCTTACAGGTTACGCCAATATTATAAACTGAGACAGAAGTGAAAATTACAGTAAAACGCTAGGAATTACTAACATTATACTAGTACAAGCATTACACCAGGGCAGGGCACCATCATTTAAACAATTCTCACAATATACAAAGCATTACCACCAATACGCGAATGCAAGCATTATGCACCTTTATAAAATAGGTGTCAACAGTACGGCAAGAATGATGGCCATTATGCCATGGACAGCAGTGTGCTAGTGCTGGGCCTTAGATAGCCACATTCTGTCAAGAATTACCAACATTATGCCAATAATTGTTACTATTGTGGAATTGCATTTTACCTTTTCTCCATTTTGGGCCTGCTAGGCCCTGTGATACTCAATGAAAACAGGGCCTGTTTGTTGAACAGCTCATGACTTGGCTGAACTCTATTTTCTGTTCTTTTCTGTTTGCCCGAAATGCATAATGATGCAAGGCTTGCTATCAAGACAGCCCTCATGAAATATCATTGCACGCTAGCTGAAGCAATATGTATGAAGAAATGTATCATCCTGTGTACGTTTTGTCTCTGAATAGATGGAAAGTTCCATCTTACAATATACAGCACGTAACCCATATTCTGTAACTTCCTTTGCTGTACTGTACCTTACCTTATTTGGTGTGATATAAAGGCTTAACAGTAAAACGTTGTGAAATGTCCAAGAAATGACCACATGCTAATGTTAAGAATTAATGAGATGCAGGAACACACCTTGTGGTTTGTAGAAATAAAAGATCTTGTATGACTTCCTTAATTTGAACTGCTTGGACTTGGTCTCTCAAGCCATCAGTTCACGTGCACATATTAAATTGTCTTTCTCTATACCCTGAAGACTGGCTGGTCTCTGGTTTTGTTCCTGAGTGGAAGGAGGCTTCAACACTATCATGCCAGAAGTTGGGACCATCATGTCATGGGCTTCCACAGTAAGCAAGGAACAACCAGCTTTGATGTAGAACTTGCATTATACGATGGGTGACCACAATCATTGATTTGTACCTCAGCCCACAATGAAATGCTTCAACCTGACATGTTATGACTTAGCCAATGATACTGAGCTAGTCATGATAATCAGGAACTGAAGGAAGCTCGTCAACTTAATACTAAACCGTTGTCGACAAGAAGTCGAATAATGGATGTAGAAAATTGCCTCAAACTTAACTTGTCAAAATCAGAATTCCTTTCATTTTAAAACTGAAACAAATATGAAGCTGCAACCATCAGGCTCTGCATTAAGTGCACTGCGACCTCGAAAGAAGTGAAAAACCTAAGAGCAATCATGGCTGCAAACCTATCCGAGGTTCGTGAGCTAAACCAAGTCATATAAAACGTCATCTACATTATGCATACCCTACTGCGAGTTTTCCCACACTGAGAATGCTGAAGAATTGTTAAGCTTCCATCTTCGTTGTCCTGTCAAGCCTTCACTACGTAAATGAATATGGGGATTATACTCTCTGGTTCCATGACTATAAAGAATCCATAATGCAATGGAAAGACAACATCTACACATCAATCTACATGACTACATTGCAGCAGTCTTCCAAGCTCTCCACTGGCTTTCCAACTCCAGACACTCAGTTTTCTATATCATCTGCCTCACCCAAAGGGCCATCCATGGCAAAGGTCAGCCTTCATTGAAGTAAACTTCAAAAGGTATACACAGAAAAGAATACCACATTCTAGATGTTCACACCCGCTAACTCTCTCTACTTACATGAAGAAATGCATCAGGGGAACCTCCTTCTCTTGGCAAGAAGCACCATTTTGGAACCCTATCCTGGTAAAGACAAGAAATACATAAGAACTCCTGAAATTCAGGAGTGCTCTGAATCCATGGCTCATCCGAAAATGAGCAAACAAAGTCTAGACTGAGTAAAGTTACATTACAAAAATGAGGAAATCATGAACTGAGGATAATACCATCCCATGAACCCATCACCCTATAGACAGTAGTCACCATCACACGTGTAACTATCTGTCACTGTCCTTTGCTTCACTCCATGCTGAAGTGCAGCTATGTTTGTACTCAAATGTTACAAATAGCCTCCCATACACACAACACTAAACGCTTTCAAACTGAAAAAACTCAGTTCCCACATATTTCTAAATCCATATATTAGCGATTCATAAGCCCACCCATCCTGTCTTTCACATTTTTCACTTAGTTAAATTGCACATCATAAAAACAAGACGGAAGGTCAATTATGGTCCTCACACACAACGTGAAAACACTGCTGAAAATCACCACACACAAGCACAGACTTTCTCCAACCAAGCACTCCCAAGAAGTAATGCACTGCCCATCTCTAAATGCATTTAATTGCAAGTACAAACATGTAGTATAATCTAGTACAACCCACACTGTCAGCATGCCTACATGGAAATGCATGGATGTACCACGCAGATCACATGGAATAGCACTAATAAGCACCCAGAGACCACTGGTAAATTCACCCATGATAACTAGCGAAACTAAGAACACAAGAGCAGCAGCTAACACAACATACGTCACTTTAATCTCACCATCATCCAGTGAGTACTTTAGCTGTGAAACCACTACGTCATGATACACAACTTTCCTCTTGCAAAGAATATGCCAGCATTCAGAAACACCATACCAGAGTCAGCAGGCAAACTGCAGAATCTTCGCGTATGCCAACCTAGAGATCAGTAAAATATGAAACTCCACTGAGATAACACAATGAGTGATATAAAGCGGAATCTACCAGATGTGCACAAAATGTTCAATGGCCAATAAAAGCAACCTTTGGTAAGTCACTTCACAGTATAGAAGATCTGTGGCACTGACGGACCTGCAGCCAGGGACAATGACATGACATGCAGATTATCATATTATCGTAAGCTACATGCCTGGGAACTCATAATTCTAAAAACAACAATTTCCCCTCACTAAAATAATTATTAGCAAGCATGAGCACTACACTGTACAGTCGTCACTGTCATTCTTGACTTGTCTTTCTGCAACACCACCACATTTTCTCCTCTATCCTCACCATCAACAGTGTTCAGTTCCCTATCATTCATCTTTTTCTTGCTTCACTTATTTCACCTGACTGAAACTATCATCTACTGTGAATGTTCACTTTGCAGATATCCCTAAGCTCAAGGAAGACTAAGGTTCCCTTACTCACCTTCCTGGGATTCTACATCATACACTGTATCCCATCTGGAAATCTGTACACTTAGCACCCACTCATCCATCTCAGTAGGTATATTTCTGTTGTTTCTCATTTTTAGGTTCACATACTACATCTATATGCAACAGTCTTATCATAGCCTCTGAAATGTAGAAAAGCTAAATTTGGTTTGATTCGTTCATTCTCTTATCAACGCAAGCTATCCCACCTTTGTTTTATGATGTTCTCTGGTCCCGCGTGTCTGCAACATTTCAACAACGTGCTTGGTTTCCTATCTGCACTTCATGACTCTACTCATCTTTCCCACTAACTAGTCTCTCCATGGTTTACACAAGGTAGTATTGTTTAGGCCTTTAGCTCTGTACCTCACAAATATCAGTCATGCACTATTGCACCCCACTATCACTTATTCAGTCTTCATTATAACCTTCCCAAATGAAACCCTTCCCCACAAAACTCATTCACTCTACCACTGTTTACGTAAACCACAAATCCCTACTTTATCCATCTGGATGGCATCAACCAAAACCAAAACAATCTGGCTTATTTCAAATAATGTCTCTGCTGGCCTCATGATATCCACATCAGTTTTGCACCATTGTTTCTCAGGGAGTCTATCTGCCTACGTTTGCTTACCAACATGTGTGTCTTGTCACAATGATTGTACTCAAAATGTTCCTTCTCTGCTAGTTCTGCAACAGTGTCCATCCTTTGCCACCAATATAACTTTCACAGACCATTCTTTGTGAGGCTCCAAATAAGATCTACTTAATGCACCTGACTGCAGTTGGAGGTACCAGCTTGCAATCATGCCATATTTCCCAAATAACACCACTGAACTCCTCTTTGGCAGGACTTAACTCTTGTACTCACCACACTTTTAAAGTCAATCCTAAACTAACCACATCCCCTGCTCAAAGGGGGTTGAATCTGCCTATTTTGTCTAATTTTAATGGCTAAAGGCTCAATGAAAAGTATAGGAGATAAAGGGCAACCCTGCAGAGTCCCTCGTTATACTTGAAGTTGACCAACACACACAGAATTAATAATAATATTAGCTCCAGAGTTTTAATACAACCTTTGAATTAGTGCAGAGACCTGAGAGGGCACCTTATAGCTAACCAATACTGCGAAGAGTGTATCCCATACAACCAAATCAAATGCTTTTTCCGCTTCTAAAAAAAGAACGATGGCAGAGATCTCATTAGAGGTGAAATAGTCAAGAGCCTCAGCCAACAAATGCATATTAGTTGCAAGTTGCCGACCAGCTATGAACCCGTTTTGATCGGGATGCACCAGTTTATTGACAACCCCATTGAGCCTATTAGCCAAAAGTTTCGTAATAATTTTATAATCTGTATTTAGCAAAGAGATTAGACGATAAGCATTAGGATCTTCCCTGTCCTTATTCTGTTTGGGAAAACTCACCACATTCCCTGAGTGCCAAGAATTGGGAATCTGTTTGTCCCTAAGTAGGCCATTAATTAAAGAGAGAAAATCATCAATGAATGTCTTAATGAAAGCTTTATAAAATTCACCCGGAAAGCCATCAGGTCCACAAGCCTTCCCCGTAGGGAGGTTCTTGACAACCTTAAGGAGTTCTAACTTCATAAATGGCTGTATTAGAGCAACTCTGTCCTCTTCTGTAAGACTAGGAATATCCAGTTTCCCCAAGAATTCCTTAATAGACCTAGGGTCAATATCCGGAGCATGGCTGTAAGTTCACCTATAATGCTCTAGCATAATTTCATCCACAGCTCTGGGGTCAGTATGTGTAACACCAGTGATAAGGCATCTCAGGGCATGCATGATATTACCAGACATTCGATCCCTAGCCTGCCATGCCAAAAATTTGCCTGTGAAATTACTCTCCTCATATACCTTTTGTTTATAAGTCTGATATCCTATATCAACCTTCTTAAGAAAATTGTCGGCCAGTGCCTTTTTAGCTAATTCAAAAGACTGTCTATTGTTTGCCGAAGGAGCATGTAGATAAGCAATTAAACACCTTTGCACTGCCTCTTCCAGGGCCCTAGTTTGTTGTCTCTGAGAAGATTTGTCTGCTGCCTCCATGTTGATTACTCAGCCCCTGAAGAAGGCCTTAAACGAATCCCATATTATAGCTGGAGTTGAAGATCCCTGATTACGTTTGAAAAACTCACTAATTTCATTCTTAGAGATCTGCACCCATCCCTCATCTTGAAGAAGCTGCTGGTTAAAGACCCACCTTCTAGTCTGAAACATGGGGACTTCTGAATAAAGAGATACTTCTAGCACCAGGGAGGCATGGTCAGATAAGCCAGAGTGCCGCACTGAGCCTTAAAGCGCAATGTTTTAGATATCAGAAAAAAATCAAATCAAGAGGCGCTTTTGAACCGGGTTGAGATACACGTATACTCTCTCTCATGGGGGGCATTCATTTTTCACGGATCACAAAGCATGAACACTTTGACATAGTCTTTAAAGATTTTGGCAACTCCAGGCTTATGTTGTTTCTTGCCCCTAACAGTGGTATCCAAAATTGGATCTTGAAGAAAGTTAAAATCCCCTCTAATAATAATTTTACCTGATAATTGCAAAAGGGACTGGAACAGTCCTACATAAGGAGCTGGATCATCTAACAAGGGTGCGTAAAAACTAATGAAAACAAATCTTTCTTTGGCAATTAAACAGTGCACCCAACACCATTGTCCTTTGGGATTGGAAAGAAAGTCAAGCGGCCGTGCATTTAGACCTCTAGCTAGAAAGACTGTGACGCCCTTTATGTGCTGCTGAGGCTGTGGCAACCACCTTGAAATCGTCCATTTCTTTAAACATATGGAAGCCCGCAATTTTTTAAACTGGGATATTGGTTTCCTGTAAAAGAATAACCGGGGGATTTAGGGCAGCTACCCTTTCTTCGATTACAGACCTTTTCCTCCGACTATTTAACCAGTTGACATTCCAGGAAACTATTCTTAATGAAAGATTCAACCTTGCCATTGAGTTCTCAAAGAAAATCGCCAAGGAAATAAATGATCTAAACCTGGTCCAATTAACATCACCCCCTCTATAACCTTATCCATTCTGAAATACACATGGCTTTTATTTAGTGTGGAAAACCAGGATCCTGCGCCCCCTACCAACCCTCCCGACTCCCAACCCACACCCCCACCCCCACCCTTGGATGGCCAGAGCCTGGGGCCATCCCGCCTGAGCGATCCGGGTCCACCCGCACCCCCAAACCCCACCCTTCTTTAATCGGGTGCCTTGACATGGCGCCCTACACCATAGACTTGGAAGGACTGGAGTGTAATTACCAAAAAGACGCATTTGATTTACACTCTATGAAATCCATCTTTCTGAAGGAGCAATTCCCCTCCCAGTGCCAGGTCCATCCTCCTTCCCCCCTCTCTTAATCATATTTTTCCCCCCTGTCCCCCTACCCTCTGCCCCCACTGCTTCTGAATTGAATGTAAAAAAGTCTTAGCAGCATCAACTGTATGAATTAAATTAGAATGTCACTGAAAAAACACTTTAAGTTTAGATTGCTGTACAAATCCTGCCGGACCACCGGCTTCTAGGAAAGTGGGAATCATCCCTTTCAATTCTCTCCTTCGATGAGCAGCCTCCACAGACATATCTGAAATTTTTTTAAAGGCGAAATCGCCAGGAACCTGATGTATTTTACTCTTAATTGCTTGTTGAAGAATGTGTTCCTTGACCCGACGAGGATAGTTCGAGGATACTTTGCATGGTGTGACTGTACTGCGGGAACCCGATGGGCCCGCATGATCGTAAGATCCAAATGTTTATCGCCTGGTTCAGAGAGAACATGCTGCAAAATAAGGTCCGTGATTAAGTTTGTGACAGCCTGCCCATTTTCACGCCCTTCTGGGATTCCTGTAAATCTCAAGTTTGATCTGCGTGAGCGATTCTCAGCATCATCTAGCCATATCTGTAAGTCTAACAAATCAGCTTGACATTTTGCCACTGATGGTTCCTCAGAGACGCAAGCATGCTCCAGGTTGGATACTCGCTGTTCAATCTCCTTGATGCGTGAGTTAAGTTGCTGTATATTACTCAAAATTAAATTCAGTTGTGATTCCGTCCTCTGATTTGCCTCGTTGTGTGAGATTTTCAAGGCTTTCAACTCAGACAAGATCTGAAGGAGCAGATTTTCCAAAAGAATATCGGAGCTTGCCTTGTCTCTAGGTGCGTGAGAGAACAAGCCCATCTGAGAGTTAAGCTGATCCTGGACCGATTCAGGAGGTCCATTAACTGAGGGAATCGGGGGGGGGCCAACTGTAGTGCTTATCCCTGATGCAGAAACTGACTTGTAGGACTCCCGAGAGAGATCAAGTAGAGAGCTGTTTGCTTGAGGAGCAGAGGCAGAGTTAGTAGTCAATGCGGGAGCATCTCCCTTTTGGCCCTTCACAAGTCCAGAGACCATAGGATAGAGCATTTTGGAGCCTGCGCCCATATCCAGAGCCCGGCTGTAAGTAGCTTTGGCGCTCCAGCTCAAGGCTGATTGATTCAGAGGTGGGCTAGCCTTATTCATTGATTGGGAATCTAAATCCAAGTCCAAGTCCTAGCTCCTAGCCTCTCCCAGTGGAGAGTCAGAACCAGCATTTTGCAAGCTAGTCATAGAAGGGGGTAAGCTGTGAGGAGAAGTGTCGCTAGGAGCTAAAACGACAGTTGGTGGAGGGACGGTATTTGAAGACAAGTCCATATTCAGGTGATTGTCGGATGTGGCTGGGCGCTTTGTTTTAACAGTGCGGGCAGCTTTAGGAGCCCTAGAAGCAGGGCGTCCTTTTCCCTGAAGATAGTGCGGAGATCGGGGCATTATACAGCGCTGCTCCTTGCCCTTACAATCGCCCTGCAGCCTCCTTCCTCTCCCCACCAGCGCAGCAGGCTTTGGAAAAAAAAAGAAAACTAGCGTTGCGCCAATTTGCGCTAAAACAAAAATCCGCAGGGGGGCAGTGTCCTTTTAACCAGCCACTTTCCAACACTCAGAATGTATAAATGTGCAAATAAATGTACAAAAAATTTACTGCACCAACACCAGACACTGCTCACAGCAAAGTAACTTATTATGTCCAGTTTAAGAAAGAGAGGGAAAACTTCCCTCAGTGGAAAAAGGTAATGCCCTCCGTAACCCCCACCTCACCTCCGTTTCAAGTCCTCCTCTCCTGAAAAACAAAACTCCGAATATGCAGTCTCAGGCCTCTTTGGGACTGCAAATGGATTCCCCTGACAGCCAGGGGAACCCGAGGGAAATCTCTCCAAAAAATGCCTCAAAAAATGGCAAGCAGCGAACAGCAGGGGGGAGAGGAATCCAAACTATCTTTTCCGTGTTTCAATAACATGGCGCCGGCATAAACGCGTCTGCCTGCAAGCGCGTGTCCTTCCGAGCCGGTATTCAGCAGCGGAGCATGGGAAAGATTAAACTATACGCTGACGATATTATTATGTTTTTGGATGAAGAACGTACTTCGCAGGAAGTGGCTTTTAGTGCTTTTGCTGAATTTGAGCAAATTGGTGGCTACAAGATTAATATGAGTAAGACCGATATTATTCTGTGTGGCACCTCTTCTATTAAACTGCTCCCCGAATTAAGACATTGTGTGAATACTAGGCCAAAGAGATACCTTGGGATTTATTTTTCAGCCGATATAGGAGACCTGTATGACCTTAATTACGCCCGCTGCTCTCGAAAACTCAGGCTTTGCTTGCCTGATGGGGGTCTCTCCCCCTTTCTATACTAGGTCGAATTGCATTGATCAAAATGTCAGTTTTACCATTATTTAATTTTCTGTTCTCGGCCATCCTGTGTGTTTTAACACAAAACATTTTTTTTTAAACTGGAGTCTATGTTTCGTCCTTTTATTTGGCAAAATCAGAAGGCTCGAGCCGCATTAAGCACATTATATGTGGATAAAGAAAAGGGGGAGTTAGCTTTGCCCAATTAAAAAAATTATTACTTTGCCTTTTTTGTGCATTATCTCACTAGTTTTAAAGTATGACAATCTGTAGGTTCTACATTCTCTAATGACTTTCGTGAGTTAATATGTAGGGAGCACGATATTCGGACTCCAGCACTTTTGGCAAAATCTCCCAAAAAAGTTTGCTATAAGATTCTTAAATGGCTCTTTAAGAGAAAGTCAGATTTTTTTAGAAAATATTCAATCCCATATCTGCATTTCAACACCCCCTTTCACAGTTCATGTTACGCTCCGGTGCTCACCTCAATGCAGACTTAGTAAGGAGGTGGGGGCATGCAGGATTTAGTAAAATCAGGGATTTTCGCATCAATGACAACTGGGAAAATCCCTTAAACATCCAGATGGTTGTCAAAAATGACTTTCTTTTGGTGGGATCCTATAATACTATGCTATACAGTCTAAGGGATCTGGATATCAATTTAATCATTAATGCCCAGGCGTTAGTCTCAGAATTGGTGGATCCTCCTGGAATAAGGAGCGCCGGGTCGTGGAGAAGGTTATTGGTGGACAGGGATAAGGTTGATCTTGAGGCAAAGGCACAAAGAAAATGGGCTCGTCAGGAGAACTTTGTTCTTTCAAGTGAGTGCTGGGAGAGAATTAATCATCTAAATTACTCAGTTCTCAGAGGCGCGAATTGGCATCAAATTATATTTTTCAGTAAATGGCTATTATATCGAACCCCATAAGCCTTATCCAGTGTGGTGCCCAGCTGTCCTGATCTCTGTTTTCGCTGTAAGGCAGTAGGGGTGGCGGGTTGGATACATGTGATTGGGACATGTCGATGTATACAGGAGTACTGGGAGGGAATATTCAAGATGCTAACAACTATGGCTCAGGTTATTATAACTCCCAGTATCCGGTTGTTGTGCCTAGGCTTCGACCCCGAGGCAAGGCTCCCTTCCAGGTGGGAGAAAGTCATTTTTATCGCCACTGTGGTTGCCAGATCTCTCTTGTTGAGAAACTGGCGTTCTGAGTTATCTCCCATCCCTCAGAATGGCGGAGCAAAATGGTGCAAGTCAGAAATCAGGAAATGAGATATGCTAGTAGAATAGGAAGTGGTAAAAAAATGTCCTTTATTTGGGGCGAATTCTTTTTAGACATTCATGGATAAATCTGTTCTTGAGTCACCTATTGAATGAATTTGCATAGCTTCCTAATCTTAGTGTTTCTGTTTAGAGCTTTTTCTCTGGGAACCACTGGGGAAATTATTTAAGACAAAGGGGGTCATTCCGACCCTGGCGGGCGGCTGGCGGCGCCTGCCTGGCGGGAACCGCCACTTGGCCGCTCCGCGGTCACAAGACCACGGAGGCCATTCTGACTTTCCCGCTGGGCCGGCGGGCGCCCGCCAAGGGAGCGCCCGCCGGCCCAGCGGGAAAGGCCCTGCAACACAGAAGCCGGCTCCGAATGGAGCCGGCGGTGTTGCAGGGGTGCGACGGGTGCAGTTGCACCCGTCGCGATTTTCACTGTCTGCTATGCAGACAGTGAAAATCTTGCTGGGGCCCTGTTAGGGGGCCCCTGCACTGCCCATGCCAGTGCAGGGGCCCCACGACACCCGTTCCCGCGATCCTGTCAGAATGAGCAGGAAAGCACCGCCAGCCTGTTGGGGGCCAGTAAACAGGCTCTTGCAGTCACTCTAATAGTACTGGGTTCAGATGAAGATGGAGAGCTCAAATAACAGGGCTGGCCTCTGAGGGATGCCAGGCAGACACCAGGCAGCAAAGCTGTCCTTCCAGGAGCAGCAACGTAGTCTTATTGAGTACTCAGGAGGCAACAGCAGCAGGAAGGTATCTGAGAGTCCTTCCATAGGTCCAGAAAGTGAACTGAAGAGTGGGTCTGAGGGCCCTATTTATATACCTAGTGCCTCTGAAGTTGGGGGATGTTTTGAGTGGTTTTTCTTTGCAGTGCTTGGAATTTCCTGACTCTCCTGCCCTGGCTCCAAGCTGGCTGCAGAGGCAATGTGGAGGTTGCAAGCCCTTTGTGTGAAGGCAGATCATACACAATTCAGTTTCAGTTGCAACTGGAGCTGTGCCCAGCTCTGCCCTCCCCCATCCTGCCAGCAGATGGCACACTCAGGGACACTTAATCCATCTACTGTGTGACTGTCTGGGAGGAATTCTAAATGCCAGCCACACCAAGTTGTGTGACCCAGGGGAGGCTGCAAGCACCAAATGGCTAAGGTTAGGAAAATGCAAACTTTCAAAAAGAGACATTTTCAAAATTGTAATTAAAAATCCTACTTTACAATTAAAGAGGACTTTCATTAAAATGTTATAGATACCAAATGTAAAATACTTTTCTATCCTCAATCAAAGTTACGAAATGTAATAAGGCAACCAATTGTTATCCTATGGGATATATAAGCCTCACCTTGGTGAAAAACAAATGTAGGGGTTTTTCACTGCAAGGACATGTAAAA
Source organism: Pleurodeles waltl (assembly GCF_031143425.1). Classification (NCBI taxonomy): domain Eukaryota; kingdom Metazoa; phylum Chordata; class Amphibia; order Caudata; family Salamandridae; genus Pleurodeles; species Pleurodeles waltl. The sequence continues at coordinate 728,491,942 of NC_090439.1, forward strand.
CTTTGAAGTACTTGTCCAACCTGTTAATTACTATCCAACCTGCCCATGGGCTATCAAGGGCCTACCTTAGGGGTGACATGCATGCAATAAAAAGGAAGTTTAAGGCTTTGGAAGAGGGTTGTATTGCCAAGTCGAACTGGCAATAGCAGGGCTGGGGCATGTTTTTAAGTGGCTATTTAAGTGGATGGCACAGTAAGTGCTGGAGGCCCACTAGTACCATTTACTTTACAGGTCCTAGGTATATTGTATACCACTTTACAAGGGACTGATAAGTAAGTTAATATGACAATCGGGTATAAATCAATGTAAACATGTTTAGGGGAGTGAGCACAAGTACTTTAACACTAGTCAGCAGTAGTAAAGTGTACAGAGTCATAAGGCCAACAAAACAGAAAATCAGAAGACAAATGGAGGTAAGTAGGCAAAACATTTGAGGGAAGTCCGTCCTAGGTCTGACAGGTCTAACAGGCACAGTTCCCTATATTATACCTTACAGAGATCTCCACCCGACTGCGGAGTCTCCCTATGGTAAAGTGCAGGGAAAATTTTAAAAGTTAAGTAAAATTAGAAAAAAAGTAAAAATAGTTTTGTGTTCAATATTTATTTAAATGCATTTTACATATTTATTTTAAATGCAGAACTAAAGAAAACATGATATAGTATTATTAACTTAATTTTGAATTAAAAAATGAACTAATTTAAATTATTAAATTAAATTAAAATTATTTTGCCTAAGTTTAAATTAAAAAACAAATTCCCATCTAAAGAAAAAAAAATGTCTTTGCTGTGCTTTGATAATTATTAGAGCTAGTGCATACAGGTAATTAAACGTAATTGAATTATATGTGTTAAACTCTAATGTTCTATTAACGTAATCTTCCATTAGCTTTTAATGCAAAAAGGGTTATTACGATATTTGATAATTAATTTATAAATGTGTATTATTTGTACATTTGTCTTACAGTAAACTATGTGCATTTATATTTTTAACTATTTTAAATCATTTCATTTAATCAAATGTTATTTCCTGTGTTTTTTAAGTCCCTACCTCCATTGTCTATGAATGGGAGTTAAAATACCAGCAGTTGGCCATGTGTGATGCTGGACTTACTTGAGCTTGTGGCTGTAGTAACTTTGGAAGGCAGTTTGTGAATAGCAATGAGCTTACTCTTTTTAGGGTGGCTACACATCCCTCCGTAAACTCTGTCCCAAACCCTTACTTAACCCTTCTCTACTTCTTCCGACGCTCCTTCCCTTTAGTAGTATGTATTCCACATTTTCCAGCCACTCCCCTCCCTCGCTCCTACATTTACTACTAAAACATATACTTGTGTGTGCAGGGACTCCACAGTCACAGTGGAGATCTCTGCACAGGAAAAGATAGGAGCGGAAAAGGCCGAAACTCCACAAGTAGGTTTGTGAAAAGATCTGTAATATTATTGTAGTACTACAAAACATACTAAAAATGCAGTTTGTGAATAGGCCCCAAAGTTATTGGAGAGACACGTTGATAAAAGATCACTTTAATTTGAAATTAGAACTGCACTGCTTGATTTCTTTGTACCTTGCACTGTTTACATTGATGAATAAAGCTAATACAGACACAACCAAAGCACTCTTTAAATCCTCGCTGTTGGACATGACACTCTTTCCAGGGACACCCTCAGATTTTTTGCCTTACCTTATGCTTTTTTCTAAATTCATTGTTGGTGTTCTTAGGACTCCGTGCACTTTACCACTGCTAACCAGTGCTAAAGTGTTTGTGCTCTCTCCTTAAAACAATGTAATATTGGCTTATCCCCAGCAGGCATATTTACTTTACTCATAAGTCCCTAATAAAGTTGTATTACATGTACCATGGGTCTTTAAGTTAAGTACTACTAGCCGGCCTGCAGCAGTGATGGTGTCATCCTCTTAGGGAGCCCTTTAAACATGTCTTATGCCTGCCATTGCAGAACCTGTGTGTGAAGTTTTAAACTGCCATTTCGACCAGGCAAAATAAACCTTTTGCTAGGCCCAAACCTTCATTTTTAAAACATATAAGTCACCACTAGGGTAGACCCTGGACAGCCCAGAGGGTAGAGTACAATGTTTTCAAGTGTAGGACATGTACTTTTAACCTTTACATGTCCAGGTAGTGAAAAACGTTTTCATTCATTTTTCCCTACAACAAGGCCTCTTTCTCCTACAGGATAACATTGGAGTCACCTTATTACATTTTAATAGGTATACATTCCAAATGGGAATGCCACTTTTAGAAAGTTTGTACTTTCTTGCCTTAGTCATTTGGTGCATGTAGTCTGGCTCTGGTCACATGACTGGGTGCAGTTGGGCTTTGTGTATGCCTCCTAGTCAGTCACACAATGGTAGCATAAGTGTGATTGGATGGGCCATCACTGGCAGGATGGGAGGGAGGAGCTAAAGCTAGCCTCACTTACACCTGAATAGGCTGTGTTCTGCCTCCACACAAAGAGCCTCACAACCCTGCATTGTCACTTCAGCAAGCTTGGAGTTAGGGCAGCAGAGACGTGGAATACCATGAACTACAATGCCACTGTCTTGAAGCTTCTCCCAAACTTCCAGAACCCGGGAATCAGTGTATAAAAAAATGGACCTCAGACACCGCCACTTCAGTACATTTCTGGACCTGTGGATATTCTTTCAGGAAGGAGGACTGCTGTGCTGCTACAAGGACAGCCACTCTGCTGGACTGCTACTCTTGCTGTGCTGACCTGCTACCTGCTGCCCTCTAGTTGGGTGGAAGAATTAGACCTGCAACCCATCTTGAACCCAGGAGCCCAGACTGACTCAAGGGCTAGTCTGCTGGCCTCCTGATCTGAGCCTTTGGCTCCCCAACGGTTCCTAGACCTGTCTTCAGGAAAGCTTGACCCTAAAGGGGTGCCACTCAAGCCCTGGACTATTGATGTGGCTCACAAGCTCTTACATTCAAGCTTTTGATCTCCGCACAACGGTGACAAGCCTGTTTGCACCAGAACTGTGCCGCTTGCCCTGAAAATCAGGGTGACCCTCCCCAAGCCCATCTCTTCACACAGCAAGCATCGATTGCCCGAATGGATTGCCAACACAAAGATTAAAGACGCCCTGAAGAGAGCAAAATGTTATGATCGCCAGTCATTATTCCAGGGAAAGGAAAGAGGAGACAATGAGAGGTTGGTATGTGCTATACATCATTCCAACTTAGAGGATAGAATTAGACAGGTCATAAACTCCCAGTGGCATATCTTGAATATTGTTAATGACTCTACATTTCTGGATAAACCCCTTTTTGCCATTAAGAGGAATTACAATTTGAAATGCATTTTGGTTTGGTCAGCCGTTAGCAGTACACAGGTGTTTGTACAAAGACCCATTGTAGGGCTGGATCCAATCAAAGGCAATCACAAATGTGGAAATTGTTATGCCTGTGATGGGGCTATGGTTACCAATAGTCTTACACACAATGAAAGAGCAATCACTTTGACAACTATGACAAACTGCAGATTAAAGAATGTGATCGATTTGATTCTATGTCCTTGTGACTTAGGTTATGTGGGCGAGATGTCCAGAGAATTCAGAATCAGACATTGCGAACACAAATCTGCTATAAGAACAAGCAAATTGAATGTCCCTCTATATACACATTGGATCACACATAATCACAATGAAGGCGATATGAGATGGATTATTTTAGAAAAAAAATCCCCGAAAAGTGGGGTCTCCTTAGAACTAGTTAGAAAGAAGAGAGAAGTATTTTAGATTTTTTAAACGAGGAAATACCTTGGTACAATGCTCTTTAAAAAAAATAAAAAATAAAATCTTTTCTCTCGGAGTCTGCCTAGTGAGTGATGTATACTCAGATAGATGACACCCCGGAATGGGTTCGTGATTTCAGCTTGGGTGCAAGTACAGTTTATTTCAGGTTTTCAATTCTAGTTTTATTTTTATTTTTGTCTTGTTGTTGTTTTTTGTTTTTGGTATTGTTTTTCAAAATAATTGGTCTACTAAATGTACATTTTGTCTAATATAGGTTTTGTTTTGTTATAGCTTTGAAGTATTTTGTTATAGTTTTAAGATGGCTACCATGTTTGCAAGTGTCTTCATTGTACATTAGATGATCTAGAGTCCTTCCTTGATGTTTAGTAATTCTCGGCGTCCGATATTCTACTTATAAGTGATTCATTCTATGGCCGCGAATGTTATGAAGAGCAGCCAGGATCACGTTATAAACAGTTGAGGATTGGATTAGCGACCCATGTCAAAGGTAAGCTCTTTTTACACCCACCGTGTGTGGAGCAAAAACATTGTGACTTTCTGTCACATATTTTCAGACATTCGCTTCCTCATTGTTTTAGTAATGCGGGTTTGTTTGGAGCTTCCTAGATAGCGGTTTATCAGAGCTTGGTGACAGCTTTGAAAGTACACTAAGTTTGACACTTTAGAAGACAACTTTGCAGTAGTTGAATTTGTCTTTCTGTTTTCTTTTTTGGGGTAGCTTTGCAGCCCCCCCCACCCATGTAAGTTTGTTTAGAGTTTCTCCATATCGTAGCCACCATCAGGTATGATAGTTAAGCTATTGCTGTTTCAACGGGAGAAGTGCACATGGCTGAATGTGCCTGTATATCACTTGGATATGAGGTTCAAGATAAGGGGTTCTGGTTTATTACCAGTTTGGTGGTGCATCAAACAATATGAAAATTCACACCCACTTCTATTTATGTTGAGCACGGGAACAGTCACAACAATTCCCTGTAAGAAGGTAATATAATTAAGATTATGGGGGTCATTACAGCCCTGGCGGTCAAAGACCGACAGGGATGTTCCGACGGAAGCACCGCCAACAGGCTGGCCGCATCGCCGGGACTGGCGGTTTACCGCCACTTCAGTCCCGGCGGTTTTAATCTGCCAGGGCAGCGCTGCCCCCTACCGCCAGCGGTTTGAACCGCCAGGAAAAGGCTGGCAGTATGGGGAGTCGCGGGGCCCCCTGACACGGGCCGTGCAGCTTTTCACTGTCTGCTATGCAGACAGTGAAAAGCGCGACGGGTGCAACTGCACCCGTCACACAGCCGCAACACCGCCGGCTCCTGTGTTGCGGCCGTGATCCCCGCTGGGCCGGTGGACGGAAACCAGGTTTCCACCGGCCCAACGGGGATCTCAAAATGAATGCGGCGGGAGTGCGACCGCATTGACGGCCGCCCGGCGGTCCAACCTTGGCGGGCGGCTGAGGGCGTATATGTATGTTTTAATTTATGTTTAGGTCCAAAAAAAATTACGCAGTGCCTGTTTTTGATACATTGCCCTGATGAAGGTGGCATAGACAATTTTGATTGAATTGGATGGTGAAAGTCCACCGAAACGCGTGTCGGCAAAGGCGAAATATCACTCAGATGAGTGATGGTGTTTTAATCCCAATACCAAGAAGAGGCCGGATTGGATATACATGTATTATTTTCTATCACCTTTAGAATACTTTTGCATAATGATGTGGACATGCATTTTGGACATCTATCTCTGCGCATATTGGAACTGAATCTTTAGAGCAATTTGGAGATTGATGATGACATTGATCTTAGTTCAGTTTTAAACAAACAAAATATATTTCATGTTTGGTTATCTGACCACCTTTTTCTATTGGTATATGAAGTGTATAATAGTTAGTATATGATATATTTATGTGAAGGCAAATATGGGTTTGTCTATATGTATGTGATTATTTGGTTTTCTGGTGTCTTGATGTCATTTTGGTCTTATTCTTTGGTGTCGTGTACTTATATGTTTGTCTTTATGTTGTCTTAGGGCATTTTATGTCTGGAATTTATATAGAGGGAATTGTTGTATATCAGTTTCTCTTTTTGAAATTTTGCAATATCAGTATATATATTTTGTATAAATAAACTATTGAAGTGTGGTATATTGGGATTAATTACAATATCAAATACATAGATGGAGTGAATAGAAGAGAGATGTGTGTTTTTTACTTTTTGCCAACACAAAGCTCCAGCCCGCCCATCCGCAATGCCTAGCCTGCTCTACGAGCCAGGTCAACCACCAACAGTGACGCTCTCCTTGCAACTGGTGATCCTCTTCAACGTGAATGTGAATCTTGGATCAAAACTTGAGAAGGTTAACATTCAGCAGGACTAATCTGGGACTGTATCCGACCCACGCTCCATCACAGTCAACTTGAACTTTGAACTTGACGAGTTGTCTCCCATTGGCACTTTTAGGTGCTTTATTGCAGTTTAATATTTAAAAATGCTTAACTCCAGTTCTACTGATTGGAGTTTTGTCATTTTGGTCTTGTTTTATTGATTAAATTGAGCTCTATTTTTCTAACCTCGTTTAGAGTTTGTGTGGTGTTTTCACTTTTTTACTGTTTGAAGTTTTGCACAAATACTTTACACATTGCCTCTAAGGTAAGTCTGACAAACTGCAAGACTGTTCTGCTCCAAGCTACTGAGGGTTGACATCAGAGGTTAATTTGGGGTTTGCCTGTGCCTTATCCTCACTAGGATTGTGGTTGTTGCTTGACCAGGGTTCACACCCCAGTCAACCAGTAACCCCATTTGTAACACTCATTAACACTAAATAATAAAGGTCGTACACAAACAATAAAAACTATATGTGGTACCGCACAGGCACTCGTTGTTCACATCTAGTTAATATTTTATGGCAATTTCACACTAAAGCTTGTTGAACAAGTGAACTTGAAAAGAGGTGCACCGCTGTTTGTGCTCTAAAAACGGCACCCTACTAAAATGCCACCTTACTTTAATGAACAGATGTGAGCCTACTGGTAATCCTGCATCGTTTTTACTAAACTGCACAAATCATCAGGTCCAGTTCTTCAACGTGTACATGAGGTTTTCCACAAAACCCTGTTACTCTGCTTTGCAACAAGTTCAACTATTAAACATGAAATTGATAAATGCTGTCTAGCTGTAATATTTCTCCATAACATACTATTTCATGAATTTGGTTATGTTTTACTAATATTCACACGTTCATTATTCTTCCTGAAGAAATAAAAGTATTAATAAAATAGCATAATTATTATTGCAATTATTTGGTATTGGAGAACACACTAATAATGCTTTCAAAAGCAGCATTCTATTTTACAGTCACTACATTTCTTTTGAGAGACAGAACTCTTACAAAATTGCTCTTTTTGTTTAAGAGATAGTAATGGTTTTGACTACAGCATTTTTTAGCACGATCATCTTGAAATAAGGTCTATTGCATAAAATAAGCATTTTTGTACTACCGGCATATTGGATTAAGGTAATCTATCGCATAAAATTAGCATTGTTTTAATACGAGCATATTGGATGATGGTGATTTAGCGCCTCAAATGAGAACAGAGTTGATTTGTTCTTATGATTCTGTTTCAAATTTCCATAACCAAAATTACTACAAACTAAGAAATGCGTCATATGAGGAGTGTGAGCTCTATACATTCACTGCTTTGTTCATGTAATTATTTTACGTTCAGCATTTGTTTGTAGGTTGGTGTGACTTGTTCACTTGAAAAGTTAGCAGAAGGTTATTCTTTTTAACAAGATGCTAAAGCAGTAAGGGTGAAATTCTTATTAAAAAGATATAGCACAACACCTCGAAGACATTTTAACCACAAAAACAAGGGTAATTGCCGCGTTGCGACTCACTTGGGCAAAAAACAACCATCATTAGACATATGTTTCTCAGATGTTGAAACACGAAGTGAGACAGTTACCCAACTAATAAGCCACCATGGGCATTGCTGGTGCTTTTCTCCTGTTCGGATGGAGGATTTGAACAATCATTACTTTGGAAGTGATGGCAGGTCAGGACACAGATCCCTTGGTGGAGAGATGCTGCAAACATGTCAACTCTTGCCTTTTGACCTTGGCCGCTGACCCTCATTAATAAGCATAATAGCCTTCAGTGTGTCTTCATTAGTACAAAGCGAAAACACCCCATGTTTGCAACTTGTGGATTGTCTCGCAAAATTCATATTTGAGTTTCAAATGAAAATAATGTATATGCATTCTCCGAAAACAGCAATCCCACTGTATATGCAAATTCTAATTGTCTGAAAATCATGCGCACAAGTTTACATGTTGTATACGTTTAAACAAAATCTTATGTCTTGGCTCTTTCTGCATCCACCTGATGATGTACAATAATCTCTTATTTGAAGTATGAACACTTTGCACAACCCTTGTAACGCTGATTTTCCTTATTATTGCAATTAATGTCCCAACCAGTGATTTTCACCTTTCATGCATATTCTTACTGAAATATATGTTCTTCCTTGTTGCTTTCGGCTGAACACATAACTGCAATCCAAGGTCACTGTTTCAAGCAGACAATAAGTAAGAGAATTAGTAATAACACTTGACAAATGCACCTCACTGCCTTAGAAAATAGATGTTACAAAAATACATTTCTGTCAGTTTATAACATGATTTATAAAACGTGGAATCCACGGTAAATGATGGTTGATGCTGTCTTACAATTACTAACTACTGAACATGGAAGTCCAGCAGAAAAATGGTTGTGCTCTTTAATTGTGAATCCAGAACACGCATTTTCTTTTCCTTCCGTTTAAATGAAATGCAAAGCACACATTTTCCTTTCCTTGGTGTAAAATAAAGGCTGCAAACGGGGACAGTTTTAATGTAAAGCACAATGTCCACATGTAGAGCTATTAAGGTGTAGATTGACTCACACACCCAGGTGTAACTCTCCACTATTTTCCAATTCGCCATTTGAGGGTGGTGATTTACACCTAGGCGTAGACTTACATACCTCACTGGAGGGGGTGGAGCCTCAAACGAATGAAGTTATGAGCAGTGCTTTAAATGGGCCGGTACTGAGTACCGGCACTTTTTTATTTTGAGAGGGAGAGTACCGGCATTTCTCAAGATATACGTAATACTTTTAATTGGAGATTACCGGCACTTCTCGGAAACAAGCAGGTACTCTATCACAGAGTACCTGCACTTCTATTTTTCCATTTAAAGCACTGGTTATGAGTGTAAAGTCACTGCAAGTGCATTTTCCACTATTGGTGAAGATCTCCACCAATAAGGTGGAGATCTCCCTGTCAGAAAGTACAGGGAAATTTAATAAACGTTCTTTATTTTAAATACATCTATATAATATATATAAAATCTAAAAAATAAAAAACAATAGAATAGCTGAGTATATTAATTTAATTATAGAATTCATTATAAATATTTCATTAAAACAATAGTTAAAAAAAATCCAAACCCACATTAACATTTTACGTTTTTGTTTAATTTGTACTAAACGTAGTTAAAGGTTATTTATGTAATACTTTTCATATTTTTGTAATACATTTTTATTAGTATTTACAATGAGACAATAAATCACAGAATAATATAACAGAAAAAAAGCACACAGCATCACTGATATAACCATCAAGGAAATCAAAGAAGATACCAAGAGGTAAAGAGAGTTAGTACAAACATGTCTGGAACAGATGCTCAAGAAAATAGATTAGCCCCAAGCCTGTTGAGTCGCTCCCACGCCTTAAAGCCTCTAGCTTTATGAATAGCAGCCTCAAGCTCGTAAATCCATGAAAAGAGTAACCACCATTCTGAAACTGTGGGGGAGGTAGGTTGAACCCAGATTCTTGCCATGCATGCCCGGGCTGTAATAATCACAATCAAAACCTCTGAGGTGAGGCTCGAGTTAATATCTTGCTTGTGACATAGCATGATTAATTTAATACACCACTCAACAGGACACTGCAGGTGAAAGGATAGCAGTTGCCCAAAACCAGACCAAAAAGTTTGAAGTGAGTGGGCATTCAACAAACATATGTACTATATGAGCAGTATACTGGCCACACTTGGGGTACAGCGCCTTATAATTCAGTTGATTTCTAACCCATTTACAGATCTTATCTGGGTCGTGGTATAACATACACAATGTACAAAACTGTTACAGTTTAAGACTGACTGAACACACATAGCTATCGATAATGTCAAATACCACCAAGATTTTATCCGCTGAGACATCTGGACTGAGCCTAGCACCCCACTTAGTAGCTAAGATAGATCAATCATCAGGCTGATCAGCCATCATGAGCCGATACAGGACCCTAATCAAAGGTTGGCGATCTGGCGTTTAAAGGTAAGCCAAGATGTCTTAGTCCCCACCCCATGCCATACAGATTGAGTTACGGTTGAAGAAATCACAAACTTGTAAGTACTTAACTGCTGGGGAAGATACAATGTTTGTAATGTTGAGAAAGAACATATCACATTTGAGTCAAAAAGCTGATCAAGACGCCACACCTCACCCATTTTAAAAACAATGAATCCTGATAATAGGAGGGAAATGTAGGGTTGCCCCATATTGGTGTGAGCGAATGGATAAGCGGGGGAGAGAACTCAGCACTAATTTCATGCCACATCCACGTGGCATCCCTGATGGTCTTAAAACATACTCCCTTAAAATTGTTAGGGTGGCTGCATCGACTCAGCACAAATCAAAAGTCAGACCCTAAGGCTAGTTGATACCCGATGTCAAAGCCATTGGGTTCATGATTCGTGAGAATGTTTTTAAGGCATGTGCCAAAGGCAGCACATCAATACAGCTTAAAATCTGGAAGAGAAAAAACACCTTGATTAGGCAGAAGTTATAGAAATCTGGTAGCACATCTACCCTTTAGGTAGCCCCAAATAAAACTACCAATGGCACCTTTGGGGCGCTGAAAAAAGTGATCAGGAGCCCACACTGGAAAAGCCAAGAAGAGATAAAGAAATGTATGTAATATAATATATGTTCCAGGGCTGCATCTTTACTACTACTACTGATTTAAAAAAAGGTTCATAATACAAGAGAACAATACGCTACACATTAGGGCAGATCGTGACCCCAAGATATGTGGTGGAGCTAACTAACCCCAAGATTGGGAGACTAGACTGGAAATCAGAAGTAACCTGCATTTTAGACAGATTAAGTTTATAGCTGGAGACTACTGCAAACCATTCTGCTTGCATTGGGATCTGCTTGATCGCCCCCATAGGATCAGTGGATTAGATTGCAATGTCATCAGCATATACACTAACGTTCAGCTCAACATCTTTGAATACTACGGGAGGATTGAGTAGTTTCTATGGAGATACCGCAGATAGGGTTTGAAATAAATTCCAAAAAGCAGAGGAGACAATGGGCATCCCTGCCGAGTGCCCCAAGAGATGCTGAATAAGGGGGAAGAGTACCCATCACTAACAAGTAGGGCCATCAGCCGCTGGGAAAGAGACCTTACCAAATCAATAAACCGACTACCAATCACGTATACAGATAACACAGACCAAAGAAAATGACAAGACGCTCTGTCAAAAGCCTTCTCGGCATCCAACAAAATCATACCTAGCCGGGCACTGGTATTCCTAGCCACATCAAAAATAGCCACATTTGCATTAGTGTGTCGAGTCGTGTCACAAACAGGATCAAAACCGTGTTGTTGCAGTGAAACTAAGGTGTGAATTAAAGGTGTTAAGCGAGCCACCAGAACTTAAGAAAAGATCTTAGGGCCTAATTGCGACATTGGCGGAGGGAATTACTCCGTCACAAATCTGACGGCTATCTGGCCTGCCATATTACAATTTCCATTATATCCTATGGAACTTGTAATATGGCTGTTGTGATATCTGTCATGTTTGTGGCAGAAGAATCCCCTCTGCCAAGGTCGTAATCCGGCCCATAGTGTCTTACAAGTCATGCTTACATTTGTCAGATGCAGGATTCTTTAAATTATTTTATTCTCAGCAATATCAACTCTACTGCCCCACTATTATCTGGGACGCAATGAAGGCATTTGTTTATGGTATCACTCTTCACTTTATGTGGCAGTGCGATCAGTTGCAAAAGGGGGCTGCCACCCGACTACATGCTCAGATCTTAGAGACCAAATGTCAACATTTTCTGGCAATCAGGGATCAAACTGTTATTGAAGTACATTTGTACTCTGTGATTTTGGAGCTTCGGTGCCGCTTGTTACGACAGCTGCAGGAAAAGACAGCCTCTCAGTAACTAAAATATAGGGCAGCCTAACATGAGTATGGGGAATGTGTTGGGCGGGTCTTGGCTAAACAGATCATGGAAAAGAGAAATAAGAATTTGATTAAAAGAATTAAGGGCAATGATGGTACGTTTCACTATGATACCTTTACCATCGTTGAACAGTTCACAGATTTCTATAAGGAGCTCTGTGCCACCCCGCAGTCTGATGAGCCATCTGAACTGAACGGATATATTCAACGGGCAGGCCTGCTGTCTCTAAATGTAGCGCAATGTAGAGAACTGGAGGAGAGTATAACCACTTTGGAAATTGGAAAGGCCATCAGGGCTTTACCAACGAGGAAAGCTGTTCGGGAGGATGCAATCCCGTTGGAATTTTATAAAGTTTTTTTTACATTTCTTAATTCCTCTATTTCTAGGCTTAGTTGCTAGTATTGAGAGGGGATCTGAGGTTCTAGATTAATGGAATCATGCTAATATAGTTGTGTTTCGTAAGAAAGAGAAACCACCAGAGGATAGAGGATCTTTTCGGCTGATCTCACGCTTGATTTCAGACGCTAATACTTTTCATATGTTTTAAAAATGAATTAAAAAGCTAATTTATTTCATTTTTTGTTTGAAATAAAATCTATTCTTAAATTTTACAAAATAGTAAAATAAATCATTCATTACATTCTTTTATACCACACACATATGTAGACAGACACACACACACACACATGCACACATAATTTACATGTAGAAGTGATATACCATAACTTAAAATGTATTTTTTAGGATGCTAGTTTAATTATCTGCTGCCATTTTTTCTATGGGAGTATGTTGCAGTTCCTGTGGCTGGCTATGTGTTGTGTTTGACTTACTAAAAAGGCTGAGCTGGAGTACATTTAAGTCTGGTTTGATACTATTTGAGCTGTAGTAACTTTAGAAATGTCCCAACTTCTTATTATGTTTCCCTTTACCTTGCCCGTTTTTGAGTAATTATTCTCCATTTTTCCACCACTTCCCATGACCCTCTAAAATTTACTAAAAAATAGTACAGCTAGGTGGGCGGAGATCTTCAACACCCGGTGGACATCACCAAACAGAAAAAAAGGAGAGGATAAGATGGAGATCTCCTTGAGAAAGTAGTACTAAAACCGTAATTTGAGGATCAGGTGGAATGTTTCTTTGTTCATTTAAATGCACAAAGTATCCTAATGCTAAACAGTGTATCATTGCAAAATATTGGAATGTGCCCCCTCTTAAATCTTCATTTTCTGCTTTATCATTTGTCCATTACTAAATTTATTTAAAAACCTCCTTTATGTAAAAGTATCTTGTGCCTCCCTCTACTTATTGTTATTTGAATATTGGCTGGGCATGTGAAAATCATACACCCAATTCCCACTCAGTTGTTTAGTCTACCACCTCTGTACCTTTATTTTCATCAGATGCCCATGGAAATGAAAGATGGAGGCATCTGATTTTCAAGATGACCAAATATGATAATTTTATAAAAGGAACATGAACAAAGGGAATCTGATACTCAGGCCCATATTTATACTTTTTTAGCGCTGCATTTGCGCTGCTTTTTAATGTAAAAGCTGCGCAAACTTACAAAATACAATTCTATTTTGTTAGTTTGTGCCTCTTTTGCGTCAAAAAATGACGCAGACATGGGTCTAAAAAAGTATAAATATGGGCCTCAGTGAGTCTGCTTAATATCTGGCATGGACTGGGCATCCTAGACCAATTTTGAAAACCGCTGATGTAGAGCATCAGTTTTGTGTTGGAAATTTCACACATCCTCAGAATAGATACCAAATACATTTCTTTCTGTTTTTATACTGTTATAAATGAATTGTCATCACTATTATCCTTCCCATCCAAAGTGAGAGACATCATGTGTATTGTTAGAAAGAAAGCCCAGAGTTCCTATTAGATACATACCCCACTTATGCGTCAGGCTCGACAAATTGTTTGCACATTTTTTGTGCCATTCAATTGCAAGTCATTCGGCTTGCACAGAAATTACATGCAGAAATACAGTATGGAACATGAAATTCAGGCTCACTGAATTTGTATGCCCTGAGTCCCTCAGGGGCCATGGTTTGAAATGTGCAGGTCTAACGGTATGGTTGCCTCTCTGGTTTGGTGGACTGCGGTTGATTGTGAACATTTCTTTTGAGTTGGGCGTTCAAAACAGACAAGGATGTAATTACTTTACTCTGTGTATCAACATTGGATATGGTACCAGAAAATGATGTATTTCTTGTTATTTTGTGTAATTTCCTGTTGATACTGGTGTATGTTGACTGATAAAACTGTGGAAAAATCTAGTGCAGAACCTCTATATAGCTGATTCTATGAAAAACAAAATTGGAATGGGTTAATTTGCAGATGCTGTGGTCAAATTTACCAGACAGTATTGGTACTTCTGGTAACATTTTTACCAGACTCAATTATCACCTCACTCCTATCTGGGCCATAACTGCCCACCTCGCTTTGCTTACGTTGTCTCAAAACTACTTAATTGGGGTATTCGATGGTGTATACATTGATACTACCCCGTTCCCTCTAAAATGTATCTTTGCATTAATTAAACCATATTCAAGTACAGCCATGTTCACTGGTTGACCTTTTTTGTAAACAACACAAGCTCAGAGCAAGTGCAAAAATCAAGGCTAACATCACCAGTAAAGTATGAAGAGCTGAAAACAATACTTCTCACAATGGGCAGCAACAGTAGAGATTGCTATTTTGTGACAGTCTACACCTACGTCAACGATCCAAAAGAAGACAGAGGAGCAAGATTATCTCCTGACACTGGGTTACATGCCTTGATCAGAGATATGAAGATCTCATCAAATTTTACAGACAAAAAATACATGATAATGGCTCTGTTAGACAAAAACTGGACACACTTAGGAACCCACCATTCTCAGATCATGTCATCTTATGAGAAGCTTTTGGCAGTACTACACCTACTTGTTTCTGGGTCATTTCTGTATCATGTTTAAAAGTTGCAGGCTTATTGAAGACTTCAATCTGCACTTCTACATTTCTCCTTGGGCCGTCCTGAAAATACCAACATAACATCTCTGTTTCCCAAAACCTGGACAAGAACAGGCACAGGTTAAGCAAGGCCTTTCTCAACTAGTGAAATGTCAAAATTTACTGGATGCAATGGATTGCAAATATGTGAATGTATGCTGACCAGCAGCTACTGCTGACCTCTGTAGCAAAGGCAAGCACACCTACCTGATCAGTGTGCAGGTCATATGGAATTCTAGGCACTAAAAGGCCTGGGGCAAGATGGAGGCCGTGTCAGCGCGGCTGTTTGAGCGCTCCTCAGAGCCAAATCCTATCGTAGCACACTGGAACTCCCTATGCTGTGAAGAGGATAAGACGATAATGGGAGGCTTCACCACTTGTTTCTTATCTATCGAGTGGCAAAGTTTGATGAAAAATTTAGCACCGCCAGACCGTGTGATCTGCATTTTGGTTCTCAGAGTGGCCTTACAAAGCAGGTCAACGCTCTGTGCTCTGGAGCAATGAGATGCCTCCCAAAACCGCGAGAGGCATGAAAACTTGAGGCAGCGTTCGGACGCCTCTGGGAGCGGAGAATGGGGTTCACCGATGCAGTCTGTCCCCTGGAAGCAAAAATAATGATCGCCATACCTCTGAGGCTCATGCAATGGCAGGGGGTTTGAAGAAGTCGGTACCACCAAATGCCATGACGAAATTTCTTACAAGGCTGCCCCCCCAAAGTCTGACCCCAGCGGGAGCCTATCAATCTGCACTGGGGCCCTAACTGAAGAGGAAGAAGGACGAAAAGTGCACAAAAGGTGAGTGCCAATGGGCACCTGACTTCTGGTGGGGGGGGCCTCAGCAAGAAGGGAAGAAGGCGGGACTGCTTTAAGAGGAAAGCCAACTCAGCCCTTAATATCTCATAGCTCCCAGGTCTCTGCTTTGAGGGAGGAGGCTAATAGAAATTGCAATCATCCACTAGTGAATATTTCTACAACCAAAGATATTTCCCAGACTCTAACAGTGGAAACTACCATGAACAAGAACTGTGTCAGCAGCACACTATGCAATGTGTTACCGTTACAAGTGTCAACAGAACAATATCCTAAAGCTGGAACAGAGGTGGAGTCAGATGACAAGTTTTTCTCTCTTTCTTATCTCTCAAGCTGGTCCAAGGCCCGGGCAGCATCACAGGAAGAACTCACTGGGAATCATACTGAGTGAATTGAACACCTTGGGAGAGAAACAATCCGCCAGATTTGGTGAAATGTGCCCGAAGTCGGCAGGCACTGTAAGGAAAAAATAGAAGGAGGTGGTGAAACCAGATGGATTAAAACCAGGGAGAAAATACCTGTTTTGGGACTACATCGCTACTCCAAGCCTTGAAGTGACTGCCCTGGGGAGAAGTGAGTCTGTTTATGAGGCTCCAGATGGGATATAATTGGAAACAATTTACCAGTATCATGGCTCACCGGGATGAGAAAAGAACAGCGAGCCAAAGGGTGCAATCAGCCTGTCGTAAAATGCAGGTGGCTATTTGTCAAGCAGCCAAATCATGTTCTGAAGGGGGCAAGGCCAGCAGCTGATGGAGCTGCACGCGTAGCACAGAGCTCTGGGCAGAGACCACGGGCCCGAAATATCCTGCATGAATACAGCCACCAATTAATCATCTGAACGGCGTACAGCAGATCGGAACATCTAGGGCACCGACTACGCAGACTGCCCGCAACCATAATCCTTGGAACACTGATAAAAGTAGAAAGTGAACCTCGGATCGAGTGGAGCAAGATGGCGGCCTCGACTCCGCGTTGGAGTAGAACGGAGAGCCCGGCGCGAGCTGCCGCCTGAAAGGAACAGAACCAGACAGAGCTCTGAACCCCCAGGCAAGTACATACCCCTACCCCCCACTGTGCAAAAGCAAAATAACGCACTAGGAGTGCTGATGGAGGGGCAGGACACAGATTGAACCAGGGAGCAGGTCTCGTCGACTCTGAGAGACCGAGGTAGGGGGTGACGCTGCATCACTGTTGCCTCCTCTAGATTTGGAGCACTGAGGAGCAGCAAAGACCTCATGAAACAATCACCCTGGCAGAAAAGCGTACTTGCCAACACAGAAGCCCTGAGTTCAGTACCCTGGGGGGCAGGTCATTGTCGAATTGAACGAATGGAACAAATTTGTAAACGGGGAGAGATCGCACCAAGTAATTAACAGAGAAGCGTGATTAATAAGCCACCTCTAACTCGAAGAATCCACCTCAACAAATTAAGGCGAAACAGTCTGAACTTCCAACAAACCCAGAGCTCTGACAACACATAAAATCCCTAGCTAATAACAAATAAGGCTGCCGAGCATCTCAAGATAGGCAAAACTAAGAGACGGGAAGGACTGGAACAAGACGGAGCAAACATGGCTAAACCTCCGTCGCGAACGGCCACTGATGCGCGCTCCTCGGAAACCACGCTGGACATAATACTGCTGGCAATCCAGGACTCCCGCAAGGCCCTTGAACAAAAAATAGATTCCCTGACGGTGGATCTCCCACTACTGAGAGACGACCATAGGAAGTAAACAGACAGAGGGGCTGATTCCTAGTTTGGCGGGCGGCGGTTGCCGCCCGCCAAGCGGGAACCGCCAGAAGACCGTACCGCGGTCAAAAGACCGCGGCGGTCATTCTGGCTTTCCCGCTGGGCGGGCGGGCGACTGCCAAAAGGCCACCCGCCCGCCCAGCGGGAAAGCCACAGCAACGATGAAGCCGGCTCCGAATGGAGCCGGCGGAGTTGCTTTTGTGCGACGGGTGCAGTTGCACCCGTCGCGATTTCCAGTGTCTGCTATGCAGACACTGGAAATCAATGTGGGGCCCTGTTAGGGGCCCCCTGCAGTGCCCATGCCATTGGCATGGGCACTGCAGGGGCCCCCAGGGGCCCCACGACACCCATTCCTGCCAGCCTGGTTCTGGCGGTCAAAACCGCCAGAACCAGGCTGGCGGGAAGGGGGTCAGAATCCCCATGGCGGCGCTGCCTGCAGCGCCGCCATGCAGGATTCTGCAGCCCAGGGGAAAACCGGTGGGAAACCGCCGGTTTCCCTTTTCTGACCGCGGCTTTTCCGCCGCGGTCAGAATGGGCCTGGATGCACCGCCAGCCTGTTGGCGGTGCATCCGCGGTCCCCTACCCTGGCGGTCTCGGACCGCCAGGGTAGGAATGACCCTCAGAGTGCGTTCGAATGAAAGAGCGCTGGAGCAGTTAACCCCGTCATAAAATTCTCACCTCAGACCTGAAAGAACTTACCTCTCGTGTGCGACGATTGGAAAACAGAGTTGAAGACGCAGAAAACCGCGCCCGAAGAAGCAACATTCGTATAGTGGGGCTCCCGGAAAAATCGGAGCTCGGAGCAGACTGCATGGAGACGTTTCTTGAGAACTGGATGAAACAAACGGTTGCGCCGAAGGGACTGTCCCCCTTCATTGCCATCAAAAGAGCACATAGAGTACCAGCTAGGCCTCCCCCGCCAGGAACGGGACCACGCCCGTAGTCGCGAAACTACTACATTTTTAAGTTAGAGACTACATCCTCACACAAGCGAGATTCAAAGGGGAAATAATACTTGACAATCAACGGATAATGCTCTTCCCTGATTTTACTAGGGAAACACAAAGGCAGAGAGCCTCTTTCAGAGATGCCAAAAAGCGACTTTGTGACTTGGGAATCCAATACGCCATGCTTTACCCGGCTAAATTCAGAGTGGCATATGAGGACAAGACTCACCACAACTGGTATGGGATTGGCTGGAGTCACTAGAACTGTCGTCTTCTGCTTCACGAAAAAAAGCCCAGAGGACAGACAACGGATTAGAGTGCACAAACGCGGAACGAGGGAGGCACCTCTAGATCACCAGTCATCAAAGGAAATGCAAGAAGCAGTGGCTAAAGTGGCTTTGTTGAGTGGAGGAGACTTGGCTATTGCCAGATCATTGGAATCCCTCTCGGATCATGACTCCAATTCAGGTAATACTTCAATCTCCTCTCAAGGCACATCCGTAAGCTTGCCCAAAGTAACCCCAAGGTCATCGGAGGATCTTATTTGAACACTTTGTACCGAAGCATCAAGGACCAACGGAAGGGGACTAATCCATGCCTCGCTAGCAATTTGAGTACACTATGAGAGCTAAACAGGAAGTATGGGGGCTTAAGATATATGCAGCAAAAATCTGATGATTTATTTCTATTGGTTTTTATACAGTGAAGGGATCCTAATACCATGCGGGAATTTAGGAATATTTGACCAAATAAGGTATAGGGCAATAGTATAAAGTGATAATGGACTGTGCTATAAGGTGATTGGGCCCGTGGGGTGGGCCAGGATACAGGCTCTTGGTCTCTGGTACACTGCCGTACCTAACTGTTGTTAGATCTAGATTAATATCTAGATCTAATATAATTAGTTTGGAGGGGGATAGTTTTAAATACCGGTCCTGGGGAAGGGAGGGGGGGAATTGGTGAAGAAGTTTGATGAGTATTAAGGGGTTGAAATCCAGCACAAAATTGTTAACTACTCTATACTATACTGAAACACGGAGAAGAGGACATTTCTGGTTATCAAGGGTGGAAGCACAGACTATGACTTTCTATAATTGCATGATATGGATTCCTCCCTGAAATATAAAATTGCTACTTGGAATGTTAGAGGCCTGAATAGTATGGGTAAAAGATTAAAATCAGCTCAAAAGGAGAGGCGTCCACGTAGCCATACTACAGGAAACCCACTTGCTGGAACAAGAAGTTAGGGCTTAGAGAAACGTTGGCGTGGCCAGGTGTTTGCGACAACTTATTCAGCCTTTGCTAGAGGAGTGCTAATTTGGATACGCCATGGGGTCCCATTTAAAAAAAAACCAGGGAATTCTAGATAAAGAGGGTTGATATGTTCTGATTAACAGGAGGCTGGCAGGCAGAGATATTACAATAGGAGGGATATACTGTATGCTCCAAATCAGGAACAGGGAACTTTCCTTACTAAGCTTTCGAGAGAACTTGGTTCTCATTTCACACAAGCTACCTTAATAGGAGGAGACTTTAATTGCATAGCAGATCCCACTTTATATAGATCTCACCCACCCCTACCTGGATCACCAACCATAAAGACAGCTAGACAATTCTCTGAATGGCAACGGCAATGGGGATTTGGCGACTGCTGGAGACATGTTCACTCTATTGCAAAGGACTATTCATTTTATTCTAC
The DNA here is from genome assembly GCF_031143425.1 of Pleurodeles waltl. Classification (NCBI taxonomy): domain Eukaryota; kingdom Metazoa; phylum Chordata; class Amphibia; order Caudata; family Salamandridae; genus Pleurodeles; species Pleurodeles waltl. Next base: position 728,512,222 of record NC_090439.1, read on the forward strand.
AATACATGACTTGCATATCCGTCTAGACACAATCCTAGCTTTCCCCGAGATACAAAGTGCAGTGGGAACTGCGTAGTACCTATGTCATACACTCTCAGACCATAACCCATTGCTAATTTCATTGACCCGGGGAGGGAAAAAGCTAGCATTCCGACCTGGCGGCTCAGAGCGGAGATGTTAGAAGATGAAGCATTCAAATGCTCTCTGTCTGGAGCCATTGAGGACTTTTGTGCCCTCAATACAGGAACAGCATCTACTAGAGCGATAGAAGGGGAGACATTTAAGACTGTGGTTAGAGGGAAATATATAGCAGACAATATTGGAGTACGCATATCATTAGAAATAGAGATCCTAAAATATGAAGAAACCCTTAGAGGCTTGGAGTGCCAGAGACCTGACCACCCTGAAGTAGCCCCTGACATTACAGCTATCAAAGAAAAAGTGGCAGAATCAATGGAAAAACTGTGCAGGTTCGACTACAAGAAATATTTAATCAGACAACATTCAGAGGGGGATAAAGCGAGTTCGCTCTTGGCATGGATAGACAGCTCCACCGAGACACCAATCCGTGATAATGGAAATAGAGGACGTAGATGGGGGTCATTTATATGAACTGAAGACAATTTAAGATTTGCAAATTACTATGCCCAACTATATGCCCCTCCCCCAGAGATGTTGACTCCCACTCAAGTGGAGACCCTAGAAGACCTTGACCTCCCCCACCTAGAAGAGGGAGATGCGCTAATCCTAGCTGAACCAATTTCGATAGCAGATATTAGGGCTGAAGTACAAAATATGGCAAGGGGGAAGGTACCTGGAGCAGATGGACTTCCGGTGGAGTTCTATAGTGTATTTCTAGAAAAATTAGCCCCATATTTATGTAACCTATATGCAGAAGCAAAAGAAAGGGGTATCCTCCCTCAATCCACAAATTAATCTATTATGATTCCCCTTTTGAAACCAGATAAACCAACGAGGGATGTGCGCTCATATCGCCCTCTATCCATGTTAAACATAGATTATAAAATACTTAGCAAAATACTAGCCTCCAGACTATTACCCTATATGACAAAGCTGATACACAGAGCTCAATCAGGATTCATTCCACAGCGCAGTACCACACAGAACATACGTAGACTAGTATCCATACTTCAATCAGGGTCGCCAACCTTACAACGGGCGGCGATCATTTCAGTAGGTATAGAGAAGGCATTTGACAGCCTCCGATGGGACTACCTCAAAAAAGTAATGCTGAAATTAGGTCTCGGACTTGAGTTTGTGAAGTGGACACAGTTGCTATATACGAAACCTACAGCGCGAGTCCGAACGGGGGGATCAATCTCAGACCCATACCAAATTGGTAGAGGCACCAGACAAGGCTGTCCCCCATCACCCTTACTTTTCGCAATTGCAGTGGAACCGCTGGCTACATTGGCTAGGTCAGGTGTATATTTTGAAGGGCTCCAAGTAGGAACACAGAGGCATCACATCACTCTATATGCGGATGATATGCTACTTTTCCTTAGAGACAGGGACACTGAACTACCCGGAGCTATGACCATGCTTGAAAGCTTCGGAGGAGCTTCAGGCCTAAAGATAAACTGGCGGAAGTCCTCCATTTTTCCATTAACGGAGGGAGTTCAGACAATGACTGATACACGAGGTCTTCCCTGGACACCTACTACATTTCACTACTTAGGCGTTAACATTTATCATAAACCCGCAGATTTAATGGAGGGAAACATACACACTGCAATTAGGAAACTGAAGACTGACATACAGTTTTGGGGGACGCTCCCCTTGGCGGTTATGGGGAGAGTAGCACTACAAAAAATGATAATGCTTCCAAGATTTCTGTATTTTTTCTCTACGATACCTCTGATCATACCTAAATCGGTATTTAATAACCTTAACTCCATAATGTCTAGTTTCATATGGGGGACAGGTAGACATATATTGGCATTAAGCACTCTCAAGAGGCCTACTCTAGAGGGGGGGCTGTCCGGCACCTGACATGGAAACCTATTACTGGGCGGGTCAACTACAATGGTTAGCAAGATTCTTAAATGAAGATTCAACTGTCCAAGATCTACAGAACAGCTCTAATACACTTCCCCATACTCTATGGGGAGTATTGTTAACCCCAGGAGGGAAGAAACTGCTATTACCCCCGGAGTGGCAGGCGTTTAAGTTTAGCTGGGAGCAAAGTCTTAGATGCTCTCATACGATTATCCCTTACGCCCCCGACATACCAGTGACCGGCTCATGAAAACTAACAGGGGGGTAAGCCCTAACAGGACTTAAGAAATTAGCCGTGTATAATATCGACACATTAGGAGACCTGTATCATAACGGGCAGCTACGCACCTTTGCTGAAATGCAAGAGCACTTCGAAGTTCCACCAGGGACGTTCATAACATATACCGCGATAACTAGGATTATCCAGAGAACTTGGAAGATGGGGTTACAAGAGACACCTATACATGAGGGCTGCAGAGTTTTTTGTTCTAGAGGGGGAGATAGGGGACTGGTTTCTACACTTTACAATGCACTACACAAGGACACTCTTACCCTGCTAGATAATCTAGTCCCATATATACCCTGCAACAAGAAACGCTTGTTTCAAATTAATAAATATTTATGTCTACCACAGAGCTTATCTCACCCCCGCAGAATTGCAAAGATGTATGCTTCTAGTAGAGGTGGTTGCCCCAGATGCACAGAGACAGAAGCAGGATTAGAACACATGTTATGGAACTGCCAGCAGATAATACCTTACTGGGAGGAAGTATTTAAAAGATTAGAAACGATCACGGATAGTAAACTACGGCTTTCTCCACTGGCAGCATTACTTGGGGACTTCCCCCGACCCTCTGCCAAAAAGACAATTAAGAAATTTATTGTCTTAGCATTACTTCTAGCTAAAAGAGAACTCACAAGCCACCGGAAAGCAGCTGAAGGACCTCAAATACAAAGATGGCAGAATACGTTGCTAAAATGGGCGGAGGTGGAGGGACATATACTACATCACGAAGCTGCCCAGGGAAGGGGGTCCAGGGACACGGCAAGTCAATGGGATACTATTGTAGACAGCCTTAAAGACCCAGAGTCAGACGGCTCGCAAAGAACATCCGACTCAAGCTCGGACGAAGCCTCTAACATATAATGAAATGGAGATAATAACTTCAAAGGATTAGTTTAATTGTATGGAAAGTATTCTGTAAAATAGAAAGGATTTATTTGTATGCTGGATGTGGGGGTGGGACTAGGGAGGAAGATAGGGGTGGATTTTACATGATTGATGTGGGATATGTTTTATTCCTGGTTGAAAGTTAATAAAAGATATTTAAAAAAAAAAATCATGTTCTGAATTTGTAGAGAGAATGGGAGAGCAGAAAATACAATATTGACATTGGAAGATGCCTTACCAGCTCAAGGATTTGAGGATTTCAAGAATAACCTTTGGCAGAACAGCCTCAGAATCTTGGACATCCCTCAAGGGGCAGAGGAAGTGGATATCCATAGTTTTATTGTGGAACTTTTCGAGGAAGCCTTTCTGGAATCTTCCCACTGGAACTGGTATGCTGAAGTGCAGAGGGCTCATAGGTTTCTGTTTAAACAGAAAGCCTGAGTTGAGGAAAAAGGACTGAGACCTAGGGTAGTAATGATTTTTCTTGGCAATTTTTTGCTGCGTCAGGCCCTTTGTGATCTGGCTCGACTGGACTGAGCGGCCTGCGAAGGGACACGAGCTTTTTGTCAGACCAGACTATTGCCAGGTCACAGTGGAAAAGAGATGGCGGCAGCGACAGTTGATTTTATTGTTTCAAACTAAGGGGGCCCAGGCCTTCTTATTAAACCCAGCCACACTTAAAGTGGTTGTGACGGATAAGTCTCACTTCTTTACCCCGGATGTCAGTGCTAAGGGATTTTTGGAAACCTTGAGCCTTGGTTAAGTAGAGATTTCAGGAATTATGCAATGTCAATGTAATTACAGGGTCAAACAAAAGTGCTGGAAAGAGGGAGTTAGTTTGAACAGAAAAGGAAAAAGGGAGAGAAAAAAATTGTGTTGAAGATAGGGGATGATGTTTTGTGATTGAAAAAATGTCACTAGAGGCTCGGGTTCAGAGGATTGCATATCATCACCAATGGGCCTACTCGGTCCTTCTTTTGCCCTTCTGGTATGGCAGGGAAAAGGGGGGCACGGTTTGGAGGGATGAGGGGGAGCGGGTGGTGGGGGAGGCTTGGAAGGTTGGGAGGCACAAGGGTTGGGTGTGGGTTTGACTAGGCAGGCTCTTCATAGCTTCAAACAAGACACCAGAGATTGTTTCAAGATAGCTGTTATAAAAAATTTGGCAGAATGAAGTGCAGTGTTTCAAAAGCAAAAAATCTTTATGGTTTAGCCTCTCCCAAAGACCCCCAGAGGGAGGTTTCAGATGGCATATTGTAAGGCATAGCATTAGGGATGTTTCTGAAAGCCTTAAAACCTTAAAAAAGTTAACGTTTGCAACAATGGTATTTAGCAGGAAGCAATATGATGGGGGGTAATTTGCGTACCTGTTCAATTACCATTTGTGGCCTAAATGACTCAAACAAAAGAAGCAGAGTTGCTCTAGGTTTAAGATCAATACAACAGGATATAGTATGTATGCAGTAAACCCACATTCCCTCGGGAAAGTAAGACCTCTTCAGGGATTTAGAGTTGACATTATTAGCTTGTACAGAACAGGGTACAACATCCGGAGGGGTTGCAGTTCTGGTAAAAAATGATACTTGCACTTCTGGTCGTAGACTTGTGGATAAATTAGGGTGATGAGTCATTATAGAATATAAGCTGAGATCCGCCCATTTCACACTCTTTACAGTTTAAGGGTCAAACATTTTTGATAGATTGAATGTGGAACTGGCCTCATGTCCTCTACCACTTGTTGTTTGTGGAGATCTAAATATTCACTTAGATGTAAACTATGAAAATTTTAGGGAACAGAATTATCTAGGATGGAAACCAAAGGTTTACAGAGCCTTGGAACAGTTTGTGACACACTATGGCCTTGTAGACATATGGGATAAATACAAGGCCGAATCCCGGCTTCACCTTTTATTCCTTTTCCCATAACAAGCTGACCCAATTAGATTACTTTTTTGTGAGAGATTTTCTCTCAAATATTATCAGATCACAGCCCATTGGCTCTTGAGATTCCTCTAGATTGCTTTGTAAGATCGCGAGGGACGTGTACTTATGACAGGACACTACTATTAGAGCCGTCATAGTTAGATCATATGAGGCTCTTGTTAGAGCAGTTTTTGGAAATCAGTAGAAGTACGGCTTAGACCAGATCATGTGGGAATATCCAAAGGCAGGGATTAGAGGGGAGACCTTTAGCTTCAGCCTATACCTTCAAAAGATGAAGCAAAGGGAGATTCAGGATTTGTATAAGGAGCTGTTTATGGCTGAGGTGGAATTGACTCGGAAATTGGTGGTGGGTAATGATGTGCAAGAGACGCAAATCAATCAGTAATTTAGTAAGGAGAATGCTTTGAAATTTCACACGTATAGATCTGAATGTTATGAATATGGGGAGACCACCAGCATTTTCTTAGCTAAGCGGATCAGGCAAAAGGAGGAGAGAGGAGGAATAAGGGCCATTATTGGCCCGGTAGGCAGAACTATTGAGGCTCCATCAGACGTTATAAGGATCTTTAGAGATTTTTATGAAACTTTGTACTCGGAGGATGGATATGGTCACTTTCTCAGGGCTTTAGATAGATGTAGGCTGAATGAAGTGGATCAAGCTATTATTGCGATGGGAAAATCTATGCTAAGATTTCAGCAAATAGATTGGGTAGGGATATATCTCCTCTGTTTTCATATATGCAGCATGGGTTTATCCCCAACAGAGGTTCAGTGGACCACATCAGGAGAGCAACTACGCTTTTTAATTTAGCTATAGCTCAAAAGATGCCTCTAGGACTGATTTTATTAGATGCCAAGAAGGCGCATGACCCTGTGTCATGGGAATTTTTATAGTCAGTTCTGGAGTGGAAAGGGTTCAGGAAAGCATTTATCAGTGTCAACAGAGCTTTATATAAGACCACTACTGCTAGGCTGTGAGCAATAGGCTTGGAATCAGAGAAAATATATATTTCAAGGGGAACAAGGCAGGGATGTCCCTGTTCACAGTTATTATTTGCACTTTATAATGAAACGTTTTTAACAAAGAAGTACAGATATTAAATCTATTATCCAGAATGAGATAGAATACAGAGTTTTTGCATATGCAAATGATGTGGCTGTGGTTACTTTAGATCCTGCTACCGTTTTACCCGAAATTGAGGAGCTAGCAATTTGGGGCATATTCAAGATATAAGCTGAACGAGGGTAAAACCCAGATAATATGTACAGCGCAAACTGATATTAGGAATCAACAGGTCGTTTATGATGCAATTTATCTGAGGATTAGAATTGCAGCTACATTCGATCAGTTGGTAGAGATTAATATGGTCCTATTGCTGGATAAGGTCAGACGTGAGCTGGATAGAATAGATCATTTACACCTTTCATTATTAGGTAGATGAAATGTATTGAAGATGAATATACTACCAATAGCACTATATTTCTTTTGGTCTATTCTGCTGGAGATTGGCAAGGGTTGGTTAATGAAGTTAAAATCACCCTGTGTCAGTTTCTTGCAGGGCTATCAAACACCAAGAAAAGCAGCCACATTTATTACGTTGCCAAGGTCACGAGGCAGATGGTCAGTTCCAAATTTCACCCTATATTATTGGGAATGTATTTTGCAACATATGGCAATTTTAATAACTGGCAGGACTGATGGAGTGTGTATTGCAGAAGCTCCAACGATATATGAAATGGTGCTGGGAAATGAATCTAAGGGATGTTTACTTAGGAATATGGAGCCTAGCTACTATAACACAACAAGATTCAAATTATTAAAAGCAGTGCGTAAGGTATGAACTCAGATTAAATATCGTTTAGAGATCTGTAAGATACATTTTTTACACCAACTTCTTCATCGGCCTTGTTACCCTCTATCTTTCAAGGGGGAGTAATGGAAAGATGGAGACAGAAAGGCATTTTAGCGATAGGTGACTTTTACACTGATGCCTAGCTCTGTTCCTTCACTGAATTATAGAAATCTTTTGGCTGATTGAGGGGTGAATTTGTTAAGTTTTTGCAAAATCAAGATTTTCTTCTTAAAAAGAGAAAAGACTTAAAGGCAATGATCACGATCCCTTTAACTGAGGCCGTTAGAAAAAGAAACAGAATTGGACCCCTTTATGATTTGCTCGTACCAATGCAGAAAGATGATTTAGAAGTTCAGAACTCTAAGTCGGGTCTCTAACTGGATATGGAAGGATCATATCTTTATAAGTCCTTAGATCATAGTGACAAGGTCTTACTAACCTCAAGTCTGAGGAGCCAAAACTTTAAGACAGTTTTTAATCTGTATAACACTCCTGAAAAAATACTTAAATGGGGAGGTGGCTCTAATTGCAAGTGCTGCGGCGCACAAAAGGCAGAAATCATTTGTATGTTTTTTGCATGTCCTAAGTTAGAACCTCTGCTACAAGGGATTGATGAGCTCTTGAGAACTATCACCAAAGGACAGATCTCTGTCACCCCATTAATGATGTTATTAGATTTGGTGGATGACATAGAAAGTAACAACATATTTAAAAGAGAATCTCATTTGGGATTTATTGCCATGGCTGTAACTCAGCTCTGTATTGCTTTGGATTGGTAAACCAGATCCTCCAACATTTTCTATGTTTAAATCCAGATTCATGGTCATATACAATTTGGAATTAAGTTTGTATAGACTTAAGGGACGCAGGAAGCGACGCTGGGGTGACAGGGTCTGGTCTTGAGTTACTACACGGTTGGAGGATCCGAGTGCTCACTAATAGATAGAAGTACCAAACGGGGTGCAAGGCAATTTGTTTTTCATTTGCAAGGATACTTATGAGTGAAAGGTTTTTTCCCTCGCACTTTAATCTTGCACTTTTTCAAATCCATTTTGACTATAGCATCTCTGGTTCATATAGTGATCTGTCCAGAACTGAGTTTTTTCACTGTTACACTATTTTATGCACTCATACTAGTTAGCATTTTAGCAAATGTAATTAAATAATTTTTTCATTGTGTAGAGGACTATATATCTGATCGTCATGTATTAAGCTCTTTTTCGTATTATGCGTTTGCACTTTTTTCTTTTTTTCCTAGCACTTTCATATGATCTCAGGTAAACTTTTATCTAGTATATCGGATGAATATTTGATTTGGTCATAATTGAGCTGTTTAATACCGGGCACTCCCACTTTTTTCCTGCAGTTTTATTAATTGTTTAGAAATATTTAACTTGGCTGACCTGATTAGTTTATTGTTTAATTGGAATTGGGACAGAAAAACGATTATATTTTGCCATAAGATGTTGACTGTATGTTGCTGATTTTGTACATATTTTTTTAAAAGAAAATAAATTCCTGCTACTGCTTCTCTAATGTTGTAGAGATGTACTCTGGGAGAGTACATGACTCCAACATCTTTTGCCACTTCACAATGAATCATCAGTTTAAGAGCAGGATTTTGTGGAGATGACCTACTGCTTGGTAGGTCTACATGGTATCTCTAAATATTCCAAGATATAATTTTATGTATGAGTGTTAAAAGTCTGCTAATTCAAAACAACATCATGCCTTGTGTGGTTGTGTCATGATTAGTTGTGTGTCTAAGCTTATCTCTCATATTATATCAAACACACAAAAGATTATGGGGGTCATTCCAACCCCCCACGGAAGCACCGCCAACAGGCTGGCGGTGCTTCATTTGGGATTCCGACCGCGGCTGTAAAGCCGCGGTCGCCCAGCCAGGTCCGGCGGTTTCCCGCCGGATTTCCCCCGGCTGGGAGAATCCTCCATGGTGGCTCTGCAAGCAGCGCCGCCATGGGGATTCCGACCCCCTTCCCGCCAGCCTGTTTCTGGCGGTTTTTACCGTTCGGAACAGGATGGCGGGAACGGGTGTCGTGGGGCCCCTGGGGGCCCCTGCACTGCCCATGCTACTGGCATGGGCAGTGCAGGGGCCCCCTAACAGGGCCCCAGCATGGTTTTCACTGTCTGCATAGCAGACAGTGAAAATCGCGACGGGTTCAACTGCACCCGTCGCACCCCTGCAACACCGTCGGCTCCATTCGGAGCCGGCTTCTGTGTTGCAGGGCCTTTCCCGCTGGGCCGGCGGGCGCTCCCTTGGCGGGCGCCCGCCGGCCCAGCGGGAAAGTCTGAATGGCCCAGCGGAGCGGTGCAGAGACGGCGGGGCCCAGTGGATCGGTGCTTGACTTGAAGGGCCCAGCGGAGCGATGCTTGACTTGAAGGGCCCAGCGGAGCGGTGCAGAGACGGCGGTGCCTAGCGGAGCGGTGCTTGACTTGAAGGGCCCAGCGGAGCGGTGCTTGACTTGAAGGGCCCAGCGGAGCGGTACAGAGACGGCGGTGCCCAGCGGAGCGGTGCTTGACTTGAAGGGCCCAGCGGAGCGGTGCTTGACTTGAAGGGCCCAGCGGAGCGGTGCAGAGACGCCGGTGCCCAGCGGAGCGGTGCTTGACTTGAAGGGCCCAGCGGAGCGGTGCTTGACTTGAAGGGCCCAGCGGAGCGGTGCAGAGATGGCGGTGCCCAGCGGAGCGGTGCTTGACTTGAAGGGCCCAGCGGAGCGGTGCAGAGACGGCGGGGCCCAGCGAAGCGGTGCTTGACTTGAAGGGCCCAGCGGAGCGGTGCAGAGACGGCGGGGCCCAGCGAAGCGGTGCTTGACTTGAAGTGCCCAGCGGAGCGGTGCTTGACTTGAAGGGCCCTGTTCAGCGGTTCTTGAGACGGCGGTGCCCTGTTCAGCGGTTCTTGAGACGGCGGTGCCCTGTTCAGCGGTGCTTGACTTGAAGGGCCCTGTTCAGCGGTTCTTGAGACGGCGGTGCCCTGTTCAGCGGTTCTTGAGACGGTGGTGCCCTGTTCAGCGGTGCTTGTCTTGAAGGGCCCTGTTCAGCGGTTCTTGAGACGGCAGTGCCCTGGTCAGCGGTGCTTGTCTTGAAGGGCCCTGTTCAGCGGTTCTTGAGACGGCGGTGCCCTGTTCAGCGGTGCTTGACTTAAAGGGCCCTGTTCAGCGGTGCTTGAGACGGCGGTGCCCTGTTCAGCGGTGCTTGACTTGAAGGGCCCTATTCAGCGTTGCTTGTCTTGAAGGGCCCTGTTCAGCGGTGCTTGACATGTGTCTCCAGGGCACCAGATCCGGCCATGACATGGATCTCACTCGCCACCCGACATGTGGCTGCCGTGCCCTTCGTGCACATCTGTCTTCTCGCTTGCGGGGCCCTCCTGTGCTGCCGTCCCGGGCCCGTGGGTGTCCTCCTTCACCCCTGGAATGGGGCTGGTGGGGCCCTCCAGGGCAGCTCGCCTGCTGCCGGACTTGTCGGGCGTGCTGCCCTTGCCACCCTTCCCTGCTCCTCTGTGGCCCTTTCCTCCCTTTGTTGGTGTGCCAGGTGGCACCCCACTTCCTGACGGTGCCAGGGTAGTGCCCTTGGAGCCTGCTGTCTCTGGCCTCTCGCGCCGGGCACTGGCTTTTTTGGCTTTCTTTCCAGGGGGTGGGCTGGCTGTATCTTTACTGCTAGCCGAAGTAGCTGGCCTTGAAGGTGGTGGATTCCAAAATCCTTGGACTATTGTCCTTGTAGGTCCAGGTTTTGTGGTGGCTGAGGTGCTGGTTGGAGTCTTATGAGATGGAGGGGGTGGGTCAGGTGATGGAAAGAGGTTAATTTTGGACAGGAAAAACTTTTTGGGAGCAGTGGGAAGGGTAGGTGTAGTGGGTATTGGAGTGGTGGAAGAGGATGTGGTTGTAGGTGAGTCAAGTCTGGTGTCTTTGGGTGCAGGTGCTTGTGCTGGAGGATGTCGTGAGGTGGATGGCTGTTGGGTGGGTGGCTGCCTGCGTTTGTGTGGTTTGGAAGAGGGGGTGACAGACACACTGGGAGAGGATACAGGGGACGTGTAAATGGTAGTGGGGGTGGTGACTGCACATGTGCGGAGTGTTCTGGTGGGTGTGCTTGTGATGGACGTAGTGGCTGATGATGTTGTGCATGCAAGTGTGAGTGGAGACGTCACAAGGAGGGAGGAGGGAGACGAGGAGGAGGGGGACACAGAGGAGGCAGTGGCTGTTGGCATGTCTGCATGTGGCTGTTGCTTGGGTGAATGCTTGTGTGATGTGTGGTGCTTATGTCTGGATGAGCTTCCCTTGGGTGTTGAGGTGTGTGCAGGCTGGTCTGTAGGTGTGTCTGGGATAGGCAGAGGTACAGGGGAGTGGGACTGGGTTGAGGAAGTTGGAGGAGGGAGGCAGGAGACAGGGACAATGGCTGCCGTCAGTGCTGAGGCCAGAGCGTTGAACGATCGCTGATGGGCAGCCTGACCCGAATGAATGCCCTCCAGGTATGCATTACTCCGGTGCACCTCCCTTTCTACACCCTGGATGGCATTCAAAAGGGTAGACTGCCCAACAATGAGCGTCCTCAGGAGGTCAATGACCTCCTCACTGAGGGCAGCAGGGGTAACTGGGGCAGGGCCTGAGGTGCCTGGGGCGAAGGAGATGCTCACCTTCCTGGGTGAGCGGGCACAGGGCGAAGGCTGAGGGGCTGCTGGGAGGGCAGAGCTGGTGCGCTGGGTGGCGGCTGTACCTGTTGTTGCGGTGGGCACGGATGTTGCCGCCACCACAAGAGAGCTCCCTTCCGAGGACGTGTCTGTGTCGCTGGTGTCACCACGTGTCCCCGCTGTGGAGCTCCCCTCGCCCTCCGTCTCACTGGTGAACTCCGAGTCGGTTGCATGGCCCTCCATGGCCATGTGAGATGCAGCTCCTTCGTGCTCCGATGCCACTTCTCCTCCATCTTATGATGCTAATGCACACATGAACAGGAAGACCACCAAAAAAAGGGGGGGGGGGAGAAATAAAGACATGTTGAGTGCATGCATTGGCGACACAGTTGGCGGAGAGGACAGACACAGAAGCCCCCTGCACTACTCCGCGCACTTGGGGTACACTACTCAATCTGTGGGACATGGCCTACAAGCCTATGGAGGACAAATCCACACATAGGTGACACAGGGCCATGATTAGCTGTACTAGGCAACCTACAGAGGTGGGGGGCGGGGGCACAGGGCCATGCCTAACGGAGGGGCCTAGCCTACGGAAATCGCCCTGGCCTAGGGTTAGCCACAGCCCTCCGCCCCCACCCAGACACCTCCATTGCGTGCAAAGTCAGCAGAATGTATTTGTACTCACCCCCTTGTGTCTGCTGTGATGTCCTCACGCGCCCATCCAAATCGGGGTAGGCCATCGCCAGGATCCGGGACATCAGGGGGGTCAATTGATCAGTGCCACCCCTGCTAAATTGGGAGGCCATCCCCAGCAGAGCCTCTGCGGTCTTCCTGCTCCCGCGGCGGATGTCCTCCCACCTCTTGCGGCAGTGGGTGCCCCGTCTGTTGTGGACCCCCAGGGTCCGGACGTCCTTGGCGATGGCACGCCAAATGTCGATTTTCTGATGGGCGCTGACCTATGTGACATGTACAGGGGGAGAAAAATAAACAATCATTTTCTGCATGCTCGATGTGAGTGGCCCCCCATCCCCACCCTTGCCATGTGGCACATGCTCTCATCTGTCGTTTGATGCATGCCTCATTCGCTCCCCTCCCCACCATCGTTCATTCACCCGACTCAACCCAGGCATTGGCCACAAAGCATGGTCCCCGTGTACTTACCTGTTGGTCTGGAGGACCGTGGAGTAGTGCATACTGGGGGAGGACCCCATCCACGAGTTTCTCCAATTCTTCAGAAGTGAAGGCAGTGGCCCTTTCCCCAGTCGCAGCAGCCATTGTCTCTTCCAGACCGAGGTCACAGCAGCACTTGCAGTATAGGTCCTCTCCTGTGGATGATCAGGTATCGAGTGATTAAGCAGATAGAAAATGGCGGTCACGCCCGTGGAGGTTCGTACCGCGACCGCCGGCGCACATCGTCATTGGCTCCTGAGACCCATAGGGTTCAATGTTAACCAATGTGGCTTTGCGCCGCGGTCTTTGACCGCCTCCCGCCACGGTGTGCCACGCCAGCGCATTGACCTCACATCCCACTGTCGCACTTCACAGGTCAGGCAGCCGCCATTTCAAGGGCCCACATGGCTTAAAATCTACTGCGTCACACATACCTAGGCCTTGCATCAACACTCATACAAGCCATTCAATGCATTGAGAATCGTGTACTGTGCAAGCTGTGGGAACGTACCTGTGGGTTGATTGACTCTGTGCTCCATGTTGTCCTTCCTAGGCACCATCCGCTGGGACTTGCGAGGAGATGGAGGAATCTTCCCGTGTACAGACCGCTGGTGGACCTGTCGACAATGGAAGAAAGACATGTCATACTGACATACAGGCTTGACAGAGCCACTATACAGGAACTGTGTGCCCAACTGGAGCCAGACCTGATGTCACCCATCCGCCAACCCACAGGGATTCCCCCTCTAGTGCAGGTTCTGTCAGTACTCCATTTCTTGGCAAGTGGGTCATTCCAAACTACAGTGGCCATTTCATCAGGGATGTCACAGCCTATGTTTTCCAAGGTATTGTCCAGAGTGTTGTCTGCCCTGTTGAAATACATGCGGAGCTACTCTGTTTTCCCTGAGGTGGGCGATTTGGCTACGGTGAAGGGTGATTTCTATGCGCTTGGGCATATTCCCAACATCATTGGTGCAACTGATGGGACACATGTTGCTTTGGTCCCCCCCAGCACGAGTGAACAGGTGTACAGGAACAGAAAAAGTTATCATTCCATGAATGTCCAGGTGGTCTGTTTGGCTGACCAGTACGTTTCCCATGTAAATGCCAAGTTCCCTGGGTCAGTGCATGACGCGTACATCATGCGAAATAGCAGCATCCCTTACCTGATGGAACTACTTCAGAGACACCGTGTGTGGCTAATTGGTGACTCTGGTTACCCTAACCTGTCATGGCTACTGACCCCAGTGAGGAATCCAAGGACAAGGGCAGAGGAACGGTACAATGAGGCCCATGGGCGTACTAGGAGGGTGATCGAGCGGACCTTCGGCCTCCTGAAGGCCAGGTTTAGGTGCCTCCATATGACAGGTGGATCCGTAATGTACTCACCAAAGAAGGTGTGCCATATCATCGTGGCCTGCTGTATGCTTCATAACCTGGCTTTGCGCCGCCAGGTGCCTTTCCTGCAGGAGGATGATCCAGATGGTGGTGTTGTGGCAGCTGTGGAGCCTGCGGAGAGTGAAGAGGAGGAAGACGAAGAGGACGACACAGACAACAGGGACAGAGTTATACAGCAGTATTTTCAATAACATACAGGTAAGAATCAACACCGGAATTTACATTTACTTAAAGTCTCCTGCCTCTCTACTGTCTGAGTTTCCAGCCAGTGTATGTTCACTGAGTTGTGTCTTTCCCTTCCAATTTCAGAGATGTGGGCCCCACTCCGTGAACTCTGCTTTGTTTCCACTTGGACTACAGCTGTGTGACAGTGGTATGTTGTCATCACAATGTAACTGGACATTTTGGCACGGTTCTGTGTAATACATTTGTTCAAAAATACAGGCAGACTCCAGATTATTTTTGTGCAATAAGTGTGTTTATTAAAGTGCTCAATTTTGGGTAATGGTTGCAATTCGGTGATGGGTGATGGTGGAGGAATGTCCATGGCAGAGTCAAGATTTTGAGTCTCACAGGTGCATTGTCCATATGCCTGTGGAAGGTGGAGCAGGGGCAGTTTAAGGTTGGACAGGGTGACAATGTGGGACAGTGGGATGACAATCAGAGGGTATCCTTTCCTGGCGGGGGTCTTGGCATCCTACTCTGTCTTCTTCCTAGATCTCAGGCACCGCTTGCGGGGTGGTTCTCCTTCTGCAGGGGGTGGGGTTCTGGTGGCCTGTTGTTCTTGTGTCGGGGCCTCCTGTCCACTAGCGCCAGCGGAGGTGGTAGCCTGGTCTTGGTCCATGCTAGTGACAGGGGCCCTTTGTGGTGCCACATGGTCCTGCAATGTGCTGACAATCTGATTGAGAGCCACAACGATGGTGCCCATTGCGGAACTGATATTTCTGAGTTCTTCCCTGAACCCCATAAACTGTTCCTCCTGCAGTACCTGGATCTCCTGGAACC
The DNA here is from genome assembly GCF_031143425.1 of Pleurodeles waltl. Taxonomy (NCBI): domain Eukaryota; kingdom Metazoa; phylum Chordata; class Amphibia; order Caudata; family Salamandridae; genus Pleurodeles; species Pleurodeles waltl. Next base: position 728,527,421 of record NC_090439.1, read on the forward strand.
TGTCCAGGACCGTCGCCATCGTCTCCTGGGAGCAGTGGTATGCTCCCATGATGGAGGATAGGGCCTCGTGGAGAGTGGGTTCCCTTGGCCTGTCCTCCCCCTGTCGCACAGTAGCCCTCCCAGTTGCCCTGTTTCCCTGGGCCTCTGTCCCCTGGACCGTGTGCCCACTACCACTGCCCCCAGGTCCCTGTTGTTGTTGGGGTGGTGGGTTAACCTGGGTGCCCTGTAGTGGTGGACACACCGCTGATTGACCTGTCCTGGAGACAGAGGCATGGGCCCGCTGGGTGGGTGCTGTGCTGGTGTTCCCAGAGGGGGGTAGGTCTGCTGTGGCCTGTGGCTGTCTGAGGGGAACCGACTGTCCCGAGGTCCCCGATGGGCCGGGCTGGTCATCTGGGTCCAGGGAGACAGAGCTGCTGTCATCACTGTGGGCCTCTTCTGGGGGTGGAATGGACATTTCTGGACCCTCCTGGGCGGTGTCCTGCAGGGGTATAAGAGTATGGTTATTGCTTCTGTGTGTGCCATAGCGTGCAATGGGTGCCCCAGTGCAGGCATTCCCTTGTGGGGGCTGTTGTGACGGTGGTTTGGGTGGGATGGGTATGAGCAGTGGGCATGCTTAGGTGAGGGGTGTCCATGGTTTGTGGTCGCATGCAGGGCTTGGTGTTGGGATGGGTGGGTTGTGATGGTGAGACATTAGCAAGGAGGATGTGTGATGGGGGTGGGGGAGGCGGGTGGGGGTATGATTTGGCATGCCGGTGGGTGGGGGTGGATGAAGTAGTTGAGATTAAACTTACCAGAGTCCATTCCTCCGCATACTCCAGCGAGGCCCTCAGGATGCAGGATCGCCAAGACCTGTTCCTCCCATGTTGTGAATTCTGGGGGTTGAGGTGGGGGTCCGCCGCCAGTCTTCTGCACCGCAATGTTGTGTCTGGATACCATGGAACGCACCTTCCCCCGTAGGTCGTTCCACCACTTCCTGATGTCGTCCCGATTTCGTGGATGCTGTCCCACAGCGTTGACCCTGTCCACTATCCTTTGCCATAGCTCCATCTTCCTGGCAATGGTGGTGTGCTGCACCTGTGCCCCGAAGAGCTGGGGCTCTACCCGAACTATTTCCTCCACCATGACCCTGAGTTCAGCGTCTGAAAACCTGGGGTGTCTTTGGGGTGCCATGGGGTGGTGTGGATGAGGTGTGGGGTGGCGTTTGTGGTGATGAGTGCGGTGTGTGTGGTGGTGTGTGGTGTTTTGTGCGTGGATGTTGTGTGAGTGATGGTGTTATGTGCCTGTGAATGCTCTGTACTAGCTGGTGGTGTCTCTCTCTGGCCTTAGTCAATAAATGGTGGTCGTAGGGGTTTGTGGGTGATGTGGGTGTGTGTTTTATATTGTGTTGGGTGTGTGGGAGTGGTGTTTGTATGTGTATCAGGTGTGTGTGTTTCAAAATGACCAATGTGGCAGTGTTTTGGAGCTGTGTGTGTATTTTGACCGCAGCGGTGTGTACCGCCAATGGAATACCGCGGTTGAAAGACCGCCGCATGGATTCGTGGGTCGGAATGGAATGGGCGTATTTCTGTTGACGTGACGGTGGAGGTTTGGTCATCGCCAGTTTCTCGCTGGCCGTTGGTGTGGCGGACTTTTGGGGATGTCGGGTTTTTGGCGGTTTGCCTGTTGCGGGTCAGAATGACCATGGCGGTTTCCCGCGGCGGTGTTATGGCGGTCTTCTGACCGGCGGTAAGCGCCTTTTACCGCCGAGGTCAGAATGACCCCCAATATCTAAAATATCAATTGTTATTAATATATTCACACACTGATTTTTCATATTTTTTAAAGTATTTCTTAAAAAGTAAAATGGCTGGCAGGTGCAAGCAAGATGGCCACCAAACCATAATTTTCCTGCTGCCCCGGAGTTTCAGTCAGAATTCTTCTGGTCCTGCCTCTTCTTTTTAATGCTGGGTGAGAGGTGGTGCTGTGGTAACAGTTGGGAAGTGGCAAGGTGAGTCTGTAGACCTTTTTTCAGGTCTTTGCAGTATTATTATAATGGATTTCCCTGCTCCTTATGCCGTACTGCCACCACCATTTTAGGACGCTTTGCTTTTCTTTGGCTCACAGCGGGTGTGCTGCAAAAGGAAAAGACTGCAGTTCTCCAACAAATGCAATTTATTCATAGCACATTTTTCACAATACAATACTTAACGACTGACTAATCTTGGGTATAACTACTGCTCTTCAGATGTTATGGCTGCCATTTTGTCATATGTAGTTCCTGGTATAGTGTAGTCATACTCTAGAAAGGAGACTCAATTGTTCCTTTATTTTTTGTAATTCTTATGGGGCACCTCCAACCTTCTTTGGAAGTTTCATATGGGGGACAGGTAGACATATATTGGCATTAAGCACTCTCAAGAGGCCTACTCTAGAGGGGGGGGTGTCCGGCACCTGACATGGAAATCTATTACTGGGCGGGTCAACTACAATGGTTAGCAAGATTCTTAAATGAAGATTCAACTGTCCAAGATCTACAGAACAGCTCTAATACACTTCCCCATACTCTATGGGGAGTATTGTTAACCCCAGGAGGGAAGAAACTGCTATTACCCCCGGAGTGGCAGGCGTTTAAGTTTAGCTGGGAGCAAAGTCTTAGATGCTCTCATACGATTATCCCTTACGCCCCGACATACCAGTGACCGGCTCATGAAAACTAACAGGGGGGTAAGCCCTAACAGGACTTAAGAAATTAGCCGTGTATAATATCGACACATTAGGAGACCTGTATCATAACGGGCAGCTACGCACCTTTGCTGAAATGCAAGAGCACTTCGAAGTTCCACCAGGGACGTTCATAACATATACCGCGATAACTAGGATTATCCAGAGAACTTGGAAGATGGGGTTACAAGAGACACCTATACATGAGGGCTGCAGAGTTTTTTGTTCTAGAGGGGGAGATAGGGGACTGGTTTCTACACTTTACAATGCACTACACAAGGACACTCTTACCCTGCTAGATAATCTAGTCCCATATATACCCTGCAACAAGAAACGCTTGTTTCAAATTAATAAATATTTATGTCTACCACAGAGCTTATCTCACCCCCGCAGAATTGCAAAGATGTATGCTTCTAGTAGAGGTGGTTGCCCCAGATGCACAGAGACAGAAGCAGGATTAGAACACATGTTATGGAACTGCCAGCAGATAATACCTTACTGGGAGGAAGTATTTAAAAGATTAGAAACGATCACGGATAGTAAACTACGGCTTTCTCCACTGGCAGCATTACTTGGGGACTTCCCCCGACCCTCTGCCAAAAAGACAATTAAGAAATTTATTGTCTTAGCATTACTTCTAGCTAAAAGAGAACTCACAAGCCACCGGAAAGCAGCTGAAGGACCTCAAATACAAAGATGGCAGAATACGTTGCTAAAATGGGCGGAGGTGGAGGGACATATACTACATCACGAAGCTGCCCAGGGAAGGGGGTCCAGGGACACGGCAAGTCAATGGGATACTATTGTAGACAGCCTTAAAGACCCAGAGTCAGACGGCTCGCAAAGAACATCCGACTCAAGCTCGGACGAAGCCTCTAACATATAATGAAATGGAGATAATAACTTCAAAGGATTAGTTTAATTGTATGGAAAGTATTCTGTAAAATAGAAAGGATTTATTTGTATGCTGGATGTGGGGGTGGGACTAGGGAGGAAGATAGGGGTGGATTTTACATGATTGATGTGGGATATGTTTTATTCCTGGTTGAAAGTTAATAAAAGATATTTAAAAAAAAAAATCATGTTCTGAATTTGTAGAGAGAATGGGAGAGCAGAAAATACAATATTGACATTGGAAGATGCCTTACCAGCTCAAGGATTTGAGGATTTCAAGAATAACCTTTGGCAGAACAGCCTCAGAATCTTGGACATCCCTCAAGGGGCAGAGGAAGTGGATATCCATAGTTTTATTGTGGAACTTTTCGAGGAAGCCTTTCTGGAATCTTCCCACTGGAACTGGTATGCTGAAGTGCAGAGGGCTCATAGGTTTCTGTTTAAACAGAAAGCCTGAGTTGAGGAAAAAGGACTGAGACCTAGGGTAGTAATGATTTTTCTTGGCAATTTTTTGCTGCGTCAGGCCCTTTGTGATCTGGCTCGACTGGACTGAGCGGCCTGCGAAGGGACACGAGCTTTTTGTCAGACCAGACTATTGCCAGGTCACAGTGGAAAAGAGATGGCGGCAGCGACAGTTGATTTTATTGTTTCAAACTAAGGGGGCCCAGGCCTTCTTATTAAACCCAGCCACACTTAAAGTGGTTGTGACGGATAAGTCTCACTTCTTTACCCCGGATGTCAGTGCTAAGGGATTTTTGGAAACCTTGAGCCTTGGTTAAGTAGAGATTTCAGGAATTATGCAATGTCAATGTAATTACAGGGTCAAACAAAAGTGCTGGAAAGAGGGAGTTAGTTTGAACAGAAAAGGAAAAAGGGAGAGAAAAAAATTGTGTTGAAGATAGGGGATGATGTTTTGTGATTGAAAAAATGTCACTAGAGGCTCGGGTTCAGAGGATTGCATATCATCACCAATGGGCCTACTCGGTCCTTCTTTTGCCCTTCTGGTATGGCAGGGAAAAGGGGGGCACGGTTTGGAGGGATGAGGGGGAGCGGGTGGTGGGGGAGGCTTGGAAGGTTGGGAGGCACAAGGGTTGGGTGTGGGTTTGACTAGGCAGGCTCTTCATAGCTTCAAACAAGACACCAGAGATTGTTTCAAGATAGCTGTTATAAAAAATTTGGCAGAATGAAGTGCAGTGTTTCAAAAGCAAAAAATCTTTATGGTTTAGCCTCTCCCAAAGACCCCCAGAGGGAGGTTTCAGATGGCATATTGTAAGGCATAGCATTAGGGATGTTTCTGAAAGCCTTAAAACCTTAAAAAAGTTAACGTTTGCAACAATGGTATTTAGCAGGAAGCAATATGATGGGGGGTAATTTGCGTACCTGTTCAATTACCATTTGTGGCCTAAATGACTCAAACAAAAGAAGCAGAGTTGCTCTAGGTTTAAGATCAATACAACAGGATATAGTATGTAGGCAGTAAACCCACATTCCCTCGGGAAAGTAAGACCTCTTCAGGGATTTAGAGTTGACATTATTAGCTTGTACAGAACAGGGTACAACATCCGGAGGGGTTGCAGTTCTGGTAAAAAATGATACTTGCACTTCTGGTCGTAGACTTGTGGATAAATTAGGGTGATGAGTCATTATAGAATATAAGCTGAGATCCGCCCATTTCACACTCTTTACAGTTTAAGGGTCAAACATTTTTGATAGATTGAATGTGGAACTGGCCTCATGTCCTCTACCACTTGTTGTTTGTGGAGATCTAAATATTCACTTAGATGTAAACTATGAAAATTTTAGGGAACAGAATTATCTAGGATGGAAACCAAAGGTTTACAGAGCCTTGGAACAGTTTGTGACACACTATGGCCTTGTAGACATATGGGATAAATACAAGGCCGAATCCCGGCTTCACCTTTTATTCCTTTTCCCATAACAAGCTGACCCAATTAGATTACTTTTTTGTGAGAGATTTTCTCTCAAATATTATCAGATCACAGCCCATTGGCTCTTGAGATTCCTCTAGATTGCTTTGTAAGATCGCGAGGGACGTGTACTTATGACAGGACACTACTATTAGAGCCGTCATAGTTAGATCATATGAGGCTCTTGTTAGAGCAGTTTTTGGAAATCAGTAGAAGTACGGCTTAGACCAGATCATGTGGGAATATCCAAAGGCAGGGATTAGAGGGGAGACCTTTAGCTTCAGCCTATACCTTCAAAAGATGAAGCAAAGGGAGATTCAGGATTTGTATAAGGAGCTGTTTATGGCTGAGGTGGAATTGACTCGGAAATTGGTGGTGGGTAATGATGTGCAAGAGACGCAAATCAATCAGTAATTTAGTAAGGAGAATGCTTTGAAATTTCACACGTATAGATCTGAATGTTATGAATATGGGGAGACCACCAGCATTTTCTTAGCTAAGCGGATCAGGCAAAAGGAGGAGAGAGGAGGAATAAGGGCCATTATTGGCCCGGTAGGCAGAACTATTGAGGCTCCATCAGACGTTATAAGGATCTTTAGAGATTTTTATGAAACTTTGTACTCGGAGGATGGATATGGTCACTTTCTCAGGGCTTTAGATAGATGTAGGCTGAATGAAGTGGATCAAGCTATTATTGCGATGGGAAAATCTATGCTAAGATTTCAGCAAATAGATTGGGTAGGGATATATCTCCTCTGTTTTCATATATGCAGCATGGGTTTATCCCCAACAGAGGTTCAGTGGACCACATCAGGAGAGCAACTACGCTTTTTAATTTAGCTATAGCTCAAAAGATGCCTCTAGGACTGATTTTATTAGATGCCAAGAAGGCGCATGACCCTGTGTCATGGGAATTTTTATAGTCAGTTCTGGAGTGGAAAGGGTTCAGGAAAGCATTTATCAGTGTCAACAGAGCTTTATATAAGACCACTACTGCTAGGCTGTGAGCAATAGGCTTGGAATCAGAGAAAATATATATTTCAAGGGGAACAAGGCAGGGATGTCCCTGTTCACAGTTATTATTTGCACTTTATAATGAAACGTTTTTAACAAAGAAGTACAGATATTAAATCTATTATCCAGAATGAGATAGAATACAGAGTTTTTGCATATGCAAATGATGTGGCTGTGGTTACTTTAGATCCTGCTACCGTTTTACCCGAAATTGAGGAGCTAGCAATTTGGGGCATATTCAAGATATAAGCTGAACGAGGGTAAAACCCAGATAATATGTACAGCGCAAACTGATATTAGGAATCAACAGGTCGTTTATGATGCAATTTATCTGAGGATTAGAATTGCAGCTACATTCGATCAGTTGGTAGAGATTAATATGGTCCTATTGCTGGATAAGGTCAGACGTGAGCTGGATAGAATAGATCATTTACACCTTTCATTATTAGGTAGATGAAATGTATTGAAGATGAATATACTACCAATAGCACTATATTTCTTTTGGTCTATTCTGCTGGAGATTGGCAAGGGTTGGTTAATGAAGTTAAAATCACCCTGTGTCAGTTTCTTGCAGGGCTATCAAACACCAAGAAAAGCAGCCACATTTATTACGTTGCCAAGGTCACGAGGCAGATGGTCAGTTCCAAATTTCACCCTATATTATTGGGAATGTATTTTGCAACATATGGCAATTTTAATAACTGGCAGGACTGATGGAGTGTGTATTGCAGAAGCTCCAACGATATATGAAATGGTGCTGGGAAATGAATCTAAGGGATGTTTACTTAGGAATATGGAGCCTAGCTACTATAACACAACAAGATTCAAATTATTAAAAGCAGTGCGTAAGGTATGAACTCAGATTAAATATCGTTTAGAGATCTGTAAAATACATTTTTTACACCAACTTCTTCATCGGCCTTGTTACCCTCTATCTTTCAAGGGGGAGTAATGGTAAGATGGAGACAGAAAGGCATTTTAGCGATAGGTGACTTTTACACTGATGCCTAGCTCTGTTCCTTCACTGAATTATAGAAATCTTTTGGCTGATTGAGGGGTGAATTTGTTAAGTTTTTGCAAAATCAAGATTTTCTTCTTAAAAAGAGAAAAGACTTAAAGGCAATGATCACGATCCCTTTAACTGAGGCCGTTAGAAAAAGAAACAGAATTGGACCCCTTTATGATTTGCTCGTACCAATGCAGAAAGATGATTTAGAAGTTCAGAACTCTAAGTCGGGTCTCTAACTGGATATGGAAGGATCATATCTTTATAAGTCCTTAGATCATAGTGACAAGGTCTTACTAACCTCAAGTCTGAGGAGCCAAAACTTTAAGACAGTTTTTAATCTGTATAACACTCCTGAAAAAATACTTAAATGGGGAGGTGGCTCTAATTGCAAGTGCTGCGGCGCACAAAAGGCAGAAATCATTTGTATGTTTTTTGCATGTCCTAAGTTAGAACCTCTGCTACAAGGGATTGATGAGCTCTTGAGAACTATCACCAAAGGACAGATCTCTGTCACCCCATTAATGATGTTATTAGATTTGGTGGATGACATAGAAAGTAACAACATATTTAAAAGAGAATCTCATTTGGGATTTATTGCCATGGCTGTAACTCAGCTCTGTATTGCTTTGGATTGGTAAACCAGATCCTCCAACATTTTCTATGTTTAAATCCAGATTCATGGTCATATACAATTTGGAATTAAGTTTGTATAGACTTAAGGGACGCAGGAAGCGACGCTGGGGTGACAGGGTCTGGTCTTGAGTTACTACACGGTTGGAGGATCCGAGTGCTCACTAATAGATAGAAGTACCAAACGGGGTGCAAGGCAATTTGTTTTTCATTTGCAAGGATACTTATGAGTGAAAGGTTTTTTCCCTCGCACTTTAATCTTGCACTTTTTCAAATCCATTTTGACTATAGCATCTCTGGTTCATATAGTGATCTGTCCAGAACTGAGTTTTTTCACTGTTACACTATTTTATGCACTCATACTAGTTAGCATTTTAGCAAATGTAATTAAATAATTTTTTCATTGTGTAGAGGACTATATATCTGATCGTCATGTATTAAGCTCTTTTTCGTATTATGCGTTTGCACTTTTTTCTTTTTTTCCTAGCACTTTCATATGATCTCAGGTAAACTTTTATCTAGTATATCGGATGAATATTTGATTTGGTCATAATTGAGCTGTTTAATACCGGGCACTCCCACTTTTTTCCTGCAGTTTTATTAATTGTTTAGAAATATTTAACTTGGCTGACCTGATTAGTTTATTGTTTAATTGGAATTGGGACAGAAAAACGATTATATTTTGCCATAAGATGTTGACTGTATGTTGCTGATTTTGTACATATTTTTTTAAAAGAAAATAAATTCCTGCTACTGCTTCTCTAATGTTGTAGAGATGTACTCTGGGAGAGTACATGACTCCAACATCTTTTGCCACTTCACAATGAATCATCAGTTTAAGAGCAGGATTTTGTGGAGATGACCTACTGCTTGGTAGGTCTACATGGTATCTCTAAATATTCCAAGATATAATTTTATGTATGAGTGTTAAAAGTCTGCTAATTCAAAACAACATCATGCCTTGTGTGGTTGTGTCATGATTAGTTGTGTGTCTAAGCTTATCTCTCATATTATATCAAACACACAAAAGATTATGGGGGTCATTCCAACCCCCCACGGAAGCACCGCCAACAGGCTGGCGGTGCTTCATTTGGGATTCCGACCGCGGCTGTAAAGCCGCGGTCGCCCAGCCAGGTCCGGCGGTTTCCCGCCGGATTTCCCCCGGCTGGGAGAATCCTCCATGGTGGCTCTGCAAGCAGCGCCGCCATGGGGATTCCGACCCCCTTCCCGCCAGCCTGTTTCTGGCGGTTTTTACCGCTCGGAACAGGATGGCGGGAACGGGTGTCGTGGGGCCCCTGGGGGCCCCTGCACTGCCCATGCTACTGGCATGGGCAGTGCAGGGGCCCCCTAACAGGGCCCCAGCATGGTTTTCACTGTCTGCATAGCAGACAGTGAAAATCGCGACGGGTTCAACTGCACCCGTCGCACCCCTGCAACACCGTCGGCTCCATTCGGAGCCGGCTTCTGTGTTGCAGGGCCTTTCCCGCTGGGCCGGCGGGCGCTCCCTTGGCGGGCGCCCGCCGGCCCAGCGGGAAAGTCTGAATGGCCCAGCGGAGCGGTGCAGAGACGGCGGGGCCCAGTGGAGCGGTGCTTGACTTGAAGGGCCCAGCGGAGCGATGCTTGACTTGAAGGGCCCAGCGGAGCGGTGCAGAGACGGCGGTGCCTAGCGGAGCGGTGCTTGACTTGAAGGGCCCAGCGGAGCGGTGCTTGACTTGAAGGGCCCAGCGGAGCGGTACAGAGACGGCGGTGCCCAGCGGAGCGGTGCTTGACTTGAAGGGCCCAGCGGAGCGGTGCTTGACTTGAAGGGCCCAGCGGAGCGGTGCAGAGACGGCGGTGCCCAGCGGAGCGGTGCTTGACTTGAAGGGCCCAGCGGAGCGGTGCTTGACTTGAAGGGCCCAGCGGAGCGGTGCAGAGATGGCGGTGCCCAGCGGAGCGGTGCTTGACTTGAAGGGCCCAGCGGAGCGGTGCAGAGACGGCGGGGCCCAGCGAAGCGGTGCTTGACTTGAAGGGCCCAGCGGAGCGGTGCAGAGACGGCGGGGCCCAGCGAAGCGGTGCTTGACTTGAAGTGCCCAGCGGAGCGGTGCTTGACTTGAAGGGCCCTGTTCAGCGGTTCTTGAGACGGCGGTGCCCTGTTCAGCGGTTCTTGAGACGGCGGTGCCCTGTTCAGCGGTGCTTGACTTGAAGGGCCCTGTTCAGCGGTTCTTGAGACGGCGGTGCCCTGTTCAGCGGTTCTTGAGACGGTGGTGCCCTGTTCAGCGGTGCTTGTCTTGAAGGGCCCTGTTCAGCGGTTCTTGAGACGGCAGTGCCCTGGTCAGCGGTGCTTGTCTTGAAGGGCCCTGTTCAGCGGTTCTTGAGACGGCGGTGCCCTGTTCAGCGGTGCTTGACTTAAAGGGCCCTGTTCAGCGGTGCTTGAGACGGCGGTGCCCTGTTCAGCGGTGCTTGACTTGAAGGGCCCTATTCAGCGTTGCTTGTCTTGAAGGGCCCTGTTCAGCGGTGCTTGACATGTGTCTCCAGGGCACCAGATCCGGCCATGACATGGATCTCACTCGCCACCCGACATGTGGCTGCCGTGCCCTTCGTGCACATCTGTCTTCTCGCTTGCGGGGCCCTCCTGTGCTGCCGTCCCGGGCCCGTGGGTGTCCTCCTTCACCCCTGGAATGGGGCTGGTGGGGCCCTCCAGGGCAGCTCGCCTGCTGCCGGACTTGTCGGGCGTGCTGCCCTTGCCACCCTTCCCTGCTCCTCTGTGGCCCTTTCCTCCCTTTGTTGGTGTGCCAGGTGGCACCCCACTTCCTGACGGTGCCAGGGTAGTGCCCTTGGAGCCTGCTGTCTCTGGCCTCTCGCGCCGGGCACTGGCTTTTTTGGCTTTCTTTCCAGGGGGTGGGCTGGCTGTATCTTTACTGCTAGCCGAAGTAGCTGGCCTTGAAGGTGGTGGATTCCAAAATCCTTGGACTATTGTCCTTGTAGGTCCAGGTTTTGTGGTGGCTGAGGTGCTGGTTGGAGTCTTATGAGATGGAGGGGGTGGGTCAGGTGATGGAAAGAGGTTAATTTTGGACAGGAAAAACTTTTTGGGAGCAGTGGGAAGGGTAGGTGTAGTGGGTATTGGAGTGGTGGAAGAGGATGTGGTTGTAGGTGAGTCAAGTCTGGTGTCTTTGGGTGCAGGTGCTTGTGCTGGAGGATGTCGTGAGGTGGATGGCTGTTGGGTGGGTGGCTGCCTGCGTTTGTGTGGTTTGGAAGAGGGGGTGACAGACACACTGGGAGAGGATACAGGGGACGTGTAAATGGTAGTGGGGGTGGTGACTGCACATGTGCGGAGTGTTCTGGTGGGTGTGCTTGTGATGGACGTAGTGGCTGATGATGTTGTGCATGCAAGTGTGAGTGGAGACGTCACAAGGAGGGAGGAGGGAGACGAGGAGGAGGGGGACACAGAGGAGGCAGTGGCTGTTGGCATGTCTGCATGTGGCTGTTGCTTGGGTGAATGCTTGTGTGATGTGTGGTGCTTATGTCTGGATGAGCTTCCCTTGGGTCTTGAGGTGTGTGCAGGCTGGTCTGTAGGTGTGTCTGGGATAGGCAGAGGTACAGGGGAGTGGGACTGGGTTGAGGAAGTTGGAGGAGGGAGGCAGGAGACAGGGACAATGGCTGCCGTCAGTGCTGAGGCCAGAGCGTTGAACGATCGCTGATGGGCAGCCTGACCCGAATGAATGCCCTCCAGGTATGCATTACTCCGGTGCACCTCCCTTTCTACACCCTGGATGGCATTCAAAAGGGTAGACTGCCCAACAATGAGCGTCCTCAGGAGGTCAATGACCTCCTCACTGAGGGCAGCAGGGGTAACTGGGGCAGGGCCTGAGGTGCCTGGGGCGAAGGAGATGCTCACCTTCCTGGGTGAGCGGGCACAGGGCGAAGGCTGAGGGGCTGCTGGGAGGGCAGAGCTGGTGCGCTGGGTGGCGGCTGTACCTGTTGTTGCGGTGGGCACGGATGTTGCCGCCACCACAAGAGAGCTCCCTTCCGAGGACGTGTCTGTGTCGCTGGTGTCACCACGTGTCCCCGCTGTGGAGCTCCCCTCGCCCTCCGTCTCACTGGTGAACTCCGAGTCGGTTGCATGGCCCTCCATGGCCATGTGAGATGCAGCTCCTTCGTGCTCCGATGCCACTTCTCCTCCATCTTATGATGCTAATGCACACATGAACAGGAAGACCACCAAAAAAAGGGGGGGGGGGAGAAATAAAGACATGTTGAGTGCATGCATTGGCGACACAGTTGGCGGAGAGGACAGACACAGAAGCCCCCTGCACTACTCCGCGCACTTGGGGTACACTACTCAATCTGTGGGACATGGCCTACAAGCCTATGGAGGACAAATCCACACATAGGTGACACAGGGCCATGATTAGCTGTACTAGGCAACCTACAGAGGTGGGGGGCAGGGGCACAGGGCCATGCCTAACGGAGGGGCCTAGCCTACGGAAATCGCCCTGGCCTAGGGTTAGCCACAGCCCTCCGCCCCCACCCAGACACCTCCATTGCGTGCAAAGTCAGCAGAATGTATTTGTACTCACCCCCTTGTGTCTGCTGTGATGTCCTCACGCGCCCATCCAAATCGGGGTAGGCCATCGCCAGGATCCGGGACATCAGGGGGGTCAATTGATCAGTGCCACCCCTGCTAAATTGGGAGGCCATCCCCAGCAGAGCCTCTGCGGTCTTCCTGCTCCCGCGGCGGATGTCCTCCCACCTCTTGCGGCAGTGGGTGCCCCGTCTGTTGTGGACCCCCAGGGTCCGGACGTCCTTGGCGATGGCACGCCAAATGTCGATTTTCTGATGGGCGCTGACCTATGTGACATGTACAGGGGGAGAAAAATAAACAATCATTTTCTGCATGCTCGATGTGAGTGGCCCCCCATCCCCACCCTTGCCATGTGGCACATGCTCTCATCTGTCGTTTGATGCATGCCTCATTCGCTCCCCTCCCCACCATCGTTCATTCACCCGACTCAACCCAGGCATTGGCCACAAAGCATGGTCCCCGTGTACTTACCTGTTGGTCTGGAGGACCGTGGAGTAGTGCATACTGGGGGAGGACCCCATCCACGAGTTTCTCCAATTCTTCAGAAGTGAAGGCAGTGGCCCTTTCCCCAGTCGCAGCAGCCATTGTCTCTTCCAGACCGAGGTCACAGCAGCACTTGCAGTATAGGTCCTCTCCTGTGGATGATCAGGTATCGAGTGATTAAGCAGATAGAAAATGGCGGTCACGCCCGTGGAGGTTCGTACCGCGACCGCCGGCGCACATCGTCATTGGCTCCTGAGACCCATAGGGTTCAATGTTAACCAATGTGGCTTTGCGCCGCGGTCTTCGACCGCCTCCCGCCACGGTGTGCCACGCCAGCGCATTGACCTCACATCCCACTGTCGCACTTCACAGGTCAGGCAGCCGCCATTTCAAGGGCCCACATGGCTTAAAATCTACTGCGTCACACATACCTAGGCCTTGCATCAACACTCATACAAGCCATTCAATGCATTGAGAATCGTGTACTGTGCAAGCTGTGGGAACGTACCTGTGGGTTGATTGACTCTGTGCTCCATGTTGTCCTTCCTAGGCACCATCCGCTGGGACTTGCGAGGAGATGGAGGAATCTTCCCGTGTACAGACCGCTGGTGGACCTGTCGACAATGGAAGAAAGACATGTCATACTGACATACAGGCTTGACAGAGCCACTATACAGGAACTGTGTGCCCAACTGGAGCCAGACCTGATGTCACCCATCCGCCAACCCACAGGGATTCCCCCTCTAGTGCAGGTTCTGTCAGTACTCCATTTCTTGGCAAGTGGGTCATTCCAAACTACAGTGGCCATTTCATCAGGGATGTCACAGCCTATGTTTTCCAAGGTATTGTCCAGAGTGTTGTCTGCCCTGTTGAAATACATGCGGAGCTACTCTGTTTTCCCTGAGGTGGGCGATTTGGCTACGGTGAAGGGTGATTTCTATGCGCTTGGGCATATTCCCAACATCATTGGTGCAACTGATGGGACACATGTTGCTTTGGTCCCCCCCAGCACGAGTGAACAGGTGTACAGGAACAGAAAAAGTTATCATTCCATGAATGTCCAGGTGGTCTGTTTGGCTGACCAGTACGTTTCCCATGTAAATGCCAAGTTCCCTGGGTCAGTGCATGACGCGTACATCATGCGAAATAGCAGCATCCCTTACCTGATGGAACTACTTCAGAGACACCGTGTGTGGCTAATTGGTGACTCTGGTTACCCTAACCTGTCATGGCTACTGACCCCAGTGAGGAATCCAAGGACAAGGGCAGAGGAACGGTACAATGAGGCCCATGGGCGTACTAGGAGGGTGATCGAGCGGACCTTCGGCCTCCTGAAGGCCAGGTTTAGGTGCCTCCATATGACAGGTGGATCCGTAATGTACTCACCAAAGAAGGTGTGCCATATCATCGTGGCCTGCTGTATGCTTCACAACCTGGCTTTGCGCCGCCAGGTGCCTTTCCTGCAGGAGGATGATCCAGATGGTGGTGTTGTGGCAGCTGTGGAGCCTGCGGAGAGTGAAGAGGAGGAAGACGAAGAGGACGACACAGACAACAGGGACAGAGTTATACAGCAGTATTTTCAATAACATACAGGTAAGAATCAACACCGGAATTTACATTTACTTAAAGTCTCCTGCCTCTCTACTGTCTGAGTTTCCAGCCAGTGTATGTTCACTGAGTTGTGTCTTTCCCTTCCAATTTCAGAGATGTGGGCCCCACTCCGTGAACTCTGCTTTGTTTCCACTTGGACTACAGCTGTGTGACAGTGGTATGTTGTCATCACAATGTAACTGGACATTTTGGCACGGTTCTGTGTAATACATTTGTTCAAAAATACAGGCAGACTCCAGATTATTTTTGTGCAATAAGTGTGTTTATTAAAGTGCTCAATTTTGGGTAATGGTTGCAATTCGGTGATGGGTGATGGTGGAGGAATGTCCATGGCAGAGTCAAGATTTTGAGTCTCACAGGTGCATTGTCCATATGCCTGTGGAAGGTGGAGCAGGGGCAGTTTAAGGTTGGACAGGGTGACAATGTGGGACAGTGGGATGACAATCAGAGGGTATCCTTTCCTGGCGGGGGTCTTGGCATCCTACTCTGTCTTCTTCCTAGATCTCAGGCACCGCTTGCGGGGTGGTTCTCCTTCTGCAGGGGGTGGGGTTCTGGTGGCCTGTTGTTCTTGTGTCGGGGCCTCCTGTCCACTAGCGCCAGCGGAGGTGGTAGCCTGGTCTTGGTCCATGCTAGTGACAGGGGCCCTTTGTGGTGCCACATGGTCCCGCAATGTGCTGACAATCTGATTGAGAGCCACAACGATGGTGCCCATTGCGGAACTGATATTTCTGAGTTCTTCCCTGAACCCCATAAACTGTTCCTCCTGCAGTACCTGGATCTCCTGGAACCTGTCCAGGACCGTCGCCATCGTCTCCTGGGAGCAGTGGTATGCTCCCATGATGGAGGATAGGGCCTCGTGGAGAGTGGGTTCCCTTGGCCTGTCCTCCCCCTGTCGCACAGTAGCCCTCCCAGTTGCCCTGTTTCCCTGGGCCTCTGTCCCCTGGACCGTGTGCCCACTACCACTGCCCCCAGGTCCCTGTTGTTGTTGGGGTGGTGGGTTAACCTGGGTGCCCTGTAGTGGTGGACACACCGCTGATTGACCTGTCCTGGAGACAGAGGCATGGGCCCGCTGGGTGGGTGCTGTGCTGGTGTTCCCAGAGGGGGGTAGGTCTG
Source organism: Pleurodeles waltl (assembly GCF_031143425.1). Lineage (NCBI taxonomy): Eukaryota > Metazoa > Chordata > Amphibia > Caudata > Salamandridae > Pleurodeles > Pleurodeles waltl. The sequence continues at coordinate 728,543,364 of NC_090439.1, forward strand.
CTGTGGCCTGTGGCTGTCTGAGGGGAACCGACTGTCCCGAGGTCCCCGATGGGCCGGGCTGGTCATCTGGGTCCAGGGAGACAGAGCTGCTGTCATCACTGTGGGCCTCTTCTGGGGGTGGAATGGACATTTCTGGACCCTCCTGGGCGGTGTCCTGCAGGGGTATAAGAGTATGGTTATTGCTTCTGTGTGTGCCATAGCGTGCAATGGGTGCCCCAGTGCAGGCATTCCCTTGTGGGGGCTGTTGTGACGGTGGTTTGGGTGGGATGGGTATGAGCAGTGGGCATGCTTAGGTGAGGGGTGTCCATGGTTTGTGGTCGCATGCAGGGCTTGGTGTTGGGATGGGTGGGTTGTGATGGTGAGACATTAGCAAGGAGGATGTGTGATGGGGGTGGGGGAGGCGGGTGGGGGTATGATTTGGCATGCCGGTGGGTGGGGGTGGATGAAGTAGTTGAGATTAAACTTACCAGAGTCCATTCCTCCGCATACTCCAGCGAGGCCCTCAGGATGCAGGATCGCCAAGACCTGTTCCTCCCATGTTGTGAATTCTGGGGGTTGAGGTGGGGGTCCGCCGCCAGTCTTCTGCACCGCAATGTTGTGTCTGGATACCATGGAACGCACCTTCCCCCGTAGGTCGTTCCACCACTTCCTGATGTCGTCCCGATTTCGTGGATGCTGTCCCACAGCGTTGACCCTGTCCACTATCCTTTGCCATAGCTCCATCTTCCTGGCAATGGTGGTGTGCTGCACCTGTGCCCCGAAGAGCTGGGGCTCTACCCGAACTATTTCCTCCACCATGACCCTGAGTTCAGCGTCTGAAAACCTGGGGTGTCTTTGGGGTGCCATGGGGTGGTGTGGATGAGGTGTGGGGTGGCGTTTGTGGTGATGAGTGCGGTGTGTGTGGTGGTGTGTGGTGTTTTGTGCGTGGATGTTGTGTGAGTGATGGTGTTATGTGCCTGTGAATGCTCTGTACTAGCTGGTGGTGTCTCTCTCTGGCCTTAGTCAATAAATGGTGGTCGTAGGGGTTTGTGGGTGATGTGGGTGTGTGTTTTATATTGTGTTGGGTGTGTGGGAGTGGTGTTTGTATGTGTATCAGGTGTGTGTGTTTCAAAATGACCAATGTGGCAGTGTTTTGGAGCTGTGTGTGTATTTTGACCGCAGCGGTGTGTACCGCCAATGGAATACCGCGGTTGAAAGACCGCCGCATGGATTCGTGGGTCGGAATGGAATGGGCGTATTTCTGTTGACGTGACGGTGGAGGTTTGGTCATCGCCAGTTTCTCGCTGGCCGTTGGTGTGGCGGACTTTTGGGGATGTCGGGTTTTTGGCGGTTTGCCTGTTGCGGGTCAGAATGACCATGGCGGTTTCCCGCGGTCGCGGCGGTGTTATGGCGGTCTTCTGACCGGCGGTAAGCGCCTTTTACCGCCGAGGTCAGAATGACCCCCAATATCTAAAATATCAATTGTTATTAATATATTCACACACTGATTTTTCATATTTTTTAAAGTATTTCTTAAAAAGTAAAATGGCTGGCAGGTGCAAGCAAGATGGCCACCAAACCATAATTTTCCTGCTGCCCCGGAGTTTCAGTCAGAATTCTTCTGGTCCTGCCTCTTCTTTTTAATGCTGGGTGAGAGGTGGTGCTGTGGTAACAGTTGGGAAGTGGCAAGGTGAGTCTGTAGACCTTTTTTCAGGTCTTTGCAGTATTATTATAATGGATTTCCCTGCTCCTTATGCCGTACTGCCACCACCATTTTAGGACGCTTTGCTTTTCTTTGCCTCACAGCGGGTGTGCTGCAAAAGGAAAAGACTGCAGTTCTCCAACAAATGCAATTTATTCATAGCACATTTTTCACAATACAATACTTAACGACTGACTAATCTTGGGTATAACTACTGCTCTTCAGATGTTATGGCTGCCATTTTGTCATATGTAGTTCCTGGTATAGTGTAGTCATACTCTAGAAAGGAGACTCAATTGTTCCTTTATTTTTTGTAATTCTTATGGGGCACCTCCAACCTTCTTTGGAAGTTGTGGCTCCTATTCTGTCTGCATTTGAACTATATTTATCTCTAATCGAACAGGATTTCCCCCTGCATGTGATATAATTTTTCTTCAGTATTGATTGATTACTGCATATGTTTTTCCAACAAATAAATACACATTACATATCGATTCCTTCCTATGTAGGAGGATTACATTGCTCCAATAAATATTGATTAGGATCTGGAAATTGCAACTAGTTCTTTATGATGCATAATCAAATTGCTTCAACTTCAAAAGGTTTTGCTTCCTCCACCCCTGTTGCCTGCTTACATTAAGAACCACTGGGCAATGCTAATAAATGGGCAAAAAAGATCAAGGCCCATATTTATACTTTTTGACGCAAAACTGCGCTAACGCAGTTTTGCGTCAAAAAAATTAGCGCCGGCTAACGCCATTCTGAAGCGCCATGCGGGCGCCGTATTTAAGCAATGACGTTAGCCGGCGTTAGCCGCCGGCGCTGCCTGGTGTGCGTTGAAAAAAACGACATACACCAGGCAGCGCCGGCGTAGGGGGATATGGAGCTTGGGCGTGAAAAAATGGGGCAAGTCAGGCTGAGGCAAATTTTTAGCCTCAACCCGATTTGCGCCATTTTTTTCCACTCCCAACCCCCATAGAAATGACTCCTGTCTTAGCAAAGACAGGAGTCATGCCCCCTTGCCCAATGGCCATGCCCAGGGAACTTCTGTCCCCTGGGCATGGTCATTGGGCATAGTGGCATGTAGGGGGGCACAAATCAGGCCCCCCTATGCCACATAAAAAAAAAAAATAAATACTTACCAGAACTTACCTTATTGTCCCTGGGATGGGTCCCTCCAGCCTTGGGTGTCCTCCTGGGGTGGGCAAGGGTGACAGGGGGTGTCCCTGGGGGCATAGGAGGGCACCTCTGGGCTCCTTTCGAGCCCACAGGTCCCTTAACGCCTGCCTTTTGCAGGCCCTAAAAAAACGGCGCAAAAGCGGCCGTACGTCATTTTTTTTGACCCGCCCACTCCTGGGCGTGAATTTTGCCCGGGAGTGTATATACGGCACACATGCCGCGGAGTCACTTTTTTAGACGGGAACGCCTACCTTGCATATAATTAACGCAAAGTAGGTGTCCACGCTAAAAAATGACGCAAACTCCATGGACTTTGGCGCTAGACGCGTCTAACGCCAAAGTATAAATATGGAGTTAGTTTTGCGTAAAAAAAAACGACGCAATTCCGGCGCAAACGGAGTATAAATATGCCCCCAAGTTTCTCCAGCAAACAGCCTCGTAGTGGCACTCAGGCAGTCCGACCACCACATTACAAGTTAGGCGGGTGGACCCGCCTAAAGATCGCAGGCCCCGTCAGGATCACAGATCCCGATAGGTTGATGGTGGTCTTGGTTGTAGTCAGTCAGGGTGGCGCTGAACTCAGTGCCGCCTAGCTGATTACAACATTGTTCTCCAGTAGCTTTTTCATGGCGGAGACCCGGCCATGAAAGTCTGGTGGAGATAAAGTGCTGGGGGACGTGGGGGAGGGCCCTGCACTGCCCATGCTGGTCAGCGCCCTCTTTGCTACAAGAGAGCACTCAGCTCCTTTAAGGGAGCTGAGTGCTCTCTCGTAGCACTGATTCCACCGTCTGACCAGAGGGAATGCTGTATTACAATGTTCCCCCCCAGTCAGACGGGCAGGAACATTGTAATAGGGTGGGGGGGAAGCCACTGCCATGGCAGTGGCGTCCTACTCATGAGTTTGGCAGTCCCATGGCCAAACTCTTAATGAGGCCCTAAGTTTCCACTGACTTTCACTTTAGAGGACATTTATGGATGAACTGAGAAACTTGAAACCTTTTATTGTGGAGACAAGTGCCACCCAGAAAAGAATTGAAGAGGAGTGGTCCAACTTGGAATCTATAGTTTCGGAAGTGGAACAAAAAAAAATGATGTGTAAGATGTAGTCGCCAAAGTGGATTTACTCTCAAAGAGGTTCTTCTTTTTAAAAACAAACAGAGGACTTGGAAAATCGTAACTGATGTCGCAAAATTGAAAATTGTGGGATTTCTGAAGGAGCAATGAGATCTGACATGATTAAATTTCTTAAGCTCAACATTCCCAACATTTTTGGTTTCTCTGATGGTTCCAATCTCAATATTTTAAGGGCGAACATCTGCATCAGTTTGACCAAGAGGTATCATTACATTTTTTCTAATCCAATTAAAGATCTCTCAACTGCCACACAATGAAAACTAATTTTATGGTCAGCCTAGGTTTTATCACCCAGGAAGTTGCAAGAATAACAGCTAGTAGACACAAAAAGAATTTCTAGATCTATGTCCTGCTCTAAGATCCATGAATGCTCATTATGGTCTCATCCATCCTTGCTTTTTCAAGGTTAAAAATGTATTTTGTTCTTTTGAAGATTTGAAAAGATTCCTCCACCTACATGAAGGAGAAGCGATGGAACTTGGCAAACTTAAATATTTATGTTGCTAATGTTTTGCTTAAAAACATTTCTCTCTATGCAATGTACTCTAATGAATGAATACCCCTACTGCATAATTTATTTGCTTAAATGTTTTCCTTCACAGGTTTATTGTCTGTCTTTGAAGTTCAATGCCTTCTCTGTTCCTGTGTTTATTTGTTTTTCTACCCCTGAATTCACCAGTGCTCTGTCTTCCTCATGTTTGGTAAGTGTATATTCTCATTTTACCCCATTTTCCCTTTTTTATTCTAGCAATTCTATTTTTCTTTGTATGGTTTGTAATTTATATTTATCATTTTACTGTTAATGTATACTGTACACATCTGTCATCTATTTCTTATATTCTCTTTTCATATTTAAGGGGGATACCTTTGGCTGGTCTTTGCTTTAATGCTCACCTTCCTCCCACTCACATTGTTCTAAAACGTCATGTACTTCAGTTTATGGTTAAAGCCTTGTAGCTTTTTGCCATCTCTTTTTTATCTCATTCTGGTGAGTTTATTTGTTTTACTCCCTGTCTCCTTTCTCCTCTTCTTTTTCTTCTTTACCTTCCTTTTCTTCCTTTTCTTATTCTTCCCACAGTTCACTCCTTGCTCTTTACTCTACTATTCTTACTTTCCTTACAGCCTTTCTTCATTGCTAATGTGTTCCTTCATATAGTGGAATGTCTCATACTGATCCCTCAACATCATCTGCATATTTATCTCTGTGTTGCTTGTCTATATGTCATTGACCTTTTTTTTAAGTGAATTGTGTGTTTTCCCATAGATTTTAAGCAATTGGCAGCCAAGGACGTAACGTTATGTCCTTGGCTGTGGCGCTGAGGTGCCAAGGACGTAACCGTTACATCCTTGGACCAGCTCATGAGCCTCACCTCGGTGCCCCCAGGGCAGGGATGGAAGGGGAATTGCTTCACCTTCCATCCCCGCCACTCCCTGACCCCCTGTGGCGTCTGATGACATCAGCACGCAATCACACGCTGACCTCATCAGAGGCAAAAGCATTTCTCCTCCGATTATGTGGAGGGTGTGAGAGAGGTATGAAAGGAGAGGAAAGACCTTTCCTCTCCTTTCATGTCCCTCTCAGCATTTCTGCTGCCCGATCGCGATGCGATTGGATGGCAGAAATGCCCACTAGACACCAGGGAGTTTTTTTATTTTTTATTACTGAATGAGGGGAGCGGCCCCTTGGGCAAGGCCACTTCCCAGGGGGGCAAAATATTTGTAGGCCTTTTCTGCCCCCCCAGGGGCAGATCGGCCTATTATAATTAGGTGAGCTGCCCCCAGGGGAGGCAGAAATCCCTAGACACCAGGGATATATATTTTTTTTGTTTACTTAATTTTTTTAAATATGCAGAGTGACTCCTTAGGCAAGGGTTGCTCCCTGGGGGGCAAATTGTATTTAGGCCATTTCTTCCCCACTTCTGGCAGATCAGCCTATTTTTATTAGGCCAATCTGCCCCCCAAACCACTAGACACCAGGGATTTTTATTTGTGGGCGTCAATTCCATGCAAGGGGAGCAACCCCTTAGGCAAGGATCATTCCCCTGGGGGGCAAATTTATTTTAGGCCATTTCTGCCCCCCTTGGGGGTAGATGGGCTTTCTCATTAGAACGATCTGCCCCCAAGGGGCACAGAAACCACTAGGCACCAGCGATTTTTTTTTGGCGTCAATTTCACGCAAGGGGAGCAACCCCTTAGGTAAGTGTCGCACCCCTGGGGGAGCAAATTTATTTTAGGTCATTTCTGCTCCTCTTAGGGACAGGTCTCCCTATTTCTATTAGGCCTATCCGCCCCCACGGGGGCAGAAACCACTTAGGCTCCAGTGGTTGGTGTGTGTGTGCATGTGTGTGTTTTGTTTGGGGGGCAGCCCTTTGGGCAAGGGTCACTCCCCATGGGGACACATTACTGTTGGCCATATCTTCCCCCATGGGGGCATATTGGCCTATTTTTGGAAGGCCCATCTGCCCCAAGGGGGGGGGCAAAAAGCCCACCAGAAACCAGGGAAGAGTTTTTTTTCAAAATAAGAAGGCTGGGGTATTGCCCTACCCCCACCCCAAATAAATGGGGTCAAAGTTGTTCTGCCCACCAGAGGGCAGATGGGGCAATTACCCTCGATCTACACCTCGGGGGACAGAAAGTCTACTAGATACCAGGGAATTTAAAAAAATAATAGTGTGGTGGTGGCTACCAACCAGTATGGGCATGGTTATGCCCCCTCCCCAACTGAAGAGGGTAACAGTCTTTCAGCTACACTCGCACACTAAAACATCTTATCCTCTGGCAAGCAAGAGGACATTTGATTATTTTGGGTTTTGGTTTTACAATTGGGCCATGAGAGCTTGGTTAACTCTCAAAATCGTCCCACTTGGAATGGTGAGGGCTGCACATTTTGGACTTTGGGATGCTGCCATGTAGAAAAATCCACAAGACCTAGACACATCTGAAAACTAAACATCTGGGTGAGTCCAGGGTGGTGTGCATCACATGCATCCGGCACCATTTTCTTACCCACAATGCCCTGCAAACCTCCAACTTTGCTGGAAATCACACATTTTTTCCACATTCCTGTGATGGAACCCTTCGGAATCTGCAGGAATCCCCAAAATTCCTACTACCCAGCATTGTCTCATCTATACCGATAAAAATTATGCCCCACTTGTCAGCCTAAAAATGTTTTTTTTCGAACTGCCCTTTTGGACCCGCTTCCGTTCCCCCTCAATTTTGACATGTTTTTGGATCTTCCCTGTCACAGGCACTTGGCCCACCTACACAAGTGAGGTATCATTTTTACCGGGAGACTGAGGGGAACATTGGGTAGTAGGAAATGTGTCCCAGTGCGATGATCCCACACAGAAATGTGGGGAAAATGTAACTTTTTAAACTAAATTTGAGGTTTGCTGAGGATTCTGGGTAAGAAAACACTGGGGGATCCACACAAGTCACACCTCCCTGGACTCCCTTGGGTGTCTAGTTTTCAGAAATATCTGGATTTGGTAGGTTTCCCTAGATGGCTGCTGATCCCAGGACGGAAAACCAGATGTCCCCCGCAAAAACAGGTAGTTTTGTATTTGATAATTTTGATGTGTCCAGATAGTGTTTTGGGGCATTTCCTTTCGCGGGCACTAGGCCTACCCACACAGGTGGGGTACCATTTTTATCGGGAGACCTAGGGAAACGCTGCGTGGAAGGAAATTTGTGGCTCCTCTCAGATTCCAGAACTTTCTGTCACCAAAATGTGAGGAAAAAGTGCTTTTTTGGCCACATTTTGAGGTTTGCAAAGGATTCTGGATAACAGAACCTGGTGAGAGCCACCCAAGTCACCCCATTGTGGATTCCCCTAGGTGTCTAGTTTTAAAAAATGCACAGGTTTGGTAGGTTTCCTTAGGTACCGGCTAAGCTAGAGGTCAAAATCCACAGCTAGGCACTTTCCAAAAAACAGCTCTGTTTTCTTTGGGAAAATGTGATGTGTCCATGTTGTGTTTTGGGGCATTTCCTGTTGTGGGCGCTAGGTGTACCCACACAAGTGAGGTACCATTTCTATTGGGAGACTTGGGGGAATGCTGAATGAAAGGAAATTTGTGGCTCCTCTCCGATTCCAGATCTTTCTGTCACCGAAATGTGGGGAAAAAGTGTTTTTTGTAAAACCTTTGAGGTTTGCAAAGGAATCTTAGTAACAGAATCTGGTGAGAGCCCCACAAGTTACCCCATCCTGGATTCCCCTAGGTGTATAGTTTTAAAAAATGCACAGGTTTGGTAGGTTTCCCTAGGTGCTGGCCGGGCTAGAGGCCAAAATCCACAGCTCAGCACTTTGCAAACAACACATTAGATTCAATGTGATATGTCCATGTTGCGTTTCCTGTCGCGAGCATTAGGCCAACCCACATGAGTGAGGTAACATTTTTATTGGGAGACTTGGGGGAACACAGAATAGCAAAACATGTGTTATTGCCCCTTGTCTTTCTCTGCATGTTTTCCTTCCAAATGTAAGGCAGTGTGTAAAAAAGACATCTATTTGAGAAGTGCCCTGTAATTCACATGCTAGCATGGGCACCCCGGAATTCAGAGATGTGCAAATAACCACTGCTTCTCAATAGCTTATCTTGTGCCCATTTTAGAAATACAAAGGTTTTCTTGATACCTATTTTTCACTCTTTATATTTCAGCAAATGAATTTCTGAATACGCAGTAAAGAATGAAAACCCATTGCAAGGTGCAGCTCATTTATTGGCTCTGGGTACCTAGGGTTCTTGATGAACCTACACGCCCTATATATCCCCACAACCAGAAGAGTCCAGCAGGCGAAACAGTATATTGCATTAAAAAATCTGACATCGCAGGAAAAGGTTACAGAGTAAAACGTGGAGAAAAATGGCTGTTTTTTTACCTCAATTTCAACATTTCTTTCTTTCAGCTGTTATTGTCTGTAGGAAAACCTTGTAGGATCTACACAAATTACCACTTGCTGAAATCAGAATTTTCTCTACATTTCAGAAATGTTTAGCTTTCAGGGATCCAGCATTGGTTTTATACCCATTTCTGTCACTAACTGGAAGGAGGCTGAAAGCTCAAAACAATGGTAAAAATTGAGTATGTCCCAGTAAAATGCCAAAATTGTGTTGAAAAAGGGGGTTTTCTGATTCAAGTCTGCCGGTTCCTGAAAGCTGGGAAGATGGTGATTTTAGCACCCCAAACCGTTTGTTGATGCCATTTTCAGAGAAAAAAACACAAGTCTCCTTCTGCAGCCCCTTTTTCTCATTCTTTTGAAAAAATATATTTTTGCTGTATTTTGGCTAATTTCTCGGTCTCCTTCAGGGGAACCCACAAACTCTGGGTACCTCTAGAATCCCTAGGATGTTGGAAAAAAAGGACACAAATTTGGCGTGGGTAGCTTATGTGGACTAAACGTTATGAGGGCCTAAGCGCGAACTGCCCCAAATAGCTAAAAAAAAGGCCTGGTACCTGAGTGAGGTAACATTTTTATTGGGACACATGGGGGAACACAGAATAGCAAAACATGTGTTATTGTCCCTTGTCTTTCTCTGCATGTTTTCCTTCCAAATGAAAGGCAGTGTGTAAAAAAGACATCTATTTGAGAAGTGCCATGCAATTCACATGCTAGCATGGGCACCCCGGAATTCAGAGATTTGCAAATAACCACTGCTTCTCAATAGCTTATCTTGTGCCCATTTTTTAAATACAAAGGTTTTCTTGATACCTATTTTTCACTCTTTATATTTCAGCAAATGAATTTCTGAATACGCAGTAAAGAATGAAAACCCATTGCAAGGTGCAGCTCATTTATTGGCTCTGGGTACCTAGGGTTCTTGATGAACCTACACGCCCTATATATCCCCACAACCAGAAGAGTCCAGCAGGCGAAACAGTATATTGCATTAAAAAATCTGACATTGCAGGAAAAGGTTACAGAGTAAAACGTGGAGAAAAATGGCTGTTTTTTTACCTCAATTTCAACATTTCTTTCTTTCAGCTGTTATTTTCTGTAGGAAAACCTTGTAGGATCTACACAAATCACCACTTGCTGAATTCGGAATTTTCTCTACATTTCAGAAATGTTTAGCTTTCAGGGATCCAGCATTGGTTTTATACCCATTTCTGTCACTAACTGGAAGGAGGCTGAAAGCTCAAAACAATGGTAAAAATGGAGTATGTCCCAGTAAAATGCCAAAATTGTGTTGAAAAATTGGGTTTTCTGATTCAAGTCTGCCGGTTCCTGAAAGCTGGGAAGATGGTGATTTTAGCACCCCAAACCGTTTGTTGATGCCATTTTCAGAGAAAAAAACACAAGTCTCCTTCTGCAGCCCTTTTTTCTCATTCTTTTGAAAAAATATATTTTTGCTGTATTTTGGCTAATTTCTCGGACTCCTTCAGGGGAACCCACAAACTCTGGGTACCTCTAGAATCCCTAGGATGTTGGAAAAAAAGGACACAAATTTGGCGTGGGTAGCTTATGTGGAGTTATGAGGGCCTAAGCGCGAACTGCCCCAAATAGCTAAAAAAAAGGCCTGGTACCTGAGGGGGAAAAGGCCTGGCAGTGAAGGGGTTAAGGGGCTTAATAATCCCATTAAAAAAACAAAGAGTACTCATTCTCATATCTAAGTTTAAATGCCAGAGTGTCATGTTGCAAGAAACTCATCTTAACCCCTTAGCTGCTGGGCCTTTTCCCCCCCAGTGCTGAGCCCTTTTTTGGCTATTTGGGGTAGTTCGCGCTTAGGGCTTCATAACTTTTTGTCCACATAAGCTAACCACGCCAAATTTGCGTCCTTTTTTTCCAACATCCTAGGGATTCTAATGGTACCCAGAGTTTGTGGTTTACCCTGGAGGAGACCAAGAAAATAGCCAAAATACAGTGAAAATTTTGTTTTTTCCAAAAAAATGGGAAAAAAGGGCTGCCGAAGAAGGCTTCTGGTTTTTTCCCTGAAAATGCCATCAACCAAGGGTTTCTGGTGCTGAAATCACTATCTTCCCACCTTTCAGGAACGGGCAGACTTGAATCAGAAAACCGAATTTTTCAACACAAATTTGGCATTTTACTGGGACATACCCCATTTCTACTATATTTGGTGCTTTCAGCCTCCTTCCAGTTAGTGACAGGAATGGGTGTGAAACCAATGCTGGATCCCGGAATGCTAAACATTTCTGAAAACTAGACAAAATTCTGAATTCAGCAAGGGGTCATTTGTGTAGATCCTACAAGGTTTTCCTACAGAAAATAACAGCTGAAATAAAAAAATATTGAAATTGAGCTGAAAACAACAGCCATTTTTCTTTATGTTTTACTCTGTAACTTTTTCCTGCGATGTCAGATTTCTGAAAGCAATATACCGTTTTGTCTGCTGGACTCTTCTGGTTGCGGGGATATAAAGGGCTTGTAGGTTCATCAAGAACCCTAGGTACCCAGAGCCAATAAATAAGCTGCACCCTGCAGTTGGTTTTCATTCTATACTGGGTATACAGCAATTCATTTGCTGAAATATGAAGACTGAAAAAGAGGTATCAAGAAAACCTTTGCATTTCCAAAATGGGATCAAGATAAGGTTTTGAGGAGCAGTGGTTATTTGCACATCACTGAATTCCGAGGTGCCCATACTAGCATGTGAATTGCAGGGCATTTCTCAAATAGACGTCTTTTTTACACACTCTCTTATATTTGGAAGGAAAAAATGTAGAGAAAGATAAGGGGCAATAACACTTGTTTTGCTATTCTGTGTTCCCCCAAGTCTCCCGATAAAAATGATACCTCACTTGTGTGGGTAGGCCTAGTGCCCGCGACAGGAAATGCCCCAAAACACAACATGGACACATCCTATTTTTTTTATAGAAAACACAGCTGTTTTTTCCAAAGTGCCTACCTGTAGATTTTGGCCTCTAGCTCAGCCGGCACATAGGGAAACCTACCAAACCTGTGCATTTCTGAAAACTAGAGACCTAGGGGAATCCAAGGAGGGGTGACTTGCGGGGCTCGGACCAGGTTCTGTTACCCAGAATCTTTTGCAAACCTCAAAAAGTGGCTTAAAAAAACAAGTTTTCCTCACATTTCGGTGACAGAAAGTTCTGGAATCTGAGAGGAGCCACAAATTTCCTTCCACCCGGCGTTCCCCCAAGTCTCCCGATAAAAATGATACCTCACTTGTGTGGGTAGGCCTAGCGCCCGCGACAGGAAACGCCCCAAAGCGCAACGTGGACACATCAAAATTTTTGGAAGAAAACAGAGGTGTTTTTTGAGAAGTGCCTACCTGTAGATTTTGGCCTCTAGCTCAGCCGGCACCTAGGGAAACCTACCAAACCTGTGCATTTCTGAAAACTAGAGACCTAGGGCAATCCAAGGAGGGGTGACTCGCGGGGCTCGGACCAGGTTCTGTTACCCAGAATCCTTTGCAAACCTCAAAAAGTGGCTAAAAAAACAAGTTTTCCTCACATTTCGGTGACAGAAAGTTCTGGAATCTGAGAGGAGCCACAAATTTCCTTCCACCCGGCGTTCCCCCAAGTCTCCCGATAAAAATGATACCTCACTTGTGTGGGTAGGCCTAGCGCCCGCGACAGGAAACGCCCCAAAGCGCAACGTGGACACATCAAAATTTTTGGAAGAAAACAGAGGTGTTTTTTGAGAAGTGCCTACCTGTAGATTTTGGCCTCTAGCTCAGCCGGCACCTAGGGAAACCTACCAAACCTGTGCATTTCTGAAAACTAGAGACCTAGGGCAATCCAAGGAGGGGTGACTCGCGGGGCTCGGACCAGGTTCTGTTACCCAGAATCCTTTGCAAACCTCAAAAAGTGGCTAAAAAAACAAGTTTTCATCACATTTCGGTGACAGAAAGTTCTGGAATCTGAGAGGAGCCACAAATTTCCTTCCACCCGGCGTTCCCCCAAGTCTCCCGATAAAAATGATACCTCACTTGTGTGGGTAGGCCTAGCGCCCGCGACAGGAAACGCCCCAAAGCGCAACGTGGACACATCAAAATTTTTGGAAGAAAACAGAGGTGTTTTTTGAGAAGTGCCTACCTGTAGATTTTGGCCTCTAGCTCAGCCGGCACCTAGGGAAACCTACCAAACCTGTGCATTTCTGAAAACTAGAGACCTAGGGCAATCCAAGGAGGGGTGACTTGCGGGGCTCGGACCAGGTTCTGTTACCCAGAATCCTTTGCAAACCTCAAAAAGTGGCTAAATAAACAAGTTTTCCTCACATTTCGGTGACAGAAAGTTCTGGAATCTGAGAGGAGCCACAAATTTCCTTCCACCCAGCGTTCCCCCAAGTCTCCCGATAAAAATGATACCTCACTTGTGTGGGTAGGCCTAGCGCTCGCGACAGGAAACGCCCCAAAGCGCAACGTGGACACATCAAAATTTTTGGAAGAAAACAGAGGTGTTTTTTGAGAAGTGCCTACCTGTAGATTTTGGCCTCTAGCTCAGCCGGCACCTAGGGAAACCTACCAAACCTGTGCATTTCTGAAAACTAGAGACCTAGGGCAATCCAAGGAGGGGTGACTCGCGGGGCTCGGACCAGGTTCTGTTACCCAGAATCCTTTGCAAACCTCAAAAAGTGGCTAAAAAAACAAGTTTTCCTCAGATTTCGGTGACAGAAAGTTCTGGAATCTGAGAGGAGCCACAAATTTCCTTCTACCCGGCGTTCCCCCAAGTCTCCTGATAAAAATGATACCTCACTTGTGTGGGTAGGCCTAGCGCCCGCGACAGGAAACGCCCCAAAGCGCAACGTGGACACATCAAAATTTTTGGAAGAAAACAGAGGTGTTTTTTGAGAAGTGCCTACCTGTAGATTTTGGCCTCTAGCTCAGCCGGCACCTAGGGAAACCTACCAAACCTGTGCATTTCTGAAAACTAGAGACCTAGGGCAAAACAAGGAGGGGTGACTCGCGGGGCTCGGACCAGGTTCTGTTACCCACAATCCTTTGCAAACCTCAAAAAGTGGCTAAAAAAACAAGTTTTCCTCACATTTCGGTGACAGAAAGTTCTGGAATCTGAGAGGAGCCACAAATTTCCTTCCACCCGGCGTTCCCCTAAGTCTCCCGATAAAAATGATACCTCACTTGTGTGGGTAGGCCTAGCGCCCGCGACAGGAAATGCCCCAAAACAGAACGTGGACACATCACATTTTTTCATAGAAAACAGTGCCTACCTGTGGATTTTGGCCTCTAGCTCAGCCGGCACCTGGGGAAACCTAGCAAACCAGCACATTTTTGTAAACTAGAAACCCAGGGGAATCCAAGATGAGGTGACTTGTGGGGCTCGGACCAGGTTCTGTTACCCAGAATCCTTTGCAAACCTCAAAATGTGGCTAAAATACCACGTTTTCCACACATTTCGGTGACAGAAAGTTCTGGAATCTGAGGGGAGCCACAAATTTCCTTCCACCCAGCGTTCCCCCAAGTCTCCCGATAAATATGATACCTCACTTGTGTGGTTAGGCCTGGTGCCTGCGACAGGAATAGATCACACAACGGTCAATGTTGGTCCTTACGTGAGGCAGCTGTTGACCCTGGGGTGATCCATTCCTGACACAGGCACTAGGTGTAGGCACTCAAGTGGGGTAGTGTTTTTATCAGGACAGGTGAGGAGTCACTGGGTGGTAGGAATGTTGTGGATCCCAGCATATTCCTGTAGTTTGTGTGACAGAAATGCGAGAAAAATAGAGTTTTTTCTCAACATTTCAGCTTTGCAGGGTATTCTGGGTAAGAAAACTTTGGGGAATCCACACAAGTCACACCTCTGTGGACTCCCCCGAATGTCTAGTTTCCAGAAATGTTTGGGTTTAGTGTGTTTCTCTATATGGCCGCCGAATCCAGGACCAAAAACACAGGTGCCTGCCTTACAAAACCAGTTTGTTTTGCCATAGACAATTTTGATGTCTCCACAATATGATTTGGGTGGTGGAATTTGGGGCTGAACTAAATTGGTGAGCTCCCAAGAGAGCACTCTCTCTCTGCTTGCCGCCGCATTCACCTGCTCTCTGGGTTGGCCTAACCCACTATTACCCAGTTGCACGAACAGCTTGCGAAGGGACAGCAGGACTGTCCTCATCACCTCCCTCATAATGTACTGGAAGAGGAGTTTTCGAATGGGACTCCTCTGACTGAAAAATCACTCCCAGAGTCTGCGCCATTGTCCTATCCCTCAGATGCTGTCTCAGTATCTGATGTCTCAGTCTCTGATCCTATGTCAGAGCGGTCCTCTATAACCCGAGTGCAGGCAGCAGTCATCCATCAAGATGCCATCTCTGCTATTGGCTAAACTGTTGCTCTAAAACACTAGCCTACGTAGACAGTCACAAAATCGATGGTGTGTGTGAGATACGTGCAACAGTAGAGGCCACCTTACCTGCGCTTCTTCCCTCAATCAGCACGTACTTTCAAGACACTCAAAAAACACCTTGTCACATACCATTCGTCACAGTCTTTAGCACCTCCTGCGCCCAGTCCAACAATCATTATTGGTGCTCCCACTCCCTCCTCCTCGGATTCCCTCATTACCACCCAGCAAAAGTGCCCTTCATCTCTCCATAGACTTTACTAATGTACTCAGCTATTTACATAAAATACAGATGTGCTCTTTGCAGTAGGCATATAAACCTTCTGCGCTTCTTTATGGCACTAAAACTGCCACTAGACAAGTCGGACCCTTTTCCCCCCAGGGAAACCACACACATATTGACAAAAGTGATGTATATATGACAGCCAACCACCTGAAACTCAACTCAAGCAAAACCGAAATAATCCTCTTTGGCCCTCACCAAAAAAACCTGGGACCCCCCATGGTGGCCCACCACGCAAGGCCCTGCACCCACCCCCGCCAACTACGCACGCAACCTCAGCATCATCCTAGACTCCTCCCTCTCTATGACCCAACAAATCAACGCTCTTACCTCCTCATGCTTCAACAAACTCCGTATACTGAAAAACATTAAAATGGATCCCCACAGAGACCAGAAAAACTGTCACTCACGCACTCATCAGCAGCAGGCTTGATTACAGAAACGCCCTCTACGCCGGCACCACTCTAAAACTCAAGTGCAAACTACACGCATCCAGAACTCAGCAGCACGACTCATCCTCGACCTCCACCGACACGAACACATCTCTCCACACCTCAAATCCCTCCACTGGCTCCCCATTGACAAAAGGATCACCTTCAAGATCCTCATCCTCACACACAAATCACTCCACAACACAGGCCCTGCCTACCTCAACGAGAGTCACCTTCCACACCCCCACACGAAACGTCCGTTCAGCTGACCTCTCTCTCGCCTCTGACCCCCGCATCAAACACACCACCACCGGGGGCAGATCCTTCTCCTACATTGCACCCAAAACATGGAACGCACTCACAACCCACATTCGCAAGACCCAAAACCTACTTCTTTTCAGGAAGGGCCTCAAAACCTGGCTTTTTGAACAGTGAACCTCCTAGCCCCTTTCCCTCCCCCCGTCCCCCCCCCCCAGCGCCTTGAGACCCTCACAGGTGAGTAGCGCGCTTTATAAATCTCTTTGATACAGATCTACCAATATATATATATATATAAATATATATCTACATAGATATATCTATAGATATATCCATGTACCTAGATATATCTATCTACATAGATATATATATATAGATATATACATATATTTTTTTTTAGTTGTTGTATGGTTTCCTTGGGGGCCAAAATGGCCCCCAGGGAAACCCTACAACATCTAAAAAAAAAAATTGCCACGGGCGACCCCCTGTCATTTCATTTTATTTTTTTTTTTTTTTTTTAAATCCCCTGGGGGGGGGGGGGCGCAATCGCGCCCCCCCCCCCTCCCCAGGGGGCACCTACCTTTTTATTTTTTTCGGAAAATTATCCGGGGGGGGGGGGCGGCCCGTTTTCCGGGGGGGGGCTGCCCCCCAAAAGTGAAATCCCTGGTGTCTAGTGGGGTTTCCTGGCCCCCGATCGCAGCTGTGCTGCGATCGGGGGCCAGGAAACCGTTTCAGAAGGCCTCATAAGAAAGGGGAGACTCTCCCCTTTCTTACGAGCCCTTCTGAAACTGTTTCTGGCCCCCGATCGCAGCACAGCTGCGATCGGGGGCCAGAAACAGTTTCAGAAGGCCTCGTAAGAAAGGGGAGAGTCTCCCCTTTCTTACGAGGCCTTTTCAAAATGTTTCCTGACCCCCCCGATCGCAGCTGTGCTGCGATCGGGGGAGCCAGGAAACCTGAAAGTGTTTCCTAGCCCCCGATCGCAGCACAGCTGCGACCGGGGGCCAGGAAACACTTTCAGGAAGGCCTCGTAAGAAAGGGGAGTGTCTCCCCTTTCTTACGAGGCCTTCCTGAAAGTGTTTCCTGGCCCCCGATCGCAGCTGTGCTGCGATCGGGGGCCAGGAAACACTTTCAGGAAGGCCTCGTAAGAAAGGGGAGACTCTCCCCTTTCTTACGAGGCCTTCCCGAACGTGAAAAAGGCCGTTTTCCCCATGAAAGCAGGAAGCGGCCGCAAGGCTGCTTCCTGCTTTCATGGGGAAAACACCTTTGCAACGTCAGCGCGCCTCGCGGCGCGCTGACGTCACAAAGGGGCGGGTGGGGGGCGGGGGGAGACACGGTAGCTTCCGTGTCTCCCGGGGGGGGGGAAAAAAATAAAAAATAAATCCTCGGGTGCGACGCACCCGAGGATTTATTAATGCCCTTCCTGGTGTCGGCCACTGGTCGTGACCCGCACCAGGGAGGGTGTGTGGGCGTCGGCCAGTGGCCGACGCCCGCACCTAAGCGGTTAAGGAACCAGACATTGTTTCCATTAAAAAAAACTTGGTTTAGTAATGTCTTTTGTTCTTCCACTGTAAATAATAAAACTGATATAGTTGTTCTCTTTCACAAATCCTTGACACTAGACCTTGAAACTGATGCTAACGATGATGAGGGTAGATGGTGTTTCTTGACTCTTAAGGTAAATAATACCACACTCACTATTTGTAATGTTTACTGTCCGACTGGAATTGATATTCAATTTTGAAGACTTTTTCTACTCAACTAATGTGACATCTGAATGATAATCTCATTGTGGGTCGAGATTATAATCAAGTTATGGGTCCCTTCATTGACAAAAGCTCACAATCTGAGCATATCCCTAACAAAATGCAAATAAGTTTTAAAATATCAATACTGTAGGAAGCTGGCTCTGTTTATACCCTATCAAAATGAGATATAGGCCCATATTTATACTTTTTTACCACCTCATTTGCGTCATTTTTTGGCGCAACAGCGGCACAAACTTACAAAATACAAGTTTGTGCCGCTTTTGCATTAAAAAGCGGCGCAAGTGCGGCGCTAAAAAACTATAAATATGGACCTTAGTGTGCACAGAGTCCATGGGTTCCCCAGAGGCTTGACAGAGGCAATAATAGATAATACTAATGCTCTCTTTGTGGTAGTGTGGTCGAGCAGTTAGGCTGATCAGAGGGTAGGGTTAAGCATTTGTTGTACACACACAGACAACATGAGAAACACACACTCAATGACTTAACTCAAGATCAATAGGTTTTTATATAGAAAAATATTCTTTTGTTACTTTATTACTAGAACCACAAGATTCTGTTCAGAAATAAATACTGTTGCAGGTAAGTACTCAACATAGATATCAATGTAACTTTGCTTCACTTTAGCAAATAAAACAGTTATTAAGTAACAGTTCCTGGGGAAAGAAAATAGAGTACAGTTTTAAAGGTAAGTACACGACTTACAGTTCCAGTCTCTTGGGTATAGGCAGTCCACCGTTGGGGGTTCCACTTAACCCCAAACACCCACCACCAGCAACACGGGGCCGGTCGGGTGCAGAAGTCAAAGAGGAAAAATTAACGTGGGCCCCTACGCAGACAAGGGGGCAGTCGGAGTTTGGTCTTCCAGCAGGTAAGTACCCGTGGTTCGGAGGGCAGACCAGGGATTAGAGGAGCCCTGGAGGGGTCCCAAGTAGGCACCAATCCCACACCCTTAGCAGCACTGGGCGGCCGGATGCAGGGTGCAAACACGATGTCAGATTTCCAATAAAACTCTATGAGGGGACCCCGGTGGTCACTCAGGCGCTGCAGGCGAGGTCCAGGGGGATGTCTCGGGCACACCACAGGTCGGACAGGAAAGAGGGCCGTCTGTTGGTCGTTGCTGCACCGGGTGTCAATTTCTCCAAGGCCTGGGGGCTGCGGGTGCAGTGGGTCCTTTAGCGTTGGTTATCTTCATCCAGGGCAGTCACGGTCAGGGGGGTCCTTGGGATTCCCTCTGCAGGCATCGTCGTGGAGGGGTGGAGAGGTCAACCCACAGTGGGCACTTGGGGCTCCTTTCTGGCCAGTTGGGCCCCCTGGACTTGGGCCATGGGCGTCGGGTGCAAAGTGGTTAGGACTCAAACTTCTGTAGTGAGGTGGGAGTCCTTTGGGAGCAGTTTCTTCTTCTTTTCCTTTGGACAGGGCCGCTGTTCATGGGGGTTTCTTAATCCTCTGTGATGCAGGCAGTCCTCTTGAAGTTTTTCAAAGGTCGCTGGACCTGCAGGAATGCGTCGCTTTTCTTTCGCAGGTTCTTTGAAGCGGGAGACAGGCCGGAAGGGCTGGGGCCGAGTCAGTAGTTGTCTCCTTTCCTTCTCTGCTGGGTTTTCAGCTCCAGTCCTTCTTCTTCTTGTGAGGTCATCAGGAATCTGACTAGCTTGGTTAAAGGAGCCCTTACATTCAAGATTTAGGGGTGTTTTAGGGGTCAGAGGGCAGTAGCCAGTGGCTACTGTCCCTGAGGGTGGCTACACCCTCCTTGTGTCCACTCCCTTTGGGGAAGGGGCGCATTCCTATCCCTATTGGTCCCTGCCCTTCAACCCAAGATGGAGAATTCTGCAGGGAGGGGTCACTTCAGCTCTTGACACCCTAGGGTTGGTCCCAGCTGAAGTGGTCACTACTGGTCTTTCTCAAGTTTCCCACTGAACTGGCTGCCCAAGTGGGGCTTTGTCCGGGGGCGGGCATCTCCACTAGCTGGAGTGCCCTGGGGAACTGTAACAGGAGGCCTGAGCCTTGGAGGCTCACAGCCAGGTGTTACAGTTCCTGCAGGGGGGAGGTGTGAAGCACCGCCGCCCAGAGCAGGCTTTGTTTCTGGCCTCAGAGGTCACAAAGGCCCTCACCCCATGGTGTCAGAAGCTTGCCTCTCAGTGGCAGGCTGACGCAAACCGGTCAGTCCTACACTAGAGGATTGGGTAAAATACAGGGGGCATCTCTAGGGTGCCCTATGCGTGCATTTTTTAATAAATCCAACACTGGTATCAGTGTGGGTTTATTGTGCTAAGAAGTTTGATACCAAACTTCCCAGTATTCAATTCAGCCGTTATGGAACTGTGGAGTTCATTTCGACAAACTCCCAGACCATATACTTAATATGGCCACACTGCACTTACAATGTCTAAGAATGGACTTAGACACTGTAGGGGCATATTGCTCATGCAGCTATGCCGGCACATGTGGTATAATACACCCTGCCTTAGGGCTGCAAGGCCTGCTAGAGGGGTGACTTACCTATGCTGTAGACAGTATTTTGTTGGCATGGCACCCTGAGGGGGATGCCATGTCGACTTTGCCTTTTTCTTCCCACCAACTCACACAGTCTGCAATGGCAGTGTGCATATGTATGGTGAGGGGTCCCTTAGGGTGACAAAACACATGCTACAGCCCTTAGGAACCTTCCCTGTTCCCAGGGCCCTTGGCACGACTGGTACCTTTCACTAGGGACTTATCTGTGTGCCAGAGCTGTGTCAATTGCGGAAACAATGGTACATTTATAGGGAAAGAACACTGGTGCTGGGACCTGGTTATCAGGATCCCAGAACAGTCTCAGTCAACTTAGCATCAATATCAGGCAAAAAGTGTGGGGGGGGTAACTGCAACAAGGGCCAGTTTCCTACAAATACTCTCAAAGGAGTTAGTTGATGCGTGGACAACGTTTAAACCTGATGTTATGGACTTTATGCATTTTTCTCCTGCCTACCATTTTAGATCCAGAAGGGATAACACAATTTTAACCCATACTGTTTTGAAATTTATTGTACATCATACCCTCAGAGAAATTGTAGCAGTAACTGTAGCTGACAACTTCCTGACTAATGTTAAAAAGACACTACAGACAACTAAAACTCAGGATTGACTAATAAACCCAAAACATTGAGTAAGAGAGGGTTATCTGTTTCAAGGTACTAAGATGTTGATACCACAGGGTAAGCTAAGACAAGAGGTGATAGAAGGGCATCATGACTCAGCATTAGCAGGACATCCTGGCATTCAAAAGACCCTAGAGAATTGTTTAAGAAAGTTTTGGTGGGAAAACATTTGAAAAGATGTACAGACGTGAATTCTTGTCCAGTGTGTTCTCACAACAAAACTCAACACTTAGCTCCCTCTGGACTTTTTCAACCACTAACTATCCCACCAACCTCTTCAATGGGAAAACAAATGACAACAAGCTTTCCTATTTTAACTTGGAATAAGATCAGGTCTAAAATACACTAAAAATTGCATTCAATTAGCACCATGAAAGCCTTGTTCTTTTTTTAAATAAAAGATTGTTTTTAACCCCCAATTCTCTTTTTCGATATACAATTTTAATGGATAACAAATGTTGGTCATGTAACAATAAAAATAGTGATGTTATGCATATGTTATTTGAATGCCCAAAAGTAAGTTTATCTTGGATCCATTTTGGGATAAGATTGTTGATATCTGGTCAATGAATATACCGTTTGATAGAACACACATCCTTTTAGTTGGTTCTTCTTATGTTTGGCATACTAATGTTATGGTTGCAAATTATTACATCCAGTTGGAAGTATACCACTAGTATTACTTTTTTTAGCTGGTGGAATTTAGTACGTCGTAATCACAGATTAGGTAGAGCAAATGTACAGCCCACTCAGCTCCTCATCAAACGAGTCCTGTTAATGTTGTCATTTTCTTCCTTTTCATCTAGACAACCAGACACTCCTCCAAATACATCTACAACATTTAAGCCATCATAATTTTCATAAACATATAAAAGGTTGTTAAATATAAGTTCTGTCTGGTGCACGCCCCCATCCCTTATTAATGGAATTCATCCCTCGTGGATGGGTTTCCCAGGGTCCTTATTGGCTCAGGAAGGTGGCTGTGTACCCACTCCCCTTAATAAAAAAAGCCCTTGTGGGGTTGGCTCGAGGAGGGGGGCTAAAACCCCCTCTGCTTAATTAACAAAAGAGGCCCTGGCAGATAGGGTCCAGGAGGCCTGCAGTAGCTCAGTAAGGGGGCCACATGCCCTAAGTTATTATAACTTGCGCCTTCCCTATGCATTGATAGTTACCGTACATATTACATCAATCATGACATTTTCTATGACATCATTGATACTATAACTGCAACATTTGCAACTAAATTATTGATGAAAAAATAGTACATGGTGGGGGTGTGAGGTATAGGTGTCTTAGGGCACCTAGAGTATGAGTTATTGTTACTTGATCTATATCTGGTGATTTTAGATAGATAGATAGATAGATAGATAGATAGATAGATAGATAGATAGATAGATAGATAGATAGATAGATAGATAGATAGACAGAAATTACAGTTAGGAAACAGAATTATAGACATTCACTTAAAAAACAAAGGTTATATGGACGTTATAGTTAGGCCCACATTTTAAACGTACAAAACCATAGAAATTCACCTGTTATAGTTAGAGTTATCTCAAATAACCATAATTTGTGCCCTAAGGTAATTATGCACAGTTTTATCATCAAAAAGTTGACTCAAATATTACATTGATATTATCAGTGATGTTTCAAAGATGTATAAGTGCTGTAAGATGTGGGGTAATTAGCAGTGCATGGTGCATGGTCAACCCTCTAACCACCAAACCCCATGCTGTGCATGACCTTTGACCATGCACAGCCAGAGCCGGCCACAGGTCCACGTGGCCCCCCTCTCCTGGCTGATTTCAGCCCCAGGGACCCCATCTTCCGGGGCCTGGCCTTCATCTATTTTTTTGTAGGGGAGAGGGGCCACATGGGCCCCCTCCTCCAGACGGCCGATCTCTGCCCTGGGGACCCCAACCTCTGGGGTCCAGCCTAAACATTTAGGCCCCCATTACGAGTTTGGCGGTCCTGAGACTGCCAGCCTTGCGGAGCTGGTGGTTAGGACCGCCACATTAAGAGTTGTGGGGCTTAGCAGACGCCAAGCCTCCACAACCCTACCAGACCCTACGGTGTGGTCAAACCGCTGCGGCTGGCGGGGAGCACCTCCAACCCGGCGGCAGGCCTCCGCCTGCCGTCCGAATTATGAGGCTGCAAACCACCAGGCTTTCTGTGAACTTGTGAAACTCCTGGCGGTCATGCATTCCTGTTGCTGGCACACACACATACACACATACACATGTCCCCCCACCCATCCACACACTCACACACACACCCCTTCATGCACGCATGCATACACATACACACCCATTCAGCATATGTATACATGTACTCAGACACCCTCACTCACTCACATTCATCCACACAGACACCCCCACTCACTTGCAGACATACCCCCATCCACGTGCACATACAGTTTCACATTCTTATGCATACACGCACGCATTCAGCACTCCCTCCGCAAACATGCACACATGCACACAAACACACAGACCCCCTCACCCTCTTGGATGTCCACTCACCTCCTCAGTCGAGGTTGACGTCCAGGAGGGGATGGGACCAGATGGTCTTCCCTCGGCACCACCACCACACCAGCACCACAGCTTGTAATACAGTGGACAGAGTCCTGCTGGCGTGGTGATGAGGGACCCACCTCTCCACCGCCGACCGACAGCACCAGTGAGGGCGACTTTCCACCAGTGACATGGCGGACAGCTGTCAGCACTCATGATATGGCTGTCTGCAGACCGCCAGCACTGGTGGTCTGCTGGCGGGTTTGGCTTCTGCGATCTGGCAAAAAGATCGTCGAAGTCTAAATGAGGGCCTCAATTTTTTGGGGGTAGGGTGCCCCTCTACCCAGGCTGATCTCAGATTCGGGGACCCCATCCCAGGAGCCTGGCTATGTAATCTGGGTGCCCTGCAAAATGGTTGCGGACGGCAGGGGGACACTGAAGGCCCCCGTGGTTCCAGCTGGCTCCCCGCCTCCTGTGGCAGTCAGCACTGCTGTCACAGAGAGGGAGCTGCTAAAGATGCAGTTCTTTCTCTGTGAGAGCAATAGTTTCTTCTGTTTCCCTGCCTGCATGCAGGGAACCTCCACTCGTAGCAAGTGAGAGATGTCAAACCTCCTGCCAAGTCAGAGCAAACAGCTATGTCCCAGGGATGGGCACCTGGGACATAGCAGCAGCTGGCCCTGCGGGGTGGCAGTCCCCAGGGCCACGTATGGCTCTATAAGAGGGGCCACGTGGCCTCCCTCAACCTATATGAGAAGTGGAGAAGTGTGGCTCAATGGTTATAGCGGCAGACCCTGAAGCAGAGATCTGGCTCAAGACCAGGGTTCAAGTCCCGCTTCGGCAGGTCTTGGGCTCAATTTCCCTTGACCAGATAATTCTCGCCTCGGTGCCTAATCTAATTCATGGGTCCCACTCTGCAACTCTGGGCAATAGCTTGCTTAATCTCCACAACGGCCCCAACAGCGCTTGGATGCCTGGCTTCACCCTGGGGGTGCTCAGGAGTGGGCGCCTCACAGGGAAAAGCCAGGAGGGGTTCCATAGCGGTATGAGTACAGCGCCTTGAGACCCTAACGGGTGAGTAGTGTGCTATACAAGTGCTAATTTACATTTTATATAGCCCCAGGAGGTGGAGGTCCCCTGCGTTTGGGGGTTTGGAATGGACTCCCTTCTTTCTTTTACTGTAGTCCGGGGAGGTGGCAATCTCAGGGTTGAGGGGGGGCACGTGCCCCCCCTGCATTCAATTTGTTTAAAGCCTCAGGGAGAAGGTGGTCCAAAGTGCTGCAGGGGGGCTGGATGACCCCCCACACTCAAATTTTCAAAGACCCCGGGAAGGTTGCAGTCCCTGGAGCTGCGGGGGGCGGGCACCCCCCCACACTTATAATTTCAATTGCCCTGGGGAGGTGGCAGTCCCCAGGGCTGCAGGGGACCACGTGGCTCCCCACACACAAAATGTCTCTAGCCCTAGAGAGATGGCAGTCCCCAGGCCTGCAGAGGCCCACGTTGAGCCTCAACATGGCTGGTAAAACTTCTTTGTTGAGTGTTGGAAGCCAATCAGATCTCAGCATGAGATTGGGAGGCTTCCCGGAGCCTTCACATCCCTATATATAAAAAAATATATATTTCTTTCAGTTCTTAAAAACTACTGAACGGATTTACACCAGAAAACAAAACGGCGCTTTCTGGACCAAGAGCTACCTTTCTTTCAAATTTAGTGTAATTCCATTGAGTGGTTCGGCCGCTATTCCTGTTCAAATCCCTATGAAAAAATGCATTGGGAAAAAGCATTTTGAGACCCCCTCCTTTTTCTTGGCCCCTGCTTCATGGATCACCCCAAAACTTTCTAGACAGACGCTGAAGTGAGCTTTGTATTTTCTTGGAACCTTTTATTGAAGATTCATTAAACAGCGCCAAAGTTATTAGCAAAGCAAAAAAAAAAAAATTCTATAGAAACTAGGTCCTAACTATAACTACCTAGCGGTGCCTGCCACTAGGTAACATATATATATTTCAAAATGAACCTTAGATAACACCATAGCCAAAACAGCTGAATGGCATCATATCACATTTGACAGAAATTTAGATCTTTACCAAGAAAATGTGCTCTTTTGTTATTTTGTGAACATCCGTTCAGTAGTTTGAGAGAAATTAACCTTCACGATGCAGTACTTGAGAGAGTACAGACGGGGTACTGGGGTAGAACAGAGGGAAAAAACTACAATAGAAGCATTCTAAATGGCTGGCCGCAACATGAGAGAAATGTTGCAGCTGACATTCTTAGACTTTGGAACTCAGTCCCTGTGTCCCGATTATTACAATAAAGCAACTTTTAACAGGGCAGTGTAGATGTACCCTGACTCCCTGGCACTTGTTGAGTAATCGTAGAGAGATCAAAGTGCAAAAGAAATTGCAGATAGATATAGCTGTATATATTCTTTGTAAATGTCGATGCTCAATTCAAGTTAAATCTGCTTGTGTAATCATTATATTTTTTTCTATATTTCCAATAAAAAAACATCTTTGGACTGTGTGAAATGTTTAGCATGTACTGAAGCATACATTTCTTACATACAACTACAAAGTACAGTTATTAATTTACAGGCTGCTAAATTAATGTATTATCTTTATTTCCTATTAAATATATAGCACAATGAACCCACTACTCCTAGTGCCAAGGTGGTGGAGCAGGTCTCTCTGCTGTACATGATGTAGATTTCTAGCAACACTACTAACTTCCACAAGCCTTCTCTGAACCCTCTGGTGCCATTCCTTATGTTCTTGCATGGAGTGCCCCCGACCAACTCGGCCACCCAGCAGAAACCATTCTGGGTAGGTAGCACAGGACAAGCTGCATCAGTGCCTTTACAACCATTTCATCACAATTTGCACGTTTAGCACCCCTGCAGCTGTTTCTCTCTAAGGCATGCTTGCTGACAAATAGCATAAAGACTATGACAAAAAGACAGACAGTTATCATGGAGGAAAACAATTAAAGTGTACAAATTAAAACACATTATAAGAAAACATTTAAATGATTTACGCATTACAAATGCTGGGGTTTTGTAAGAGACACACAAAGAATACTACAAACTATTAAAAAATCTAAAACCACAAAGGTGGCCTGTAATTTTAGGAGGGAGGGATGGACGGACGGGACACACACGCACACATACACACTCACTTACACTCATTCATTCACACACACGTGCACACACACATCCATTCACAAAACTCATTATCAAATATTCAAGCATACATGCATGCACACACCACACATTCATTAAAAAAAAAAAAAAAACCTATAGCTCAACCTCAGAGGTGCCAGGAGGGTTGGGACTGCTGCCTTCCCTCATTGGATAAGCCAGGGTCATCCGATGAGAGAAGGCAGCAGTCCCATCCTGGTCACAGAGTGGGATGGGGTCAGTGAGACTACTGACCCTATCCCACACCTGAGGATTTGTCACTGATCGACACTCGGCCTTGGGGGCTTCAGGTTTTAAAGCTGAAGTGCCCAGATTTGAGGCAATGAGTAACACCACATCTTGCCACTGATGGAGAGGGCCTGGAGGACCTTTACTGAGCTGAGGAGGTCACGCCAACAGGAGTTGTGACCTCGTCATCCCAGCATAGTTCAGCTCAGGCAGCCAGGAGTGCATGTCTAGCTCCTGGCTGTCTGACCTGAAAATGAAGAGTGTCTCTAAGTCTGACAGACACTTTTCTTGCAGGGCAAAAGGCGAGGGGGCGTTGCCCCTCAGCCCCAAATGACGGGCCGAGGCTGCAAAAATGTCTAAACTGCAAAATCACATTTTCACTCCTAAACTCTAAAACCTCCCACAAAAGTAAACTTTCACTCCTAAACTCTAAAAAGTCCCAAAACAACATGGCAGTTAAATGCTCTTGAATCTCTTTTTGACTTGGTGACATAATTAGTACCATTACATCACTTTTTTTTTAAAAGGGGTTATTTTTGTCACATTGCAGCAACATATCTAAAAGTGTCACGCGCAGTGACACTACAAATGTCCTAAAGTAAGTCATTAGTTTCTAGAAATATATAAAATGTAAAGCATGCTATACAAGAAAACAAGAAAGACTTCAAATACAAATCTATTTGACAATAAATAATAAATGAACATTATGTATACATTAATGAAAAAACATTTAATAACACATTTATTGAAGGTGGTTACATTTACAAACTTAATATTTAAAATGTTGATGCTCTTTGATACTGTGGAGTTCATCGTGGATATTAAACAATATGAACATCTTTCAGATAATTATTCAGTTTGAATATCATATTAATCTAAGTCGCTCCCATTGGGAGTATGATCTGTCTTTGTTAGTGGGCTTTAGAAACATTTTAGGCAATCTATCTCTCTATGGCCATGCAAAGATCTGATAAAGCTCTACGACGAACCCATAAATACAGGAGACTTCCCCTTACATTTTCGTACTGTCCTAGACACTAGCCCCTACCTTGTGATAAATATACAAAATAAACAAAGACACACTTCCATACATCAATTTTGCTTATTGGTTACATCACGTCTTCCCTATTGCTCTTGCATATTAAACTACCAGTATCCTTGCTTTAAAAAAAAAGTATAAATTGTGAAGAATACAACATCTACTTTACAGTGGTAGCTCATTCCGTTACATATTTTTGATGATCTGAGCTATGTCAACATACAGAGATCTCCACTTCATTTGGAGACTGAAATTTAATACATGCATATAACAACTACGTAGCAATAGCTTCAAACAGTTGTGCAACACTCACATGTAAACGTTATATAATTTGATAATAAAAGCATTAACTGCAATCATTTAAAATGTAAATTTGCACATCTTTAAACAATGTATAATACCTAAGTGTTTAGTTTTAAATTTAAAGTCATTCATTTTTCAATATCATGGTAGCTTCACAAAAGATATTTCTGTAATTTTATGTGTACATTGCAAATCTTAGTAAATAGCCTCATTCATAGATAGTAAAAAATAATAGATGTACAAGTGCAAAATGTTTATTGAAAAGAAGGTGATTTTACATAATATGAATAAAAACAATCATTATAAAAATAACTTTATTCATTATGTATTATTATGTGTCAGTTGTCTGGTGGGTGTGTGGATTGGTCACCACACAATGTTATCAAATTGAGTTTTGTCTTTTGTTTTTTGTTGTTTTGAATACTAGACACAAATAATTAAAGTCAAGTGGTGAGCATTTATATGATTATGACAGGCGTATTTGGAGAAAGGCACTTGTGTTTCACTTGGAGGTGTGCATTGGGTGATACTTATCACTTGGTGTTTAGTATAGCATGATGTTAGCACAATCCCTTTTCTTTCAGGTATATTTTGGTGATTCGGGGTTGGTGATGCCCATTTGGTGTTTGATTTTGAGTTTGGGACTGTCACCTTGTATCATTTTCACAGGTTTCAAATTATCTTTCCATTATAAATATGCCTCTTTAAACTTAACAGGGGCCACTTTTATATTTATTTTTATTCTTTTCTTATTTTATTTCTATTTTTATTTTTGTAATTTCTCTTTGGGAACTTTGGGAGAAATTTTGAATCTTCAAGTTGGAGCATTTTGGTTTATGTAGCTGTACAATTTTCTAGACTTTGAAAAAAGGTTTTTTGTATAATTTAATTTGTTTACAAAATCTTTGCAGCCCTGAAGAAGTCGTTTGGGATGAGAGAAAACACTGTCCCGAGACGAAACACGTGTTGGCTTAAATTCGGCTTGAATTCTAATGAATTACAATAACAGGACGGATGATCTATAATGAATTGATTGTCACAAATTGGGTTGAATTGAAAAACTTGACGAACGGGTTAAAATAAATGGTTAAATTGTTTTATTATGAATTGTAATTATATCTTCAATTTGTGTTGAGGCATGCATTGTATAAGTATGTTTTTTCGTGGGAAAGTGATCACATTATGATTTGATTCTAACAAATTGTCTTATGAGGGGTACCGCACATTGTTGTGTTGATTTTGTGGAGGGCTTTGTAGGTGTGCTTGAGGTGTTTGACAATGATTCTTTTGTTCATCGGGAGCCAATGAAGATGTCTCAGGTGCCCAGAGATGTGGCTGCAGCGAGGGATGTTCAGGATGATTCTGGCAGCGGTATTCTGGATTCTTTGCATCTTCCTGTGGAGCATCTGGGTGCCTGCGTAGAGTGCGCTGCACAGTTAGCTCCGATTACTACTTCAAGGTTGGAACCTTCCCTTGTTTTTATATGCAATCCGCAATAGTGGTTTTTATCTTAATCCTCTCCATTTAAGCAACTTACTCTTTCTGCTAGGTTCATGAACATCCCAAAATGCCCATGTGTTAATTTATCTCAGCAAAGGTAGTAGTAATTTTTTGCTTATGCTTTTTTGCACCTTGTATTGCTCATTGCAGAAACATTTCTTGGCACCAACATTAGGCAGCACAAGATCAGTATATGTTACATTTACAACAGTTAGCATCCTGCCATGCAGTTATCATGAGCCAGATTTATGATGGCCTTGCGGCGTTCCAACGCCACATTAGCGTTATTTTGTTTACGCTAATGTGGTGTTGGAAGGGGAAAAACGCTGCGCCATATTTACAAAGAGGCGAAATGCTTGCATTGCATCACTTTGGAACCCCTTACCCCACATTATGCCTGCGCCAATCATAATGTATGCAAGGGGGGCGTTCTGGCACTAGGGAGGCCCTACAAATGGCTTGAGATTCCTTTGCGCGATTTTCATCTGCATTTTGTAATGCCTGCTAAGTGCAGGTGCTTTGCAGGATTAGCGTGGTAATTTTTTACACTAATCCTGCAAACCACCGGACTAGCATAAAAAATTATTACGCTAGTCACCCTAACTACTGCCATGGTGCACCGTATTTTAAATATGTCGCTACAATTGTGGCGTTAGGGTGGCGCCACTTTTCGTACATCTTCCCATATCATTTTAGATGTACTTTAGCAGTAAGGAAAAAATAAGGAGTTGCTTGCTGAACATATTGTGGAAGCATGGTTTAAACTTTTCTGAATGATCAATTTATTACTAATATCATTGTTATACTTTAAAAAACAGTATTACTATGGCATTACGTATATGGTTTAATTGAACTCTCATGTAATTCCATTGAGATGTCCCTATGACAATTCACACTTCATTAGGTCTTACAATTGAGACTTGTGGTTATCCATAGCAATTCATAAGTATTTTCACCTAACTCCAGGTTTAGTGAGTTCACACGCCTCACTGTGGGAGGTTTTCAACCCATTGTAAGGGACATATGTGTCACCAAGCAGGCAGGAGTCTTTAAAAACAATTTCATACAACTCCATATGTTGGAGGACAAGCTAACACAGCTGGGGGATAGGCCAGCATTAAATCCCGAAGTAGGCCTACAGACAGAGATTCGCTCCACATTGCTGAAATGCAGGTATGCTGAGGACAGAGAGGCAAACATCCTGGGAAGGTAGGCACTGGCATACCAATATGGTGAACAAGAGGGATCCGGTAGAACTCTGGCTTGTCTGCTCTGGGCAAACAGAAAAAACAACAATATTCCCAGTGTTAGAGATGAAAATGGAGAGCTCCAGCTGCAATGGCTGGGATTGCCTCGGTTTTTTATTGATACTACTCAGACCTATATACCTCTAAAATGCAATTCACAGAGATACAAGTCATTGAATACCTGCAAAACATAGCAATGGCGTGGTTAGACGCCGACGATCGGGTGCCATTTAATAAACCCATATAACTGGCGGAGGTCTCGGAGGCCATCAAAGGCTTAGCCTCTAGTAAGGCCCCTAGATCAGAAGGCCTCACGGCCGAATCTATACGGTCTTTTGCGAGGCCTTCTCCCCACACCTTCTTGAGGTTTACAGTGAGACCATAATGAACAACTGCTTACCGTCCTTGATGAGGGAAGCTATCAGTATAACTCTAGTTAAGCCCAAGAAGGACCAACAGTACACTATGGCAGTCATTACAACATTGGTGGTAAATGCTGCATACCGCCGTGCAGAAGACCGCCAACACACCGCCGCAGCAGCGGAAAAACGCCACAGCCATTATGACCCACAGCACGAATCCGCCAAAGTTCAGACACCCACACAAGTCCGCCACACCAAAGGTCAGTGATAAACTGGCAAAAACAAAACCTCCACCGTCACGCCAACAGAAATACTTCCACACTATCACGACACACTAATCCACGCGGCGGTCTTTCAACCGTGGTATTCCATTGGCGGTACACACTGCCGCGCTCAAAATAGACACACATGTACAAAACACAGCCACATTGGACAATTCGAAATACGCACACCTGATACACATACACACACCACTCTCACACACCCAATACAATATATAACACACACCCACATCACCCACATCACCCACAAACCCCTACGACCAAAAATCACCACCATCAACAATACTAGCATCCACAGGCACACAACACCATCACCCACATAACTTCCACACACCTCACACTACACACCACTACATATCAGCACACTTATCACCCCACACACCACCCCACACATCACCTACACCACCCCATGGCACGGCAAAGACACCCCAGGTTCTCGGAGGAGGAGCTCAGGGTCATGGTGGAGGAAATTGTCCGGGTAGAGCCACAGCTTTTCAGGTCACAGGTGTAGCACACCTCAATTGCAAGGAAGATGGAGCTATGGCGACAGGGTAACCGCAGTGGGACAGCACCCAAGAAATCGGGAGGACATCAGGAAGAGGTGGAACGACCTACGGGGGAAGGTGCGTTCCGTGGTCTCAAGACACCACCTGGCGGTTCAGCGGACTGGCGGCGGACCCCCCACCTCCTCCCCAACAACTAACAACATGGGAGAAGCAGGTCTTGCCGATTCTGCATCCTGTGGGCCTTGCAGGAGTAGGTGGAGGAATCGACTCTGGTAAGTCAAATCTTAACTATTACATCCCCCACCCTACCTGCATGCCAGCACATACCCCCACCCTCACCCTAACCCCCATCACTCTAACTCCTCACAAATGTCCCAACATCACAAACCACACATCCTAACCTCAAGCCCTACATACAACAACAAAGCATGGACACACATCACTAAAGCATGCCCACTGCACATACCCATACACCCCCCTAAACCATCATTACACAAGGTCCCACACGGGAATGCAAGTACTGGGGTACACGGTCACCCACCCATTGCACACCATGCCACACACAGATGTAATAAACATCCTTTTATACCCCTGCAGGACCCCTACCCAACGTCACCGGACAGGAGGGTCCACACATGTCCACACCACCAACCGAAGAGGCCCACAATGATGACAGCACCTCTGTCCAACTGGATCTAGATGACCAGCCCAGCCCATCGGGGACCTCGGGACAGTCGGTTCCCCACACCCAGTCACATGCCACCACAGAGCTTCCCCCCTCTGGAAACACCAGCACAGTACCCACCCAGCGGGCCCATACCTCCGTCCCCAGGACACGTCAATCAGCAGTGTGTCCACCACTACAGGGAACCCAGGCTAAAACACCACCCCAACAACAACAGTGACCTGGGGGCAGTGGTAGTGGGCACACAGTCCAGGGGACGGAGGCCCAGGAACACAGGGGAACTGGGAGGGCTGCTGTGCGACAGTGGACGGACAGGCCCAGGGAACCCACTCTCCACGAGGCCCTCTCCTCCATCATGGGAGCCTACCACCACTCCCAAGAGACGATGGCAACGGTACTGGCCAAGTTTCAGGAGACCCAGCGCCTGCAGGAGGAACAGTATATGGGCTTCAGGGAGGAACTCAGAACCATCAATTCCACCCTGGGCACCATCGTAGGGGTGCTGAAGGAAGTACTCAACACCAGGAAGGACACTGTGGCACTACAAGGGGCCCCTGACACTAGCCTGGACGATGAACTGCCCACCACCTCCGCCGGCGCTAGTGGACAGGAGGCACCGCCACAGGACCACCACACCAGCACCCCCCCCCCCTGCAAAGGGAGAACCACCTCGCAAACGGTCCCTGAGATCCAGGAACAAGACAGAGAACGAAGCCAAGACCCCCACCAAGAAATGAGACCACCCTGATTGTCAGCCTACTGTCCCACTTTGTCACCCTGTCCATCCATAAACTGCCCCAGCTCCACTTCCTATGCCCATTTGGGCAATGCACCTGTGAGACTAATAGACTGGACTCTGCCATGGACATTCCTCCGCCATCACCCCTCACCATTTTGCTACCTCCTCCAATTTTGAGCACTAAAATAAACACCCTTAAAGCACAAAACAATCTGGAGTCAGTCTGTGATTTCGGAATACTGTATTAGCAATTACTGTGGCAAAAAGCTCATTTGTAATGTCAACACACCTATGTCACACAGCTCTAGTCCATGAGGAATCAAAGCAGATGTCACACTGTGGGACCCAGATCTGTGAAATCGTAAGGGAAAGTGACAACTCAGTGACCATACACTGGGTGAAAACGACAGACAGTAGAGAGGTAGTAGTGTTTAAGTACATGTAGTAGGCAGGTTTGTATTCTTACCTGTGTTTCACTGGAAATATTGCTGGATCACTGAGTCCCTGTTGTCCATGTCTTCTTCCTTTGCTTCCTCGTCATCACTGTCCACAGGCTACACAGCTGCAACAACACCGCCATCTGGACCATCCTCCTGCAGAAAAGGCACCTGTCGTCGCAAAGCCAAGTTGTGAAGCATACAGCAGGCCACGATGATCTGGCACACCTTCTTTGGTGAGTAGAAAAGGGATCCACCTGTCATATGGAGACACCTGAACCTGGCCTTCAGGAGGCCGAATGTCTGCTCGATCACCCTCCTAGTTTGCCCTCTGCCCTTGTCCTGGGATTCCTCACTGGGGTCAGTAGCCATGACAGGTTGGGGTAACCAGAGTCACCTGCAAATGGCGAGGGACAACTGTTAGACACACACTAACCTGGCGGGATATCCCCAGACCCAGACAACCATTCCCACTGACTAGCTTCCAGGTGCTCACCTAATAGCCACACACGGTGCCTCTGGAGTTGACCCATCACATAAGGGATGCTGCTATTCCGCAGGATGTAGGCGTCATGCATTGAGCCAGGGAACTTGGCATTCACATGGGAGATGTACTGGTCGGCCAAACATTCCATCTGTACATTCATCGAATGATAACTCTTCCGGTTTCTGTACACCTGTTCACTCTTGTGGGGGGGTACCAAAGCCACATGGGTCCTATCAGTGGCACCTATGATGTTGGGGATATGTCCCAGGGCATAGAAATCACCTTTCACTGTAGGCAAATCCTCCACCTGAGGGAAAACGATACAGCTCCGCATGTGTTTCAGCACGGCAGACAACACTCTGGACAACACGTTGGAAAACATGGGCTGGGACATCCCTGATGCTATGGCCACTGTTGTTTGAAATGACCCACTTGCAAGGAAATGGAGCACTGACAGCACCTGCACTTGAGGGGGGATTCCTGTGGGATGGCGGATAGCTGACATCAGGTCTGGCTCCAACTGGGTACAAGGTTCCTGGATTGTGGCACGGTCAAGCCTGTATGTGATTATCACATGTCTTTCCTCCATTGTCGACAGGTCCACCAACGGTCGGTACACAGGAGGATGCCGCCATCTCCTCACATGTCCCAGCAGACGGTGCCTATGAAGTACAACAGCGAGTCAAACAACTCAGAGGTACGTACCCACAGAACACCAATCATAATCTACAAAGTGGCCTGTATGTGTGTTGAGTCTAGGCCTAGGTATGTGTGACGCAGTTGAAAATGAAGCCATGTGGGCCCCTGAAATGGCGGCTGCCTGACCTGTAAAGTGGGACAATTGGATTTGAGGTAACTGCGCTGGCGCTGTACACCGTCGCGGTAGGCGGTCAAAGACCACGGCGCAATGCTGCATTGGTTAACATTGGACCCTATGGGTCCCAGGAGCCAATGACGATGTACGCCGGCGGTGACGGTACGCACCGCCGTGGACGTGACCACCATTTTCTATCTGTTCAATCACTCAATACCTGATCTTCGACAGGAGAGGACCTACACTGCAAGTGCTGCTGTGACCTCGGTCTGGAAGAGACAATGGCTCGAGTGTCTGAGGAAAGGGCCCCTGCCTTCACATCGGAGGAGTTGGAGAAACTCATGGATGGGGTCCTCCCCCACTACACGCTACTCTACGGTCCTCCAGACAAACAGGTAAGTACACTGGGAGCATGCTGTATGGGCTATGCCTGTGTGGAGTGGTGTGGATGAAAGATGGGGGGGGGGGGAGATTGAGGTGTGCATGAAACGACGGTGAGTGCATGTGCCACATGGCAAGGGTAGGGATGGGGGCCAATCACTTTGACGGTGCAGTTGGTAATAAGTTTCTCTTCCCCCTCTACAACTCATGTAGGTCAGCGCCCACCAGAAAAAATATATTTGTGCTGCCATCGCCAAGGACGTCCGGGCCTTGGGGTTCTACCACAGACGGAGCACCCACTGCCGGAAAAGATGGGAGGACATTCGCCGCTGGAGCAAGAAGACGGCGGAGGCTCAGCTGGGGATGGCCTCCCAACATGTGAGGGGTGCCCGTCGCACCATGACCCCCCTGATGTTCAGGATCCTGGCGGTGGCATACCCGGAGTTGGATGGGCGCTTGAGGGCATCACAGCAGCCACAAGGGGGTGAGTACACTCTCATTCTGCTGATTTTGCGCGCAGTGGAGGGGTCTGGGTGGGGGAGGTGGGCTGTGGGTTTCCCTAGGCCAGGCCGAGTTCCGTAGGCAAGGTCCCTACGTAAGGCAGGCCATGTGGCACACCGCCGCACCTCTGTAGAGTGCCAACTACACCTAGTCATGCCCCTGTGTCATCCATGTGTGCAGATGTCGTCCATAGCCTAGTAGGCCATTTCCCAGGAATTGAACAGTGGAGCCCAAGAGCGCGGCGTAGTGCAGGGGCCTTCTGTGTCTGTCGTGTCCGCCAACGGTAGCGGTAATGCATGCACTCAACATGTCTTTCTTTGGTTGTCCCCCCCTTTTTGTGGTCTCCCTGTTCTTGTGTGCATTAGCATCATCAGGCGGAGGAGCAGTGGCACCGGAGCACGAGGGGCTGCATCCCACATGGCCATGGAGGGCCACACTACGGAATCGGACTTCACCAGTGGGACGGAAGGCGAGGGGAGCTCCACGGCAGGGACAGGAGCTGAGACCAGTGACACGGACTTATCCTCTGATGGGAGCTCCCTTGTGGTGGCGGCAACATCTGTGCCACCCCCATCTACAGGTACAGCTGCCACCCCCCCTTCCAGCACCGCCCTCCCAGCAGCCCCTCACCCTTTGCCCCGTGCTCGCTCACCCGGGAGGGTGGGCATCACCTTCGCCCCAGGCACCTCAGGCCCTGCTGCAGGCACCCCTGCTGCCCTCAGTGAGGAGGCCAGTGACCTCCTCAGGTCCCTTACTGTTGGGCAGTCTACCATTTTGAATGCCATCCAGGGTGTAGAAAGGCAGTTGCAACAAACAAATGCATTCTTGGAGGGCATTCATTCTGGTCAGGTGGCCCTGCAGCGAGCTTTTCAGGCTCTGGCCTCAGCACTGATGGCAGCCATAGTCCCTGTCTCTAGCCTCCCCCCTCCAACTTCCTCCACCCAGACCCAATCCCCTGTACCCCAGCCTATCCCAAGCACATCTCTAGACCAGCATGCACACACGTCAAGACAGAAGGGAAGCTCAGGCAAACATAAGCACCACACATCCCACAGGCACTCACGCAAGCTTCAGGCACATGCAGACACACCAACATCCACTGCCTCCACTATGTCCCCCTCCTCCTCGTCTCCCTCCTCCCTCCCAGTCTTGTCTACACTCACACATGCATGCACTATCTCTACAGCCACTACTACCATCACCAGCACACCCACCACCACATCCCGCTCACGTGCAGTCACCACCCCCACTAACATTCACACGTCCCCTGTGTCCTCTCCCAGTGTGTCTGTGACGCCCCCTCCCAAGATACAGAAATGCAGGCACACACCCACCCAACAGCCATCCACCTCATGACAGCCGCCAGCGCATGCACCTTCACCCAAGGTCAGCAAACGAACACCTCCTACAACCACAACCTCTTCCTCCACTCCCAAACCCCCTCCAGCTTCCCGTCCCAGTGTCTCCCAAAAACTTTTCCTGTCCAACCTTGACCTCTTTCCCACACCTCCCCCACCCCGTCCGTCTCCTAGGTCCCGAACTAGCACCTCAGCCACAACATCTCCGGGACCAGTGGTGCCTGTAGTCACCGGAATCTGGAGTTCACCGGCCACCAGGGCAGCCTGTGTGGCACGGAGCCACAGCACAGACAGTCCCCCACCTGTCAAGCATCAGAGGTTGGCCAGTGCCCGGCGGGAGAGGGGGAAGACTCCAGCCACCAAAGCCGCTCCCAGGGTTACAGGTGGGAGTGTGGACTCAGCTGCGATACCTTCCAAGGTGGGGAAGGGGCACAAGAAACTCAGCAAGTCTGGGAAGAGCAGCACAGCGGAGAAGACCGCCATCATCCCCGCTGCCCAGGAGGCCACCGCCAGCACCATCCCAGTTGTCCAGGAGGCCACCGCCACCAGCCCTTCTGCCCAGGAGGCCACCGCCAGCACAAGCCCAGCTGCCCAGGAGGCCACCGCCAGCACCAGCCCAGCTGCCCAGGAGGCCTCCGCCAGCACCAGCCCTGCTGCCCAGGAGGCCACAGCCGTCATCCCCGCTGGGACAGAGAGGACCGCCAGCACCAGCCCAGCTGCCCAGGAGGCCACCGCCACCAGCCCTGCTGCCCAGGAGGCCACTGCCAGAACAAGCCCAGCTGCCCAGGAGGCCACCGCCAGCATCAGCCCTGCCGCCCAGGAGGTCACAGCCGTCATCCCCGCTGGGACAGAGAGGACCGCCAGAACAAGCCCCGCTGGGACAGAGAGGACCGCCAGCACAAGCCCCGCTGGCCTAGAGAGGACCGGACCGCCAGCACAAGCCCCGCTGGGCTAGAGAGGACCGCCAGCACAAGCCCCGCTGGGACAGAGAGGACCGCCAGCACAAGCCCCGCTGGGCTAGAGAGGACCGCAGCACAAGCCCCGCTGGGCCATGAAGGACTGCCAGCAGCTGAGTCACTGCAAAGGAGCCGGCTGCTCCAAGCACAGCTGAACAGGGCACCACCGTCTCAAGCACCGCTGAACAGGGCACCGCCGCCGTCTCAAGCACCACTGAACAGGGCACCACCGTCTCAAGCAACGCTGAACAGGGCATCGCCGTCACAAGCACCGCTGAACAGGGCACCACCGTCTCAAGCAATGCTGAACAGGGCACTGCCGTCTCAAGCAACGCTGAACAGGGCACCGCCGTCTCAAGCACCGCTGAACAGGGCACCGCCGTCTCAAGCACCGCTGATCAGGGCACCGCCGTCTCAAGCACCGCTGAACAGGGCACCGCCGTCTCAAGCAACGCTGAACAGGGCACCGCCGTCTCAAGCAACGCTGAACAGGGCACCGCCATCTCAAGCAACGCTGAACAGGGCACCGCCGTCTCAAGCAACGCTGGCCCATGAGCACCAAGGGCACTGACGCTATTGAGTCCGTCACGGGCAGAATGAAGCACTCTGGGCACCATTCCCCCTCCAGAACCAGTGGAGAGATCCATCCACTACCTCTGTCCTTAGCAGGATGAAGCACTCTGGGCACAATGCCCCCTCCAGAACCAGTGGAGACTGTCATCCACTACCTCTGTCCTTAGCAGGATGAAGCACTCTGGGCACCATGCCCCCCGCCCCCTCCAGAACCAGTGGAGAGATCCATCCACTATCTCTGTCCTTAGCAGGATGAAGCACTCTGGGCACAATTCCCCCTCCAAAACCGGTGGAGAGATCCATCCACTACCTCTGTCCTTAGCAGGATGAAGCACTCTGGGCACCATGCCCCCTCCAGAACCAGTGGAGACATCAATCCACTACCTCTGTCCTTAGCAGGATGAAGCACTCTGGGCACAATGCCCCCTCCAGAACCAGTGGAGAGATTCATCCACTACCTCTGTCCTTAGCAGGATGAAGCACTCTGGGCACCATGCCCCCTCCAGAACCAGTGGAGAGATCCATCCACTACCTCTGTCCTTAGCTGGATGAAGCACTCTGGGCACCATGCCCCCTCCGGAACCAGTGGAGAGATCCATCCACTACCTCTGTCCTTAGCAGGATGAAGCACTCTCGGCACCATGCCCCCTCCAGAACCAGTGGAGAGATCCATCCACTACCTCTGTCCGTAGCAGGATGAAGCACTCTTGGCACCATGCCCCCTCCAGAACCAGTGAAGACTGTTATCCACTTGAGAGACTGTGGCTTTGCACTCCCCAGGATGGAACAGTGGGCAACCCACCCACTGTAGAGACTTGAGAGACTGTGGCTTTGCGCTCTCCAGGATGGAACAGTGGGCAACCCACCAACTGTAGAGACTTGAGAGACTGTGGCTTTGCACTCCCCAGGATATGGCATTGGGCAGACCACCCACTTGTGAGACTTGAGAGACTGTGGCTTTGCACTCCCCAGGATAAAGCAGTGGGCAACCCACCCACTGGAAAGACTTGAGAGACTGTGGCTTTGCACTCCCCAGGATATGGCAGTGGGCAGAACACCCACTTGTGAGACTTGAGAGACTGTGGCTTTGCACTCCCCAGGATTGAACAGTGGGCATGTGGCCCTCTTGTGGATTTGGCGTTGTGCACTCAAGTGGCTGAGGTGCCCCCCCTCTCCCTCCCACT
Source organism: Pleurodeles waltl (assembly GCF_031143425.1). NCBI lineage: Eukaryota > Metazoa > Chordata > Amphibia > Caudata > Salamandridae > Pleurodeles > Pleurodeles waltl. Next base: position 728,583,801 of record NC_090439.1, read on the forward strand.
GAGGTGCCTGTTTTCTTGCTCTCTAATGCCCCTGCAGTGTTCTCTCCGTCATGGTCGGGGATCTTGTGTGGGTCTCGCCCATACCGTGTGGGCCTAGTGTTCCACTGACTTAATTGGAGCACTAACTGGACTACTATGCTTGGGGTATATTTTGTTAATGGTGTATACATATATTTTTGCCTACTTGATTTTAATAGATTACAATGGTTACACTCATTTTCTATTGTCTTTGCATTCTTCCGGGAGGGTTTGGGGGTGTAAATGTGATGTATCAATATGTATTAGTGTGTGTGTTGTCGTGGGTGAGGGTGGGGGTGTTGCGTGTTGCGTGTATGTGTCCCTGTTTTTTCCCTCCCCTCTCCCTTGTGTCGTAGGTGCAGTACTCACCGTGGTCTTCACCGCCGGCGTTCGTGCTCCTAGTAGAGGAGCAGGAAGACTATCGCTGGGAGAATTTGGAGTTCCGAGTCCATGGTGTCCTAGTTCCTCGTGGGGTGTGTAGAGGTGAGCGTTTTCCCTTCGGAATCCTGTTTCCGCCGTGTTTTTATCCGCAGTGAATCCGCCATGGAAAAGGTGGCGGATTGGTAGGTTCTGAAACTGTGGGCGGTACATTGTCCTCCGCCTGTCTGTTGGCAGTGACCACCTCGCTGTTTGTTTGTACCGCTGTGGCGGTCGGAGTGTTAAAGTGGCTGTCTTTGTTGGCGGTTTCCTCCACGGTCGTAATTGCAAAATTTTTACCGCCGGCCTGTTGGCGGTCTTACCGACGCTTTAAGACCGACTGCCAGGGTTGTAATGACCACCAATATCTTTTTGTCCTCTTTCCCTCCTTAATATTTACAGTAAAATATTTACCCAAATTATTGCAAAACGATTAACAAGAGTCATCAAGGGCCTTGCCCTGCCAGATCAGATGCAGTTTGTGCGGCCAGGTCTACCGAAAAATCTTCGTCTTTTGTTTGCACTGATGCATCAGATTAGACCAGACCTTCCCATTGCAGGAGTATTTGTGAATGCTAAGTAGCCTTTTAGTTCTGTTGAGTGGCTTTTTCTGTATACAGTCCAGAACCGGATAGGTCTGGGCAAGACTATATTACACATAATCTTTTCACTATATGTATCCCTGCAAGCGCGCCTGGTCCTTAGTAAGTAAACTTACAAGGGGACGCGTATAGGCCGATGATCCTTTTGGATCGCATGGCGTATCCTAGCTATGTAGTAATCGAGGAACATCAATTATCAGTGTAATTAATCAACAACCACTAAGAGAATCATTAAGCATGAGACAATATATCCACATTTCATGAATAACCACAACTCAATTATACGTTTTATCAATTTTATTTCCCTATTAGTTACAATACTAGGTCATCAGGTTAGATCAAATTTTATTCAGTTAGCTCAGAATTAGTTCATTAGTGACCACCAGTAACAAAATCTAATCAGAACTTGAGAAAGCATATGCTTGAATGCTTCAGCATCAGCCAACAAAGATGAATATATCAGCATTAATAGCAGAGTTCAGCAATCAGTCCGTCAATCATTTGTCACTGTCAATGTCACCCAAAAGAACCTTACCTAACCCAGATTAGCATTTAGCATGTGGGACTTCATGCAAAAACAATTTAGAAAACGTGAATTTGGAAAACATCTAGCTAAGAGAAAAACTATAAAACAGCACAGTTGGTACCTAGAAAGAAAGGCATAAAAGTTAATCAGTCACATTGTCATAGCTACCTATCCACGAAATGGATCAGCAATAAAGTCAGCCTTTGTCCTCAGGTCATCAACCAATCAGAAACGCATCAGGCTCTCAAGAGCATAAGCCCAATGACAGAATCTCGAACCGCGTCTCTTGACGTCATCAATTCTCCCCTCACATCTGACGTTTTAGCACCTTGTCATGACTTTTTATTAGAGTTTTTCAGTCCATCCCCCTAATTCCTAATTGGTCAGTCACTCGGCAGATATGACTCTAATCTATAATATTAATTGTACAAATCTATGAGTTCTACTATTTCCCTATCCCCAATTAGTTGATTGGTTTGTTGTATGATGCCCTCATCATCCAGCCCATCAGGTATCGAAAATGTTGCATCTTCTTCTCCAGTCAGTGCTTCTATTGTTCTAGTCCTGGGAAAGTACATGTCGTCGACTCTTCACATAATTGTTTCAATTTGATTCCATCATCTCCTGTCCATCGGTACATTGCAGAAGATTCTAGCTAAGCAAACTTTAACTTTGGGTGGTTCAAGGTCAGTTTATCCTCTCAACTTCTCTCCACCCTGCTCTAATAATTCAGCTTCTGCATGAGGCCTGGCAAAACTAGGCCACAGCTTTGGCTAAGTTAATTCTACAATATAATGCAAAACATAGGTTATACATCTTAATATGGCATATTACTACATTATTATTATACATTTTAATTATTTCACACATTTTTTGTTCTTTTAGTACAAGTTCTTATAAGTGGCTGACATACCTCGTGGGCACATTTTCAAACATGCACATTAATTTTTCTCTACGATTACTTTCTCTATGTATCTTTATAGATCATAACATATAGGCATTTATGAATAATTTCTAATTAGCATATCTGCGTCAACATCCCCTACAGACTGAATTCTGATCAACAATATACAATCAGCATCCTTGGTACTTACATAAGGAACGCCACAGGGGTGTCCCTTGTCACCACTTCTATTTACCATTGCTATGGAACCCCTGTCCTGCAAGTTAAGGCAACAACAGGCAGAAACAGGTGTACCATTCACATATAAACTGTTAATTATATTGCTGTAAGATGATGACGTATTGCTCTTCATAAAGCACCCAGGGGAAAACCTCACGCCAGTGCTCGGTGAGATAATTTCATGTTGAGGGTACTCTGCTGTAATGATTAATTGGAACACATCTGAGATCTACCCTCTAGTCCCAGACACCCCACCTGCTGTCACAGAATTTCCACTTGCTTGGAGGGAGGAGTCAGTCCAATATCTGGGTATCAATATACAATGAAGTGGTTAAGACTGACAACTATGGCCTGGTGGTGACTACATTTTGTGCACAAATAGACAGATGGATAGGACTCCTGCTCTTTCAGGATGATAGAGTAGTGATTATTAAGATGGTGGTGATGCCTAAATTGCTATACTTCTTCATGAATATACCAATCCCCTCAACAAATCACTCAGTATTAAAGTCTGAGTTAAGCCTCCTCATATGGGCCAGGGGGCTCAATCTATGTTAGGATGGGAAATAATGGCACTCCCGGTGGCCAAAGGCGGACTATCAGTTCCAGATCCTGAACTTTATTATTTATGTCCAAGCTTTTTATGCATTATATTGGTACCTCCCACAACTACTGATACCACACATGGTGGTAGAAACTGAGGCAATGTCCTCAAATGCCTCGCACACCTGTTTTTATACCAAACTTTCGATCTGACAGCGATAACAAAAATGCTTACTAAGCATGGGATAACTGAGATTGGACACCTATACTGGGAGCAACAGTTTATCACACTGCAACAGTTCCAGGACAGAAGCCACAGAAATGCCTTGGATGTGTTCCTGCACCATAGGTTCAGGCACACTATGAAACACTGCACTGCTGAATTCCCACATGAACATTCTGAAATAATTCTCCTTATTAAGTTAATCACACTGACATATGACAGAGGGTGAGTCTCAAATATATAGCTTAATTCTGGCCAAACGCACAATAGGCCACATCCAGCTATGGCTTCATAGTCAAGGAACCTAGGGGATATGTGGAATGTCTGTAAGTGGGCACGCTGTTGCATGCATTTGGAGGCTGTTTCTATTAACTATAAGAACAAATTGATCCATTTCAAATTTCTGCACAGATTTTACTACACCCCTGACAAACTTCACAGAATCAACACCAGATCACACAACTGTACTCGCTATCACCTGCCTCACGCAGGCTCCTAGACTTATTGTGAAACGTCTGCTACATAGCGTCCTTTTCAAAATAGGCACTAGCCATGATATCACATATTGTTGATTGTGTGGTCCCTAACAGACCTAATATAGTGGTCACGGGTTATGTGGATAATCTCCTGAAATCAAGGTGGCATCTCACAGCGTTATTAATGCTGCGGGGTAAGAGGGAAATAGATATAAAGTGGTTGAAAGGTTCCCTCTCTATGCAAGATAGCTGGATTAGAAGTACCACTACCTACAACACCAGATCTAAACTGAACGTCAGCAGGCTACCACCCCACTGCAGACCTCGAGACATATGGGACAAACTGAGGATCTATTTGGGCCAAATAAAATACAAAGACTGAAATACATCACACACTTCCTTTCCTGCCCAGACAGGAACTATTGGGTGACTGGAGATGTGCACGATCCCCCTCATTGTCCATACTCTGCACTGTAGTAACACGTTTTTATTAGTTAATTAAAACCATAAACTTTTCCTTCCACATAAAAATGTAACAAAGCAATTTTAGTGCAATAAAGCAATTGCAGATCTTAAGTTTAGAATGAAATGGTATGAGATTTCCTTCCACATAAACATTTAAAAAAAAAACTTACTTAGTGCTATAAGGTATTAATAATAATAGGGCAACAGAGCAATCTTAGTGTAGATAAGGCTAATACAGAGCAAAAAAAAAAGAGTCCTCTGTTTGGAATGAAATGATATATAAAATTTCCTTCCACATAGAACTTTAAAAGAGAACAGTAATAGACCAATGAGGCACTAGTAAACATAGGACATAGTGGGAAGAGGCCTTCTATCGATTGTATTTGCCCCTACTTAAGTCTGATTGTTAGTACCAGACTTTATTGCAACACATGCTAAGCAACCCAAATGAACTACCTAGAAGCCTTCTGAACTCTGCACTGGGCATAATGGTTGACATGGGGTTGGTTTTTTTATTAGGATCGAGCGCGCAAGCTCTCTGGCCCCCAATGTAATCTCTCTGTGGGCTTTTAACCATGCTCATGTCATGCCCATCAGTTTGGTTGGTTTGTGGGCTTGCCTTTTTAAATTCACTGGATTTTATTAGTGAAAGGCATACATAAAGCATGCCTTTTCCGGTCTTATCCCTCCTCAAGAGCACTGTTAAACTACTGAAAACATATGAGACTCCTTGTTTCCAGCATGATTTATGGACTACTTTTTACTTTTATTCCCTATGCAGCACGATCTCGCTGGGCAGTAGTTGAGCGTTTTGCATGACATCGACCCTGTTACATGGATAATTACACTTTTGCCGATACGTTTGACTGCAAGCAAACTTCTGTTTCCTTTTGTGTGCCTCATGGCAGCCATCGGCTCGCTTATGTGAAACTGTTTTACTTTTTATTTTTAGTTTATGTGGCAAGAAAAGTCTGGTTAGAAGTTTACAACGCTAATAGCTCTAACTTGTGCAAATGCGAGCCAGTGCATTGCAAATGCTTGTTTTACATACTGTGTTGTGCTCTTGTGATGCGTTTTTCTATGTTTTTTGTAAAATGAATGAGTCACTGTTCTGCTTTGTACTCTGATTGTTTTCTTTTCTGTGATAATAAAAATAATAAAATTTAAAAAAAATATTGGAACTTGTTAACATTTTGCAGTGTAAGGCTTTTATGATGCGTTAATATTCTCTGACTTGTTTGTGTTTTTTTTATTTTTGATATAATGTTGATATTGTTGTTTTATTCAATTATGGCTTTTTAGCTGAATAAAGGAAATTATGTGATATGTTGGAAAGGAGTACTTGAGAATGTCAATATGCTTTCTTCAGAATGAAGGAATAGAATAATGTGTACGAAAATGTGCCATGCGTACAAAACAATTCTGTAGGAGAAATTAGAACAGAAATGTTTAATAGCTGTCTTGCAATTTATAAAGCGTGGCATGGTTGTCAGACACCCCCTCCTGCTCTACAGTGCTGTTACTAGTGGTGGACAGAAAGTTGATGGTGTACATCGCTCCAAGACATCAGCAAAATTATTGAAGGCTTAAGCAACATCTCAGGGAAAGGATTGTTGAGATTTTACAAGTAGTCTCAGATTCTAATAAAGGCCAGTAACAACACCCACCAATCTCCTTTTCAATGGCAGTATTCAAGGATTGTATGGAGCTTCTCATCTCAGTAAGGGTGAAATGATGCAACCGAGAGATGTTGCTTTCTTCTCACCATTGGGCATAACATTCAGGTGTCCTGAAATCTCGGCTAACGACTCATCCTGACCATGAAGCCAAATTTGCAAATCTATTATGAATGTATTGATATGCTTGTTAGGACTCGGGAAAATTAAAACCTTGTGGGTTGTTTCTGTGCCCTTTTCGCTCTTTACCTGTGTTCTACTGAGGTTTTTGAATTGGTTTTCAAAACTATCCGAATGTTTCAACATCCACAGACAGATTAGATGTTCTGTGTCTCCTTGCAGCGCTGTGTGATATCTGTGTTGTTAATTCTGTAACAGTCCCATCCCTTGCCAGAGTGGCTGATGTAGTTTTCAAATCATCCATGAGCATGAGGAGGGTTTGTTCGTCCACAAAGTGCATAGATGTCTCTAGTATGTTGAAATTATCATCTGGGGCCAAAGAAATTGATGGACCTTTAAAAAAAAATACAAAATTAATTAAGGTATTTTTAAATATTTATAATTCTCACAGTGTATTCCACTAAATTACTTCTTTAAAAAATAATATAATTTCCAAATTGCTTTAATAGATAATATTGTGAGATATATATACTAAAATGAATGCGTAATCCATGGGCAAATACAGTTTTGGCTTGAGGTAAGTACCATTTCATATGTTTATATAATTGTACCTATATTTACTATAACATAATAATAAGTGAGTGAATACATTGGGGGTCATTCAGACCCCGGCGGGCGGCAGGAGCCGCCCGCCTGGTGGGAACCGCCGAATGACCGCACCGCGGTCAAAAGACCGCGGCGGCCATTCTGTGTTTCCCGCTGGGCTGGCGGGCGACCGCCCGGGCGTAGTGGGAAGGGTGCGACGGGTGCAGTTGCACCCGTCGCGAATTTCAGTGTCTGCAATGCAGACACTGAAATTCTATGTGGGGCCCGCTTACGGGGGCCCCTGCAGTACCCATGCCATTGGCATGGGCACTGCAGGGGCCCCCAGGCGCCCCACGATACCCCTCACCGCCATCCTGTTCCTGGCGGTCGGAACTGCCAGGAACAGGATGGCGGTGAGGGGGTCGGAATCCCCCATGGCGGCGCAGCTTGGATTCCTCAGGGCATCGGAAAACCGGCGGGACACCGCCGGTTTTCCTGTTCTGACCGCGGCCAAACCGCCGCGGTCAGAATGCCCTGCGGGGCACCGCCAGCCTGTTGGCGGTGCTCCCACCAACCCCGGCCCCGGCGGTCCTTGACCGCCGGGGTCGGAATGACCCCCATTGTCTTTTATTAAATGTATATGCTATTTCAGCGTCCTATATATTATGTTCAAATATGTCCACAATGATTGCTGTAAGGTAGGATGCTAAATTACACAACAATTTTCCTAAATTAATAACAGATACTCTCAGAGGTTATCAAGAGTGAATTCAAAATGTTATAGGCTTCCAACTGTTCGCAGCACTGTAAACCTTCTCAAGATTACTAGATGTCAGGGAGAACTGCTTGACCCTGCCTCCCTGATCTGGAATAATAACGAATGGTGCAGTGGGGTACTTTTATGACTTTATTAAAACGTTGCAATAGAGAGGAGTTCTTCATTGAATACAATTAGACAGTAAGCATCGACTGAGACCTTACACTGACCCCTGTGACCATTTGGGTGATTTCTAGCAAAGTTCAGTAAGTGTCCATTCCAAGATCTGTTCCAGAGTTCACTTATTTCATTGCTTCATGTAATCTCCATGCACTAATCTAGGCAGACAGAGGAATGTGCTACTTTGATTGCATTCACCTGTGCCATGCTGCACCCACCTCACAACTGATCCTTGTTGCAATCAGTCGCCCAGTGTGCGGCTTAAAACTGTATTTAGGGATTTAGGTTGTGGGGTTTTGTCTCAGTTTTAGTTATAGCGATATTCGTTTGTTCCTTTCATATCTGCCTTGATAAAATAAATGCCTGACTTATTCTCAGTGCCTTGCTAAGTACCCATTAGCAGGGAAGACACTGACTAGTTTTGTCTGTTACCGTTTTAAAATGTGCATAAAACACTGAAAATATATAAACGTACTATAGACACATGCAACCGCAACAGTAACAATGCAGCCATTGTTTGACTGTCAGTGACAATTTTTATGCTGAACTTATTTAGAGGGTAGCGACATCCTTATATTTTTTCACTTTCAAATTCACTTACCTTCAGAAGTGGCGGTGCCCCCTACAGGTGTCAGTTCCTTCAGTACCATCAAAACTCTCGGGGCCAGTCAGTGCTGCACCTGCTTCACCGCCGCGGGTGAGAGCTCGTGCCGTATGTCTGGACTTCCACCTGTCGCCATTTCCGGTCCTCGGGTTCAGCACCAGCTTCTTTTTAGCTCTTTTTAGTTATGCCACCTTTTCTTGTATCCTTCCACAGTCCTAGTGTTGGTGCCACGGCAATCATTTTATCAAGGAGGCCCTTCCACGTCGCAGCCCTCTGCCAGTGGGAGCTTAGAGGAGACAGCTGAATACTTCTCATATCTCGTCACCTCCTCTTGGGTAAAGCAAGTTTGTAGCTTGCTTCACGCCAAGGCTGCTTTGCTTCGCTTTCTTTGCAGTGCAGGGTCATTGTCTGCTTTCTGTTGTAATTATAGTGCAACCCAGAGAAAAGCAACCTACATAATGGTGCCAAAGATTTGTGACACAATACACGACAGCACTTTTTAGTAAAGTTGGCCTACTGTGTCTACATAAACTAACGTTACGGATGTAAATACATAAATCACCGCACACACATTATGAAGCAATAATTATTTCACAAAATTAAAAAGTGCTTTTACATAAATCTGTTGTGGCTAGATAATGCATACTAAAAATGAAAGTGTGTGCATCCCCACATTCCATTGTTCGCATGTCGGTTTCTGCTTTCCCTCTCTTGGCAGACAGAGTGAAGAGTGTTTTCTAATAGTGACTTTTTGTTTAGTCTCATAATAGCCTCTATAAGACATCTCTGCCAAGGTACATAATGTGTGCACGTCTCTCTAACATCCAGTGTTCTCGGGCTACTTCCATCGTGGGGTGAGCGAGGATAGGAAGCGATTGTAAGAGAGGGTGAGGTGGAACTGTGTTTTCAAATAAACAAATAAGAAAGTATACGTTTCCCAATACTTTGTTTCTGTCACTTCACATCTCATAGTTATAGACCATATCTCACTCATTGCCGCCTGCTAGTGCCACCACTGACTGCAACTGCATATTCCATTTCGTGTTTTGTCTTCGGGTAGTGATAGATCAGAAGTCATTTTTGTTTTATGAGAATTCTTCAACAGAAAATGTTGGTATTGCCTGATTCACCAAGAAAAGGGTTCATTAATTGATCACTGATAGCAGAGAAAAATATTAAGGCCCTCATTAGGAGTGGCCAATTAAAAAAATCCCTTTAATTTCTCTGCCCCGGAATTGCCTTTGCCCGGAGTGAGGATAACTCTCGGTCTTGGGAAATAACAGAGATTACAAGATTTTGGGGAATACCTTCCCTGGATTAGTATTTCCGCACTGATTCATTCATGTTTTTCCCTGAAGTTTTTCAGATTTCAGACATGAGGATTGCAGTAAACCCAATGCCATTGGATGTTACAGTTTTTGCTCCCAATTCTGTTATGATCAGTTCTCAGCGTGTTGGAGACCGTAGTTGATTTATTTATGCAGGCACATTTCTGATTGTCAGAAATCATGTATTCATTTATGCAATATTTCTCACTCGGGATTGTTAGCCTTCTTTGTACATATCCCGAGAATGTTAAATGGTAATGAACAGAGTCATAGAATGGCACAGGATTTCTCATTATGACATAGGAAACATGCCACTCTACTAATGGTGACACAGTTGGTAGAATTGATGAGTGAAAGCAATATACACCTGTTTCATTGCTAGTGTCTCTTTGAAGGCAATCACACATTGTCCTGGCTACGGTTTTTACCTAGGTGCTTACAATCAGGCTTTCCATCAATTGCCTGAGTTAAATGTAAAACTTGAGGTAAAAACACCCTACAAATTGGTGCAAAACATTCCTCAATATTTTGAAAATAAATATATACTGGATGCAAAAGAGACAACTGATACCCGGCCCAATTTTTATTTGTAACAGGATGTCTTCACATTGATTGAAATGACTCTGCAAGCACCAGTTCATTACTTATGAAAGGAGAACTCCTTTGGGATCTCTCAGTGCACATCAGTCACTGGGAACTCCTTCGTGCTCAAGAATTTCAGATTTAGAAACAAATCAGAAGTCAGATAATTGCTCACAGCTATTCTGCTGTATCTAAAATAAGTCCATCTCAAACCACGTGCTAAACTCTAGGAGCCAAAAAGCAACTTCTGTGTGTAAGTTTCGTGTGCAAGAACTCTTTTGAGCAGGATATATTGGTAATGTATTTGTACTATGAATAAGGCTCATTACATGAAAGGGTCCAAGACATGCGTTTGTCTAGTCATGCATTTCTTTTGGTGTGTGGGCAGCTCTGAAATTAGTAGACTCCTGCCTGGAAGACACTAGGCAGGAAAGGCTACCCCTCGGGCGTCAGCGAGGCACCTTTCATGGCCTCGCCTTGGACCAACTACACTGAGACTGTGCTGTCACCAAGGAGGTTTGCCTCCATTCCCATCCTCTTGCATTTCTGCTGGTCTGTGCCTCTCCTATGTGTCATCAAGTGCCTGCTTCAATGAGCTGATCCATAGCTATTTCCTTCACCTTATCATTGATGAATCTAATCCCTATTGCCTCCTGCCGGAAGGCACTGAATCATCCTCTGGCAAGGAGGACTGCTAATAGCCATCAAGATTGTTCAAAAAGGCCAATTATACACCTAGCAGCACCTTTATCTATGTCATCGGGTCCCACCGTTCCTAAACCCATCAGTCTTGGCTTGAAACCAGGACCTTAACAGTTGGTGATGACACATGGTCAGACATTGAGTTGTACAAGTCATGGAACACAAGGCCTATTATTCTGTGAGATGCCAGCTTACACATTTGAATACCATTTGTACAAGTCATGGAACACAAGGCCTATTATTCTGTGAGATGCCAGCTTACACATTTGAATACCAGCAAGCTCCAGCTGCCACAATCATCTAAATTATGCTATCTTTCCCAGAGGGGAACAATAACACGTCCGGATTATTGAAATGTTTTATATCTGGGTGTAAATTAAGTCCTTGTTCAGCATTTACAGATCATCCAGAATGCAACAGCTCGCCTTCTGGGATATTCACCCAAATGCACTCATATTTTGGCCAAACTTAATGATCTTCACTGGAGTCCTGAAGTCCAATGTATCAATTTAAAAGCCCTTTGTTTTGTTTACAGAGCCTTGACAGGCAGTCGTTCAGTCTACCTTCACTACCTGATCTCCTTATTTTGTCCAGCCAGAAGTCTTCATTCCTCCCAGCATCACCTTGCCCAGATTCTGAGAGTTAAGAGGGCCAGGGCAGGTGGGCTTTCTTTTAAATACCTGGCCACAAATATGTTGAACTCCCATTTTTCCCACTTGCAATCCTCCCCTACGGAAATGGGATTTTGCAAACGTCTCAAACACAGAAAATACACTAAATATAGCTTTAAGAACACAGATGTGCTATTACTCCCAATTGTGGCCATAGATCAAACTGCACATAATCAGTTGAACTATGTAGCTGTTCACCACCAGCCAAAGCAAAAAGCAGTAATATGAACTTGCTTCATAGAACTCAAACCATTCAGTAAAATCAAATTCAGATTGGTCATTGACCCTCCAGCAAATTCAACCATCACTTAAAGGCCTTTAATCTAAAACAGACTCTGATGAAAGTGAGAGTTGAATGATTCATTGGAATCACAATAATCCTCATTGTATATCAGATTACCTCACAAATACCTAATAGAAGGGCTTAAATATAAATAGAATGGAATGCATTTCACATACCAAATGACCATATCAACTGTTATCTAAAACAATAATTAAATGCCTCCTCATTTCTGTAATTCATTATAATGACTTAGCAATTGTGTTGATGCCAGGGTTATGTGGCTGATCTGACTTCCAGCATCTAAAAAAGTGCTTACCGTCACATCACTTAACCAGTCCCACCATTAGTTACAAGAGAAAGGAGTACAAGCCCCATCTTCACAAAGGCATAGAAATTACCAACTTCATTCACATCAAAACCATTCAATTCAAGAACCTCATCCTGACCTTATCAAATAGTAACTATACATGAATATAATATGGCCAAATGCAAGGTCAGCAAATGCCCATTGCAAGGAAATATTCAACCTCATCAATGACTGCAATTTTAAATTAATCTTCTTTATAGACTCATGGTTATATAAGCATTCCATCTCCCTCCTGCTGCTACTTGAACCACAAAGATACACAATCGTACTACATAATCATCATCAGCTGCTCACCCTTCCCACTCATGCAAAATGAAAACTGCTTGACCACACATTTGACAACTCTAACAACGCCTGCTGCCATCGTCTCATTGCCATAAAGTAGCCTGACCAGTTTGACACCCCGTTTCACATTCACACTCATACCGACCAACAATCCTCAAAACTCATAAAAACAAGGAGATTTACTCAGGCTTTGAAAATAATTACCTCTTCTGCCCTCCAAGGTTACAGCTCTTCCAAAATCATGCTTGATCTCTCCAAGAATGTTGAAGAGGCAACATGTGAATATGAGGGCACCATCTCAGCAATGAGGGATCACGTGGCTCCCTGACAGGTTAAAAAATCTTGCACGAGACCAGGTTAACAATAGTTCTCACAATCAATACCCTAACAAGAAATACTGTAAGGAAAACAGGGAATGAATATAGGAAACAATTCCCCCAACCACCCTCTAAGCTAAGGAAAAAATAATATAAACTAAGGGACATATTTACGAGTCACTTCTGCCGCCGTTGTGTCACTTTTTGAGGCTCAACGGCCGCACAAACCTTAAAATCATATCTATGGGGCCACACAAAGTGTAGCTTTGAATGGCCTAATAGATATGGAGTAAGGCAAGGTAGCGCAAATTGCTGCGTTGCCTTACTCTGCATGAGGGAGGAGTTCCATGGGCATTTAGGTGAGTGTTCACATGCAACAATCGTGGATTATGACGCATTCCCAGATTTACAAAAACTTGTAAACCTTGGAATGCATCAAAACGATAAGCCTCCCCTGGAGAAGCATAACAAGGAGAAATATCTTTAATTCTTGTCGCTTTTTTCTTCTTTCTTTGTGTGCTGCATTGTTGGACTGATTAATGCCTCCCAAGAAAAGCATGTATCAGCCTCTTTCACAACAGCCACATCACCAACATAATAAAAAAAGATAATTCTTGATCCCACCTTAATGTCAATTTGTGGCCCAGATCACAACCTGCCAAAGTTAGAAAAAGACATAGAAAAACAGTCACTATCCATTTAAATACTTTCATTTCCAAAGAACACCATTTGGCCAGTTATCAATCAGGATGTAGTGCTAGTTGCAGCATCAAAACAGCAATATGACAAGTGCAGGACGATGTACACCATTTTCTCGACAACGGTGAGTCTTGTTTAATCATGCTGCCAAACTTTCGGATGACTTTGAGGCTATAAATCACAGAACACTAGTACAGACAAACATCACATGGATTTCCAACATAAGATACTAAGCTAGCTCAAATGTATCCTGGACAATAAATCTCAAATGGTGAAGTGCAAACTCATACTTCTACCAACACCACCAAAATAGTGTGTGATGTTCCTGAAGGCTCATTACTTCCACATTATTCAATCTGTACTTGAAGCCCCTAAGTTTGATCCAAAATTACTCAAATACTGCTCTGCACCAACACATTGATGATTCCCAACTATACTTAAAAACACCAATGATAGCTGATATTGCCACCTTAAGCCACTGTTTATCTCAAATACAAACACAAAATTGACAGAATTTCCTTTTTCTGAACCAAACTGAATTTCATCTTCTCTCAAAATCCCAAGAGCGTATTTTACTTCTTTAGGTCTCTTTAACATTGGAAGGCTTCCCACCTGTATCAACCCCACAGGCTAGATCCTTCAGCTAACTTTCATTTCCAAACCCTGGAACCCTGAAAAAAATTCTTCACCTCATCTACCCAGACCATCATAAGCTAGCCCTTTGCTCACTGGAGACTAGACCGCAGAAATCCCATGCTAGCTAGACCATGGTAAACATCAATCTTCCTCCTCAAAGGTGTATTATACTCTGTTTCCATGTAGGTTCCTTCTGCCAGCAAGATTACCCATATTACCTCATCCTCCTCCAATTACACTGGCTCTGCCCTCCAATCAGAATACAATTTAAACTATGCTGCCTTGTACATACTTGTCATCTTTGCCAGTTCAAGGAATCTCAGAAGTCATAAAATTGTTTTTTAAAGTTTCCAAATTCCAAACTTCTCAGCATTCAACAGTCCTTCTCTGGTGATGCAACTTAAGCCTGGAATGCTTTGCCCCTGTTTTTAGAACCTTGACACCATTTACCACCTTCAGAAAAAGACATAAAGTACTTCTCTTCAGCCAGTCCAAAAGTAAGTCAGAAAATGTTTTTCGGACTCCACACCAAATATGAAATTATTACAAAATGTTTTTGTTATACATATTTAAATCCCCTCACCATGTCCTCAAAATCAGTCTACATGAGGACTCACTATAGAGTCTCGAAACTGGCTATGTAGAGATCCACACAATCAGACAATATTAAATTAACATAAAGAATATGGGTCTGATATAGAGTTTGGCAGATACGATATTCCTTCACAAACATGATGGATATCCCGTCTGATGTATTACAAGTGCATTATATCCTATGGCACTTATAATACAGCGGATGGGATATCCATCACATTTGCAATGGAGTAGCCCATCTGCCAAACTCTAGGGGCCAGATGTATCAAAGGGTTTTACCCATTCTATGTCTATGGGAAAATGTGTTGGTACATATGGCCCTAGATCCCTATGTGTTTTGACCCTCACTCATCTTCCCCCAAAACATGCCTAAGTGCTGTGACCTAAATCAGTATAAGAGACAAATATACTTTAGTGGGGTAACACTGTCCAAGCAATCTCACTAGGTCCTTGCGCAAAATGGCAAGCCTGCGATTACAGGAATAGATTTGAGGTCTTCTGCTTCACAATGAAATGAGTCCAGGCAAGAGAAAACCTGTCACTCTATACTGCAAACAGTTCTGAAGCTAATATTAGTAGAAGCTGAATGCTTCACTTCAGCACAGGGGCTTGGGGAAGTAAGGTGACAGTGTCAGAGATAAAATGTGTTTAAGTATTTTTCAGTGCACATCTAGGTTCCACAAATGCACTGTACAGCTGTTTGACTTTTGCTCTTGTATTGGACATTTTATTCTAAACTGAAACATGCTTTAAAACACCTAATTAAAAATACAAACTTCAGTCATTCAAGGTAAGCACACAACACAGTATCACACTGGCACAATAAAATGCCTAATGTGGATACATATCAGTTTATATCATGTGAAGGTGGCTTTCAACTACAATATCGCACTGTGCATATGGCTGGGTTTAATCTGAAGTGGCATGGTGGGTAAAAGTATGATGGGTTGGAAAGCTACTTCAAGTGATTGCCACTGCTTAGCTTTATTACAAGCATTTTCACAGTCACCCTTTGTGTATTGTGACTGTTAGACTTTTCATCCTTGGCGTGGTCTCCCTTAACTTTTTGCCTTTGTTTCCCAGGTTGTTGATGTGTGCTGGACTCTGATTTTGCTGTTTTTTGTTACTCTGGGAACTTTACCACTGCTAACCAGTACTAAAGTGTAAATGCTCCTTTACAAAATGTGTATGTAATTGGCTTATCCATGATTGGCATATTTGATGTATTAGTAAGTCCCTAGTACAGTGCACCGGAGATGCCCAGGGCTTGTAAATCAAATGCTACTAGTGGGCCTGCAGCACTGGTTGTGCCAGCCACGTAAGTAATCATGTCTCAGACCTGCCTCTGCAGTGTCTGTGTGTGCAGTTTTAACTGTAAATTCAACTTGGCAAGAGTACCCACATGCCAGACCTAAACCTTCCCTTTTCTTACATGTCAGACACCCCTAAGGTAGGCCCTAGGTAGCCCCAAGGGCAGGGTGCAGTGTGTGGTTAAGGTAGGACATGTAGTAATGTCTTTTATATGTCATGACAGTGAAATATTGCTAAATTTGTTTTTCACTTTTGCAAGGCCTGTCCCTCGCATAGGTTAACATGGGGGCTACCTTTAAATCTGATTAAAGTGTAGATTCCCTTTGGGAGCGGATGGACATGTGGAGTTTGGGGTCTCTGAGCTCACAATTTAAGAATACATATTTTAGTAAAGTTGATTTTAAGATTGTGTGTTTGAAAATGCCACTTTTAGAAAGTGAGGATTTTCTTGCTTATACCATTTCTGTGACTCTGCCTGTTTGTGGATTCCCTGTCTGGGTCAGTTTGACAGTTGGGCTGGTTGCACCTCACACTAGACCGTGACACAAAGGGAGCTGGGGTGTAGCCTGCATATCCTGATGAGCCATCTGTGCTAGGAGGGAGGGGAAGAGTGGTCACTCACACCTGAAAGGGCTGTGCCTGCCCTCACACAATGCAGTCTCCAACTCCCTGGTGTGTGTCTGGGGCCTGGCCTGGGCAAGGCAGGAATTCACACTCAGAAGAGACATTACTTTGAAGTAGGCCTACTTCAAAGGAGAAATTGGGTATAAGAAGGGCACCCAAAACCACAGACTTTAGAAACACTTCTGGAAACTAGAGGACCCTCTACCTGGAGAAGAGCTGAAGAGCTAAGGAAGAAGAGCTGCCCTGCCTGTGACTGTGCTTTGAGGAGCTATCCTGCAGTTGCTGCTTCTGCCACAGTAAGAGGGCAAAGACTGGACTTTGTGTGCCTTCCATCTTGAGAAGAAATCACCAAGGGCTTGATCTAGAGCTTGCCTCCTGTTGTTTGAAGTCTCAGGGACAGCAAAGACCTCTCTCTGCCAGCACCTGGAGTCTCTGGAGAGACTCCTACTCTGCCTTGTGGTACCCATCCAGTTCCTGGGACCCTGAAAGGAGAAGCTGGCAGCCTAAAGACATGGAAATCCACGCATAGAGCGCCGTATGGGGAAAAGATCGCTGTGACTCCGATCTATGGCTGAAGAAACGACGCGCCGCCGGCTCTGCAGCTGAGAATCGATGCTCGCTGGAAACGCAACTGAAGAATCGATGCACGGAGCAGGAGAAACGACGCACAGCATTGCTGACGGAGGCTGGGAGATCACCACCCGAGCTGCGGGGTTTTCGGATCATCGTGCGGTTGGATTTCGGACTCAAGTACCACTGGGCATGGAAAAACAACGCAAGGCCTGCCCGGACCCGAGAGTGCTGACCGGATTGACGCATCGATCTCCTGCGGAGAGAAGAAACTACGCGCCCGACCCGGCGAAAGGAGAAACGATGCAAGGTCCCACTCGTGAGTGGAATCAACGCATCGCAAGCCCTTTTTGATGCGCACTCGCCCGTGCGGGGTTTGACGCACCCAAGGTACTTTTTCACACTGACAGTGTTAGTGTGTGTTTGAAACTACTTAAAGGCTCTTTTTGATTTTTAATTGATAACTTGACTTGTGTATAGTGAATTTTTTTAGTTTTGGTCTTGTTTTGTTTAGATAAATATTTCCTATTTTTCTAAAACTGTGTTGTGTCATTTTGTAGGGTTTGCATTAAGTTACTGTGTGTGTTGGTACAAATACTTTACACCTAGCACTCTGAAGTTAAGCCTACTGCTCTGCCAAGCTACCAAGAGGGTAAGCAGGTGTTAGCTGAGGATGATTCTCTTTTACCCTGACTAGAGTGAGGGTCCTTGCTTGAACAGGGGGTAACCTGACTGTCAACCAAAGACCCTATTTCTAACAGTGACACACAACAGATGCTATTTGAACGTAACAATCCCAAACTACAGATTCTACCTAACAATATTTTTGGGTAGAATCTCCAAAAGGCAGTTTTGGATGATTTAAAAAAGTTAAGTCACATTTCCCTTGACAACTTGAAAGATCCTGATGTGAATGTTTTGGAGAAGGAAGCTGAAATGGGGAGTAGAAACAAAACTCAGGGCCTGATGTAGATCTTGGCAGTGTTACCACCAAGCCGTGTTGGCGGTGGATCCAAAAAGACCGTCAAGTCAATGGTGTTCTGCCCGCCGTATTTGATGTTACAGCTTTGCAAATGGATTGACTGGCAACAGATTTCAGACGGAGGGAGACGGCGGTGGAACCCTACGGGCTTTGTACAATGGCAGGGGCAATGGAATAGAGGTAAGTGACACACACACACACACACACACACACACACACACTGTCCCTTAGCAATATGTGTACCTTTGCACTGCACACTCCACAACACACCCCATTCCCACAATAATCCATTGCCATTCCAATACAACACAACCCGTACATGCCAAAAACACACATTGACATAAATCCATGCCACAGCATACGCACACCATTGCCACTGCACCAACACATGACACAGCCACAACAACCAACACACATACACATTCAGCTACACAAACACACTCACACACAAGCACAACTACACACATCACAACAACATCTGCCACACAACAACAACACTCACCTGAATGCGTCACAAGACAACACAGCATACACAGCATCGGTCTCACATGCAAGTGACACACATACAGACACAACTACACCACCCGCTCTAGCTCCCTCCATCTCAAACAACCAATCCACACACACACGTACTGACTCACGTACATAACAGATGGCAGAAACTGTGGTTCTAAAAATTCTGGACCCATGTAATTTACTTTGCCACAGCAGTACGATTTTAGTATCAAAAGACCGATAATGACTAGTACACTAAGCATGAGCATTTTCGCTCAATTCCAGCAGCGTTTTCACCTCGAAATCGCCATTTTCGTCCTGCACTCGTGGCTCCCATTTTATACACGGCAGCCATTTTTAAAAGTTGCCCTCACATAGGCTTATAATACAGTCAGATTTGATTCCAAGGACACGTACACCTTGATTGACTTTTCTCTGACCTGGGCAAGCTGGAAGCATTGCCTCAGGCCAAACCTGTTTGGTCAGTCCCTCTCCCAGTGGCCGAATCAGATAGCATCAAGGCACACCATGCCATAAAACCCTTATTATCGCTCACACACCCTGCCTAATCTTGCTCACACCTGCACCTGCTCTTTTCTTCTTCTTACTTTACGAGGGGGAGGTGCCCGTTTTTATTGGGGGTCCACACTTATCTGATGTAAAATACTAGGCCTTGCCGGGTAATTTATTATGGGTTGGATGACATGAAATATGAGGTTTCATCATGACACTGTTTTTTCCTTTGTAGTGAAAACATGTGAATGACCAACCAAAATGTCAAGAATGTTTGCCTGAAGCTTAAAAAACTGTATATAAGGAAACCTGACTTTGCATTGAAACACAGTCTCCTGAGAACATACAAACCGTGCTGTTGTACTTCTAGGACGCTTGTTACTTGGCTGCAGCCAATAAATTTGATCTTTGACTTCACCTAGAAGACTCTGAGTTTCTGTGGTCTGAATCAGGAAAGTACCCGAGGTCTTTGGGTGTACCCTGGCACCGCTGGGTTACCGGATCAGTACCGGTTCTGAAAAACCCAGTACCTCAGTTGGCACCCAACCTAGGGCGATACCAGCGGTACCGGTCCAAGCCTGAGGTCCGTGGGGAGCTTCGTGTGAAAATTCTGGAGGAAGGCCGCCACTTCATCGACCCCTGCATGTCGACGTGGTCCGAAAGTCTTTGCTGCGAGGTTCCCCGCTTCCCGACGGCTACGAAGGACTGCTGCCCTGGCTATCGCCCTGATTTGGACCCTTGATGTTTGGTAGAGCGAAACGATAAGACGAGTCTTCTGGTGACGTCATCGATATTTTCAGTTAAGTATAAGTGGAGCGTCTCCCAGTCCTTAGTTGGACACTTGGTTTGGTCCTTAAGTTGGACATTTGGTTTGGTATCCCTTTGGGATCACTTTGATTTGGAACTTGCAAGTACCAAAGCCGAAGGACTCGTGTATTCACAAGACTATCGTAAACGATAATCCTTTGAAGTTTGAAGCTAGACTAGTGAGCGAAGATGCCTGGTCTTAGCAGACTTGGAAATTTGTTTTGTCTTGGTTGTAAAAGGGACTCCCGGTTGGAGGACTCATGTCCGGTTCCTCCGATTGGAACTCCAACCTATGAACTATATGTGAAGCACGGAGTAGGCCCCATCACGTTTAATAAAGTATGGGTCCGCTATTCTTGGAAATAATTGAGAAAAGTTTTCTTTTTTTCTTGTAAATATGACTTACAACTAGGATCTGCAAACGGTTCTGTAAGTAAATTGCGACGGCGCTATTTATGAAAAATGGCTAAAGCGCGCTGTATTGTGTGTACTGAGTGTTTTCTGTTTATATCTGAAATGAGCTCAATGTGTGTTTGTGGGTCTTCTTGATGTTTACAGTTTGTTAAGTAAAATGTTGGTTAATTAATATTAAGTAGAAACTTAGAAAAAATCCAGAAATTAACAATGTGATGTGCTAACATAGCTATATGTTGCTCTTTAATTTATAGAATGAGCAATTGTGCACATATACAAAACTTCTGTTAAATGCTTAATAAATTAGAAAACACATTCAATAGATATAAATAGGGCCCCAAAAAAACAAAATTATTTATTTTTGCAAAAAAAAAAAAATACATTTACAGTATTTTTCTTAGATGCATTGTATTAGATGTTCACAGGCAAACTTTTCAGCTGCAGTATATTTGATAGGAATGTTCAATTCAGCCAGCACTTTCCCAGTTAAACATGGGTGGAATTTTGCATAACCTTCCTTTTAAATGAAAGTGGCGCAAAAATGTGACGCACTTCAAGTTAGGCTTATGCGCTTAGGCTTGTGAGTTAATGTATCCCAAATACTAGGCAAGGGATGCAGCTTGCTTTTATATGTGGAATTATCACAAAAAAAAGAATAATTGGGTTTTTATTTTTTTTTAAAAAGAAAATTATTAATTATGGAAAAATTATTTAAAAAATAAGTGCTTTTCAAAATCGTTTTTTAATATTTATAAAGCTTAATACCTATACTATGACCTCCTAACATTAAAATGTAATTTAAGTTATGTTGCACCGCTAAAATGACATTTGTATGTGCAATTTTCCCTTGGCGCAGGAGCAAACAAGCTCATTTCTATAAAGTATAAGTTAATATTTTCAATGGCTGACTCATGGATTGTGTAATAGACATTCTGGTAATGCATATTATGCAAGAAAATTGTAGGATATTGATTTTTTAATGCCTAAAATATCAAAGTCGATTTTGGGCAAAAGCACTGTTTAAACTGCATTTTCTTTCATTCAGAGTACTTTTTAAAGTGTCTCAGGCTTCAGTAAATGCATACATTTAGGTTTGATATATATTTGCAGGTTGTGCCTTCTTATGATTCAATGAGTCAATGTGCCAGTACAAAGGCTTGTTTTAATATCAAGGTTGAAGGTTCTAACTTCAGCTGGGCCTACTGAGACGTTCATTCATTCGAGGTTGATGAAATATGTACCATTGCATGGGATTGCAACAAGCATTTATTCTAACAACTGGTATGTGTGTTATTAAGGTTTGTGAATTATTCACAGTAAATGTAGTTTAATGATCTGGAAATAGAGATATTTTTTTTTTAGCGCCTAAAAAGGAAAAACATTTTTTTTTAAATAGAGTGAATTATTGCAGGTTAGAAGGAAAATAGGAAGGCCTATTGTCTTTGACAGATTCAGAGTGGCAGAAGCTAGGAGAGCTACAGAGGCTGGCTCAAGTCACCCTGCTGAGATGCTATCTTTAGTTTTCCCATAAACAATGGAGGAGGCTGTCATGTTGACACTTGTGACCTTTTAAATTAGGGCCTTGTCTCTGTGAAATGCAGAATGACCCTACAGGCCTCTAAAAGTGGGATTTCTGGTTTCTCCAGAAGAACATCAACACAATTAAAGAACTTAATTCCAAAGGGAAAATATAAAAAAAAGGGGTTTCTTCGAAAGTCCCAACATCATGTTAAATGCTCTGCAGAACTGATACATTTGTGTCTCCGCTCTAAAAAAATAAAATGATGCCTGCTAGTTGCTTTTACTTGACAGAAAACGAAGTGTTGCATTAAGTCTTAGACAGAAAATAAGATGCAGCCCTTTTCTAAAATTTTGAAGGCTACATGCCTTAATGAGAACGATTTGCCAATTAAGACTTATTTTTCACAGTGGAAATTGTAGGTGCCAAATTAATATGGAGTGTCAGTGTAACAATTTTTACTTTTAGAAAGGTAAAACTAAGGTGGCTTGATGTTGCGAAGTAACTGACAAGAGGGTAACAGTTAAGTAATGATAATTTATTTTCATGTATTTGGTCCTATCATGAATTGTTCTTGCTGGTCCTGTATGTTAGAAGAGAAACAGTAAAGTTATATTTGACAGCAGATTTCCATTGCCTGGTGATCTACTGTCAAAAGGAGGGTAAGGATTTTAAACCTGAAAAATTAAACAGGCCCAAATATTGGGTTTTGGGCTGCAGGTTTACAGTGCATAAAGTACATGACATGGTGTTGTGTGTCACCGCTTATTCACACATGCTATTGTTTTGTCTATGCTTTTTGTGCTTGATACACAGCAAGTATATCTGATGGCTTGACGTTTTGTGCGTTTTTATTTTTTTATTTGTTTTTTGCATGTTTGTTGCTGCTTTTGATACTATTACAAGCTCCCCTGTGTTGTGAGGGGATGGTCATGACAATGCCCATCGCTACGCAACAGTTGGTTGAACTTGTTCTGGTTACTAAATTCCACAGATAATGATATTTCATGCTGTGAACATAAAAGACAACACTTCACCAGTGCATGTCTATTTGGCTATAATGGTATTGAAGGAAAATAAAAAGAGATATACAGGATCAAAGTGTGTCACCTGCAGTTAGTCACATTACTGCCCCTTCCCTTAAAGGAACAGGCAGCCCTACATTTATGTAGCCTTGATTGGACCTAAGGATGAAATTATAGATCTGTGACTCAAGGTGGCCTAATTTCTATATTACATTAGTTAATGATGTTCTGTTTCCTAAGTAGCATATGGCTTTCGTTCCTTAAAAGAAAACCAGGTTTTCATTTTTTCCTGAAGAAGGAACTGAAACATTAGCTAGGAGTACCGTATATGGTGTAGTCGCCAACGGTAGAGTTAAAATTTGTGTAACTTTGTCCTTTGTGTATCACCCGTACTCTCAGTGTTGTGTCACATGCCTGACTATCACCCAAATAATTTTTTTTGTTCTTCCTATAGATTTTTTTTCTTTTGTTACTTCCCCTCACCAATGTCGCATCATGCTTAGTTATTGAGATTTTAGCTATGTCCTAGTCCCATTTCTCTTTTTCGAATTCCTTTCACCAGTCAGCCCTTTTATTATTATTGATGTATTGTTCAGGTTCACATTTCCAGACTGCAGTGATGTACCAGGGACCCCCATGTTATGTATAATTCCCTTTGGTATGACCAGACTGGTTTTCAAGAATTTGCCTTAGGCCTGCTTCAATGTTTTCCAGCCTGACTGTCAGGGTAGCGATAGACTGGTTAACTGACTCAATATTATAGTAAGACAAGTTTTCCATTTCAATAGGAGATATCTTATGTTTACCTTTTTGAACATGACGAATTTTCAATGTCTATTTTAATTTGGTTTTCGGTTCACTTCTGTTCCTGCTACTTTAATTTTTGGTGGGATCAGATGTGTCCTAATCATGCAAATATCAGGACCCTCTAGTTCTTGTCTTTTTGTTTGCACATTTGACTATTAGCCTGTGTATTGCATAGTGCACCAGATGCACAGTTTTTAAAGGAAGGTTTCTACATGTCCCTGATAATCGGTATCATGTGATTTCTCTATTGAGATGTTCTAAGGTAAGGAGGAACACCTAGACTTAATCATTGAGGAAAATATGTGTTTACCCCATTAGACAATGCCACTGTGCGAGGAAATCCATTCAGATAGAATTCTCATGTAGCTATAGATGGCAGAGAATAATGGAGAGAACCCAATTAAAGATGCTAGAGACCCTGTTTTGCCCTTCTGCCTTTGTCTTTGTATTTTATGCCCATGGTGTATGGCTACTCCTTTGAAGATTGCAGACCACCTGCTTGCAGTCCCCTTGTTAAAAACCATGAACTGTTTTTTTTACTAAATTGAAGGAAACTAACAACTGTGGCACATTTCCTACGTCACTAGATTCTGTGGGTATCAAGTCATAATAACCTGCAGGACATTGATTTAAGCCTAATTCCCATCAGTGACAGCTACAGATGAAAGACGGACGTCTTGGCCCTACAGTCTCAGCACCCAGAAAGTAGCAAAGCTGGACAGCGATCGCCAGCACATGGTATCGTACTTGCTCCATCAGACGGCGTTGGACATCACAAAACCAAAGTTTCAGTGTAAAGGAGCTAAAGAGAAGCATTCCTGTTGTTGATGGCAGAGCTGTTTTGAGGTTTCATTTCTCTACCTGTCATGTGCTGGTAACCTCTGACAGTGTGCAATCCCTTGAGCCCCTTGGCCTGAGTTTGGCCACACACACCCTTTTCTTTGCTCCAACGGAAGAAGGGCAGTGCACCGGAGATTTCAAGTTTGGAAAAAGGCACTATATTGTGGTGCCCATGAAAGAGCAGCTTGAGCGTCCTCTGACACTAAATAATGAGTGTTGGAGTCTGAAAGTGCTGCTGAGCTTGAGCTATTTCCCAATTAATGGTGCTTGGGTCTGCACGAGATGATTTGTGCCCTTGATCAATGAAGAGCACATTGTTTGTAGTGTCTGCCACAGAGGAGAGACACTGGTGCATTGCTTTAAGACATTGAGACTTTCGAGTGAGCTGTGGGTGTTTGCCAGGAGGGCACTCCAACTAAGCAGTACTTTTCTCACGAAGAGGCCTGAATTGAGAGGCCCATGCGAAAGAAAACAACAAAAGAAAATTTGATGGACAATAGAAGCCTGCCAGAGAGGCTTTTTGAACGGACTCTGGGCATAGTTGGTTTCACAAGAGGTTTCCGTGTGATTGTATAGACTAGGTGTTAGGAGACTGATTGTTTTGCTGGCATTGTTTTAAAGTACTATTCTGTTTAGTAAAAGCAGAATAAAGTCCATTTTCTGTGGAAAGAGTACCCCCTTTTCACCTTAGAGCATTGATGAGAGTCACCACTGTTCCACCTGAACATACAAAAATTACTGAAATGCAGAGGAGCCCTAAAAATGTTACTAGATAATTTTAGGATTTGCTTTTTGGTTAGGGTTGTGAAAAATTATTATTTCATTTGTAATAGTGGTCACTACTTTCTCCCGTTGTCTATATGTTCTTAATAACGTGTTTTCTAGTGTCTTTTAAACATGACGTTGTCATTTATGGGTGGGATTGTTTTTCTCTACTCAATTGACTTCTGCACCCACTTCCCAACCTATGTCTTTTCCTACTATTGTTTCTTTGCACTCTTTTCACCCTTTTCCTGAACATGAGGAGGTTAGATCAGAATTCGTAAGCAATTCTTTTGTACAGCTTCTGCATCAACACTAGTTAGTAGTGAACATCACTAATTGTTGGGTGTGTGATCTTATGCCACCTACTGCAGATAGAGGTATTCCTTATTTTGTCCTGCCATATGTGGCCTTTTGTGCTACTTCATGTTCGAGGAGACCTGTCCAGAGAGAATTACCAAGTACTAGAATTTTGCTCCAGCAACATCTCCATGGCCTTATAAACATAGACCTGGACTCAGATTAGCATGAGAATAGGTTTATTGCCTATGTAAGGGCAAAAGGAGGGTTTGTGGTTCTAAAAATTCTGGACCCATGTAATTTACTTTGCCACAGCAGTACGATTTTAGTATCAAAAGACCGATAATGACTAGTACACTAAGCATGAGCATTTTCGCTCAATTCCAGCAGCGTTTTCACCTCGAAATCGCCATTTTTGTCCTGCACTCGTGGCTCCCATTTTATACACGGCAGCCATTTTTAAAAGTTGCCCTCACATAGGCTTATAATACAGTCAGATTTGATTCCAAGGACACGTACACCTTGATTGACTTTTCTCTGACCTGGGCAAGCTGGAACCATTGCCTCAGGCCAAACCTGTTTGGTCAGTCCCTCTCCCAAAGGCCGAATCAGATAGCATCAAGGCACACCATGCCATAAAACCCTTATTATCGCTCACACACCCTGCCTAATCTTGCTCACACCTGCACCTGCTGTTTTCTTCTTCTTACTTTACGAGGGGGAGGTGCCCGTTTTTATTGGGGGTCCACACTTATCTGATGTAAAATACTAGGCCTTGCCGGGTAATTTATTATGGGTTGGATGACATGAAATATGAGGTTTCATCATGACACTGTTTTTTCCTTTGTAGTGAAAACATGTGAATGACCAACCAAAATGTCAAGAATGTTTGCCTGAAGCTTAAAAAACTGTATATAAGGAAACCTGACTTTGCATTGAAACACAGTCTCCTGAGAACATACAAACCGTGCTGTTGTACTTCTAGGACGCTTGTTACTTGGCTGCAGCCAATAAATTCGATCTTTGACTTCACCTAGAAGACTCTGAGTTTCTGTGGTCTGAATCAGGAAAGTACCCGAGGTCTTTGGGTGTACCCTGGCACCGCTGGGTTACCGGATCAGTACCGGTTCTGAAAAACCCAGTACCTCAAAACCTACCCGTACAGGTTCCCTTGCAGTGCGCAAACATGTACACCGTTGTCCAGAGTGAGTGTACCCTCATTGGGGAAACGTCCTTAACAACGCATTGCGAACAACACGGATGTTTCCCACGCAAGCGTAACTATGCTTGCCAGAACAAAGCATGGCTTTCTCTGTGCTTTAATCATGCATGTGCCAAACTATGCATATGCATGGTCAAGGCACAGAAAAAGCCACAGTGGATAAGGAGAGGACGCAGTGAGGTAAATGGGGCTGGGACAGGAGTAGGGTGGATTAAGGGCTTGGGGTGGGTGGGGGTCGGAGGCAGGCTATTTTTTTATGGTTTTTTTTTTTAGGGTTTGGGGTGGGGGCTCGGGCTATTCTTTTTTTTTATTAGGGGCAGGAGTGGGAGGTGTGGGTATTTATTTTTATTTAGGGCTTAGTGTGGGGGTGGGGTAGTTTATTTTTAAAGGTGTGGGGAAAGGTTTATGGAAGGGCGGAAGGAGGGAAGAGAGACGATAGAAGAGGAGAAGGATCAGGAGAGGACGTGGTGATGTAAGTAGGGTTAGGGCAGGGTTGGTGGGTACCTTTTAGCGGTGGGGGTGGATTTAGGGCTTAGGGTGGGTAGTGGGTGTTGGGGTAGTTTAGTTTTTATTGACGGGGTTAAGGGGTCAGAGTAGTTTTTTTTAGGGCTCAAAGCGGGTGAGGGGGTCGGGTAGTTTAGTTTCTAGATGCAGGGTGGGGGGTCGGGATAGTTTTTTTTAGGTCTCAGGGCGGGTGGGGATGTCGGGGTAGTTTAGTTTTTAGGGGCAGGTGTTGGGGGTTAGGGTAGTTTTTTTAGGACTCAGGGTGGGTGGGGGCTTTTAGGGTACTTTAATTTTTAGGGGTGGGGTGGGGGCTCAGGATAGTTTTTAGTTTAGGGCTCAGGGTGGGCGAAAGGGTGAGGTAGTTTCGTTTTATGGGGCAGGGGTGGGGGTTAGGGTAGTTTTTTTGGTGTTCAGGGAGAGTGGGGGGTCTGGGTACTTTAGTTTTTAGGGGTGGAGGGTTGGGATTTTTTTTTATGACTTAGGGCAGTTGGGGGGGCTCAGGATAGTTTAGCTATTATGGATGGGTTAGTTTTGGGCCTCAGGGTTGTAAGACAGAACCACGCATGCTGTTTCGCATGCCGTTTCCACATATGCTGTTACTAGGCATGCTTTTACAACTAAATTCATTGTAAAGTCATGCATGGTAAAGGCATGAGTAGAAACAACACAGTCGTGGTTCCGACTGTGTTGTTAAGGCATACGTTGATCCAGCATGCGTGGTTCTGTCCCGTCATTGTGGTGCCAGCATTCAATTTGCAATGAATGATGACACCACAATGACAGTTTTCTATGTGTGCGATATGCGTGTTGTGCAAGTGTGTTCTTAGCTATGTGTGACAATTTTCTCCCCAACATATGCATGTCACAGTGATAAAAAAATACTGTAAAATGTACATGCTTGCAGTGGCCCTGGCCTCCCATGCAGTGCCCACGCACCCTGGCAATTCTGCATTCCTACCTTCGAGTCCGGCGAAGGGAGGTTGTGTTGAAAAAGTCACCTGTGTGACGAAACACATGTTGGCTGTGTTTGATGGACGTTCTCTCTATGAAGCAAACTACGTTTTCAATTAAAGAGACTTTCTTTTAAGAACACGGGATACTTACGTGCCTTTTTCTTCAATTGTATCTACATACCTTGGATGTTACTATTCACATAATACTGTGGTTTATATTGTGTGCTGTGGCCTTTATTGTTCATTTCTTAAATTAGGCTTCAGTGAAATATAGGTGAACAAAAAGCACCGACACACACTCATCATTTATGTATGTGACTTTAGCAGAGCGTGAATCATGGTCAGACTGGGCTGTAGGGCAATCAGGGAGTGCAGGATGGGCTGGTCTTTCAGATCAGTGTGCGGGTCATGTATTTTGTAGCTGGTCATGGGCCTGTTTGATGGTCTGCTGGACAGTATTTTTACTGATGATTTCCCTGATATTAAAACAAACATTGCTTGCAGCAATTCAAGTAGTCTTCCACAACTTGCAAAAAACACTTATACAGCTTATCTCTAAAAGTTTAAAACTGCCCCAAAAATGTTTTCAGTTCTAGTACTCCTGGTGTGAAGAAGATACAATGCAACAGATTGCTGTACAGGGTCAAAGGCAAAAGTATAATCAACAAGTGATTAAAGGAATAACTGAGCTCCGAGAGCGGAAGTGAGTGAGTGCAATGTTTTGAGTTAGTGTACTTTACAGAGATATGTCTCCAGCTTTTCCTTACTCTGGAGCAGAGCCCCTGTGGTCTTCACGGATACAGAATATCGTTCATTATTATGGCGTCTTGCCGATCTGCACAAAGTCACTCTTCAAAACTCATGTGGCTGCCTACAGTTTTAAACTAGATTGCAGAGGGGGGTAAAGGATCACCCAAACATGTCAATTGCTGTTTCGCTTACTGATTTACTGCAGAATGCTCAAACAATTTTAAGGAAGCACTAGCTAGGCCTACGTTCACACCACTACTTCCTCTATTGTGTAATGGCTCCGCAATCGCCGTCATTTCACTGTAAGGGTTGAATTTCAGTTTGTCTTTGAACAGTGCAATCTGCTTCTGGATGTTAGTTTTCCTGCGGAATCCGATGGTTTGATACTCATAAAAGAAATAAATTTTTACACTGATTTACCGCTGGGTAATTGAACGTGGGGTAATGCTTGTCATAAGCCAGTTGAACGAAGTTAATTGACTGTTTCTTTCAACTCTACCTCGATTAATAAGATTGGGGAAAGAATTCAAAAATATATTTCTCGGTTCATTGTACGTTGTACAAGGGCCCATCGCACTGGACATAATATGATGCACTTTGGTATATACAGGAAGTTTGTTACCGTGTAGTGAAGGGAACAAAAAAGACAAAGGATCCTCGAAAATATCCGTCACTCGTAAAAACGGTGTTATAATTGCTTCTAATATCAGACTGTTGATTTTTTTCAGATGTTCCAGGGCTTCATCCAGCTTGTCTACCAAGAGTGTCTGCAGACCGCAGTCTGCTTGTTAATGCCAACAAATATTTTAAGGAAAATTACATCATTTTTAATGCCTGCAGTTTTCAGTAGGGAATAGTTAAGAAGTCTTTCAGAATTGCTTCAAACTGTTTTATATTAATGGATTTTATGGAACTGAGCTGTTACCGTATTTCATATAAACAAGTTGCAAATACTTTTTTTTGTTGTGGTCGTAATCTCAGATCATGTATTATCTCAGCCACCCCTGTCTGTTCTGCAGCGATTTAATAGTGCCTATTTTAATTCATACAGTAGTGACTCTACCGTTGAGACATTTGGCCTGCTTGTTCTTGGCTATATAAATGTATATGTATATAAAAATGTTACACTGAATTTGAAAAGAATTGCAGCTGCAGTGAAACTGGCAGTCTTCTTTCTTAAATCAATATTCAAATGAGTTTTCATCACATGGAACAGTGACTTCTAACAAGTGCAGGCTCTGGTGCTAAACCAAAGGTTATAGAGGCTGCAAAGTTGCTGCTACGAACATATGAAACAACAACTTCCTTGAATATATATGCCTTTTTGATCAAATTAAACCTATAAAAGGTTCTGTACTTGGTCCTGTGTTTAGTTCCTCGATACAGTTGACATAATTTATGATTTTACAGGTAACAATATAATCTTCTTCTGTAAAACATCATATTTGTGTATGTGAGTGCTAGGTATTTGTAAAGCACAAACCTAGAGAGTGCAATGAAGTGTTGAACAAAGGCCGAAGCCCTGATTTAGAAGTCAAGATCGTTTACAGTGAAACGGGATGTTCATGGGTAGTGAATGCAATCGTGAAGATGCAGGGATCTTTGAAGAGGTGGGTCTTCAGCGCCTTGCTAAATTGTAGAAGTCCTGGGCAGTTCTAATATTGATGAGAGTGTTGTTAAAGATAATGGCAACATAGATGGAGATGCTTTCCTCCTGCTTTTATCTTGTTTTTGCATTTTTCGTTTTTTTCTGGCGACACTGGCTTCTGGTGTTGCTCTGCCCCCCCTGTTACATTTAATTTCCCTCCCAGGTATGGATGGATGGTGGCGTTGATGGCCTTGCATGTAGTGCAACTTATCTTGACGATGATGCTGGCTTGAAGGTTGATCTATAGTAATTCTTACAGTTTAAGAGTGATATTCCCAAACGTTTTCTCAAAATTCTGATAAGAATTGCTGAAGCATACAGGATGTCTTTTATGGGAGCAAGTGTAGTGTCAGGGAGAATGCAGAGAGAGGCTTTGCATCCATCTAGGTGAAAGATGAAGATGAGTAAGGCCTGAACTTTTAGGATGTCACTGTCTTCAGAAGAAAGAGTTGGCTCTATGCTCGTGGTTTTCTCTGCAGTACGTTCTTTAAGATGAAGTGTCTGTGAAGGATGAAAGCAAGCGAAGCTAGGCTTGAATTTGTGATCATTTGTTACGGTTGGTGAAAAGGAGAAATTATCACTTTGTTGGGTTAGGTTTTGGATAGATGCTGGGAATTCAGTTCTGAATGAGATTGAGGCAACTTTTGAGTCGATGGATATCATGGAAAGTTGTAGATTTTCAGTCAAAGTGCTGTGCTGTTAGCCTACAGATTACTTTTGATACGGCTGCCAGTATGTATGGTTCCAATGGGTTATACATAGAAGATGAAGATGATGGAGGGCAGGGTGGGGCTATGGAGCATTCTAAAAGAGACAGATAGTTTCTGGGATCTCGAAGTTCCCATCTTGATAAAATGATGGCAGATGGTAAAGTAAGACATAAACCATGAAAGGACAATATTAGAGAAGCTCTTGTGTGTTTACAGTATATGGATTAGAACCGTATGTTCAACTGTGCAAATGTTTCTTAGAGGTCAAAGAAAACCAAAAGGCAGAAATAATTCTTGTCAGTGATCAGGAAGACATTGGCGGTCATTCTGACCCTGGCGGTCAAAGACCGCCAGGGCGGAGGACCGCGGGAGCACCGCCGACAGGCCGGCGGTGCTCCAATGGGGATTCCGACCGCGGCGGTAAAACCGCGGTCGGACCGGCACCACTGGCGGGCTCCCGCCAGTGTACCGCCGCCCCATTGAATCCTCCAAGGCGGCGCAGCTTGCTGCGCCGCCGAGGGGATTCCGACCCCCCCTACCGCCATCCAGATCCCGGCGGTCCGACCGCCGGGATCCGGATGGCGGTAGGGGGGGTCGCGGGGCCCCTGGGGGCCCCTGCAGTGCCCATGCCACTGGCATGGGCATTGCAGGAGCCCCCGTAAGAGGGCCCCTACATGTATTTCACTGTCTGCTGCGCAGACAGTGAAATACGCGACGGGTGCAACTGCACCCGTCGCACAGCTTCCACTCCGCCGGCTCGATTCCGAGCCGGCTTCATCGTGGAAGCCTCTTTCCCGCTGGGCTGGCGGGCGGTCTGAAGGCGACCGCCCGCCAGCCCAGCGGGAAAGTCAGAATTACCGCCGCGGTCTTTCGACCGCGGAACGGTAACCTGACGGCGGGACTTTGGCGGGCGGCCTCCGCCGCCCGCCAAGGTCAGAATGAGGGCCATTGTATCCTATGTGAAGGGTGCCAGTCTATGTGCTGGAGTAAAGTCTGAAATCAGTTTGGTAGCCCTGTAGAGTGTTATTGTTGCTGACTTGATTTTCTTGAATGCAGACTCAATACATCAGTAATTACCAGGAAGATAGCTCAATAAATCACGAACCCCTATCTGCTGAGATATTTCCTTGTTCGATATAGTGAGTCCCATTAAGCAGGGTAAAAGTAATATCTTTTAGATAAAGTGCTACAAAATTGCAACTGCGTAACCGTAATCATTATTTGAAACAAGCAGTAACAAAGTCAGTAGGCATGTTTCTTAAAAAGTGAAAGGGTATCTTGAGTGATTGGTAGGTTTGTGTATGTGGTTCTGTGGATGGTGAGTAGACGAATGTGAGAATTTTTTAATGAAAGAATGGGCGGACGAGTGATTGCACAAATCCAATGTGTTGTGAATGATTTTGCATCATTTCAAGATCTGTGTGAATCAAAAAGCACCTTTTTAAAATAGCTGCCCTATTAAATGAAATGATGTGGATGGTGCCTGTCTTTCTCTCTGCTACTGGTACCTGGAACCCATGGATTGAAAGGCTGTGTTACAACTACAAGAGGTGTGGTAGGGTAGCAAGCACTTGGGCCCAGCTCAAGTCATATATATAAATATACATTTAAAAAAAGTGTAGCCGTCACTGACGCGCAGCCATACTAGCAGTGGTACTGTCATGGCATCTGTACTCCCGACGCCTTAATTTTCCCATACTCCACCAATAAGATGAACTGGGCACACTGGTGCAGTAAAAAGGTGCATTTATGTAAAACATATGCACAATGTATTACATCGACTTTTGTCCACCATTGTCATAGCCTCTGTCAAGATGTATACTTAAAAACTATGGGCCTGATTCTAACTTTGGAGGACGGTGTTAAACCGTCCCAAAAGTGGCGGATATACCACCTACCGTATTACGAGTCCATTATATCCTATGGAACTCGTAATACGGTAGGTGGTATATCCGCCACTTTTGGGACGGTTTAACACCGTCCTCCAAAGTTAGAATCAGGCCCTATGTCTGTGTTGCTATTTATAAAGGGAGATTGTTACCCCACAGGTGTTCTGGCTCTATGAGGTCGTAATGAGAGGGAGCTGGGAAATGGATGTGTTAGTCATCAAGGGAGAACAGGCACATTTTCTGAAGCTTTCAGAAATGTGCATAACTAGACAAAGCCCTAACAAAGACAGTAAGCCAATCCAACTGTTTCCCCACAATTACCTATGGCAAGTTAAGTCAAATGCGTTGATCAGGAAGATAATGGTGAAACAAATTATTAAAGATGTGAGGACACCTATTATAGTATGATTGATGGCAGATGCAAATGTCTTTGGACAAGATCCGTTTCTCAAAAGCAGCCAATGCAGTTTGGAAAGATGATGTAGGAACTATGATTGCCTAGGAATAGTGCACAGGACAAAGGAAATAGCGTTCTTCGTTCTATATGACCTGTAGTTAGATATTAGAGACCTTTAGCAGCCCCAGGGAGAGTTAGTTACAGTAGCTAAGGCTAGAGGTGATGATAGATTGAAAGACAGTTTTCCTGCAGTTCTTATGTCAAAAAGGGTGCATTTTCCATACTAGGCATATTTAGTCAAAACAGGAGGCAAAGGTGAAAGCAATTTGTGTGGAAGAACCTTTTGTCTGGTTGAACCAAACAACGTTTTTAGTGAGGTTGAGGTTTAGGATGGAGGGCCTAGATCAAATGGCCACCAAAAAGATGTTAAAATTGAAGGACAGCCTCTCAGAATCAGGAATTCTGCTTTGTCTATGTTTAATTTAAGTGAAGTATTCATCATGCAACTGACTGTGTCAGAGAGTCGTGTGTAGAATTGTCACAGGGCATTGTTCCTCTTACTCTTTATGTTCATTATTGACTGAGTGTAATCATCATTGGTCTTGAGTAACAGGACATCTGAATGAATCAGGCAACGGGGTGGGATGACATACAAGATGAAAAGGATGGGGCTAAGTGATAAACCCTAAAAACGCAACAGCAGAGAGGCATAGCTCAGGACTGGCATGGGGAGAGAAATAGTGACCGAGAATTAATGTTTAAGATGCATGGGGGAAATTGAGAGCTGTACTTTGAATGCTAATAGAAGATAAACTGCAGGTGAGAATGGAAAAAGACACTGTGTCGGAAGCTGCAGAGATGGCTAAGAGCATCAGGGTTACCATGTTGCTCTGATCCAAGGTTATCCAGAGTTCTTTTGAAATAGCCAATGAGGCAGGCTCTCTGTGGAGTGGCTGAAACCCTGGTTGTGAAGGATTAAGTACACTATTTAATCTCAGACGTTTGGCAGCTGTTTATTGATGTCATTTTTCAAGATATTTGGCTGAGGAGGAAAGCAGCAAGATAGGTCAGAATAGTGGTAATAAATGGATCAGCTGTGTGTTTTATAGAAGAGGTGTGCTGGAGCATTTCCATTCTTCACAGGAAACAATGTTCATCAAGATCAATCGATCTTTGGACCCATCATAGGGTGTGTCAGAACCATACAATAACATTTCAATACAAACCAATTAGATTACACAGTATGGCCAATTAAGCCATACAAGTAAAACTCCAGTCAGTAATAAAGTTAAGAGATTTAGGCCCTCATTCTGACCCTGGCGGTCGGCGGAGAGACGGCGGTCGGACCGCGAACAGACCGGCGGTATTAAAAATGGCATTCTGACCGCGGCGGTCCCCGCCGCGACCGACCGCCACTTCTCCACTCCGACCGCCACGGCGGTCATGACCGCGGGGCTGGAGTTTGCGCACTCCGGCCCGGCGGTCGTCCCAAGACCGCCAAGGGTATTATGACCCTGCCTACCGCCGCGGTTTCTTGCGGGCGGGAACCGCCGTGCGAACCATGGCGGTAAGCACTATCGGGGCCAGGGAATTCCTTCCCTGGCACTGATAGGGGTCTCCCCCACCCCCCACTACCCACCCGAGTCCTCCCCCCACACCCTCCACCCCCCTGCCACCCCCCAGAGGTGGTACGAACCCCCTCCCCACCCCCACCCCGACATGCACATACATGCACCCCGACATGCACACACCCCCAACATGCACATATACACACCCCCTACACACACATACACAACGGGGACACATACCCGCACACATACATGCAGACATGCGCACCTGCCGAACAGCACACATTACCCATAGACACAGCAGCACCCCCCGCCCGCATACACGCACTCACACACCCCCTCTACACACTCACACGCACACCCCCATGCACGCCCACATCACACAACACCCCCCCACCCCCTCCCCTCACGGACGGTCAACTTACCTTGTGCGTTGGTCCTCCGGGAGGCGACGGGAGCCATGGGGAGGTGACCGCCAACAGAAGACCGCCAACAGAAGACCGCCACACAGAAATGTGGGTCGTAATTCTGTGGGCGGTGTTCTGCTGGCGTGGCGGTGGAGGTTGACCAGTCTCCACTTTCCCGCCGACCGCCAGTGTGGCTGCTG
Source organism: Pleurodeles waltl (assembly GCF_031143425.1). Classification (NCBI taxonomy): domain Eukaryota; kingdom Metazoa; phylum Chordata; class Amphibia; order Caudata; family Salamandridae; genus Pleurodeles; species Pleurodeles waltl. The sequence goes on from NC_090439.1 coordinate 728,619,797, forward strand.
GCGGTTTTCCGGCGGAACGCTCCCAGCGGTCAGAATGCGCACAGCGGCATACCGCCGCGGTCGGCGGTCTTCACCGCGGCGGTAACTCGGCGGTCTTGCGAAAAGACCGCCAAGGTCAGAATGAGGGCCTTAATACCAACCCAAGCTCAAAGTCATGTAGACAATTCACAAGACAAAATTATAAAGATACAGAATCACCAACGATTGCCCAAGGCGGCAAAATAGGCTCAGATGAACTAACAGTAACAAAACCAAGCATGCGACAAGGACAATGCAAAACATCAACAGGATTCTCTGAGATATAGAAAATAGACTGTTTCTCAGCTTTAATAAGCATCAAGTCAATTTCAAATCAGCAGAGTTCAATTTAGCTGGGCACAGGCAAAACCCTTTGAATGACCAAATCAGATGAAAACATGCGGGTGGAACATGTGTGGCAAAAGGCAAAAAGAGCTCATTGGATAAAAAGAATTTAGAAAAAGGAAATCTCGGGCAATCAGCTTCTAAATAAGGCGGGCAAAAGATAGGTGAAAGGAGAAAGCATCAACATGTCAGAAGCTTGGTCAAGAGATTTCTGCAAAGGTCAGAAAGATAATCTCTAAGACTCAGCAGGGCATTTCCAAGGAGCAAATCAGCGAGGAAGATACTTCTCCAAGGGGCTCAGCATTCAGGATATAGTGAAAGGGGCTCAGCTTTCCATCTTCAGGGATCTCGAAGGCTGGGAGGAATCTGACGAAGGGGAAAATCTTAAAAAATCTGACCATAGTCCTACTGGTAAACTATATTTCAAAGTTAATAGAGCAATCTGATTCATTCAGGGCAACAGTTCATTTAATGTTAAAGGGGCATCATCTAATAGAAATCGATCACACAACTCCAAGCTGCAACATTGGTGTTTCTTCCCAGGTCTATCATGATAACAGCATCCATCCATGTTGCTTCACACACGTTTGAAATTAGATTGAAACAAATGTCTAAATTGATACTTCACAGTCCAGGATGTTCCACATCCAAGGTCAACCTTATACAACTCTCGATGTGTAAAACGATAGAAATCTATTACCAAATCTAGTCTTTTCATGGGAACGAATTCTAAAAAGAAAGTGCACGTTATGAAAATGACATAATTTTCTGCACGGTCATGAAAAACAGGGCCTAGCAGGCTTCACTTAAGATGATACAAGTGAATTAATACAGCACATTAATACTTCAAATAGAACAAATTTTACCACGCGAACTGTTATTTCTGCATCAATAATTCTTCATTAGTATTCAAATGTCAATTACTTTAAACTGAAAAATATATGTCAGTCAGTGTAACATGGAACTGCATTTATCTATTTATGCACATGTATTGAACTCGTTAATCATTAGAGATTCAATATTGCTTCAATATATACTAATACTTTAAAGTCTGAATTACATTATAATATCAGTATAATTCTTCAAACATTTAATTAATCTTTGATACCACCAGGGTTTCTAACATTAGTTTAAACAAATGCACAATTTAAATTACTTCACAATTCATCTTTCTACTGTCAAAGTATTAGTACTTTATTTAACATAATACATAAACTGTCACATATAGATGACTTCTGTGACATGAGAGACAGCTCTAAATGTTCTGCTACATCACGTGCTACAAGAGCTTTTTCTCCTGGAGCTGGGGCTCTCTGTTGTTATTAACAACATACTACAGAGATCCAGACCTGAACCAAGGAAAAGCAAAAGCCCACTGGGCATGGATTCAACACAGAATCAGATTTGCTTAGAATACACAGGTGTGTAGCCTCAGACATACAGAGGCGAGTAAATAAGGTGAGAAAAACAAAAGGGGTATGGACAGGCTGAACAGTAGTAAAAGAAGCCCTGATAGATGAAATCTTGTTATGGAAGTACATACCTTAAAAGACAGCCCAACTGGCCTTTATGGAGAAGAGGGATTACCTAAAGATTTTACAATGTTTAGCACAGATTTAGTTGAGTTTTTAGCATCTTACATGTGAGAAGGGGAATGTATGTCTTCTGCGATTTGTAAATATGTAAGTGTTGCTGTGTATTGAAGTCTGACCACATGGATATGATCCAGTCATCAGGTTCTCTTGAGGGTGTTACATTGGTGTTTTTAACTATCAAGCTCTGGTGTTTTCCATGGAGCAGAAGGTTTGGCACAAGGAAACGTTAGAGGTTTTAAAGGTGACACCTTATCCAGGGCTTTAGTAGACCTAGCAATAAAATTGTCTCTAATGAGTTCAATGGAAGGACCTAGAACAAAATGAATGGAGAAAAAGACATGGGTGAGGTCAGTGAGGAAAACTTTAGGGGCATATTTAAAAGCCCCTAGCACCACTGGAGCATCACTTTTTTGATGCTCCAGTGGTGCAGTATGCTGGCCCATATTTACAAGGCCACGCAAAGCCACCTTGACTTTTTTCTTTGCTTTGTAGCGACAGCCCCGTTTAATGCATTACTCTGTGTGAAAGGGGCATTCCATGGGTGTTGCTGTGGGTGTTCCCATGCAACACTTATGGAATTTGACTCATTCCTAGATTTACAAGACTGGGAATGCGTCAGATTTCTACACCACCCCAGGGGTGGCATGAAAGTGGCACAATGAGGAGAGATATCTTTATTTCTTCTTGCTTTTTCGTCTTTCTATGTGTGCTGCATTGATCAGCACACATAGAAGGAGAAAAATGCAATTAATGATTGTTTATCTGCAATGAGGTGTCCCTTCTTGCATATAAACAATAATCCCTGCAACGCAGGAACTCTTGCACCACGGTGCAAGGGTGCCTGTGTTGGTACTAGGCTGCCAATTGTGGGCCAGTGCTGAGGAAAGTACAGGGATGTGTCGTACTGCTGCAAATATGACACATCCATGCACTTTCCTAATGGCGCAGCTTGGTGCTGCAAGATGGCTTGCAGCGCGAGGCTGCTTCATTTTTTTTATACGTTTGCCCCTTAGACCACGTCTAAGTAACCTTAGGAACGGCAGATGTGACAACAATTGGGACAGATGAAGGTGTAAAAAGATTAAAAGGTATGCCAAAGTGGTTAGTGCATGGTACAACAATGGGGGTAGATTTTTCAATATTAGAGTTTCTGAAAAATTAGGGTTGAGTATGTGACACCCAAGCTGCATCCATGAGTTCACCTACCAGAGAGGACCTACTGCAGCACATGAATCCGAAAGGGATGCTGTGTGGGGCAGTTGATGACAATCTATCTAGATACTTAGGTCTCCTAGAATCAATGTTAGGTGAGCAGAATTTATAGAGGGAAAGAAATTTGATCAACTGGATGTCGATTTGTATCTCTTCAAAGGTGGGTGTTAATAAGGGAATAAGAGAAATATCGGGAACATTTTGAAAGACAAGTTAATTTGATTTTTGAATTTTTTAGGAAGATGGCTCAGCGTTTGCTACACCAGGGAAAGATTTGCCATAAAGCCAAAGCTCCATTAGTAAAACAATATTGCATTTGAGTATTTGCAGAATTAGGCGAATTTCATTAGAATGCTAACGGAGTAAATAGACATTAAGTAGAATACATCTTAAAAACGATTCATTGGGTATGTCATGAAAGGACAAGCAATCATGGAATTTAAGGAGGTCCTGGATTCTTACTTGTGGAGGAGGGAGAGGTAAGGACACAATGGCAATCATTTGAAATGAGATGCTTGGGGTATGTGATGTATCATTTCTGGCCCTATGCCTAGCCGTTCATGCATGAGTGCGGACAGACTTGCTCTAAGCATGCTTCCAAGGTGCAAGCAGCATCTGCTGTGCCCAAAAAGACAATAACTGAGGGGCAGGCAACCCCAAATACAAGGAAATAAATTATAGGGGAAATAAAATAGTTTTAAATAAAGGAGGCTCCAACCAACATTGGGAGCATGTAGCAAGACTGAGTGAGGTTCTGATTAATGCTTGGTGCATGTCTGCATCAGTCAATCGAATCAATCAATCAGTGAATTTATAAAGCGCGCTATGTACCCGAAAGGGTTTTGAGGCGCTGGAGGGGGGGGGAGGAGGGGTGCTGCTAGCGTTCGAAGAGCCATGTCTTGAGGAGTCTCCTGAAGGTGAGGAGGTCCTGGGTCTGGCGTAGTGAGGTGGGGAGGGAGTTCCAGGTCTTGGCTGCGAGGAAGGAGAAGGATCTGCCGCCAGAGGTCTTGCGCTGGATTCGAGGGACGATGGCGAGGGCGAGGTTGGCGGAGCGGAGTTGACGTGTGGGGACGTAGAAGTTGAGTCTGGTGTTTAGGTAGGTGGGTCCGGTGTTGTGTAGTGCCTTGTGTGCGTGGGTGAGGAGTTTGAAGGTGATCCTTTTATCCACCGGGAGCCAGTGGAGGTCCTTCAGGTGGGGGGAGATGTGACATCGGCGGGGTATGTCGAGGATCAGGCGGGCGGATGTGTTCTGTATGCGTTGGAGTCGTTTGATGTCTTTCGTTGGGATGCCTGTGTAGAGCGCGTTGCCGTAGTCAAGTCTGCTACTGACGAGGGCTTGAGTTACCGTCTTCCTGGTTCCTGTTGGAATCCACTTGAAGATCCTGCGGAGCATGCGGAGGGTGTTGAAACAAGAAGAGGAGACGGGGTTGATCTGTTTGGACATGGTGAGGGCAGAGTCGAGGACGAAGCCGAGGTTTCGTGCGTGGCTGGCTGGGGTGGGTGGGGGTCCGAGGGCGGTGGGCCACCAGGAGTCGTTCCAGGCCGAGGCGGTGCGTCCGAGGATGAGGACCTCCGTTTTGTCGGAGTTGAGTTTCAGGCGGCTGTTGTTCATCCACTCGGCGATGGATTTTAGTCCCTCGTGGAGGTTGGTTTTGGCGGTGAGCGGATCTTTGGTCAGGGAGAGGACGAGCTGGGTGTCGTCGGCGTAGGAGATGATGCTGAGGTTGTGATGACGGGCCAGTTGTGCGAGGGGGGCCATGTAGACGTTGAACAACTTTGGGCTGAGAGAGGAGCATTGGGGGACGCCGCAGATGAGGTTGGTGGCTTTGGAGCGGAAGGGTGAGAGTCGGACTCTCTGGGTTCTGTCGGAGAGGAAGGATGAGATCCAGTTGAGGGCTTTGTCTTGGATGCCGGCTTCGTGGAGACGGGTTAGCAGGGTGCGGTGGCAGACTGTGTCGAAAGCGGCTGATAGGTCGAGGAGGATGAGGGCTGAGGTTTCGCCGTTGTCCATTTGTTGTCTGATGTCATCTGTGGCGGCGAGGAGTGCGGTCTCAGTGCTGTGGTTTCGTCTGAATCCAGATTGTGAGGGGTCTAGGATGGAGTTGTCTTCTAGGAAGTGGGCGAGCTGCGCGTTGACGATCTTCTCGATGACCTTCGATGGAAAAGGGAGGAGAGAGATCAGTCGGAAGTTTTTGAGATCGTTGGGGTCAGCCTTGGGTTTCTTGAGGAGGGGTTGGATTTCTGCGTGCTTCCAGCTGTCCGGGAAGGTGGCGGTGTTGAAGGAGAGGTTGATGATCTTGCGGAGTTTGGGGGCGATGGTGGCGTCGGCTTTGTTGAAGACGTGATCAGCACCTTCTTTAAGGTGCCTTGCCTTGAGATAAATAGCCATGTGTGAGTGGTGCATTGTCTGAGTAAGAGACGATCCTTTTTCCAATCAGAGGTGTGGCAGAGAAAGGCTAAGAGGATAGAAATACACATTGACCCAAGGGTGCTTAATATTGGGGACCCAAGTGGCAGCCCAACTACTGGAAAATAAAAAGAAACAAACTCGAAGAAATCAATAAAGAACGAAATTGGCAATCAAGCAATTAGGCTCCATACAATGATAACAATGAATTAATACAAAAGACAATAACAAGAGAGGCAGGCAACTTCCACTACAAGAAACTAAAAAGACTGTAACAATTCATGCCCCTGAACAACCAATACCCCATCCATTCTCAATGGCATTTACAACCACCAAGGAAAAAGATATGGGTTGACCATCAAATGAAAGACAGAACAAGCAATGGTTGAGGGGGGTGACAAATTACTCATCTCTCTGTGCATTGATGGCATAAATATTAGACCTAGCTAGACCAAAACAGGACAAACAGAAATTATGCTGGTGAATCAACTTACTTTAAATTAATGTTGTAGCATGTAAAGCAGTACCACAGTAGAGCTACTCACATACCACAAAGTGCAATTCACAAATCTAAGTTTGGAAACCTCCACTCCAGCCTTTCCTATCTTTCTGTGTGGAGATCTCTGTCACTGTGGCAAAGACTTCAAGACACATCAGTATATTATGTTGTGGAAAATGTAGGAGGGGCCCAAGGGAGTGGTGGAAAAAGGGGGAATAATTGTTCACAATGGGGTGGCATTAAAGGAAATTTAAAGAGGGTTTTTGGAGGGACAAGCTAAAAAAGCACATCCGCAAAAAATACTACTGTAATTCACAAACTATACTTCTAAAGTTAGTATAGCCCTATAAATGCCTAAACAAGACTCCCAGCCTCGGAGTAAGTCCATGTCCATCTACTGGTACTGAAACACACTCCTGGAGAAAACAATTGAGACTGGCCATTAAAATAGTACGTCATATAAACTAATGGTGAATTAATTTATTTGTTAAGCATTTAAAATGCAAATATATATTTTTAGCGGTTAGCAGTAAAAATGTATAGGTATTGTTTATTTGTTTTATTTTTTAATTGAATAATTTACTTATATAAAAAATAAATTAAACTTGCAAACTTTTTAAAAAAACATTCAAAAGAATTAAGGGCCAGGGGCCAGATATAGGAAACAGTTTGCGACTCGCAAACGGCAAAAATTGCCGTTTGCGAGTCGCAAACCGGAGTTTCCTATGCAGAAATGCATTTTGCGAGTCGGATCCGACTCGCAAAATGCATTTCCGACTCGCAAATAGGAAGGGGTGTTCCCTTCCTATTTGCGACTCGCAGTGGGATGCAATTCCATTTGCGACCGCGTACGTGGTCGCAAATGGAGTCGCAGTTACCATCCACTTGAAGTGGATGGTAACCCACTTGCAAATTGGAAGGCGTCCCCATGGGACCCCTTCCACTTTGTGAATGGACCCAAAAATATTTTTTCAGGGCAGGGAGTGGTCCAAGGGACCACTCCCTGCCCTGAAAAAATACTGAAACTAAAGGTTTCGGTTTTTATTTTAAGTGCAGCTCGTTTTCCTTTAAGGAAAACGGGCTACACTTAAAAAAAAAAAAACTGCTTTATTTAAAGCAGTCACGAACATGGAGGTCTGCTGACGACAGCAGGCCTCCATGTTTGCGAGTGCCTATACTCGCTATGGGGCCGCAATTTGCGACCCACCTCATGAATATTCATGAGGTGGGTCATTGCGACCCCATAGCGAGTCCCAGTCGGTGTCTGAGACACCGTACTGCATTGCAAATTGCGACTTGCAATTTGCGAGTCGGATGGACTCGCAAATTGCAAGTCGCAATTTGCAATATTGCTACATCTGGCCCCAGATGTAGTAAAGTTAAATTTAGCGACTTGCAATTTGCGAGTCTCACCGACTCGCAATTTGCAACTCGCAAAACCATATGCAGAAAGGTGTCTCAGACACCTTCTGCGACTCGCTATGGGGTCGCAAAGACCCACCTCATTAATATTAATGAGGTGGGTCGCATTTTGCGACCCCATAGCGAGTCCCTGCACTCACAGGGATGGTGGCCTGCTGTAGTCAGCAGACCTCCATGTCTGTGACTGCTTTTTCAATAAAGCAGTTTTTTTTTTCATTTTGCAGCCCGTTTTACTTAAAGGAAAACTAAACCGAAACCATTTGGTTTCGTTTTTTTCAGAGCAGGCAGTGGTCCATAGGACCACTGCCTGCTCTGAAAAAATATTTTTTGGGCATTCACAAAGGGGAAGGGGTCCCATGGGGACCCCTTCCCTTTTGCGAATGAGTTACCACCAGTGTGACACTGGTGGTAACTGCGAGTTGGTCACAAAGCAACTCAGCATGGCGATGCGGTCGCAAATAGGAAGGGAACACCCCTTCCTATTTGCGAGTTGCATCCTCAAATCGCGAGTCGGCATCGCGTTCGGCCTTTTGCATGCCGCAAACTGCGTTTTTCGCAGTTTGCAACATGCAAAAAGGCTTCCTAAATCTGGCCCTAAGTTCTTACTCTCATAACAAAAGTGCTAATGAGGGTGAGTCATTATCAAAATCATTTTTGCAGGAATTACTAGTTACATTTGAAATTCATATACATTTAAATTTATGTTAGAATTTAATGCAAATTTAATTTGATGAGTTTATGTACTGCAATATTTTATTTTATTAGTAAGTTAAAGGACATCCCTTAAAAAGTGACAATAGAATGCAGTTTACTCAGTCGTCGTTTTTTCGACTCATTCCTTCGTGACTGGATGACCACCACCATACTGAGCATAAACATATGCACTTTACATCAGATATGACTGTCATTGAACAATTACCTAACCTTTAAACCTGCAAAGGAGGGTGTATCACACTATTTATGGCTGACAACATGTCCAGATGATGGTTAATTTAGAGCTGCAGATTTAGATCCTATTATCTGAAGATGATTAGTCAGTGTTACTAATTTACCTTTAATTATCCTCTGCATTAATGAATACGGAATGATAATAAAGTAAAATAAATATACATTAATGTTCTTATGTCAGAGCTGTGTAAAAGTAAAGCTAAAAATACTCTCTCTTCAAACTTCTTAACCTCATCTGCAGAACACAACACCATCAAGGTCCCACATACCTGTTCACCCACATCAACCTTCACACCCTGAATAGACACCCCTGCTCTGCCAACCTCCTGCTCACCCATGATCCTCGAATCAAAAGAGCCGAGGGTCATGCCTTCTCTTGCATGGCTTCTAACCCCTGGAATGCCCTTCCATTACAAATTAGATCTTCCACATTCCTTATAGAATTTGAAGAAATTGAAAGCCTGGCTTTTCCATTACTCCATAGTGATGGCAACTCACCTCTCCCCTTCTTGGGGGCTAGGATACCCCCTGAGCTACGGCCACCACAGGTGATATGAACGCCATAAAAATCTTGTTAACATAACACATTAAAAAGAAATATATTGTCAAAATGTAGCTAGACATTCTGCTAAGAGTTCCATGCAAGGTAAAACTTCTGTGGGTTGGGCTGGCTTTGTTGTAGATGCGATGTGGACAGGGGTCGGAGGGGGATCCGGAGTGGATGGAGTTCATGGTTTGCTCGGTTTCTTCATGTGTGATGGGGGCCCAGGTGGTGAGTGTTGTGGGGGGGGTCGTTAGTGGGGGTTGAGTTGGGTGAGTGAGGAGTGTGTGTGGTGGGTGTGTGTGGTATGAAGCTGTTGTGGATGTCCAGGATTTTGTGGTGGAAGTGGTTGGAGAGGGTGTCACATAGGGACTTTGTGTGTGGGGGGTCTATGTTGCTGGCTTTGGGTTTGGCTAGCTCTTTAATGATGGTGAAGAGTTCTTTGCTGTTTTGAGAGTTGTTGTCAAGGCGTGTCTTGTAGTGATCTCTTTTGGCGGTGCGTATGAGTTGGTGATGGGTGCGGATGGTGGCTTTGAGGGTGGAGAAGTTGGTTCTAAAGGGTTCTTGTCGCCATATTTTCTCCGCTTGGCGGCATTTGCACTTGGAGTCTTGGAGTTCGGGGGTGAACCATGGGGCGTTCTTGATGTTGCAGGTGGCGATGGGTTTTCTGAGGGGGGCTAGTGTGTCTGCGCAGGTACTGATCTATTTAGAGAGGTTGTGTGCTCCTGTGTTGGGGTCGTTGGTGTTGGGGGGGGGAGGTTGTGAGCCAGTTGGGAGTTCAGGTGTTCTGTGGGGATCTTGTCCCACATGCAGTAGGGTGTGGTGTGTTGATGGTGGTGTGTGGGGGGTTTGGTGAAGGAGACTTGGACGCAGTGGTGGTCAGTCCAGAGGAGCTCGGTGGTGTGGGTGTAGGCTATGTGTTGGCTTGAGGTGAAAATTGTGTTGAGCGTGTGTCCTGCTGAGTGGGTGGGTGCGGTGACCAGTTGTTTGAGTCCGAGGCTGGTGAGGTTGTCTATGAGGGAGGTAGAGTTGTGGTCTTGAAGGTTCTCCAAGTGAAAGTTGAAATCACAGAGGAGGATGTAGTCTGTGGAGGTGAGGGCGTGCGAGCTGATGGTGTCGGCGATGGTGTCGCAGAAGGCGCGGCGTGGTCCTGGTGGTCTGTAGATTAGTCTGTAGATTAGTGTACCTCTGAGGGTGGAAGAAGAAGTTATGTTTCCGATGTAGGGTTTCATTTCCCCATGAACGTGAATGTCCAGCCATACGACAGATGTGCAAAGGCTGCAGGAAAGAAAATCACTTCATACCGGTCTGCGAAGCGAACGATAAACTTAATGCATCACAGCAGAAACAGAAAATGGCTGCCAAAAGGTTAGAGAAGCATTCTTGCCACACCCACAAGGCCAAAAAGCAACATTTGTTACGGCAAGTAGAAACCAAGCGCATTCGATCATCGTCAAGTTCATCATATAACGGCTCCTCAACATCATTATCAAGCACTAGTGAAGAAGATGGATGTGCACTAATGATATTGACTAAGGAATGATATGCACATGTAGAGTTAGCTGCTTGCAAAGAAGATCAAAAGTCAAAAGAAAGTCATAAAAAAAAATGATGAAATTCATTTGGACATTGTCCTAAAATAATTTTTAAGTCCTGATGAGACCCTCCTGTCTAGACTAAGGGCCTCATTATGAATTTGAGGGTCTTGCAACAGCCAAACTCGCAGTAGGGGTCGGACCACCATCACCACCAAGATCATAGATCCCAATGGGATGGTGGTGGTCAAAGTCATGGTCAGCCACGGCAATGCTGAGATCAGCACTGGACCCATCATTAAAATTAAAATGCCAACTGACTGCATCAGAACAATTGTTTAACATCATACATTTGTGCTCCTAAACACCATTAACATTGGTACCCTTGGGCTGGAGTGTCCTAATAACATGTTACTCTTAATGAACTCCCAGATCTACCATCCAAAAAACATGCAAAATGACCTATGACATCTGTATAAATAATTAAATAAAATATTACAGCAATAACTGTTTAGCGCACACTAGCCTGCTATATTATTTCTAAATTTAAAATCACATTGAAAACACAAACATCAAGTAAATGTATCAAAAGTAAAGTATGGGGATAATGTTTTCATAATAAACAAATGCATCCCGGAGTTCGGGTAAGGAGTGGTAAATAAGATTAAATTAATTGAAGAAATGGGGTAAAATTTAAACATGTAAAGTTTTGGGCATATCCTTGCTTGCTGTTCAAATTGGTCCTCCTCCTTCGTATACAGCCAACTTAAGAGCAGCCATTTGCAAATCAACGTTGGTTGTGTTCTAATAGTAACAGTCGAGCCCAAACTCCAGGTTAGTATTGTCTGAAACAAAACAAAAGCAACCCCACACCACTTATGGTCTATTTGGACATCTTCAGGTGCAGCTTGGTTCGAGAGGCATGGTGAGCATGAGACCCATATCTAAGTAGACCCATTGAAATTTAGGGCGTTGCAGTGTAGAAACCAAAAAATGATGGGTTGAATTCTTGCATTTGGGGCTTGACTGTTTCAAATGTATCAGGATGAAGACTGATTTACGTATGGCTGGTTCCTGTCTGAGGTGCCACAGAAGGCAAAATAAATGACAGCCTGGATTTTGGTCTAGAGGATTTACAAGTGGCTGAAATTAATTCAAGGAATCCACTCATCACTTTTTTTATTTTTATCAACAAGAAAAGCACAGCAGCCACACCACCACCACATCCGGTGCTCAAGAATAGTGGCAAGTAATTGCCCATCAGCATTCATCATCAGCAAGATTTTTGATTTTTGATCGAGAAAGCTGAAGTAAACAAGGAAGACCACAGTGACACATATCGCTGTCATGATCCCAGGAAAGACCAGGCCTACACTCATTTCTGTATTTACCCATGCATGCTATTATGGCTTTGAGTAATGACCTCATGCCTTCCCAGTAGATTCCTACTTTCAAAGGCAGCTGTCTTATTGACATCTCTTATTTGCTGTCCTATGGTTCTCATGTCAACCCAAAAATAACCATGTTGCTGGGCACCAGTCTGGGAAACGTGGATTGTCACCACTAACAAAATAAGAGGTAAAAAGGTCCAAACCTGCAGAGACCACAGATCTTATGCTTAACAACAAGAAATAATTATCGACTGGGAGCATCACATGTACCACAGGTTTTAAGGGTCATGCGATAGTGGCTGAAATCCTGAACATGCTTTCCCTTTGGAAACCGTGCTCAGGCAGGACTGCCCACATGCTTTTCCTGTGATCACGGCATATGTTTGAGCTCCATTTAGCCTCATCTCCATGTTTCTGTCTTCTTCAGCACACCAGTACCAGGTAAAGGACAAAATAAAGAGATATCTCAACAGTAGTAACTTCTTGTGCCTCTGTTTTAAGGGACTTTATTGTGCTTGTTGTCTTATATAATTGATCATCATACCCTGTGCAACACTGAGAAAACAAAGCAAAGAACTAAGACCACTGTCACACTAATACTATTGAACCTACATCCATCATGAATGCTTGGAAATACCCCTTGAATTGCCCCTTGAAATGGACTCAGGAAATCGAAAGTGCAAGATGTATGGATCCCAAATGCTATGAATTAAATATGAAGAACTCCTGTGATTAAGTATACCACTTGCAGGCTATTTCTGCAGGTTTGGGCAACAGCAGTGCTCAATGACCACTTGAGAAAAGGAATGGCCCCACCTGGTTCTGTGCTATGTTAGTTGTGGAGGAGTTGGAGTGGCTATCATTGATGAAAGGGTCAAGCAGGTATGGTGATGAGAACAAAAAAAGAGTTGAACTTCGGACTCTTTTCAGAATTGAGTATTAGCATGAAGGAATGCTTTAACTGATGGCAAGAAAGTAAAAAGTGAATTTTGGGCATGAAGCTTATTAACCATAGATGTACAAGTTGTCAGGTGGTCTATTCTGTCAAAGATTTGTGCGTTCTTCTTGTCTAGAAGTAAATTACTTGAAATTCTGTGAACCAGCAAAAACTAGATCAGAAAAATGGAGGGAGGCAGGCAAAGGGTTGGGGAGAAAACTACCTTAAGGATGTCAGGTCTAACAAGGACTCTCAGACCCACTTCTTAATTCACTCCTATATCTGCTGAAGACCCCCAGAAGAACTGTCTGGTACTACAGAGGACTGCTCTGCTGCTTCAAGCCTGCCTTGTACCCTTGATGACTGCCTGCTGCTTGAGGTCTGCCTTGCTGCTTGGTCCAAGTACTACCAGATTGACCTCAAGGACTAGTTGGATGGTCTCCTGTTTTGAGCTACGGGCACACAAGAAGCTTCAACAACCTTGAACCTGCACACAGACACTGCCTGCAATGACTCCTGCCCACCAAGTGGCACCTACCCAGTCCTGTACCCTTGGAAGTGATGTGAAGGTGCTCAAACAACCAAAGACCCAAACTTGGGACTTAAAAAAACATCAATCAAAAAATGTTCTTGGAACAAATAGGAGACCGCGACCTACCTGCTTGTCGATTTGCATAAGGTGCATCGCTAGTTGGTCTGAGTTCTCGGCAGCACCTTCTAGCCTATTCAGTAGCTCATTTTCATCAGCTAGGGTCTGCAGCTTCGTCTTGCTGGAGATTTTAAGCTTAAAAAAATTAATGAAGGGCACTGATTTAGAACTCAGCGGACAGGTTACTCTCTCACAATGTTGACGGATATCCAGTCAGCCAAAATCTAAACCCCATTCTATCCTATGGGATTTAGATTCTGGGGGAGAGGATATCCGTCACCATTGTGATGGAGTAACTTGTCCACCGAGTTCTAAATCAGACCATAAGTCCAAACAGAGAAATTTTCACCACAACTTTGTCCAACGGCTCCCTGATGACCGCACCTTCTCGGACTCTGCTGAATGCCTTGTCCCACTGAACTTTCCCTCCTCAAACACTTTTCTTCAAAAATGTTTCTGAGTCCAAAAGTTAGCGGAGACCAAGTCCAATCGACCTCATGTATCCTGACCGCTGTCCATCTTTCTTGGGTATACTTTTTGACTATCCCCCGGTCTTGTGCACCTAGATGTTCGCAGTTGGCACTTTGATCTTTTAGGTGCTATTTTTTTCCAAAAACATAAACAATTCATAAGTCTGTTTCTACTGATGGGATTTTTGTCTTTCTGATGTCAAATTATTTGTTACATTTTTCTCTATTTTTCTAAATTGGTGTGTGATTTTTCGTCTATTGTGTGTGTTCACTTTATTACTATTTCAGTGCTACATAAATACTTAACACATTACCTCTAAGTTAAGCCTGACTGCTTTTGTGCAAAGCTACCAGAGGGTTAAGCATAATGTAATGGCTTTTGTGGTTCACCTTGACAGGTACTTTGGTTTCTGCATGAGAAGGGTTCTCACCCCCATCAGCCAAAAAATAATTTCCTACATCTTTTGTGGTTTCCTTGAGAGGATTCTCCCGCCATTCTTGTGCAAGACTTAAGGAACCTCTGACAGGGTGCTCATACAAAAGCTCAAAGGAGCTGAAGTCCCCCAGTTCCCTTGTGTGGTACCTCGTTGTAGGCAAATAAAATTCAGGGGAGTAGGACATTTCACTTCCTATGGAGTTTCTTGTACAACTCCATAATCATGCCTTTTAGGGTTTTGTTGAAACTCTTCATGAGTCTAATGGCTTGGAATAATAGGGGGGTGGTGATCTGAGACATCGAGGGCCAGTAAATGTCATTGACTAACCTGTCCCACCTTTTGGTCTGCCCCAGAACCCAGTCAAGGGGATAGCATGGGATATGATTAAAACAAATACCCTGGCCACATTATATAAGACATCTCCTTCCCAGTAGATCCTGTGCACTGGTATCCCCTTGCTCCTGGATTTCAGTCTGACACCAAAGGCCTTCAAGAGTTGGGCACTCTGTCTGCACTTGAGAGATGCTAAATTGAGGGTCCTCCTGCCCCATGCAACTCAGAGAGTTCTGGCAGGTCTCTCAGGGGATGCACTTCTTCCCCTTTAGGCTCCAGACCCTCCAGTTGAGGGTCAGATTTCTTCTGGAACGTGGGAAATGTTGAGGCTGATTTCCCACACCTTTTACCATTCCTCTCAGTTGTGTAAACCTGGGCAAGGGTCCCAGACTCCTGGGTCTCTTGACCTCCCTGATGGGCTGTCTGGGCCCTGTGGCCACACACACCCACTCTGGCAGACCTAACGTTTCTGCCTGAGTCTTCTTTTCCTCCTCCGTCCAAGCAGAGGCTACTAGGTCATTTTTCATTTCCCAACAGACACGCCACTGAAATGGCAGGACTCATGGCTACCCTCTTCACGCAAGTAACCCCTCCTACCTCAAAGGTGACCATTCCTATGAGATAAAATTTCACCTCATAATCAGTGTTGACTACCCTATGGAGAATATGTGGGACAATCTCCTGTGGGGAAACCAGCTGATCCACCACTGTGTTCATGCTGGTTACTGTATTCCTCATAGCTTCTATCTTGGTCATGCTGATATTTCTCTTTTTCCTGTATTTCTCCATGCTGGGAGGTACGGCTGCCAGGGCTTCAACATTCACCCCACTGGCGGAGACTAAGGTGGCTCATTCCAACCCCAGGTTTCTCAAAGGCAAACGTCTACCCAGTTCCTATCCTTGCAATCCCTTGGGATTGGCCACGCCTGAGGAACTTCTTGTAACAGACTGAGTCTCCCTTTTTATGTCCTGTTTTTTTACAGTCCATGAAAAATGCAGCCTTTCCAGGGTCAAAAGGTTTCTTCCCCTTGTATCTCTGCCACTTTGGAAAATGCACAAGAGACACTATCCTGAGTAGAATTTGGGGCCCTTGTGAGAATTAGCATCATTGTTTTGATGCTAATGTTTCGTGAGATGGCATTAATCCTGCAGCATATTTACAAAGTGGCACAATGCATGCATGCACCACTTTGTAACACTTTGGGCTACATTATGCCTGCAGCAGGCATGATGTATGCAAAGGGGGCGTTGCCACATTAGGGGGCCGATAAAATGGTGCAAGGAAATCTAAGAGATTTCCTTGCATCTTTTTTTTCTGCACTTTTAACTCCTGCTCAGAGCAGGCATTAAAAGAGGGCATGCCATTGTGTACGATGGGCCCCTATGTACTCTGCAGGAGTAGCACCAATATGTTGGCGCTGCTCCTGCAGAGTACATCAATAGCATCATGATTTTTTTTATATATGGCACACACATGCAGGGGGTAGGGGGCGGTAAAGGGCGCAAGAAAAGTGGTGCTGCACTGTGTGTAGTGTCACTTTTCTTAAATATGCCCCTCCATTTTTTTTATCCTTGTTGCTCCTCTTTCTTCCCTGAGGGGGTCTGAAGACCTTTTCTTGGTATCACCCCCGGGACTTTTTAGACACCATAGTGTGCACCCACACATCATTTGCCTTACCAAGCTGCCTGTGGTCAGACAACATGGAATCCACTAGATGCTGGCGAAACTCTGAATCACAATTACTCAAGATATTCTCCCTCATGATCAAATTATATAGCTTTTGTGCCATTACCCAGTCCTCTAGTGCTTAAATGGACACTCTACAAGGTCAACCAAAGATTGCTGTATTTCTATATATGTGTGTCCCCCGGAACCTCTTCTGATACTATTCAAGGGAGAGACCAAACGTCAGCACAAGGGCATCCTTCATGTGAGTGTATGAGTCAGCAACCCCCTCTTCTAGTGTCAGAAGTGTTTCCCTCCCCAGTGTTGGTACTAACTCCCACAGTAATGTTCCCCAGTGCTGTTGACCTTCGCCTTTTTTTCGGACCTCAAAAATCCTAATCTCGCCTTCTTCTTCTCCAATGCAAGTCTGTTTTCCTTCAGTGAATGTTTCTTCTCCACCAGTTCTATTGGTGCAGCTCCCTTTCTAACTGCTTGTCACTATGGTTCAACTGGGGGATGGCCAGTTCAGAATGGCTTGTGCTGGCAGAGCCTGCTTCACTCCCAGACCTGGGTGGTACGCCAGAAAATCCATTTAGCAACAGGTGTTCCCCTGCCTCTTCAACCTGTGAGGCTGCATTCATTGTCTCAATCTCATAAGCGATCTGTGCTTGGAGGGCTTCTTCCTATGCATTAAGGACCCTTTCATTGTCTGCCTTCCTGGCATTCTGGCCCTGCTTCAATTTCCTTTCCCTGGATGGGGTCTTCAGCTCCACCACTGTGAGAGTTGTAAGGATAGGCAGTTAAAACTCCATGTTCCATTAGAGTTGGAAAAAGTGCAAAAAAATTGAAAACAAAATTAATTTGTGAAAATCAAAAATGACCAATCATAGACTTGATGGAAATCAAAAATCAGTTTTTCTTCTCAGTTCAATTTTTGGAGTTTTGAGTTGCAAGTAAATAGCTGAGTGGTACTCCTAAGCACAAGTTCTGGATCCCACCACTGAACACCAATATGAGCAATGTTTTTTACATTTTCATATGAAAATAGTGTGAGGAAGTGTTCAGGTCTTGCTGTAGTCATTTTGTTGTGCGCTTGACTGAGGTGGGATTTAAGGCCAACCAAGATGGAGCATGAGTCAGATACAGAAACCAGGTTCGATGCAGTCAGAATTTTTACCTTCTTCTTAGGGCCTGATTTAGAACTTTGTGGACGCGTCACTCTGTCCCATCTGCCAAAATCTAAATCCCATGGGCTATAGTAGGATTTCGATTTCAGTGGGCAGGATATCCATCACCGTTGTGATGGAGTAACCCATCCACCAAGTTCTAAATCAGGCCCTTAGTCTCTGACAGGGAAGTCGAAATTGCTAGGGGGCAAGGAAGAAGGCTAGGATTGGTAAGGGCTCCACATCACCGAACAGCTATCGGACAAGGTCTTGGTGAAGCTGTTGCCTTTGAGTGGGAAAGCACAGAGCGGGAAAAATAAAAAAATCACACTGAAGGAAAGTCCCTCACTGGTAACATACTTTTGGAGTGGAGCGAACTGACAGGACACAAATCAGCTACAACATAGACAAAGTTATGCTTTTACTACAGAGTCCAACAACATAAACCAAGTTATGCTTTTACTACAGAGTCAGGTAAATTGATGCCAACTCCTGGAGAAGGCCAAAGGCAACATACATGTAAGAGAGTGGTTTTGAGAGGGTTGTGTGTACTCTTAAGTACTGTTCTACTCCACATTGTTACTCTATTACTTGTCAGTCGACCAACCCTATGCAGCCTACAAATCTCGTTGTTTTTATGAAGAGGGAGAAATGTGCATTGTTTACAAGTGTATGATGGAATTATTCACTGAGTCCACGTTACTAAATTTATTTTCTACATCATTCTTCCTTAGCCATTTAGGCAGAAAGCATTCCACTTATGTTTTCCATGGAGGATAGCTTGTGTACATTGGGACACAAATAGAATCTACTAATGTTCCAAGATTCTAGAGACCCCTACATAGCTTGTGGCAAACAAATGCTTCAACAGGCCCACAGGTCACATCTGCTTTTTTCTGTTTCTGTCTTTTGTCCAGCTTCGCACACTGTCATCATGCCAGCAGTAACACGTTCTCAGTTGTCTAACCCTTAACAAGTCAGAGGGAGTTTTGTCTATTTCAATACCAATGACTGCAACTCCAAAGTCACATGTACAAAGGAAATTAGGAAACATGCTGCTAAACACCAGGACACCAAACAAGACACAAACATTGCCTCAGGAAAATATTCCAGCAACCTTAACAAACCCCGATTTCCCACAGCCCTTGGGCACAGGTAGTCATGATAGTGCTAACTAACCCATACAAGCATTTGGAAATTGGGATGAGTTTGTATCCTTGACCCTTGTAAGGACATGTTCAAAAGAAGTATAATACAAGACCTGCCAAACAAAAGTTGGAAAGAGTGTGAGTTCAGGGGGACATCAATTGTGAGAGGGCAATTAATACCGGCAAATTACTGTATCATGGATCTAAGAAAAGCAGAGTACGAGAAAAGGCACAAGAAGCTAAAATAAACTATATTCCTGTGGAAACAAGCCTACCCAAGGTGGTAGATAATCTGAGGGAAAGAAGCTTCCTCAGAAGCAATAACAGACAATGTTTCAGACAAAAAGAATAGCAACTGATCCAAAGATCCTGCAGCAATGAGACTTAAATTAAATTTTTTTTAAAGAGAGCAATAGATAAATAGAGAATAAATCAGAAACGGAGCTAAAAAGAGTGAAATAACTAATTCACAAAGGGAAAACAGAAAAGTTCATCAAAAGTGATACTTCCCAAAGTCTATTAACTCAGACGTCTACACACACAAAAGTAGTATCCAATAAGCCTTTAGTCCTTGCACCAGTTGACAACTATGATCTGATAGTCCCTCTCTTTTTGGGCATATTACTCTTGGGAGTACCTGCAGCAACCTCCCCAAGAAGGGCAGCACCCAAAGTGATTTTCCTGCTGCATCAGGGTTAGACATATAAATATGAAGGCAACAGTGACAGGAGTAAACCAAGGGCCCTTGTGACATGGTGAATCAAGTAAAACCCGAATTAGGAATCTAAGGAGAAGCTGAATGCCAAAAACACATTGTTTCCCACTAAAAAAGGACACCCTGGATTTATTAAAAGATAAAAGAAATATAATTATCATGCCTAAATCAGAGCCAAGGAGTCACTGAGGAATAAAACTTTCAAGTGGTTGAAATATAAAGTTGTCCCTGGGGTGGTGAGTATTGAGACATAAGTATTAACGAATGCGACCCCGTAAATGACTGTTCACTTCTTATTTACAGTAAAAGCAACCTCATTGGATATCTGAGGAGAAACATTCAACTAGGTAAAATTAGCTTAGCTCTCAAAATGATGATCAATGGCCCACTCCACACTAACAGCTGAATTCAGTCTTGCGATGTTCCACATAGAAGACGTGAATTATCTTCTCATCACCTGAAGCATCCAATGGCACAGGGATCACTACATTGCCATCCTTTCATGAACGTGCCTGTCCACCTTTTCACATTGGTTACTCAAAATATCGATTATTCCTAGAGTCACTACCATTATTATATACTCATTCCCTTGGTGGAGTGAATCAAATGGAATTCATGTTTACAAGAATTCTTATTTTTCTAAATTATTTTAGCTACAGTTCTATTCTTTTTTCTTAATGTACTGCTGTGTAACTTGACATGTTTAATCTAATGCAAATGTGGGCCTCATCTGTTTATAGGAGACCGAAAATACTCGTAATACTTTTGGATTGGTCGTTTTTAGTTCATTTTATGTACCTGCCTTCTCTTACTCCTCTGGGTGGGCAAAAGGAGGTGTAATGATGGTCATTTCTCTTTCCCTTGTGGGACATTCATATGGAAGTACCACAGGTTCAACAACAAGAGGAATAGAAAGAAGATTGGGAATTGGACATTCGGACAGTCAAGCGTAATTCTGTTGTTTTTTAATACCCCGGTGTTTCGACCCAGGGAAGCAGGGGAAGCTGGCTGAGCTGAGTCCTGTCCAGCATTTGTCTCTATACCCTAGCTGCACTCATTGCATAGGAGGCATTGCGCAACATGGGCAGCTCAGCCGGTGATCTAGCTTTTTCTGTCTCCTGTTGAAGCCTGTCCCTCCTTGTAGACTGATTTGACTTGGGCGTGGTTAAGCGATCGCTCATGCTGTGTAGCCACCATTAAACACCATTGGCAAAGCCAATAGATCCCGAAGCAAGAAGCCAAACCTTCAACTGAGGATTTGGGAGACAAGAAAGATGGTGAATAGAGCAAATTGAAAGTCATTAGGCAGGACAGCAGTGAAATCCACTTAAAGGTGAAAATGGCGACACATCTCAAGAAACTCAAAGAGTCATACTCTCAAAGACAGGGTGTTCCAATGAGTTCTCTCAGGTTTCTCTTTGAAGGACAGAGGGTTTCAGACCACCACACTCCCAAAGAGCATGACCTTATCAGACTTCTGTAAAAGGTGTAATGTGAAAGAGTAGATGGACCGAGCACGCCCGCAACTTAGGAATCATCCTCGACTCCTCCATATCCATGACCCGCCAGGTAAACTCTGTCACCTCCTTCTGCTGGCACACACTCTGCAAACTCCGGAAGATCTTCAGATGGATCCCAGCAGACTGTTGCAGGACAGTCACCCACGCCTTAGTCACGAGCAAGCTCAACTACACCAATGCCCTCTACTCCGGCACCTCAACTAGGAACATCAAAAAACTTCAACTCATCCAGAACGCCTCCGCCAGACTCATTCTAGACCTCCCTCACCGAGAACATCTCCCAATACCTGAGGACCGTCCACTGGCTACCAGTCGAGAAGGGGATCATCTTCGAGCTTCTCACCCACACGTCCAAGACCATACACAACGCGGGACCAGCCTACCTGAACCACTGCATCTCCTTCCACACCTCTGTCAGATCCCTCCAGTCTGCCCAGATGGCCCTGGCCACTGTCCCTCGCATCTGCAAAACCACTGCCGTAGGACGATCTTTTACCTACACTGCAGCGAAGAGCTGGAACAACCTCCCCCTGCATCTCAGACAAAGCCCGTCGCTCACCATCTTAAGTAAGAACCTCAAGACATGGCTCTTCGGATGAGGCCACAACCTCCCCCCCCCCAGCGCCTTGAGACCCTCACTGGTGAGTAGCCGTGCTTTACAAATGCTGACTGATTGATTGATTGAGGTTCTCCTAATTTACAGGTGGTGGTGTTTTGTCCTCTTGATGCTAATTTTGAGCTGATCAGTGGTGGCTCTTCTGCTATGGCGGAGAAGCATCGCCCCTTCACCAGCAGCAGCAGCTGCAAACCTTTTACTACAAAACGATAATAAACTGAGTTTATTATCGTTTTGCAGTAAAAGGGACATGGCATTGGGGATGACAGCCACGAAGGGAAGTGCACAGAGCACTCCCTTCCGTACACATGTATGTTTGGCCGGCCGTCTCGGGCCGGCCAAACACACATGCGCACTGTGCTCTCTCCAGCCCGGCACTATGTTGCGAGAGAGAGGAGGCACAGGATCCCAGGATCTCTGCAGGAGGGTAGCGGCGTGGTGGCAGCAGAGGCAAGTGAAGGTAAGTGGTTTTTTTAATTATTAAATTAATTCCCCCTTTCTGCACGCACTGCACCTCCCCACCCCTTCAAAGCCTGGAATTTATAGAGTCAGTAATTGACAAGTTCAATCTTTAACTCCCTTTTGATATGATTGGTTCCTATCCCTAGCTCCCTATTCCACCTACTTCTACAGGTTGAAGATGTTTTATTGTAAAATATTTGCTTTTCGTATCTGCATCCCTATGAAATCTTATAAAGTTTATATAAATACCAATCCTAGGCTTTAGTGATCAAAATCCCACATTGTGTACATTAGATTCACCTAAGAAATTTAAAAATCTGTCTCGTCAGAGGAGGGGTCTCCTAAAGGTTCTGAATAAGGGTCAGCATCTGAAATGGGTTAGGGTAGAAATGACTGATTTTAATGCAGAACAGTTTTCTTCTAGGGCTCCCGACCTTAAAAATTGTCTTAGTAAGGATGCGATTGGCTCAGGTATACTTTGTTCTTTTATTTTAATTTCTGGAGGAATTGCTGACAAGCTGACTGTTCTGAGTAACTCCTTGAATGCTCCACTATTTAGGTGGTTGCATAGTAAGTGTTCTAGGGCACACAGAGACCTAATGAAAGCACTTTAAGCTCACCCAAGAGACCAAAACATGGTCTCTTTCTGCCGGTGTAACTAGAAGCCAGAGGATAAAAACTGGTAGAAAATCCTCAAAAATGATGCTTGGTTTCAGCTCCTTCAGATTAGTTGTCTATCTAATAGTCCTGTATTTTACACAATTGTTAATCAGCCACTTTTTTCTCAATCTGGAGAGGGCTCATTGCCTTTCACATTTCGTCTGGACTAAGCATTTTACATGAAACACACAAAAGGGGATGGGACAAACGCTTCCAATTTGTCAAGCCACTGGCAATCGCTTGTGGAACCATACCAACCTATCATTTTTGCTCAACATGCCAGCTCAGTTTGGACCCAGCCACATGCAAGTCAGTCTTGACCCCGATCCTCATGGGAACAGTCAAGCTGTAACTGCCAGTCCAGGTCCTCCCTGAACCAGAACACAAGCAACCCAGGACCGGTTTTGTCCCAGTTATGGGCTCCTCAGCTTGGTATAGCTTGGTTACAGTGACACAGTGAGCACAGGACCCACCTGCAGGACTCTGGGACTTTGTGTCTCCACAGGATACCCTTCATGTTTTAATGTTTTGTAAGTTTTTTAGCAGCCAGCTTTCTTTTTATTAAATCCTTCCTGAAAAATGCAGGTTTTAGGCAAGTCCGTCCAGCTCTGGTATTTTTACAAATGTTAAATAATAAATGTACATGTGGGTTACATGTAGGCAAAGGATAGAGGTTTGACAAGTATATTTAATAATGTCAATAGAATGCTGCTAAATTTAATATAATTTTAATAGGATGATCCAGGCAGGTTAGTTATTGCGTAATGAGAATGAAGTTGTGCTGGACTTCTTTATTTAATTTGTATGAAGTTGTACTTTTTTTTTTTTTTAGATTTTAATTATTATGTTGTGCTGCTTTTATGAATTTTTGGAATCCGAAATACAGATTATGATGATGATATGTCCAATCCACCACATGCTGTGATATAACTGAAAAGTGAACTTGAACTTTAACTAGTTTGCTGTCAGGCTGTTAAGAATTTAAGGGCCAGATGCAAGTACTTAAGCAATTGCAAACCAGGCGATTCCAAAATAAATCAAAGAGTTTGTGACTGCAAAATGTTTTTTTCCATTGCTAAACTCATTTTGCGAGTCAGAAAAGTCTTTCTAACTTGTAAAATGGGGTTTGAGATCCTCCTAAATGAGAGGTGCACACAAGTAGGTAGGTATCAATTGTCACAAATCATTGGTCAGTTACCTACACCTCAAAGGAGTTAGTAACTCATTTTCAAAATGGGAAGAGGTCCCCTTGGACACTTTTTCCTTTTTTAATCTTATTGGGCAACCCAAGGGGTGAGGGTCAGAAGGTGGCCTAAAGGACCACCGTCTGCCCCTTCTGTAGTTTTTCAAAGCAGGAAACTTTTTATAAAGCAACACTGATTACTTTAAGGAGCACAGGTTTCCTTAAAAAACATTGTTCTGTGAGGAATGCAAGCACAGGGATGGAAAACTGCTTTTTCTTGTAGACAGCCATTCCTATTTGTAACCAGTGACAGGGGCATGCGAATATCTACCTGCTTATTTAGTATTCATTAGGCAAATCCTTTTGTGACCTCTTGCAACTAGAGATTTTGCAATGGATCCTATTAGTACATAGGACACATTGCAAAATCAATGAGGTTGCAAAAAGTCAGTGCTCAGTTTGCAACCACTGTTTGGACCCTGTCTCTTAGTACATCAGGCATTTGCTTTGTTTAACTTCTGAGGAAGATTGTTTGCAGCTTTATCCCTGCTTGCTTCCCCAGCCTCTGAGAATCTTGTCCTTTTACCTCGTAGCTAATATTCTACGGCTGATTGAGAAAGAGGGAAGCTGCTGTAATTATCAGCTTTCTTGACGATACAGTCACATTAATGAGAGATGGCAGATTCCACGTAATGCACATTAGCTACACTGAGACATCCCACGCTTCTGACACTGATGATTGCATCGATGATTGATATGCACGGCCATCATTTTTCGATATAAATCCATAAACCACACGATCATTACTCACCCTCATTAACAGGATGTTCAATCTCAGCTCAAGAGGGAGAGAAAGTGCCAGTGACATTAATAAAGTATACAAGCTCCCGCAGCCATCAATCCTGGAAGCATTATTACATTTTGTTGCCCACAAGTTCATTGCCCGCCTAATAAAAATGAATCACTAAACATGAACTACTTCAAATATATCCCTCCCACTGGAAGGCGTGAAGATTAGAAAGATTTCAAGTGTGTATTAGGCATGTAAGTGCACTTTGGCTCTCTGTAAGTGGCATAAATATCTGATCCTTTATGAAGACCGCTGGACACCTAATTTCCAGACATTTTCAGTACTTGAGACAGGCCCAACAGTTTGAGTGGCAATGCGTCAGAGGGTCGTCTTATTCATTTCACTTGGGCCAGATATGCTGGTATTGGACTCTGAGAGAGTTATGTAGGAATGACTGCAGTGCTAAGGAGAGGCAAGGAGTTAATTGGTAAACAAAAGAAAGGATCCTCTCTATGATCTTTAACATAAAGTGTCTCCCTGGTGGGTGCAAGGCACCCCTCTCAACTAAACTTCGTTTCGAGGGTGTCATCCTACTTGGACCCGTCTTCCAGCCCATGCTTGGTTCACAATGGAAAACTTTCTCCCCCTCCAAAAATTTTAATTTCTATTTATGTTAAAGAGCTCACCCTCCAAAATCACTCTACCTTACCATCCTTAAAAACTCAAAAAGTTAGGAAGTATTTGTAGAAGTATGCACTTTCACAGCCTAAAATGTGTTTCTTTCTAAATGTGGGGTTTATCCTAGAAGAATACAACACGAAGTGTGTGTCCTATGGGTAATTTTAAAGAGTACTATGTTTTATTTCACATTTTCATATAAAAATGCATTCATTCTATTGAGTGACATGGGGAAATTTAAAAATCCATAAGGCCTCCTCGGGTAAAATTTCATTTCAACGTAGCCACTTAAACCTTTCGGGTGAATTGGGAAGCTGACCCTCAGTGTTAAAGCATGCCAGGTATTGGAGTCTGCAAACACTGAGGTACCCTTGTGGGGCATTTGGATGGCATTAAGTTCTCCTGGCATTCACTGTGCCTCAAAATATCACGCACAAGTTATACAATCTGAGATTGGTTGTAATTTCAGTATTTTGGTGCCGTTTGTCTTGTGATACGATGTGCCTTCATGTTTTCAATGTGTTGTGAAGGTGGCAAATGGACATAGATAAAA
This sequence comes from Pleurodeles waltl, assembly GCF_031143425.1. Taxonomy (NCBI): domain Eukaryota; kingdom Metazoa; phylum Chordata; class Amphibia; order Caudata; family Salamandridae; genus Pleurodeles; species Pleurodeles waltl. Next base: position 728,645,693 of record NC_090439.1, read on the forward strand.
GGGCTTTAGACACTGACAAGTGACTTATATTATGAACGTATAAGGCAGAACAATTAAAACCTATTCATTACTGTGCACTTTTGAATTATGCAGACCTATTTATACCACAATTTTCTTCCTTAAGTTTTTCTATTGTTTCTTATTGTTTTCTGTGCAAATGCGTGAAATGTTTCTTGGCAATGCCCTATGTTGCTCTGCTCCACACGTAACTTGATTTGATGTCTACTGATATGCTAAAAAAAAAACAAATGTTAAAACGTTGTTTGACATCCGCCGTCAACACTGAAGGACCGATTCACAAAGAACCTCCGCAGTCCTGGCGGAGTTTCAGTATGGAGATCCCTCCACTAGTACGGAGACTCAGCCATGCCTGCTTAGGGTCTTCAATGAAGCGGGCCCCGATTGTGCACCGACTGCAAGAATGTCTTCATCAACACAGGGGCTGAGCCTGCCACTCCCTTCAACGACTTCATTTGAAAAGCCAGGGCTGCGTGGTATTTTTTTTCAAACGCCACAAAATGTTGAACAAAGTAAATGTAGTAATAATGCCTTCGCTTAGAACACAGAAGACATACACAACGTGGTCTTTGAAGCTCTCATTGGGTATACTCCAGATTGAGAGACACAGACACATATGAAACCTCCTTGTGTTTAGTGACTAAATTCAGCCTCTCAGACCTCGACAAAAAGGAACACAGTACATAGAGTGAAATTTCCTTTTTGTAACACTATATTCGTCGAAGAATGAAAAAGATATGAATATTGCATCTTCATTATTATTGAATAAAAACAATTGATGTGCCGAGCACGCTTAATCGAAGCCAGATTTGAAAGGTGGCAACAGTCATCAACTCCAAATAATATGTATTCATATACAGAAACCCAATCCCATAGCACCAGGGTATTTGCTTAAGAGTATCTGAGTCACAAACGGATAGTCACCATCTCTTTGGAGGGTGGCCGTAGGTTCTGACACAAGCATTTATTCAGAGTCACCTTGATCTAAAACATTCAACCGTCTACAGAGCCATAGCATGCTTAAACATGCTGACTAAGGCAATAGAAAAAGTAGTCATCAAAGTACTACAGAACGCTATTGAGCCAGCTTTAAGGACTGGTTTCAATGTTGGTGGTAACAGGTCTGCTGCCACCTTTTCAACTGAAACCCTGTACCGGCTTAGCAGTCCACCTGCCCCATTAGATGTTGACGGTCCCATAGACAATAAGCCTGCTTGAGTCCTACCGACTCCGACAAGGATTCCCATCCGCCACCACAGTGCCATAGGAAAGAGCGGCTTGTACCTCAGTTCAGATTTGGATGTGCCATACCTCCAAGCAAAATGTGGTGGACCGCCCTCCAATTCTGACTTGGCGGATTGGGGGAAAGGGGTGAAAACTCACCCTTTTTCCTAATTTCATTTCTGTTTCCGGCTGGACATGATTGGACAACATCCTCCATCGCTACTGCCACTGGACCACGGAGAAAACACCCCCCACCACCACTGGACATTAAGGTAAGGAACCCGCATTGGCTGTGTACGTTGGGGGGGGTCACTGCACATGAGCTCAGGCCACTAGAGACATATACATGTCAGAGTAATTTTTTTAGATTACTGTGACATGCATATGTTGGGAACACAAGTGGGACAGACACCGATGGGGGACCACTGATACACAACACATACACAAATGTTATTTTGGTGTCAGTATTCATTAGCAAATTAATTCTGGCACCACAATGACGGTACAATCTCACCTGATAACTGTGTCCAGGTGTGCACATTGTAGAGAAACATGTGCCTGTCTTGTGCTTCGAGTTGTGTGAGTAAATACGTGCATCTGTGTGTGCAATGCGATTGGCTGGTTGAGGTGGAGGGAGCTGGAGTCGATGCTGTGGTTGTGTCAGTATGTGTGTCACTTACATATGGGATTGAGGTTGTTGTGTATGTTCCATTGCATGTTGTGTTGCTGGGTGTAACATTCAGATGAGTGTTGCTGTGTGGCAGTCATTGTCATGATGTGTGTATTTGTGATGTTGTGTGAATGTATCTGTGATCATGATTGTGCAGTTGTGTTGGTTGTTATGGTTGTGTCATGGCTGGGTGCAACATTAGCAGTGTGTATATTGTGTCATGGATGTATGGCAATGTGTGTTTGATGCATGTACATGTTGTGGTGTGGTGGAATGGCAATGGATAGTAGGGTGGTGTATGTGGTGTGTTGTGTCATGTGTGATACAGGGGGGTACATATGGCAAAGGTACAGTGTGTGTATGACTTACCTGTATTCCAGAGCCACTGATATTGTCCAATATCCATTCGGTCCTGCTGTGTCCGCCCTCTGTTACAAAATCGCCACCAGTACACCGCCTGCAGGACCGTACCATCTGAATAAGTCAGGCGGAACAACTCTTGACTTGATAGTCTTCACGGGTTCGCCACCACGGCGATTTGGCGGTACTTCCGCCAAGATCTGAATCAGGCCCTAAGTTCTCCTCCATTGTCTGGATTTCCACCTCAGGCTCAGGACTGCAACACTCTACTTTCAATCTGAAGTGGCATGCTGGACGTTATAGGTGAGGGAGGCATATGCTTTTGGTCCTATAGAACGAGTGGAGTAACTGGCATATAGTTCCAACTGTGCACTAACAAGTGTCTTGCATCTATTAAAAGGAAGACTCCACAGTCCTTACTTAGTTCTAATGCTTCTTGAAAGGAAGTTCTGCGTCACACTGTTCCATTAACATCTCTGGACTGTGGGGTCCTTCAAGAATCAGCATTATCCTCAGCACTGTAAATTCCAACTTACATCACACCAATACTAACCACCATAAACTTAAGCCATTACTACGAGATGTCCAGATTTAAGGGTTGGAGATACAGAGGACAACAGCACTGATTCTGCCTGATATCTCTGCCACTAATTCTGGGTAACAGGAGTTAAAGTTCCAAGAAATGCGAATCCTCTGTTTGATCTGGAGATATTGGGTCCATAGCCTCTCTGTTTTCACTTCTGTGGATTTTATTTGACTGTAGTGCTTACATTTTCTGTAAGGCACTCTGCTGCCACTGTGGTTAGGTCTGCTCTATGTAAATGCTGTAACAAATAAACAAATTAGACTTATGACATCTCCTATTCTAGGAATATTAAATCAAAAAGCCTAATGTATGTGCCACATCAACTGCATCCCCAGACATGCCTCAAGGTGCGAGAGTCTGAGACCCATTGTTATCATTAACTTGGTTATTGAAGGAGACATACCTCAGAATACTTTGTTTCCTACTACAAATTCTAGGTGAAGGGCTATGTTTTAGGGCCTTTCCACATTTCAGATGCTTCTGTACATTCCTCAGATGCCAAGGCAGATTATTCAGTAATCTAGGGCCAGATGTAGCAACTGACGAATTTGCGAGTTGCAAAGTGCGAGTCCATGCGACTCGCAATTTGCAACTCGCAAATTCGTATGCAGTATGGTGTCTCAGACACCGACTGCAACTCGCTATGGGGTCGCAATGACCCACCTCATGAATATTCATGAGGTGGGTCGCAAATTGCGGCCCCATAGCGAGTATAGGCACTCGCTAACATGGAGGCCTGCTGACGTCAGCAGACCTCCATGTTCGTGACCTGCTTTTAAATAAAGCAGTTTTTTTTTTTTTAAGTGTAGCCCGTTTTCCTTACAGGAAAACGAGCTGCACTTAAAAAAAAAAACGAAACCTTTAGTTTCGGTATTTTTTTAGGGCAGGGAGTGGTCCCTTGGACCACTCCCTGCCCTGAAAAAATATTTTTGGGTCCAGTCACAAACTGGAAGGGGTCCCATGGGGACCCCTTCCAATTTGCGAGTGGGTTACCATCCACTTGAAGTGGATGGTAACTGCGATGCCATTTGCGACCGCGTACGCAGTCGCAAATGGTATTGCATCCCACTGCGACTCGCAAATAGGAAGGGAACACCCCTTCCTATTTGCGAGTCGGAAATGCATATTGCGAGTCGGTAACGACTCGCAATATGCATTTCTGCATAGCAAACCCACGTTTGCGAGTCGCAAACGGCGATTTTCGCCGTTTGCGAGTCGCAAATGGTTTGCTACATCTGGCCCCTAGTGCAATGCCAGAAAGATTTCCCAATTTCTTTAGCTTTTTTGAACAAGGACCTGCAGATCACAGGGGCCTCTTCTGAACTCAAACACCCTTCAACCCATACAGTATTGTTGCAGGTAACTGACCAAATACTCAGCCACCTTAATCCATTGCTTAGTGTCAATCCATTGCTTAGTGGTGTTTAAGGATCTTCATGACCTTCTGTCTACATTCCTTTCTCTGGCTTGAAAGAATTTACATGTCCCTACTGAGGTCTCAACCATTAAGACCAGTTCTTCTGTGGAGGTCTAACTGAGTAATAGGAATCCAGAGAAAATCAAAGGCCCACTCACATGTGCCTCCCTGAAACACATGATCCTCTCTCACCTAAATGTGTATTAGACATTAGCTTACAAATAGTCTCTTGTGGCCCTTTCCTCTTCCCCCACTGTACAAATTCATTTTCTCACCATTGGAAATATGCTCATCTTGGAGGAACCCTAAGGCTCACTTGACATCTGCCAAATTGCTCCATTAACGGTTCTTTGGGATGCTCAAGCCTTCTCAAATCACTAGGGGTTACTAGTAATAACATTAGGAGTTTGTAGGGAAATTTGAGGCTGGGGAACATGCAAGCTTTCAGCCTAGCTTTTATCCTTTCTCCATCTCTTTTTCGTTAATCCTCTACTGAACATCTGTGGCTGTATGTTAGCCTAGGCTGATGATGCTTAATGTCCTTTAAGGAAAGTTTGAGCCGAATGAGATTTCCACCTGGGGATACTACCTTAAAGAGACATAAACAGTAAAAATTGAGGCAGCTCAGTTAAACAAGAGGAAAATATTGTCTTAAAGACTCTTAAAAAGGGGAAGTGAAAAACATTAGGCAATCCATCTACTGCACTTTAAGATGATTTTGAAGGGCCATGCCACCCCAGTCCACAAAAGCATGTTGGGTACCTACTCAGACTAAACAAAATCCTGACACTAGTCTGTAATTCTTATTTTTTCAAATAATTCACATAAGAAAATGTTGCTTCATCCACCATAAACCCCCAGTGAGTTCCACACGTTTTTAAGAGAGTACCAAACTTTGTATTGCTTTTGGCTTCACAAGTAGAAACAATATCAAAGGAAGTGCCTGCATGTGTCCTCGCAGGAACCTTGGCCCCCTTAAGACAACCGGAGATTATTGCTGTATGTTGTAAAGGGAATTCTGAATTACCAGAGACTCACATGGCCTTTTCTTTCCATTTATTTTCCTATTTCAGTCCCTGGTATATGGAAAGGTGGTGGAGAGGTATTTCTGGTGCTACAAGTGATTGTTTATAAAATTAGGGTTTGAAAAAGTGTGCTAAGATCACCAACCTTGCCTGGTAGTCTCTGCCTAGGTCACTGCACTTGTTGCACTGCATTCCATGGCTACTTTCTCCTTCCAGTAGATCACAAACCTCAAAGTCAACATCCTGCAGACTAGCAAATTGAGATTACTGCAAGTGATACTGCAGTGTCTGAGCAATCATTTGCATCCCTATTATTCCATAGCACAGCGTATAGAGGACAGACAACATGTGTCACAGCAGTTATAGTCTATTATGAAATGAATAATACCTGGTGCTTGCCTGTGGTGCTATGTAGTTGCACAACTCAGCTCCAGGCTACAACACAATACACTGGCAAGGGTTAGCTTAACCAGGTGCTCACAAAGTGTGTGGGCTTTTGTTCTCACCCATGTCCAATGGACCTCGGTACCAGTTTCTGACTTCGCAACGACAAAGAGCTATTTTACCCTCACCCACTTGAAATATCCTGCCATCATCTTACAAACTGTAGCGGCTGTGAGGTGACCATATTTACATCTTCCCATAACGCAGTGCCTTATATTTGGCAGATAGTGCATAAGTTTGTGTTCTCAGGACTTTAGACCAACAGGGAGTGTATGTTGTACTGCTTCCCAGTCTCAGGATTGCTGTCCTGGGGCTCACCACAGAGACTTAGCATTTGTAAAGACATCTGCCAGGGGGAGGACTCAGTTGCATCTTCCCTAGGCTGTACAGGAAGTGCCATTCCCAACTGAGGAAAATAATCTGATCAATGATGGAGAATTTATATTTCCGGATCATGAATCACAGAGCCAGTATTTGGAGCCTCTTTAAGGGTGTGTATAAATTGTGGCCTGCCTTGGCAACATTCAATATGCACCCTCGTTGCTCTCTGCACACTATTGTCCTTAGGTGCTTTGTTTCTGTTCCACTGACCACCTCTTGCCTCCCAAGAAGTTCTCTGCTCAAATCTTTGGGAAGTCCCTGCTGTATAACCAAGTAATGTTCAAAATAACCCACAGAACGAAGCAAAAGTCATCAATGAAGGGTTCATGCCTTCCATTTCAGCCACAGTGCCAAGCCCAAACTGATCAGAGCCCTAGAGGACATTTGCCTAGCAGCAAATGGTGCATAATATCCTGATCTTATTACATCAGTTGAAGCCTTCATGTGGCTTTCCTGGCTTCTTTCTGGATGCACCTCTGCAGCCCCTACATTCAGTTGTGGGCTCCCTCGGGGGTCTACTCTTTCATCTTTAAGTGTTAACCTCTGAGTTGAGCTTGTGGAATCATTCTTCTACTACCATAGCTTTCTTTTTCATGTATGCTGATGATACCTATCCTTTGTTTGAAGAGGGGTAAGTTGTCAGCTCTATCATTCAAGAAATACTCAGGTCAGAGATTGGATGGAAAGCCAAAGCTGAAGATGATGTTTGATAATATTGATCTTATTGTGGATGATGGAAGCGCTGATCAATGGACAGCTAATTTCTAGCCTTAGGCTCAACATATCTGTCACATTTGCTGCTAATTTATTAAACTATGGCTTCCTGTCCATATCACTGCAGTGACCTACTGCTACTTCGTACATCTTAAGCAGCTTCACCTAATCGTGCCTTGCCATAGTCAGGAGAAAACAAACTCAGGAACAGGATACATAGCATCTGCTATAACCTACTGGATCCTTTCTACTCCATTCTTTACTTCCTGCCTTCCCTGAATGAAACCAATGGTCTATTTATTTAGTAACACCAAGTCTGGCCTTATTGCCCAAAACTTTAATTAATTCCTGACCAACATTGTTACAAAAACGCGTCATTACTCACTTTTTACCCCTCTTGGTGCATTACATGTGAGGACCACAAATTGGCTCACAGTTGCAAAGTGTCAAAATTCCAGATTCAACACTAGAAATACTCTTTCTTGGGTATTTATTGAGTGAGGTGCAGGTTCTGCAGAATGCAACTGTAGCTATGATCGGGGATTTTAAATTTTGCCTTGAGACTTTTTTGCCTCGGAAACTGCACTGGTTTCCCATATGTTCCGTCTGACATGGCCCATTCTGTTGTGGGCTTCTTAAAAATAACAGCCCTATTCACAAAGGTAAATTTACATGTATAGATTTATTCACATGTAAATTTAGTCTTGCTCTTTGTAGTAACTATACTTACTGTTGGTAAGTCACCATTTTAGAGATTAAATTTACTAAAAAGAATACACTTACATTTCCCATCTCCTGAAACCAGGAAGGTGGAGCCAAATGTACAAGTGTTAAGTAACTACTAGTAACCGTTCATGTGCTGACAGAGAGAGGTATCTGCCAACAGAGATCTCTGCATGTTAAAGTATAAGGAGAATAGAGAAAAGTAGAACAAATGTATTAAAGTTCAGAATAATTTAGTGAAATATTTTAATGTTAAATATTAGTGCAAAATAATGTTATATATTTTTACTGAACCTAGAACAAATACAAAAAATACAACACTATAATCCTAAAATTATATTACAAATTATTTAATTTAAATATACTTAATAAATGCATAATTGCTCATTTAAAGACTTACTTTAAAAAAATTCACCTACAGAAACAATTTTATTTTATTTTATCTGTGTTAAAAATTATTAAACATTATGTATTACATTAATTTCAATTAATTTACAATTTTTTGATAAAATATTACGTTAAAATTATATTTACATTTAAAAAAGTTTATTGAAAATATATTAAAATACAATGTACACATATTGTTTAAAAATTAAAATAAGTAAATTTATGTTAACATTATTTCCTGTGGAGTTTTATTTTAAGTCCCTGCCTGAATTATTTTCCACGCAATGGTGTTGCAGCACCAGTTAGTCACCATGCGTAATGCTGGCTTACTCTAGGTCGACGGCTGCTTTGGACATTTCTGGCTGTATTTACTATAGAAATGCAGTTTGTGAATAGTAATGGATTTACTCTTTTGGGGGGGTGTTTGTCCATCCCCAAACCCATGCTTAACCTCTCCTTCCCCCTCACTAAACCATTCCCATTTAGTAGCAAGAAGTCCCCATTTTACAGACACTTCCTCTTTCCTTCCCACATTTACTACAAAAAAGGTATGCTTACATGTGCGGAGCTCATCACAATTGGGGTGCAGATCTCCACTTAGAAACGGTATGAGCAGGGGAGGCAGAGGTTTCCGAATGTTGGTTTATTAATAGCATTTTGTAGCACATGAGTAGAACTATTGTAGTACTACAAAACGTACTCCAAAGTACAAGTTGGGAGTATGTCTTTAGGTATGCGCCTTTCTTCTATCCAGTCTCTGATGTCCCCTTAATCCCTTCAACTTAAACAAAGTAAAAATGAGTTCCTTTTCTTTCCTTGGTCTTATGCTGTAGTTCCTTCTGTCTCACTTTCCTGTTATTAAATATGGGTAATCTTGGAAATATCTATGATCCCTCTTTTTTTTAATAAACCAATTTCCTCTACAACCCCTTTGGACCAATTTCAACACTATAATTTAAGAAAAAAACATGCATTAGTCTCTTCTCAAGCTCTTAACATTCTTATATGTGCTCTCATTTTCCCACACCTTGAGTATTGCTTCTTGCTTCTTGTCAGCACCTTGCTTGTCCTACTGCTATGGTATGTTTGTAGCTATGCTATGGGTACTTACATAGCTCTTTCCATACCACTTGCGAGACCAAAAGTACATTTTGGATGGTCCAGTTGCATTATTTATTTAGTGTGCTCTGAGTGCAGTTCTAGCTCAAGAGCAGTGAAGCTCTAAGGTATGATTCATGATTGTTTACATCATATTCTCTCATGTGGATTTTTAGGTTGTTTAAATAGGTCTCTCTTTGCAGTTATCTTTGAATATTTGAGCTGACTTTTATTTTTTGCATAGTGCTTTGATTAAAGCACTATACAATACTCTAAAGCGAAATGAAAGGAAATGCAACCTGGGTGAACTCTTCATTAAGGACACTTAGCTCTTTCCTATCTCTCGTCATCTTCTCAAAACCCTTGTTCTATTTGGACCCTGCATCCAACATGTTCCTTAACAGCACAATTCAGCATGAAACAACAGGTGGCCTTCATTCATTTAATGACTTGGCATGCTCACCTTCTACAAGAGGAGATATGGCCTAATGGCAAGAGCTGCTGACTTTGGAACTTGAGAACCTGGTTTGAGTACAATGTCAGATCAACTTATCTCCCTGTGCCTTAAAGAAAAAAAAAAGATCTGACCTGGTACAATGTAATCTGATGCTCATGTAAAGTCCTTTGATGCCTTTGGAACAAGTTTGCACTACACAAAAGGGCAAAAAAACAGTCACAAACAACGAAGATCTTACAAGCTTGTCTCGTCTGGCAGTACCTGCTCACTCCAAATAAATAAACATCTCCAAGTTTCAGTGCTAAAAACTTCACCTCAGCTTCTGTCAGTTACTCCAACAATATCTTTATTTGTGACCTCGGTCATCCAAGAGAAGCCACCTCCAGATATATGAAAGAAAAATTCCTCAACCTTGTGAGCACTGCCCATTTCAGACAACACATCATGCCTCCAACTCATACCAAAGACAACATCCTTGACTTTGTCCTTTCTTCCATGCTGACCCTCAGCTACATCCATTCAATTAATCAATCAATCAGGATTTGTAGAGCACATTTGTGACCTGTGAGGGTATCCAGGTGCTGGGATCGGCTGCTCAGGCTTAGTTGAAAAGGCAGGTCTTAAGTCCCCTTCTAAATTCCTAGTGGGAGGGGGATGTCCTTTGGTGGATTGGGGGGACGGGTGCTCCAGGATTTTGCAGCAAGGTAGGAGAAAGGAAAAGCCTCCACTGTTGCTGCGGTGGATGTGGGTGTGTGTGCAAGAGAAACAGATGCAGAGTTCAGGGGCCTGCAGGGACTGTGAAAGCTCAGGCGGTGGTTGAGGTATGCTGGTCCTTGGTTGAGGAGGGCTTTTATAGGTGTGAGTAGACAGCTTGAATTGCCATGGTTTGTGTACGGGGAGCCAGTGGAGGTTCCTCAGGTAGGGGGTGATGTGGGGCCATTTTGGGAGGTCCAGGATGAGCCTGACTGCTGAGGTCTGTATGGTTTGAAGTCTTTTCATGAGGTGTGCTGTAGTCCAGCATACAGAGCATTGTCATGGTCCATGCAGCTGATTGTGAGGGCTTGCATGATGCTTCGTCTGGTGGTGAATGGGAGCCACTTGAAAATCTTATGGAGCATGCGGAGGGTGAGGAAGCAGGCAGAGGAGACCAAGTTGATCTGTTCTTCATGTTGTGTTTGTTGTGCAGGATGATGCTGAGGTTCTGGGCTTGGTCCGTGGGGCTGTGGGGGGGGAGGGTCCCAGGTCAGAGGGCACTAGGAGTCATCCCACTGTAAGGCAGGTTTCCTGAAGATCAGAACCTTTGTTTTGTCTGTATTGAGTCTGAGGCAGTTATCCTTCATCCAGTCAGCAACGCTGGTCATACAGAGGTGGAAACTGGCTTTCACACTGAAGGGGTCTTTTGATAGTGAGAGGATGAGCTGGGTGTCATCTGCGTAGGAGATAATGTTTAGGGCATGGTTTCTGACACTGATGGCCAAGGGGGTCATGTAGGCATTGAAGAAGATGGGGCTGAGGGATGATCCTTGGGGGATGCTGCAGATGATGTCCTTGGGTTTTCCTGAGTTCTGCTAGAGAGGACGTATGCAATCCATTTCAGGGCGTCATCACGGATGCCGATCTGGTGGAGCCTCCTGAGTAGGGTGTAGTGGGAAACTGTGTTGAAGGCTGCTGAGAGGTTGAGGAGGGTCAGGGTAGCTGAATCTCCTTAGTCCAAGAGGCATCTGATGTCATCTGTGGCGACGATCAGGGCAGTTTCAGTGCTGTGGTTGGAGCGGAATCTGGATTGGGTTGCATCCAGAAGCTTGTTGTCTGCTAGGAGTGGTGTGAGTTGTTGGTTGATAGCTATCTCAAGTACTTTGGTTGGGAAGGGGAGTAGGGAGACTGGGCAGTAATTTTTTAGTTTGTTGGGGTCAGCGAAGGGTTTCTTGAGGAGAGGATCGATTCTAGCATGTTTCCAATCGTCCGGGGCATGGCTGAGGTGATGGACGTGTTCAGGATGTCCGTGAGTTTGCTGATGAATGTGCTGTTGCCAAGGTTAAACATGTGGTGTGGACAAGGGTCGGGGGGGATTCTGAGTGGACAGGACACATGATGTTGGAGGGTTTTTGTTTGGTGAGATGTCTCCAACTGGTGATTCTACTGTTGGTGGGGGGGGGTCTGTGGGGTCTAGAATGCTGAGGGCATTGGTAGTGCTGGGTTGGGACGTAAAGTTTCTGTAGATGGTGGAAATCTTGTCATAGAATTAGTCTGCAAGGGAGTTGCACAGGTCCTGGGAGGGGGATGTGCTGTTTTCAGTTGCTGTGGAGTTGGAGAACTCCTTGACGATGTTGAAGAGGTCTGTGATGTGGTTTGTGCTGGCTTGGATGGGGATGGCTAGGGTGTACCTTTTGGTGTCTTTCAGGAGTTTGTGGTATTGACTGAGTGAGTTCTTGAAAGTGTTTGTTCGGCTCGATCCTTGGTGCTACCCCATTTCCTTTCCAGCTGTTTGCAGTTGTGTTTCATGGTTCTGAGTTCCAGGGTGTACCAGCTGGCTTGTTTGTTGGGTTTGGAGGGTTTGCTAGGGGCAACTTTGTCTGCGTTGTTGGCGATCCAGGTGGTAAAGTTTTTGACAGCTTGTTAGATGTCCACAGAGGCATCGCAGGGAGCAGCTGAAAGAATTGGTCCACAGACTCTCAGATACTTTGATTCAGCTGAAATGACAGGTGCTTATCAGGCTGGTTGCATGGTCATTGTGTAGGTGAAGTGGACAATGGTGTGGTCTGACCAGGTGAACTCAGTGGTGAGCCAAGGATGTTCATGCTATCTAGAAGGTTGGTGTTGTTGGCATTGTTGGGGTTGTCAAGGTGGAAATTGAGGTCCCTGAGGAAAATGTAGTGTTCAATGTCGATGACTTGTGGGTTGATGAATTCAGGGATAGCATCACAGAAGCTGGGGTGAGGTGGGGGTCTGTAGGTGAGGATGCCTCTTTTGATGGTTTTGCCATCTATACTGAGCTGGTAGTTGAGGTGTTCCATGATAGGTGTGCAGTTGTCCATCAAGGTGGTGCAGTGCATAGATTAATTGTGGATTATGGTAATTCCACCTCTGAGTTTGTTGATGGAGTCGCAGTGGCCAATCTTGTATCCGTCTGGCGTGGCTGCAGCGATATTGAGTGCAAAGGCAGCGTTGAGCATAGACTCTGTGAGGAAGAAGAAGTCAGAAGCAAGGGTGGTGATGGTGTCCTATATCTTGGTCGCGTGTTTGCAGAGGGAGCAGACACTGAGCACGAAGCAGTTGAATTGGAGAGGAGTAGTGGTTGCCATGGGTAGTAACAGTAGGGTGCACTGGAGGGTTGGTGTTGCAGGTGAGCCACCACTAACAGCAGACGAAAGGACCAACAGCGGCCTCCATAAGTAGTCCTGAGAGTTGGGAGGGTCTGGCAGGGAGGTGGGAGGGCAAGGAGTGGGAACCTGTGGGACTGGGAAAATGGCAGACGGGGGAGGGGCTACAAGCCAAAACAGGGATATCAACAAACAGAACAACTACCAAAAACAAAAGATGCCAAACAAAATGAGATGCCAAATAGACTACAAATTAAAAGAAATTAGCAGTAAATCAGACCACTACCAATGTAGCAGTGTACAATGTATCAAACTACCAGGCGTACCAGGCAAGCAAGCGGTCATCCGACAGCGGGACCATACAGGAGGACCTTGAGGGCTGTGACAGTAGCACAGCCTCAATGAGCTAGGTGTCTGAGGCAGCAGAGGAGGAAGTGCACAAGACCAGAGGTCAAGGGCTACTCTACTATGCAAATACTGAACAAGACACACTGTCATTCCTTTCATTCCCCTGACCACCAAACTCTCTCACAGTGGTCAGCCTAAGCCCCCCAATCAGCTACAATCCTCCTTCAAAATATACCTCATCAGAATTTCAGAACCCTTACTGCCATATCAGACCTGTTTGTATTTGTCAATAGTGCTCACAGCAGGTACACTCAATAATACACTCCAAGCCATCCACAAGAATCCACTTAACCTAATCTAAGTGATCAGGTTCGTAGTACTTACAGGAACTCATGGGCAACAACCCTACCATCCAAAAACAAGAGATGAAATGGTAAAGACTGCAACTCCTGAAAAAGTGTGAGGCCCAAAAACACTGTGCATGATATAAAGACTGCTCATTTCAGAAGTCAGCTCAAACTACTGCACAACCACCATTACCTCATCCTCCAATCGAAGCAGGGCTCTCTTCAAGCCCATTAAGATTTGCATCATCCCCACACTAGCCATCGCTAATAGAAAATTCCAAAAACAAGAACCACGGAATCAACAGCCTTTTCAAGGTGAATTGACAAAATCAGTAAACACGTGGATTAATAATGACACTGCTCCAACAGCCATCAAACTGCCAATAGCAAGCTACTGCTACCTAAGTGGCCTCACTTTAATACCCTCACCAATGGCAACCTCCCAAGACTCCTTAATTCCTTCAACAACACATCATTTAAAGATGACAACCCCCTGGCATTATTAGTGAAGTAGACTACCCTTGAAGCACTGCTAAACAACACCAATCCCATCCAAGACAAATTCCCCAACGCCTTACAGACCTGCCTTTTGCTGTCAACTGTCATTTTCAACTTTTGCCTTTAGCTGGAACCGACTGGCTAGCAAGAACATCAGGCTCAACCAATCCGCAGATAACACACAGCTCTTCTTGAACGTCTTCAAAAGAGGAAGACCAAAACTTAAAAAAAATATATTCAGCGCCTCGCCTTGTAACAACTGTAATACTCCACTTTTTTATATCAACAGCAATAGTAGATGACCCAACACTAAGGTTACCAGATGATTCCATGTCACAGTGGCACCATTTTCAAGTTTTTGACTTCCATTTAACAGCCCAATTATTTTTGGGAGTATCATTCTGGTTCACCCAAACTGAACCAATTTGACTGAATTTCAAGATAATACAGAATTGTAGAAGTTAAGACATGACTGAATTCATGTTTTCCTAGATGACATGTAGGCATTTGGGGCTGTATTATACATTGTGGCTTGGGGCCACAGCAGGCATTCCTTGCCCGCTTTGTGTGTTCTCGGGGCACAATGGTATTCCAGCGGTGGCCACATAGGCTTATGCGTCCCCTAATGTGATAGTTATGAGGCTAATGCACGTGTTGTGCCAGCAGTATCATAAGAGGGCGTTCTTTGGCCCCATGCAAATCAGGGAATCACTTTGCCTCTGCATCTGCACCTTATTATGGACAAGGGCGCAGAAGCAATCATGCTTTTAGGAGGCGCAGTGAAAGACAGCCCTTTGGAGGGAAGAAAGGGGGTTCCATGGACCTTTCAGACACTGCCCCGCAGGCAGGTCCAGCCACTCACTGCACCGACCTGCAGGGGGAACTCTCTCCGCTCTTGAACGTGCAGGCAGGCTGCAGTCTGCACAGTGAAACACAGAGTGGCTTTTAAACATCTGCTCTGTATTTCACTTAGATGCGCTGCCCCCAGGGCCGCACAAGTAAATAGGTAAAGTGTGCCACATTCATAATACGGCCCCTGGTATCCTTCTTGTCTACCCCTGCCAAAGTTCACCCTGGCTTAATGTGCCTGGCCCTTGCTATCAACTGAAGAAAATAATCCAAAGGAGTTTTGGGTGCCCCCATCCTGCCACAACTCCTCCCACCTCAACATGCCTGCTTCTTCTTACAACTGCACAAATTACCCAAAACCTAAAATATACAGAGTGTTCTCCATTCTGCCACAGCCCCCTTGTATCTTTCTATCCGCCTAAAATTGTAGACAAAAGCAAAGCAAGTGGCAAAAGTCAAATTGGTGCAGAAAATAGCTTCCATGCCCCAACAAATGAAATCTACACCCCAGCTTGTCTGGCCCACAATGACAGCAATTCAGGATCGTCCATTTCCACTTGCCAACTACTGCATCAAGTGACTCAAAAATGTATGGAAAGCGATTTACCAAAATAACAGGAGTAGCGGAAAGGACACAGTTTCTCCTTTCATCTCAATGACAATATAAAAAAATGACATTCCATGCCCTTTGACCCTGATTGTTCCCAAGAAGTGGTGACATGATTTGACCCCTATGACTTCAGGTATGGAATATAAAGTGCACAATCAATATAACACCGCATTAAATACGTAAATAAATGTCTATTTTAGATGCAAAGGTTATTTAAATTACCACGGTGATATAATATGCTCGTTAAACATTGCGTATTTTTCTTTTTATTGCATGAAAAAAATCATACATTTGTTCAAAGTGGAATATACAGCGCGATAAAACACAGAAAAAAACTGAGAGAGAAATTATTTATATCACAACCTGCCATGACTCAATGGATCTCCAGTGTACACCAAAGGAGTGTCACAGTGAGACACACAAAAAGAGCTTTAAAAAACAATTGTCGTTATGCACACTTGTATTAATTTACGTGGAACATATTATATTGAGTATAATCTATATGACTGGAATAAATTATTCTATATCATTTTTAAAACGTTTTAATTTACAACCACTTGTTAAGCATTATCATTGCAGTGAGCACAGAAGTGAGGGTTTTATTCTAATAGAAAAATGTTCGTGATTTCACGCTAATAAAACCGTTGCTCAGTCAGTAATAAGCTTATTTTGGGTTTACAACCCTTAAAAACGGTAAAGCAACATATCAAAAATGTAAAAAGCGTCCATTAATTTTTAAACATATTAATCATTGAAATGGCGCCTGAATATCAAGGAACGTAGCAAATAATGTGATATTTTCAAAGCTGCAACTTTGAAGTATTAGTTAGACCAAAAACAAACCTAATGTTCTGAATTACCAGATTTCTAATCACCTGCCAGAGATATTTGCCATTCGGGGTAGCATGCATTGGCAGAGGAAGAAAAGATGCATCTTGTCTCTAACCTAATTCAAGCAGCTGTTACATTGCTTTGTAAGAAAAGGTAAGGCACCCCGATCCTGGGTAAAAAGTTCACACATAGACCATCAAATCTGAAATTAACATAGATCACCTTTGCCGTTGCGAACTAAACCTTCTCCGAGTTGGGCTTGAATTTGAGTGTTCATTTGTGAGCTAGGTAAGCTTTGTTGGGAGGTATTTGCAAACAGCTTTTCCTGTAACCATCTACAGGTAGATTTAACCTCAGATACAGTACTAATTATGCTCGAAATGGGTAAGAGAGGCAAGCCTAAGTGCTTGAAACAACCAAGGTACACACAACCATCAGTGCTCAAAACATCACCTTCCCATAGTGGCTGAATTCAGGCATACTCTGACCCAATACAACATCAGTGTTAACCTGTAAGGAGAAGAGATGCAGAGATAAAAATATCCAGAGGCAATGGGGGCTGGATAGTAGCCTCAACAAGCACTTTACATAACTATTTATACAACTGGATAATTGTGTGACATTGACATAGCCCCATAATTCTGCTACTAACGGAAGCATTCTGTCGTTACCTACGGTGGTTCCTTGACCTATGTAAATGGATTTTCCATTTGATGCCCAGTGATATCCCAGTTCCCAAATAAATGAAATCGTGCACTTGTTCAAGAAGTGAATTGTCCAATTTTAAATTATTACTACAGTCCCAGTGCAGTCTAAACAGCGTTAGCTTAGCTTAGTTTTAGTCGTGTTGATAACTAACCTCGTTGATCTACAAAACTCATCAAATTTGTCTAATAGATTCTATGGGCCACTTTGTGTATTTGAGACCAACAGGGTACCATCAGAGAAGCAGCGTAATGCTCCACGTATTTTATATAAAATGTATGCTCAATGTTCGTTTAACATATTCATTTGATTTATTAATCTAATGTAGTAGGTGACTGTGTTTACCTTAGGTAAGAATCACCTGTATGTAGTCGAAATGTTATTAATGCATTCACTCATGCTAACTGACTTGTTTGGCAGGCATGTTGAAATAAAGTTGGCCTACTTATATCCAGTCCCAAGATACACTTTTTGCAAATTTATAAAAAGTTCTGTGAGTTTCATGCTCTTTTTTTTCTCCTTGCAGGTGCCTTATTGAAATGCTCAGTAGTTAGGCTAGATTTATTATTATTGTACCGAAACTATTAGATTGCTAGAAAGTAATTAGAATTTGGCTGTGAGCATGAAGCACATGGGGATGGTAAAGATCCTCCTGTACCAGACAGGCCACACTGTTGCTAACTCCAAGGTCGTGCCATTGGGAAACTAGGGCATCTACCTGCTCCCAGAGAATGACCACTCATGATTGGACCATTTGGTGCAAGCTAATACAACGAGCCTCCCAGAACTATCTTTCACATATTAATTGTATGTTTCATAGAATAGTTTAGCAGATCGTGTCCAGACTTCGCTGAAGGAAGGCCTTTCTCGACTCTGCTGATTTCCCCTGCCCTGAGTGTAGAGCTTCATGCTTGAGCACTTGTGCTTTTTCCCCTGAACCTTATTTTTGGTTCAACTGATGCTGACACCTTCCTTTTAAAAGCCCCCTTGCCATATTCAATGCTTTATTTAGAATGGGGACGCTCCTTTATGGAACCAATATACTTTATATTTTGTTTGTTCTTCTTGGTTATATTTTGCATCTTCTTCCTCAACATGTACAAATTCAGATTACATGATTATTTTAATATGTATGCTCTTACCACATATTTGCAAAATTTGTGCTCATTGATTTGGATTAGAACTTTGACTAATTTTGCTTATAAAATCCTTCTGCTTTTGACATCATACTCACTGTCATTTCTGTGTATCCCCATTTAGTTTCACTGTACTTGAAACCTATTGCCAATTTTAGCTGCCTTCATTTGCTTTAATCTGACAGTTAAATGCCCATACAACTAGTGGAGAGCCCTGTTTGATGACTTTAGTAAACAGCTGAGGTACAAGAATCTCCACTCTATGAATTTATAGCAAAAAGAGAATGGTTTGTCACTGAAGTGTAGCAAGCTAAATTAGTCTAGGAAAGATCCAGAACTTGCCCAAGTCTAGTCCACACACCTAAAGTCCACGGCCTAATTTGGAAGATCTGTAGTGTTTCAGCACTTATGAAGGCAGCTGCGGTGGCTGAGGAGTGAGTATAAATAGGGTCATACATCACAATTTGTCTATGTCAGCTGTGTGGTGTGGTTTCATCATTGTGTGTTACAGGTTGTAGCGATGTACTTGGCTTGATTTTGTAAATGCATGTGTGCTTAATGTTGAGAAGTTGAAGTTGTTATCAGACTCTGCTAAGGTTTGTGGTGTTTATTTGTGTGGTGCCATTGACCACACAATTAAACTGAGGACATGTACCTGATTGTTGTGAATGTACTAATAGTGATTGATGTTGGCATATCCTGTTGCACAGAGGAGAAATCACATTCGTTGGGGTGATTTCCTGCTGGTTGAGTTTCACTTTTGTGTATGCTGATGTTAGAAGGCAATATTCTCTGTTGTCCCCTTGAATAAGTGATGACTTTAAACTTCTTTAGTGGAGAAGGCGAGAGTTATTTGTTAATTGAGCTTTCTTTGGGGCTTTGGTAAAAGTTTTCTTACACGAAAAATTGTAAAGGAGCAAGAGCCAACGCGAGGTGCTGTAACCCACATAATTCAGTACCACGCTGGTATTGGTCGGTTTTGTATCATCAGGTGCCATGATGTGATAGGTTTGTATAAAGGGTGCTGCGCTGAGATGGGATGATAGTACCACTACTTATTACATTAGGAATAGGTGGAAATCACCACTTGTTCAAATTCAGACTGATTAATTCCTAAATTGTCAAGAATCGCTACAAACATTAAGGCCCTCATTACAACCCTGGCGGTCTGTGTTAAAGTGGTGGTAATACCGGCAACAGGCCGGTGGTCAAAAAAATGGGATTTGGACCATGGTGGTTACCGCCATCCAAAACCACCTCTTTAACACACCGACCGCCAGGGTGGTAACGGCCTACCACCATGGTTTTTGTGCCAAACATACCTCCACGAAAACCATGGTGGTAGGCACTATCAGTGCCAGGGAATCCCTTCCCTGGCACTGATAGGGGTCTCCCCCGGCCCCCTCCCCCTCCCCCTCCCCAGAGTCCCCCCATCCTCTCCCTCCCGCTCCTGCCCCCGTACATATACACACGTGCACCCATATACACACATGCACACATGCATACCCACCACCCATGCATGCACACATACATACCCACACACCGCAACACACACCAACATTCCTTGTCACACACATGAATTCACAACACACAACACTCACAATCACTCATTCACACATGCATCCTACGTAACTCACACCCGCATGCACGCATACCAATACATACACCCCCCCACATACACACAACACCCCCCTGCCCCCCCTCTCCAGTCAGAGAACCCGACTTACCTGCTTGCAGGGGGTCCTCCGGCTGGAGATGGTCTGCGGCGCTGCTGTCAGCGCAGCATCCGCCAGCAAAACACCGCCAGGCCATATCCTTGCTCCTGATACAGTCAGCGGTGTTTTGCTGGTGAGGGGGTGCTGCTGTCAGCAGCGCCACTTTACCACCATCTGCCGCTATGACCGTCGGCGGTGTTCCGCCACCATTCTGGCAGAATACCGCCGGCAGTCATGATACCGCTAGACGGCTGGTAGCCATGGCGGCGGTATGTTGGCAGCCGTCACCGTGGCAGTAGGCGGTCGATACCACCAATGTTGAAATGAGGGCCTAAATGTTTTAGAGTAGTGAGGGACTTTGTAAGAGGTGATGTGAAGGTTCCTGTCCAAGAGGGTGAGGAAGCTCCACCAGAAGGTACACCAGGTCATTATATGGCCATAAATGTTGGCCTTCACAATGTACTTGGCATAACCAATGGAACAAGATCACTGAAAAACAAGGGTCCTTTCAGTTTCCTTGATATGGTACCTTTAATTTAATTATAATCGAAAACTTGAGGCAAGTGTTATATGAATCGAAATCCCAACCTAGACCATCACAGTGTAAAGCTTTGAATGCTTGGGAGCATGCTGCAAATACACAGGATGAGGAAAAAGAACAGACTAGAGCAAAAAAGTATGTTCCTGGTTGGATGGATGGTAAATGGGATGCAGAAAGCTGATCTGGAGAAGCAATATGATTGTGGGAGCTAGATTGTATCCTGTACTGAGAAACGAAAAACCTAAGAAAAGTCCAGGGAGAGAAACGTACCGAAGCAAGGGTAAAATCTAGCACTGACAGTGATTCTACTGATAACTTTCTGGGGGAATTACTGTCTTCCCAACCACCACCATATAATGTTGTCCAGCCCACTGCTGGTGGAGGTGCCCTAGATAACAGTAGTGAAGCACCTGCTCCCACTGACCCTGCCACAACTCAGACAGGAGGACCGCCTTCAACAACGCCAGTTGCAACCGTCCCGACTCCAGCAGTTACCACTATCACAGTCCCCTGCTCTCAGGGCGATGCCCCCTGTCATAAAGTCTCAGACATTGACTGTTCCTGCTGTAACTGCCTGATAACCGTAGCCCTGATATCTGTTGTTCCAAAAGCTACTGCTGGAATGCCCGCAACACAGAACTTACAAAAAGCTGTTTGGAACCCCAACCCATTTACAGGAGCTAAAGGTCCAGGCAGAACCTTAGTGGTTACGACACCAACTGCTCAGTGTGCCCTGGATTTCTGAACTTAGGAGCAATACCCCGAGTGCCTGGATGATCTCCGGAGATCAGAGATAAAGAAGAGCTGGATGATGACCCTATAATTTGGTTGGACGTAATGCCACTAGATGTTCCCAGGTTGCTTGTGGAATTGGATGACCTCATTAAGGGACATTTAGACCCAAAATACATATAGATTAAGAAAATGGGCATATATTTGTATATTTGAGTAACAAAATTACTAGTCATGAAGTACAAGCACATAACAAATTGGCAGAATTGGCAAGTGAGTATAACTTAGACATTCCTAGGAGTTCTCCTTTGCAAAAGCATTTTAGAGCCCATGGTGATGAGGAAACAATTTTAAATATGAGGACTACTGCGATGAAGATACATATGGAGGAACTGGTCATTAGCAAAAAGAAATGAAGTAACCTGGATAGGCTAAAGGATAGGTAATCTAAGAAAGCGGAGAAGAGGAAGAAAAAGGAAGATATCTGGGGGTGAAAAAGATAACAACAGTTCGAAGGGTGGTGCTACTGCACAGTCTTTTCCTGTGAAGAAAGTGCATGCAGGGTGATATGTGTATGTGCCCTGGAGTCAAGGTGATCTTGCTACATTTACAAATCAGTTCCCAAAATTGAGGGAGAATCCTGACTTGTGGTAAACTCAGGTTGATCAATTTCACAAGATTTTGAAGATCTTGTGGGAAGGTTTGAATACCTTTTTTGATATTGTACATCCCAGTGATTTGTGAACTGAATGCAAAGTGTCAGAAAAGGTGCCCAATGCCAAACTACTGAAGGTTAAACAAATTAATGTGCTGTCTCCCTTAGTGATGCAGCAGTGCACTCAGGTGATTACCTTTCTGAAGAGAAAGGTTCCACAGAAGGAGATTGATCAGCTAAAGATAAAATGGTACTATGTATGAGACTAAACAATTGGTGCATGCTTACTATGAATGGTTGTTGCAGCTGTTTTGAAAACATAGCAGGGTCGGTAATCCAGAAAGGGGAGACATGAGTAATTTGTTGCTTCAATTTGTTCTAGGGTAGTCTGGAGATTAGCTTGCACATTCAGCACATCTTGATTTGTTGGCAAACTAAGCCATTGCATGAGATACTTCGAGGTGTTGGATATCAGGGTGGAGGACAGATGATGCAGGGTGGAAATGGTGTTCCACAAGGTAGACGTCCTGAAGTTCCAATTAATGTGAGTATAGGGATAGATGTGACCATGTTGAAGTGGTAAAATCCATGTCATTATTGTAACTTGCTGGGCCACTGGAAGCGGGAATGTTGACTTAATCTTAACTGAATGTCTGATGGCCAAATGCAAACTGTTAATCCCATGCAGATGCAAAATGTACCAGTGCAGAGGCCTCAAAGACCTAACATGTTACAAGTCCCGACACCATCCATGCACCAGGGACGACATCCGGAAGAGATGGAATGACCTGCGGGGGAAGGTCAGGGGCATGGCATCAAGGCACCACATTGTAGTCCAGAAGACTGGGGGAGGACTGCCACCAACACCACCAGAATACACAGACTGGGAGGAAAAGGTACTGGCCATCCTGCACCCTGAGGGACTCACTGGACTCACTGGAGGAATGGACTCTGGTAAGTCATGAACATTGACCCCATATACACCATACCTGTAATGCATGCACCAACCCACCCCACCCACACCCACCAGGACCAACACACCACCCAGGCAACAGCCACTAATTCCACTCCCCCTGCATGACCACAAACCCATTAACAGGCCCACATCCCTCCCCCTGTGCACAGCCACCTACCCCTGCAAGTACCCACAATGGAACGACACCCCCACCACAATGCAACCCCACAGTCAAAGCTAAAGGCAGTGCCAACCTCACAAAGGCACTCTGTTAGGCCACTGAGAGTAACCCCAGCACAAAATAGCCCAGTCCTGTTCACCCCAAACATCCATGCAGCTGTAACAGACATGTCTGTGTCCCCCAACAGGCACCACCACCCATGCTACCCTAACGGATGGGACAAGGAGTGGCAGTGCCCCCCAGGGAGACAGAGGCACCTCACAGGACACTGGTGAAGGATCCCTGGACACTGATGAGCAGGCAGGCCCCTCACACAGTCCTGGACTGTCACCATGCAGCAGCTCCACCCAGGAAACCACTGTCACCCCTACCACCCAGTCAAGACCAGCAGCCCAGGGCAAGCATCCCCACACCAGTGTATCCAGGCCACAGACTGGTGGAACACAGGTACAGAGGCCACAGTCTCCCACTCCCAACATGCAAGAAGGCGAGGGCCCCAGTACAAGTGGTACTGCCAGATCTGTGCAGGGGACACAGGCACAGGGTGCTAGGGCAAGTGCAAGGGTGTCAGTGGGCCTGGGGGGAGGCCACAGGATGGATGCAGCAGCCCAGGATGTGATATCAGAGGTATTGAGGGACTACCAGCATACCCATGACAGGTTAGCACAGATAGTGTCCACCCTGGAGCACAGTCAGAGGATGCAGCAGGAACACCACCAACAGGCCATGGAGCAGTGGAAACAGCACAACGCCACCATGGCCACCATAGCAGGAGCTCTGCTGCAGCTGGTACAAACCCAGTCTGAGACCCACACAGGACAGGAGGCCCCCACTACAGCACCGGACACCCACCATGAGATTACACCATCAGCAGAAACATCCCTCACAGGAAACCCAAGGGCCTACCATGTCATCCCCTGAAGCACCCTCAGGCCAAGATATGGCACTGGAACCCCAGCAAACGACAAGGCCCCCTTCAAGAAGTAACTCAGCAACAATCTGCACAGCAACCATCCCACTCAATAACACACCACACATTGCTAAGAGGCAATATGAACTAATGTAAGATAAGATGGACCCATCAATACTACCAACAAGGCTGCCACCATGTTGCCTTTGAGGACACCCACCCCTTACGACTTGCCATCACTGTAAATAGCATTATTCACTCCCTGCCACCAATACAACACATATCACACCTGTAACACTGTCCCCTGTGTTAAAATGTGAACAAAGTGAAGTATGGATGCAACTGGCTGATAACTATTTTATTGTCAAATCTTTGCATGAAGGGAGTCCTGTGTGCCTAAATGTGGGCCCTAAGTAAATGCAGAAAATATCAATCTGTACCATGCAGAACTGGACCAATGTATTACCTATCATTATCAACCCCCCTATATGTCTGAGCACATTGACAGTATGTGTCACAAACCCCAATGTCAGCCCAAAGTCCCACACAGTTACTGGAAGTAGAGTTGTATCAGTTGGGTCCTAGAATTGACATCTTCCCCTTCCTCATCATCACCATCACTCTCCTCCCCTCTTTGAGGTAGCTGATCAGGACATACAACACCCTTCACCTCCAAGAGGGGGATAGAATGTCTCACTGCCACGTTATACAGCATGCAGCAGGCCACCACTATTCTACACACCTTTTCAGGCCCATAGGCCAGGGAACCCCCAGAGATATGTAGAAAATGAAATCAAGCCTTCAGGAGACCTATTGTGCGCTCTATCACTCTCCTAGTACGTCCATGGGCATCATTGTAATTTCTCTTTGCATGCAAGCTAGGATTCCTCACTGGTGTCAGGAGCCAACGCACGTTTGGATAGCCAGAATCACCTAGAAAAAGATGCAATACAGAGTAGTCATTGTTAAGCCCCTTAGTTAGACAGCCTGGCTGTCTGCTATGTGTTAGTTAGTGACAGACACACTTACCTATGATCCACCCTCTGGCCTCTTGGAGTTGTTCTATCCTCTGTGGCACACTACTGTTCCTCAACACAAAGGAATCATGGACTGAACCTGGGAACATGGCATTCGCATGTGAGATGTACTGGTCTGCACTACATACCAATTGGATGTTCATGGAGTGAAAGTTCTTTCTGTTTCTGTACACCTGTTTACTCACTCTTGGGGGATGATCGGTATGTGGGTGCCATCGATGGCACCTATCACATGGGGTATGTTGGCAAAGGGATAGAATTCAGACTTGATGGCAGGGAGGTCAGTACTTTGAGGAAAACTCACATAGGACTGCAGGTGTCATACAAATGCATTTAGACATCTTGTCAGCACCATGCTGAACATTGGCTGTGAAAATCCAGCATCCATGCCCTCTGTCACTTGAAATGAACCCGTGGCCAGGAAATGGAGTGCGGAGAGCACCTGCACTTCAGTAGGGATGGCATGCTGATTATGATTTCCCGGAGTTAGTGCAGGATCCAGCAAAGCACAAAGTTCCTGAATTGTTGCATGTGTGAGTCTGTAATTGATTATGATCTGATGCTCCACCATGGTCCTAATATCCACAAGAGTTCTGTACACCGATGGTGCCCTTCCTCGCCACAAGGGTCGGTGCCTACGAGAGGTATCAAAAAGGTGTGATGAACACACAAACATACATAGGCACACATTGTCATCAATTGTGCACTGTATATTTCATTGTAGTGACTCAACATTAACTGCTTCTTGACAGATCTACATCTACATCTCAATGAGGGAACAGTGTTTTTCATGTGTGGTATATTACAGGTTGGTCACATGCAAAGGTGCTTCATGTGGCTAGTAGGGCCTGCATTGTGCACATTTTTATTTATAGATGCGTAGTTACTGCCAAAATGTCTGCCCACTGTAATCCAGGACTTTCGTTGTGGAAGTGACCTCATACCGCTAGCGGTTGACGTCACAGCATAAGGCGGTGTTTACTGCTGTTCGCACTGTCATTGGTTAACATGGATGCCAATGGGGAAATCCTGGCGTATCATGATCGCCGCCCACGGTGACGGTGCACACCGCCGTGGTACGTACGCGAGTTCATCATCTATTATTCACTTGACTTCCTGATCTCGTGCGGACAGGTACTCCACTGTGTGTACTGCTGTGGCCTGCCTCTGGCAATGTATGTGGCTCGTGTTGCAGGGGAAAGGGCCTAGGCCTTCACCCAGGAGGAACTGGAGAGGCTAGTGGACGGGGTCCAGCCCCTGTACGCAAAACTGTATGGACAGCCAGAGGTACAGGTGAGTCTGGGTTTGGGGGGGCACTGTTTGGGTGTAATGGATGGTGTTGAATGGACATATGTGTGCACCTCGCAGCCTGCATGGGCCGTGGTGCATGGCATGCTGCGTGCGTATGGCCTGTAAGTCTGACAGTACTGTCCATCCCATAGTGGACAATTAGCCAGCTGTACCTATCTTGCAAGTGCCTGACCTCTGTGTTCCATAACTGTGTCACCCTTTTAGGTCAGCACCCACCAGAAGAGGGCACTTTGGCATACCATCGCCAAGGAGGTGTGGACCCTGGGGGTCTACAACCGTCAGAGCACCCACTGCAGAAAGAGGTGGGAGGACTTGCGGCACTGTGTGCATAAGATCTGTGAAGCCCAGCTGGGGAAGTCCTCCCAACGTGGAAGGGGTGCCCGTCGGGCACTGACCTCCCTCATGCGACATATCCTGGCGGTGGCGTACCCAGACCTGGATGGGCGCTTGAAGGCTGCACAGCAGTCACAAGGGGGTGAGTACTCATGTCACAAACTTCAGTCTGGAAGGATGTCTGTGTGTGCATTAGGATTCATGCTGCTTAGAGACAGGGACTCTGACTGGTGTCCATGTACATTATGGTCCCCAAAGGGTGTAGGGGTGTCTTTGTTAGGTCTCCCACACGTCGCCTCCTTAGGTAGTCCAGGGGATGGGTGTAGATCTGTATTCTGTTCAGTAGTCAGGGGCATGGCCATGGGCACAGTGAACGGTGCTGGCTGTTGGGTGTGTCTTCTGGGTGGGTGTATGTCTGGTTATTATGTACCTCCATTCAGCTATTTACAAGTGCCTCTCCTGTTTTGTCTCCCCATCCCTGTTCTCTTGTGTTGGTTTGGTACAGCAGCAACATCTGGTGAGGGAGCGGAGGCTCCGGTAAGTGGGGAAGCAGCGGCCCATGGAACTTCGGAGGCAGAGACATCCGACGCCCAGGGGACCAGTGGGTGGGAGGGTGAGGGGAGTTCCACGGGGGAGGCAACTACCACTGGAGGTAGTGACTCCGAGACCTCCTCCGATGGGGGCTCCCCGGCAGTGGCGGACCCTAGTGGCCACACCACTACAGTGACATCCTCTGCCACCCCCATTCCATCACCGCACTCCCTTCTGCTCCCCACCGAGTTGCCAGTGCCCGCTCACCTAGAAAGGTGGGCGTCTCCTTCGCCCCAGGCACCTCCTCCCCTGCCCCAGGCAGCCCTGCTGCCCTCACAGAGGAGGCTATTGACCTCCTGAGAACCATCTCTGTAGGGCAGACAACCATTGTCAATGCCATCCAGGGGCTAGCATCAGAGGTGCAGCAGACAAATGCCTATCTGGATGGCATTCACAGTGCCGTGTCTGCCCTACAGAGATCTTTTCAGGCTCTGGCCTCCTATGGGACGGCAGCCAGTTTCCCTGGCTATTCCGTCCCCCCTCCAACCTCCTCTACCCCTTTCCAGCACCCCACTCCCTTCACCCGTCCAAGGCACACATTCTGACATGCAGTCAAGCACATCAACACACAAGAAGCACATGTCTAAACACAAGCACCACACCTCCCACCACAAGCATTCACACAGCCAACAGACACATGCACACACAACAACATCCACTTCCCCCAGTGTGCCCACCTCTTCCGCCTCCCTGTCTGTCCCCTCTACATCCACACCCTCATGCACTGCACCTTCAGTCACTGTTGCTGCTCCTCCTACTGCACTCACCACAATAGCAGACAGCCATAAATGCACCCATACACCACACCTGCAAACCACAACTACTGTAGTTGACACATGTAGCACACTCACCAGACTTGCAGACACCCATACAACATACATCTACGCTAGCTGCCTGTCTTCTCCCACTGTGTCCACCCCCTCCTCCAAAAACACACAAACGCACCAAGACACCCACCCATCACACATCCACCACACCACAGCATGCTGTCCAGTCACCTGCACCCACTACACGCACCCCTACGCCACATACATCCACTGCCTTTGCCTCCACTCCCACGCTCTCATCCAGGACCACCCCAATTGCTCCGAAAATACTTTTCCTCCCGTGCTGACCTCTTCCAACCCACTGGCCCACCCCGTCTTGTGCCTATGCATGCACACCTCCTTGTCCTTTCCACTCCTTCCACTTCACAGCCCACCCCTGTCTGCCCTTCACATTCCTGTGCCCCTTCCCCAGAGAAAAAAAGGCCCGGGCAGAGCCTAGTCCATCTGGCTCCACCCGCTCAAAACACCCTCCCACCTTCAAAGGACAAGCCCACACCCCCTCCACCTTCCAAACGAAAGTCCAAGGCCTACCCCTGTCGCAAATCCCCACCCCCACCATCCCCCGCCCCCGTTCCGTGAGGTGCCTGGATGCCCCTTTGTTGCCCCATTAGGTGGAGTACCGTGCACTTTTGGGAGTCAGGTTGGGTCCGTTGTGGCCCATGGCACTTGTAGCCGTACGGACTGGCCATTGGCCCTGTTTGAGGATTTGGCTCTGTTAGCTTGAATAAAATATTTCTGTGTGGCCTGTGTTTTGGCGGCACACTGTTTAATCCTGGTCTTTCGTTTCATTGTTTATGGGTGTGGGGCATTTGTAGGCACTATGGTCAAGTTGGATTTGCCTTGTGTTGGGTAAGTACCTCTTGCTGTGTGGTGTATGACTTGTGCTGCTGTGAAGGGTTGGGGGGGCGTTGCTGGGTGGGTGGAGTGTTTGGGTATGTAACTGTGCCCTTTCCTCCCTTGTTTCATAGGTTGCGGTACTTACCATCGTCGTCTTCATTGGCGTTCTCGGTCGTGGAGGTATATGGCAAGGAGCAGGGCTGGCATGATCTGCAGCTCTCTATCCATGTCTGCTTCGGCGCGTTGTGAGGGCCTCCGGTGAGAGTTTCATTGGATTGGGTTCATTTCTGCCTGGCTTTGCGTAGCGGTGGTTCCCGCCCCGGAACTGGTGGCGGACTGGTGGTTCATTATTTGATGGGCGGTTTGGGCATTTCCGTCGGCCTGCGGGCGGACTCTGCCGTCATAGTCGGCACTCCTCTACTGGTGGTAGGTGGTTTTCTGGATGTATGTGTTTCGTTTGGTTCATTATTTGGCGGTCCGAACCGCTCCTCTGTTGGCAGTTTCTACCGCCACCGCAGGCGGCGCCGTACGGTCCACCATGTTCATAATGAGGGCCATAATCGCTGCTGAACATGTTACCTTAAAGCATTGCTGTAGCATCAATCCTACATTAATACGGCTATCCAAAACTGCAGCTGACTGAGGGAGGTTGAGCATGTCTGCCTCAATGTCAGGGAACTGTGCACCAAGCCAAAACATGGTTTTAAAGATGAACTCCTTGCAGAGCCTGAGTATGTGTTGTTTGTTGACAGCTCTTGCTTGAGAGATGATGGGGGAAATTTGGCAGCTGCTTATGCACTTTGCACTGTCCAGGGTGTAATGGAAGGCTCCTGGCTCCACAGTGTATCTTCTGCCCAAGTAGCTATATTGGTCGGTCTTACTAGAGCTTGCTGCATCTCAGACCAATTCAAAGTTACCAGTTTCACTGATAGACAGTATAACGTTGGAATTGTCAGTGAATTCAGAGAGTTGAGGTCACAAAGAGGATTCATAAAATCATCTCAATCCCCTATCAGGAATGGGGAATATGTTATAAAACTTCTCAAGGTATTGCAGATGCCTGAACAATTGCAGTTGTGAAATGCACAGCACACAGGAGTGGAAATGATTATGTGACAGCAGGTGACCAGTATGCAGACTAGGTCATTGGGTACTGCGCTCATGGGTCCTGTGCATTTAATGTGGAAATATTCAAATGAACCTGAAACAGAAACACATTTCATCCTCTTTACTGTTGCAGATACATGGGAGGAATTCAAGAGATTGCAGGAAGAGGTATATGAGAATGAACAGCAAAGTTGAGTCAGAGCAGGTTGTGTGATGAATGGGGATGAGATTTGGGTTTCTGCAGATGGATGACCAGTGTTGGCAGACTGTTTATTATCACAGATGGCCAGACATTTCCATGGTCTCGCACACATAGGGAGAGATGCCATGCTTAGGCTGTTTAGAGATAACTGGTTCAACCCCTGATTAAGGATTGATGAGTATTTAGGTCACCACTGTGTAGTCTGCCAGCAAATAAACATAGGGAGAAGGGCCCCAGTTACTTTGAGTCACTTAGGAAGATCAGGAGGTCCCTTTAACAGATTGCAGTTTGAATTTATTGAAATACAGGTCCGTAACATGCTGAGATATGTTCTCATTATAATGTGTATTTTCTCTCTTTTGGTGGAAGCCTACCTGACTCAGAGGAATGACAGCCTCACTGCAGCCAAATTGTTATTGGATGAGTTAATCCCTAGGACATGGTTTTCAGTTTCTCTGCAGTCAGGCCAAGGAACTCATTTTAATAATGAGATCCTGAGAATGCTGTGTGTAGCACTACAGGTGGAGCAATGACAGCACTGTAGTTATTGATCCTAAGCTTCTAGTATTTTGGAATAAGTAAAGGGGTACTGAAGTCTGGGCTGGTGAAAGTGTGTGCATCCACCTCTTTGAAGTGGTCGGATTCCTTGCCTTTGGGGTTGATGAATATCCGAAGTACTCCTGATCATTGAACAGGATTGTCAGAGCAATGAGAATGCCTGCTGTGCCAGCAAATGCACTTTTGAATATCACAGATGATAGGATTCTCGGCTACTGCAAGGGGCTGTTGATGTGTGTTATATCACATACTAGGTTGAAGCTGCAACTGTTCCCCTACATCAGGAACAGTGCTATAATCTCAGTCCAGAGGACTGGGCCTCTGTCAAGAAGTACAATAAAGAAATCATTCTTGGAACCTTGTTGGAAAGGCCCCTTCCAGGTTATTCTGGTCACCAACACAGCCGTTCAGTTTGGTGGACTGCCTAACTGGGTATGTGCCTCCCATAATCAGCCCATCAGGTGGCTAGCCCTGCCTCTGATCTGCAACACTTTGATCACCCCAAAGGAGCAGAAAGAGGTGAAGCAAGGCCCCAAGCGTCTCAGAGCAAACCATAAATGACTCAAAGTCAAATTGAGGCAAGTCCTGAGCCTGTGGTGAGTGCATCAGGAATAACCATTACGAACCAGCCTCACATGCAGGTGATTTACAAGGTTGATTCTGGCGAAGTACCAAGTAATATGACCAGGAATGGCCGTGGGAGAGAACAGTGGCCAAGGAGGTGAGAGACTGAGATTGAGCCTGTTAAATACATTCCACAAACTGTCACCGAGGAGACAGAGTCAAGTGGGTTGGCTGACAGTAAAGATGACCAGCCAGCACTCACCGGATCGAAAAGAGTGAGGGTTCCCTGTCAAAAGTACTCAACCCCTAAGTGGACATACTACACTGACCGTGAACTTGATCAAACCTTCCACGAGTTGGATGATCAGAGAGCAGTGCCAGAAGAACCTCCATGATTCATGTTACCACAGCAAATTATTTGATCCCTTGGGTTGATCTCAATCATCATTATGAACTGTGCCTTTTAACTGAACTTTAATGAACTTTGCCTTATTTTGAATTCTGAAGATTCTCTAGGACTAAGGCTCCAGGAGAATAATAGGGTTGTCATATGTCATGTTTTGCTCTGACCATACCATTGTGATGTTGGAGAAAATCAAATTAGGAAAACTTTCCATAGACATCAGAACATCTTGATGACTTATCCTAGTTTAAAGAAAATAGTGGGCAATTGTCCTATTAAAACGCAGGGGAAAGCCAAACATTTGAAAGTTACGCCTACTCACAGTCATTTTATCCAATTGGAATTGGAAACCAATGGGCTGACAAAGAAAGAATTTTGGAAATGTATCAATTGTAAAGCATGTAAAGTTGCCCAAAACACACTGGAGTTTTATACTTTAAACAGCTACAAACCCAGCATTTTACACCATGATTCTTGTAAGGATATGTGATTTATATATTGGACTGTCCTTGGTAAATGAAATATGTAGGAAGAACATCTTGTCAATTAAAAAAAAAAGAATATTGGAATGTATATGGGCCATTCCTATCAAGACAGAAGTTGTGTTATGGCAAATCATATGGAGAGCAAATAAAACAGCAATTAGCACTAAATCGACTTTTATGCAATTGACCATATCTATAAACTACCAAGAAGTGGTAATTGGAAACACAAGCTGCGTCAAATGGAATCTAAATACATCATAGACCTAAGATGAATGACCCGGAGAGCTTGAAACAAGATGAACTATTTGTAGATCTAGATTAAAAAAGAACTTGATGGGATTAAATGTGATGTGAAATAAGAAAAGAGAACCACATTTCATAAAGCTTCATTGTAATAAATGTCTTGGAGTGTAGTGTCATTTTCTGGTTTAACCATTTAGGCCCTCATTACGAGTGTGGCGGTCTTAAGACTGCCACACTCGCGGTGGCAGTCAGACTACCGCCAAGGTGGTGGTCCGACCTCCACAATATGACCGTGGCGAAAGCAAAAGGGTTGGACTGCTGGCACTCCACTTTTAGGCCGGCCGACAGCCTGGCAGTGCCAGCAGTCTTAATCCAACAGGGCACTACTGCTAGCAGCGCTGCCCTTGGGATTACGACCCCGTGTCCGGCAGCTTTTGCATGGTGGTTCCGCGGAGACGGGGTGCCCCATGAGGGCCCCTGCACAGCCCATGCGCTTGGCATTGGCTATGCAGGGGCTCCCATGGACAACCCTGTCACGCTTTTCACTGCCTGAATTACAGGCAGTGAAAAGCGCGATGGGTGCTGTCGTACCCGACGCACCAAAACATTGCCGCTGGCACGATTACGAGCCGGCGTCAATTTAGTGGTGAGTTTTCTGCTGAGCTAGCAAGTGGAAACACTGATTCCACCCACTGGCCCAGCGGGAAACTCGTAATAGGGCCAGCGGGTGGAAAACCGGAGTGGCGGTCCTCTGGCCCAAAGAGTTTGGCAGGCGGCCTTTGCCACCTGCAAACTCATAATGATCCTCTGACTCCTTATTCTTTTAATGTATGAATGTGATTAAGCAAACACCTTTAACATCATGATCAATGGATACTGGATCTAATGCATTGTTGTAATGCAGCTGAAAAGGTCAATTACTCAAATATAAACTGATGTGATCATGTATCCTATGCCAGAGAGGGTAAAGATATTCTCTCAATTGAAAGATGAAAAAAGACTTGAAATGGTGGTGTTTAGTTTAAAGCGGGAAAAAAAGAAAAAGCAGATGTGGTCAATGTTTTATTCTGGTTTAAATGAATTTAACTCCATAGCGTGATGATTTCAAATATGAAGAACTGTCACAATAATATAAAATTGCTGGTGTTTTTCCATCTACAATATGCATTCCATATGTAAATTAGGTGCGTTTCCAATTGAAAAGGTATTACATTTATTATTATATTTCAAAAGAAAGTCATTATACATTTAATGAATTAATGAGATGTTAACTTTGTAAGTTTTCTGTGTTTTTAATGTCAATTTATAACTATTCACTGTGAGCACAACAATAGCTTTATCGGTGAGAACTACAATTCCTAGATTCGCTAGGGGAAATGAAGCCATGTTTTTCAGAATACTTTATTGACTATGGAGCATAAACTCTGTATCGACATCTTGTGAGCAAGGCCAAATAAGGCTGAAACGCATTCGGACTGAACCTGTAAATCTTATATTAAATGATTCACTGCGTGGTAATGAGTGGGGATTCCTGTGTGAATTTTCATGCGCTGAATTGAATTAAATATTTCAATATCTCCAATTCATTATTTACAATGCAAACTATCAAACTACTATTTAGAAATAAACACAGTAGAAACCTTAATCAAAATACAAAATCAAAGAATTGAATGACATATACTTTCCTGACTTGATCATAAATAACACTAAGGAAGATGCATATAGTTGGAGATACAGAGTTATTATTCTTACTCCAAAATAATGAACTATGGGGAAGAATGCCTGTAGCTGGGTGTTACATTTACAATTCTAATTTCAATCTAACTAACATCGGTGAAGGAAGAGTGGAAAGAATGACTACTCTAACTTCGAACTAAGGAACACTGGGAAAGGCACATAAGGTGAGGAATCTGTTTTAGTATTCTAACTCCAAACCAACTAACATTAAGGAAAATAAATAAAATACAAAATGAATTTCTGAAAAATAAACTTTCTATAAATAAAAAAATAAGTTAATTTTACTTACAGAACAAATAAATATACATAAGAAATGAAAAAATAATGTATGGATTTGTGTAAATATAGTAAAAGATGATCCCATACATTTATTTAAAAAAATGAAGGCCCATATTTATACTTTTTTAGCGCCGCATTTGCGCCGTTTTTTTACGCAAAAACGGCGCAAACTTACAAAATACAATAGTATTTTGCAAGTTTGCGCCGTTTTTCCGTCAAAAAATGAGGCAAATGCGGCGCTAAGAAATTATAAATAAGGGCCTAAAAAAGCAAAAGTATCCCAAAATATTACAAAGACTAAAATGTGTAGTTAACAAAATAAATAAAAACATCCTTCAATTCTGTTTATGAAAATCCATTGTTAAAATTCATTGTTGTACAAATTCAAACATTTTAAAATATATGTTTAATATTTAATCCATATAATATAAAATAGTACATATATTGAAAGCGTTAGAAATAGAAACATTTTAATGCAGTTTAAATATAGTAATTTAAATATTTAAGCCTTTAAGTTAAAAACATTACCCACCTAATACTCTACAAAAACAAATAATCACACTAAAAAACAATTTAGAATTAAAAACTAAGAACTTAAACACAAACTTAAAAATATGCCATTTTCAAGAAATATATATTTTAAGCACACTACCAAAACCAACACCACAAAACTAATACTAATGCATAAAAATAAGAGCTATCTATGGAATTACAAATGATTTACAAATATATAACAATTCTAAGTTTCTAAAAATAATTTTCAAAATGTTATAGCTTTATTTCACTGCGCAGAAAACCCCCAATAAAACTCATCCTCCTGGAAGACACTAATATTAATACGTAAAGACAATTCTTACACTATATTTTAAAAACTAAAAATATAATAGAAATTTTAATCATCAAACATCCTTTCTGATTTACCTTTTTTTTTAAGCTACCTACCCAAGTTACAAACATTCATAGGAAGAAAACATTAAAGAAATGTAAAAAACACTACCCACCCAACACTCCTACAAAGCCAAACCACAAGTTAATAAAATAAACAGAAACGTAATCTACAATATAAATAATATCAATCTAAATAAACCTTGAAAGCATAATAAAACAAAAAATATATTAAACATGATGACATGCACGTAATCTATATTTTAATCCTGACAATAATGTAAACAAATACCTAACTTTGATATTCTGATGTCCACGATATTAACCATTTATATAAAAGATCACAGAAATTCTGACTTCAATATTCAGGATCTGCAGCAGTATGAAATTGCATTTCTTCGTCCCTGGTCTTGCTAGGATCAGTCTCCTTAATATCTAGTATCTTCCCCCTAAATTAGCTGCACCCTGACTTCCTTCACTGGCCATGGTCTGTGCAGGTACTGGCTAATTGTCACAAGAACCCATGAAAAAAGTTGCTTCAATGTCCTTTCGGATGTTGTACTTGTCAGAACTTAAACCTCTTATAGTCATGGGTAAGTTGTGGTCAAAGTACATGTTTAAGGCAGCCACTGTGACCTCATACTCATTCTCTCTGCCTCTGTTGGACAAATGTTTGAATCGTTTCTAGATATCCTATCCAGTGAAGTGAAGCATCAGTGAGCAATTCACAGTGCCATCAGTTGCCCAAAGACCCCAGAAATATTCAGCCTGCCCACCCGTGTCTTCCACCTGGGTGCTCCCATACCTTGATCTGTTAGTTTGCTGGATGGTGGGAGGGCTGTCAGTGATAAATATGCTGGTGTAATATCTGGAGTATGGATGGCTGGGGTGGGTCTTGGGCACAGCTAGTTGTCATGGTTGCCTTGCCTGTTCATTTGATGGCCCATGTGTATTAGGTGGTATTCTGTTTATCCTTGGTGGCAATGTTAGGGGTTTAGTTAGTTAACATCCTCCTCCTTTTTGCAAGACTCTTATTATGTTTCTCTCATAAATGTGTTCTTCTACCCCCTTTTTGGAAATCTTTTTTTCTGCTTCATTGATGCACACTAAATTGTCTGTAGGTGTTTTGCTTTTTCCCATTTCGTCTAGTATTTGCAGTGGCCCTTCTGTTCAGATGTGCTGCAAGATGCCATGTATTTTGTGCCAGTTCCAAGATGTTATTCTTGGGATGTGATTCATTGTATCTGACCTTCCATTTCTTCAGCTCTCCACTAGAGGGTGTTAGAGCAGGTCTCTTCTCCTGCAGCCTCTTCAGATGTGGATATTGGTCCACCGTACTTGTTGGCACCCTTCTTCTTGGCTCTGCCCTGGTGAAGTATATTGCAGGTGGGAGTGTCTCCAGTAGGTGTGGTTGCAATCTTTGTAGCTCACGGGCTGTCCACGAAGCAACTGTAATGGTTGTCGTAAAGCTGCTTGGCAAAATTGCAAATGGAGCAGAGCGGCGATTAACAAATAGAGATACTCATCATACA
Organism: Pleurodeles waltl; assembly: GCF_031143425.1. Taxonomy (NCBI): domain Eukaryota; kingdom Metazoa; phylum Chordata; class Amphibia; order Caudata; family Salamandridae; genus Pleurodeles; species Pleurodeles waltl. The sequence goes on from NC_090439.1 coordinate 728,682,461, forward strand.
ATCTCAGCCTGGGACTGACCATGAGGGGCCACAGCCTGAATTATTTGTACCCTCAACCACGCTCAGCCTTGGGTGCAAGCCACATGCCCTACATTGGGGTAGTTGCTGGGACGCTTTCTTTTAACTTGTATCCAGAGTGACAAAGTTTCACGCCCGGACCGCGTTACTTTTGAATGACCTGTAAATTAGCAATAGATTAGAACTGGGTACCCCTCAAGAACAATTGCAGATAGATCTTTCTGGGTTCCATCTTTCCTATTAGTAGCTTAACGTTCTGTATTAGGGTTGATGTACAGATGGGCTTTTAAACTCAAAAGTGCCTATAAACATCTAGGGGAAAATAAAAAACTAGCAACATGGGAGGGCAGAAACAAATAGCTGCAGACATTCATCCTAAAAATGATTTTGGGGGGATTATTCCACACATCAGGCATATCTGAAACTAAATTATTCTACATGCACTTCATATAATATTTTACATCCATATACTTTAGATTTAACTGTTCTGATTTGTGCTGTAAGCAATTTGTGGGTTGTAGTTTGGAAAAGAACTGAGAAAACACACAAAAAGATCTTGCTTGATAGCATGCTATTTACTATCTGACGTTCCTCTTTCCTTTTAAACCCACATCAGGAAAAGGTGAGCATTCATTTACGTCTGTTGGGAAGTAAGCAGCGGCGGCTCTTCCATATGAGCACCAGGGCATTGCCTCTCTGCGTTCCAGCCGTTGCATATATAATACATGTATGTTTTGAGGGTTATGTGAATTTATTTATGACCCGGCTGTGACTTCTATTATGCTGGCCTGATGACTTACCGTGGGCTGGTCCAGGGCTGGTCCAAGCATAATGATTGGCAGCCACCTTGCCCATCGCAGTGAAATGAAGCATGCATGTCAGTCTGGCCATTTTGCTTGCCACAGCTAAACTGACATGCGTACTTCAGCTCTTTGCAATCTGCAGTGTGCTATGAGCTGAGAGTAACCAGACACAGCCTCCTAGTCTCTATATGAGCACTGTGTCTGCCTGCCCCATCCAATCCGAGTGCTGCTGTCATGCTGTTCACTAACACTAACAACATGAAAGGAGCATCAGGATTGGTTTAGTTGGCAGGTGACAATATTAACTGCGACGTGTGGTAAGGGGAGCAGGCAGCGTTGGAGCCTGAAGATAATTCAGTAGGCCGGTTTACATGGAGCCTTTACTGCAAAAGAGAAAACTGTATCAGCCTCTTGGCTGCTCTCAGAGCACACAATCAAAACAAGACACCAGGACGGGACAAGCGTAAAATAGTATCAAGTATTTAAGCAAGTAAGTTTGGTAATTTAGGTGTTTTGTCCGAGGATGCGCACATAGGTAGCCGCCCTAATCCACTGTGACATTCCATCCGACAGACTGACTCTTGCAAGGTCTTGCCTTTCCATTTAATGAAGGGCTCTGGGACACAATTGACCTGGGAGGGAGTGTAATAACATGTGTTTATTGTCTCCAAGCGTACACAATCAGATGTTGGAGCAACTGAGATCCGGGGGATTATAATTTGAACAAGATTACACAGATTCAAGTGGAGAAATCTTATCTTTTAAGTCAAAGGTACCAACATCTCTTCTTGATTCCTATATGTACTTGTGTGTTTATTGATATCATCCTACAATTTATAGGTCGTTTGTATGAGAGCATTGCAAACTTTTTATTTATTATTTGTGACCACTAAAGTCTTTCCATTGTCGACAGTGTGTGAGTTTTGCTGCAATAGCAGGTCTGGTGTTGACCTCCTTACACATGGAAGCCCAAAGAGCAAAGCTGAGAATATTCTCTGGGTGCTCATTCAACTCCGTCTCCTTCTTTGAGCCATCTTCATTCGGAATGTGCCCGAGCCCCTGGTGGTCATCCAGGAAAAGAAACACTGGACAATCGCAGATGCATCATATTTAAAATATTACAGTGTGTGTAGGGGGCTCATCGTAAGATGAGGTTGGGGAGCAGCCAGTGTGGGTATGTAGCGGCACGGACATGAGCCCTCAAGTTGCCTCCAAGAGCCGGGCCCAGATTAACTTGCCATGAGAAAGTGCTTCTGGCAACTGAGGTGATTGGTGTGTTCCTCTGTCTATTCATCGACAGCTCAACCAGGTTCAAGTCAGGGCGTCGGTTCAACTCACATACCGTCATATCAGGCAACAATCACTCAATCTCCCCATACCTAGGCAGTGAATACACTGTGAAATGTCTCTTTATAGCCACTTACCACCGACCGCTCTCTCATAATATTCCCTGTAAAAACGCTTGTTTAAGTTCAAGTTTATGTGCGCTAAGGGCACTCATGTGTTGTGTATGAAATACACACCTCCTAACTGCATGAATTAATGCGTCTTCAGTTATGTTCAATCATGCAGAAATACAACTATGTAAAACCACTGAGTACGAATATTCTCAGATGTGAAGAGTTTGCCTGAAAAAAAGCTCCATGAATTGGTGCCTACATTTTCCACTTGCGTTATGCCACCAGTCCTAGTTTCTAGAAGAAAGGGGATTAGTTAACATTTTGCACTGACCCACTCATTAGCTGATTAATGTGTTTTAATACATCTGACTACAGTCGCAGCATAGGTAGTATTAACTTAGGATATGTACATGAGCAGCATGCCAAACGGTTAAAGAGATGGTGGCAGCTTCATTACATGATTTGTGTTGATCTATGCCGTCATATATACAGGACACTCGTGACTTGTTGTGCCAACTTGAAGACATAGAGTGGACGGAAGGTTGCGTGTTTGTTAGCCTTGACGTTAGCTCCCTCTACACGGCTATTCCCCTGGAAAGGGGACTTGAAATGCTCCAACTCACGCTTAGTGCCCGTGATGCCACATTGTATGAACACACACAGATGCTCCTTGACCTCACACGACTGGTACTGGAAAACAATGTATTCCTACATGACGGCAGGTGGTTTCGACAGTGCCAGGGTGTAGCCATGGGAGCCAAGTTCTCTCCCTCATATGCCAACCTCTATATGGGCCAGTTTGAGAAAATACACTTGTGGTCCAACTGCCCGACACATCTCACTGAACACATCCTGTATTGGGGAAGGTATATTGATGATATTCTTACTATTTGGACTGGTAATATCTCGGATCTCAATATACTTATCGAATACCTCAATACGAATGAGTTCAACTTGGTGTTCACTCACAAGGTTGACACTAATCGAATAGAATTCCTGGACTTACTCCTGTACATCACTAACAACAAGATCATGTCAAGACTATACAGGAAACCCACTGCTTGCAATGCCGTTCTACATGCGCACAGTGCTCACCCCTTCTCACAGATTAGGGCCATCCCATACGGAGAAATGGTCAGGATTCGACGCAACTGCACTGATACTCAAGTGTTCAAACAAGAACTTAAGAACCTGACTCACCGCTTCCAAGCCAGGGGCTACACTAATAAACTCATCTCGGCAGCAAGCAAACGCATCCTGAACAAAAACCAACATGATTTATTGATCAAAAACACCAAAAAACCTGTTACCAAGGGTCCCCCTAACAAAAGACCGGTCTCTTTCATTACACAATACAGCTCTGCTAGTAACACTGTGCTACACATTCTTAAGAAACACTGGCACCTGTTAATGTTGGACACCTGTCTCAAAGAATCACTGGGTGGTACACCCTCCATTGTACATAGCAGAGGTCGGACCCTTGGGAACATTCTGTGTCCCAGTTTTCTCTGTCCCTCCCCTCAATCACAACCCTCAATGTGGCTGCTAGAGAGACCGAATGGTTTTTACAAATGTGGTTGCTGCATATCCTGCCAACTAGCCCTCAACAAAACCACTTCCTTTTCTTACAATACTGCAACCACATACCACGTGAAGTCCTTCATGAATTGTAACACCAAGTATACTGTATATTGCCTGATCTGTGTATGTGGCTTAATTTACGTTGGTAGTTCCATACGTCCAATGAAAGAACGTATTCAGGAACATGTGAGAGCCATTAGGAATGTCAATACTAACTATCCCCTTGCTGTTCATTTCAACACCGCACACGGGGAAAAAGACCTCTTGGACATTAGATTCCATGGCATCACTCAGATCGCCAACTCACCGAGATGGGGAGACAGAACCAGGGACCTTCGGAGATGCGAGTCTAAATGGATCATAAAACTCCGTGCAGTTGAATTAGGCCTGAATACGGATAGTGAACTACATTTTTTTCTTACATGATTGTATTTTGCTCCATGTGTGTATCTCCCGTGTTGCATCCTTTTCGATTTTATATTTATGTGCATAACTATATCTGTGCTCGACATGTACACTTCACATTTTTCTTGATCTTTACATTGTTGTTGCCTACTTTGTACTCCATCATTGTACCTGTACGTCTACCTAAGCGTACAGATTGTTGCTGTTATGTACTATTCGTCATAGTTTTGGCCCTTAACTCTCACTGGCCAACTTGACACGATTATGTTTCTTGACAAAAGATTTTTTTGGCTATTTCATTATCTGCTGTTATCCCTCACTTATTCGCATTACCTTAATGCCTTACCCATTTCACACTTATACATGGCTCTTCTTACACTCTCTACTGCTCGTTCACTGGATTGAACTTCTCTATGTTGTATGTTTTGTTTTTTATCTTACTCCATTCACTTACCCTCCACTTTACATTTGTCCAAATATGCTTGAGTCTTTACCGGCTCCTGCTGTTGGCTTGTTCGTATCTACTTTATAGTTGTACTATTCTCTTCTTGGTACACTTAAGATGGCCACCGCTCTAGCTACCACAACAGTCCTGCTAGTCCTTCTTCTCTTTCGTTGATACTCCCGCCCTCTATTTCTACGTAAGAACGTAGGTCTTCACAGACCACTAGACGCTCTTGAACTCTCACGAAGCCCGACGCTGCTCCTCTTCCAAGGTATTGTTACTCTGCCGCTATTGCCACTCTGTTGTAAGCTCCACTCACTCTCGCCCGGCTTTGCACGTTGCCTTTGACATTTCACTCTCATTTTTATTGCTACCGTACGCCCCGACTCCTGGTAATTTTCAATCACCAAACGCTTCCCGGCGTTTCTACAGTTACAACTTCACTTAGCCAGCGGTCACTACACGACCAGCTGGATCATCGCCACCATACTTCTCTCCATGTCTCAGCAGTCTTAACACCACTCAGCCATCGCTCATTAAGCGACCGGTTGGTCTACTTTTATACTCATACCAACGTTTTTTATACGTATTTCCGACCGCGCTTCTGCTTATATGATCCGTACCATTTTCCCATCCACCGCGTTCTAGGCATTTCTCTACAATACTGCCCCACGTTAGTGCGGCTAATGTTCCCCACCTTATTGATCGGCACTTCTTTTAAAATACGCTTCTAGTACATCTTTATCACACGCTCGAATGGCTCAATTTTTCTTACCTTAGTGATCGCTACCCTTGGAAGCCATGCTTGCACCCCAACGTGCCATACGCTCAGATACTTTGATTACCTCTGTTTTGACCCGTTTTAACTACCTTGATGCCACTTCACTGCTTCATTTTATTCTGTCTGTTACCATACTAGTATAAACATACCACCCATGACTGGGTTATGCCCTATCTTTGTAACGAAGTATCCTCTGAGTCTCTGGCCTTCTTGCACATTTCTAATATATTTTTCCAACCACATCTTATCCGAAACCTCCCTAGGTTACGACCACGGGCTTATCAGGGCCCGCATTACCGATTGTACTAGACATATCGAATTCCTGCACGCACCAACAGCTGTTTTAGCAGCCATACCACATGCAGATCTACTACTTTCTAATAGGTATGTACTAATCTTTCTACTCCTGTCTTCATAGTCTACCTTAGTCTCACTTTTTGCTTTAGCCCGTCCTCTTTTTTCATGTTTCTATGTCTGCTACTCTCCCTTTTCTCTGGCCTCTCTCAATCCTACAACACTCTCTCATCTAGTACAGTTCACTTCATACCAGGCGTGTTGACAACATGGTTTCTAGATACATAGCATTGTAGACTCAATCTGTCTGAGTCTTCTGTCCACAGTTGATATTTAGTGACCAGTTTGCTTCGCCGGTCACTCTCACTTTTTATGGTTTGGGTCCCTTTCACTTTACACGTATCATCTATGCCGTGTTCACTACATGTTTACTATTAGTCACTTTGGAATCTTCCTCACACAATTACCTGACTGGCGCACATTAGATTTGATATCCACACATATGCCCATATTTTGCTTTCCTTACTATTTTACAGCCTTGATGAAGTCACTTGTGTGACGAAACACGTGTTGGCTGTTTCTCCATGATGACACAACCATCTCTAAACACCTACTAATAAAGACATCATCTGCCACACAAAAAAGGACTTGAGACTTTCTTCAACTTGATATTTCCTGTTACCTGCAACACGTCACCAGGATTACGTTTTCGTGCTATACTGTTGGACATTATACTCTGTGTGCTGTGGCCTCCTTGTCCCATTTTGTTCTTACTTACCTTCGACTACAGCACTGATATTGCAGATTTGTTCACATGTGTTACCAACACAAAACTATTCACTTAGGCAATTGGAACCACGTTGAACATCTCTACAATAGAGGGGAAACCAATAGTGCATAAAGAAATGTTCATAGGTTTGTGCAGTCAGATTTTGGGACAGTTATTTCACCCGCATTAGATGAGGAAACCTCCGTCCAGGAGGGAAGTGCTGTGTTTTCAGAAGATGATTATGGTCATTTCGTAGATTATCTTTTGATTAACAATGGGTGATTTGGGCCACTCCACTGTAGCAAATACTCAGGGGTGTAGCTTGGTCGGTATGATTGGGATGTGAGCTTCAGATTTCTCAACAATTGTGCTGGGACATTTTGGACAGGGAGCACGGGACAGCAGTGAAGTATTCCTGATGTAATTGTAATTCTGAGCAAAGGGGTGTGATGGGACCCTCATCATGGGGGTACACAGTCATTAAAATAATAACAAGGCAAAAGTAAAAGTAAAAGCAGAGCTTGCTCACTACTTAAAAGTCATCCCTAACTTTTACGTCCCACCACTTTTAAATGTCACTAGATGCCATTCGAAGTAAGCAAAGCGTAATGTAAATTTCTGGGGCCGGATTTGAATTTTGAGACACCATTTAAATTTTAGGACCTTTGTCATTAAACTCATAACCTCCATGCAAGCAGCGAGAGAGCAGGGAAGACCTCAGCTGGAGTGTGGTGCACATTTGACAGTTGCATTAAAATTCATTAAAAAAAACGCTGATGCCATTTCCTTTGTAATTTGATATGGATGGTTCCAAACACTGGAAAATATGCGAGTTCAATTTAGTAGGGATCAAGTAACAAATCAACTGTAAGAAAATCGGTTATGAAGATAGGGAGGATGAGTACTCCCAATTACACAGTTATCAAATTCCTGCCAAGTCAAAAACACAGTTTCAATCATTTAAACCTTGTCTCAATCCCTCATACCTATATCACACAGCAGACAGGTGCAATGCAGAGAAGTATGTAAAGTAAGAAGCAACATTAAAACAGTCAAAAATTAAAAACACAGTTAATAAACCCCACTGCAAATTACTAAAAATTAGGAACAATTTAATAGGAAACATGACACCAAAATAGCAAAAAATTATATAAGGGGAGGGCGGAGAAATAATATTTGAACAATCACTGGGTTTTCTCTGAGAATTTTCAACAGATTTGAGTTGCTAGAACTTACTGGGTGAAACCTGCAGACTGAGTGGTATTGACTTCAAAACTCAGAATTCCAGTATGTGTTATAACAGGAGTTACTGCACATATCAAAGTTGAATGGCCCACTTTTTAACCAGCGCCTACTTCTTTGGGCCTAAAAAGCTCTGTTTCAGAAACAAAGGGCCTCATTACGAGTTTGGTGGTTGAACAAGCTGACCACCAAACTCACAAGGAGGATGACACCACCATGATGGTGGAATCCCCCCAAGCGTATTACAGTATTCTTACCGGGCTGACCAGCGGCAACATTGTATTACGGCTTGCCCACCAGGCTGACCGGCAGAATCAGTGCTACGGTATTGGTCTCGCGACCAATACCATAGCACACCAGCACCTCGGCATTCGCAATGTCTTTCCACCAGCCTTTCCATGGTGGGGTGACCACTATGGAAAGGCTGGCAAAAAGCTGAGTTGTAATCAGCACGGCGGTGCTGAGTTCAGCGCCGCCGTGGCTGAGTACAACTCAGAGTGCCGCCAGCCCGCCGGGAACGATGTTCCTGGCAGTGATGGTGGTCCCCTAGCAGGTTCACCCTCCAGGGTTCTAATGTGGTGGTCAGACTGCCTGAAGTGTCGCAGTCCGACCGTCACCCCGACTGTGGTAAACCTCAGACCGCCACATTCGTAATGAGGCCCAAATGCTCTGCATATTTCCATTTAAGCAACCTGGACACAACTTTTTCCAAAAAACAATAACACCCAAAAGGGTCGAGGTTGGTGTACTTGGTATGTCAACATTCTCAGACCTGGACCATTGAAAAATCTTCTCTGTAAAAGTAGCCTAATTACTTGCTCATCTGACAAGAGTTGACAACATTAAATTACTGATAACTTGCAGACAGAAACTCAGAGATTAGAAGGAGTGTGTTTAGTATCCATGTGACACTTCAGTAGGGGAGTTGTGGAAAAAGTGCATTTGAACTCCCACTGACATTGTGGTTAACAATAACAGATCAAATGGAAATGTCTTCCTCCTAAATGCCTCTCAAAATTACCATTTTCTGAAGGAAAACATGTCATTGAGTCCTGGCTGCACTGATTGGAATTGGTAGCAGGACATTTCAATTAATATACAACAGCTCCACCTAGCAACGATTTTCTGCAAGCTTGATATCACACTAGATGATTGATGGCAGGGGCATTACCGCTGACATCTCACATAACAGCTATGAGACTAATTTATTTCTGACTGTTAGCATGATGGCACAGCAGCTCCTAAATTAATGAATAGTTGCCGCTCTGGGTGGGAATTCCAAGCATTATGTTGAGTCCTAGGAAAATATAGGTTATATTTTAACATGACTTACATAAGTATTTATCTAATGGTGACAGGTGCATGACCTGTTATTTTGCATGAAAAGTCCAGTGTCTTATATTGTGCAGCCCATCTAGTATTACACACACCTAGTGGAAATCTTACAGTAATTCCTCAGACATACAAAACGTAAAAGGTAATTTGCAGGGACACCATAAGGCAATTATCCTTATTTATTTATCCAAAAGTTCCCTGTTCTCCCCAATCTAAAAAGCTCTTCATTTGTTGTCATCAATGTTCATGTTTCATGACATTAAACGTTGTAAGTAAATAGCACATACAATTCATTCAAAAAAACAAGGCCATTAATGCCTTTTAAGCAGGATATTTCTGTTCTCATTAGAGAATACCGACGTAGAACGTTACTTGTGTATGAAGCGTTACCAATATACATGCTTTAATATAAGGTAAGATTCTTTGTCATGTTATGTGTTTTAATTTTAGATTGCATTGCTTTATTGTGATCGCTCCTATGCTTTGTATTAGTGTCATCACCGATGACTGCCAGAACTACTTCAAAATGAAGAACTCCGTATTCTTACTCGGGATCCCTTGTGGCCCTCTGGTGCTGCATGTCCAATAACGTGAGCATCTTCCCTGAGCATCCACCTGATACAGGCAGGGGAGCACAGAATGCGCAGGATGAGGGCTAAATTTGTTTCACATTTGAATCTACCTCGTTGTTTTTGAGTTCAAAGATTGTTCAATTTGTTTTCATAGTGCTATTTGTTCACTTTAGTGTGAAGCTGGAAAATGTCTATGAGCAGCCCTTGTCAGGTGAGAGACAAAAATAGAAAATAGCATAAACCTTTGTCACATTAGCACTGCCGGTGGTTGCTGTGGTTGGAATAGGCTCTCATTTTAGGGGACCAGAGGTTATTATTCGCATCAGATTTTGACTCAGAGCAAAAGCGAAAAGGAGAGAAAAGGAAGAATGAAGGAGCAAAGGGAAACATTGAAAAATGGAGAGAGCAGGCATAAATCCACACGAGTGCGGTAAAGAGCCAGAGAACTAAGGCGGTGAAAGCAGGAGACAGGAAGTGGAATTAGCAATAGCCTTGATATTCTGCAACAGCAGCACTGGTCAAAACCAGGATCCTAAGAAAATCTTCCTGCTCTCTTTCTCTTTTTTGTCCTTTTTACAACGTAAGCACTGCCTCTCAATTGTTTTTATCCTTCATTTACATTATCCAAATGAAAAAGTATCTCCCGACCACTGACAGGTTTATGAAAACAATAAAACCTTCTGACACGGCTGAAATGAAGAACAGAAGTATTTCTGAAACCTTCTATCCTCCTCTGACGCCTCATATGTCTGTATCTACGCATGCAAGGGCTAGGGAATAAAGCTACCAGTTTATCTACAGTACAGGCGCGGCTCCTCCGTCGCACAGCCCCCCCCCCCCCCCCCTGCCGCCCCAGCCAGCAGCAACCGCTGCAAATCCTTTCACAAGGAAAGGATAATAAACTCTGTTTATTATCCTTTCCATATGAAAGGGGCGGGGCATTGGGGTAGACGAGCAGAGCGCATCTGTGTTTGGCCGGCCGTCTTGAGCCGGCCAAACACAGATGCGCACAGGGCTCTCTCCAGCCCATCTGGGTTGGAGAGAGCCTGCACAGGCTCCCAGTCTGACCGGGTGCACCCAGGTTGGGCGCTTTTAGCCAATCCTGATGCTGCTCTGAACAGTGTAAGGTTTGGCGCAGTATAGGCTGGGAGCAACACAGGAGCAAAGCTGGTAAGTGATTTTATTAGTTTTTATTTTTAATTCACTTTCTCGCACCCCCTTTGGCACCCCCCGCCACCCCCCTGTGCCCCTGTCCCTGCCCCGATAAAACCCCCCGAGAAGCTCCTGCTATAGTATAATTTGCCCAGCACATGCTGCCCATGTGATTAGCCTCTAAGCGTCGGCCATTGGAAGCCTAAGATAGGGCATTTTCGAGCAGCCCGGGAATTGGCAAAATTAGCTGCAAACCTAATGTGAGCTGGTAGGGAATTCCAAAACAGCGGGGCCTAGCACAGAAAAGACCTTGCCTCCTTAAAGAAAGTTTGTGTCCTCAAAACCATAGAATATTCTGTGTTTCACTGCACAGGCAGGGGTATAGGGGAAGGTGAGGCTGATACAGACATCTCAAAGCTAGTTATTCTTGCATTTAATAATCCACCCTGCCACTTTAAAGTTGATCCTGTGATGACTGGTGGCCAGTTAAGCGCACCGCTAACTAATGTAACATCGTCCCTTTGCCATAGACCACGACGAGGCATCCAGTGACATGTTGCACCCTGTTGGGCCGTAGAACCTGTTCGGTGGAAATACCTCCATAGGGACAGTTGCAGTAGTCCAGTCTGGATTTAGTGGCAGTCCTACCAGCAGAGTCCTACGCGAGGTGGACAGGAGTGGTAAAATCAGTTTACAATTAGTGAAGCCATAGTGGCAATAGCTTATTAATGAGCTAATCTGCGAATAGAGGGTTATTGGTGTAATAATAACGCTGCCTCTCCAACAGCAGAAAATAATTGCTTTTTAGAAGGTAAAACAACACTACCAAATGTTGAATGAGGAGGCATCAATGCCCACCAAATTGTAATTCTCTCCTTTTTCGATATTTTTTACACAGGAGAGAGGACGTTCCAATATGGACATTCTAAGGGCACAACCAAGAGTGAGGAGAGGGGGAATATGAGGGAAATGGACATAGTGCACAAGTCCTAATTATCTATATATAACGTGTAAAGATATGTGAACATAACAGTTATGTCAAATCATAGTGGCATGTTCACATTTTGACCCATAATTCTTGGGTTACGTAAGTGAGAGCAAGCTAGAGCTCCAGTTAGACTCAAACAATCCAACCTTTTTGCCCTCACTTTGGCAGTGAATGCTCTGTAGCGTTGCTGCTCAATTTGAGGAACAGTTATTTGGGTAGGAGAGAAAGAGTTAGTAGGCAAATGACTGACATCTTTGGCATGTCCAGAGAAGCTGTCAGAAGATACTACTTCACACAAAAAGTGATCCTTGACATGGCTGCAGACTGGAAGCAGGAGCTTGAGTCACCTTAACATACTCCCCGGCTATCCTTGCCCTTGTCAAAATACTTGCTGCATTCCATTTCATGGCCATTGGGCCTTTCCAGAGGCATCTGATAGGCAAGGCAATGTTGAAGCTTGCATTTATTTGCACTGAGATGCATCAACAGAAGACAGAATAAAATGATTTTCATGCCACAGTGACTGGAGGAAAGGCAAAGGGTGGCAACGAAAATGTATGTCTTTGCCCACTTCCCTTGTGTCATAGGAGCTATTGGTGGCACCCAGGTGCCACATCAACCACCTCCCTTCAGGAACACTTTTTTACTCAACAGGCATCTCTGTCATTTCATCAACATGCAGCTGTTTGTGGTACCAGAGGCAGTGTATGCTGCCTTTCTTGGAAGCATAAATTACCTCAACATCCTTGATAAGTCACCTCTTGCAAGTCATATGGTTGTTGGGGATTTTGGTGGCATAAGGCTCATAGGTAACACCTCATACTAGGGCTGCATGTCTGTCTGGGGGTGTCACCTCAACATATTTAGACATCACTCACTACAAAGCAATAGATACACATTACACTTACATTCACAGCATGAATGACTAACATGTGCAGTACATTTACAATGGAAGCACTATTCAAGAAATATCGCATCTTTGTTTTAGGTGATGCTGGGTATGATCTCTCCTCCAGATCTCCTCTCACCTTTCTAATGTCCAACCTCACCAACCCCACTACCTCAAGAGAGATACAATAAGGTATACACACATACATGAGTCATTAATTAGTGCACTTTTGGTATGCTTAAATCATGCTTCATATGTCCGGACCATACAGGGTGGTGCTACTGTATTCCACTGATGTTGTATGCAAAATTGTAGTTGCCTATTGCATGTTGCACAGCACTGCCATGAGACAAGGCTTACATATAGATACTACTCCTTTTCTAAGGTTGTATCCAGATTCCGGGGATAGGATACAGAACAAAGGTCAGGGTATGCAGGTGCAACATCATTTAGTTAATCTATGTTTTTTCTTAAACTCTAGTTTGTGTGCCCCATTTATGTGGGTTGACAGTGCCCAATCAATGATGACTGAGGAGCGATTATATCGTCCACATATACCATTTGAGACAACACAGTCTCAGTACCATAATGTCACAATCATACACGCTAGCCTCTATTTATTAATACACAAGTATTTCCCTTTCACACTTATTCCATCATATTTACATTTTAACACTGAAATAATAGCATTTACATAATACACACAAGCATGTCTGCATATAACTTAACACTTTAAATCATGTTACGCACCACTTCATGAAACACTTATTTCCTTCTCCAATGTTTTTAGAATCTTCTGCATGTGAGATGTTGACTTCTACATATGGAGTGGAGACTCCAACTCAGGGTCGACATCTAAAAAAAGAAATTACATACAACAGGTTGGTCAGTTTCTTATTACTTTGACTAGGACTAGGAATAAGCAAAATTCACATAATTTGCTTCTGTGTAATCACTGTAAACTTCAGAAAAATCATTCAAAATGTGGTAATATTACACACAATTATGCAAAATGCAAAATCAGCATTTGGGGCCATATGTACGAACACATTTTCCCATCGACACAGAATGGGTAAAACCCTTTGCTACATCTGGCCCTGGGTGCTCTATTTTAGAGTAAATCCATCCTACTCTCCATTTTGGACACAAGCACACATTTCATGCTAAAATATAATACAGTAAACATTAGTTGCTCATGCCCTGGTCTTTTGTGTAGTTCCCATGCACTTGCACCAAAATCGTAATTTCTGGTAATTCACATAAGAAGCATGGTATATAATTACTAAAATTACATGAAATTATGCACAAAGAACAGATTTTTTTCCAGGGCCTAATTGTGAGCCATCTCCTTGTCACAATACAATTCTCCTCCATCCTGCTGCTCTTTAGGTAAGCTAAACCCCCAATATGGCTGAGGGAGAAGAAGAAAAGACTTCCAACTGCATATATGAAGAATTATCTATTATATGTGAGCTTGTCCTCCAAATTTACTTCCTTGGCTTCACCAGCAAGCTACATTTGCAGCACCACAGAATACCATTACTGGACAGGAGAGTCCTGAGAATAGCCTGGCCAACCCTCCACACTCAGGCTGAATCTATGGAGCAGCTGAGAGAAAGCAATTGTAATCTGTGTATCGTATCATAAGTGCATATGTGTTTTGCAAGTGATGTCCAGGCAGTCTAATGTTTATCTATAATATAATGTACCAGATGTCTTTAACAAATGTTGGCATGTTCTACCAATGAACTGAACACTTTTAAATGTTTAAACCATTTGTATAAACATAATCAAATTAAATTGTCACAATGGAAATGTATTGTAAGCTTGATATTTGGTATGCATATAATATTATTTTAGCCATGACAATATTACATTTCAACTGTGGCAGCATATTCATGTGTGAGTCTGCCATTGTGTAACATTAAAAATGCATTGGCCTATGTACTAAACACTTACAGCATTTTTGTTTAAACAAATCTACTTTTAGATTTTGGTGGAAATCGGGTCTCTAGATGGCAGTCAGTTTACACCCTGTCCACATAGTCACACTCCTAAGATATCCCCAGCTATCCCCAGCTATCCCCAGCTCACCCTCTTGGTAGATTGTGTGAGAGGAGGCCTCTTTTTGCATGGTTAGTCCCCACTTTTTGCCTGACTTTGATGTGTCCTAGAAGTTGTAGTGTCCAGGGTCCCTGCTAACCAGGTTCCCTGGGCCAGAGCTCTTTCCCTAAATCTGTTGTGATGCTTGGCACAATTGGATACACTCTTGCATATCACCATAAAACCCTAGTCAAATGGGTACCTCAGTACCCAGGGCATGGGATAGTATGAGTAGGCCCCAGGGGGCAGCAGCACTGATTGTGCCACCCGCTAGGGCTCTGCACCCAGATGCACCCAGCATTGCCAGTGCAATCTGAGTGTACTGGGGCAAACCTAAACATGCAAACATGACATGGCACGCTCCCTGTGTACCCTGTCCACCCTACACTGCATATGATATGGGTAAGTCACCCCTCTTGTAGGCCATACAGCCCTAAGGCAGGGTGCACCATACTATATGTGAGGGCATAATTCCATGAGCAATATGCCCCCCACTGTGTCCTTGCCAAACCTCAGACATAGTGAGTGAAGAGAGCAGCCATGTTAAGTGAATGTACTGGACACTAGCCAAACATGAGCTTCCCAGCTACATGATGGCCGCTCTGCACCCTGTTTGGTTTTGGTATCAAACAGCTCAGGATGATAAATACAAACTGGTACCAGTATTGGATTTAATCCCAAAAGTACCCAGGGGTCACCTTAGAGGTGCCCCCTGCAAAAGCTAACCTAACTGGCATAGTTGCTGACTAGTTCCATCCAGCCTGCCACAGGCAATATACAAACCTGGGGGAGAGCCATGGCTCTCTGGTTTGTAATATAATGCCCTTCCTGGGTGGAAGAGCTAACAGCCTCTCCCTCAGGAATGTGCACTCTCCTGGCGGTTAGCTACCACCCTTGAAACTCATGACCCCAGGCCTGCTGCTAGCAGCAGATTTCTTCCACCGTTGTCAACCATCACTTTTGGTGGAAACAAAGGCAGGAAATCACACAAAGGGTAGGAGGAGGGGTCTCACTGAGCATGCACCACCCGTGGGGCTTGCAGGCAAAGTGGACCCCTCATTTCATTTTCCTCCATGTTAGATGGCAGGAAAAGATCCAGTGAGGTTTAGGGAAGTGACTCTCCCCACAGGAAGTGGTCACTGTAATGGGTGTAGCCACCCAAGGGTAAGTGTCCCATTGGACACTACCAGGATCCCCCTAAAACGCCCACTAAATTCAGTATTTAGTGGGCTCCCCTAGACCAAGAAAGTAGATTAATCTGGAAGAAAAGAAGACAGCACCAAAGAACCCAACAAGACGAGAACAGAGGACCTGCTCCAAAACCTCTGCTTGCTTCACCAGAGTCCCAACAATCGCTGCTGCGGAGGAGCTGACCACTGGACAGACCTCAAAAGACCCTGAGGACTTCCAGGCTTTGCAAATAGCCCAAGATCTTCCTCCTGTGTGGAAGCTCCACTCAAGAAACTAAAGAAAGATACAAGGAACCAGCAAACTGGTGGGGGTCACTTTACCCACTGGACAATATCTCCGCAACCGGAAGTTGCAGCCAGACCCGGTGACACACCAACAACAGCCCAGACCAGACCTGCAAGTTTGCTAATGTTGGTGGCACAGCGCCCTCCCGTGGCCGAGTTGGGTCAATACTCCAGGTACTGGTCAGTGCACGTCGGACAACCCCAAAAACAGCTCACCCAGAGTCGCAACTGGACCAGGAGGAAGCCACAGTCAAGGGACTTCAGTGACACCCCGGTCCTCCCACCAGACTGCCAACAACATCCTGCAAGGCCCACGGAAGAAGACTTACCTCCAGTTCCAAAGGGTCCCTTTGCACACAGCATCCAAGATCTTCAAATAGCCCTGCATCCGGCCACCCTTAACCCTGCATAGCAGGATCTGCTGTGTGCCCCGGGTCCCCAAGCCCTTGAGAGCTCAACAGCCCAAGGGGACCCCAAGCCACCATCTTTAAATCTGCAAACTAGCTCCTTTTCCAAGTGGCCCCACCAGGTGGCCCTTTGCCAAGAGACTTTCCAACGCTGCTCCCACCGGAACCAGAAGCCGCAAGGGCTCTTTAAATGGCCCACTTTGCCCACTTACTACCCCGACAACTCTGCAAATGAAGAGACTGGTAACTCAACTGTACGATTTTTAATGCATTTTTAAAAGTGACTGCCTATTGATGCCTATGGTGCATAATTACACAAAGAAAGACTAACTTTATTACAACTTTGAAAAGTCATATCTAAAAAAGTACTTAACATATCTTAAAGATTTTGGTCTTTAAATGTATAAAAAAGACTGAAGTATTTTTTATAAATTCTAGCCTTGAGTTAGTCATTGAGTGTGTGTGGTGCATGATTGGATTTGTGAGTACAGCAAATACTTAGCACATCTCCTGGATCAGCCTAACTGCTCGACTAGCTACCTTAAACATTGGAGCATTAGGTGGTCTAATTTTTACCTCTGGAAACCAGTGTGTGGTTGCCTGGACCCCCTGCATAGTGTGCCTAGTTCTTCACACTTCATAGAGGGTCAGCCTCCTACAGCTTGCCACAAGCAGTCAGGCTTATCTCAGAGGCAAAAGTATTTGTACCCCGCACACAGTAGCACAGTTAACCAGTTTAGAAAAATAGCTAATATTTTTTAAGTAAAACAAGACCAAAGCAACAAAAATTCAACATACACAAGCAAAGATATGAATTTTAAAAGATTTAAGGCCTGATTACGTGCCATTTTGGCAGTGGCGGTCTGACCGCCAACATGCTGGTGAAGCAGACCGACGTATTATGAGTTTGGTGGCCAAGGAAACAGAAGACCGCTAGGCAGCACAGACCACTGCGGTCTTCTGGAGGCATAAACAGGATGGTGGAGACTATGGGGGTGATTCTAACCCTGGCGGTCGGTGATAAAGCGGCGGCCAACCCGCCAACAGGCCGGCGGTCCAAAAAATGGAATTCTGACCCTGGTGGGAACTGCCAACACAGCCCGCCACATTAACACTCCGACCGCCACGGCGGGACCGACAAACAGCGCGGTGGTCACCGCCAACAGCCAGGCGGCAGACAATGTACCGCCCACACTATCATGACCAGCCAATCCGCCACCTTTTCCGGGGCAGGAGCACCGCCGATAAAAACACGGCGGAAACAGACTACGAACGGGAAAATGCGCACCTCTATGCACTCCACGAGGAAGGAGGACAGCATGGAACCCGAATTAAACATCCTAGCTGCTCTCGTCTACCTGCTCATCTACCACGAGTACGAACGCCGGCGCAGACGACAACGGTGAGTACTGCA
The DNA here is from genome assembly GCF_031143425.1 of Pleurodeles waltl. Lineage (NCBI taxonomy): Eukaryota > Metazoa > Chordata > Amphibia > Caudata > Salamandridae > Pleurodeles > Pleurodeles waltl. Next base: position 728,700,534 of record NC_090439.1, read on the forward strand.
CCTACGACACAGGGGAGGGGGGAGGACGAAAGGTTACGGGCACACACATACGCGATACACCCACCCCCCCAAACCATGTACACACCAATGCAGAGCAACAAGTCACAGTGAAACCACCCAAACCCCCGTAAAGAAAACAAGGACATAATTAAATAGTGACTCGAAATTTATGGAAAATAAAAACCACTGATAAGTCACTGTCAAATAGCAATAACAACTCAAAAATCCAAATTCAATATCCAGTGCATACGAAAAACCGTGGCAATAAGTCCTGCACATCTAATGAGATTCAAAGTGTCCGTGGGCCAAAGTGTAGCAACACAAGGGCAAAGCCCACACAGGAGACCTGAGTCCTTTGGAGAGAACACTGCAGGGGCATCTGATGAAAAAACTACAGGCACCTCAGGGGGAAGGGAAGGGGGGGGGCACCACAGCCACATGATTCCACGACGCCAGATCCACGAAGGGGCCACCATGCCCACTCGGCCATCCTGGAGAGTGCAAAGCCACAGTCTCTCAAGTCTCTACAGTGGGTGGGTTGCCCACTCGGCCATCCTGGGGAGTGCAAAGCCACAGTCTCTCAAGTCTCTACAGTGGGTGGGTTGCCCACTGATCAATCCTGGGGAGTGCAAAGCCACAGTCTCTCAAGTCTCTACAGTGGGTGGCTTGGCCACTCGGCCATCCTGGGGAGTGCAAAGCCACAGTCTCTCAAGTCTCTACAGTGGGTGGGTTGCCCACTGATCAATCCTGGGGAGTGCAAAGCCACAGTCCATCAGGTGGATTACAGTCTCCACTGGTCAAGGAGGAGGCATGGTGGGCACAGTGAACCGTTAACAGTGCTTGACAGGAAGGGCCCAGCGGAGCGGTGCTTGAGACGGCGGGGCCCAGCGGAGCGGTGCTTGAGACGGCGGTGCCCAGCGGAGCGGTGCTTGGGATGAAGGGCCCAGCGGAGCGGTGCTTGAGATGGCAGGGCCCAGCGGAGCGGTGCTTGGGATGAAGGGCCCAGCGGAGCGGTGCTTGGGATGAAGGGCCCAGCGGAGCGGTGCTTGAGATGGCGGGGCCCAGCGGAGCGGTGCTTGGGATGAAGGGCCCAGCGGAGCGGTGCTTGAGACGGCGGGGCCCAGCGGAGCGGTGCTTGAGATGGCGGTGCCCAGCGGAGCGGTGCTTGAGACGGCGGTGCCCAGCGGAGCGGTGCTTGGGCTGAAGGGCCCAGCGGAGCGGTGCTTGATATGGCGGGGCCCAGCGGAGCGGTGCTTGGGATGAAGGGCCCAGCGGAGCGGTGCTTGGGATGAAGGGCCCAGCGGAGCGGTGCTTGAGATGGCGGGGCCCAGCGGAGCGGTGCTTGGGATGAAGGGCCCAGCGGAGCAGTGCTTGAGACGGCGGGGCCCAGCGGAGCAGTGCTTGAGATGGCGGTGCCCAGCGGAGCGGTGCTTGGGATGAAGGGCCCAGCGGAGCGGTGCTTGAGATGGCGGTGCCCAGCGGAGCGGTGCTTGGGATGGAGGGCCCAGCGGAGCGGTGCTTGAGATGGCGGGGCCCAGCGGAGCGGTGCTTGGGATGAAAGGCCCAGCGGAGCGGTGCTTGAGACGGCGGGGCCCAGCGGAGCGGTGCTTGGGATGAAGGGCCCAGCGGAGCGGTGCTTGGGATGAAGGGCCCAGCGGGGCGGTGCTTGAGATGGCGGGGCCCAGCGGAGCGGTGCTTGGGATGAAGGGCCCAGCGGAGCGGTGCTTGAGACGGCGGGGCCCAGTGGAGCGGTGCTTGAGATGGCGGTGCCCAGCGGAGCGGTGCTTGAGACGGCGGGGCCCAGCGGAGCAGTGCTTGAGACGGCGGTGCCCAGCGGAGCGGTGCTTGGGATGAAGGGCCCAGCGGAGCGGTGCTTGAGATGGCGGGGCCCTGTTCAGTGGTGCTCTTCTGCACGGCGGGGCCCTGTTCAGCGGTGCTCTTCTGCACGGCGGGGCCCTGGTCAGCGGTGCTCTTCTGCATGGCGGGGCCCTCTTCAGTGGTGCTCTTCTGCATGGCGGGGCCCTCTTCAGCGGTGCTCTTCTGCACGGCGGGGCCCTCTTCAGCGGTGCTCTTCTGCACGGCGGGGCCCTCTTCAGCGGTGCTCTTCTGCACGGCGGGGCCCTCTTCAGCGGTGCTCTTCTGCACGGCGGGCCCTCTTCAGCGGTGCTCGTCCAGTAGGTCAAGGGAGCCAGACCTGGCCTGGACTCCCTGCTCAGTCGCCCTCCGACCGTGCTGTTGCTGGACCCTTCGGTGACGGAGTCCTGGGCCCTTTGGTGTCCTTCCTAACACCCGGGATGGGGCTTGTGGGCTCCTCCTGCTCCTCGCTCCTGCTGGCTGACTTTTCCGCCCTGCTGCCCTTTCGCTCCTTAGATGGGGCTCTCGGGCCCTTGCCTCCCCTAGATGCTGTGGCTGGTGAAGTGGGCGAACTTGGCTCCTTGGGGGCAGCCGTGTCAGTCCTCTCACGGCGGCCCTTTAGCTTCCTGGTCTTCTTGCCTGGTGGGGGGCTGGCTGTCCTCTTGCTGCTGATTGAAGTGTCACTGCTGGCAAAGGGTGGGCTCCAGAACCCATGCACCACAGTGACACTCGAAGCTGGGCTGGTGGTGGCTGAGGTGCTCTTGGGACTCTTTGCAGATGGAGGGGGTGGGTCAGTGGAGGGAAAGAGGTCAAGATTAGCAAGGAAAACTTTCTTAGTACCAAGGTAAAAGGTAGGAGAAGTGGAGATGGAAGTGGAGGAAGAGGATGTGGTTGTAGGAGAGTCAGGTGTGCTGTCTTTGGGTGCAGGTGCATGTGCTGGAGGCTGTCGTGAGGTGGATGGCTGTTGGGTGGGTGTCTGCCTGCGTTTGTGTGTCTTGGAAGAGGGGGTGACAGACACAGTGGGAGAGGACACAGGGGACGTGTAAATGGTAGTGGGGGTGGTGACTGCACGTGTGCGGACTGGACTGGAGGGTGTGCTGGTGATGGAAGCACTGGCTGATGGTGGTGTGCATGCAGGTGTGTGTGTAGACGTCACAGGGAGGGAGGAGGGAGACGAGGAGGAGGGGGACACAGAGGTGGTAGTGACTGTTGGAATGTCTGCATCTGGGTGTTGCTTGCGTGAATGCTTGTGGGTTCTGTGGTGCTTGTGTCTGGATGAGCTGCCCTTGGGTGTTGAGGTGTGTGCAGGCTGGTCTGATGGTGTGGATGGGATAGGCTGAGGAACAGGAGACAGAGACAGGCTGGAGGCAGTCAGAAGAGGGAGGCTGGAGACAGGGACAATGGCTGCCGTCAGTGCTGAGACCAGAGCATTGAACGATCATTGATGGGCAGCCTGACCCGAATGAATGTCCTCCAGGTAGGCATTGCTCCGATGCACCTCCCTTTCTACCCCCTGGATGGCATTCAAAAGGGTAGTCTGCCCAACAATGATGGTCCGCAGGAGGTCAATGACCTCCTCACTGAGGGCAGCAGGGGTAACAGGGGCAGGGGCTGAGGTGCCTGGGGCGAAGGAGACGCCCGCCTTCCTGGGCGAGCGAGCACGGAGTGTAGGCTGAGGGGCTGCTGGGAGGGCGGGGCTGGTGCGCTGGGTGGCGGCTGTACCTGTAGAGGCGGGGGCCCGGATGTTGCCGCCACCGCTAGGGAGCTCCCATCCGAGGACGTGTCGCTGTCGCTGGTGTCACCACCGGTCCCCGTTGTGGTGCTCCCCTCGCCCTCCGGATCACTGGTGCCCTCGGTGTCTGTTCCTGGTCCCACCGGGGCCTTGTGACTTGCAGCTCCCTCGTGCTCCGATGCCAATTCTCCTCCGCCTGATGATGCTAATGCACAGATGCACAAGAAGACGAAGAAAAAGGGTGGGGGGAGAAAAACGAAGACCAGGTTGAGCACATGCAATGTCAACACCGTTGGCGGAGAGGACAGACACAGGAGCCTCATGCACTAAGCCGCGCATTCGGGGTACACTACTCAGTACTTCTGACTAGGACAACAGGTCTAGAGACGACAAAGGTGCACATGTGTGATGCTGGACCATCGATAGCTGTACTTGTCACCCTACAGAAGTGGGGGCCGGGAGCACAGGGCTATGCCCAAAAGAGAGGACTACACTACAGAAAGCGCCCTGGCCTAATGTCACCCCCAACCCTCCTCCCCCACCCAGACGCCTCCACTGCGCAGAGAGATAGCAGAATGTGCTGATACTCACCCCCTTGTGTCTGCTGTGATGTCCTCAAGCGCCCATCCAAATCAGGGTAGGCCACCGCCAGGATCCGGGACATCAGGGGGGTCAGGGTACGACTGGCACCCCTCCTAGGTTGGGAGGCCATCCCCAGCAGTGACTCGGCGGTCTTCCTGGTCCCGCGGCGGATGTCCTCCCACCTCTTGCGGCAGTGGGTGCCCCGTCTGACGTGGACCCCCAGGGCCCGGACTTCCTTGGCGATGGCACGCCATATGTCCACTTTCTGATGGGCGCTGACCTATTTGACATGTACAGGGTGGGAAGGAGAAATCATCATATTCCTGCATGTTAGATGCGATTGGCCCCCCCTCCCCAACCTTGCCATATGGCACATGCTCTCATCTGTCGTGCGTTGCACTCCTCATTCGCCCCCCACCCCACCAACTTAGCATCCACCCCACTCCACACAGGCATAGCCCATTCAATGTGCACCCAGTGTACTTACCTGTTGGTCTGGAGGACCGTAGAGTAACGCATACTGGGGGAGGACCCCGTCCACGAGCTTCTCCAACTCTTCGGAACTGAAGGCAGGGGCCCTTTCCCCAGTCGCAGCAGCCATTGTCACTTCCAGACCGAGGTCACAGCAGCACTTGCAGTATAGGTCCTCTCCTGTGGAAGATCAGGTCTCGAGTGATTAAGCAGATAGAAAATGGCGGTCACGCCCGCGGCGGTGCGTACCGCGGCGGTGCGTACCGCGACCGCCGGCGCACCTCATTATTGGCTCCTGAAACCCATAGGCTTCAATGTTAGCCAATGCGGCTTCGTATAGCGGTCTTCGACCGCCTACCGCCACGGTGTGCCACGCCAGCGCATTGACCTCACATCCCATTGTCCCACTTCACAGGTCAGGCAGCCGCCATTTCAAGGGCCCACATGGCATTATTTGTACTGCGTCACACAGGCCTAGGCCTTGCATTGCCACACATACACGCCTTTCAATACATAGATAATCGTGTGCTATGCATGCAGTGGTGAACGTACCTGTGACTTGCTTGACTCTGTGCTCCATGTTGTCCTTCCTAGGCACCGTCCGCTGGGACTTGAGAGGAGAAGGATGAATCCTCGCGTGTACCGACTGCTGGTGGACCTGTCGACAATGGAAGAACGCCACATCATACTACGATACCGACTTGACCGAGCCACTATACATGAACTGTGTGCCCAGCTGGAGCCAGCCCTGATGTCCCCCATCCGCCAACCCACAGGAATTCCCCCTCTAGTGCAGCTTCTGTCAGTCCTCCATTTTCTGGCAAGTGGCTCATTCCAGACAACAGTGGCCATGTCATCTGGAATGTCTCAGCCTATGTTTTCAAAAATCTTGTCTAGAGTGTTGTCTGCCCTGACGAAACACATGCGGCGCTACATTGTATTCCCTGAGGAGGTAGATTTGGCCACTGTGAAGGGTGATTTTTATGCCCTTGGACATATCCCCAACATAATTGGTGCCATTGATGGGACCCATGTGGCTTTAGTACCCCCCAAAAGACGATGAGCAGGTGTACAGAAACAGGAAAAGTTAACATTCGATGAACGTTCAGGTGGTCTGTTTGGCTGACCAGTACATCTCCCATGTGAATGCCATGTTCCCTGGGTCAGTGCATGACGCGTATGTGATGCGAAATAGCAGCATCCCTTATGTGATGGAACAGCTACAGAGACAACGTGTGTGGCTAATTGGTGACTCTGGTTACCCCAACCTGCCTTGGCTATTGACCCCAGTGAGGAATCCCCGGACCAGGGCAGAGGAACGGTACAATGAGGTCCATGGGTGAACTAGGAGGATCATTGAAAGAACCTTTGGCCTCCTGAAGACCAGGTTTAGGTGCCTACATATGACAGGGGGATCCCTGATGTACTCACCAAAGAAGGTGTGCCAGATCATCGTGGCCTGCTGTATGCTTCACAAACTGGCATTGCGACGTCAGGTGCCCTTCCTGCAGGAGGATGGTCCAGATGGTGGGGTTGAAGCAGCTGTGGAGCCTGCGGAGAGTGAAGAGGAGGAAGACGAAGAGGACGACCCAGACAACAGGGACAGAGTTATCCAACAGTATTTTCAGTAGCACACAGGTAGGAATCACCCACGCCATTTAACATTTACTGAATGCCCCCTGCATCTTTACTTTGTGTATTTCCCCCCAGTTCTTTTAAACTGAAGTTTACTTTTCCCTTCCCTTTTCAGTGCTGTATGACCCACTGCGTGACTTCTGCTTGGTTAGCCCATGAACTAATGCTTATTGACATCGGTATGTTGTCCACACATAAATAACAGAACATTATTGATAAGTAATGTGTTATACATTTGTAATTAATACAGGCTGACTCCAGAATGATTTATGTGCAATGAGTGATTTTTTTTAGTGCTAGATATTGGTACATGATATTAAAACGGTGATGGGTGAGGGTGGAGTTATGTCCATGGCAGAGTCCAGTTCTCGGTCGCACAGGTGCATTGTTCATATGGCTGTGGAAGGATGGAGCAGGGGCAGTTCAAGGTTGGACAGGGTGACACTGTGGGACAGTGGAATTACATCCGGGGGGATATTAGGCTGGCGGGGGTCTTGGCATCCTACTCTGTCTTCCTTTGAGATCTCAGGTTCCTCTTGCGGGGTGGTTGTTCTTCAGCAGGAGGTGGGGTTCTGGTGGCCCGTCGTTCTGTGGGGGCCTCCTGACCACTAGCGCCGGCGGAGGTGGTAGGCTGTTCCTGGCTAGTGACAGGGGCCCTTTGCGGTGCCACATGGTCCCGCAATGTGGTTTCTATCCGGTTGAGGGCCTGGACTATGGTCCCCATTGCGGTAGCGATGTCCCGGAGTTCATTGCTGAACCCCATGTACCGTTCCTCCTGCTGTGCCTGGATCTCGGTGAACCTGGCCAGTACCGTCGCCATCGTCTCCTGGGAGTGATGGTATGCTCCCATGATGGTGGTGAGGGCCTCTTGGAGAGTCGGTTCCCTGGGCCTGTCCTCCCCCCCCTGTCGCACAGCAGCCCTCCCAGTTGCCCTGTTTCCCCGGGCCTCTGTCCCCTGGACGGTGTGCCCACTACCACTGCCCCCAGGTCCCTGTTGTTGTTGGGGTGTTGGGTCAGCCTGGGTGCCTTGTAGTGGCGGACACACCGCTGATTGACGCGTCCGCGAGACAGAGGCATGGGCCCGCTGGGTGGGAGCTGTGCTGGTGTTCCCAGAGGGGTTTGGGTCTGCTGTGGCCTGTGTCTGTGTGTGGGGAACCGACTGTCCAGAGGTCCCCGATGGTCCGGGCTGGTCGTCAGGTTCTAGGTCGACAGAGCTGCTGTCCTCGCTGGGGGCCTGTTCTGGGGGTGGGATGGACATCTCTGGACCCTCCGTGGCGGTGTGTTGGCGTTCGGGCCCTGCAGGGGTGAAGGAGTATGGTTATTGTTTCTGTGTGTGCCATGGCGTGCATTTTGAGTGCCCTTGTCCCCCAGTGCTGGCATTCCCTTGTGGGAGGTGTTGTGAGGGTTTGGGGGGGGTGTATGGGTATGTGCAATGGTCATGCTTTGGTGGTGGCTGTCTATGGTTTGTGTTGGCATTCAGGGGTTGGTGTTGTTTAGGGTGGGTTGTGCTGGTGAGACATTGGCAGGGAGGTTATGTGCTGGGGGGTGATATTGGGGGTGAGGGAGGGGGGGGTTGGCATGCTGGTGGTTGGGGGGGGTGAAGTAGTTGAGATTTGACTTACCAGAGTCCATTCCTCCGTGTACTCCAGCGAGGCCATCAGGATGCAGGATGTTTACCACCTCTTGCTCCCATGCTGTGAATTGGGGTGGGGTGGGTGGGGGTCCGCCGCCAGTCTTCTGCACAGCGATGTTGTGCCTGGAGATCATCGAGCGCACCTTCCCCCGTAGGTCGTTCCATCGCTTTCTGATATCTTCCCGATTTCTGGGATGCTGTCCCACAGCGTTGACCCTGTCTACGATCCTTTGCCATAGCTCAGCCTTCCTTGCTATGGTGGTGTGCTGCACCTGTGTGCCGAAGAGCTGGGGCTCAACCCTCATGATTTCCTCCACCATGACCCGGAGTTCTTGGTCCGAAAACCTTGGGTGTCTTTGGGGTGCCATGGGGTGGTGTGGATGAGGTGTGGGGTGGTGTTTGTGGTGATGTGCGTGGTGATATGTGGTGATGTGTGCGTAGATGTGGTGTGGGTGATGAAGTTGGGTTCCTGTGTGTGTTGGGGTTTTCTATTGCTGTGCTCGCTATCTCTATCTCTCTCGCTCTCGCCTTCGCTCCGATTTCCAACTAGTGGGGGTTTGTGGGTGATGTGGGTGTGTGTTTTATAGTTGATTGGATGTGTGGGAGCGTTGTTTGTATGTGTCTCAGGTGTGCGTATTTCAAAATGTCCAATGTGGCAGTGATTTGGAGCTGGGTGTGTATTTTGACCGCGGCGGTGTGTACCGCCAATGGAATACCGCGGTTGAAAGACCGCCGCGTGGATTCGTGGGTCAGAATGGCATGGGCCTGTTTGTGTTGGCGTGACGGTGGAGGTTTGGTCATCTCCAGTTTTCCGCTGCCCGCTGATGTGGCGGCCTTCCTTGGATGTCGGATTTTTGGCGGTTTCACAGTTGGTGGTCAGAATGACCGTGGCGGTCTACCACAGCCGCGGCGGTAGAATGGCGGACTTCTGACCGGCGGTAAGGGCCTTTTACCGCCGAGGTCAGAATGACCCCCTATGTTTCTGCTGGACCTCTTACGAGGTTGCACACTGCCAATGTGACTGCTGCAGTCCAACCACCACATACCAGAAGGCGGAAACGAGCAGTTTAAAGGAAGACACTCACCTGCAGACAGCAATACATGTTCGGGCCGCCATGGAACCATTCCTAAACGTCATGCAGTTGCTCCTGCTCACCGAAAGACAAGGGGTATAATGCCAACGTGGACGGCACCAACCGTAAGTACACACACCTACCTGTATTATTAACATGTATGACATTTTTTCCCACTACCAAACATATTATGGGGGGAAACGCTAATGCCAGCAGCTACACCTCTTACCAGACACACATACTCGCATTCTGCAACTCAAACCCACACATTCACAACACACACACTTCAGACAGAACACACACACACACTAAACAGCAATACCACACATGTATGCATGGATACACATCACAGGCTCAGGAACATAGAAGGCCACAAACATACACACACAGCAACAATGACAGAACCAATGCACAAATACAAAATCATTCCACAAACTCACACTGGCCAGAGACTGCCCACACATACAACATACAAATACATCCATCTGCCATGGCACACACACAACACCACCATCAAACAACCCTGCTGTCGACACACATATACAACAATGGACCAACAATGCCATGCCCAATGCACACAGAGACAATGCGACAAAAGACACAAATTGCACCGCCACAACAACACCTGCACAGCTGTGATGTGAGCAGCAGGACCAAACCTGGAAGGAGGCTGCATTGGGACACAAATCATGTTGACCAAGGCACAAAACATTCACACAGCAGTTGCACACAATTGAATACCGGGGACAGGCAATACCACAATCAATTGACTTGCACAGTCACACAATGGTGGAAGGGTACGGCAACAAAGCACACAGAACTCACTCCATGGGATACAGCCCTGCACCAACCAGCTACAAGGGGCAAAGCAAACTACCCAACTCAACACACTCCAGGTCTGCACTGACAAAACTCAAGAACACACACACTACATGTAGACATTAGCGGTATCAGGGGACAGTCATTCAACATACATGCCCACACCGCACAACACAAAAAGATACACATACCACTACACACACAACACAACGCCATGACACCAACATTGCAGCAACATACACATCCCCATCACACAACACACACCCTTCCCTGGGGGGCAATAACACTGCACACAAAGTAGCATACTGCAAAAAACACCACTTTGCGCAGCAAACAGCCAACGCACACACAACTACAGGCACACAACCAATGTCAGCCAGGAAAAACAGAAACCTGGGGAAGGAAAAGCAGGACAAAGGTGTATCCAAAACACCAACAACTGGTTGGCTTTATTAAAGCGACTTTCTTGTAGTCCAAGGCCATAGGCCAGTCCAAAAATATCTGCCCATAAGGCACAGTGTTGGTCCCCTACTTGACTACTGACTGCCATGTAACCTCCACAGGTACCGGCATCAGGGGGGCAGGCAGGCACCTCAGGGATTATCGGAGGGAGAGGAAGGGGGTTTGGGCTTGGGAGGGGGGTGTAGCTTTGGGAGGGGGGTAACCTTCTTGGGAGGGGTTGACCTTTTCATGGCGGACGAGGGGCATGGGTGCTTGCAGGGGGGGGGAGCAGGAGAGGCCTTGGATCATACCACATCAAGAGTACAAATCATCATCATGTGGGTCAACAACTTGTCCCTAGCTGTCAAGTCCATCCTAGCTACTGCAGTTTCACATGACTTAAGACATACTATGAGGAATTAATGTTCCTGTCTGGCTACATATCATGGTGACACAGTCCGATCTGGGGTATCACAGTAACTGGACAATCATTGCAGATGTGTCATAATGAGAACAGGAACCCATGAACATACATATAAGAGTTTCAGACCATCATCCCATATGCATGGCTAGCACATGCCATACATCTGCTGCACATACATGTATCCTAGTGGGAATGGAGCACATGCAGACACCTTGGCACAAGGTATGTGTACTACACTGATGACACATCAACCATGACAATGCACATTCCCCACTTGCCAAAGGAAAATAGTATGCTACAGCTGCCAAAAATGTACATGTAATTCATGTCACATGTGTAATGGACACTCATGCTGCTGTGAGGTGAGGCACCAGCACCCAATATACTATGGAGGTAACTTGTAGCTTGTTTTAAGATGTGAAACTACACACTTTCCCAGACACATGACATGGGTATTTGACCCATATCCTACTTACCTTTGGACTGTAACATGTGACAGGAGTGATCTGTTGGTGGAAAGTTACAACCACCAGGGCAGTCAAAACAGGATATCTGAACAATAAACACAGTCATATCTGCACAATGCCAGGCATTTCAACGGAGGGTTCGCCATAGATTATTTCTAGGTCCCAGCTACAAAGTGTTTGAGCAGACCAGTGTGAAACTCATGGTACATGCACACCAATTTGATCCCAGAAGATATGTGACACATGACACATTGTCAGGGGGAGCAGTCTGTCCCTTACTCAATCACCTGCAAAAGGTTCAATAATGATCATTCTATGTACTCACGTTCTTGTGGCTGCTGTGCTGGCCTCAAATGCCCAAGGCCTTTAGGGTTCGATTGAATCTCTCAACCAACCCATTTCCTTGGGTGTTATAAGGAGTGGTGAGCTTGTAGGTCACTCCACACTCCTTCCACAGATACTTCATATAAGTAGATATGAAGTTGCTACCCCTGTCAGATACCACCTCCTCGGGGAACCCCATGCGGGTAAAGACCCCATCAATACCTGGACCACCACAGGGACTGTGATTGGGCTCAGAGGGATAGCTTCCAGGTGCCAGATGGCATGGTCCACCAAGACCAGGATACACCTGTTGCCCATGGCTGTCTTGGGATCCAGAGGCCCCACAATATCAATACCAAGCCTTTCAAAGGGGGGGGCTGACCACAGGGAAAGGTTGAAGGGGAGCCTTACATTTCCCCCCACTCTTGCCACTTGCCTGACAAGTTTGGCAAGATCTACAATATGCATCAGAGTGCCTGCACATGTGGGGCCAGTAAAAGTGGGTGACTGCCCCAAATATCCTGTCAACGGCACATCATGAGCCAAACCAGTAGGAAGGCTCTGAAGCACTGGGGTACCACCAGCACACGGGCTGCCCCAGGCTCAACAACCTTAGGCTCACTAAGCAAGAGGCCATCCTCCCAATAGATCCAGTGTGATACAGACTCCTTGCCAGCTACCTGGTCTGCAGCCTGCTGCCGCAGACCCCCCAGAGTAGGGCATGACTTCTCTGCCTCACAGGATTCCTCCCTGGTGGGACCCCCTTCCTGCTGCCAATGGGTCAGCTTGGGCACTTCTCCAGTTCAGCTACTTGTTCCCCTGTAGTGTCCAGGGCGTCCCCCTCAGGCTCAGCCTCCTCCCAGACCATGGAAACTTCTGGGGCAGGTTTCTCATGCCCCTTGCCCTTTCTTTTCCTGGCAGGCACCTGGGCCACTCTTTCAGGCTCCAGAGCCTCCTGATTACCCTGAGGGGCTGCCATTGACCAGGTGGCCACACATGCCCACCCAGACAAACCCAAGATCTCCAAGTGTGACCTGCGCTCCACCTCACTCCATGGGAAATCCTCCAGGTCATTGCCTGGCAGACAATCAGGAATGGTTGGACTAACAACTACTCTCAAGGAACTTGAGACACCCCCCACTCAAAGGGAACTTTGCACAGGCACTCAGAGTTGCCTACTGCAACTACTTGGTGAAGTGCATGAGGAACTACCTGCTCTAAAGACATCAGGTGACTTCTCACAGTAGTCACACTGGCTCCTGTGTCTGTCAGAGCCTCCACCCTCTGTCCATTGATGGTCACCCACTGCCTGTACTTCTTACTGTTCTCAGGTACGAGGGACCCCTGAACCATCTCACTGTCCTCTAGTGAGACAAGGGTTATCTCAGCTAGCTAGTAGTGTACACGTAATCACTGTATGTCAAGTACAAAGACAAGTTCTATCCTCACCACTGATCACCAATGTTAGAAATGGGGTCTCTGGTTGTCAGTCAATTTAAACTCTGTCCAAGCAGGGGCCCTCTCTCTAGTCAGGGCTATGGAGATACACACTTAAGATAACCCCTGCTCACTCACTTGGTAGCTGGGCACAAGCAGTCAGGCTTATCTCAAAGGCAATGTATAAAGTAATTGTACCAAAACACACAGTAATACAGTGAAAACACTACAAAATGGACACCACACCAGTTTAGAAAAATAGACAATATTTATCTAAATCAAACAAGACCAAAATGCCAAAAATCCAACATACACAAATAAAGTTATGAATATTTAAATTAAAAAGAGTCATACTCCGTAGAAAATAATGGATGCGTTGATGGTACACAAAGTACCTGGTTTGCGTCAAAAATAAAGCAGCATAGGCGAGCATGTGTCGGAAAAGTCAGTGGTGCGTTGATTGCTTACTTGCAAGTGAGGCCATGCATAGTTTCGTCTCCGGTTGGGTATGCGATGCGTCATTTTTCTCTCTCACAAGAGAGCGATGCATTGAGTTCCAGACGGGCACCTCGGGTTCAGGCAGGTTCACATCTTTACGCTCAGTGACAACGAGTGCGAAATTCGGCTGCACAGTGATGAGGAACCACACTGGGTGGGGCTTGCGACAGTTTCAGCACCCGCAAGCAGATGTTCCATTGGTTTTTTAGCCGCAATGCAGGTGATGCGTTGATTTCCCAGCCACGATGCAGGAGGTGCATCAATTTCCCAGCCGCGATGCAGGTGGTACGTTATTTTTACAGCCATGTTGCAGGTGGTGCATCTAATTTCCCCCCCACTGCTCCTGTGCGTGGATTTCCACCTTGGTTCCACCAGCTTCACCTTTCAAGGGCCTAGGGACTGGAGTGGGCACCACTTGGCAGGATAGGAGTCTTAACAGAGAGTCCAGGTGCTGGCAGAGGATGTCATTGATGGCCCTGAGACTTCAAAACAGGAGGCAACCTCAGTCTAAGCCCTTGGAGACATTTCACAAGCAGGAGTATACCACAAAGTCCAGTCTGTGTCCTCTTCCAGGCAGAAACAGCAACTTCAGGCCAACCCAGCAAACCACAGGCAAAGGGGCAGTACTCCTCCTCCAGCTCTTCAGCTCTTCTCCTTGGCAGAGGTTCCTTTTTAGTGCAGAAGTAATCTAAAAATCTGGGGTTTCGGGTTGACTAATTATACCCCTTTCTGCCTTTAAAGTAGGCAACATTTAAAGGAAAGTCTTTGTTGTTCACAAGATCCTGCCTTGCCCAGGCCTGGCCGCAGACGCACACAAGTGGGTTGGAGACTGCATTGTGTGAGGGCAGTCACAGCCCATTCAGGTGTAAGTGTCAGCTCCTCCCTCCACTCTAGCCCAGAAGACCCATCAGGATATGCAAGCTACACCCCAGCTCCCTTTGTGTCACTGTCGAGAGGGAATTCACAACAGCCCAATTGTCAGTCTGAGCCAGACAGGCAATACACAAGCAGGCAGAGTCACGGAATGGTTTAAGCAAGAAAATGCCTGTGGCATTTTCAAATTGACAATCTAAAAACCAACTTTACCAAAAGTTGTATTTTTAAATTGTTAGTTCAAAGACACAAAACTCCACAACTTTATCTGCTCCCAAAGGGAAACTGCACTTAAAAGTGATTTAAAGGCAGCCCCCGTGTTACCCTATGAGAGAGACATGCCTTGCAACAGTAAAAATTGGGAGTATTTCACTGCTAGGACATATAAAAACACACCAGCACATTACCTACCATTAACATACGCTGCACCCTGTCCACAGGGCTACATCGGGCCTGCCTTAGAGGTGCCTTACATGTATAAAAAGGGAAAGGTCGAATTGGCTGTTTAAAACTGCACAGACAGACACTGCAGTGGCAAGTCTGTGCAATGTTTGCAGGGTTTCTCATGTGGGGGGGGCACAACCAGTGCTGCAGGCCCATTAGTAGCATTTGATCTACAGGCCCTGGGCACCTCTAGTGCACTTTACTAGTCACTTACTAGTAAATCAAATATGTCAATCATGGAAAAGCCAATTACTCATACAATTTACACAGGGAGCACTTGCACTTTGGCACTGGTCAGCAGTGGTAAAGTGCCCAGAGTACCAAACTAGCACAAACAAAGTCAAAACATGGGAAGCAGAGGCAAAAAAGACAGGGGAGACCACGCCAAGGATGCCAGGTCTAACACATGCCCATTGACTCAACCATTTATGCACACTGCCAGCACCTACAGGGCTTTGCCGACACAATCATGCAAACTGGGCTTAAGCTTAGGATGTTGAAAGGTGATATAAGTAGGGGTAAAGGGAAAAGTGTGTACATGGTGCACTTACATGCTCCTCTGGTGCACCATAGAGGTGTCCAAACAGGGGTTGGACCACTCCAACAATCTTGACAATCTAAAAACCAACTTTACCAAAAGTTGTATTTTTAAATTGTGAGTTCAAACACACAAAACTCCAGAATTCTATCTGCTCCCAAAGGGAAACTGCACTTAAAAGTGATTTAAAGGCAGCCCCATGTTACCCTATGAGAGAGACATGCCTTGCAACAGTGAAAACCAGGAGTATTTCACTGCTAGGACATATAAAAACACACCAGCACATTACCTGCCATTAACATACGCTGCACCCTGTCCACGGGGCTACATCGGGCCTACCTTAGAGGTGCCTTACATGTATAAAAAGGGAAAGTTTGGGTACACTTGCCAGGTCGAATTGGCAGTTTAAAACTGCACAGACAGACACTGCAGTGGCAAGTCTGAGCCATGTTTACAGGGTTTCTCATGTGGGTGGGGGCACAACCAGTGCTGTAGGCCCATTAGTGGCATTTGATCTACAGGCCCTGGGCACCTCTAGTGCACTTTACTAGTCACTTACTAGTAAATCAAATATGCCAATCATGGAAAAGCCAATTACTCATACAATATACACAGGGAGCACTTGCACTTTAGCACTGGTCAGCAGTGGTAAAGTGCCCAGAGTACCAAAACCAGCACAAACAAAGTCAAAACATGGGAAGCAGAGGCAAAAAAGACAGGGAAGCCCACGCCAAGGATGCCAGGTCTAACACATGCCCATTGACTAAACCATTTATGCACACTGACAGCACCTACAGGGCTTTGCAGACACAATCATGCAAACTGGGCTTAAGCTCGGGATGTTGAAAGATGATATAAGTAGGGGTAAAGAGAAAAGTGTGCACATGGTGCACTTAGCTGCACCTCTGGTGCACCATAGAGGTGTCCAAACAGGGGTTGGACCACTCCACTAGCTTTTCCAGCTCTTCGAGTGAGAACGCAGGGACCCTATCACCTGCAGGTCATGGCATGATTGCTCCCATAGGTGGTATACAGCATCTCAGGCTGTTGAGGTCTTGCTGGCAGTGTCAGGAGTCAAGTGAGAGAAACAGTAGAAAACGGCTGTCATGTCCACCACATACGTGACTGTCACAGCCACCGGACGCTGCCTTTGGGCCAAGACTGCCACAGGCATCAATGTTATCTTATAGCAGTGTCTGCTGCAGTGGTACCCGCCTACCGCAATGAGGACTTCCACTAGCTGTATTGGGCAGTTCCTAATGTCCAGTGGAGTTGGTCAGGCAGCCCCCATTCTAGAGGTATACAATGCTATTACACAATATATTTTGATATTTCACAAGCATAAACATTATGTGCTTGCAAATATTGCGTGCTGGCCTTGTCCTGTCAATTGTTTCTGTTACAATGTAGGTGTGTGGTGCTGCAGATGTGACACTATTATTGGGGGTACCACCCCCACCCTCTCCCACATGTGTAAACCATGATCTGGGGCATTGAATCACAGGCAGTTTATGGAGTAATTTTGCATGAGGTAGCTGACCACATAGAGATTTTTTACACATATGTTGATAAGCAAGGCGTCAACATTTCACAAATGTGCAAGTGTCATCCCTGGTGTGTGTTGTGTATCTTGTTTACAGTGACTCACATGACATTACGCATTTCAAGTCTGACATATATAATGTAAATTTCTAGAGACACATTGAGTGACTGCCTTTTTTTATTTTTGGCCCACAGAGTTACCCTGGGAGGAGAAGGATCAGACACCCTCCTGTGTACCGTCTACTAGCAGACTTGCAGACCATGGAGAATGGAGACATCAAACAGTTGTACCGCCCGGATAGGCAGACAATCATTGATCTCTGTTCTCAATTAGAGCCAAATCTGATTCCAGCCATACGTCATCCAAATAGCATACCACCTAAAGTACAAGTCAGGTCACTGTTACACTTCCTGGCCACATGGTCCTTCCAACACACAGTGGTGGCCCTATCTGCTGGGATGCCCCAGCCTATGTTCAGTTCTGCGTTGAAGGATGTTCATGCAGAAACACCTGGACAGCTACATTTCTTTCCCTCAATGTGAGGGTTTTGCCCGTGTTAAAGCAGAATTTTGTGGTTTGGCACACGTTCCACATGTTGTGGGAGCAATTGGTGGTACCCATGTAGCCCTGGTTCTACAGCATGGGAATGAACAGGTCTATCAGAACAGGATGAACTTCCATTCCATCAATGTCCAAGTAGTGTGTTTGGCAGACCTCTACATTACTCAAGTGTGTGCCAGGTACCCGGGTTCAGTCCATGATGCCTTCATCATGCAGAGCAGCGATATTTCCCAACTGATGACAAAACTGTACCCAGAGAGGACTAGATGGTTGGGAAGTCACATATGTCATTTGTGCATGTAAGCTACGTCTGCTGGCACTGAGACCTTGCTCTAGACTGATGGTTACACGCATGTCGCATTTTCTTACAGGGGATTCTGCCTACCGAAACCGTCCCTCGTTTTTGACACCAGTGAGAAACTTAACTAGGCTAGGGGAAGTCCGCTTCAACGGGGCACATGAAAGAACACGCCGTGTTGTGGAGTGGGCTTTTGGGCTCCTGAAGGCAAGACTCAGCAGCAAAGACAAATCCCATGGAGCCCTCCTCTACTCACCCCAAAAAGTTTGTAAGATCATTGTGGCCTGCTGCATGCTCCACAACATTGCCCTGAGGGGAAAGATCTCATACATCCCTGATGAGGGGGACCTGGCAGTGCCACCAGGTGAGCCTCCTGAAATGCCAAGTGAGGGTGACAGGGATGATGATGAAGGTGGATACATGCGGGCAGATCTCATCAGTACTTCACATGAGTATAAGTATGTGATGTTCAGTGATTAATGTGACTGCATGGGTAAAGTAGGGTTCAGGATTTGTGGAGAAAGGTATCTCTGTCACCATAAGACAGGGCATCTCAATCTATGCATCATACAGGCCAGATGTGCTGGCTACATCAGACTTGATGATGTGCCTCTCTTGAAGATGTCCTGTGTTTGGGGAGGTCACATTGCATTGTCAGGGAAAAACAGAGGTTTAAAATGACTTTTGTGCCTCATGTACGCCTTTGACTGCCTAAACTCCTGGTATATCACCTTTTCCTTCCAGGTCTCTTAACCTAGTCACCCTCATAGGGGCATTTCAGAGTTATGTCAATGGCAGGTTACTGTAGCTGGTCTGACATGTGAAGGGTACATGGAATTGATCCAGGTACTGTTTGTATATTTGGGTTGTGTGAGTTCCATGCCCAGGCTGCCAGGACCGTGGAAGGACAGTTATCAGAGCTGCAGGATAGCCCTGTTTGCCCTGATATGTTGGTCCATTGGTTTTGTGTGTGTGATCATGTGGCCTTGTAACATGTCATCATGTGCAATCCATCCATACCCCCTTCACATTGTGTTGATAATGATCCTGTATGCCCTGTACATAGATGTCAATGTGTTTCCTTATTGCAGTCCATAGTGCATGTGCCACAACACTGACATAGGTATGTAACATATCACTAGATGCCTAACCATTGTCATGGAATGGGTCTCTGAATAGGTGCTGTTGTACTGTCCACTGTCTGTGTCATGGTGTGTGTTAATTTGGACAGACCTGGTTTTTGGTATGTGATAAGGGTCAAGCTGGTGACAACATCCACCAATCTGTTTGCCTATACTACAGAGCAGGGTCTGACATAGACTTTTCTTCTATGGACAGGGGGATGGTACTTTGAGATATGTAGCCAGAGGAACAATGTTTAATCATTCTTGGCAATGACATGTCAGACATATTAGCAGCCTATGGGCTATACAGTGTAATTAAACAAATTGGTGTGAGTGACCACTTGTGCTGTTGTGTTGCAAGTAATCTGTAGCCTGGCACTGCCTGTGCCATATCCCTCCTAACATTACTATCTTAAGAGTCCCTCATTTGCATCATATGAATTTCGTATTGTACATCCCAAAAGGATGACAGTCACTATTAGGCATTGATTGTGTGCTTGGTAAGTTTATTCACATGTACTCTGAACAGGTGAGTTTATTCACATGTGCTCTGAACATAGAGGTGGATTTTGATTAAACCAAAAGCGCAAACAGTGAATGTATCAGTCATAGTGGTTGTAACCATTGAAGTAGCTGCCACAACATTTTAAGTCCAAAGTCCAGTGTCCTACTATCCTGGAAAATAAATGTGTGTGAAGAACAGTCAACAGAGTGATTATATGGCACACAAAGGGGCTCCATCAATAAGGGGTCACTTCCTGGCAGTGGTTGAGGCCTTGGCATCTGCACCGCCTGGTTGCTTGGGTGGACATCCCCGCTTGTGGGAGGGGTTCTTCAGCTACAGAGGCAGGGGTATCTGAGGCAGGTACTTCCACTGGCACGGCCTCCCTTCCACTGGCTGCCACTGAGGTCAAAGAGGCAGATGTTACTAGGTCAATGTAAGGGGTCTGGTGTTGCCTTTGATCCCAGCTCATTGTGGTGTTCATGTTCCTTAGCTCCCTTGTTAGAGAGGCCGTGGTGGCATTGTGGGCCTCCCAATGTTGTAATATTTTGTGTGGTAATCTCCCTGCAGCTGCTTTATCTCCCTGAGTTCAGTGGGTACCTGGCCCATCATGCCTTGGGATTGTTGGTAGGCTCCCCAAACATGGGTGATGGTATCCTGGCCAGACCCATCCCCAGCAGACCCATTCCGCAGGCACAAACGATCTCTCCCACATACCCAACTCCTACATGCCTGCACCCTTGGCACAGTTTGGCCTCCACCATTGGGTCCAGGTCCATCATTGTCCGAGCTGTTAAGTTGTTACACAGGTACCTGGACTGGGGAGCACAAGATTGTTGAATCTGTCATCTGGACCCTGGTTTGGGGGCGACTAGCTGCCTTAGATGTTGATGCAACAGGGCTGGGAGCAGTCGATGTGGTCAGGGAACAGCTGACTGGTGTAATCTGACCAGGCTCTCCAGATGGGCCAGCGCCATCCTCAACGTCCACACGTCCAGGAGTGGTATCCTCACTGAGGGCTTGATCCATGGGGGAAGTAGCAGTGTCTTGATAGGTGTCTGTGTACCCAGTGGCAGGTAGACCTGATGGAGTGGGAGTATATTTTTGTTGTGACATGTACCACCAACAGTTTACAATAATGTATGACCAAGGTCATGTACATATTGGCTTTGTACTTTTACCCTATGTGAAAGACACACCTGATATCAACTGTATAGACCTGACATTCAGGGAACATTCCTATTCCATTTCAAGTCACCTTGCTACAGGATGTCTGAGTATCTTGGCACTTAGGTGTCTGTTCATGGGCTCCTACCTTTCCAGCAGTGCAGTCAAAACAGAGGATGTCCATTATGTGGCTAGGTCATCCCAAGACTTAATGGACTGTTATGCGTGCAGGCCTTGATCCTTGTTGTTGTATACCTTAGCTGTCATAATGTGGTCAGTGCACTATGGATATGTGTCCTGAGACAAACATTTAGAAGAGGCATTTAGTCAAAATTCCTCAGAAAAGGTGGTTAAATGCTAATCATTGCACATCTGGCAAAAAGGAAGTCCGGAAACATAGTATCAAATATACAAGCATATGTTGGGTGCCAACCTGGTGCAGAAACCCAACCACCACGGGTTTCGAAAATACACAGACACATAGGCGGTAGCAGAAAACCGACTACGTTGAGTGCTGTATGGAACAATATGCAGAATCTAAAAAGAGCAACCAAGGCACTCCATGGTCAATTGGTTTGTAACGGATACTTTAATCCTTAGCGTTGCAGTGTATGAACAGAAATACAAAGATGTTACAAGTCCATGTAATCAATCGAATATACGTGAGATCGGTGATAGCCAACACGTGTTTCGTCCTCACGGACTTCTTCAAGGCTGTAAACAAAGACAGATTGGAACTCTTTTACAGAGAGAATGCTACACTACCAGCCGGTAGGTATTATATTCAAAGTGTCCATTTATGTATCTTTTAACATGCAACGTAGGTCAGAGAAGAGATGCCCATAATGTTCTGAGGTATAGTCCAGAATAGAAACACTATATAGGACGTGCCCAGGTGCACAAGAGGAAGGTGGGTGAGAGAAGATCGTCCATAGTATTATGTGGGAGAGTAACTAGCCACCACGAGTGAGTAAATTGTGATAAAATGTGTGCTGGTGTACATAAAGCAAGGATTGCAATAAGTGCCTACAAGTGTGCATATACTATAAAAAATTTGAGAAACGAAAATACCCGTGGAGATCTTAAAATACCTTAACGGTTCAATAAATTCAGGTAACACAGTGTTCCAGTATGTAGTAAAAGTAGAAAGCCATATCTGTGAAGGGAATCCAGAAAAACAGAAACGCACTTATAGTACGAATGATTGGTCTATTGGTGCTGCGCTGGTGCTGCAGTGTAAAAGACGGAAGTAGAACCTACCCGGAAAACTGTGATTTCCATGTCCGGATAGGGGAGGGTCCCTCGTGATAAAAGGGACCGTTAATCCTCTCCAGGGCATAAGACTACCCCATAGGATGTATCCGTAGTTCGGGATACACACTCCGTCTGTGGTCTCAGTAGACCCCGTCTGCGAAACAGAGCAGAGACAGAGGAAAAGAAATGTAACGAAATGAGAGACGCTACTATGAAGCAGTTACAGTTACCCATGTGTAATAACTAAAGTAGATGGGATGCGGTCATACCATAAATTAGGTCGTGTATGCCAAATAAAAGGAGGAAAAACTGGATACCGGATTATAATATCGCGGGACCAAAGGTTGGTGGACACCGAGGAAAGATGTCAATGCTATCGTTACGAGTATGTTCCAGCGTTAGGAAAGCCCGGTGTTAAAGGGTTCAATAAGGAGTGACCAAGAGAAATTTGTACAAGCATGGTCCAACGCTTAGAGTTACAGATAAAAATTTCATTAAGAGAAAGAGTGGTGGCGGCTTAAATCTGGTGAAACATCGAACGGGAACAACCGTTTGCGTTGTAGTAATTATCCCATGTATAGGAGCACATTAATAGCTTGTAGCGCACGAGTGGGACAAAAATAACAAATAAAGAGCGCTCTCCCTGGTGGCACTTCCCGCTAATCCTCCACGCGTTCAGAAAAGCAAAGACTCTAGGATGGTAGACTTCGTTAACCCTTACCAGTGATTCCCCAGGATCCGGGAGTCGAAGACGCCTCGGTACGTGTGCCGAGTGCAGCGTATGATAACGCTGTCAAGTATGTTGGGCCAACTAAGGCTGAGGACTGCAGGTGTATAAATACGCGCAATGTAGAAAACAAGGAAGGACTAAGGTTTCGATAGAAAAAGGCATGGGTTGAGATATTGTCCGCAAAATGTGGTGCTCCACGGGCGCCATGTTGAGTGTATTAGTGTGAGTGTCCGGCATGCAAAATACACCCCGTTACTCGTGTTAGAACTAGCCGATTACCCAAGGGATGTGCTCGGATAAGTTATAGTGCGTGATTTAGGGAGAGCCCAATTAACAGAGTTGTTGTTTGCACAGTAGTCGAGGGAAGTTCTTTTAAAGAAAGTGGGACAGATTTTCAAGTGCATACACAGCATACGTATTAAACACAAAATACAAGTGAACGAAAATATACAGAACAAAGATCGTTTTTTTAGTGTGCAGTTTTCGAATGGTAATACATATACATTTTCGTCATACTAGAACAAACAATTTAGATCAACAGACATGGAATTTCAGAGTTTGCCAAACAGGGCATTATGTACAGGCACATAAGGAACTTATTATCATTGTTGCAAAAATGACAATAATGGAGCAACAAAAAGTTAAATGTATACATACATAGATGTAGGGGTAAAATACAGATGGGCAGCGACTCACTAGTGTCAGAATAGCTGGAAACACTTAACAGTTTGTCCTCCAGTACTCAATAGCAGGGGGCTAGTGGAGGAAGGAATGTCACAAAATGTCATGTATTCAGTCAGCAAGGAACACGCAAAATCAGAGTACATGGATGCTGCGGAAGGGGACAAGGCCTGTTTAAATCAATTACAGAAATACATGTAGGTCTTTGTGTGCATTCAGGCCTTGTTCCACCGCTCGCAGTTTAATGATCCATCTACTCTCAACGCGTCTGAGAGCCAATGTGCGGTTACCTCCTCGAGGCATTCTGTTGAGAGAGTCAATCCCATGGATATGGATATCCAAAACTTCTCTGTGCCCATGGGTTTCATTATAATGGATCGCAAAGGGATAGTTAGTATTAGATGACCGGATGGCTCTCAAATGTTCTTGGATTCTCTCCTTTAAAGGTCTGATGGTGCTTCCAACATATATGAGCCCACAAACGCACACAATGCAATACACCACAAAACTAGTGTTACAGTTAATAAAATGTTTAAGTTTATATGTAATTTGAGTGTTGTACTGAAAACTTACTGTCTTATCTTTGATGTAGTTACAGATGTTGCAATGTCCACATTTATAGGTGCCCACTGGCAGTCTAGGCAACCAGGTGTCCCTATTCCCAGGTGGTAGAAAGCTGTGACAAAGTTGGTCCCGTAAGGTAATACCCTTCTTATAGATGATGCTGGGGTTTGTGGTCAGACCATTTCTTAGAGTACCATCTGTAAGAAGTAGTGGCCAATGTTTGCGTATGGTTTTATGGACATGGGAGCTTAGTGCACTGTCTGCAATCACCAGAGAGATACACTCCCGTGCGTTCTTTTTCTTAGTGTTGGCAAGTAAATTCTGACATTTGATTTTTGAGATCTTGTTAGTAGCTTTTTTAAGGATCTGTGGGTGGTAACCTCTATGCATGAAACATAGTTCCATGTTGTGTAGTTCTTGTTGAAAAACCTGCTCCTTGCTGCAGTTACGGCGGATCCTGGTAGCCTCACCATATGGAATAGCGTTAATTTGTGGCTTTGGATGTGAACTCGTCGCATGCAGAATGGCATTACATGCTGTGGGTTTTCTGAACAACTTAGTACAGATTTTACCGTGTTCAATATAGATAGTGAGATCCAGGAAATTGATGGAAGATTGGCTGGCATCATGGGTAAATTTGATGTTAAAGGTATTGTTGTTCAAATGCTCCATGAAGAGTAAAAGGGAGGATGCATCCCCTGACCAAAAGACTAAGATGTCGTCGATGTATCTACCCCAATACAGAATGTGTTGTGAAAGGGGTGGAGGGCACGAGTGCCACACATGCATTTTTTCCAGATACCCCATATACAAGTTGGCATATGATGGTGAAAATTTGGCCCCCATGGCTACTCCCTGTACCTGTCGATACCAATCTCCATTATGTAGGAAAATGTTGTTATTTAGGACCAAATTTATCAAATCCACAATCATGCTTGTATGATTTACTAAAGAAGCATCTCTAGTGTCTAGATAATGTTGGATGGCAATGAGACCCTCTGCTCTCGGGATGCTTGTGTACAGTGAAGTAACATCCAGAGTGACTAAAAAATGCCCTTCCGTCCATTCATAGTCAGTGATTTTGCACAGTAGGTCTTTTGTATCCCTAATGTACGAGGGTAGATTCTGGACAAAAGGCTGAAGGAAGATGTCTATGTACTCCGACAGTTTCTCCGTAGGGGAGCCAATACCAGAGATGATCGGTCTGCCTGGGGGAAATAGACCAGATTTGTGTATCTTGGGTAGAATATAGATACATGGTGAAGTGGGCGTGTTGTTATATAGGTACTTGTATTCCATGTCCGATATCAAATCGAGATTAAGAAATGTTTGTAGTTTCTGTAGAATACTTCTATTGACTTCCAGCATGGGGTTGTAAGTGAGTTTGTGATATGCGTTGCCATCTGACAATTGGAGATCCAGTTCGGATAAGTAATCCGCTCTATCCATGATCACAATGTTTCCACCCTTGTCTGCCTCCTTGATCACTATATCCTTGCACCTACTAAGTGAGAGTAAGGCTTGTTTTTCGGCAAGTGTGATGTTATGCACGTGAATGGATTTACGTCCTAACAAATATTGTTCTTCCATACAGTAGAGATCACTGGTGACTCTACTGCAAAAAGAATCAATTGCATAGTCCCTGGGTATTACAGGAGTGAACTTGGATGTTGTCCTCAGACCACTAAGGGACCTGACATTGCAGTCTATGTTGAGATCTGTCAGAATCTCGGTTAGAGGTAGTAGGGGTTCCTCATTGTGTTCAATTGAAAGCAAGGTTTGAATGTCCTTAACTTCCTTGATGGTCATTGTACTCGGAGTATGGTACAGGGTAGTAGTTGCCCGAGTCGGAATGTGTGAATCATGAAAGTATTTATAGAGTTTACATTTACGAATGTATTTGAACAGACTGATATGAAGTTGTGTGAAGTCTGGAAGTCTCGTAGGTACAAATCCTAAACCTTTCTTAAGCACAAGCCTTCCGGTCGTCTGTTTGTGTTTATGCTTGTGTTTCCCCCTTCTGGTGGGCTCCACACATAGGTCACTTTTTTATTGGAACTGGAAAGGTTCAGGAAAGGCCAAAAACAACTTCAGAGGAGGGTAGTAACAAATACAAGACCACCAGAAGGGGGAAACACAAGCATAAACACAAACAGACGACCGGAAGGCGTTGCCACGCGTTCGACAACTCGCAACACACACCAATGATTGACAAAACTGTGTCTCTAAATGATACTCCCGATACCATCTAAATTGTTAATCTATCTTCCACAACTCTTAACATTGAACAAACTAATGTGCTTAAGAAAGGTTTAGGATTTGTACCTACGAGACTTCCAGACTTCACACAACTTCATATCAGTCTGTTCAAATTCATTCGTAATGTAAACTCTATAAATACTTTCATGATTCACACATTCCGATTCGGGCAACTACTACCCTGTACCATACTCCAAGTACAATGACCATCAAGGAAGTTAAGGACATTCAAACCTTGCTTTCAATTGAACACAATGAGGAACCCCTACTACCTCTAACCGAGACTCTGACAGATCTCAACATAGACTGCAATGTCAGGTCCCTTAGTGGTCTGAGGACAACATCCAAGTTCACTCCTGTAATACCCAGGGACTATGCAATTGATTCTTTTTGCAGTAGAGTCACCAGTGATCTCTACTGTATGGAAGAACAATATTTGTTAGGACGTAAATCCATTCACGTGCATAACATCACACTTGCCGAAAAACAAGCCTTACTCTCACTTAGTAGGTGCAAGGATATAGTAATCAAGGAGGCAGACAAGGGTGGAAACATTGTGATCATGGATAGAGCGGATTACTTATCCGAACTGGATCGCCAATTGTCAGATGGCAACGCATATCGCAAACTCACTTACAACCCCATGCTGGAAGTCAATAGAAGTATTCTACAGAAACTACAAACATTTCTTAATCACGATTTGATATCGGACATGGAATACAAGTACCTATATAACAACACGCCCACTTCACCATGTATCTATATTCTACCCAAGATACACAAATCTGGTCTATTTCCCCCAGGCAGACCGATCATCTCTGGTATTGGCTCCCCTACGGAGAAACTGTCGGAGTACATAGACATCTTCCTTCAGCCTTTTGTCCAGAATCTACCCTCGTACATTAGGGATACAAAAGACTTACTGTGCAAAATCACTGACTATGAATGGACGGAAGGGCATTTTTTAGTCACTCTGGATGTTACTTCACTGTACACAAGCATCCCGAGAGCAGAGGGTCTCATTGCCATCCAACATTATCTAGACACTAGAGATGCTTCTCTACTAAATCATACAAGCATGATTGTGGATTTGATAAATTTGGTCCTAGATAACAACATTTTCCTACATAATGGAGATTGGTATCGACAGGTACAGGGAGTAGCCATGGGGGCCAAATTTTCACCATCATATGCCAACTTGTATATGGGGTATCTGGAAAAAATGCATGTGTGGCACTCGTGCCCTCCACCCCTTTCACAACACATTCTGTATTGGGGTAGATACATCGACGACATCTTAGTCTTTTGGTCAGGGGATGCATCCTCCCTTTTACTCTTCACGGAACATTTGAACAACAATACATTAAACATCAAATTTACCCATGAGGCCCGCCAATCTTCCATCAATTTCCTGGATCTCACTATCTATATTGAACACGGTAAAATCTGTACTAAGTTGTTCAGAAAACCCACAGCATGTAATGCCATTCTGCATGCGACGAGTTCACATCCAAAGCCACAAATTAACGCTATTCCATATGGTGAGGCTACCAGGATCCGCCGTAACTGCAGCGAGGAGCAGGTTTTTCAACAAGAACTACACAACATGGAACTACGTTTCATGCATAGAGGTTACCACCCACAGATCCTTAAAAAAGCTACTAACAAGATCTCAAAAATCAAACGTCAGAATTTACTTGCCAACACTAAGAAAAAGAACGCACGGGAGTGTATCTCTCTGGTGATTGCAGACAGTGCACTAAGCTCCCATGTCCATAAAACCATACGCAAACATTGGCCACTACTTCTTACAGATGGTACTCTAAGAAATGG
The DNA here is from genome assembly GCF_031143425.1 of Pleurodeles waltl. Taxonomy (NCBI): domain Eukaryota; kingdom Metazoa; phylum Chordata; class Amphibia; order Caudata; family Salamandridae; genus Pleurodeles; species Pleurodeles waltl. The sequence continues at coordinate 728,728,295 of NC_090439.1, forward strand.
TCTGACCACAAACCCCAACATCATCTATAAGAAGGGTATTACCTTACAGGACCAACTTTGTCACAGCTTTCTACCACCTGGGAATAGGGACACCTAGTTGCCTAGACTGCCAGTGGGCACCTATAAATGTGGACATTGCAACATCTGTAACTACAACAAAGATAAGACAGTAAGTTTTCAGTACAACACTCAAATTACATATAAACTTAAACATTTTATTAACTGCAACACTAGTTTTGTGGTGTATTGCATTGTGTGCGTTTGTGGGCTCGTATATGTTGGAAGCACCATCAGACCTTTAAAGGAGAGAATCCAAGAACATTTGAGCGCCATCCGGTCATCTAATACTAACTATCCCTTTGCGATCCATTATAATGAAACCCATGGGCACAGAGAAGTTTTGGATATCCATATCCATGGGATTGACTCTCTCAACAGAATGCTTCGAGGAGGTAACCGCACATTGGCTCTCAGACGCCTTGAGAGTAGATGGATCATTAAACTGCGAGCGGTGGAACAAGGCCTGAATGCACACACAGACCTACATGTATTTCTGTAATCGATTTAAACAGGCCTTGCCCCCTTCCGCAGCATCCATGTACTCTGATTTTGCGTGTTCCTTGCTGACTGAATACATGACATTTTGTGACATTCCTTCCTCCCCTAGCCCCCTGCTATTGAGTACTGGAGGACAAACTGTTAAGTGTTTCCAGCTATTCTGACACTAGTGAGTCGCTGCCCATCTGTATTTTACCCCTACATCTATGTATGTATACATTTAAATTTTTGTTGCTCCATTATTGTCATCTTTGCAACAATGATAATAAGTTCCTTATGTGCCTGTACATAATGCCCTGTTTGGCAAACTCTGAAATTCCATGTCTGTTGATCTAAATTGTTTGTTCTAGTATGACGAAAATGTATATGTATTACCATTCGAAAACTGCACACTAAAGAAACGATCTTTGTTCTGTATATTTTCGTTCACCTGTATTTTGTGTTTAATACGTATGCTGTGTATGCACTTGAAAATCTGTCCCACTTTCTTTAAAAGAACTTCCCTCGACTACTGTGCATACAACAACTCTGTTAATTGGGCTCTCCCTAAATCACGCACTATAACTTATCCGAGCACATCCCTTGGGTAATCGGCTAGTTCTAACACAAGTAACGGGGTGTATTTTGCATGCTGGACACTCACACTAATACACTCAACATGGCGCCCGTGGAGCACCACATTTTGCGGACAATATCTCAACCCATGCCTTTTTCTATCGAAACCTTAGTCCTTCCTTGCTTTCTACATTGCGCGTATTTATACACCTGCAGTCCTCAGCCTTAGTTGGCCCAACGTACTTGACAGCGTTATCATACGCTGCACTCGGCACACGTACCGAGGCGTCTCCGACTCCCGGATCCTGGGGAATCACTGGTAAGGGTTAATGAAGTCTACCATCCTAGAGTCTTTGCTTTTCTGAACGCGTGGAGGATTAGCGGGAAGCGCCACCAGGGAGAGCGCTCTTTATTTGTTAATTTTGTCCCACTCGTGCGCTACAAGCTATTAATGTGCTCCTATACATGGGATAATTACTACAACGCAAACGGTTGTTCCCGTTCGATGTTTCACCAGATTTAAGCCGCCACGACTCTTTCTCTTAATTAAATTTTTATCTGTAACTCTAAGCGTTGGACCATGCTTGTTCAAATTTCTCTTGGTCACTCCTTATTGAACCCTTTAACACCGGGCTTTCCTAACGCTGGAACATACTCGTAACGATAGCATTGACATCTTTCCTTGGTGTCCACCAACCTTTGGTCCCGCAATATTATAATCCGGTATCCAGTTTTTCCTCCTTTTATTTGGCATACACGACCTAATTTATGGTATGACCGCATCCCATCTACTTTAGTTATTACCCATGGGTAACTGTAACTGCTTCATAGTAGCATCTCTCATTTTGTTACATTTCTTTTCCTCTGTCTCTGCTCTGTTTCTCAGACGGGGTCTACTGAGACCACAGACGCAGTGTGTATCCCGAACTACGGATACATCCTATGGGGTAGTCTTATGCCCTGGAGAGGATTAACGGTCCCTTTTATCACGAGGGACCCTCCCCTATCCGGACATGTAAATCACAGTTTTCCGGGTAGGTTCTACTTCCGTCTTTTACACTGCAGCACCAGCGCAGCACCAATAGACCAATCATTCGTACTATAAGTGTGTTTCTGTTTTTCTGGATTCCCTTCACAGATATGGCTTTCTACTTTTACTACATACTGGAACACTGTGTTACCTGAATTTATTGAACCGTTAAGGTATTTTAAGATCTCCACGGGTATTTTCGTTTCTCACATTGTTTATAGCATATGCACACTTGTAGGCACTTATTGCAATCCTTGCTTTATGTACACCAGCACACATTTTATCACAGTTTACTCACTCGTGGTGGATAGTTACTCTCCCACATAATACTATGGACGATCTTCTCTCACCTACCTTCCTCTTGTGCACTTGGGCACGTCCTATATATTGTTTTTATTCTAGACTATACCTCGGAACATTATGGGTATCTCTTCTCTGACCTACGTTGCATGTTAAAAGATGCATAAATGGACACTTTGAATATGTACCTACCGGCTGGTAGTGTAGCATTCTCTCTGTAAAAGAGTTCCAATCTGTCTTTGTTTACAGCCTTGAAGAAGTCCGTGAGGACGAAACACGTGTTGGCTATCACCGATCTCACGTATATTCGATTGCTTACATGGACTTGTAACATCTTTGTATTTCTGTTCATACACTGCAACGCTAAGGATTAAAGTATCCGTTACAAACCAATTAACCATGGAGTGCCCTGGTTGCTCTTTTTAGATTCTGCATTTAGAAGAGGCATATTGATATCTTTGAGTTGTCCTACATTCAATGGGCACATAGGTTGGGCTGTACTTCCTGTCCACATTATTTTCACCCTGGCTTATCTGCTCAAGATAGATCTAGTTGATTAGGCAGATCACAGAGTATATCATGATCTGTATGTTGGTCCCTTCTAAGTAGGTAACCTGCATTTGTGATTTAACAGACAGCAGCTCAATTTCATTGTGGACAGTTTCCTGGTTATTGAAGTTAGCGGTACTGTTCCTCCTAGGACTTACAGTCATGTTACACCAAGTTCTATTCACAGCATACATAAGTCATCCTATCAGGTGACTAGACTTTCATAGTGAGTTGATGTAAGTGGATGTTAGGACAGATGCACAGTGAGCATGTCTTTTTGCATTGAGTAGACAGTGCACGCTGACCTTGGCATTGATGCCTGTGCCTGTCCTACCTACACCCTATCCAGTTAATATCCCCATGGGCAAGTACATGGCAAAGGCTGAGTAGACGGGGAATTGTCCTAGTAGCAGTGCACACAGTATTGGCTGAGTGGAGTGACATTACCAGTGCTTACTGACCTTGGCATTGCTGTCAGGGCCTTTTCTACCCACACCCTATCAAGTTAATATCCCCATGGGTGAGTACATGGCAAAGGCTGAGTAGAGAGTGAATGGTCCTAGTAGCAGTGAACATAGTATTGGCTGAGTGGAATGACATTACCAGTGCCTACTGACCGTGGCATTTCTGTCTGCTCCTGTCATACCCACACCCTATCAAGTTAATACCCCCATGCGTGAGTACATGACAAAGGCTGGGTAGAGAGGGAAAGGTCCTAGTAGCAGTGAACACAGTATTGGCTGAGTGGAGTGACATTACCAGTGCCTGCTGACCTTGGCATTGCTGTCTTGGCCTGTCCTACCCACACACAGTACAGTTTGAATCCTCTCAGATGGGTACACTCCAATGTGGAGTTGCAAAGGCAGTGATTTGGATTGGGCTACATTGTTCTGGTCTTAGTGATGGTGGAACAGTGCTTGCTGAGAGTTGTAGTGCAGTAAATCCCTGTATTACACCACTATATAGAGATGTTGTTCCCTAAGGTGAGTGTGATTTTCATGTAGGAGGCCAGAAAGGGGTTTTGGACAGGTGGACATTGAACTGGTAAGTGGTGTGACATTGTAGGTGGGGAAAAGTGATCAGTGAGCATGCATGCCAATCCATTTTGGTGGGCAAATTCTGTTGATGTGACTTTTCTGACTCAACACCCCTAGGTATTTCTGTCAATCCCTCAGGATGCAGGATGGCCAAGACCTTCTCCTGCCATGATGTGAACTGTTGGGGAGGAGGTGGGGGACCCCCACCAATCTTGTGGACCGCCAGCTGGTGCCTGGCGGACATTGAGCGTACCTTCCCTCTGAGGTCGTTCCACCTCTTCTGATAACGTCCCTTGTGCATAGGTACCTGCCTACAGAGTTCACTTTGCCGAATATCCTTTGCCACATTTCCATTTTCCTAGTGATAGTGGTCTGTTGGGCGTGAGCTCCAAAGATATGTGGATCTACTCTAATGATTTCATCCACTTTGACTCTTAACTCGTCTTCTGTGAAAGGGGGTTTTTTGTGATGACATGGTGGTGGTAAAGAAGTGCTGAGGAAAATAATTTAATGGATCTGTGTGATGAGGGGTTGACGGGGGTAAATAGTGTGATGAGGTGCAAATATGTGTGTTGGGGTGTTGTGAGGATGTGTGATGTGTGCTTTGTGTTAGATGGTGGGGTGCCTAAACTATGGTTTGGTTCTGCTGTTGCTCTATCTTTTGTGTTTGGCATGGGAGATGCAGAGGATTGTGGTGTATGGAAGGGTGTGGTTTATAGTGTGATTGGTAGGTGTTATGAGTGTGTGAATGTGTGTCAGCTGTGTTGTTTTTAAATCTATCCAATGTAGTGTTGTGTATTACTGTGGGGAGCGGCAACCAACGCGGTTTGCACCACCATTGGAAGACCGTCATGGCAAGACCATCATGGTGATTTTCAACTTGTGACAGGCTCAGTGGTTGGTTGTCAGGCTGGCAGTGCCGGTGATTGGAACACCTCTTTCCCGCCCTACAGAGTCCTGGCGGTGTCAGGATTTTGGCTGTTTTCTGGCGGGCCTGTCTGTGTGACTCAGAATACGGCGATCTGTATGACTGCCAACATGGCAGTCTTTTGACGGCCGCCACAGCGGCGGTCTGTCAGTCAGACTGACAAACTTGTAATGAGGCCCTAAATCCCAATTAAGTGGTTAGAAACACAACAGTTCCAAATGGTGCTATCACGGCGTCATGACGGAATCATTCCCAACAGTCACGGAGTCACATGCACCCCAGATACAGTACCTTAGTAACAAGCGGAGTCAAAGATAGGGTACGGAGTCAGGGAGTCGAGGCGTCGCTGGCGCTGGTGTGGCATTGGTCCGTACTGCTACGCAGGAAGTAAGGATGGTGTTGGTTCTTTAGTGCTATGCAGGGGAGGTGAGGCATCGGTTCCCTACAGAGGCAGTAGAGGTAAGGCACCGCTGGCAGCGATGCGCCAGTTCCTTACAACTTGGCAGGGTCGATGAGTCCAGTGGGTCAAGACATGATGGGGTGACCTCTCGGGGCCACGGTCACATCACGGGCCACAGGTGCTGCAGCAGAGTCGGGTGGCATGGATGTCTGGCAGGACACTCAGCACTCGGGACTCATGATGTTGCAGGATTCAGAAGCTGTACGGCATCATCGGACCTGTGGTGTTAGTTACCGACATCCCACTTCAGCAGGGACCATGGCTTCAGGTGCAGGCAGCAGCGCAGATGCTGGCAGGTGAAATCTTTGATGTCCCTGAAACTTCTCAATCTCAGTTCAAGCCCTTGGAGAAACTTCACAGCAGGATACACAGCAAAGTTCAGTCTGTGTCCTCTCCAAAGCAGTAGCAACAACTGCAGGCCAACCCAGCAAAGCACACACAGCAAAGGGGCAGTACTCCTCCTCACAGTTCTTTAGCTCTTCTCCTTGGTAGAGTCTCCTCTTGATCCAGAAGTGTTCTAAATGTCTGGTGTCCAATATTTACACTTATTTCTGTCTTTAAAGTAGGCAACTTCAAAGGAAAGTCTTTGTAGTGCTCAAGACCCTGCCTTTCCTGCCCTGGTCCCAGACACACTCTAGGGGGTTGGAGACTGCATTGTGTAAGGACAGGCTCAGTCCTATTCAGGTGCAAGTGTCAACTCCTCCCACCACTTTAGCCCAAGAAGGCCAATCATAATATGTAGGGTACACCTCAGCTCCCTTTGAGTGACTGTCTAGAGTGTATTCACAACCAGCCCAACTGTCATCCTGACCTAGACATGTATTCCACAGCCAGACAAAGGCACAGAATGGGTAGGCAAGAAAATGTCCACTTTCTAAAAATGTCATTTTCAAACACACAAGTTAAAAATCACCTTCACTAAATTGTGAGTTCAGATACCCCTAACTCCATATCTCTGTCTGCTCCCAAAGGGAAATTACGCTTAGGAGATATTTCAAGGCAATCCCCATGTTAACCTATAGGATGGATAGGCTTTGCAATAGTGAAAACTAATTGGGTAGTATTTCACTATCAGGACATCTAAAACACACCAGTACATGTCCTACTTTTTATATACACTGCACCCTTCCCATGGGGTTACCTGGGGCCTACCTTAGGGATGCCGTGCATGTACTAATAGGGGAGGTTTGGGCCTGGCAAGTGGGTGCACTTGCCAGGTCAACATGGCAGTTTAAAACTGCACACACAGACACTGCAATGGCAGGTCTGAGACATGTTTACAGGGCTACCCATGTGGGGGGCACAATTAGTGCTGCAAGCCCACTAGTGGCATTTGAATTACAGGCCATGGGCACGCATGGTGAACTATACTTGGGTCTTACGAGTAAATCAAATATGCCAATAATGGATAACCTATCATAATCACAATTTACACAGGGAGCACTTACACTTCAGCTCTGATCAGCAGTGGTAAAGTGCCCAGAGAACCAAAACCAGCAAAAACGAAATCTAGAACACAGTCAAAAATACAGGAGGTAGAGGCAAAAAGGCAGGGGAAACCATGTCAAGGATGCCAGATCTAACAAACGTATACATACATTCTAAGAAAAATCAAGAGTCATTTCTACCACTACATCATTTCTTTGGTAATTATCATGCTACGGTTAATTTTTCATAATAAACACTGTTTGCCTTGATCCATTATTTACTACATGCATCTAATCAAAGAGCTCTATGCTCTTCAGCTGGAGTGCAGGGTCATCTTGTGGTTGTTTTTATGACTGCATTTTGTAGACTGAAAAATGTTAAAAGAAAGACTCAAAAATGTTGATTTTTAAAAATAAAAGTTAATTAAATCTTTTTTATGGGAATCACTTTTTGAAAACATTGCAATGTGTGAATACACATTTGATTATAATTATTGGTGATTTTCTTTGACAAAGACACAAGGTCTGCTTTATATATGTTGATCCTTTGATAAAGCCAATAGGCCCACTTTTTATGTTTAGGTGTTCTGGTCAGACCCTGCGCCCAACTCACCCTGCGCAAGGCCAAAGGCAGTGTGCAGTGTTAGGGTGTTGGGTGCCAGTGAGGGATTGAGTGCAGCACCTGGCTGTAGGCCAGGCCCTCTGCTCAGCTTCATGCTGTGCATGGGCAATAACCTGTAGGGGTAGGGCAGTCACAGGGGTTGGGCGCAGGACCTTGCAGCAGGCATCAGCAGGTCCCCCCTCCAACCCTATGCCACACACAACGATTGATATCATACTTACGTTATTAAATATACAACCTCACTGAAAAAACACAAAGGTTAAATTGGCATTATAGTTAGGAATTATAATAATAAAGTTAAAGGAACATTATGCTTTGGTGATATTTTAATCTAACAAGACCACTGAAATTCACTAGTTATAGTATTCTCAAGGTGCTATGGTTTGTGCCTTAAAGTAACTTTCACTCGCCCTTGCCCTGCTAATTACCTCACATATTACATCACTCGTCACATATTCTATGGCATCATTGATAACAACACTGCAGCATCTGAAATGGTATCATTGATGACAACGCTGTGCATGTCAGGGGCACGATTTTTATTATCCTCACCCGGCCCCCCTTTTTTTAAATTCCTTTTGAGGACGAAGGAACCATGCCCTTTAGACCTGTAATGACTGCTACAAAATATTGTTCATTTTGTGGCCAGCCAATCAGGATTGACCAGTCCACTTTATATTGGCCAACAGCCCAGATATACTTTGCTTTTTAACCCCTTGATGTTCAGCCTGAGCCACTTTTTAAAGGCTGAAAATGGCTGACTGGATTTACAACAAATCACAAAAAACATGCTTTCTGAGTAAAGTTTTATTTTATTTTTATAAATTTGGTGTAATTCCGTAAAACTATTTTTCTTCATCAGAGAGCAAAGATTCCTTTAGGAATTAACATGCGAAATCACACTTTTGCCCCTCTCCCTTTATCTTGGCCCACCTTAACAGAGTACAGTGAACCTTTCCATTAAAGAACCAAGGTGGAGGAAGATATTTTGAAAAGTTTTGTGCAAATTCATCACACGCACTGACATTATTAGGGAAACATAAAATGCACTTATATATGGAAAACTTTACTTGACTATAGCTACACAGTGGCCACAAATCTCTATCTCCAAATAGGTGCTGTGCTTAGTGGCAGACCCCTACCCAAATTCACTCATATCACGTTTGAAACTAATGTTGAGCCACGCACAAGTCTGTATGATTTATCTCTTTTCATTTAACCTGAGGAATTGAAGTATTTAAGAATGCCAAAGCATTTTCACCAACAGTCTTGCTCAATGCAGTTAGTCTTAGTTACTTGCAATGCTATAAATATGAAATTGGCCCAAATGCCAGATGTGACAGGAGAGTAAAGAGACAGTCTAAAAATATATTACCAAAGGCCTTCCCTAAGTCTATCAGCATGCAGGCCAGTGGCAAATGCAGACGATAAATCATTGTTATTGCATACTCTTTCCTAATGTTGAGTCTGGTTGATCTAGTAAACATGAAACCACTTAGGTCTATATGTATGGAGTCTTACGTATGGGCCTAGTAGTAATTCAATTACTGTCCTGATTATGAAACATGTAGGCAGACAGATTGTGATAGTTATTTATTTCATTTTTATTTGCACAATCAACAATTAAAATGTCAGAAACCACATGAAAACATATGATTTTAGGATAGATTTCATGTTTTATTTTTAAAGGTGCTCCCAGGTGACTTTTTAACACGTTTAGATTTGTGAATGGTACATACAAATGTTCCTTTAACTGTGTGTTTGAGTGAGTGTGTTAACTGAGTATTGAATTGGAAATTTAAATGTTATTTACCGGGGGTGTTGTCTATGACTCTGCCTACGCAAAACTGGCTGTAAGGCTGGTTGTGAGTCTGGTTGTGATGGAGTTTTTGGTGATTGTGGCTCAGGTAGAGGTGACTGAGGTGTTGGTCCTTGTGTTGGTGATGGTTCAGTTGATGGTGGATGAGGTGATGGTGCTTATGTTAGTGGTTGTTGTTGTAGTAGCTGAGGTGGTAGGTTTGTGGGTATTGCTGGCTTCATTGGTGATGGTGCCTCTGAAGAATGCTGTTCATGGTACATCTTTGCGATCTCTTGGTAATGTTTCATAATGTTATCCAAGGCAGGGGTCTGCTTGTCACCCATCTGTGCGGTCATTTGACATGGCTAGATGAAGGTCTATCATGAAGAAGTTTGTGGATCTGGGCTCTATACAGGGGATAATGAAGGGGGACAGCTGCTACTGGCCAAAGAGGTCCTCTCCCTCAGATGATTGAGAGAACATCAAAGATGCGCCTACATGGGAGAAAAATGAAGGGGACCTGCAGGTTGAGGGATGTGCAGAGGTGCGTCTCCTGTAGGTGGGATGTGCATCCATACCTGCATATCTGGTTGCTGGGGATTGATAATCCTCAGAAGTTACTTTGGAAGAAGACTGATGGCCAGTCGTGAGGAGGACTTGCTTATGGTTTGTCTGGGCCAATAATATCTTCTTCCTCCTGCTCCTCCTCTTCAACATCTCTTGCTCCTCCTTCTCCTCCTCCTCTTCTTCTTGTGCGGTGCTGGCGTCTGATGTGGCCACTTGGAAGTGTGCTGTATTTTCACCTCAGAGTGCCCACCAACCTCCACCTGTTGATGGTACACTATCATCATGAGTCACAATGTTCCCAATACTTGCAAGAGGATGAAAGTTGAAATAAATAAAATTAAGTTTTTCATCAATACTTCCATAGACTAATTTCACAAAATAGATCTGAAATAAGTCACACTTTTGGCTAGCATCATGGGAGCCTATATAAACATATGAAGGTAGAGGCTGAACCTTGCAGGAAATAAGTGCATATATACATTCCAGCTTACCTGTTCCAGCCATGGATGCTTCCTTCGTAGATGATTGCCATTACATCAGCAACTGAACCAGTGCCCTTGAAGTTGGAGTTAGTAAGTTATCCCTTGGTATAGCATCTGGAGCAAAAATAAATGTGAAACATATGATAAAGAGTTATGAATCAGAGGATAACAGTAGTATTGGACACAAACAATGTCAACTGACAGAGAGAGAGAGAGAAACAGACACGTTAGATGATCAGCTGTTCACAAAATATAATTTTACATTAAAGAGACCTTTGGAATGACATACAAACGATGCTATGAAAGGAAATATGATGAGATATAGTATTAAACATCAGATGTTCACGGACTTATCTGATCGACAGATGCTAAAGGGTAGAATTGCTGCTGTCAGGATGTCCCTAACATCATCTTTGGACTTGGATGCAATGTGGACACGAGGGGCAGTTGTCTCACTGTAGATTACAAAAGTATATATAAAGGGGTAAGACATGCAAAGAAATACATTATGATGCTATGGTGATGTGTAGGATACATGGTATAACAGACACACAGGATCCTCTCCTGGAGGTTAAGACAAGGGCTAAAGGAAATATTATTTTCTTAAAAGGATATGTAGAAGGATAAAGAAAAGTGACAAAACATATCACAAACAATAATTTAGTATAACGGGCACATGGGTGGATATAGTAGTGTGGGAGAGTTAATATATACCTCTCCGGTCACTTCCAAAGAGAGAGATGGGTTTGGCCCACCACAAAAGAACGAATTATATACTTAGCAGTCACTACTATTTGTCTGTACCATGTAGCCAGTACAAAGAGAAGTAGAGGTGGTGGCAAGTGGAAGATGGGACAACAACAAAGGCCTTTAAAAGTGGATTAAAATATAATGTGTAAAAGCATTGTGGTGTTAAAGCGGTGGCAATATGAGTTATAGTTGAGAAAAGTAATTCATCAAAATTAAACACCAATTTATTAGACTGTTGGATTGAAACAGTGAGCAACAAGGGCAACATCTCCTATAAAGTGTTAGGGAATGTGGTGGCTTAGTGATATTAATGACATAATGACATACCTGTGTGTGTTGACGCTGCATAAAGAGATATATCCTGTGTATTGTCCTGCTGTATTAGGAAGTACTGCTGACTCAGCTGTAGCAATTAATTCACTTGTAATTGTGACAATATTAGAGGAAGGAAGAATGAAAGGAAATTAATGTAAATAGCATCTAATTTAAAGATGTCTGTATCCTAGAGGCTATGTTTGAGGATACGTACGTGATTTCTGCATAAAAGTGTGCGGTTGAGGGAAGAACAGAGTTGTGTGACTGTATGTAAGACTGGCATTCTGTTATGATTCTATTCATCAAGCGGGCCATATCGCAGTTGAGGGTGCATTGTGGATAGAACAGACTCCTCAAGGGTAGTGAGATGTAGATGGGGTCCAGATGCACTTCTGGGAATTGCTTTTGCCAACTGAATCCTGGAGCACTTCTCATTCACTTTCCTCACTTTATCCTCACGGTGCATGCCTCTTCCTCCGAATGCATTAATAGAGTCTGAGACCCCCTGCTACAAAGCTGTCGTCTGTGCTCTGAGGGTGAATGGAGGCAGGCCATAGTTGTTTGTAGTGTTTAACCATAAAATAACTTCAAGGGCTGTCTCCTCAGTAAAATTCATCCTTCTTGTCAATGTTGGCCGTACCGTAGACGTGAATGTGGTTCCTGGTGGCTGCAAAGTCACGTAGTGCAAGTGGAAAAAGGCATCCAGCCTGGGGTGTGGGCTGCATTTATATGTTTTTAGGTAAATGGGCATCCATTTTATGTAATGTGGCTAATGTGCATATTATTTGCCTAGTCCCTTCTATTCAGACGTCCCCACCTAGGTGGCAGTGGTCTTCATCTTGGTGGTGGACAAGTTTGCTAACAAGATGGAATGTGAAATACTGTACAGTTGTAAAGTTAATTACAGTAACCTGTCGTGAATAGCATCATAGGAGGCTCCACCTGCTCATTGGAGGGGGTGAAGACATATAAGTCTACACATAAGTGTTAGTGACCTCTCGAAAATGCTGACCAGCACAAAAAGTGTAGCATTTCATGTAGATGTAGAACTAAATGTACACATAATTAGCATACACATGTATTTTTTCCTTTGTGAATCTGGCCCTGTGGGTGAAGTGACAAGAAAGACATTAACAAGTGAAGAGCACACTTGTCACACTCATCAACAGAGGAAAGCATTTTGGAAAGACCTGATTGAGTCACCTCATCTGAAGCAGCTGCAAATTCTAACATTAACAGCAAACAACTAATTCCTTCATCGGTCAATCGAAATGCAGCATTATAAAAGACAGCCAGGGCACTCTCAGTTCTGAGTGATGGCCTCAACTCAGCCTGAATTGGCAAGAGGCAGCAGTTTTAAGATTGCAACTGACAGCTCGTGACATTTCACAAAAGTTTTGAAAGTACAAGCAGGCCAGTGATCGGGAGGTAATCAATTAGCACTGCTGGGTCCAGATTGTTTTTTTCGACAAAGGGGTGATAATGTGTTTCTACATTTGTTAAAAAATGACCTCAGTCAAGGAGAGATTAAATAGTTAAAGTTATCAAAGGTTCTAACTGGGCAGCGACATTTCTGATGAAACACTCTGTGGCAGGGTCTATTATTTAAGGGTCAGGAAAGTAGGAAGAATTTGGTCTTGGGGTGGTAGGGACCAGAGAGAAAGGTAAGATACACAAAGCAGGAGTGCGAGCTTTTGTCTCCCATGCACTAATCCCAAAACTTTTTTCAGGGCAACTCAACATCACGCAGACTGTAAAAGGACATAATAGACCCTGACTTGTCAGAGTTGCCATTTTTAAGCTCAATCAAATGAAAAAGGCACTGGAAATACACCATTAATTTCAATATAAAATATATACAATTCAGATGTTCACAAATGACATCACCAACGACAACATCAATGGTATCACCATGTGATCATTTGTATTGTGCAATACAAACAGTGTGCACATCACGCAAGGATCACAAATAATTAAAGCCCACCATGTATACTTCTAAGATAATGTTATTGGTGATGCTATATGATCTCAACAATGATGTCGTGAGTCGTCAACAAATGTCTGTGATGTCGTGTATGAGGTCATAAGAAGTGAATGATGGGAATGTGTTTTTAGATAAGTATCCAAGTTTGTTTAAAACAAATTTTAATGTGTTATGATCAACATAATTTATCACGTCGTATTAGCAAGGTGAGTAAGGGTTCATATTTTAATGAGTATAAAAACATTTCTCACACAATATTCAATATTTATATTGAACCTGGCATTGTGGACTAATCTTCACTATTAATGGATTTGCGTGCGTCTAAAAATAATTTGACCTAGGAAAAAAAAATCATACAGACCTGTTTGAGGTAAAAAGACATTGGGACAAAGCATCATTGAAAGGGCTGTAAAGCTGGGACATCCGAAACCCCAAACAGTACCACGAAAAGGGAATTCACTCAAATTGAGCCTAAATGGGAAAATATAACCATAGGCAATTAGATTAGTTGAACTAAATGACTTTCTGTGAGTGATTTATAAAGGGGAGCAGACCCACGGCCGGTAGGAAGCTGAGCTCTGTACTTTGGTCGTTTGGCCTGATTTATATCAGAAGAAGCGTGCAGGAGCAAATGGAGGTTCTCTATCTTCCTCTCCTTGTCCTTCCTCCTCCGCTTTTGTTACTATCCACTGAGCATCCTTTTCCCTTAATTACCTCCTCCACGGCCCAGAAGCTTTGATGACTTGATTAAGCCTTGCAGTGCAGTTCCAGTCCCTACCCCGCGGATGAATTAGCCCAAAGCTTATTAACTTCCTAATTCCAATCGATGGGTCGGTTACGCTGAACGCCCTGCAAGGACAGGGCGAGGAGAGCCACGTTTGAGGCTCTCTTGGAGTCTGCGGCCTACCAGCCCTCCTGCCCCCCTCTGCTTCCGTACTGTACGGTCCCCGGTGTAAATCTGCGATTTTAGGATATGTAATGTTAGTTCAGAATTCTGTGGTCTCCGTATGTTTTGTCGTCTGACTTAAGTGCCTATTTTTCATGCCATGGGTATGGACGGAAAAGGTTTTAGAAAAGTTTGGTGTTCAGCATACTCTGCTCAGGACTTCGATACAATTACCACTTTACCTACATTTCGTTTTCTGTTTTGTTGTAATTTGTAAACGCATTTCACCAGGAAAATGTACTATGGGCTTTGAATTAATATTACTCGAAGACATAGTTCAGGCACACAAAGGTGAATCCAAAAAAACAAAAAAGTTTAAAGAATGGAAAGAGATGAAGGCTGCTGTTTAATGTTTTAGCCCTGGCGCTGAAGTTCATACCTTTTTTAGTTAGAGTTGGACATGAGATCAGAAATGGCCAATGCTCTATTCTCTGGGTTATAGAGGCAAAATGTGAATGACAAGTCAACACAACAATGGATGGACCCCTTCTATTAATGTGCATAGATACATTTTTGTTTCAGGTTTTGATTGATTTTCTTACATCAAATTAAAGAGACAGCGAAAGCTCCTTCTAGATTTGATAAAAAAAATGTGTGCCATCCATTAGGCCTGATAAATTGCATTTCAAAGGGGCCAGATTCACAAAGAGTTGACATAACGCAGGGCAGCAAACAAAATGACTGTGCTGCACTGCGTTGCACAAACTGGAGAGAGAGGACCAGTGCCATATATGCAAACAATTGATGCTGTTCTGCTCTCTCCCTGCACTGGCGCACTTTCAGCAGCCATCCACAGCGGTGTCCCGGTTGTTGTCAGCTTAGTTTTTGTGCAGGAAGGGGTCCTTCCTACACAAAAATTGAGCTTTAAGGCAATTGATCTTTGTATGCGTGCTGCCGGATGCAGCATACATGAAAAGTGGAGAAAAAGAGGAGCAATAACATGTTTCCCCCTCTTTCCGCCAGCCTCAAGGAGGCGCAGGATTTGGGCACAAATCCATGTCTACAATTCTTTGTAGCTAAAGGGTTGGATCGGAATACATGGGTGGGTAGATACATGGGAATGCCCTTGCACCACCCATGAAACGCTGCCTTAATGCAAAGTAAACCAAGACAGCGCAGTGTGCTGACTTGCATTACTCTTGGTCACCAAACCAACTCAAATCGCAATTTGTATTGCTTTGTAAATACCAGTCTAGATTTTGTTTTGGGTCTGCGTTAAAAAAGTAACACAAACTTGATGCAAAATTCTGCTCATCTGGGCCTCTGTCTTTCAGGGACCCAATGCCATCTCTATAAGATTTTATAGTATCGCACTTCAAGTGTGCTTCGCTTTGTTGCCATTTGCCATACGTTCTGACCAGTCGTTAACCGAGCAATCAATCAACAGTCAGAGTGACCACCAGTCTTTCAACGGTTCAGATATCTGTTCTGAAAAGTTGTGATTCTTGATAAATTTATAGAGCTTGGATACTGCCAAACTGTGTGTTCGCCAGGCACATAAAAACTTTAAAATGGTAGTCCTATACTTCTATGGAGTGGAGGGCAAGATTTTCTGTAGGCAGTGAGTGAGACGCTGATAGTTGCAGACGTGGATGGATTGCAGAAACAATTATGCTTGCATTTCTGCAAAGGTTTTCACTTTGCTTTCCTTCAGTAGATCATTACTGTTTGTATGCCTTTGAATTAAAAGTCTTCCCAAGTTGGTTCCACTCCTCATATTCTTTTGCTATTATTGTTCTATAAGGAGATGTTTATGTGTATTCTGCTGTTCATTCCCAACATTTTGTGAACTCTGTGCAAAGCAGAGGTAATTGAGGAAAGAACGAGGTTGGTAGTTATAAACTGTTGTTTGTCTCCTGTGTAGAGTGTTCTGATGCCCCCACCTTGTCTGATAGGGATGCCTCAATTTTGACCAAACAATGTGTTTCTAAGGTGTTGTGCAGCATGTATCTTATTTGATGCAGACATAATCTGCTGCTTTCAGTTGCTGCATGGAGTTTCAATAACTTAAAGAGCGGCTTTTGCCCCGACCCTTGCCTGCACCCCCTACAGAGATGTTTACAGAAATTTGGTCATCTCTGATCAGAGAGATTGGATTGCAAATCGTTCCTTCTCCCACTTTGATAAAGTGAGTGCAGACTATCTGGCCAATTCAGATTTGATTGTTGTGAGCAAGGGAAATATTTTGTTGTCTGCTATATGATCTATTGCTGCATTATGTCTTGTGAGCAGGAGTGCAGCCACTTCTCCCAGTTAATCCTATGGCCAAGGGATGTCAAGAAGTGTACAATTATATCCATGAGAGCTTTAGGTGTTAGGAGTACTACAAAGAGGGGTGATGGCTCCACCCACATGTCGGTGGACAGGAGTACATGTTTTCATTGGGCAGAGGTTGTGTGCTTCCTCAGAAAAAGTACTTACCCTCGACGAAGCTGAGGTTATCTTGTTGGTTTGTCCACCTGCATGAGCCAGCAGCAGTACAGCTGCTTACAGAATGCTCACTAACATGCATAAATTATCAAACTTAAAAGGGGCTGGAGCTTGAACTTTCAGAGGCTGTCACATGACACTGTCAACGTGTCTTAGATGAGTAGATAACATACAATGTTTGTTTTTCTCTGGCAACAACACAGATTCCCCTCCCTTTCTATCATCAATTTTAGACTTCAGAATGCAGTTGCATGCTTAAGACAAGTGTGGGCCGCCCAGGGCTACAGCAAGCCACATACATTTCTATGCCTGCAGTACCACAATTTACAGTACAATTGTGCAAAATGCAAGTCTCATTTATCACTAACGAAATGCACCCATGCATAAGTTTTTGATGGGAGGATACATCTATCACTAAAAAATAGTGTGAAAAACACAAGAGGCATGAGTAACTTGCATTCTGGTTATTTGTGTTGTTTCTGCTTTCCGTCACAATAATTGTGCCGCGAACTGCGGCATGATTTCACAATGTGGGACAATAGAACAATGGAATAGTTTTGGGAATTTCACATAACAGGCGTAAAGTCACATTCCAAAAATTACACCTGCGTAATTTACATTTTGCCTAAACTTAGAATTTGGCTACACAGAATATTGCAGATTACCTTAGTAGGCAAGCATGTTCTAGACCCACCTCACCAAACCATGGGAAGAGAAGGTTGGCACTATTGTAACCCTTATTAGGGTATTTTAGCTGAGATTTTATATTGTTTTGACAACTGTACTTTTGTACTTATTTGTAATGTTTCTATGGTATACCTGATAAATATCATGTGGGAAAAACTAAGACCAACACAGTAGGTTTCAGCTGATAATGGTGACAAGCCAATGATGAAGGTTATAAGCCTGATTGTTTATAATGAAAAGTTACAATTAAGGCAGTGGGGCTCACATGTTGTGGGTGTCGTATTTTACCTTCACATTAAACATATTATAAACTGAGTTTAAGCTAATTTAGATTGTGCTTAGCTGTCCTCCATCTTGCATCTATGTCACAATATCACCTTACGACTATCGCTGACTCTTTGTTCTAAATAAAGCAATGATAGGATCCATCCCTAACAGAGAGTGTTCTCAGAGACTTTCTCTCACTGTACACTCAAGTTACTATTTACAACGACAGCCAGTATGGGTTTGGAGTTGTGCGTGATTTTGATCAGCTATTGTTGCAGTGAGGGTTGCTGACCTCAGCTGGTACCACCCCATCTGGAATGGGCTGTATATTTCACATTTGTTAAATGCGCTCAAATCCCAAAGGAAATTGCAGTGGTGAAGCATGCTGTGCACAACAGCGGCAGTGATTTTGTCACCAGAGGCAATTGTTATCTAGATGAAATTGTCCAACACTTGAGTTCAGTACCTTCTATTTATATGAACCATGTAATGTAATGTAATGTAGAGGGAGAACCTTATCCAGCATGCTACTGCTACTGAATACTGCACATAACTTTAATATACTGAGAGAACTGCAACATATTGCATCAGAGCTAAAGAAAGCCAAATAGGAAAGGTTGGGATGTTCTTAAGGAAAATATAAAATGTGAGGAAATCTCCCCAAAGACACCAGCAGAAAACAATGTAGAACTTTATGTAATTAAAGAACATTAAACGCTTACATTTCACAAGGACACAAAGTAGGTGAGAGTTCACAGGAAAGGAGAACACAAAATCAGCAAGTTTAGTTAAACATGAAAACATAATTAACAAAGCCTTGAAGAGTTGATCACAGCGCACAAGCACCATTTTCATGTTTAGCAGAGACACTGTTCAGAAATATGTGGTCAAACTTAGTTTAAGTCAGCAGTATGAAAAGTCAGAAAAGAAATCCTGCAAATAGAGCAATAAACACTTACACGCCCAGGGAGGGAGAGTTAATGTTTCATCAAAATTCTGTCAGGATCAAGATAAGAGGACACGAGTTCACAGATGCAGATGGTGTGGTGTCTACATGGAAATATATTATTAAGTTGTATTATTCAGAGACTTGTTTATTGCTTTTTTAAAATAATGTGCATGAAGTCATCATAGCTTTAGCGTATATAAGAAGCTGCCTGCAAGCAGTTTTTTCGGACTGGCCTTTCAGCTCTTCCGAGGTGACTGATCTTCTGGCCGCTGGGATTAAGCTCCCTTTGCCTTGCCAACAAAGTCTTGTCTCTCTTTATTCCAGTTTTCCTCGAACACTGTGGGAGGGATGCTAGTTAAATGTGGGGGTCCATCAAGGGAAAACTAGTTATTCCTGATTCCCTTATGCCTCCAATGGTGCGAGACAGAATGCAGCACACATAGAAAGAGTTAAAAACGAGGAGAAATAGGTTTTTGGTGCATTCCCAGGTGTAGTGATATTTGTGTTTTGACCACTGACTCCATGTCGCGCCACTTTGCTCTTGGCTTAGCTGTCCACCATCACATTAGCGGTCACAAGTTACAGACTCCATTTTGTATTCAGCTTAGCCTTAGTGTCACCGGTATGTTAAAGGTGCAAGTATATTTCCGTAAAAAAACATGTTATGCAACGTGTTTTCTATTCTGCGTGACTGCATGTTCTTTCTCACCAAAGGACTAGGACATAACATGGAGAAGTCAGTAAGTCGGCAAGATAAGGATGTACTAGAATTATGTTTACAGTACAACAGGGAATGGTTTAGTTTAGAGAGGGAAACCTTGGGAACCTGGCCATTTCTAACTTGTTTCTTTCAAAACTGACCTAAAGTAGCCAGCATTTTTAACACTTTTCACAGAGCGGGAGGGGTTTTCTAGAAATCTCCTTCCTGGCTTGTTTAAGGTATATAGCAGACCCAGGTCGACGGTGGGAGATTCAGAGACCTCAATCAGGATTGGTACATCGAATGCCTGATATATTTCCCCTGAGGGTAGATCTCTGATTCTCGTTTCAGTCGAACCGGGGTCAACGACCTGCTGGCAGGAGAAAGATGAAGGAGCAACTGTGCCCCATGGGGATGAATGTTTACTAATTATTTGCTTTGCACATATATATATATATATATATACAAATATAGGTATTTGTATCTTTGCATGTATATATTTGCTGTTTATAGATTGAAGATTCTTTGTACATGTTATCACTTTATTGCTGCACATTTTAAAGGTGCACTTTTGGTTGTACTGACCTTCCTTCACAAGCCTTGCAAAGTGATTTAATAGATGTCTTCTTTAGACTAAGAAGCGCATTCCAGAGATTCTTTTTGACTCTTTTCCGTGTTCCTGCTCGGTCAGCAGTAAAGCAAAACACCAGGTCTACCACTTCTGGTAAATCTAGGAATGTGTCAAAGTTCATGGATCTTTCATGTGAATCACTAAGCAACACCCATGGAAATGCATCCCTGGTGCAGAGTAATGCAATGTAGCGATTTGCATTGCGTTGCATTACTTTAGATTTATGCAAGGTGTCCTTGAGTGGCTTCATCAATCTCACTTAAGGTTTGAATTGTGCATGTAATGTTTTGTTTGGTGTAAACGCGTAGCTACCCAGATCATAAATATGACCGAAAGTCTTAAACTCACTGCAGGGTGGTGGAAACTAACTTCATTTTCCCTGTGTAGGCTAAAGGTCATACATTTTGTTTAAGAGACTTTAATTTCCAAGCCATGCTTCTTGTGGGAAATCGAGAACCAGTTCATTATCGTCTGCAGTACCATTGATGTCTTTGAAATTAGTAATGTGTAATTTGAAAAAAGTAAGACAGGGACTCTTTGGTTTGCCAATTTCTTGTGGTTGCTGTTATAATCATGCAACATGTCAATTACCCTGTTTATAACATAGAGTGTGAACAGGGTTGGCACCCCTGGCGAACCCCCCTTTTGATGTTTCTAGGTTTATACAATATGACAATTAGGGCCAGATCTACAAGGCCCTAGCTCCTCCTTGGGCCACATTAGCATCATTTTTGCTGAAAGCAGGCATTAAAAGGACGCACCCATTGAAATCAATGGGCATCCTTGCACTTTGCTTCACTAGCATCAAACTTTTCGACGCTAGTGGAGCAGAGCGCCACAATAGCATCATAAATTTCAACGCTATTGGCCTAACATATGTCATGGTGCGCCGTATTGTAAACACAACACACCCATGGTGTCGTTAGGTGGCGGTGAGGGGGCGCAAGAAATCTGGCACATCAGTACTGATGCACCAGATTCTTGTAAATCTGGGCCATAGTCCATTATTATACAGTGTGAACAGGGTTGGCATCCCTGGCGAATGCCCCTGTTGATGTTTATACACTATATTATTTGCCCTTTTTTCTACCCCATCATATTTGGGCGTAGTTGCTTCTATACTGGTGTATTACTTTGTGTAACAAATTTGTTGGCATCCTCATACCTTTAAGTGCAGCCCACAGTTTCACTCAAGGAATCAGGTCAAAGTCTGCTAACAAATCAGCAATCACAACATACAAGTGGCCCTTATTTTTTACCAACAGTTTTCCAAAGGTTTAAAATAGAGTGAAATACTTCATCTATGATACTTGTGTGTGAACTGAAGCGTGCCAGAAGGTGTGACAAAACTTGATTCTCCTCCGTCCAAGTTTGGATCCCTGTCAATAACTGACTACTAAATATTTTTGTGCATTGTCAATGGGGTAATAGGCCTGTCTTTGGCTGGATTATCTTTATCAAGTTTTTTTATATAAATTTGGATTATTTCAGCAACTCTCCATGTTTCTGGTATTTCTGCCCCTAATTGGGGGAGCATCTTTTCAATCCTGGTCTACAGTTAAATAATCATCAGTAGTATCCAAGCCCTCCCCCTTGTTGCAAAATAGCTTCCTGGAGTGTTTTACCCATATCATCCCTTTTGGCATGTTTTGTACCATTAGCCAATAAGTGGCAGAATGCCCTGCCACCTTGTAATGTAGCAGCTTTGGCATTCATTCCTTCATGGAGTGGCTCTCGGCAACACATTGGCACCCCTTATTAAAGTGCCAATTTAATGCTGGTGTTGTGCCCTAAGACAGATCAAGTGCCCTGGCATGCTAACAGAAGACATCCCTTTATGGTAGAGCACATGGCTGGCTCAAACAGCCATAATAACAAGGTTTCCAACATGGAACTGATAGGTATGTCCAAGGTAGGAGATGTTTAGGTTAATGGCTATATTTAGTCCTATTAGGAACTGTTAACAGTCTTCCCACTTCATAGGTCTCAATGTTTTTGATAGTTACAACTGTGCCATTCCCTGGGTAGTTGTAAGACCAAACTTGAATTCAATCCCTGGGAGGTAAAACTAACAGTGGAATGATAAAGTAGAAAGGGAATCTCAAGACTTTATAGATTCCTGATATTTCCCCCAACCAGTTAACAATCCTACCTTACTGAGCAAATAGGAAAGTGACCTAGGTAAACTAGAGGATTCAGACATGGCTGGGATGAATTGAAAATGGTCTCAAGGCCCATGGTCATCTTTTTCCACCTTTGGCTCATCCAATTTAAATACTTTCGCAGATAGTATTATTACCACTCGAGAGTGTGACAAATTAGGAAGGCTCGAGACACCAGATGTGCATGATGTAAAATTACCCTGCCACCTTTTTCCACACAACTGGGGATGTCCAGTGATCTCTGGAGAATTGAGAAGTATATGTGGTGCACTGGGGAAAGTGGTAAGCAGATCAATTAAACTAGACTCTAAAATGGTGCTACTAGGAATTATGGAGGGATGGGGTGAATCTTGGAACACTTGAACCTTAATTACAGTATCTAAGTGTAGGAGGCTGGACTGGCTTGTAGTGAGTACCAAGGGGTACTTGCACCTTGCACCAGGCCCAGTTATCCCTTATTAGTGTATAGGGTGTCTAGCAGCTTAGGCTGATAGATAATGGTAGCTTAGCAGAGCAGCTTAGGCTGAACTAGGAGACGTGTGAAGCTACTACAGTACCACTTAGTGTCATATGCACAATATCATAAGAAAACACAATACACAGTTATACTAAAAATAAAGGTACTTTATTTTTATGACAATATGCCAAAGTATCTTAGAGTGTACCCTCAGTGAGAGGATAGGAAATATACACAAGATATATATACACAATAGCAAAAATATGCAGTATAGTCTTAGAAAACAGTGCAAACAATGTATAGTTACAATAGGATGCATTGGGGAAACATAGGGATAGGGGCAACACAAACCATATACTCCAAAAGTGGAATGCGAACACGAATGGACCCCAAACCTATGTGACCTTGTAGAGGGTCGCTGGGACTATTAGAAAATAGTGAGAGTTAGAAAAATAACCCTCCCCAAGACCCTGAAAAGTGAGTGCAAAGTGCACTAAAGTTCCCCTAAGGACAAAGAAGTCGTGTTAGAGGAATAATGCAGGAAAGACACAAACCAACAATGCAACAACTGTGGATTTCCAATCTAGGGTACCTGTGGAACAAGGGGACCAAGTCCAAAAGTCACAAGCAAGTCGGAGATGGGCAGATGCCCAGGAAATGCCAGCTGCGGGTGCAAAGAAGCTTCTACTGGACAGAAGAAGCTGTGGTTTCTGCAGGAACGAAAAGGGCTAGAGACTTCTTCTTTGGAGGACGGATCCCACTCGCCTTGTAGAGTCGTGCAGAAGTATTTTCCCGCCAAAAGAACGCCAACAAGCCTTGCTAGCTGCAAATTGTGCGGTTAGCGTTTTTGGATGCTGCTGTGGCCCAGGAGGGACCAGGAGGTCGCAAATTGGACCAGGAGGTAGAGGGGACGTCGAGCAAGATACGGAGCCCTCTTACCAGCAGGTAGCACCCAGAGAAGTGCCAGAAACAGGCACTATGAGGATGCATGAAACAGTGCTCACCCGAAGTCGCACAAAGGAGTCCCACGTCGCCGGAGACCAACTTAGAAAGTTGTGCAATGCAGGTTAGAGTGCCGTGGACCCAGGCTTGGCTGTGCACAAAGGATTTCCGCCGGAAGTGCACAGGGGCCGGAGTAGCTGCAAAAGTTGCAGTTCCCAGCAATGCAGTCTAGCGAGGTGAGGCAAGGACTTACCTCCACCAAACTTGGACTGAAAAGTCACTGGACTGTGGGGGTCACTTGGACAGAGTTGCTGGATTCGAGGGACCTCGCTCGTCGTGCTGAGAGGAGACCCAAGGGACCGGTAATGCAGCTTTTTGGTGCCTGCGGTTGCAGGGGGACGATTCCGTCGACCCACGGGAGATTTCTTCGGAGCTTCTAGTGCAGAGAGGAGGCAGACTACCCCCACAGCATGCACCACCAGGAAAACAGTCGAGAAGGCGGCAGGATCAGCGTTACAAAGTTGCAGTAGTCGTCTTTGCTACTATGTTGCAGGTTTGCAGGCTTCCAGCGCGGTCAGCAGTCGATTCCTTGGCAGAAGGTGAAGAGAGAGATGCAGAGGAACTCGGATGAGCTCTTGCATTCGTTATCTAAAGTTTCCCCAGAGACAGAGACCCTAAATAGCCAGAAAAGAGGGTTTGGCTACTTAGGAGAGAGGATAGGCTACTAACACCTGAAGGAGCCTATCAGAAGGAGTCTCTGACGTCACCTGGTGGCACTGGCCACTCAGAGCAGTCCAGTGTGCCAGCAGCACCTCTGTTTCCAAGATGGCAGAGGTCTGGAGCACACTGGAGGAGCTCTGGACACCTCCCAGGGGAGGTGCAGGTCAGGGGAGTGGTCACTCCCCTTTCCTTTGTCCAGTTTCGCGCCAGAGCAGGGCTAAGGGGTCCCTGAACCGGTGTAGACTGGCTTATGCAGAATTGGGCACATCTGTGCCCAAGAAAGCATTTCCAGAGGCTGGGGGAGGCTACTCCTCCCCTGCCTTCACACCATTTTCCAAAGGGAGAGGGTGTAACACCTTCTCTCAGAGGAAGTCCTTTGTTCTGCCATCCTGGGACAAGCCTGGCTTGACCCCAGGGGGGCAGAAACCTGTCTGAGGGGTTGGCAGCAGCAGCAGCTGCAGTGAAACCCCAGGAAAGGCAGTTTGGCAGTACCAGGGTCTGTGCTACAGACCACTGGGGTCATGGAATTGTGCCAACAATGCCAGGATGGCATAGAGGGGGCAATTCCATGATCTTAGACATGTTACATGGCCATATTCGGAGTTACCATTGTGAAGCTACATATAGGTATTGACCTATATGTAGTGCACGCGTGTAATGGTGTCCCCGCACTCACAAAGTTCAGGGAATTGGCCCTGAACAATGTGGGGGCACCTTGGCTAGTGCCAGGGTGCCCTCACACTAAGTAACTTTGCACCTAACCTTTACCAGGTAAAGGTTAGACATATAGGTGACTTATAAGTTACTTAAGTGCAGTGTAAAATGGCTGTGAAATAACGTGGACGTTATTTCACTCAGGCTGCAGTGGCAGGCCTGTGTAAGAATTGTCAGAGCTCCCTATGGGTGGCAAAAGAAATGCTGCAGCCAATAGGGATCTCCTGGAACCCCAATACCCTGGGTACCTCAGTACCATATACTAGGGAATTATAAGGGTGTTCCAGTAAGCCAATGTAAATTGGTAAAATTGGTCACTAGCCTGTTAGTGACAATTTGAAAGAAATGAGAGAGCATAACCACTGAGGTTCTGATTAGCAGAGCCTCAGTGAGACAGTTAGGCACTACACAGGGAACACATACATATAGGCCACAAACTTATGAGCACTGGGGTCCTGACTAGCAGGGCCCCAGTGACACATAACAAACATACTGAAAACATAGGGTTTTCACTATGAGCACTGGGCCCTGGCTAGCAGGATCCCAGTGAGACAGTGAAAACACCCTGACATACACTCACAAACAGGCCAAATGTGGGGGTAACAAGGCTAGAAAGAGGCTACTTTCTCACACTAAGTAGCTATGATGTTAGCCTAAGGAGACCTTGCACACTACTCAAGAGCAGAAGAAGGCCTCAAGCTGATAGAATGGATGGATGATAATGTCTTAGGGTCAAGGTCCTCCTTGTATACCCTTCTTTCCTGTCCAAATGGGACATGCCATCCAAAGGGTTCTTCACCCCCTAGATCATCCCAGCAGCCCTAAAGTTGGAAAAGATGTAAGGTCTTACAACTTCTCCTTAAAGTCAAAAACCAGCTGGAAGCCAACTAGGTAATACAAAAAGCAGGCACAATAGGTGAAGGTTGAGTTAGAGAGGTAGGCCAGTCAGCGCTCTCCCTGCCTCTGAAGGAGGAACATGGGTAGATGTAGCATTAAAGGCTGAGAAAGAGTCTGTCCCTCCTCACTCAGTCCAGCAGCAGCAAGCCGAGAGGACCTCATACTTGAGGAGATACCACACATCAGCAGTTCTTCCCCTCATGAATGCCCCTTCAGAAGATCCTTGAGCTTTGTAAGGAAGATAATGGTATTCCCTACCCTCATCAAGGTGTTAGAATGGTCCATCTACTCAAATCCGGTGGAAACAGGAATTCTATAACCACTTGCAATATACAAACATTTTTATTTACTATTCAACCTACCTGGCTTGTGGAGCTGGGCGAAGCCCTGGTACTGATTTCCAGTTAGGGTCACAGTCTGCCCTTGTGACTGGGCACAGATCAGTACATCCTGTGGGTCTCCTGGCAAGCCCTTGCACCAGTAATGTTGGAACAAAGGCAATGAAGGGCCTGAAGCATGTGTTGTTGGAACTCTTCATTGGTGTGGGGCCTGCAGCCAATGCAGGATATGTTAGGTGTCAGGGTGATTCCAAGAGCTCCCATTTATGTCATCATTATAACCTTGTTATGCTCTGTGGCTGAAGGTCACATCGAGCAGTGGGAGGAAGTGACAGCAATGACTGGCTGTCCTAGCCCTGTTGAATACTCTGCATGGCAGCACAGCACAGCAGGTCGCTAACTGAAACAAGAATTCCAACCTGCTTTGTCACTGCGATGGGGTCTCAGAACGAGATATGTGGGGCTGGCATAATGATGGAGGAGAAATTCTCAGACTCGCACAACAGGAGGTGGCTGAGAAGCATATACAGAGACTGGCAAAGAGACTTGAAGCTCCCGTGCAAGAGGAAGGCCCACGTAAAATAACAGAGTACAACCCTTACAGAAATTTGAGATGCTGCAAGTCAAGGAAATCATTCTTCCTAACTGCATTCTCTTGAAGCATTAAATTTCATTGTCTAGCAGGATATCCAGAATGCTTAAATACTTTTTAGCCAGGCAGTGAGGGGTCCACTCAGCCAACAAGCAGTATCCCTGACTTCTGGATGTGAGCAAGAGCCCTTTTGTTGCATCTGGTCCTAAGATTCCTCCAAACTAATTGCTACCTTAAATTTAAGCTAGGTCGGCTGTCAAATGCATATGTGTTACTCCCAATATCTTGAGTATCCAATATGAAAGCCAACAGAGCCATGTAAGTGTTAAAGAGACCAACTAAGAGGGACAATCCTTGAGAGTGTCTATAAGTGATGAGTGGCAAGTGACAGGTTTAGCTGACAGGACGGAACAGAAGTTGACTTCGAGACTGCCATGGATGAGGAAGTATGTGAACAGGGTAGGCTCATTGTCACCAATACAATCATATGATGCCTAAGGGTGGAGATAATTTGATGTCCACTAGTATCAGGACACACACTTACCCGTAATCCCAGGCAGATAGTGACTCTTCTCTGGTGCAGTGTTTTTTAAAGCTTTATTTATTACTTTTAATAATGGCATGGAAACTAACAAACAACTCCAGCAGTCTTTACAACTATATAGTATGTGCTCTTATACAAATTACAGTTCCTGTGAGTAATTTAATCTATTTCCCAAGCCATCTGATACATAAAGGTCTATGCAATTGAACACAGGAATAGTGGTGAGTGCCAGGTGAAAAAAGTGCACACTGCTCATGATAAACAGGACAGCCACAGTGTGTAGAGAATGTCTTCAATAATCTGACCCATTTTCATACACATTTATTTATTATTCATAACCATTCTTCATCTGATTTCTGCATACTTCAGCCATTAACTCCCCATGATAATAAAGTGTGCTTGAGTGGGTTCCTCAGGTTTCCTGGCTTGGAAGGTGAGTAGGTTATTTCAGTGTAAGCCAAGTCATTACAGTGAGCCAGACCGCACACTCTTTCCTTCAATTTAGATGGTGTCCCTTTGTATCATATTGCATGGCATCAAGGCCCAAAGCTGGACTGGCAATCGTGCATGTGATGATTCTCATGGATTCTATTGTACTGGTGCATGGAGATAGCTTTCTAGTGAATGGTAAGTGTGGAGTGAGTCTGTAGCTTGTAAGGTGTTTGTTCTACAGCAGTGGTTCCCAACCTGTGGTCCGGGGACCCCTGGGGGTCCGTGAAGCCTTCTCAAGGGGTCCACGAGAGCCTAGAAAATTAAAAAATATTAACAAATATTGACAAATTAGGTCCCCAGCTTCCAGTAATGACTCAGACGGGGTTTCCCAGATTCCCATGATGATTCAGTGGGGGTCCCTGGGTTCCATTAATGCTAAAGTGGGGGTCCACAGAACTCAAAAGGTTGGGAACCACTGTTCTACAGGATTCGTAGGTCCAGGAGAGGAAGGATCTGTCTCGTTTTGAGTGTGTCTAGGAAGATTACTTGAGTGAGGGAACTGTTTATATAGATGAGAGATTCTCCAAAAGAAGACTTCACAGTAATTAAGGGCAGATGTCACTGTCAAAGATGGTGGCTTGAGAGGTGCAAGGGGGTTGGTGAGGTCTGTGTTTGGCCATTTGGGGCTCACTTGGTGATGCTTTGGTTCACTTGTCCACTCATATTCCAATTGGTGATGTTGCGATATATTTTAGTTCGCTTGTCCACTCTGCACTTGGGCATGTTATCTGGTGCGATGGGAGCTAGAGTCATGGCCTACTTTATGTGCTTTATGTGAATTGTCTTTGTGAAGAAATGCTTGTTTGTAACACATTTGATAGTTGAGTGATACAAAAACAACAGATGATGGACGGAATGTAGAGCAAATCAAACATTCACCCCCAGACGTGGGTCCCTTGCTCACTGTGCCACTGGATTCAAGCTAGCCTAGCTGACGAAGGGTGATATCCTGAAACCGGTCCTAGGATGCTTGTTTCAGGTCCAGGGAGAACCTCGCCTGGCAGTTCGGGCTGGACTGTTCCCATGGGGAACAGCGTAAAGACTGATTTGCATATGGCTGGGTCCAAACTGGAGTGGCATGGTGAGCAAAAAGAACGATGGATTAAACCCAAATCTGTGACTGGGGGTGAGTGTTTGAAAAGTTTCAACACTCTGTCCATCATTCTTTTGTGTTGCTAAAGTTGCCCTAAGTGGGAAGGGCATGCCCAGATGTGGGTCCCTTGCTCACTGTGCCACTGGATTCAAGCTAGCCTAGCTGATGAAGGGTGATACCCTGAAACCGATCCTAGGATGCTTGTTTCCTGTCCAGGGAGGACCTGGCCTAGCAGTTCGGGCTGGACTGCTCCCTTGGGGAACAGGGTCAAGACTGATTTGCATATGGCTGGGTCCAAACTGGGGTGACATGGTGAGCAAAAGAACAATGGATTAAACCCAGATCTGTGACTGGGGGTGAGTGTTTGAAAAGTTTCAACACTCCGTTCATCTTCCTTTTGTGTTGCGATAGTTGAGTGATGACTGGGTGTGACTAGAAGAGCCTGATGAAATGTTGCACTGCTCTGAAAAGGGCTATACTTGTTCTATACATTGAAGGTATAACACCCATACTTTTCAGCAGATGGAATTTTGCGAGCATACTACGAGAATATTTCAGGAGGGTTGCTATATCTATAATTGTACAGTCTGCCACTGCCTCACAGATTATCTCATGTCGAAGTGACTAGTTGTTCCAATCCCGTAGTTGCACATGTAGGCCCTCATTTATAATGGGAACACATGGAGGTGGTCTTCTGGAGGTGTGTACCTCATTCAAAAACATCAGGAGGATGTTGTTATTTCCAAGGGGCATGCTTCATCATAGAGTTCTCGTCCAGATACCTAGTGTGTCTGGATAGGCTCTACCTTGGTAGCCAAGGGAGCTCTTTGGGTATTGAAGGATTCATGGCCGGGAAGAGACTTTTGATGAAAGATTGACTACAAGGTCCACCTGCCTCCTTACACTCATGGAGCTCTAAACAGACTCTCCAGGATTTTGTAATTTTGGGTGGCAAATTTTACAGCCAAAAAAGCAAATTTGCAGCCCAACACCTCACAATTAGTGGCATTTTTGTGGTGGCTAAAAAATGTGCCTGCCACAAAAATAGTTCAAGGCCTTTGCCATCACTTCTGGACACTCTGCTGTGTAACAATTTGTAACCATGCAGAGTCTCCAACAGCACAGTGCCTCGATTTGTAGGGTGTCTGGTGCTAAAGAAAGCTGATTACAGCTTTCTACAGGTTGAGCCCATCCCTATACTTTAGGTATCTGGATGAGGACTCTACATTTGGAGTCACAGGAGGGGACAGTCCTTTGAACACCATAGGGTGTGTATGAAGAGATAGGCTCAGCATGGTAGGAGTTTCCTCCTGTTGTTTTTGAATGGTTAGATGTTCGGGAAGGTGAGTGAACCCTGCGTCTCTTCTCACTTCCTCCTTCTTAGAATACGGTGTGTGCGTCATGCCCAGGCATATGGCAAGGGACACACACCATAACTCTTGAACAACCCTTCAGCCAACATTTTTAAAAAATAAATCTTTTTTTGTTTTTAAACGCTACATGTTTCCTTTTAGAAAATGAGATGCATTAAAAAAAGAATTTACTTTATTAAAAATAGATCACAGGCATGTTGGTCTGCTGACCCTAGGTTACCCTCTCATGACCACCAATCGGAGTAAGTTGCAATTTGCAACCTATTCTATTGTTATTCCATTAGTAGATCTTTTTATGCGGCACTACCAATCAGAACTTTACAAACCAACTTATTAATAGATTGGTTGGTTTGTAAACTTCTTTCTTGGTCCCAAAAATACTGGTTGCAAATTGTGACCACATGTTTGACAGGTATTTTGTATATTGAACCCTCAGACACTTTCCCTTCATGAATACAACCACCGCCTGAACTCTTTACCAATTACTAGAAATCTGCATAATTTACTGTCACACCTTCCATACACAGTTACCTTGCTATGTTCTTACATTTTAACCCCCCCAAACCCAAAGCCCCCAGTCCCTTCAAGGACCTAGCTAGCTAGTTCACTGTCTATCTCAAGCTCTTTTTAAGTAGTGTACAAGCCCATCAGTATCGTAGCGCTCCTGTTTGGCTCAGTCTGTTATTTGGCACATCTTTTTCACATCACTTGTCGTCTACAGCTTCATCCCCGCTGCCTTCTTCCATGACTCTGAATCATTTCTCGACCCTCTTTCAAAGAACACAGCAGTGATCTGAAGCCTCTTTCAGTGTGTGCTATGTTACTTTGCTGCCTAGGTACGTTTGAAGTCCACAAGAGCTAGAACATACATACCTACTAATTTGACCTCTCCAAAAGCCACTGTGCTACTCGTAATTCAGGTCCTTCTCACTTATGGCTTTCCACCGCTGGCACACTCTTCCCCTTAAAATCAAGCCTGACTCCTGACACGCGAAGCTGAAGCAACATTTCCACAAATTAGATGCGCATTGAGCTGACGTTACCTCAAACTAAACTGAAGCTGGACCAGCAGATGCCATCAGCTCCCGAAGCTCAGGTGGGCTGAGAATTGATGGACTCCGCGTTTTGACCTCTTACGGTTGATGTTCCCATTTTCGGCATAGTTCCAATCTACTGTAATGCGGCATGCTCTGCATCCTCATCCAACGCACATTATTTTTATCATAATGTTGCATACATACATGAATAAATACAATTACAACGCAGGGTTTTCATGCAGCCTGATTGGCCGGCTCCCAACCTTTTACATTTGTATTCATACCTCACCATAATCCTTCATACAGCCAAGAATGAGGTCTTTAGGGAAACGTGTTAAAACGTAAAACTAAAGAAGAGCCAGAACAAATGTACTCTACTCTTTTGAGGCAAAATCTAATTCTAATTGATGACTCTCCGGGACATACACCTGACATAAAGAATTGAGTATGTGCCACAGAGAGGTGGAGAGAGGTATGTGATTGGACAACAGGACTGGAGTAAACTGTAGGGAGAGAGGAAGGAATGCAGGATAAAATAGAGGGAAGGATAAAATAAAAACGCAGAGGATAAAAAAGGACGGTGGGAAGTATCAAATAAAGGAAAGGAAGGGAAGGGCAGGGAAGTGACGAGCACAGAAGTGGAAGGGGATTGAAGGGTAAGGACGGGCAAGGGGATGGAAGGGCATAGGAAGGGACGGGCAAGAGGATGGAAGGGCATGGGAAGGGAGGAGCATGGGACGGGAAGGACAAGGGAAGGGCAAAGGAAAGGAGAGGAGAGGAGTGGAGCGGAAAGGAGAGGAGAAGGAAAGGAAAGGAAAGGAGAGGAGTGGAGTGGAAAGGAGAGAAGAGGAGAAGGAAAGAAAAGGAAAGGAAAGGAAAGGAAAGGAAAGGAAAGGAAAGGAAAGGAAAGGAAAGGAAAGGAAAGGAAAGGAAAAGGAAAAGGAAAAGGAAAAGGAAAAGGAAAAGGAAAAGGGAAGGGGAAAGGAAAGCTAGATTAGATGAATTTTTAGACTTCGATGTGCATGAACAGAATGGTTTATAGCTGACCACTAGATAGGAGTTCAATTAAAAAAGAATTGGTTATTATGCATATAAAAAGAGAAAGAAAACAGAAGCCGACAGTAATGCGGTCTACAAAATCCCGACAGCACTTCCTATTTTTGGTGGACAACTCTTTCCAAAACCGGACTCTGACATATCCACGTTTCTTTAAAGCTGTATTACATGTTAATGCTGTTTAATGTTACTGGTGCAAATATAATGTTGGCATTACACCCAGTCTCTTTGAATTTGAGTAGGTTTCTACGGGAACATATTGCATTTTTCAGAGGGCAAAAACCACCCTCCCGCCCCCCGCCGCTCAGCCTGCCCCATGGGTGCCAAGATGCAGCTCTCCTTCCAGGACTTTAATGGAGGCTTCCTAACAAGGACCAGTTTGCAGCAATGACAATCCGAGGTCACACGACGCTATGTAAAATGTGCAGTGAGTGTTCAATCCAATAACATGGCTGTGGGGGGTGCACACACGCAGCGCACGTCAATCATGCCTGTGCGCTCACTCTCTTCCTTCATGTGATGGAGGGACCTTTGTGCTAAAAGGCATTAAGAAATCAAGAAATCCATTTCTAGTAAATTGTCTGCTGTGAAAGCGCAGAAGGAAATGCCTGTTCCCATATGTGTTTACCTTCACCGGTAGACGCTGCACCTCGGGGCCTGTTCTGGTATATTGATGAACAAGGACCAAGGCCGTCTGGCCTGTGCATTTCTGGAAAGCGTCCAGCTCAGGAGAACTCCTACAGACCCGGCACTCGATAAACTCGGTCTGGTCTCCAGCATGACTGTCGGGGATGTTCATTCAAGGGCTAGGTGCATTCTAAAAAACAGTATTAGTGTATCCAAGGACTTATTTAGGAGCGGGTGTTGTCCCTCAGGTTAGTTTTTGAAAATACGTCTCACAAGTGGTTGTACAGCAGTATCCTGTAATTGTATTGCCTTAAAAGTCACGTTTAAAAGGCAGTTCAGACATACAACTCCTGAAATATTTCAGAATGTAGAAATTATGTATTTGCATGTAGGAATACGGTGTGCTGCTCCCTCCAGGGCTATAATCACTTGGGGGTGGAAATGAAGTGAGGGGAGGTGTAAACCAGGTGAGGTTCTTTCCTTCTTGTAATCAGGTAAGTCTCTGGCCCCTGTAGCCAGGCCTCTCCAGGGGTTCATTTCAACTCGTTCGAGGACCAATTTCAATAATGAATCCTTGAGGTGACCACTTCAGCTAAATTAACTGGAAAGAGACTCACCCTTTCCTGGTATAGCTGGCCAGCTGGACCAATCTACACCATTAGCGCACAGCCACATTGGTATATGGTCCAGTGTCTTGCAGGAGCAACCGGACCACCAGTAATGCATTCACACATATACGCTCATTCACTCACAGTAGTAGCAAGACTGTACTGGCTGTACTGGGGATCAGGCATTTCCCCAGGAGGCTGGATGGGTGGGGGCTGCTTCTGTTACCAGGGGGGCTGGTTTTGTAGCAGTGCAGCAGTTTTAAAAGCAATGCAGGGTTCCTTGTATATCCAACAGTTTTCAGGCAAGAATGAAAGTTCCAGGATAACTCTGGTGATTATTGCACCTCCTGGAGAGAGATCGGAGTTTTGTCCAGTGGCAGTTTTGACTAATCTAGGGTATCACACAATGTTAATATGCTTGATGCAAAGAACGTGTACTAGGTGGATAACAGAACAGTATTTTTTGTGCAGTGCTCAGTGGGATACTGCTTTTATCACAGAGATGCTTTTTTTACTATACAATTCATAATTTACAATCATAATCTAGCACAGTGAGCTATGAACTGCCATCAAAGAGCTGCATGCAAACTGCATAGAACAGGTTAGAAAGTTCTGTTTTTTTCCCAGTCTTTCATTATCCCAATTTTCCTATAAAGGGTTTGTTTGGGGAAAAATACATTTGTATTAGTGAGGTCAACCCTAACCCTAGTGTTACCTTCTAAATCCTGAGTTTATGCTTCCCCAGTCCAAGCATGCTTAAAAAATACCTGAGTGACATGTGAATCCTACAACTTGTAGTCCCCTTTGTCTTATGTAGCATTTTCTATAAACTGATTTACACATGTATGTTTCATCGTATCTGTATGTGTGTGTGATGTAAAGTGCTCCAACACCCTACGCTGGTAAGAGAGTTGGTATAACACGAATGAAATACACGCGAGAGAAGGGCTATGGAGAAATGAGATGCATTTTAAAGGGTAATGGCAAGGGAATCTCTGAAGAGCCATTATTAAGATTGCTGTATCCTGGTGCACTGTAAGGTCATCATTTACTATGCTTTAAAAACTAATACAGTTGAATATATAATTACAAATGTGCTTTAGAATACACTGTTTTTGCCATTTTCCCAAATTTTCTTGGGGGGGACATCTTCCCCAAGAACCATTGTAGTGGTCAGGCTTGCTTGCTATGCATCTCATAGGGGCTGGTCGGATAATATTTGCCAGGCTGCTTTGGGATCTCAGTCCGGCCCTGAGTAGTAGCTGGGATTCTGAGTGCACACCAGAACTAGCCCCTGGTCGAGGCATAACATCTGACTCAGTGGCATTCAGACAGGTATACAGCACAAGGAAGTGGCAGAAACAGCATCCGGGGATGAGATTGCTTAAGTAGAGGGAGGGACATCAAGGCAAATACCAGGTGGGGACACATTAGCTGTACACTGCACTGATAGTAAAGCATTTTTGCTTGAAACAGCTTACAAAAAAGAACATTTGGGAAGTAGTTTGTGGAAGTTTTTGACTTGTTTCATATATGTGGTGAGAGAACAAAGCACTAGTGGAGACAATACTAAAGAATGGTTGTTGTGGTTCCTGCATACCATAGTGCAGCAATAATACCAAAATTCTCGGCCAGTTAACAATCACTGGACTTCACACAAGGAGGCAGTCCAAACCTGGTGAAAAATATGTGAACATCTGTGATCATAATTTCAGCTTCCTATCAGAAATAATGGCAAAAGTACATCAAACCGCACATTCCCAAAAATGTATAAAACCAGTTAATTAAAGTATGCAGGGTCTGTGACCCCCATGCGCACATCTATGAGTTGTGTCTCCAGATGCCAAATTATGAGGTTCCATCACACATCTCTTACCTGCACACAACTCGCATCAGCAATCTTATGTCTCACCTACAGACAGCTATGGCCTTAGCAATCTGTTGTCGAAAAAACTATTCACTGCAATATTAATACTTAGAGTGAGCATATGGCAGCCCATTGCTCATCAATGGTTGGCTTTCATGTCAGTCATCTTTCCGTGCTTTGTATTTGTTAGAAATGGGGTCTTTGGTTGGCAGTCAGGTTACCCCCTGTCCCAGCAAGGACCCTCACTCTGGCCACGGGAAAAGAGAATCACGTCAGTTAACCCCTGCTTACCCCCTTAGTAGCTTGGCACAAGCAGTAGGCTTAACTTCAGAGTGCTAGGTGTAAA
This sequence comes from Pleurodeles waltl, assembly GCF_031143425.1. Classification (NCBI taxonomy): domain Eukaryota; kingdom Metazoa; phylum Chordata; class Amphibia; order Caudata; family Salamandridae; genus Pleurodeles; species Pleurodeles waltl. Next base: position 728,764,132 of record NC_090439.1, read on the forward strand.
GTATTTGTACCAACACACACAGTAAATTAATGAAAACACTACAAAATGACACAACACAGGTTTAGAAAAATAGAAAATATTTATCTAAACAAAGCAAGACCAAAATGACAAAAATCCACAATGCACAAATCCAGTTATCACAAAAAATGCAAAAAGAGTCTTCAAGTAATTTTAAACACAACACTAATGCTGTTAGCATGAAAATGTACCTTGGGTGTGTCAAAAAAAAACCTGCACAGGCAAGTGTGCATTAAAAAGGGCTTGCGATGCGTCGATATCACTCATGAGCGAGACCTTGCGTTGTTTCTCCTTTCGTCGGGTCGGCGTGCGTCGTTTTGTTTCTTCTCTCCGCAGGAGAGCGATGCGTCGATCCAGTCAGCACTCTCGGGTCCGGGCAGGCCTTGCATCGTTTTTACACGCCTAGCGGTGTTTGCGTCGGAAATCCAGCCGCACGATGATCCGGAAACCACGCAGGGCAGGTGGCGATCTCACCAGCCTCCGTCAGCGCTGCTTCGCGTCGTTTCTCCAGCCGCGGGCGTTGATCTTCCAGTCGTGTTGCAGTCGAGCGTCGATTTTCAGCCGTGAAGCTGGCAGCGCATCGATCTTTTACCCGAACGGCGGTCGGAGCGTGGATTTCTCGCTCCTGGGCTGCCAGCTTCTCCTTTCAGGGTCCCAGGAACTAGATAGGCACCACTTGGCAGAGTAGGAGTCTCAGCAGAGGCTCCAGGTGCTGGCAGAGAGAAGTCTTTGCTGTCCCTGAGACTTCAAACAACAGGAGGTAAGCTCTAAATCAAGCCCTTGGAGAGTTCTTCACAAGAAGGAAGGCAACATAGGGCAGGGCAGCTCTTCTTCCTCATCTCTTCTCCAGGCAGAGGTTCCTCTTGGTTTCCAAAAGTGTTCTAAAGTCTGTGGTTTTGGGTGCCCTTCTTATATCCATTTTGCCCTTTGAAGTAGGCTCACTTCAAAGCAAACTCTCTCTTGTTTGTGAAATCCTGCCTTGCCCAGGCCAGGCCCCAGACACACACCAGGAGGTTGGAAACTGCATTGTGTGAGGGCAGGCACAGCCCTTTCTGGTGTGAGCGACCACTCCTCCCCTCTTTCCTAGCACAGATGGCTCATCAGGAAATGCAGAGTACACCCCAGCTCCCTTTGTGTCACTGTCTAGTGAGAGGTGCAACCAGCCCAACTGTTAGCCCAACTGTCAAACTAACCCAGACAGGGAATCCACAAACAGGCAGAGTCACAGAAAAGGTTTAAGCAAGAAAATGCTCACTTTCTTAAAGCGACATTTTCAAACACACAATCTTAAAATCAACTTTACTAAAAGATGTATTTTTAAATTGTGAGCTCAGAGACTCCAAATTCCACATGTCTATCTGCTCCCAAAGGGAATCTACACTTTAATCATATTTAAAGGTAACCCCCATGTTAACCTATGAGAGGGACAGGCCTTGCAACAGTGAAAAACAAATTTAGCAATATTTCACTGTCAGAACATGTAAAATACATTACTATGGGCCTGATTCTAACTTTGGAGGACGGTGTTAAACCGTCCCAAAAGTGGCGGATATACCACCTACCGTATTACGAGTTCCATAGGATATAATGGACTCGTAATACGGTAGGTGGTATATCCGCCACTTTTGGGACGGTTTAACACCGTCCTCCAAAGTTAGAATCAGGCCCTATATGTCCTACCTTAACCATACACTGCACCCTGTCCTTGGGGCTACCTAGGACCTACCTTAGGGGTGCCTTACATGTAAGAAAAGGGAAGGTTTAGGCCTGGCAAGAAGGTACACTTGCCAATTCGAATTTACAGTTTAAAACTGCACACACAGACACTGCAGTGGCAGGTCTGAGACATGATTACAGAGCTACTAATGTGGGTGGCACACCAGTGCTGCAGGCCCACTAGTAGCATTTGATTTACAGGCCCTGGGCACCTCTAGTGCACTGTACAAGGGACTTACCAGTAAATCAAATATAACAATCATGGATAAACCAATTACATACACATTTTGTATAGGAGCACTTGCACTTTAGCACTGGTTAGCAATAACAAAAACAGCAAAAACAGAGTCCATTACACATCAACAACCTGGGAAACAAAGGCAAAAAGTTAAGGGAGACCACGCCAAGGATGAAAAATCTAAGAGTAGTTAATGTTTTTTTCCTCTTCTTGTTCCCCCCCCCCCCCCCCACACACACACACATTCTCACCCCTCCCCACAGGAGCATAGTTGCTTTACAGTGTTTCTGATTGGGTGGTGTATATTCTTATATTGATTTCAATCAGGTTACTACTTTTTTATATTACTGTACTTCATGCGAGTGCATGTGCTTTTCCTCTCTCTCTGACCTGTGCTTGTCTTGTTTTATATTTTTGCACCACCTTTCCACTTTGCATGTTGCTTCCCCTCCACTTTCTCCATTACTCTCCAGCACCTCCTCACTATTTAATTGCTTTTCGTCCTGCCATCACTTCTGCTAACCATCCCAACTCTACTGCTCCTTTATTTCCTCCACCAGTTCCTGCCACCGACACTCCTCATCATTCCTTCCCCAATGTATGTTTTTTTTTTTATTGTTTTGCTAAATACCTCCATTGTTCTTCCACCCTACCCTGCTAGTTCCTTGTTTTTTAATCCCTTAAACCAGTGACTCCAATGCTTTGCTATCCATCTGTGCTCCTATGCTGCTTTTTTTGCCTCATTGGTCCCTCTATTGCTCTGCCACCTCTCCCCGCTCCTCCAATGCTTTCCATCCCCTCGCACATCCAGATTTTCACCGTTGCTCCCATGCCCCTCCCAGGTTTTTATTTTCTTCTTTAAAAAAAGGTTAGAAGAGTGGTGCTACTGCACACTAATACTGAGTCAGTTAAGTTACAGTTCAAAAATATCTGTTAAACATACTGGAACAGTTAAAAAATAAAGGTTTTTAAATGGCTATGGATACATGTGTGTGCCCAACCAGGTATCATTAAGCAAAATGTATTTGAAACATTAAAGTGAGATGATCAATATTTCACACTAGACATTGAAAGATGAAACAAATAATGCAGTTCAGAAAAGACCTTGACAACACAAATTAGACTGAAGAACTGTTTGTAATCTATGTTTGAAGACTATGGGGCTGATTTAGAGCTTTGGAGGAGAGGGTATCTGCTACAATGGTGATGAAGTACCCTCACCACCAAACTGAAGTTCCGCCTGCCTGATTTACAGTGGGGCAGACTAAGTATGTCAGCGATAGAGAACATCCAGTCTCTGACACAGACTACCCCCTGTGACATTCCTGTGGTGTATGGGCCCTTGAAGGGGTGGTCATTCGACTGTCCATCCGATTTAGGGTAGGCAGTTGAATGGCCAGTTGTTCGCATCCCTTACTGCTGTGATAAACATGGCAGTAAGGGAAAGAGGGAAAGTAAAAATGTTTAAATGGCCCCCACACAACAGGAGATTATGCCCATGGTGCGGGGGTCATTTGTTTTTGTTTATTCAAAAACTAAATCCCACTTTGGGATTTTGTTTTTGAAGAAACAAAAACAAGCTAAAAGTTCGACAGACGGTACCATTGTTTTTCTGTCAAACGTTTACTTTCTTGACAGGAACTGCTGTTATGGTGGTTCCTGTCAATGACTAGAGATGTCCACTGGGCCAACGACCATCTCTAAATTTGGAGTACAGAAACACCATCAGGTAGATGGAGTATTTTAATTTGCTGTGCTGCCAAAGTAAATTCTGTACTATAAAGTTAAAATCAGGCACTATGTACAAAATATTCACAGAGCACAAATGGCTACAAAGTAATTTCATTAATTCCATGGAAAACAAAGGCATAATCACTATGTACTATGGACTTCATTAATACAGTCATTGTCTGTGAATGTTTTGTATCACACCCAACTCATGCATTTCGTTTGTTCTTTCATATTTGATGGGAGACACTGTGAGCATGTAATCTACACCTTTCAACTAGAACTTTGACTGTATAATCCTTACCCAGAAAATGAATAAACAGCTGGAGTTGTGGTAATAAAATCGCGACTGGCTGCTGACATTAAGTACAAAGCTATTAATGTAATTGGTCTGCATTGATGTACAATATAGTGTGCGTCAGACACACGGCACATCACAGTACCTTGCTTTAAAAGTAAAATGTAGTTTACTTGGAAATTAGAGTAAAAATGTCCCAGATTCCATATTTCCACATATAGGTGTACCCGCTAGTCCTCAAAGAGCCCAATTAAATCCATAATTGGGACTGATATTCACTGATCTTAATATTAACGTATTTTGCCAAAATAAATAAAGATTATGTAGATTGAAATGAAATACTCGTGGCTGCTCATACACATAAGGTACCACTTTACGGAGAGCTGTATCAAGGAAACTTTTGGCACCAACCTGAATTGAGATTGGACAGTGACTATAGTATTCTGTTCTATATGACAGAATGCTGAACCAAAGAATATTAATTTATTAAACAAAATTGTGAAGGTCTATGACTTCACAAACTATATGTTGATACCAATTGTAATCAAAATGTGTATCTAAATAAGGGTTTTAGCATCATTCATCAATGAAGCACCTCTAAGAGCACGTGTCTATTTATTACATGGGAAACACCAGAGCAGAGAGACTTGGAGAACAGTGATACAAGGACAGACAACTCTCTGGTTTTAGTGATATGCATTTGACACACATTGGAGACGGATCGGCTTCAGAGATGAGGAATTACAAGGAGATAGAAACAAACGTACAGGGAGTTATCAGCTCCCATGTGAAACAAGGCCATGAACGAAACCCAGGCAAGAACAGAGAACAGATTAGTGAAACAAACTTGATTACAATGGCTCTGACCTGACCAACCTATGGCGTAATCAAGTGTGCATGCCCTTTTTCCATTAAAACATCTGTCAGTACTCCAAAAATTGAGAGACAACCGTGTCATGGTAACTCAATAGTGGCTCAATTATAACTTTAGCTGTTTTACTGAAAACTCTGGCACCAAAGAAAAGTTTTAGAGTTAAACAAGACATACAACATGGATGGCAAAGTTATGCAACACATAACACAGGTTAACAGTCCAGTGGCTGAATGATCTCACAATAAGACCACCAATATAAGCCCATTACAGGTCACCATAACCCCTGCAGAGCTGCAAAGTCCCTTTTCTTAGCAGCTCTAGCAGGGGTAAATGCTGTTTTTCTATTCTGCAATATATTTGTGGCATATGGTTCAAGCATGGTGATAGAGCCTCTGTGCCAATTACAATTCTTGTCATTGTATTTTCTTCATAGATGTAGTAATTAGTGCTCTCCGTTAACGACAAGACTGTTAGGCCTGTTTGAGGCCTTTTCCTTTTGATACATTGTAATCCTCTTGAAGCGCCCTCTTTATTCGTTTTGCACATGCAAGCTCCCATTTCTATTTTTTCATGAGGCGCTTTTGAGTCATTCTAGCAACATTGTGGCTTCACCTTTGGGCGACAAGTTCTTCAGTTCGGTGATACACCAGCTTTCGTCTCTCTCAGAAGAGGTCACAGTTTTTGTCTAGATGGGCAACATTATTGCACTCGCTCCCTCTCTAGACGCTTGCTTTCTGTGGACCTGCGGGTGAAACATTGTATCACGTTTTTCTCCCCTCATTACCAGGCAAGCCCTTCCCAGCATTGAATACTTTGTATTGAGTTATTTTTAGTTTCTTAATTAAATGGGTAGCCAAAGCTAGGGTTAATTTTATTAGTATTATTAGACGGGTTTATTCGAAAAAAGGAAATAACTTCATAATAACATTTTACCTCTGGACTGTTTGTTACAAGGTTTACTTTGTTTTTCTTGGGTCCGCTTGCCTTAGACTTTGCCTACAGCTGCATTACAGGGCTTACTGACAAGAGTGACCTAAGGAGATGTTCTTTTCTGAAGCCTCCTTTGAGATCAGACCATGTGAAACCTGATTCCTATGTGAAAAAGGGTGGCTAAGAGGGCACAAATAGACATAGCTCTGTCAATGAAGGACAAGTGACAGTCCGGGAGGTTATTCAGCCACCAATGACTGTCTCACTTAAGTCATTGAAGCTGTTAAAATCAGTGGTAGTGTTGCTAAGATCTCTAGAGAGTCATATTGGTGGGGTACTTAGAAAACATGTTATTCATAGCCAAATCCAGAGACCAACTGAACACCAAGTTTTGGCGGTTTCCCTTCTTTAAATTCCCAGGGTTTGTGATAGACCTGAAGAAATCAATACTAATCTCAAATCAGAGTATTCAATGTCTCAACTTCACAATAGACCTGATGAGAGCATCTTTATTTATACCGCATATAAAAAGCAAGTTAATAAGGAAAGAAATTCAATCGGTACCCATGATAGACACTTATCCCTCAGGATGTTAGCTACAATTATGGGTCTTTTGCCTGCAACCATTCAGGCAATTTCCAAGTTTCTCTTCACTATTGAGCTTTGCAAAGACTGAAAGCTTTGCATTTATGAAGAGGCCTTGCCTACTCAGCCTTAATTTCTCTTTCTCCAGAGAAAAGGGACAAGTTGCATTGGTGGCTCTCCCAATTGGATGCATTGAATAAAAGATTTATTTCGGCAAGGCCCTAGATACCATGTTAGAATCTGACGCTAGCAGATTTAGATTAAGTGCATGATGTAGTGAAGTTGGCATGGTGTGGTAAGATTGCCGCCTAGTCACAACTCCTGTTAGCTCCTGCAGTGTAGCTGACCATCCTGCAAGCCCTTGCCCATCTACCGATTTAGAATGCCTGTGCAGTTGCCTGGAGGCTTAGGAGGCTGAGGACATTTGCTGGGGTTCTTCTGTAACCGCATTGAAGCACCCCAATACATTAAAGACTGAATCGAGTGGGCCGGCCTTCAAGGACTGCTGCTGACAGCCGGGCCAAACGAGCTAGTACACCCGACGGTCAACACCGCACTCTGGGACTGGGGCCAGTTAGCGTTCTACCCTTGGGCTCTGTGCCCAAAAATGTGCCTTTGGCCCGGGGGGCTGCTGTCCTTCCCCGGGTGACTCCCAAACTTTTGGGCCCAGCAGACTGCCAGTGAGCGGACCGGGAGGTGGATCGGGATCAACCCTGCTCCTACTACATCATGGTGAGCAAAAGGCTTTCCCTGGGGCAGAATGCTGCTACAAAACAATCATAGGGGCTTTGGGCGGGGACCTGTACTCCCTGCAGTGACCGGTTGAGAGACTGCAGCTCCCCACATGAACGAGTGTGCATCTCTTAGAGCACTGATCTCTGCAGGTCCTGCTCATATCCTGACTCAGGCTGGGCACTGCGAGACGTGTGCACAAGCCTGAATTCGAGGAAGAGCCCTGTTCCCATTGTTGATCTTATGCGTGCCCTTTCATGCCTCATACCCATCGGACGGAGCAAGCTACCCTTTTTGTGGCATATTGACACTACACATGAATACTAGACCTGCTGGCAAACCTCATGACCTAGGGGGCTCGTTGTTGTGACACAGGGCTGGGCCCTGGTCCCTCTGGAAGAAATCTGCATTGAGTCTTGGTGCGCCCTTTAGTCTGCACCACACTCCTTGTTTGGTCAGGGATAGTGATGGAGTGCTGCCACATTCTTTTTAAATACGGCAGCTGCCTGTGAGGGGCCTCCGTGATGGTGCGCTAGGACCCACAACACTGTGTGCCGGGCTGATTGAGCCCTGAGAAAGGGCTTTGTGACCTTGGCTGGCGACTGGGAGAGTGCTGTGGCTGGCCTGTTGGCTGGTCCCCAAGAGTCTGACCAGCAAGACGTGGCACGCACCCCACACTCTGGAAGTTGTTTGTCTGGTGCTGCCTGGGGCTTAGAATTAATGCTGAGAGAGTAAGCGGAGCCCTGCCTGTCCCATCATCATTTCACATCTCCTTCAAGGGGAAGTCTTTATAGATCATTGACAATAATGGGAAAAGACAAGGGGAGGAACATGGCTGAGACCAATAAAAATGTCTAATACTCAGTGTCAACGCCAGAAACACTACACTCTGAACATGAACAAGAATGACCCATTGAAACTTTGGACCGGGGCCCACCGCAGCTCCTAGTGGCAATACAGGCGTCTCAAGTCTCTTTAGAAGGGAAGATGGACACACTGGCTATTGAGATCAGACATCTGCGTCTGAACGATCGCAACGTCACACATCGTACCACAGCAGTGGTGGACGATGTGAATGTTTTGAAATGTGAGGTTAAATTGCTAAGACCCATTGGTTGAAGGACTGAAATGAAGTGCCACACATGCGGAGGAACGCCTGGAGGATGCTGAAGGGTGCTGCAGATGTAATAATATATGACTGGTGGACTTCCTGGAATGGGTAGAAGGCTGTGAATGGATCACAAAGACTCTCAGGCCCCAAGATTATAACTTCTTAACCACTGAGCAGGCCCATTGAGCACTGGCGGTAGTCCAGCATGTGGGAGTGTCCCCTCGGGGCATGATAGCTCGCCTGTTTAACCATCGTGACCACAATGCTATACTACAACATGTGAGCACTCTCAGTCTCCCCAGATAGGAAGACAAACAAATTTTCATTTATCCAGGTTATACTCATAACATCTAGAACCTGCGCAATAACTTTCTGTCGGTGAAAAGAAAACTGAGAGAACACAATATCCAATACAGCATGCTGTTTCCTGCCACATTTCCCATAGAGTATGGTGGCCAGGTGCATTTCTACGAGTCTCAGCAGAAAGTGCTGGAATGGCAGAACACCCTGGGTCGCAGCAGCAGTGTGAGTGCATCTGAGAGGCAGGAGTCCATTGTGTGCCCAGTGCAACACTCTGGCAACAACAATAAAATGTCCAAGGAAGGCCTGAAGAAATTGAGAGCTCCTGCTGGAGATTGAATCCTTGTTCGTCCATGATCGTCGATGATCAGAGGTACCTGGCTCGATGAACGATGACACCTTCTCTCAGATATGACTGATGCCTGACACTCTGAATACAGATGGTGGATAGGGCCGGCTGGGACCTGGGAATTACCGCACATGCCCTAGCAGCACACAAAGCTGTTTTGTTTGCTTAAGACTCAATGCGACTGTGAACACATGCTTGTCCCGCGGTGCTCTGGGGTGGCAATGCCTGTACCCACTGAACTGAGGTGGACTGAGGTAACCTGGAAGAAATTGCAGACTGCACTCAGTAACCTATCCGGAACGTTGCACCACTGTCTACATGCTTGAATGTTTATGTAAATGTTCCATGCCTGTTGATTTGTGTGGGCTGCTGAAGTATGCATGGAGGCTGTCCTGCCACTATCCGCCAGACACTATGCTGGCGGTAGGACACTCTTTGCTCTGTCGAGGTGCTTGGCAAAGGACCAGTCTGCTTACAGCCTGCTGAGTACCTCTTTCTGGTCTTGCAGTTGAAGGGGGACATGATTCCTCTGCCTGTTTCACACCTAGTATTTATACTAGTTGAATGAGGGGAGCAGGTGGGACTTGGGGCTGTGACGAGTCTCTGGAAGGGGTTATGTGCATTCTGCCTGGGGTTGGAGGATGGGGGGGCCGAAGACTCTTTTGGCAGTCATTCTGACCCTGGTGGTCATGGACCGCCAGGGCCGGGGACCGCGGGAGCACCGCCAACAGGCTGACGGTGCTCCCAAGGGCATTCTGACCGTGGCGGTATGGCCGCGGTCAGAGACGGAAAACCGGCGGTCTCCCGCCGGTTTTCCGCTGCCCTGTGGAATCCTCCATGGCGACGCAGCTTGCTGCGCCGCCATCTGGATTCCGACCTCCTCACCGCCATCCTGTTCCTGGCGGTTTTGACCGCCAGGAACAGGATGGCTGTGAGGGGTGTCGTGGGGCCCCTGGGGGCCCCTGCAGTGCCCATGCCAAAGGCATGGGCACTGCAGGGGCCCCCGTAAGAGGGACCCTAAAAGATTTTCAGTGTCTGCCATGCAGACACTGAAAATCGCGACGGGTGCTACTGCACCCGTCGCACCCTTCCCACTCCGCCGGCTCCATTCGGAGCCGGCTTCCTCGTGGGAAGGGGTTTCCCGCTGGGCTGGCGGGCGGCCTTCTGGCGGTCGCCCGCCAGCCCAGCGGGAAACACAGAATAACCGCGGCGGTCTTCTGACCGTGCAGCGGTATTCTGGCGGCTCCCGCCGGCACCGCGGTTACCGCGGCCGGCGGGAGTCAGAATGACCCCCTTTGTTCTTTACTTTCATTGTTTTTTTGTTGTTGCAAAGGGTGTGACCTGAATGTTTTGCCTCTTATATTGTGCTGTGAACACCTCTGTGGCCTTAGATTTCACTGCACAAAGCCATGCCGGGTGTTGGGCTGAATACATGTTCGTGGTCTAAACAGACCAGAGAAATGACAGAGTACAATTGCATTCTTACAGGAGACTAATTTTTTGGGGGGACTGTATTGCAGCCCCCCGGTGCAAGTGGTGGGCCACATTTATGCCACCGCCTATTCTGGATTAGCCAGGTGGGCCCTCATATGGATGGCTCTGGGGATCCTTTTTGGAAACTACAGGTATGTGTGGACACGGAAGGGCAGTATGTTCTCCTTCATGGAACCTTAGATGCACATGAGTACTCTTTAGCCAATGTCTACACTCCCAATGTAGATGACAGGGGCCGTTTTGGGGGTCATACTATCGATGGCTCAGAAATTCCTTTCTGCTGGACTGATCGTGGCTGGGGATTGTAACTGTGTGCTGGATGGCATGATGGACCATTGACCTCCGCGGTTGGGTACTAAACCCAAATTGACAGATACCATGAAACAGTTGATGCAGATGACAGACTCATAGATATTTGGATGGCTCAACACCTGCACACAAGGGCATACTCTTGCTACACACCAGCTGCAGACACATACAGCAGACTGGACTATTTTCTCACACAAGCAAAGGCAGGTTCGCAAGTGACAGACATGACTCATATGATGTATTCTTTTATTCGGTGACTAGCCTGTGTCCCGCTGTGGTGAATTAAGGCAGAGGCCCTCACAGATCCAGTCTCTGGGGAGACTTGACATGGAAGGGGACAGGGCAGGACGTTTATTAGCCAGAATGGTCAAACAGGAATCTTGCTCTCAACCCACACTTGCAACTAGAGATCAGTTGGGAACAGCAGTACATGCCTATCTAGCCATCAATAAGATATTGACTGCGCACGTGTAACAGTTATATACATCTCCTGGTGAGTCCTTGGAACATTTGTTAGTCATTTGCTTGAACTCACTACCATTGGCATTTTTAGGTGGTTCTGAAAGGGAGGACCTGGAGGGCCCCGTGACTAAGCAGGAAATACTACAAGCCATAGATTCCCTTAAGACAGTGAAAGCCCCAGGGCAGGATGGACCGCCTGCCGAGCTATACAGAGCTTTCCCAGGGACTATGGCTGAAAAATTGTTGCTGGTGTATTTGGAAGCCTTTGCACTGGTTATACTTTCAGTCTCCGTTCTAAGACTGGTTGTTCTAAATCCTAAGCGAGGAAGGATCTTATGGATGCCATCTCCTATCCCTATCATTATTGAACACAGACAGAAAAATATTTGGCCAGATTCTAGCAAAACGCTTCTACCACTATCTTCCAAAGCTGGTCCACCTCAATCAGTCGGGGTGTATCCCTCGCAGAAACACTCTCTGTAGCCTATAACAATTATCACATGTGCTTCATGCGCCCTGTCTAGATCAATATCAGTATGCTTTTGCCTTTTTAGACAGGAAAAAAGCTTTTTGATTCTGTTTGCTAGGAATATATGTGGCAAGTGCTCAATAGAGTCGGGTTGGGCCCCAAATTTATAGCATGGATCAAACTGTTGTACACAAAGCCGCAGGCAAGGGTCCGCACAGGGCATCTCGTGTTGGAAGGCACACATTTACAGCAGGGTACCGGGCAGGGATGCCCCAAGTCCCCCTTACTATTTCCACTGGAGATGGAGCCGATGGCAAGTAGATTGCGACAGGTGCTGGAGGGATGGGGGTCAAGGTGGGTCTGACGACCCATATCACTGTGGCTGTACTGTCACTATACGCGGGCAACACCAGGGTTTACTTACGCCAATCTGGCATATCAGCTCATTCATGTTAAATGTGATGCAGCAATTTAGAGAAGTCTTGGGGTTATATGCGAATCACCTAAAATCTGCATTGTTCTCAGTGGAGCGGTTGAGGGGAGTGGAGCTGGCATGGCTTCCTGCAGCAGGCGTCCCATGGAAAACAGATAACATGCGCTATATGGGTATGTATATCGCGCATTGGGTGCAACAGTGCCACGTACTCAATATGGGTGGTCGTGTGCCCTATAACCTCCACCCATCCATTCATTTTTGGAACACCCTGAGATTCTCCCTGATGAGGAAAATAGCTTTGATTAAAATGGTGGTAATGTCTCGTTGTTTGATTGTATTGCGGGGCAGTATTTCTGAAATCCCCCAAAGTGTTTTTGCCAGAACTAGATCACCTTATGCTAGAATTACTGTGGGCTGTGAAAATACGTAAGGTAGGCTTTGTCACACTCAAGTTAAAATGGGATGGGGTGGCATGGAGGTACCAGACCTAGAGATATGCTATTTGGTGTCACACTTACAACACGCTGTTCACTGGTTTGATGTGGAACCAAATTGGGAGACATTTCTACTGTCGGGCACGTATAGTGGTGCCGATTTGTTGTCCTTATTGTTCAGGGTAACAGAACACCTGGGACTTTGCCGCATGTGATTAGACTAGTATGTAGGCTCTGGGAACAGGCACTGCAGGAGGAGCTTCATAGAGACTCTTATGCACTGGAGCTGGAGGTATGGAAAATTCAGCCATTTGCACAAATAGTGCAGTCAATGGCCATAGACTGCTAGGGAGAGGAGGGCTGTGTCAGTTTGGATGACTTATACCCAACGGGCAGATTCATGACTTTACATGACGCAATTGACACATTTGATCTGGGTATTGGAAAGTTCCTTCAATATACCAAGATTGAAGTCACAGAATGTGAAATATAGCCAGGGTTCCCTGAGGCCCCAGAACCCACACAGACACCCATCACTCTGTTGACAATAATGAGGGGTTGGAGACTCAACACACACATATACTGTGCTCTCCAAACAGATATGCTGAGATATTCCCTAAAGATTGAGGACACATGGCATCAGATGTGTGAATTTCCCATCACCTCTGCAGAATGGACTGGATACAAATAGGGGTGCAGGAAGTCTCAGTAAATTCAAGGTTCAAACTATAATACAATATAACACAGTGCATATTGCTTACCTCCTCCCCAAACTCCTACATGATATTTACCCAGCTTGGGGCTCTGGTGTGTGCGCCCTGGACGCAAACCTGTGTACATTTCCCATGTCCTGTGGAGTTGCCCTCAAATCACACCCAACTTAGATGAGATTTTACAAGATTAATAGGGCTATGGCCTTGATGATCCAGAGAGAGCTAAAATACTGTATACTGGGACTAGTCCCCAGTAAGAAAAAAACTGAAACTTAGCAGATGATTTGTGCTACTTGCGTTGATGTTGGCCAAACAGCGCATAGCCATTAGATGGTTGAGTCCTAGGCCTCCCTTTATAGCTGAGAGATATAATGGAATGAGCCAGGCAGAAGAATACCATTCGACACAGGTAGGACATGATGATAGACTGACAGATGACCTACTTGCATGCAGGGCCATGGTTCGTGACTTGACTGTTGATAGCAACAATGCCTCCTCTACTACAGGGGAAACAGCAGAGGATGAGACACCTGGACCTGTTGGCTCTGAAACGCAACAACCAGAATGCTTGAGCCCCAGAATGGAATGGATAAACTGCAAGTGGTGCTGAGGTGTTTCTTCACTAATACCATGATACTACAACACAGAGATGATATAATGCGGATGATGGTACTAGCTCAGACCACGAAAGGGGGTGGGTATTGGTTTCTTAAACCCCTGTTGGTTTCCTAAGTATGTTGAATTTAACAACATGTTATACCAGTCTATGAAAAACCACAGATGCGCGGTCTACTTCAGTTTGTTGATTTTGTTGGAATGTTAGGGTTCCTTGGGAACCCTATGCTGCACATAGATGCCTGAATCTCCTGTAACACTGTATCTTATTGAAATGGCAATAACAATGATTTAAATAAAATCATGTAGTGAGGTCTCAACAAGTGGAAAGTGAACTTTCAACGAAACTCAACATTTTGATTACATAAAACTGTTTGCTTTTTTGCACAGACTGTTAGATCCATTTAGGAATGGACAACATATCAGTTGTAGACTATATAAATGAACTCAGTTGAGTTTGATCTACAGATTTAGTGGACTTTGCCAGGGACATTTGGCATTTTTGCCTAGACAGACCAATTATACTTCAAGCCGAGTATCTATCAGAATTGGCAAATTTAGTAGCAGATTGGGGCTCAGGATTCCTTGAGGACAGCAGTGATAGGTCTCCATATGAATATTTTTCTGAAAAATTCTGAATCTTTGGGCACCACTTCTAGTGGACCGCTTTACCTCTAGATTGAATCACAAACTATAAAAATTTTATGTAAAATACTGGATCCAGAAGTGGAGGTGCTAAATGCTTTTCATGGACTGTGGAGATCTCTTTAGGGTATGCCTTCCCTCTTTTTGCCATGGTCGTCAGAATGGTCATTCATGTCAGCAGGGATTTAACAACATTAGTGGTGATCACTCCATTTTGGCTAGCTTAACCCTGGCACCCTCAACATTTGCAGCTCTCAGTACATTTTCCCAGAATCCTTCTTTTAGCTCCTCTCCTACTATGTCACCCTAAGGGCTGTCCTCACAAACTCATTCTGCAATGTCATCTTTAGTTATAGCTTGAAATATTTCAGTTTGATGCATTTTCAGTTATCAGAGACTCTTGGACTCCTTCCACTCAATCCTGCTACAATATGCCTGAAGGACCTGATGTATAGAAAATGAGGATATTCTAGTTTTTGCCTCCCCAGCTTAGGTGATTATTGTTTTCCAATTGTAATGGACGTGTACTCCTGCCCTGAGTGCCCTCAACTTTACTGCTGTCTGGATCCCTAAAGCTGATTTTGCTGTCATAGGCAAACACAAATCATATGTGCACACCATGGCACAGGTCAGTCTCATGGACTGAGGTCTTGTTGGACCAGGAGGGGCACCCAAAGTGCATTATGGTGAAAGGCTACTGACTTTACCAGGAGTTAAGGAGCCCAATGGTGGCAACATACCATGTACTTATCAGTAGGAATGAACAGGTCCATTTTAAACTGGGTCGCTGTAGTGAGGCCTACAAGCTCACTCATTTATAGTTTCATTACTGTGTGCTTAACTCACTCTTGGCCTACATCAGTCTGGTGTGTAGTGCTGTGCAGCACTTGAGTGGTGTACCTGTACTGGGTGTACACGTGCCTGGAATGGGTACAATACAGGGACAAAGCATTACTATGCAGTGCATGCATGTTAAATGCATGTACTAGGTGTACCTATAACTGTGAGTGATACAGTACATGAAGGATACAGTGCTGTACAGTGTGTGTCAGTTAAATGCATTTGATTGGTGTACATGAAGGACTCTGAGTTCCTTTTTGGAAGACCCAGGGCTGTATGGTGAAACATGAATAGAGGAGTTAAAGGGATATCCCCCAGATAGATTAGTGTATTACCCCATTCCTGTAAGCTGGGTGGGAAACACTGGAGAAGGGAGAGCCAGGCACCCCCTGGTGAACTTTAAAAGGTGCTCTGTGATTCAGAGAAAAGTCACACAGAAGGGGCCTGGGCATATTTCATGAAGGAGATGGGGCTAGTAAGAGAATCATAAAGAGTAAGATTGAGCCCTGGGCTAACCTTTTGATACCCATATCACTCTGGCTGATATTCAGGTGTGAATACTAGTCACTCCCAAGGCCTCTGTTGGGCTATCAGATATGGAGTTGGTCCTGCTGTGATACACTTCTTCTAAGAGGAAGAGAGGGTTGAGGAGTGGGCACTTCAAAAGGGAGCAGAAACCCAACATAAACTTCAAAGGCTTAGACTCAAAATCACATTTGGTGTCTGGACCTGGGCTATAAGAAGGGGAGCTTGGGACCCCAAAAACTGTCAGCTGTCAATCTCTGCAAGACTTCTGCCTGTGATCAGTATTGGGTGCCAGGTTTGCTAGTCTCCCAGTGTGAGGGGACATTACCCAGAGAATCCAAGACCACCAGCCTTGGAGCCTGGAGGACCAGTGCCTGCCTGCTTGACAAGACCAATGTGCCCTGTAAAGAAGACAAGAGCATTGGAGGGAGCAAGGTCCAGTGAGGATTTCTGTTGAGTGGCCTCCCTTTGCAAGGTGTGAGGGTGCGGCTGCTGCACCAATCAGGTCATTGCCCATGTGCAGGTAAATGTCCACAATCTTTGTATGCCAATGGATGGCTGACATGAAGTGAGCTGTGTCCATCGCTGTGCTGAACAGGTCATTGCCAGCCTCCATAGCTCTGGTATGCCAATGAAGGGCCCCCATGAAGTGAGCAGTGGCCATTGCTGTGCTGAACAGGTCATTGCCAGTATGCAGTGAAGAACCGGCCACCCAGTATGCCGGGCGGAGGAGCCACGTTGTGAACTGTGACCCTCGCTGTGCCAATCAGGCTGGAGCCTGTGTGCATTGATTGACCAGCATCCCCATATGACAAGAGGGGTCTCAATTAACAAATTCATGTACAGAGTGGGCTGTCGCCTGTGTATGGTGAAGAGCCGATAACCCCTTCAGCCAGCTGTTGCCGCCAAGAAGGAATCTGTGATGCTGATCAAGCTGGACCCCATGTGCATAGAGAGATGGTGAGCCCATACACCAGAAGGGGTCACTAGGACCAGCAGAAAGTGTGACCTGGTCAGGATCATCACAGGAGGAGTAAGGCCACAGGTGCCCCTGCGCACTTACCCTGGGAGCAGGATCAGCATAAGAATCTTCACACTACTACACTCCCACACACCCTGGAACAGAACAAAGAACTTACCTTGACAGGATGAGCAGACAAGAACCTCTGGTATCTGCTACTGCACAACTGTGGAACTTGAGGACCACAGAGTACAACGCACCTGGGCTGATTGCTGTGAACTCACCTGAATCAGCCGCTGCTGCTCCTGAGCCTGTAGAGAAGGCGTGCTGGTCGCTCTGATTCTGCAGGTGCGGGTAAGGCTGATTTCAGGTTAGTCAGCCCTTGGAGAACTTGCTTGCCAGAGAGAACTTTGGCAATGGAACTTGGACTACTAGTGGGGCTTACTCTGGATCTTGCCTATGGTGAATGGAGAACAACCACTATCACAAGAGCGAGGAGAGAGTGGGACACAGGGAACTACCTTAAAAACACTAGATCCCTGACATCAGGGGGATTGTGTAGTTGGTTGTGAATGTTGTGTTTTCCTTTGTGTTGACAGAGGTAAAATAAAATGCTTCTTTTTTCATTAAAGTGAGTATTTGGATGGAAAATGTTTTATTGCTGCTTTGTGTAATTTGAGTTGTCAGCTTTTGTTCATTTACTGTATTCACCACCCACCGAGGGAGCCTTGGACTGCACAAACCATACTATTCCTGAGCGTCAGGTGCTGAAGGAGTACTTGGACCCTTTGCTCAGGATCAGCAGGTCGAGCTCTAGGACATCAGGTGTAAAAGATCTCAAGAACCACAGTTGGACCCAGTAACCCCTGCTTGCCCTGTGGCCTGGTGAACTGGTTTCTAAAAGACTCCTTGAATTAGTAACTAAGTAGAAGAAATCTTTTAATTTATCCTTACTTTTTAGAGCATGCATGTTTGTTGCATTATACAGCACGCATTCAATGTGTGAAAAGTTTAAACATTGCTTATGCATATTATTCTGAACTGTAAGAGTACCCTTTCAGTATGAAACCTATGCTAGGCATCATACAAACAAAACCTTTGCACCATGCTGAAAGGTGTGTGCATGGTACTAGTCAGCCTGATTGTGTGCCAGCACTGGGGAAGTGCGCAGCATCTTAGCAGATATGTCTCAACACTGGTCTCGCCCGTTAGCTCAACAAGGCACAGCAACTTGCTGTGTTGCTCTATTTTTAAGGTACCCTACATTTCCTCGATGTTTCTTATTCTCATCTCTATGAAAGTGTGGCATGCCTGTGAGTGATTTGCATCCTGAATCCCTACTTTTTATTTTCCTAACCCAAGGGTAGATAAGTATGCGTCATGGGGTCCTTGTGCTTTCTAATGGATCAGGTGTGCCATCTTGGTATTAAATCATCTGTGGTGGGCAATTCCTCCCACACTACAACACAAGAAGCTCTCAAAACCAGAAACGATAATTGTTTATTTTGGTAATAAAGATATGGTTGGATTAAGAAAAAAGAGAGTATGCTATTTGTTTGTTCACAAAGTTGTCTTGAATGGTGAGAAGCCTGCCTGTTGCTATGATTGCTTGGTGATGGATGTTTCCAAGAAAGATGTGCAAGCCTCAGGACAGGAACCAGTCTAAATCGGGACTGTGTAAAGTCAATGTGGTGTCAAGGTCATCTTCACATGGTTATAGTTTGAGGCCTTTTCTATTGTGTAATTTAGGTCCATCCACATATGTGGTGTGCCATGTTTGGTGGTATGGTATGACATTTTAACATTGGCTGGAAGTTCATGAGACTTTTCCTTTCCACGTTATGACTTTGTCTATTGGCTGAACATTCACTCCATTTCTGTCACAAAAAACGTGGAGAAATAGTGTTTTTTTCATTAATACTTTAACATATGCAGAGTATTCTAGGTGAGAAAATGTGCGGTGAACGACGCAGGCTACACCATTCTGGATTTCAGTAAGTCTCTAATTTTTAGAAATTCGGAAGCTTAGTAATTCTTCCTGTTTGCCAGCCTACCTTAAGCGTAGATGCTGCACCCATCCTTCATAGAAAGTGAGTTTAAAGTTTGTGGTTTTAAGCACAGTTGATGTTTGCAGGGCATTGTGAGTAAGAAAATGTGCATAGATTCATATAAGCACACAGCATTAGGGTTCTAGTGTCAGATTGCCCAGTTTGGAAGGGTTCCATGGGTAATGGTCAGTCCCAGAGTCATGTACTAAATGAGAGGACATTAGTTGTGTTTAGACATCGAGGGCGGTTTAGAGTTCGGTGGAAAAGTACTCCATGGAAAATGTGACAGAGTAACCTGCCCGTCAAAATGACAGTCTGCCTGCCAATTTAGGGTCGGATGAACTGTCAGCTTTCCATTGATGGAACCTCATTGACTCTGTTGACAGAAAGCTTTTTTCGACATCCCAACCCAAAAGGAGCCACCGAAGAAAGGCCTTGACATGTCTTCCCTATGTTGAGGATTTGTCTGTGTTTATGTTCTTTTACATCATTAACAATATGCAGAATGTATTTTCACACTTGATTACATGTGTACACTTCGACATCGTAGCGTTGTCTTTGAAACACTTTCTCTCCGATGTGTAGAAATGAGTTTTTCTGACCCTCTTTAACTAGGCCTCAATTAAGGCCTGAACGCCATCTTGTTCAAAATGGATGTTACCTTTGTCATCCTTGTATTTCTCCCCCCTCCTGTATGTCTCACTGCTTGTCATATCTGCGTGCGGGTAGCAGCCACCCCACTATGTATTCTAAACACTCGTCCTCTCTTTTTCTTCTCCTTTGGGAATAAAAGAGCCAGCAGACCAGTACATGTGCTTTTTAAGTGGTCTTTATTTCTTCATGAAACACTTTTCGGTTTGCCACTTCAAGCCTTGTTCACGGATGGGTGTGGCAAACAGAACTTCATTTTTTACAGTGAAATTGTATATGTGAATGGTAAAAAGAGTAAAAATACTTCCTCCTTATTTTTTGTTTAATATTTCTTCAAATCTCCACACATTTAGGACATTAGGCTCCCATTTCTTATATATATATATATATATATATATATATATATATATATATATTTATTTTTTTAAACCAAACAATTGTTAACAACTGTATCCTTTGCACTCCAGGAGAGTTATATGATTTTTTATAATAGTGTACTACACCAAAACCAACACTAACGCGTTTCAACCAAAAGGTCTTGTTCACAGTTTGACCTTTTGGTTGAAACACATTGGTGGAGCGCAACAGCTACAATTGTTTACAATTGTTTGGTGTGAAAAATGAAGAAGGGAAGGTCCCTCCCTTATGTGTGCGCCAGCGTTAAAAGCATGCTGAAATGAGGACCGCTTTGTTTGGATATATATATATATATATATATATATATATATATATAAAAAAGAAGAGAGAACTCTGGGTAGTTCCCATGTTTAGGTGGAGGGCAGCTCCAGTATAGAGTACCCTACAACACCAGCAACACTAAATTTGCTTACCTCAGATGTCTGTTTTTCTAGCAAAGTTTTTAAGTATAGGATTAGCCCAGTGCCATCCACACCAAGCTAAAAAGGGACAACGTCTTTTGCCATGTATACAGCAAAGTCTTTAAGAATGGGATTAGCACAGTGACACCCATGCTGAGCTGTAAAATAACAAAAGGGCTTTCACCACTCCAGGCATATTATTGCAGTTTTGGATTGGTAATTTACTGTGCTCATCCTATACTTAAAGACTTTACATATATATTTTTTATATTTTGCCTGTAACTACTGAAGTACTTTGTAGGTATGAATGCAGTAATGTGTACACCTAAATATATAGAAAAATAATTATTATTTTCCCTACTTATTACCGCTTCAATAAAGTGGAAATAATCTGGGGAAAAAATTAAAACACACTAGCTACCTATATCTAAGGCCTAACCTAGAACACACCCAAAGTGTAGTGAAAAGTACACAGCTGTATTTTACTTTTATAAAAGTGTCCATTAGCCACTCACATACTAGTTTGTAATTGGCATGTACTGCGCTATACTGCAGTTATTGCGGCACAATATATAACTAAGGCCCTCATTACAACATTGGCAGTAAATTCCGCCTACCGCCATGGCGGCGACTGCCAACATACCACCGCCGTGGCTACCAGCCGCCAACCGCATTATGACCTTAGACGGAATTCCGCCCGAAGGCTGGTGAAATTCCGTTGATAGTCATGGCGGTGGACGGCGGTAAGGTGGCACTGCTGCCAGCAGCTGCGCCATGCCAGCAAAACACCGCCTCCCTTATCATGTTCCATGATACAGCCCGGCGCTGTTTTGCTGGCGGACGCTGCTGCTGGCAGCAGCGCCGCGTCCCGTCTCCTGCATGAGGACCCCCTGCAAGTAGGTAAGTCAGGTTCTCCGACAGGAGGGGGTGTGGTGGGTGGTGTGTGGGTGTGTTGTGTGGGGTGTGTGTGTCTGTTTCTGTATACGTGCATGCGGGTGTGAGTCGCGTGGAATGCGTGCATGAATGACTTAATGTGAGTGTACGTGTATGTTGTGTGTTGTGAATGTGTGTGTGCGACAATGTATGTTAGTGTGTGTTGCAGTGTGTGGGTATATTTATGTGCCTGCGTGGGTGGATGTGGGTATGCGTTGGTGTATGGGTGTGTAAATGTGCGGGGCGGGAGAGGGAGGGGAGGGTGGGGGATGACTCTGAGGAGGGGGAGGGGCGGGTGAGACCCTTTTCAGTGCCAGGGAAGGAATTCCGTGGCACTGATAGTGCCTACCACCATGGTTTTAGTAGCGGTATGATTGCCACGAAAACCATGGCGGCAGGCTGGGTCATTATCCCGAGGGTGGGATTGTGACGGCCGACTGGCTGGAGACCGAAGTCCCCAGCCCAGCTGCCATTACCACCCTGGCGGACAGAGTGGTACATTGGCAGTTTGGCTTGAGACAAACCGCCAATGTCATAATTTGAGAAAAGGTGCCGCCAGCCTGTTGGCAGTACCTTTCCCCAAATTGCCGCCGTCCGCCAGGGTCGTAATGACCCCCTAAGTGTTTTGGTACTTTATTACTACTTACCCAATTTAGATCTACTAACAAAATTACGCTTGCCACCCCATAATATGTATTCCTGCCAAATTGAACTTACATCTGTTTAGCCACTTTTACACCTCATCTTTTTAAAATACACTCTACTACACCACTGCACTCTACACCATTACTCTCTATGCCACTCCACTCTACAATGTTCATCTCTATGCAACACTACTCTACACCACTCCACTCTACTCCACTCTACTCTACGCCACTCTATGCTATTTCACTCTGCTCCACTCTGTTCTGTAGCAGTCCATTCTATGACACTCCACTATTCTCTGTTCAACTCTGTGGCACTCCAATTCATGCTACTCTATTGTACGGCAGTGTACACTATAATATCCCACTCTACCACTGCTCACTCTATGGCACCACACTGTACACAATACTGAAAGCTAGTCCACTCTACACCACTCCAATCTACACTATTCCAGTTTATGAGACTCCACTGTAGGTCACTCCAGTGTAGGTCACTCCACTCTATGCATCTCCACTGTTTTCACACTTGATTTTACGCCACTCTCGTGTACACCACTGCACTCCATGCAACTCCACTGTATTCCACTCGACTCAATGCTATTCCACTGTACGGATCTCAACTATACACCATTACATGCTTCTGGACTCTATACCATTACATTCTACGCCAGCCCACCATATGCTATTCCACTTTACACCAGTCTACTCTACTGTACACCACTGCACTCTACGTAACTCAACTGTATGCCACTGCACTCTACACTTTTACACTGCACACCACTCAACTCTCTGCCAGTATATGTAGCACCACTTTATGCCACTCAACTGTAAGTCACTGTACTATACGGCTCTACGCTATTCCACTCTATGCTGCCAAACTCAATGCCACTCCACTCTATGGAATTCCAGTCTACGCCACTCAACTGTATGCCACTTTACACTATTTGACTGTTTGACACTCTACCCTTCTACTCTATGCCACTGCACTGGACAGTATCTCACTATATGCCGCTGTGCTGTATGCCATTCCATGCTACACTATTCCATTCTAAGCCACTCTGCTCTATGCCACTCTGCGCTACACCACTCCACTATAGGCTACTCCACTACACACTACTCCGCTGTACACAAACCACTCACCACCACTCCATGCTATTTCAATCAATGCCACTTCACTCTTTGTACCTGTAAACCACTCCACTCTAAGCTGTTTTACTGTATGTCACACCGCTTTACGCTACTATTCTGTACGCCACTCTATGCCACTCCATGCTATTATGCTTGATGACACTTGGGGACACTTGACTCTACGGCACTGTATGCCCCTCCACTGTATGCTATTACAGTTCATGACATTCCATGCTATTCCACTCTATGCCACTTGACTGTATGCCAGGCCTCTATGCCCCACTCCACTGTAAGCTATTACACTCTACACCACTCCACTCTACACCACTCCAGTCGAAGCATTACACTCTATGCTATTCCACTGTGCACCACTACACTTAGCACCACTCCACTTTATGTCAATCCACTCTACAACACTCCCTTCTACGCTATTGTACTATACACCACTCCAATTTATGCCACTATTCTGTATGTCACGCAATTCTATGCTAATCCACTCTACCCAACTCCACTCTATGTCACTCAACTCTACCCCAATGTATGCCACTCCACTATATTGTATTCCACTCTATGCAGCTCGACTATATGTCACTCCACTCTACGTCACTCCATGCTATTGCACTCTTAACCACTCCACTGTACACCACTCCACTGTAGGGCACTGCACTGGACACCAATCCACTCTACAACACTCCTATGGATACCACTCTGCTCTATGCTACTCTACTCTACATCACTCCAGTCTATGCCATTATAATGTACTCCACTTAACACAACTCCACTCTACATGATTCTGTTGTAAGCCATTCAACTCTATGCCACTCTAAGCCACTCCCATAAATGATATTTCACTAGAATACCTACTGCTTTTGCCTTTACTGCTTATACCTTTTCATATTACATCACATATACTATGTGAAATCATAGCTTGATAGTATCACTTATGACATCTTTTGTGTGCATATTAGACTTGGTAGAGTGGAAAGATATAGTTAATATAGTGTGGTTAGTTATAATAATTTGAAGGTGGTGTGTAAATTAGAGATTTAGGGCATGATTACAACTTTGGAGGACGGTGTTAATCCGTCCCAAATGTGACGGATATACCACCTACCGTATTACGAGTTCCATAGGATATAATGGACTCGTAATAAGGTAGGTGGTATATCTGTCACATTTGGGACGGATTAACACCGTCCTCCAAAGTTGTAATCAGGCCCAAAATGTATAACTATAACTTAAGAATTTCTAATGTTTGTGTGGGTTATGTTTGGTTTGTATAGAAAGAATAAATATTTTTTTCCTAATTATAATGAAGGTTTAATCTTTGTTTTTTCATTGACAAAGAATACACACACACACATACCCACACACACACACACATACACACATACACATATATTCACTTAAAAAATCAAAGGTTACAGGGACAAATAGTTAGGCTCACATTCTAAACAGACAAAACCATAGAAATTCAGCTCTTGTAGTTAGAGTTGTTTCAAGTAACTACAACTCCTGCCCTAAGGTAACTATAACTTGCATACTCACCATACACTGCTAATTACCCCAGATATTACAGCACTCACAATATCTTTTTTTAAACTCATTAATAATATCACTGTAACATTTACAGTAACACTATTGATGAGAAAACCATGCATGGCAAGGGTGCAGGTTAAGGCCCAAAGTAGTGTTCCCTGTCTGGGAGAGTGCAGGAAGGGTATACCTGCATATTGTTGGGTGGGGTAGGCTCCCTGGGACTCTGTACAGTGTCAGGCCCTGGAGGAGGGGGTCCTGGGGCTTTTCTAGGTTTGGGGAGGAGGTGACATTCACCTCTTCTTTCATCATTATCCCTGACCCCAGGTGACAGAGTCCCCAGGGCCGTTATCGGTTCAGGAACGTGGGCCGCGTGTCACCTTTCCTTCAAGAATTATAGAGGGGGCTGCATGACATCCCCCCCCCTTCCACGATTATACCAGACCCCAGTGTCGGATCTTAGGGGCAGGTGTGATACCTGAGGGAGTGGGTGCAGCTCCTGGAGATGAGACTGCAGGATGTAGAGGGCGGAGCTCGGCACAGCAATATTAAAATAACTGGCCTCCCTGAAGGCACGGAAGGCCCCAATAAGTTTGCCCACTTGGAATTTTGATTTAAAAAGCTGGTCCCCACAGAGGATCTCACCCCATTTTTCTCCATTAAAAGGGTGCACTGAGTCAACGCACAGCACCCTCCTCCAGGGGCCTCTCCACAACTAGCTGTCACCAAACTGCTCCACTTTAAGGATAAGGATGCAGTCCTTTGTGTGACCTGATGATCACCTCTGATCTCCAGGGACACTCCCCACTTCCTTCTGTTCCCATATTTTACGCTGGCAGTTCAAAACCAACTGGGAGTCAAATGCAAACTACGAGACTTGTGTCTAAAATACGCATTGCACTTCCCTTCCGGACTCAAAGTGATACAAGACAATAAATCCTTCTTTTTCCAGGAACTGTCAGAGGCTTAGGACTGGGGGAAAGCCATAATTTCTAATTCAGGGGTGTCAGCCCAGGTGGCACCCCAGACGTTATCATTACCCAAGGCATGGCCAGCCTGGACTTTGGTCCAGGGTGCACCTTCTCTGAACAAACACAAGTTGGCTGCCTATCTGCCCTGGAGGTAGCGTCAATTTTCTGAGAACACTCAGCTGGTTGCTCACATATGTCCTCAGCCTTCTCAGACACTGGAAGTTCCCATGACCCATTCAGCTCAATAATGGCTCACCTCCCCAGGTGACCCCTCAAATGGCTAATGACTGGTTAATGACATTATATGACCAGGCGTCCTGTCCCCCGTACTACATACATTTCCCTGAATGGTCATTCCAGTCAATTGATCCTACATATTAAAGGGTCAAAGCGTTTTGCTGCACTGAGCTGGGGCCCCCCTCCCCACCTAATTTACCTCCCTACGGACCTGAACTTTGGTCAGCCCTGGACAGTTGTGCTCAGGACCTGCCAATCTCTTCTGATGGCCTGGTTATCTAGTTTGGGTGGCAGGCCATTGCTTTGCTACTCCCAGAATTATTGTTATGTTTCATTCAGAATTGTTCAGTTGCAGCATTTAGGTGGGCTGTCCATGTATGTGCGGTCTCACGATGTATCTAATAGTAGTATCCCCCCACACACCTTGTGCCTCCCACTTTTGATTGCTCCTCATGGGACATGGTGGGGGCAGACGTCATAGAGGTATAGACCCTCATTACAAGCTTGGCCGTCGTTGATAAAGCGGCGGTAACACCGCCAGCAAGCCAGCGGTAAAATAAAATGAAATATGACTGTTAGAAATTGGGTCTTTGGTTGACAGTCAGGTTACCCCCTGTTCAAGCAAGGACCCTCACTCTAGTCAGGGTAAAAGAGAATCACCCTCAGCTAACCCCTGCTTACCCCCTTGGTAGCTTGGCAGAGCAGTAGGCTTAACTTCAGAGTGCTAGGTGTAAAGTATTTGTACCAACACACACAGTAACTTAATGAAAACACTACAAAATGACACAACACCGGTTTAGAAAAATAGGAAATATTTATCTAAACAAAACAAGACCAAAACGACAAAAATCCGACATACACAAGTCAAGTTACGAATTTTTAGAGATTAAACTCAAAAATAGCGCTTAGAAACAAAAATGCTTAGATGAGATGTTAACACGGCGTTGTGACGGAGTCGTTCCCAACAAGCCGACACCAGCGGCGCTGGACACGGAGTCGTGTAGACCCCCAAGTACAGTACCTTTGGTGAAGAGTGAAAAGAAGCCGATGCGCGAAGTCGGGAATCGCGGTGTCTGTGCAAAACGTTGAATACGTGCACTTCGAGCGGCGTCGGGCCTGCGAAGAGCGTCGTGTTCCAGCGAAGGTCACGCCGTCGGGTGCAGGCGGCGTCACCGGATTCAGCAGCGGCGTTGGTCCGGAGTCGTCCGAAGTCGATTTCCTTGGATTTCCACCAGCTTTCCTTTCAAGGGCCCAGGGACTAGATAGGGCACCTCTTGTCAGAGCAGGAGTCTCTCCAGAGACTCCAGGTGCTGGCAGAGAGAAGTCTTTCTGTCCCTGAGACTTCAAACAACAGGAGGCAAGCTCTAACTCAAGCCCTTGGAGATTTCTTCACAAGATGGAAGGCACACAAAGTCCAGTCTTTGCCCTCTTACTCTGGCAGAAGCAGCACTGCAGGAAAGCTCCACAAAGCACAGTCACAGGCAGGGCAGCACTTCTTCCTCAGCTATCAGCTCTTCTCCAGGCAGAGGTTCCTCTTGTTCCAGAAGTGTTTCCAAAGTCTGTAGATTTGGGTGCCCTTCTTATACCCATTTTAGTCTTTGAAGTCACCTTTCTTCAAAGGGGACTCACACCTACTTGTGAAATCCTGCCTTGCCCAGGCAAGGCCTCAGACACACACCAGGGGGTTGGAGTCTGCATTGTCAGAGGCATGCACAGTCCTTTCAGAGGAGAGTGACCACTCCACCCCTCCCTCCTAGCAGAGATGGCTAATCAGGAAATGCAGGTTACACCCCAGCTCCCTTTGTGTCACTGTCTAGTGTGAGGTGAAAAACAACCCAACTGTCAAACTGACCCAGACAGGGAATCCACAAACAAGGCAGAGTCACAGAATGGTTTAAGCAAGAAAATGCTCACTTTCTAAAAGTGGTATTTTCAAACGCACAATCTCAAAATCAACTTTACTAAAAGATGTATTTTTAAATTGTGAGTTCAGGGACCCCAAACTCCACATGTCCATCTACTCTCTAGGGAAATCTACGCTTTAATCATATTTAAAGGTAGCCCCCATATTATCCTATGAGAGAGACAGGCCTTGCAACAGTGAAAACGAAGTTGGCGGTATTTCACTGTCAGGACATATAAACCACATTACTATATGTCCTACCTTATCCATACCCTGCACCCTGCCCTTGGGGTTACCTAGGGCCTACCTTAGGGGTGCCTTATATGTAAGAAAAGGGAAGGTTTAGGCCTGGCAAGTGGGTACACTTGCCAAGTCGACTTTACAGTGTAAAAATACACACACAGACACTGCAGTGGCAGGTCTGAGACATGATTACAGAGCTACATATGTGGGTGCCACAACCAGTGCTGCAGGCCCACTAGTAGCATTTGATTTACAGGCCCTGGCACCTCTAGTGCACCTTACTAGGGACTTACTAGTAGATCAAATATGCCAATCATGGATAAACCAATTACATACAATTTACACGGAGAGCATATGCACTTTAGCATTGGTTAGCAGTGGTAAAGTGCTCAGAGTTGAAAAGCCAACAGCAACAGGTCAGAAAAAAATAGGAGGCAGGAGGCAAAAAGACTGGGGATGACCCTGCATAAGCAAAAGTCCAACAATGACCACAGTGAAAACCACTCACACAGACAGCCACTTTAGCACACCGACCGCCACGGCGGTAGCAACAAGCACCGCAGCGGTCACCGCCAACAGCCAGGCGGATGACAATGTACCACCCACCGTATTACAACAGGCCTATCCGCCACCTTTTCCGGGGTGGTACCAATGACATCAAAAGCACGGCGGAAACACAACACAGAAGGGAAACGACTCACTTCTGGATACACAGGGAAGGACCACGCTGCCATGGAGCCCGAACTGCAGGTGTTCCCCATGCTGGTCTACCTCCTCCTACACCATAGTTACCAGCGCAGGCGAAGATGACCACGGTGAGTACTGCCGCCTAGCACACAAGGGAGGGGGGAGGAAAAAGAGAGTGACACACACGCAACACGCAACACGCAACACCCCCACTCCAAACACCATACACACAACCAGATACAGTAACACTACATATTCCCCCGGTACTCCTTAGGAATAATGCAAGGACAAAAGGAAGTGATTAAAGTGAGTGTAATAAGATACAATACTAGAAATACATCCTCAAAAATCAAAACAGTATATACATATATACAAATGGAGGGACACTGCCCAGTCCACAATGTCTGTGGGCCACAGGGCCACATCACAAAGGACAAGGCCCCACTTGAATCCTGCATCAACACGGAGAGAACACTGCAGGGACATCAGTTTGCAAATACACAGGCACCTCAGGGGGACGGAGAACGGGGGCACCTCAGCCGGAAGATGGTACAACACCACTGGTCCTGGAGGGGGCAACATGCCCTGCACAATGTCCTGGGGAGTGGAAAGCCACAGTCTCTCAAGTGGGTGGTCTGCCCACTGCTTGGTCCTGGGGAGTACAAAGCCACAGTCTCTCAAGTGGGTGGTCTGCCCACTGCTTGGTCCTGGGGAGTGCAAAGCCACAGTCTCTTAAGTGGGTGGTTTGCCCACTGCTTGGTCCTGGGGAGTGCAAAGCCATAGTCTCTCAAGTGGGTGGTTTGCCCACTGCTTGGTCCTGCGGAGTGCAAGGCCACAGTCTCTCAAGTGGATGGCTTCTCCATTGGTTCTGGAGGGGGCTTTGTGCCCAGTGAGCTTCTTCCTGGTAAGGAGGGGGTTAGTGGATGCCTTCTTCCACTTGTGCCCAGAGTGAGTGGATGCCTTCTTCCGCTGGTTCTTGAGGGGGCTTTGTGCCCAATGTGCTTCATCCTGGCAAGGAGGGGGGTGAGTGGATGCCTTCTTCCACTGGTTCTGGACGGGGCTTTGTGCCCAGTGTGCTTCATCCTGGCAAGGAGGGGGTGAGTTGATGCCTTCTTCCACTGGTTCTGGAGGGGCTTTGTGCCCTGTGATGCAGATCTTGGGGAGTGCAAGGTCACAGTCTCTCACCTGGGTGTCACACCCACACGATTTGCAGGGGTCAGGATGCATTACAGTCCATGGAGGCAGGAATACACACTGCCCACTGGTGGCGACGGCTGCTCTGTGGTGGCAGTGGCGGTGCTGGTGTCGGGGCTGGCAGTGGTGGGGGGAGGCTCCAGCCTATCCCCTGCAACCTCGGACAGCTGGCCACTGGGGTTGCTGCTGCTGGCAGCGGTGCTGGTGGCGGTGCAGGTGGCAGTGCAGGTGACGGTGCTGGTGGCGGTGATGCCAGTAGTGGGGGGAGGCTCCACCCCTTCCCTGCAGCCTCGGATGGCTGCCCACTGGGCCTGCTGCTGCTGGCAGAGGTGCTGGTGGCGGTGCAGGTGGCTGCGCTGGTGGCGGTGATGCCAGTGGTGGGGGGAGGCTCCAGCCCTTCCCCTGCAGCCTCGGACGGCTGCCCACTGGGGCTGCTGCTGGTGGCGGTGATGGTGTTGGGGATGCCAGTGGTGGGGGAGACTCCAGCCCTTCCCCTGCAGCCTCAGATGGCTGAACCGCCTAGGTTGGTGGTGGGGGCTCAGAATCAGTCCCAGCACCTGGCCTCCTGTCCTTCCTGCCTGCAGGTACAGGCCCTTTGCCCTTGTACTTGTAAGCTGGTGGTGCCTCCTTGCCCTTGCCCTTGCCAGCTGGTGGTGCCTCCTTGCCCTTGCCAACTGGTGGTGCCTCCTTGCCAGCTGGTGGCGCATCCTTGCCTTTCCCCTTGGCAGCTGGTGCAGGCACACTGCCAGTGCTGATGGGCGGTTCCTTGGAGCCTCTCACCCCTGCAGTAGCTGCTGACACTACTGTGGCCATGGACTGGGTGGCTGAGGTGCTAGCCTGAGTTCTGACCACCCTGGCCCAATGTGAAGGACGGGCGGGAGGGGTAGGAAAGAGGTCAACGGTGGGGAGGAAAAGCTTCTTAGGGACACTGGGGCCATAGGAGGGTGAAGGTTTGGGAGTGGAGGAAGAGGGTTGTTGGAGGTGTCTCTCTGCTGTGTTTGGGTGCAGGTGCATGGGCTGGATGCTGTTGTGAGGTGGATGGCTGTTGGGTGTCTGAGTGCTTGCGTCTGTGTACTTTGGGAGGAAGGGGCACAAACACATTTGGAGAGGACACAGGGGACGTGTGCATGGATGTGGGGGTGGTGACTGCCAGTGAGAGGTGCGTTGTGATAGGCGTGATGGTGATGGAGGCAGTGGATGAGGATGCAGTGCATGCAGGTGTGAGTGGAGACGTAACTGGGAGGGAGGTGGACGATGAGGAGGAGTGGGACACAGTGGAGGCAGTGGATGCTGCTGTGTCTGCATCTGGATGGTGTTTGTGTGAGTGCCTGTGGGATGTTGTGTGGTGCTAGTGTTTGTCTGAGCCACTCCTGGGTGATGTCTTGGGTGCATGCTGGTCTGAATGTGTGCTTGGGATAGGTTGGGGTTCAGGGGAATGGGACTGGGCAGAGGAAGTTGGAGGGGGGAAGGTAGAGATAGGAACAATGGCTGCCATCAGGAAGGAGGCCAGAGCCTGGATTGATCTCTGTTGAGCCGCCATGCCAGAGTCAATGCCCTCTAGGAATGCATTTGTTTGCTGCAAATGGCCTGCCAGCCCCTGAATGGCATTCACTATGGTTGACTGCCCAACAGAGATGGATCGCAGGAGGTCAATAGCCTCCTCACTCAGGGCAGCAGTGCTAACTGGGGCAGGGCCTGAGGTGCCTGGGGCAAAGGAGATGCTCAACCTCCTGGATGAGCGGGCACGGGAAACTCGCTGAGGGGCTGCTGGGAGGGCGGTGCTGGTACGGGGGTGGCGGCTGTACCTGTAGTTGGGATGACCACAGAGGTGTCTGCCACGACTAGGGAGCTTTCATCAGGGGAGGTATCACTGTCAGAACTGTCCCCTCCTGTCTCTGCCGTGGTGCTCTCCTTGCCCTCTGCTCCACTGGTACCCTCACCGTCAGTGGATTCAGCCTCCTGGGCCCTGTGGGATGCAGCTCCCTCCGTCCCCGGTGCCATTGCTTCTCCGCCAGATGATGCTAATGCACAGAAGGACAGGGTGACAAAACAAAAAGAGGGGGAAGAGACAGAGGATAAACTTGGTCAATGGCAGCAACACCACCACCGTTGGCATACATGACACACACACAGGGAACCTCCCTACGCACTAGGCAATGCACTACCAGTCACAATGCTAGTCACCAGGCCATGTACAGGAATACCTAACGCCAACTGCAGCATGCCTGAGACCCACAGAGCCCTGCCCAGTAGTCGATGCCTACTAGCTTGGTTGGAGGTGGTGTTCATCAGCTCCTGCCCAACATGGAACCTATCCTGTGATGTCTGGCCTGGCCTAGGGGCACCAACAGGCCCACATCCCCCACCCGAAGACCACGCCACCATGCACAAATAGTATAATGTGAATCTGTACTCACCCCCTTGTGGCTCCTGTGATGCCCTCAAGCGCCCATCCAGCTCCGGATATGCCACCGCCAGCATGCAGAACATCAGGGGGGTCATGGTTCGATGGGAACTCCATCCTCGTTGGGAGGCCATCCCCAGCTGGGCCTCCGCCGTCTTCCTTGCCCAGCATCTCAGGTCCTCCCACCGTTTGCGACAGTGGGTGCTCCGTCAACCGTAGACCCCAGGGGTCCGCACATCCTTGACGATGGCACGCCATATAACCTTTTTCTGATGGGCGCTGACCTGCAGAGAAATAAACATGTAAAAAGGTATCAGTCATACCATCCGGCCTGTTACACTCATGGCCCACCATATCCCTCCCATCCATTTACGCACAGGCATTGCTCACCATACATGCAGCACACTGCCCAGGACCCTTCAACCACTCCCCCTTACACGAGGCCCTCACACAGCACTCCATGCGTTCATGCCCCATGCATCGTGCTCACAGTGTACTCACCTGTTGGTCTGGAGGCCCATACAGCATTGGGTACTGGGGTAGGACCCCATCCACCAGTCTCTCCAACTCCGCAGCGGTGAGGGCAGGGACCCTTTCCCCAGTGACACGAGCCATGGTCGGTTCCAGACACAGGTCACAGCAGCACTTGCAGTATAGGTCCTCTCCTGTTGAAGGTCAGGTAGCAAGCGAGTGAACAGATAGAAAATGGCAGTCACGTCCGCGCCAGTGCGTACCGTCACCACCGGTGTACATCACCATTGACCACTGTAACCCATAGGGCCCAATCACAACCAATGAGGAGTTGCACGGCGGTACTCGACCACCTCCCACAACACCGCACAACATCAGCGGCATTACCTCATTTCCACCTGTCCATCCTCACAGGACAGGCAGACGCCATTTAACGGGAGGCAGGCTATGGCACCTAACTGCGTCACAGCACACATAGGCACCATTTGGGCCTATACAACAACATACTGTTTCAGTCACAATATGCAATGCACTGTACATTTTTGGAAATGTTGAATACTCACAAGATTCGTTTTGTTTTGCCCCCTAGATTGCAACCAGTGGTGGAGTGATGGGGGTGAGGGTAGGGGTGGGGGTTTGGGATGGCATGCAGGTGGGGGGGGGTGATAGTAATAGAGATTTGACTTACCAGAGTTCAGTCCTCCTGCTACTCCTGCCACGCCCTCAGGATGCAGCATTGCCAAGACTTGCTCCTCCCATGTTGTTAGTTGTGGGGAGGTGTGGACGTCCACCGCCAGTCCTCTGTACTGCTATCTGGTGTCTTGCTACCACAGAACATACCTTCCCCCGTAGGTCGTTCCACCTCTTCCTGATGTCATCCCTTGTTCTGGGATGCTGTCCCACAGCGTTGACCCTGTCCACGATCCTCCGCCATAGCTCCATCTTCCTGACAATGGATGTCTGCTGCACCTGTGATCCAAATAGCTGTGGCTCTACCCGGATGACTTCCTCCACCATGATCCTTAGCTCCTCTGCTGAGAACCTGGGGTGTCTTGGTGGTGTCATGGGTGTGTGTGAGTGGTGTGTGTGAGGGTGTGTGGGGTGATGTGTTGGGGTGTGTGCTGTGAGGTGTGTGGATGGTGTATGGGTGATGGTGTTCTGTGGCTCTGGTTGTGTGGGTGCTCTTGGTGTGTCCCTCCCTCAGTTATCAATTTTCTTGGGTTGTAAAGGGTTGTGGGTAATGTGTGTGTGTGTGTGTGTGTTTTATAGTGGTGTGTATGTGTGGGTGTGGTGTGTTTATGGGTGTCAGGTGTGTGTTATTCAAAATGTCCAATGTGGTGTAGTTTTGTGTGTGTGTGTGTATTTTGAGTGCGGCGGTATGTACCACCAATGGTTTAGCGCCATTGAATGTCCATCATAGTGATTCATGGGTCATAATGCTGTGGGCGTAGTTCTGTTGGCGTAAGGGTGTAGGTTTTGGGACCGCCAGTTTATCACTGACCTTTGGGCTGGCAGACTTGTGTGTGTGTGTCTAGTGACAGATTGCTATGTGTGTGTCATAATATGGGTAGCGGTAAACCCCTGCGGTGGCTGTATGTTGGCAGCAGTCAGCATGGTGGTAAGTGGGACTTACCGCCAATGTCATAATGAGGGCCATAATGTCTTATCCTGGAACATCTGTGGCATGCATACCCCACCCAAGTGTTTTCAGGAACACAATTTTCTTAAATATAATATATGTGAGAGAGGGCCCTTATTTGGGTGTGGGCAGTCACATCTCCCAAAATTCTGAATCAAGAAATAGATGTAGGTGGCAGATTTGTCCTCCTGGAAGCACTCCAAAATGGAAGCCATGTCCTAATAGGCTGCATATATGCCCCCAATATTGATCAGCCCAAGTTCCTGCAGTAATTCTCTCTCAGCCTGGCTAGGTGGCCCACCAGCCTGGCTGGTAGGAGGGAATTTTAATGCAGTCCTTGACCCAGAGCTGGACTGTTCTCATCTATTGCTGTCCAGTACCCCCACAGTTGCTAACATGAGGAGCTTACAGGCGAGACTGCGGCAATGGGAGCGATCAGGTGTCTAGTGACACCATAGCCCTAGCATCAGACTCTACTCTTCGGTGCACGCCTTGGCCATATAGTCTGCTCCCAATCACTGGATCCCTTTGTTACTTTACCTGACTACCTAGGAATAAAATTGTACAACCATAACCCCTTAATATTGGGTCTGCACTGGGGTCGGTTACCCTCCACAAAACCTATGTGGTGGCTCTCTCCTTCAACACTTGAGGAAATCCCATTTTTCAATTTGATGTTTTTAACTCCTTCGCTGCCAGGCCTTTTCACCCTCAGGTGCCAAGCCTTTTTTTGGCTATTTGGGGCAGTTCGCACTTAGGCCCTCATAACTTTTTGTCCACATAAGCTACCCATATCAAATTTGCGTCCTTTTTTCCCAACATCCTGGGGATTCTAGAAGTACCCAGACTTTGTGGTTCCCCTGAAGGAGACCAAGAAATTAGCCAAAATACAGCAAAAAATTCCTTTTTTTTTAAATGGGAAAAAAGGGCTGCAGAAGAAGGCTTGTGGTTTTTTACCTGAAAGTGGCATCAACAAAGGGTTTGCGGTTCTACAATCACCATCTTCACAGCTTTCAGGAACAGGCAGACTTGAATCAGAATACCCTATTTTTCAACACAATTTTAGCATTTTACTGGGACATACCCCATGTTTACTATTTTTTGTGCTGTCAGCCTCCTCCCAGTTAGTGACAGAAATGGGTGTGAAACCGATGCAGGATCCCAGACAGCTAAACATTTATGAAAAGTAGACTTAATTCTGAATTTAGCAAGGGGTAATTTGTGTAGATCCTACTAGTGTTTCCTACAGAAATTAACAGCTGAAATAAAAAAAAGATTGAAATTGAGGTGAAAAAAACAGCCATTTTTCTCAACGTTTTACTCTGTAACTATTTCCTGTGCTTTTTTTTAAAGCAATATAAAGTTACGTCTGCTAGACTCTTCTGGTTGCGGGTATAACGAGGGCTTGTAGGTTCATCAAGAACCCTAGGTACCCAGAGCCAAGAAATTAGCTGCACCTTGCACTGGGTTTTCATTCTTTACTGGGTATACAGCAATTCATTTGCTGAAATATAAAAAGTGAAAAATAGGTATCAAGAGTGCCTAGCTGTAGATTTTGGCCTCTAGCTCAGCCGGCACCTAGGGAAACCTAGAAAACCTGTGCATTTTTTAAAACTAGACACCTAGGGAAATCCAAGATGGGGTGACTTATGGGGCTCTGACCAGGTTCCGTTGCCCAGAATTCTTTGCACACCTCAAAATATGGCCAAAAAAAACACTTTTCCTCTCATTTCGGTGACAGAAAGTTCTGGAATCTGAGAGAAGCCACATATTTCGATCCACCCAATGTTGCCCCAAGTCTCCTGATAAAAACTGTACCTCACTTGTGTGGGTAGGCCTAGCGCACGCAACAGGAAATGCCCCAAAACACAACGTGGACACATCACATTTTCCCAAAGAAAAAAAGAGCTGTTTTTTGCAAAGTGCCTAGCTGTGGATTTCGGCCTCTAGCTCAGCCGGCACCTAGGGAAACCTAGCACACCTGTGCATTTTTTAAAACTAGACACCTAGGGAAATCCAAGATGGGGTGACTTGTGAGGTTTTAACCACGTTCTGTTACCCAGAATCTTTTGCAAACCTCAAAATTTGGCCAAAAAAACACTTTTCCTCTCATTTCGGTGACAGAAAGTTCTGGAATCTGAGAAGAACCACAAATTTCCATCCACCCAGCATTCCCATAAGTCTCCCAATAAAAATGGTACTCACTTGTGTGGTTAGCACTAGTGCCCGCGAAAGGAAATGCTCCAAAACACTATCTGGACACATCAAAATTATCAAATACAAAACTACCTGTTGTGGGGGGTGGGGGCACCTGGGTTTTTAGTCCTGGGCTTAACAGCCATCTAGGAAAACCTACCAAACCCAGGCATTTCTGAAAACTAGACATCCGAGGGAGTCCAGGGAGGTGTGACTTGCGTGGATCCCCCAATGTTTTCTTACCCAGAATCCTCAGAAAACCTAAAATTAAGCTAAAAATCACTTTTTTTTTTGCACATTTCTGTGTGGGACCACCACACCGGGACCAATTTCCTACCACCCAACGTTCCCCTCAGTCTCCAGATAAAAATTACACCTCACTTGTGTAGGTCGGCCAAGTGCCTGTGACAGGGAAGAACCAAAAGCATTGAGGGGGAACCAAAGCTGATCCAAAAGGGCAGTTTGAAAAAAAAACATTTTTAGGCTGACAAGTGCAGCAGAATTGTTATCGGTATAGATGAAACAATGTTGGGTGGTAGGAATTTTGTGGATTCCTGCAGATTCCGGAAGGTTCCATCACAGAAATGTGGGAACAATGTGTGATTTCCAGCAAAGTTGAAGGTTTGCAGGGCATTGTGGGTAAGAAAATGGCGCGGGTGCATGTGAAGCACACCACCCTGGAATCAACCAGATGTTTATTTTTCAGATGTGTCTAGGTCTTGTGGATTTTTCTACATGGCAGCGTCCCAAAGTCAAAAAAGTGCAGCTCTCACCATTCCAAGTGGGACGATTTTGAGAGTTACCAAGCTCTCATGGCCCAACTGTAAAATCAAAACCCAGTGCTTGCAGAGAAATGAAAGGAAAGGAAAGGCATTTCCTTTCCTTTCATGCATCTGCCGCCCCCCTCCTCCTGAGTGAAGGAGAAATGCTTTTTCATTTCTGTTCCTCATCGCACTTGAAGCATGCTTCCAGCGCAATGGGAGGTGACCTCTGATGAGGTCAGCATGCTATTGCGAGCTGATGTCATCATATGTCACTGGGGGCTCGGGGGTGGAAGGGGAAGCGATTCCCCTTCCAGCCCTAACCTGGGGTGGTGGGGGGGCGGCCCTCGGGGGTTGCGCCAGCGCTTCCCCGGAGGGTCGGTAACCAGATGTAATGGTTACGTCCGTGGTGCCTGAGAGGCGCAGCCATGGACAAAATCATTACGTCCATGGCCGGCAAGGGGTTAATACAATGAGGACACTGCTTCTTCCTTGGCAGTAGAATGGGAGGCATTTAAAGTGGTGATCCGACGCGAGACCCGCCACCTCCGCACTCAACCCATCCCTCGTCGACAGTGGAACAAGATCCCTGAAGAGCAACTCTTCTCCGCACTCACCGCCAACCAACCCACCCTCACCACCGACCCCAACGACGCAACATTCAACCTCACAAACTGGATCTCCAACTGCGCAGACAACCTTGCTCCCCTCAAACACACACATCGACAGACCAACACCAAAAAACCTCTCTGGTTCTCTGACACCCTCAAAGAATCAAAGAAAACTTGTCGCGCCCTTGAGAAAGCCTGGCGCAAGGACCACAGCGCTGACAACATGACCGCCCTCAAGAACGCTACCCGCGAACACCACCACCTGATCCGCGCTGCCAAAAGGAACTTTTTCACCGACAGACAGGACAAAAACAGCCACAACAGCAGAGAACTCTTCAGCATCGTCAAGGAGTTCTCCAACCCCAGCGCCAACGCCAACGCCAACGCCGTCACGCCCTCACAGGATTTGTGCGAATCCCTCGCCACTTTCTTCCATCTCAAGATCAGCGACCTCCACGACAGCTTCGGACACCAGACCCAACCAAACACCACCGAACCCGCATCCCCGGCCATCACCCTCAACAACTGGACCCACATCAACACAGAAGAAACCAAATCCATCATGAACTCTATCCACTCCGGCGCCCGCACTTCATCTTTAACAAAGCCGACGACATCATCGCCCGCACCTCCAGACCGTCATCAACTCTTCTTTTTCTTCTGCTACCTTCCCCGAATGCTGGAAACACACCGAAGTCAACGCCCTACTAAAGAAACCTACGGCTGACCCGAGCGACCTGAAAAACTTCCGCCCCATCTCTCTTCTGCCTTTCCCAGCCAAAGTAATAGAGAAGACCGTCAACAAACAGCTGACCACCTTCCTGGAAGACAACAACCTGCTCGACCCCTCACAAACCGGATTCCGAACCAACCACAGCACTGAAACCGCCCTCATCTCAGTCACAGATGACATCAGAACCCTGATGGACAACGGTGAAACAGTCGCCCTCATTCTTCTCGACCTCTCGGCTGCCTTTGACACCGTCTGTCACCGCACCCTAATCACCCGCCTCCGCTCCACCGGGATCCAAGGCCAGGCCCTGGACTGGATCGCCTCCTTCCTCGCAAACCGTTCCCAAAGAGTTTACCTCCCTCCATTTTGCTCAGAACCCACCGAGATCATCTGCGGCGTACCTCAAGGCTCATCGCTCAGCCCAACACTCTTCAATGTCTACATGAGGCCCCTCGCCAACATCGTACGCAAGCACGACATCATCATCACCTCCTACGCCGACGACACCCAACTTATACTCTCCCTCACCAAGGACCCCGCCAGCACCAAGACCAACCTACAAGAGGGTATGAAGGACGTCGCAGATTGGATGAGGCTCAGCCGCCTAAAGCTGAACTCTGAAAAAACAGAAGTCCTCATCCTCAGCAACACCCCGTCCGCCTGGGACGACTCCTGGTGGCCCACGGCCCTCGGCACCGCACCGACCCCCACAGACCACGCCCGCAACCTCGGCTTCATCTTGGACCCTCTTCTCACCATGACCAAGCAAGTCAACGCCGTGTCCTCCGCCTGCTTCCTCACCCTCCGCATGCTCCGCAAGATCTTCCGCTGGATCCCCGCCGACACCAGAAAAACCGTGACCCACGCCCTCGTCACGAGCCGCCTGGACTACGGCAACACCCTCTACGCCGGGACCACAGCCAAACTCCAAAATCGCCTGCAACGCATTCAAAACGCCTCGGCCCGCCTCATCCTCGGCGTACCCCGCAGCAGCCACATCTCCGAACACCAGAGACACCTGCATTGGCTCCCAGTCAGCAAAAGGATCACCTTCCGACTTCTCACCCATGCACACAAAGCCCTCCACGACAAGGGACCGGAATACCTCAACAGACGCCTCAGCTTCTACGTCCCCACCCGCCTCCTCCGCTCCTCTGGCCTCGCACTCGCTGCTGTCCCTCGCATCCGCCGCTCCACGGCGGGTGGGAGATCTTTCTCCTACCTGGCGGCCAAGACCTGGAACTCCCTCCCCACCAGCCTCAGGACCACTCCGCTTTCCGGAGACTCCTAAAGACCTGGCTGTTCGAGCAGCGATAACCCCCCCTTTTCCCCTAGCGCCTTGAGACCCGCACGGGTGAGTAGCGCGCTTTATAAATGTTAATGATTTGATTTGATTTGATTTGATCCTTGGCAAGAACATACAATTGATGGTCAGGATCAGGCCCATGTTCCTTAAGGAGTTAGAGGCAGCAGTGCGTGAATACATAGACACTGAGGGATGGGCAGCTGAGGTTCCTCTTCTCTTACCCCTTCAAGAGGCGGAGGCCCAGCTGCTAGAGTGACTCAGGTCCCTGGATTTTATGTCCAACACAGCCAAGACTCACTCTGAGGTCTCTGGATTTTATGTCCAACTCAGCCAAGGCTCACTCTGAGGCTGACAAGTCAGGCAGACTATTAGTGTGGCTGTCTAATAGAGCTACGAACAGGTACCAGTGACGGCACTCCGCTCCCCAGACGGCAAACTCCTTCATTCTAACAAGAGATAGATGAGGCCTTCACGGGCTATTATACAGATCTTTACTGTCCTGCACCTGAGGCTCTCTTCCCTCACCTGGGGACTTTCCTGGGACCAGTGAGTCTCTACAAGCTCACCCCAGACAGGAGGACCTTGATGTCCAACTCATGGTCCAAGAGGTTAGGGCAGCCATCACTGTGCTGGCGTCTGGTAAATCACCTGGGACTGATGGTCTCCTGTCTGAGTTTTATAAAACATTTCAAGGCACCTTAGCTCCCAAGCTACGCTGGCTCGACAAGGTAGTGTTATCAGTCAGGACCCTGCCGGCCATGCCGCATGAGACCTCCATAGCATTGCTACTAAAAACAGGTAAAGACATACTGGAAATGACATTATATCACCCTATCATGGTATTGAACATCAATTATAAGATACTAAGCATGAAATTAGCCCACAGAGACCAGCAAGTCTTGCTGCGCTTGATCCACGGGCATCAAAACAGGTTCATACTGGGGAGAAATACCTCACTTTGTGTCCTTTGGCTTTTTCGGATCACGGAATCAGTACAGAGCACATGGCCTGGAGCAGCGGCATAGATACTGGACATCCAGAAAGCGTTTGAGTCCCTCAGCTGGTAATACCTATTTCTAGTCATGAAAAAGTATCTCGGCCCCTACATTACCAAATTGATCTTGCTCCTATAAACATCCCTCACAGCTAGGACAACTTTGGGGGGGTTCCATTTCCGGGCCCATTGTGATTGGACGTGCCACCTGTCAGGGCTGCCCTCTTTTACTCTCCTGCTTGTCATGGTTATGGAGCCCTTGGCATCCAGGGCAGGGGTGAAGGGATGGAGGGGGCTATCACTATATTAGACTGCTCCTATGCTGCCTCCTTGTAAGCAGATTATGTCCTGCTCTACTTGTGGGACATTGATTCTGATCTTACCGAGGTTGCCTGACTGCTGTCAGAATTCAGCCAGGTGTCAGGCTGGTAGTCAACTGCGACAAATCTTGCCTGATCGCCCTGATGCCCGGGACTGTCCGGAGTGCTGTGGCCCTGCAGGGGCGGGGATTGGGAGGGAGGGGGTTGAGGAAGCAGTTTAATGGGACCTTCTTCAGTCCGATATTTGGGGATTCGGTTCTATCGTGAGACCCCAAACCTTCTTGAAGAGAGCGTAATATAGTAGCAGTGGTTGCCATTAGAACACAGATACCATTCTCGACATCACTCCTATGAGCAAACTTTTTTCGACTGGGCATCTGATGCCAATCAAGGGACTAAGTGAGAATTATGTGCGCCCTGAGGGTCAATTCCTCCTCTGGTTTTCCCTTCAAAGGGTGATGGAGGACACCTGGGTGACTTGGGGCTCTGAACCAGTCCCACACCAGCTGCTACAAATGCTGCACACTATGATTTCAGGTCACTGGTTAATCGCCTGGCTCACTAAAGTCATACTTGCACATACACAGATATCACTCCAACCCTTGCAGTAAGTCTAGGTGGGGTGGAGTTTAGCAGACCACTTCACAACATGGAATGGGAGAGGACGACAGTGTATTCGAGATACGAGGGTATCTTGCAATGCCCCCCGAAAATTGATCCAATACTACATACTTCACCATGCATACTTATTTCCAAAACAGGTGGCACACATTTGACACCTGTGCCAAATGTAATGTGCCAGGAGATGGTCTGAAACAGGTCCTGTGGGACTGTACACAGCTGCAAACATACTGGTCCGATATTCACTCACAGCTGGAATGCCTAACAGGCATCTCGAACACCCCCACCTGGAAGGAAGGCACCCTGGGCATATATCCCAGGCCATGTAAACTCAAAGTTGCAATGTATTTTCTTGACTTGGCCCCCATACTGGCCAAGAAAACAATCACAGCTCATTGGAAATCGCCCATACCACTGACCCTTGAACAATGGCTGGCTTTCTTCACCCGATAGGCAACAGAGGTGGCTGTGACATTGCAGGATTAGGACGGCAGAGGACTTTGTCGATGCTCGATGGCCCCTATCTCAGAACTGATTGATTCACCATTGAAGTCCTCCATGGATTCCACAGCCTCACACTGAAAGGGCTATCATACACCGGAAGTAATCACCCCCTTTCCTCAGCCTAACACTTGTTCCTAAGAGCCATAAGTTTTCCTGACAAAGGAGGCACTCATCTTGACCCCTTTTCTGCTCTCCCTCTCCCCACAGGGCCCATCGATCTCCCTGCCCTAACCACACAAGGGGGCATTAAACCCACTACAGGACTATCATGAGAAAGAGAAGTGTCAGACAATCATAACCACTCTGTATAAATGTTGAAAATGAATGCATTACCAGATATGCCAATCTTTTTTTGTATAATTGTTCAAAAAGTTAATAAAGAAATGTGTATAAAAAATGAAGTTAAGCAAAAAAAGATCACTTTAAAAAATATTTTGTGAAGATTCCTTAAAACCAAAACCAAAAGTTACTAACAAACCATAAACAACATTTCCTATAGAAATGCAGGCCTAAGTATAAATACCCAGTGGCAACATATGGGGTTTACTAACTGTGAGAAATGGGTTTGTTTGTTTAGGAAGGTGGGACGCCTTTTCAAGCAACAGCCACAATCCTTGTCAGTCTGAACCACATAAGTCACTAAATTACCCTGTGTTTAACCCTCTGGTAGTTTGGTACAAAAGCAGTGAGGCTTAACTAAGAGGCATTGTGTAAAGTATTAATGCAGCACTCAAACAGAAATAAAGTGAAGACACAACACAATAGAAATACCACACCAATTTAGAAAAATAAAGTAAAATGTAATAAATAAAATGACACCGAATTACAAACATCTGATAAGTAGAATTGGAATTATGATTTTTTAAAGGTTTACGTGAAATATTGAGCCAAAAAGAACAAAGTGCCAACCA
This sequence comes from Pleurodeles waltl, assembly GCF_031143425.1. NCBI lineage: Eukaryota > Metazoa > Chordata > Amphibia > Caudata > Salamandridae > Pleurodeles > Pleurodeles waltl. Next base: position 728,807,378 of record NC_090439.1, read on the forward strand.
CAGGTATCTGGCCATAGACTGAGGCAAAGTCAAAAGTTAAGGTCACTGATGGAGTGCAGTTCGGCTACATGGAGTGGAATGAACCTGGTCTCGATTTACCTTCAAACTTAAAAGAGTTTTTGAAGAAAAATGTCTATGACGGTAAAGTTAGATGGGGCAAGACAGAGGCGGTGTCCGAGGAGAAGGCATCATCTGTGGGAGCTGCTGGACAGGGTCACGGTGAAGATGTCTTTGTCTGGACTTAGTCCAGTAGGATGAGGCTGCAGGCTATAGTCCACGAGAGTTCCACAAGCCTGGATACCCCTTCTGTAAGGCGCGCTGAATAGAATTTGGTGATGCAGAGAAGAATGTAGCAGGATCTACTCTGAAGTCAGGCCAACTGGTAATGCACCTGGGGCAGGTCAGCAAGCAGGTAGGTCCTGATCTCCTGTCAGTTGCCATGGCACATTTGGTCTGAAAAGTCCAAGGTTTCGCACCTTTCGCACCAATTCCAAGGTTCCAGGACTAGGTGGGCACCACTTGGAGTGCCAGGACTCATTCAGGCTGGGTCTAGGCGATGGTTCAAGATAGTTGGAGCCTCTTCTGATCCTGCAGCTCTGAACAGAAGGACAGTCAACTAGCCCTTGGAGTCACTTTAGTAGTCCTAGATTCCAGCAGAAAAGCAGATCTCAAGCTGCAGGGCAGTCCTCTTAGAGCACAGGATAGGCTTCAGGAAACAGGGTAATCCTTGGGAGCAGCAGAGCAGTATTCCGAAGTACACAGCAGGGCTCAGGCAGGAGGGCAGTCCTCAGAGTCCTCCGCAGGTCTAGAAGTGAACTGAAGAGTGCATCTGAAGGTCCTATTTTTATAGCTGGTGCCAGCTGTGAAGCAGAAGAACCTTATGGATATTCCGCCCCACAAATGGTTCTGAAATTTGCTTCCTTCCTGCCCCTGGTCTCAGGATGACTGGGGTCACAAAAGGCTAGTGTGAAGTCCTTTGTGTAAGTCATGAGGCAGCTCCTTTGATGTGTTTGTGGGTCTGTGCACAGCTCCTCCCCTCCCATCCTGGCAGGATGCTCCATCCTGCCAATTCCCAGTCCCCTTTGTGTTACTGTCAAAGAAGAATACACAAAGGCCAACTGCCAGCTACACATTGTTGTGTGGCATAGGATACAGGCTGTAGGCACCAAATGGTTAGGACAGAAAAATCCCAACTTTCTTAAAGTGGTACTTTCAGAATTATGACTTAAAATCCAACTTTACCATTAAATAGTATATTAAATTACAATTCCTTAGAGACCAAACATAAGGTTAAGGCATTACAAACGTTTTATTTTGCCAGGGCTGTTTCGAAATGGCAGTTCAAATCAGCACACAGGCTACAATGGCAGGCCTGAGACAAACTTTAAAGGTCTACTTAAGTGGGTGGCACAATAAGTGATGCGTGCCCACTGGTAGCATTCAATTTACAGGCCCAGGGTACACGTAGTACCAATGTACTAGGGACTTAAAAGTAAATGAAAGTGCAAATTGGGTGTAAGCCAATTTTATCATGTTTTAGGAGAGAGCACAAGCACTTTAGCACTGGTTAGAAGTGGTAAAGTGCACAGAGTCCTAAGGCCACCAAAAACAAATTCCGAACACAGGAGTAGTAAAGGCAAACAAATTGGGGCAACATTGCAGAGACAGCCAAGTCTAACACTAATCATTTGATGGATATTTCTATCAAAAACATCTATTTGTTATACAACTGAATTTACATTTTTTGTCATAACTGTCCATTAGGTAATTATAACATACTCTTATCAACGGTAGCATGGAGTTATATGCCTTTCCCTTCTTTTTTCCTTTTTAACTAAACCACAAATCCTTGTCACTCTGTTATTGAAAATACATTTTGGGAAGAAAAAACACTAGATTTAAGTGATTTTAATACCTTCACAGTGAGGATAACTTCTATCTCTCACTCACAACTTTGTCTCTTTGGCGCTTTTCTTGGTGCTGTACTCTCCAGTTCACTAAGTAAATGCTAAATGTTACAGAAATCTTAATAAGCTGTTATTTTTACATAAACCAATTATGACCAATGAACTACTGTTATGATATGTTATTCCGGCTCTTGAAGTAGTAGAATGAGAATGAAACGTGATAGGAAGCGCCTGAGTTTTTCTACCTTTTCCATTGTTAAGGAGTCTCCAAATCATCAATAATCTTAATGAAATTATTAAAATTAAAGGGACTGAAAGAGCATAGATTCGGTTCATGAGTTACAACTTTATGTCAGTGATTATTGTGCTCCTGTTAGCTTTGTACTATGAGCCAGATTCACAAGTCCCTAGAGTCACCAGAGCATCATTCTTCGTGATGCTCCGGTGGCGCTGTGCTGTATTTATAAGGCAGCGTTAAGCCAACGCCACCTGGTAAATACTGCCCCTTCACGTGCAGCACTTTGCTTGGAAGGGGTGTTCAATGGGTGTTGCTGTGGGCGTGCCACAGCAACACCCATTGCATTTTGACGTTGCCCCAGATTTACAAGATTTTGTAAATCTGAGGTAGTGCTGAAATCTAACACCACCCCAGGGGTGGCTTAAGCATGGCGCAACGAGGAGAAATGCTTTCTGCTCCTCATTTTTTGCTCTTTCTATGTGTGCTGCATTCTGCAGCATGCATAGAAAGAGCAAATCACCATTGAATATTATTTTTGTGCAGCAAAGTGTCTCTGCACTAAAACAATCTCCCCCGTAACACAGCAATCCTTGCACCATGGTGCAACGGTGGCTGCATTGGTGCTCAGCTGCAAATTTAGCGCCCGCCCCGGGGGACACACAGGGATTGCACCGTCTTGTTAATACAGTGCATTCCTGCTTTTCTAAAGTGATGCAGCATGGCATTTCCAAGCTGGACCATGCACCATGCTGTGCCACTTTACTGTAAATCTGGATCTATATTTTAGAGTGTTTTGGCCAAATTTCAAAGGCCCTTGTGTCACTGGAGCGTCACTTTTCACTGTGCACTCCGCCTTATTTACAAGGTGGCGTTAAGCCACTTTTCGCGGCTTAATGCCACCTTGTAAATATAGCCCTTCACACGCAGCACTTTGCATGGAAGGGGCGTGCAATGGGTGTTGCTGTGGGTGTTTCACAGCTACACCCATTGCATTTTGATGCTGCCCCAGATTTACCAGATTTCGTAAATCTGAGGCAGCGCCAAAATCTAACACCACCCAAGGGGGGAAAGCAATGAGGAGAAATGCTTTCTTTTCTCCTTGTTTATTGCTCTTTCTATGTGTGCTGCATTCTGCAGAACGCATAAAAAAGAGCAAACCACCATGAAGATTGCTTTTGTGCATGACGGTGTTCCTTCCTGCACAAAAACAATCTCCCCCGTAACGCAGCCATCCTTGCACCATGGCCCAAGGGTGGCTGTGTTGGCGCTCTTAGTGCCGGCATAGAGGGAAACACAGGGGTGTACCATATTGGTGTTAATATGGCCAATCCCTGCGTTTCTAGAGTGATGCATTGTGGTGCTGCCAATTTTGGCGCAACGCGGTGCTGCACCACTTTTTTGAAAATCTGGCCCTTTATTTTTCATTCACTTCTCTGACATCTCTTGTTAGCTATCTGTTGGTAGTTCATGTGCAACCTTGATATTTCACAAGGAACACCAAATATATGTATTTCGGGCTTTATGAAATGTCAACCCTTTAATTAAATTACCCATTATTTCGAATGTTTAACTAATATACCATTGCTATCCCTATCAAGTTGGAAATGTTCAAGACGGATGTTTTTCATTGGTTAGCTTGATGAGGGTGGAGATAAAGGTATTTTCATCTATGTACATGGTAAAATGTTTTTATTGGGGCGAGGGTAAACCTCATCACCACTTTGTCTTCCTTCTTCACCAGAGTTCATACAGAATGAGTTAATCCAGTCCCAAAGTAGGCAGTTATAATTGCCCCAAATGATTAGCACTTGACATCTTTAAAACATCACCTCCCCCTTTCCTCTTGGTATTTAGATGCCCTACTTTTACCTAGAACCCAGTCTGTGACTACCTCCTGGGCTGTTCAGTAACACTGGCATTTATGGGGCAAGTACCCTGGCACCCTCTCACCTCTTCTTTTTTGTGATGGTGTTTATTCAGTCAACTTTTGGGCCCTTTTGTTTGAATACATCCAGGAACCTGAGTGAGAAATCAACACTTGATTTTGTTTCCTTCTGGACAGAGAATTCTCTTTTTCTAACTCTTGTCGGCCCTGCCATGTGTACAATGTAGCTGTGTACAATTGTTGAGGTAACAAGCACCTGGTTCCTCATGCTACTGGCATTTCAATGGTGCTTGTAGGATGGTGGTGTGCTTCAGTGGGCTGTTGTGTATAATGGGCATGATGACCTGCCAAGAAGGGGGTAAAATTAGGGCCTTTGTAATCTCTGCTTCTATTGTGCTGATTCTTCTATGGGCTTGCAGTGTAAGGCTTGCAATTTGGTCCCATTTTTCTTTGAACTGGCCTTTCCATGTGGTTCAGTTCTATTTAATCAATTGAGGTGTCTCTATGCTGATGACTTGTTTCCTCTCAAGTGTTTATGGTGTAGATGCCCTCAATGCAGCTGTTCTAGCTTTGGACCCTATGGCTGCGGAGCTGGCTCTCTGTAGGGCTTGCACAAGACCAGGCTTGGTGGTATGTTGTTTCTCCTTAGGCAATGCTGCTTTGGGATCCAGGTGCCCAGACTTCTTGTTCGGTCTCTGGAATTTGGACCACATTTGAGTGGTTGTGAGCTGCTCACTTTCTGCATATGTCCTGCTAGGTAGCCAGTTGCTTTGAAAATGGTGCAGTATGCACTACACTACAAGAAAGTAACCTCTCAGCACTAAGGGGACAGGGTTAATTTAAACCAACAACCAAAACTACCCCAGGTTACCTTGAAAGGAAGGAGCGAGTGTGAAGAAGCAAAAGTATAGACAGAGAAACTAGAGTGAAATGCAATACTACTCTAACTAAAAATGCTGCTTAATACTGTGCAAAAAATTGGAACGCCAAATACAAATATACCATTTATCTAAAAACATTTTTTCTTTACACATAAATCACATAAATAAATATAAATATGTAAATTACAAAAACATAAATGGAACTATTGGAAAGAGACCTAGTGGTCAGTCTTTCAAAATTCAACTGAGCCAATAATTTCATTACACCAATATGAATGTATATTTCATCGAACATGTAGATTGCAAGGCTGATTGTAGAAAAATCAAATAAAAAGTTGGTGATACACCTTGATCGTTCATTCCAACTTCTACATCACATATGATTATAAAATCTTATGTCATTGATGCGGCTTATAATTGTGACATTCCTTTATTTTAAAAGCTGTGTAGACAGAAAAAGATCGACATTTTTATCATTACTGTAATGCAAGCAGGATTTTTTTTAAAGAAAATGCTCCCCTCACTGTGGGATTTACCTCCCATGGACAGAGGAGCACTTAGCAGTTTTTACTGCCCCTTACCACCAGGGTTTTCCTGGAGGTGATGAACAGTAAAAACTGACCTTTTATACCACCCATCTAAAGTAGGAGGGCAGAATTAGAGGTCTACCTCTGACGGCCCTTACTCCACTCCACAAGCTTGTTGGAGGGGTTTAATCACAGCGGGGACAGAGCAGTCTCCACTGTGGTTAAACCTAAGGTCTGCATACTTTTAAATTTGGTGGGTGGACATTTATCTTGATGGTATGTATACTCTATTGCTATTGCAACCGAGTATAAATACTGGAAAGATATAAATCAGGCCCTTACTCTAAAAAAACAAACTAAAGTACAACAATCTTCCAGAATCAACCACAAATTCTATCGCATTTTTCTCCACTGTTCAGGCCCAATCTATAAGAGCAACATTCAGGCATAAGCAATTGTCCCCTTAGCTTTCTTTTTATGGTTATACCTCCACCTCTGTGGTACATCTCTATCATCTCTAGTATATACCATTTAAAATCATGCTCTTGGCACTTGTATGTTACATGGTGATCACCAAAAGCTGCCTACACTTTGCTTGTCTGGATAGCCGACCTGCGTTCATTTATTTTAATCCCCATTTCATGTCGAGTTTCCTGTCTGTATACTTTATCACTTTGACACATAAGGAGATAAACAATGTTTTTGCTTCTACAATTGGTCAACCTATTTTGCAAGTAGCTATTATGCCTAAAGGCAAAATTTATCTCTTTAATGCCTTTCTGAGACTTCTTGCATTACTGCTCTTCTGGGTCGCTCCTGTTCAATTAAGGGTCCTGTTCCTTCATGAAAGTGGTGCCAGGTCGCAAGTTTGAGGCCCACTACAATGGCTTTGTTTCTGTCCACAGATGGTGGACTTAAAGGTGTCCATCTGGGGCATGTGGTGTCATTGCCTGTTGATACAGACTGTTGTTTGGCCACTTTCAATAATGCAGGGTGAAAGTTCTTGTCCTAAAATCACACCAGATGGTTTGTTTTTTTATGGTGTTCAAGTCTGGACCCTTGTATTGGTATTAGCTGCTTACGGGTAAGATATGCTCGGTCCAGTGCTTGGCCTTCATTCCATTTGTTCTGGTCTCAGTCATGGAGATGCCTCTGGGCCCGTTTTACCTTCTGTGTCCTTATTTGTGTAGAAGGACACATTTCTTGCAAGTCTGTGGGCCACATCTCATGCCCCTCATGGATGGATGTGAAATGTTTTTCACTGTTTTCCTCTTCATGTCTACTAGCCTTTTCTTCTGCCTCATGCGAATTGGCAATCCTAACTCCACGTTTGTGTCGCGCTCCTGGGTTTTATGCTTCAAGAGTTAATCCTTAATGGGGTTTTAGTGAGCTTCATTCCCACTGGCCCTTTTTCATTTTAAGGAGTTCCATGGCTTGTGGATAATAGTTACCTGCTCCCATTGGACCCTTTCTTTAGTGTAGCCAGGGGTTGTGTGTTCAGCTAATGTTTTGGTCTGTTAATCTGGCTGGGCTGCCGTTCTGCCGAATTGATTCCTAGGAAAATTCCATGTTTTGACTGGATAGTTGGGCCCCACCTTCTGGATGGTAGTCCTGTCTCTTATGTTTTAGATGGTCATTTAGAAGGCCCTCTTCTATGCTGAGGTGCATACTGCACTTGCCATACATGGATGTAGGATTCTGGTGTCTCCGACTCTTCGAGAAGGGCTGCCACCTTCTCCCCTTTCTAATAATTTTTCCCTTTGTAGTATGGCTCAAAATCCTGGCTGCCCCAGGTTTTGATCAGCAATGTTTTCTTCCTCTTTTACAGTTTAAGGCAGTCCTTTGGTTCATATTCCTCCATCTACTTAACTCTTGGTCACCTGTGATCTTGTCAGTAAATCTGTAGGTTGTGGATTCCTGGAGACTACTCTTGTTCAATCTGGATTGCTTCAGATTCTTTTGGACAACACTTTTTTCTCTCACCTGTTTTTCTGGCCTCCTCCTAGCTGGGGCACTTTAGTGTCCTGATTGTGGTTAGTGCTGGCAGTTGCTGCACTCCCTTCTCTTGTATGTTGAGATTGGCCGGTCATCTTTAATTCAGTTCTGCCGACCATTGCTGGAGCTTTTAGGATGTTTTTATCTCCTCCCTCGCTCTTATCTGGCTGGGAGTTGCACGACTTCTTCAGCGCCCTATACCACTGGTTGCCTGGGTATCTGGTCTTTGCTCTCCTCCCTTCAGTATCAGTTTGCCAAGGGCCACTTTTGGTTTTGGATTTGTGGCTCTGGTGTACTATTCAATCAATCAATCAAGGATTTATAGAGCGCACTAATCACCCGTTAGGGTCTCAAGGCGCTGGGGGGGGGGGAGCTACTGGTCGTAGAGCCATGTCTTGAGGCGTTTCCTGAATGTCAAGAGGTCTTGGGTCTGGCGAAGGTGGAGCGGTAGGGAGTTCCAGGTCTTGGTGGCTAGGTGAGAGAAGGATCTTCCTCCGGCGGTGGTGCGGCGGATGCGGGGGATGGAGGCGAGGGCGAGGCTGGCGGAGCGAAGATTGCGGGGGGTGGAAGGTGAGTCTGTCGTTGATGTAGGCTGGGCCTGTGTTGTGGAGGGCCTTGTGTGCGTGGATGAGGAGTTTGAAGGTAATCCTCTTTGATACTGGTAGCCAGTGAAGGTCTCTGAGGTGGGGGGAAATGTGGTCACGGCGTGGGATGTCCAGAATGAGGCGGGCGGATGCGTTCTGGATTCTTTGCAGTTTTGTTAGGAGTTTGGTTGTTATTCCTGCATATAGGGCATTTCCGTAGTCCAATCGGCTGCTAACCAGGGCGTGGGTGGCAGTTTTCCTGGTTTCAACAGGAATCCACTTGAAGATTTTGCGGAGCATGCGGAGAGTGTTGTAGCAGGAAGAGGAGATGGCATTGACCTGCTGAGTCATGCTGAGTGTGGAGTCCAAGATGAAGCCTAGGTTGCGTGCGTGGGTGGAGGGTGAGGGTGCGGTTCCTAGGGAGGTGGGCTACCAGGAGTCATTCCAAGTTGAGGGGTTGGTGCCAAAGATGAGGATTTCTGTCTTGTCTGTGTTTAACTTGAGGTGGCTTGATTCCATCCAGCTGGCGATGGCGTGAAGTCCGTTGTGGAGGTTGTTCTTTGCAGTTGTAGGGTCTTTCGTGAGGGAGAGGATGAACTGCGTGTCGTCTGCGTAGGAAACTATGTTGATGTGGTGGGTTTGTGCGATGTTGGCGAGAGGGGCCATGTAAACGTTGAAGAGCATGGGGCTGAGCGAAGATCCTTGGGGAACGCCACAGATGATTCTGGATGCTTCCGACAGGAACGGTGGGAGGCGGACTCTCTGGGTTCTGCCTGAGAGAAATTAAGAGATCCAGTCTAGAGCCTTGTCGCGGATTCCAGCATTGTGTAGGCATGTGCGGAGAGTGTGATGACATACCATGTTGGAAGCTGCGGAGAGGTCCAGGAGGATGAGTGCTACTGTTTCTCCTTCGTCGAGCATGGTCCTAATGTCGTCTGTGGCAGCAATGAGTGCAGTCTTAGTGCTGTGGTTTCTGCGGAATCCGGATTGGGAGGTGTCGAGTACCTTGCTTTCTTCCAGGAACCGGAATAGTTGGCTGTTTACAATTTTTTCGATGACCTTGGCTGGGAAGCAGAGGAGGGAGATCGGCCGGTAGTTCTTGGGGTCGTCTGGGTCTGCCTTTGGTTTCTTTAGCAGGGCGTTGATTTCTGCATGCTTCCATCTTTCTGGGAAGGTGGCTGACTCAAAGGAGCTGCTGATGGTTTTGCAGAGGTGGGGGGGCGATGATGATGTTTGCCTTATTGAAGATATGGTGTGGGCAGGGGTCCGATGGTGATTTGGAGTGGATGGAGGCCATGGTGGTGGCGGTGTCCTCTATGTTGACGGGGGCCAGGTGTGGATGAGGTGGGTGTTGCTTGGAGCGTTGGGTTCTTGGGTGTTTGTAGTCAGCTGGTGGGTCTGGGGTTTGAAGCTATTGTGGATTTCTTCTATCTTTTGACAGAAGTGGGTTGCCAGTGAGTTGCAGTACTCCTGTGATGGCAGGGGTTCGTTGGAGCAGGTCCTGGGGGTGGAGAGCTCATTGACGATGCCGAAGAGCTCTTTACTGTTGTGAGCGTAGGCGTTGATGCGGTTTTTGAAGTGGGTCCTTTTGGTGGTGCGGATCAGTTGGTGATGTTTGCGTAGGGCATCCTTGAAAGCGATGTGGTTGGAGTAGGTACGGTCAAGGTGCCAGGTTTTTTCCATTCTGCGACACAGCCGTTTGGAATCCTGTATTTCTGGGGTGAACCAGCTGGCCTTGATTCTGTGGGAGGTGTTTGGGTTTTTTTTTGAGCGGTGCTAGGGTGTTGGCACAATCTTCTATCCAGCGATGCAGGTTGGTGGTGGATATGTTGGGGTCCAGGGTCCCAGGGGGTGGAGCCCGGGCGAGAATGGAGATCAGTTGATCCGTTGATATTTTGCTCCAGTTGCGTCAGGGGGGTTGTGTGCGGTGGTGGTGAGTGACCGGTTTTTGGTAGGAGAAGTGGATGCAGCAGTGGTCTGTCCAACTGAGTTTGGTGGAGTGGCTGAAAGAGATGTTGTTGCTGGCTGAGAAGATGGGGTTGAGTGTGTGGCCTGCGGAGTGGGTGGGTGTAGTGACGAGTTTCTTGAGGCCGAAGTTGGTGAGGTTGTCGATTAGGTTGGTGGTGTTGATATCGTTGTTATTTTCTAGGTGGAAGTTTAGGTCACCAAGGAGGATGTAGTCTGTTGAAGCGAGGGCTTGGGAGCTGATGGCGTCGGCGATGTCATCACAGAACTGCGGTCTGGGTCCAGGGGGGTCTGTAGACCAGTGTTTCTCTGAGTGTGTTGTTGGCGTTGATGTGGATTTTGAAGTGGAGGTGCTCGGCGGAGTTGATGGTGTCGTGGGAGTTGGTGGAGACTCTTATGGTTTTTTTGTGGACTAAGGCGATTCCTCCTCCTGGTCTGTTGATTCGGTCTCTTCTGGTGATCTTGTAGTTTTCTGGTATGGCTATGGCTACGTCTGGTTCTGAGGCCGAAATCATCCAGGTTTCAGTGAGGAATGTGGTCAGGAGGTCCTAGAGTTCGATTGCATGTTTGTGGACGGAGCGGGTGTTAAGTAGGATGCATCTTAGGCAGTTGTCTGTTTTGATTTGGAGTTTGGAGGTTAGGTTGCAGGTGAAATTGCAGGCTTTGCAGGAGTAGGGTCCTTTGGTGCGTGTGTGGGTGGACTGGAAGCAGATAGAGGAGCGTCCTGGATTCACACTTTCCAGGGCCATCTTGATGCTTTGGTATACCTCATAAGTAAAAAATCAGGTAAGGTGGGAAAGAGGTAATGCACTGAATACTTACGATCAGGGCTGGCTTTTGGCATGGGCAAGCTGGGCCCAATTAGAGGAGCGCACATGTGGCTCACCTCCCAGCAGCCTAGAATAAGGCTTCAATTCCAGGCCGACATTCAGTTTATTACCTCGGGTGCGCAGGATGCATACTTTCCTTATACTCCCTCCGATTACCTTTCTTCCACCGCCCCCTTCCTTCTCCCCCTCCCATGGACTCCTACATACAGTTTAGCAACTGTAAATGTGATTAAAGTGAAGGACCAAGTGGTAAATGTGTGTTAACGGCTGTTCACTCGTCTGAGGTATTCAGCCATGGCGTGAGACCAGTGAGCGCCAAAGGGTCCTCACCAGGACCGCCAATGAAGATTACCATAAGTAATCGCTTTATATATAACATTCGACTACTGACGAACCGTACATAAATTGAAACTCGACTAAAATTCCTTACAGTAAAGACAAGCAGACTAGAAAACATTGAGGAAATGAATACGTCCTTCGGGGCGAGTGGTTGGTTTCCTAGTACCTCCCCCCTCCTCTAAGAGCAGAGACCTGCCTCTCAGCAGTCCGGCCCCCGGCAGGCTCGAGCCTCCCCTCCGAGTTTATCGGGCACCGCAGGGCTCTGTGTTAATCCCTGTAATTCCGCCGCTAATGCACTAATATGCAGAGAAGCAGTAAAGGTTAGTTAGTGCAGATGGGCGCGCGGCCGCGGGGTGTTAATAAGTTAGAGGCTGTACGACGGGCAGGCTGCATTAGTGCAGCAGGCGGCAGGGAGGTTACAGTTAGTGCACATTACTTGGGAAATGGGAGCCATAACGGGTCATGAATGTTTAAAAGGAGATGCATAGCAGCAGGGCCTTCCTTTCCCCGGCAACTGCCCAGTAAAAACCAGGACTATGAATACTTTAGAGGGTGTCTTGATTGAAGCAGACGCAGCACAATTAGCTTTTCAAAAACGCACTACTTGATGACAGACGGGGAAATCGAGGCAAAGCACAGCCATGTCAAAAACGCTTGTTCTTTCTGAGATCTCTGCTCCTTCAACTGAATTGTACACACATGCTCTTGACAAATAATTCCCTGCTAAAATACCTTCATGGATAAGTACCCTGCAGAACTATACCCCCATACCTCTGGACATCAGGTACGCCTGCGGTTAGGGATGCTGAACTGTCCGACTTTATAAAATGACTCGAGCCTTGGTGAACGGTGGCCCCTCATTTTTAAACATCTGTACACTCACTGAAGTGCAGTTTTCAAAATTGAGCGTTTGCTGTGCCCAAGCATATTGGGAGAACTTCACCAATGCGTACCTTGTTGCCCCCACCCATCACACCAACACGTCCTATGGAAAGTGCCCCTGCTTCCTAGTGTTTGAGTCTTAAAGGGCTTTGCTGTAACTGAAGAAATCACAGTAGTAGTACTTTATCTTACCACCACACGTTCATGCTTTGGCTTACTTGGCTCCGTGTCAATAGCCTCCTTGGCCTCTCCTGATTGCCCATGCCTTGCCTCACCACCTTCAACGTTCATATTAGATTTACCATCTCCCAGTGCTTAATTTGTGCTTGTTGTTTCCGGTGCGGAACAAAGGCAATTATTTTTAAGGGCGTAGATTTATTTTTCTGCTTCAAGCATTTACTGCGAGCAAAAGACACATATGGGAAACACGGCGGGAAAGAAAAACGAAAAAGCGTCACAATGGGAGAAAGCAGAAACCTGCAAGAGTGAGCTAAAGGGGCACGGGGTGGATGTAAATGGATTGAGGCCCGAGATGGCTTCAGGATTACGCTGCCTCGGTATTCCATGCTCGCATATTTAATTGCAACAGCCGCATGTTTAAGAGAAGGGATTTAAGCACCAGCACGTTTTTATTGACAGATTAAGCACTGCCATCTCCATACCAATAGGTTCCTTAACACAGGCACAGGTTCTCCAGCAAACCACTCTACCCAGACGCATCCCTCCACTCCCACTGAACAGCCAACAGACTATTAAAACTAACAAATTCAGGCCTTTGCAGTCTTGAGGTGGTATGGAACATCCACTGTAATAAGATCAGCAACACCATGCTTGACTTTGGCTCCTTCAACACCTCACATTGTCAAGAACTCCTGGCAGGATCATCTTCCACAGAACTCAGTTATCTCCCTGTTTCAGCTACATATTGTTATTTTATAGTGTCCCCACCAAAAAGCCTTTAGATCCAACTTTCAAGATGTGGTCACAACCTTGTAGTTATTGCCCAGACAATGACCACCTCCCCCAAACTTAATTGTCCTTTCCAACCTTAATATCTACATGGATAATCAAGAAAAAGAGATTTTGTTGGCTCAGCCACTCTTGATCCATGCTATCTTTCCAACTTTCGTGCCAGACCTGCTTGTAGTCACAGGTAATCCCTGGACATCTACACAATTACCTTACTCCTTCAATCATTCACTATAGTTCCGCTGGCCATGCCTTAATCCATGTGACTATCAACATACCTCCTCTCTCAGCCCCAGCCAGCAAGCCTCTCTACTGCAAATCACTTCAACCCAATGACACATTTAACAACAGGCTTCAGTCGATTCTGATTCCACCCCATTAAACTCACCAGAAAGAGAATCCTCCACCCAACACACCTCTTTTTGTTTCTATGTGTCCTTTAACATAAATCCGACAGGTAGGTTTCTGAAGGTTTATTTTTCTTATTTCTTCAGGAAATAATTGGGGGTGTTTTTCTTCAGAAGATATGTGCTACCCAACACTATTGAAGTTCACGTGGGGCGCAGTGTCTTGGACTGGTGACTCTTGGCTATGTATGGACTGTTCAGTGAGCCACATTGTGGAACTGGTATAATAGGACCTTTTCTGTGTACTCACCGCCCCCCCCCCCTGTTGTTGACCCTCCTGCGCACTTCACAGCAACTTGGTTATATGGATTCCATGATCGGATTCTTTGGTGCAGGCTGGAGGAGTGCTATTCAGGATATCATTTCAAGGAGTTGGCATTACACATCTGATGGCAGTTATCTGCAGCAAGGAGCTTAGATGTAATGATTTCGTCTTCATTCGGGGATGCAGTACTTTAAAAGTGGAACTGGCGGTTGTATGCTGAAAGTTTAGATAATGTAGCTTTGCAACTTGTTGGTATCTCTGAGTGGGTACAGAAGCCTACTGTATCTCTGTAGGATTCTTAATGAGCATTTCAGAAGGAGATCCAGAAAATGTTCAGGTGGATGACCTGAGTTGGGTGTTTCATCCAGAACAGACTTCTCTAAGTCTGGATGTGCTTCAGGTGATCAAGAGGCAGATGAGGGTATAGGAGCTATGGAAGACAAATTCTAAATGCAGGCATATCTCCAGTTCATATGGTCATTCAGAAGGCATAGACTAATCATAAATGTTGTAAGAGGAGGCCTAGGGATCGTATGTTTGACTCCTCTAATTCTATGTCCTTCAGGTGTATGTATGGAGTTTTCCTCATGAAGGGCCCAGTGCCACTTGGTCCTGTTGCACCAATTAATAAGCCGTTGACTTCTATGTCTACTTTGTTGTTTCAGACTCTGATTGAGGCCCCCGTGTAGGTGGTTCTATGTAAGCACAGTCCTGTACAACTGGCGTCTAAGGTCCGCAAGGTGGAGGGATACCCTAAACCGCTAGTTGATGAAGGGAAAAAGGATGCGGGAATTCGAATCCTTGAGGAAAATGTGAAAGGGGAGGTGCTATCTGGTGCTGGAAAGTGCATCCAGGGCAATATTGGCCTTAAGGAGATCCTTTTTATTCCTCTTCTAAAGATTCATGTGCAAGTGGTGGATCTTGCCTTAACCACTGGTGACAATTAGAACATGTTCCCCTAGGCTAGAGGCAAGCTCCACTCTGTCATCAGGACTAGTTGTAAGGCATCCTATCAGAAATTCAGAAGTCAGCCCTCCGGTATGCCTAAGTAGTAGCCACATGACTTTATGGATCCTTCTTTGTCAAGTGCTGTGAAGGTCTTCTTATTGTAGGTGGGAGGGAGAGGGTCTTTGCACCCATTCAAGTTCAGGGGAGTTTGTTTCTGATGCTTGGATGTTGGGGGTGGCCAATGAAGACTGCCTAGAATTTTTGAGAATTAAGCAGCACCCGAGCACCTCAAGCACCATGCTGACGTTTTAGCTGGTAGATGTAGGAAAGTACCATCTTGCCTGGCATGTTACCCCCATTTTTCACTGTATATATGTTGTTTTAGTTGTATGTGTCACTGGGACCCTGTCAGCCAGGGCCACAGTGCTCATAAGTGTGCCTGAATGTGTTACCTGTGTTATGACTAACTGTCTCACTGAGGCTCTGCTAATCAGAACCTCAGTGGTTATGCTCTCTCATTTCTTTCAAATTGTCACTAACAGGCTAGTGACCAATTTTACCAATTTATATTGGCTTACTGGAACACCCTTATAATTCCCTAGTATATGGTACTGAGGTACCCAGGGTATTGGGGTTCCAGGAGATCCCTATGGGCTGCAGCATTTCTTTTGCCACCCATAGGGAGCTCTGACAATTCTTACACAGGCCTGCCACTGCAGCCTGAGTGAAATAACGTCCACGTTATTTCACAGCCATTTTACACTGCACTTAAGTAACTTATAAGTCACCTATATGTCTAACCTTTACCTGGTAAAGGTTGGGTGCTAAGTTACTTAGTGTGTGGACACCCTGGCACTAGCCAAGGTGCCCCCACATTGTTCAGGGCCAATTCCCCGGACTTTGTGAGTGCGGGGACACCATTACACGCGTGCACTACATATAGGTCACTACCTATATGTAGCTTCACAATGGTAACTCCGAATATGGCCATGTAACATGTCTATGATCATGGAATTCCCCCTCTATACCATCCTGGCATAGTTGGCACAATCCCATGATCCCAGTGGTCTGTAGCACAGACCCTGGTACTGCCAAACTGCCTTTCCCGGGGTTTCACTGCAGCTGCTGCTGCTGCCAACCCCTCAGACAGGCTTCTGCCCTCCTGGGGTCCAGCCAGGCCTGGCCCAGGATGGCAGAACAAAGGACTTCCTCTGAGAGAGGGTGTGACACCCTCTCCCTTTGGAAAATGGTGTGAAGGCAGGGGAGGAGTAGCCTCCCCCAGCCTCTGGAAATGCTTTCATGGGCACACATGGTGCCCATTTCTGCATAAGCCAGTCTACACCGGTTCAGGGACCCCTTAGCCCTGCTCTGGCGCGAAACTGGACGAAACTCCCCTGAGCTGCACCTCCCCTGGGAGGTGTCCAGAGCTCCTCCAGTGTGCTCCAGACCTCTGCCATCTTGGAAACAGAGGTGCTGCTGGCACACTGGACTTCTCTGAGTGGCCAGTGCCACCAGGTGACGTCAGAGACTCCTTCTGATAGGCTCCTTCAGGTGTTGCTAGCCTATCCTCTCTCCTAGGTAGCCAAACCCTCTTTTCTGGCTATTTAGGGTCTCTGTCTCTTGGGATTCCTTAGTTAACGAATGCAAGAGCTCATCCGAGTTCCTCTGTATCTCTCTCTTCACCTTCTGCCAAGGAATCGACTGCTGACCGCGCTGGAAGCCTGCAAAACTGCAACATAGTAGCAAAGACGACTCCTGCAACTCTGTAAAGCTGATCCAGCCGCCTTCTCGACTGCTTTCCTGGTGGTGCATGCTGTGGGGGTAGTCTGCCTCCCCTCTGCACTAGAAGCTCGAAAGAAATCTCCCGTGGGTCGACGGAATCGTCCCCCTGCAACCGCAGGCACCAAAGAACTGCATCACCGGTACCTTGGGTCTCCTCTCAGCACGACGAGCAAGGTCCCTTGAATCCAGCAACTCTGTCCAAGTGACTCCCACAGTCCAGTGACTCTTCAGTCCAAGTTTGGTGGAGGTAAGTCCTTGCCTCCCCACGCCAGACTGCATTGCTGGAAACCGTGACTTTTGCAGCTACTCCGGCCTCTGTGCACTTCCGGCGGAAATCCTTTGTGCACAGTCCAGCCTGGGTCCACGGCACTCTAACCTGCATTGCACGACCTCCTAAGTTGTTCTCCGGCGACGTGGGACTCCTTTGTGCGACTTTGGGCGAGCACCATTTCACACATCCTTGTAGTGCCTGTTTCTGGCACTTCTGTGGGTGCTGCCTGCTGCTGAGAGGGCTCCTTGTCTTGCTCGACGCCCCTTCTGTCCCCTGACGCAATTGGCGACATCCTGGTCCCTCCTGGACCACAGCAGCATCCAAAAACACTAACCGCACAATTTGCAGCTAGCAAGGCTTGTTGGTGGTCTTTCGGCGGAAAAACACTTCTGCACGACTCTCCACAGCGTGAGGGATCCATCCTCCAAAGGGGAAGTCTCTAGCCCTTGTCGTTCTTGCAGAAACCTAAGCTTCTACTGTCCAGTAGCAGCTTCTTTGCACCCACAGCTGGCATTTCCTGGGCATCTGCCCATCTCCGACTTGCTTGTGACTTTTGGACTTGGTCCCCTTGTTCCACAGGTACCCACGACTGGAAATCCATCGTTGTTGCATTGTTGGTTTGTGTCTTTCCTGCAGAATTCCCCTATCACGACTTCTATGTCCTTTGGGGAACTTTAGTGCACTTTGCACTCACTTTTCAGGGTCTTGGGGTGGGCTATTTTTCTAACCCTTACTATTTTCTAATAGTCCCAGCGACCCTCTACAAGGTCACATAGGTTTGGGGTCCATTCGTGGTTCGCATTCCACTTTTGGAGTATATGGTTTGTGTTGCCCCTATCCCTATGTGTCTCCATTGCATCCTATTGTAACTATACATTGTTTGCACTGTTTTCTAATACTATTACTGCATATTTTGGTAGTGTGTACATATACCTTGTGTATATTTGCTATCCTCATACTGAGGGTACTCACTGAGATACTTTTGGCATATTGTCATCAAAATAAAGTAACTTTATTTTTAGTATATCTGTGTATTGTGTTTTCTTATGATATTGTGCATATGACACTAGTGGTACTGTAGGAGCTTCACTCGTCTCCTAGTTCAGCCTAAGCTGCTCTGCTAAGCTACCATTATCTATCAGCCTATGCTGCTAGACACCCTATACACTAATAAGGGATAACTGGGCCTGGTGCATGGTGCAAGTACCCCTAGGTACTCACTACAAGCCAGTCCAGCCTCCTACAGTAGACCCTTTCAATAAGGCAGCACTCTACAAAGAACAGTCAGACCTTTTGGCCAAAAAGGTAATAACCCCAGTTTTATTGGTTGAGTGAGGTCTAGGTGTACTTCTGTACTTTCTAGTTCCCAATCTTAATGGGATAAACTCCTTCATAAGGAATGTGACATATTTGTTTGGTGCCCTTTCAGGAGATCATATCTAGGGTCACCAGAGGGGATTTAATAACTTCCATCAATCTAGAGGATGCCTGCTTCCATGTACCAATTCATCCAAGGCATCCTACATTTCCGAGGCTTGTGATTCCCTTATGACTCTTCAAGTTCTAGATTCTGAACTTCGGGCTGAAGTCTTTGTGAAGGGGTTAGCTCCATTACTGAACCCCCTGTATAGGAGAGGGGTTCACGTGAACCAGTGCCTGGATAACTGGTAAACAGAGTATTTCAGGGCTTTGGCTGACTCTTGAACCAAAAAAAGTACAATCTGGTTTGTACCTGTCAGAAGTAGTTTATTGCATGCATTGTCCCACATTGTAAATATGGCTCGGCCTCTGCAGGTTGTGTATTTCTTCCACCTGAAGTGGCTGTGAAGCTTCCCACTTGCCCGAAGGCTCTTCTGGAGCTCTGGGGGGGCTCTGATATATCTGTGACTGTGCTCTTAGTGGAGTATGGCAGGCTATGTTTTGGTGCTATCCTGAGCCAAATTCTTCATGCCTTTAGTCCCCAACATCTTGGAATGTAGGGGTATGGTGTCTCAGATGAATGATCTTCTAATTCCAGTGACTTCTTTTGACAGTCTTTCTCTCCACTGTTGGCTTGAGGACGCTCTTTCTGCAAGGAAGTAGTTGAGCTTTGTCTCCACTTCCTGTGATCATGGAAAATGATGCCATCAGCAAAGGATGGGGAGCCATGTTGGAGACTATGTCAGCTCAAGGTCTGTTGTTGACACAGGAGACTTGTATTTCTTTAAACTCGAGGGAGCTTAAAGTAGGTTGGATTGCAGTGCTGTCCTAATCTGTACTGATTCAGAGGAAGGGCTTTTTGCTGCAAGTGGGCAATAAGGTGACATGAATCGGAGGAGGATGGGCACCAAACCTTCCTCCCTGGCTCTTCTAGAGCGGTCGCTGTTGATTAGAGAAGAGTCTAACCCATATTTAAGGGAATCTTTGTTATTTACCTGGGTCATAGGACATGCAGGTTGGTGGCCTGAGCTGGGTGCTTCCATGATTGATGGACCTCTCTCTAAGTCCAGAGCTATTTCAGGACATCAAAAGGCAGTTGGAGATCTACAGATGTACACGCCTGGCTCCATCCTGGACAATCTGCCACCAGCATTCTGTATAAGAGGGAGCGTAGAAGGAGCTTTAGGGTGGATGCTCTGTCCTTTCCATGGCAACAGGGCTAGTTGTTTGCCTTTACCCCTTTGCTGCTACCTGACAGGGACATCTACAACATTCCATGGGTGGAACTGTCAGCCATTCCAGAGGTACCCTTTTGGCTTCACAGGTCTTAGTTCTAGTCATCTTCAGCTGATGGCAATGAGACCCAAGCATTCTCTTCCTTTGTCCCCCTCAGATCTTCAGTGTCCAATCCTATCCCCCATGAAACGCACAGAAGGTGATGGGAGGAATCACTCTGGGTACCTTTCCAACCCATCATTCTTTTGCCCATCACGGCACCTCAGTTTAGACTCAGTCATGCCCAACCCTGTTTCAATCAGAAAAGTCCAGCCTGAAATTACCAGGCCAAACTGAGGTGGTATGGTAGGCAAAATAACGATGGGTTGGAATGTTACCCAAGCAATTACCACTGGATAGACTTATTGCAAGCATTCCTTCCATCATCTTTTGAGTGTTTGATGTATCGCTCTAAGTGGCAAGGATATGTTCAGACATGCATCTCATGCTCACTGTGCCACCGGAGCCCCAGTGAGGGTGAGTCCAGTCTTGGGTTGCTTGTGTTCCAGTTCTGGAAGGATCTGGCATGGCAGTTCAGTGAGAACATGTACATAAAGTTAATCATACACCATAGTTGCTAGGCATCTGTTTATCTGTATTATGTTGCCATGTGCTTGACAAACCTCTTGAACTTTGATGATTGACCTTGTGCTCGCAGCCTTGGGCTGCAATCTGCTTATCGCTGCCATATTACTTTTTCCAATTACAGTTCAGAGAATTGTCGTGCTTAATCAGTAACTGCCAGAACAAGTTTGTACAGGTCGTTGCCACCTCCTGCCAGCTGCATCTGTACCTTCTCCCACCACACGTGTATCCCTGAAATATTCTGAAGGCCGTAGAGGACCTTGAATGCGCTAGGGGTGGAGTTGTCCTCTGACTAAGCAGTTTTGTGTGTATATATGTTTGGGTGCCCCAGAGTGAAGGGGCAGCCTCCGTAGGATAGTCACTTGACTGTCCTGGGACTCTGTATTAGCTCGAGCTATAATCCATGTAATAAACTTCTCTTTATTCCTCCAGTTGGTGACTCCGTCTGATTTGTGAACTCTCTGCTAAATTGACCCTGAGGGCATAAAGGGTGTCCCTCCACCGCTGGGAAGGAGACCCTGGGTCGGGGTCTAATCTTTCCTGGTTCCTCATTCAGTCTGGACTGTTCCTATTGAAGCAGAGACAAGACTGATTTGCATGTGGCTAGGTCCAAACTGAGGTAGCATGGTGGAAAAAAACAACAATAGTTTGGAATGCTGCACCAAGCGATTCCTGGTAGTTAGTCTTATTGCAAGCATTCCTTCTGTCACTGTTTGTGATTTTGACAGTTCCACCCCTCAGTCAGTTGATCCAGATACAATTGACAGCATAGGGATTTAATGGCTAGGTCTCCAGAAGTTGGACATATCAATTAAGGTAGGAGGTACCTTACAGTTATATAAGCTACCTTGTGCACTTCAGGAGCATATGCAGGATCTGAGCACTTTCTGCTTTTAGTGTGATGCTCACAATCTGACTGCTCTTGATGGCTGCTCTTTGCATATTCTGAACTTCATACAAGTTGGTTTTTCGTTGGGTCTGCCTGCCTCTTATTTGCATGCCCAGCTGCATGCCAAGGATGTTGAAGGAGATCTGTGATAGTGTGTCCTCTCTTGAGAGGTTTGCCTCTTGTCTGATAAAAGATTTACAGCAGGTCCATCCAAAGGTTCAGCCCATTGTTCCTTTTGTGGATCTTCCTGTGGTCCTTCAGGGCCATTGAGTTCTCCATTTACTCCACTAAATGAGAATCATCTTATTTTCTTTACATAGAAGATAGCATTTCTGATTGCCATTATGCCAACATGATATTTTGGAGTGCATGGAGCTATTCTGTGTAGGGTCCCTTGTTTGAGTTACTTCCCTGAGGGGACTGGTGTTAGGGCCTTCCCCTCCCTTTCCCACTAAGGGCATGTGCCATTTTCACTATTCAAAGAATACTGTGTTGCCCACGAAGGCTACTGAGGGTTCTGATTTGGCAGGGTTACGCTTCTATTTACTTGATGGAGGTGGAGCCCCAGGGTGTATTTGGCTTGAACGGAAGCATTCTTTAAGACTTTTGTTTTATAAGTTATATGGATGGTAATCCTTTTGTGTCTACTAAAAACACAAACTATACGCACGCCCTGTGGGGGTCCATGACATTAGTCTCAGGGGGGATACAAATGCCTCTGCAAGTCTTGTAAATACAAATGTCCTGGAAGCGCAACTTTGTTCATATGGCGCATTTCAAATCTGTCTTTATTTACATGCAGGGTGAAGTGCACAAAAAAGGTAATGAAACTGTGATCCTGAGTGCCATGGAGGACAGGTCAGCATGTTTAGTGATAAGTATCAGAGACACTGCTAACAATAAAAAGAGGTATTCTGTATCTATTGTTTTAGCTCAGACATCTCAAAAAATAAATGCAAGTATAATTTGTGAGATGTGTGCTCTTTTATCTAACGAATCCTCAGTTGGTTAATGCATTTGCCAAAGATGTGTGTGTGTGTGTGACCAGAGGGTCACAGAATTGAATCCTGGGTTGGCGAAAGTGGAGAATATTGATTTCTGTATTTATAGTGCTAAGAGGTCCAAGCCAGTCACAGAAAGCACTGTTCCTATTTTAAAATTGAATCAACCACATAATAAGATAGGCTGCTGCAAAATGATTTAGGCCCTCATTACAAGTTTGGCGGTCTGACGGTAAGACCACTGTGGTGGCAGCTGCCAAAAGACCGCCATGTCACTGGCAATCCGCCTACCGTATTGCGCCTCACACTGAAGACGGCCAAAAAACAGCAAAAAATCCGTAACCCCCAGGACACTGGGGGACGGAAAAGAGGTGGTCCCACCACCAGGACCAGCAGTCTGACAAAATTCCACCCACCAGATTATGAGCCACAAATAACCACAGCGGTTCTTCCATGGCAGAAAACCATTGGGGATCCAACCCGCCGCAGTCAGAACCCAGATCAGTCAGAACACCACAATACATTGGATAGTTTGAATACCCCTCACCTGACACACATACACACACCAGACACACCTGCTAACTGCACTATATAACACACCCCTAAACAACCCAGAATCCTCTGCAAACAGAATGCCATACACATACTCAGAGAAGCCAATGAGATAGATGTAGCACTTTTTCACCATGAGCACACATACTTATCTCACTCAGCACACACCCCACATCAACACAACTAACACAACCCACGACAACCATCACCCCTTCACAACGCAGCACCCACACACCAATCGCTCAACACTGCACCCTTACACACACACTACCCCCACACCTTGTCTAAACAACCATTACCATGTCCCCACAAAAACACCCACGTTTCACTGATGATGAGATGAGGCTCATGGTGGGTGAAATTGTCAGGATAGAGCCACAACTGTTTGGAGCATAGGTCCAACAAACACTGATTGACTGGAAAATGGAGTTGCAGCAAAGGATAGTCGACAGGGTCAGTTCTGTAAGCGGTCATCCACGCACAAGGGAGGACATCGGGAAGAGGTGGAACGACCTAAGGGGGAAGGTGCGTTCCATGGAATCCAAGCACCAGCTAGCCATGCAGAAGACAGGTGGTGGGCCTCCATCTCCTCCCCCACAGTTCACATCATGGGAGGAGAAGGTCTAGGGCATACTGCATCCAGAGGGCCTGACTGGAATACCTGGGGGACTGGAATCTGGTAAATACCCACAACAGTAATTTCACACAATTGACTAGCCCTGCATGCTGCCTCACAACCCAAATCCTCTCTAATTAACTATATGTGCCACTACACCTCTCACTTAATCACCCAGTGCCCCTCTCTTGCATGCCACCACCCCACTCATCCCAACTGCCCTCACAGCCCTTGGAAATGGCACTTTAACCACAGGCTGATCAGATCAATATGACTCCCAGAATGCATTCACACATCACAGTAAAAACCTGGATTGTGCACATCACATCACATTTTATGCATGTATGACTAATGTACTAGCTACACCAACTAGATCGTTCCACTGAGGACCAGTACATGGCAATGACAGCAATGCAATGACACACACACAACACCAGCCCAAGCAAAACACTGCTACAGACCAGTGACCATCACCAATGGCCACAGTTCAAAGATCCCAAACCAGAAAAATACATACCAGTGTTGGAAAGTAATATGGAAGACTCCATGAGCACGCACAGCATCAAGTTACAGGACAATTTCCCTTGCATACTCACATACCGTGTACCTACTAGGACACAATGGTGCTTTGTGCAGCTCCAATGTGAGACAACTAGCAAGCATAACCATTCACTAGGTAACAGAGATGAACAGTTATGTCAATCATCAGACAATGTCAGATCCCAACAGAACAAAAACCTGTATACAATTAGTATAACAGCACACAACACGGAGAAAGGAAACAAGTCACTGAGTTGTATGTACAACTAAGGTATGCTGTGCACCATCTGTCATTGTCATTGCAGGAAATCATGTAAAGTCGCTGTCTGCATCTCACAAAGAGGTAACCAAACACACATTCTCACCTGAACTCTGTGTCTCTCTCCCTCCTCAGGTAACCCTTCTATTGCCACTATGTAGAGGACACCTGAGGCCGCCAGTCCCCCTCAGGATGAAGGCCCCAGTGAGGACAGCACATCTGGATGTCTGGACACTGATGAACAATCTGGCACATCTGGGACACCTAGTCAGTCAACGACTCCTAGCCTCACCCTGCCACATCAACCCCTCCCCTCGGTGCATCCACATCACGGGTAACCACTTGCTCCTAGAACTGTGTCCCAAGGACTGTTCAATTAATTGTGTGCTCTACAGTACAGGGACCTGAGTCGAACCTTGTTGCCCGTGACAATGATGGATCTGCAACCACTGGCAGTGGGCACACCACACCTGGGGCACAGGCACGTGGGGGTAGGGTACGTGGGAGGGATGCTGTGGGCCAGAGGATGGGGCTTCAAAGGAACCAGCAAACAATCTCCTGAGTTTTGGGAACATACCAAAGTTCCCAGGACAGGATGGGCCAAATAATCACCATTCTTGGGGAAAATCAAAGGTTGCAGAGGGAACAGCACCAGGAAGTCATGCAGCAGTGGCAGGCACAAAATTCCCACATGGCGACCATTGAAGGGGTGCTGAGAGATATCAATACCACTCCGATGACCTTCTCATCACAACATCGGGCTCCTTCCAATAGCAACTTTACATCTGCCCCATCTACATCTCTGCAAGCTAGTGGAATGGAGACCCTGCCAGGGGAACCAAATGCCTCAGAAACCCCTCCCTCTGAAGCTCAAGAACCCCCCACAAACGTGGACATCCACCCAGATATCCAGCTAAAGCAGATGCAAAGACCAAACCTACTGCCAGGAAGGGAAACTCTCTTGATTTGTCACCCTTGTGTGCCACCGAGGCACCCTGTTGACTGTAATGAAACATAACTCCATTTTCCCATGGTACAAGGACACTGGACCTGTGTAACCAACTGGTGCACCAGCTACTCAGAGGAATCTATCTACCATGACTTCACTCATCACCTTAATTTTCATTTATGCACTTTAACATTGACTTTCAGTATTTTTAAAAGCAAAATAAATCACATTTAAACATAGCTACTGTATATGTGTCTTTTATAATACACCAACAATAGTCATGCTTGCCAACTGTGGTCTGGTCATGCCCCCCTTAATTGAACATCCAGTGTAATGGTCATCAGACGGAGGCTCCCTTAGCAGGAGACCATTACAACAGAAATGTCACAGGACAGATGTAACTGAGGTAGAAATTTAGGTCTACACAACAGAATAGTCAGTATTCCAATATGTAAATACAACATGACGGAAAGTACCATCAGGATGTCAGTCATGGTAACATACAATGCACACATACAGGTATTAGGAGTCAGGCTCATGGTATACTACCAAGAAATCAGGGGCACTCAGATTGGACCTATATGTCACCAGGTACAGGCTCTTCACATACCCATACTATAGCTACATATTCACAAATCCCATGGAACACACAAAGAACATCACAGAGGAACCCAGTGCTTCAAACACTAACAAGACCCCATACCTGTAGGCTTGCCACTCACTGATGTCAGTATAGAATTACCTCCACCTTGGCCAACAAAGTCAGAACACAAACACAGATTTGTCACATGGCCATCACAAAGTAACTCCACCCATTGTGAAGCCAGAGGCCATAATCCAATCATCACACATGGGCCACAAACATCACCAGGCACATAATACACCATTTTACATCCTCCCAACTCTACTGGTAATAGAAAATGACTAAGCAGTTACAACCCCACATTTATGAAGGATGTACTAACATGGTACCATCCCAGTGAAACTAAATTTATATAACCAGGTATCTGTCAGGTACATCTCTCATGTCTGGCAGCAATTGCAATTGACTACTGACAAGGGATACCTCAAGCCTAGGTTGCAGAGCCAAACAGAAAAGAGCAATTTCAGTGAGTGGAGGGAAAAGAGGATATGAGATTGCAGGAAACATACCTCAATTCTGAGAAGTCCATAAAATAAGTGTGTGTAAGTATATGAAGTAACAATAAATGAAAAAGCAGAAGATACTGTACTGTACACATTACAACCTATCAGTCTGCAAACACAACTCACACATAGACATTGTAGCTCATAACACCCCCACTGATGAAGCAAGTAAGTAGGTGCAATGGCAGCCATCTACTTCAAGTCGTGCACATTCATCAAATCAAAAGGTCCACTTCACATACCTGTATGTCACTTGAAGTACTGATTGATTGATCTGCCCTAGAGTCACCCGCTCCTTCATCATCTGGCTCCTCATCACTTGGCATTTCAGCATTTCTAGCCATTGGTCCAACTGCCTCCCCCTCATCTGCTATCAATGGCATATGATGTCTAAGAGCTAGATTGTGGAGCATGCAGCAATCAATGCTTATTTGGCATACCTTGTGCGCGAGTAGAGGAGGGCTCCTCCAGACACCTGAATCTTGCCTTCAGGAGCCCAAATGTTCGCTCTATTACATGCATTGTCTTCCCGTGGGCCTCATTGTAATAGAGTTCCCCTGTGGTGGCTGGGTACCTCACTGGTGTCAACAGCCAAGGACAATTAGGATAGCCTGATTCACCTGTGAACACAATGGTTGAACATCTCAAATTTTGTATCTGACACTGGCTAGATTGTGATGCCAGGAGGCGTAACACACAAACACACACCACAATGGAAAAGTACCACCTAGCCAGGTCCAGTTGCTTTGTAGTCGTACTATTAGATGTGGGACATTGCTGTTCCGCATGATGTAGGAATCATGCACAGATCCTGGATACTTGGCTGTGACTTGTGAGATGTACTGGTTGGCCAGACACACCACCTGTTGGTTGAGTGGTAGTTCTTCCTGTTCCCATATACCTGTTCATTAACAGTGGGAGCAGTTGGAGGAACCAGGGCTACATGGGTGCCATCAACGGCTCCTACCACATGAGGAATGTGTACCATCTCATAAAAATCTGCCTTCACATAAGCTAAATTCGCTTGTTGGGGAAATCTGATGTAGCTGTCGATGTGTTTTAACAATGCACACAGTACATCCTTCAAAAACAGATTGAACATGGGCTGAGACACCCTTGCTGTTAAGAAGACTGTATTCTGAAAGGAGCCTGTGGCCAGGAAGTGTAGCACTGACAAGACTTGAATGATGGGAGGTATGCCATAGGGATTGCGAATTGCAGGCATCAGATCTGGCTCCACCTGAGTACAAAGATCCATGATGGTCTGACGATTCAGACAATGGCCCTCATTATGAACACAACGGTTCATTCTGCTCCGCCGGCGGTGGCGGTAGAAACCGCCAACAGAGGAGCGGTCCAGACCACCAAGTAATGAACCAAACGAAACACAGGCATCCCGCGAACCACCCACCGCCAGGAGAGGAGTGCCGACGACGACGGCAGAGTCCGCCCACAGGCCATCGAAAAGGCCCATCAAATTATGAACCACCATTCCGCCGCCAGTTCCGGGGCGGGAACCACCGCCACACAATGCCAAGCGGAAATGAACCAAATATAAGGAACCACGCACCGGAGTCCCACAGAACGTGCTGCGGCAGCCATGGATAGAGAGCTGCAGATCATGACAGTCCTGCTCCTTGCCATATACCTCCACGATCGAGACCGCCGACGAAGACGACGACAGTAAGTACTGCAACCTATGAATATAGGGAGGAAAGGGCACAGTTACCTAACAACCCAATCCACCCACCCTGCGACGCCCCCCCAACCCATCACAGCAGCACAAGTCATACACCCCACAGCAAGAGCTACTTACCAGACACAAGGCAAATCCAACTTGACCATAGTACATACAAAAGCCCCACACCCATAAGAAATGAAACAAATGACCAGGGCTCAACGGCGTGCAGCCCAAACACAGGCCACACAGAAACTTTAATCAGAAGCTCACAGAGCCAAACAGTCTAAACAGGGCCAATGGCCAGTCCTTACAGTGACTATTGTCATGGGCCACAATGGGCCCAACATGACTCCCACAAGTGATTTGCACTCCGCATTATGGGGCATCATATGGGCATCCAGGCACCTCACAGAAGGGGGGCAGAAGGTGGTAGGGGTGGGGATTTGCGACAGAGGTGGGCCTTTGACTTGCGTCGGGAAGGTGGAGGGGTGGGCTTCTCCTTTGATGGGGTGGGGGCTGTTTGGCTCGGTGGCGCTGGATGGCCTAGGCTCTGTCCGGGCCTTTTTTTTATCTGGGGAGGGTGCACAGGAATGTGAGGGGCGGACAGGGGTGGGCTGTGATGCTGAAGGAGCGGAAAGGGTAAGGAGGTGAGCATGTTTGAGGACAAGACGGGGTGGGCCAGTGGGTTGGAAGAGGTCAGCACGGGAGAGGAAAAGTTTCTTTGTAGCAATTGGGGTGGGCGTGGATGAGGGCGTGGGAGTGGAGGCAGAGGGTGCGGATGTATGTGGTGTAGGGGTGCGTGTAGTGGGTGTAGGTGACAGCTCAGTACGTTGTGGTGTGGTGGATGTCTGATGGGTGGGTCTCTGTGCTTTTGTGTGTTTTGGGAGGTGGGGGGTGGACACAGTGGGAGAAGACAAACAGCTAGTGTGGCTGTATGTTGTGTGGGTGTCTGCAACTCTGGTGAGTGTGCTGCATGTGTCAACTACAGTAGAGGTTGTGAGTGCAGGTGTGATGTATGGGGTGCATGCATGGCTGTCTGCTATTGTGGTGAGTGCAGGAAGAGGATCAGCAACAGTGAGTGAAGGTGCAGTGCCTGAGGGTGTGGATGTAGAGGGAACAGACAGGGAGGCCAAAGAGGTGGTCACACTGGGGGAAGTGGATGTTGTGTGTGCAGGTGTCTGTTGGCTGTGTGAATGCTTGAGGTGGGATGTGCGGTGCTTGTGTTTTGAAGTGTGCTTCTTGTGTGTTGAGGTGCTTGACAGCATGTCTGAATGTGTGCTTTGGATGGGTGAAGGGAGTGGGGTGCTGGAAGGGGTAGAGAAGGTTGGAGGGGGGTCAGAATGGCCAGGGAAACTGGCTGCCGTCCAAGCGGAGGCCAGATCCTGAAAAGGACTCTGTAGGACAGACACGGCACTGTGAATGCCATCCAGATAGGCATTTGTCTGCTGCACCTCTCATGCTAGCCCCTGGATGGCATTGACGATGGTTGTCTGTCAAACAGAGATGGTTCTCAGGTAGAGGTGCCTGGGGCGAAGGAGACGCCCACCTTTCTGGGTGGGCAGGCACGGGCAACTCGATGGGGAGCAGAAGGGAGGGCGGTGATGGAATGGGGGTGGTGGAAGATGTGACGGTAGTGGTGTGTGCACTAGGGTCCGCCACCGCCGGGGGACCCCCATCGGAGGAGGTCTCTGAGTCACTACCTCCTGTGCTAGTAGCCTTCCCGCTGGAAGTCCCCTCGCCCTCCCAACCACTGGTCCCCTGGGTGTCGGTTGTTTCTGCCTCTGGGAATCCGTGGGCCGCTGCCTCCCCAGGTGCCGGTGCCTCAGCTCCCTCGCCTGATGTTGATGCTGTACCAAACCAACACAAGAGAACAGGGATGGGGAGACAAAACAGGAGAGACACTTGTAAATAGCTGATTGCAGGTACATAATGGCCAGACATACAAGCACCCAGAAGACACACCCTACAGGCAGCATCGTTCACTATGCCCATGGCCATGCCACTGACTACTGACCAGAATACTGCTCTACACCCATCCCCTGAAATACCTAAGGAGCAGAAGTAAGTGAAACCTGACAGAGACACCCCTACCCCCTTTGGGGGACATACAGAAGATGGACACCAGTCAAATTCCCTGCCTCTAAGCAGCATGAACCCTATTGCACACCAAGACATCCTTCCAGACTGAATTATGGTCAATTAGTACTCACCCCCTTGTGACTGCTGTGCAGCCTTCAACTGCCCTTCCTGGTATGGGTATGCCACAACCAGGATCCATCGCATGAGGGGGGTCAGTGCCCGACGGGCACCCCTTCCACGTTGGGAGGACTTCCCCAGCTGGGCTTCACTGATCTTTCGCGACCAGCGCCGCAGGTCCTCCCACCTCTTTCTACAGTGGGTGCTCTGCCGGTTGTAGACCCCCAATGTCCATACCTTCTTGGCGATGGCATGCCAATCTGCCCTCTTCTGGTGGGTGCTGACCTAAAAGGGAGACACAGAAATGGAACACAGAGGTCAGGCACTTGCACAATAGGAACAGCTGGCTATTCGTCCACTATGGGCTGGACAGTACTCTCAGACATACAGGACAGCCGCACGCAGCATGCCATGCACCATGGCCCATGCTGGCTCAGAGGTGCAAACATTTGTGCAATCAACACCATCCATTACACACACACAGTGACCCCGAAACCCAGACTCACCTGTACCTCTGGCCGTCCGTACAGTTTTGCGTACAGGGGCAGGACCCCGTCCACTAGCTTCTCCAGTTCTTCCTGGGTGAAGGCCGGGGCCCTTTCCCCTGCAACACATGGCATATCCATAGCCATAGGCAGGCCACAGCAGTACACAGAGTGGAGAGCCTGTCCGCACGAGATCGGGGAATCAAGTGATCAAACGATGACGAACGCGCGTACGTTCCGCAGCAGTGTACACCGTCACCTCCGGCGGCGATCATGATACGCCAGGATTCCCCATTGGCATCCATGTTAACCAGTGAGGGTGCGAACAGCGGGAAACACCGCCTTACCCTGTGACATCAACCGCTAGCGATATGAGGTCACTTCCACAACGAAAGGGCAGAATAACAGTGGGCAGACATTTTGCCTTCACCTACGCATCTACAAATAATTAATACTCACAATGCAGGCCCTACGAGCTACATGAAGCCCCTAGGCCTCTGTTTATTCCGTATTGTAGCATACATGAAATACTCTGTTCTCTCATTGTGATGTACATGTATATCTGTCAGGTAGCAGTTATTGTAGAGACACCGAAATGAACAAAGCAGTGAACAAATGATGACAAGTGTGCCTATGTATGTGTCTTCATCACTCCTTTTTGTAACCCCTCGCAGGTACCGACCCTTGTGGCGAGGAAGGGCACCATCGGTGTACAGACCACATGTGCATATGGGGACCATGGTGGAGCGTCAGATCATAATCACTTACAGACTCACACGTGCAACTATTCAGGGCCTTTGTGCATTACTGAATCCTGCACTGCCTCCGGCAAATCGTAATCAGCATGCCATTCCAACTGAAGTGCAGGTGCTCTCCGCACTCCATTTCCTGGCCACGGGCTCATTTCAAGTGACAGTGGGCATGGGTGCTGGTTTTTCACAGCCAATGTTCAGCCAGGTACTGACAAGATTTCTGAATGCATTTGTACAACATCTGCAATCCTATGTGTGGTTTCCCCAAAGTACTGACCTCCCTGCCATCAAGTCTGACTTCTATGCCTTTGCCAACATTCCCGATTTCATAGATGCCATCAATGGCACACACATAGCTATCACCCCCCCCAGAGTGAGTGAAGAGGTGTACAGAAACAGGAAGAACTTTCACTCCATGAACATCCATTTGGTATGTACTGCAGACCAGTACATTACCATGTAAATGCCATGTTTCCAGGTTCAGTCCATGATTCCTTTGTGTTGAGTAACAGTAGTGTGCCACAGAAGATGGAACAACTACAAGAGGACAGAGGGTGGATCATAGGTACGTTTGCTTGTCACTAACTGACACATAGCAGAAAACCAGCCTGTCTGACTAAGGGACATAACAATGATGAGCCTGTATTGCACTATTTTGTAGGTGATTCTGGCTATCCAAACTTGTGTTGGCTCCTGACACCAGTGAGGAATCCCAGGACGGATGCAGAGAGGAATTACAATGAGGCCCATGGACGTACTAGGAGGGTAATAGAGCGAACTATAGATCTCCTGAAGGCTAGATTCCGGTGTCTACATATTTCTGGGGGTACCCTGGCCTATGGGCCTGATAAGGTGTGTAGAATAGTGGTGGCCTGCTGCATGCTGCACAACGTGGCAGTGAGACATTCTATCCCCCTCTTGGAGGTGGAGGGTGCTATAGGTCCTGATCAGCTACCTCAGATAGGTGAGGAGAGTGATGGTGATGATGAAGAAGAGGAAGATGTCAATTCCAGGAACCAACTGAGACAACTCTACTTCCAATAACTGTGTGGGACTTAAGCCAGTCATTGGGGTTAGTGACTAAGATACTGTCAGTGTGCTCTGTCATATAGATGGGGTTGGTCATGATAGGCGATACATGGCCCACTTCTGCATGGTACTGACTGAAAATATATGCATTCCCTCCTTGCCACCATTTGGGCACACAGGACTACCATCATGCACAGAATCGACAATAAAGTTGTTCTCTGCCAGTGGCATCCATACTCCACTTTGTTCACAATTTAAGACAGGGGACAGTGTTACAGGTGTGAAATGTGTTTTATTGGTAGAAGTGAGTGAATTGTGCTATCTACAGTGATGGGAAGTCGTAAGGGTGGGTGGTCCTCAAAACACACATGGTGGCAGCCTTGTTGGTAGTATTGATGGGTCCTATTTGTCGAACAGTACTTCAAATTTCCTCTTAGCTAAGTGTTGTTGGTGAATGGGTGGGATGGTTGCTTTGCATTTTTTGCTGAGTCAATTGTTGGAGGGGGCCTTGTTCTTAGCTGGGTTTCCAGTGCCATATCTTGGCCTGAGTGTGTTTGGGTGCATGCTGTGGAGCTTCATAGGATGACACGGTTGGCCCTTGGGTTTCCTAGGAGGGTAGTTCCTGGGATGGTTCAGCTGATGAAGTCATCGGATGCTGGTTGTCCGGGGCTGTTGTGGGGGCCTCTTGTCCGGTGTGGGTGTCAGACGAGATTTTGAACAACTGCAGCAGTACTCAAGCTATGGTGGCCATTGTGGCATTGTGCTCTTTCCACTGCTCCATGGCCTGTTAGTGTTGTTCCTGCTGCATCCTCTGACTGTGCTCCAGGGTGGACACAATCTGTCTTGGGTATGTTGGTAGGCCCCCAATACCTCTGATATCACGTCCTGGGCTGCTGCATCCATCCTGTGACCTCCCCCCTGGCCCACTGCGACCCTTGCACTTGCCCTAGCCTCCTGTGCCTGTGTCCCTGCACAGGTCTGGCAGTACCAATTGTACTGGGGCCCTCGCCTTCCTGCATGGTGGGAGTGGGACACTGTGGCCTATGTACCTGTGTTCCACCAGTCTGTGCCCTGGGTACACTGGTGTGGGGACACTTGCCCTGGGCTGCTGGTCTTGACTGGGTGGTAGGGGTGTCAGCGGTTTCCTGGGTCGGGTTGCTGCATGGTGAGAGTCCTGGACTATGTGAGGGGCCTGCCTGCTCATCAGTGTCCAGGGATCTTCACCAGTGTCCTGTGAGTTGCCTCTGTCTCCCTGGAGGGCAGTGGCACTCCTTGCCCCATCCGTTAGGATTGCATGGGTGGTGGGGCCTGTTGGGGGTCATAGACATGTCTGTTACATATGCCTGAAGGTTTGAGGTGAACTGGACTGTGATATTTTGTGCTGGTGTTACTTTCAGTGGCCTTCCAGGGTGCCTGTGTGAGGTTGACATTGCATTTAGCGCCAGTGTGGGGTTGCATTATGGTGGGGGGGTATTGTTCCATTGTGGGTACATGCAGGGGTGGGTGGCTGTGCACAGCGGGAGTGATGTGGGCCTGTCAGTGGGTTTGTGGTCATGCAGGGGGGTGGATGTAGTGGGTGATGGCTGGGTGGGGTGTAGGTCCAGGTGGGTTTGGGTGGGGTGGGGTGGGGTGGTGCATGCCTTGCCGGTGTGGTGGATATGGGGTAATTGTAGATGACTTACCCGAATCCATTCCTCCAGTGAGTCCATCTGGATGCAGGATGGCCAGTACCTTTTCCTCCCAGTCAGTGTAGTCGGGTG
The DNA here is from genome assembly GCF_031143425.1 of Pleurodeles waltl. Taxonomy (NCBI): domain Eukaryota; kingdom Metazoa; phylum Chordata; class Amphibia; order Caudata; family Salamandridae; genus Pleurodeles; species Pleurodeles waltl. The sequence continues at coordinate 728,841,187 of NC_090439.1, forward strand.
GTGTGGGTAGCGGTCCTCCCCCAGTCTTCTGCACTGCGATGTGGTACCTGGATGCCATGCCCCGGACCTTCCTCTGCAGGTCGTTCCATCTCTTACGGATGTCTGCCCTGGTGCGTGGATGGCGTCCCACTGCACTGACCCTGTTCACAATGGTTTGCCACAGCTCCAATTTCCTGGCAATGGGTGTGTGCTGTACCTCGGCCCTGAAGATTTGTGGCTCCACCTTCAAGATCTCATCCACGATGGTCCTTAACTCCCTTTTGGTGAAGCAGGGATTTTTTTTTTGGGGGGGGGGGCATGGTGAGTGCAGTGAATGGTGCCGGGACTGGGAACGAGGGAAGGGTGCTCTTCTGTGGGTCGGTCTGTGTCTCCTGTATGCTGGCGTTTGCTGTCTGGCTCTGCTGCTCTCCGTCTTCTTGTCCTGCTTTTGTTGCAAGGGATTGTGGGGTGTGTCTGGGGATGTTTTTTGGGGTTCTGGATGTGTGTCAGGTGTGTGGGTCATACACCTATCCAATGTGTGCACTTCTTGCTGTTGAGTCCACAGCCGCCAATGGTCGTCCGGCCTCCACTGTCCGCCGAGGTGATTTGTGCATCATTATTTGGAGGGCGGGATGTGGGTGTGCTTGGCGGTGGCGGGGTGTGGAGGTCCGGGAATCCCGCCTACAGAGTCATGGCGAAGAGTGGTAGTCTGGGGATTTTTGGCAGGGTTGGGTTTTTCGGTCATTATATGGCGGGTTTCCATTCACTGCCAACGGCGAAATTCTGTTCACCGCCAACACGGCGGTCGGTGGTCTTTCCCGCCAATGACCGCCAATATGTCTGGATGACATGCCTTTCCTCCATGGTGTCCAGGTCAACTAGTGGACGGTGCACTGGTGGTAGATTTGCAGTATGCACACATCATGTACACTTTGAATATTTTCTCGCACCTAACATCTATAGAGGATGCCTAGCACTTCAGACATATTCAGTACAGCCAATAGATATGCTCCAAATCCACCCTCATTGTTGCACATTGGCAATCATGTCATTGGGATTGTACATATGAAACTAATGTTAGTGGATATGTGTGTGTAAGACTTTGCTGCCCTGCACCATTCACACATATGCTTTCTAATCGAACAATATCTACCCGTGGGCTATGAAACTCTGAGTACCATTACACAATTCTCACCATATATGCTCTCTCAACATGTCACTTTTTAATGTTTTGGACAATACTTAACACATACATGATGGCATTACATACGGATATACAGCATTCTGTGGGAGTAAGTGAATGACGCAGATTAGTAAACACATCTAGTGATTAAATGTGTCCAAAATGGGATCTACTGTAGTAGACAGTTGGAAGTGACCTAAGTCCGCCGGCGGAAGTCGTCATGGCAATAGGCGGTTGCAACCACCTTGCAACTTGCCATTGGTGGACTTGGGCCAATGGTGATTACCGCCGGCAGTGACGGTCCTGTACATGGTGGCTGTGGCCGGCATTTTCTGCAGTATTGCTCACTTGACTCCTGACACTGTTGCCAGCAAGACCTCCATGACGTAAGCTGCTGTGTACTGCCTCTGAGAGCCATCATGCCACGTCCTGCAGGTGGATAGGGCCCGATCTTCACCCGGAAGAACTTGAAAGGCTGGTGGAGGATATCCTACCCCTGTATGAACAGCAATATGGGACACCAGAGGAGCAGGTGAGTCCAATGGCTTACCCATGTGTGATAGGTGTTGTATGTGACGTTGCCTCGGGCATGTGAACTTGTGAGAGTGTCGATGCATGCAGATGGCTTATTGTGAAGGTGTGTGTGCAAAGAGGATGTGTATGTGTGCCTACTTGCTGTGACTGATGTGCACTGATCACTCCTATTGGTATGGTGCATGTGTACATGACTTTCTCCTTTTGTCTGTGTCATTCATGCAGGTTAACGGCCATCAGAAGAAGGGGATTTGGCCTGCCATCGTCAAGCAAGTGCAGACCCTCGGGGTCCACAGCCAGCGGAGCACCCATTGCAGAAAGCAGTGGGAGGACTGAGACGCTGGGCCTAAAAGACCACAGAGGCCCAGTTGGGAATGTCCTCCCAATGAGGGAGGGGTGCCAGTTACACCCCAGCCCCCTTTATAGCCCACATATTGGCGGTGGCCTACACTGAGGTGGGTGGGTGTTTGAGGACAGCACAGCAGCCCCAAGGGGGTAAGTACTGACTATATCCTTGTACTTAGCACTGGTAGTTTGGTGTTTGCTGTCACACTTTAGCAGCTGTGGCAATGTAGTAGGTGCTACATGTATGTTGATTACTGGAAATACATAGTAGTCATTTTGCCTGACCAAGAGATGGAGATCTGGCCTTAGGACTGTGCATGTGTACGTTTAGATCACCTGTGTCTAGGTACATCTATGACTGCATGCGGAGATGCACAATTGACAGTGCCACATATGTGTCTCCACCCAGCCATATTTATGTATGTAGGCTGCTGTAGCATCCCACCCATCTAATATTTCCAGGTTCATAAGTCTGAATATTTTAATAAGTAGCTCTAAGATGTCAAACCACTCCCATCTTTGTAGATCAGCTGTATTTGCTACTTAGTGCCTGACATATTTGGTACAGGGCCTAGTTAACATTTGTCCTGGTACAGATATTGAATCCATATGGCATCTCAATCAGTCAACATATATGGGCAATATTGGACTGTGCATGTGGGCTTGTGGAGGTGAACCCATTGTCCCGTCATATGGATACTATGTGGAATGGGAAGGTTGTAATGGAAGGACATCCAACTATGGGTGTCTGACATTGTCTATTTGGCCTTAACAAGCATTTCCATGCCATTGAAATGTAGATGATTCACTATTATCCCAATGCCTTTGTTTTAGAGGAGGTAAGTGATTAGACTGTCCTACTCTTTGAAAATGTGTAATGTTCATGCAGTATGTGCCACTCGCCTACGCATACTAGTGCAACATATTGTATTAGCCGCCTACATCGTGTCACAATGGTTACTTGGAGCAGATCTTGTTGAGTAGGCCAATAATTGCTTCCCTTAGCCTAGCTGATGTGGACAGGTTGGACAGCCATTGGTTTTGGGTCACTTCATACTTTGAGATGTCATGGTTTGGCTGTACTACTGTTTGTCAAATAGGAGTTGTTGTGGGATATGTTGTAAGTGCAATGGGAGTCGTTTAGGTCCACGTGTACACCATGTGTACATGTATTTTCAGTGGGATATGTCTGGACTTAGGTACAGGTAATCATGTCAGGATTGGTGTGAGTGATGTTGGTTTTAATAATATTGTCATGTCGTGGCTCTGTATCTGATGTCAGGCAGAATGTCAAGTGCCCTATTAGTAATTAGCTGGCTGTCCTTTGTTTAGTTGTTGTTAAACTGCTCTCTGTGATTGTCAGTAGATGTCTCATGTGTGCTAGGAAGGCCACTGTCCTGTGCATGCATGTATGGTGTGATGTTGAGTAGTTTTTTTTGAGACTGCAGTTATTCCTCTGGGATTTGGTACATGTAGTGACATAGCTGTTCTCCAGACATGGTTTCTAGGAATCCGATGGCACCAGTGTGGGACGGCCACATGTTGTGTCTTTATCAGGGATTATGTCCATTGTGTAATATATGTACAGAGGGTTAAGCTAGGCATGTGATTGAAATGGCAGGTGCTGTGTCGTTTGTGAATAGAGCTGTCTTTATTTGCATAAACATTCCTAATGGACATAGACTGGTCAGGTGTTGAATCAGAACATGCATGATATGGTGTTATCAGTCAACCGCTGTTGCTAAAGCTGATAGGAGTATGGAGGGATATGACCAGAATTAGGACGGAATATCAGTTTTAGCCATGGCATGATAAGCATACTGACATAGGTTTACAGAATAATTGATGGAAAGCTCCAGTAGTGCTACCTTACGTAGATTATGATGTCAGTGACAGATATGACATGAAGTGGTGGATAGAAGTAACATGTTGTAACATGATGTAAGAAATGCGGTATTCTATAAGGAATTCCCTAGCCAAGAGATGTATACCTACAGTTGTGCATGTTGTAATGTGTGTATGTGAAGTATGTGATGACCCTCTCTCTCTCCCTCCTTCTCTCTCTGTTTGTGTGCATCAGCATCGGCAAGCAAAAAAGATGGGGCACAGGCGAGTGGGGATGCTAACTGCCACGGGACCCAGAGTGCTGAGACCACCGACAGCGAGGGACACAGTGGCCCGGAGGGTGAGGGAAGTACTATAGGGGGAACCGGATCTTCCGCTTCATCAACTTCGGAATCCTCCTCCAGTGGACACTCCCTGGAGGTGGTGGACCCTTCTGGGACCACCCCTGCACCATCTTTGTCTACCACCCCCTGACTACCAATGCCCTCCCTGTAGCTCCCCACTGAGTTGTCTGTGCCCACTCACCCAAGACGGAGGGGGGGCTTCTTCGCCACAGGCACCTCTGCCCCTGCCCCAGTCAGCCCTGCTCCCCTCAGTGAGGAGGCTATTAATCTCCTGAGGTCCATCTCTGTGGGTCAGTCGACCATCATGAATGCCAATCAGGGACTGGCAACTCAAGTCCAGCAAAGTAATGAGTTCCTGGAGGGCATTCACGGTGTACTGGCTGGCCTACAGATATCCTTTTAGGCTCTGGCCTCCACACTGACGCCAGCCAGTCACCCTTTGTCTTCCGTCCCCCCTCCACCTTCCTCTTTCCGATCCCAAACCCCTCTTCCCCGACCCAGCCAAAGCAGACAAACAGACAAGCATGCATCCGCCTCAACATCCAAGGGTAGCACTGACAAACACAAGCACCACAGGACACACCACCAGCATGCACACAACCAACACACACCTGCAGTCACACCAACAGTCACTACCTGCACTGACACCCCCACCTCACCCAGCATCACATACACAACACCTGACACACCTACAGTCACCACACCAACATTCACTGATAGATACAGTCACAACACCTACCCTACCCACAATCAGCACAATAGCAGACCCTAAGACATCCACCCAGGTCCCCACTGCTGCAGCCACCACGACCACAGACACACCTATATGAAGCAAATCCACCATGCCTGCAGTCACCACTCCAACGGACAGTCACTCCTCTATCTCCCAGCACCTCCACCCCCTCCTCCCAAGACATATAAACACCCACACTCACCCACCCAACAGACACCTGGCACCCACAAGCATACCTCACACATACACATGCACCCAAGACATCTATCAAAACACCTCAGACAACCATCTCCTCCCCCTCCACATGCAAACCCTTTTGCCATGACCATCCTGTGTGTCTAAGACATTTTTCCTCTCGAAGTTGATGCTTTTCCCTACTCCTCTTCCACCTCGTGTGACCCCCCAAACGCTCTGTGTCCCTCCCCAAGTCCAGCCCCTCTACCTCCAAGACCTCCCCTGCCTCCTGAAAGTACCCATGCCTCTCCCCTGCCAAGAAATCGACCCCTCCGAAGAGTTCCCCGCCCTCCCCTAAGCCTCTACCAAAGCCCCCTCCCAAACCCAAGCTTAAAGGCCTCCCTTATAAAATTCAGCCCAACCCCCTGATCCCTGAGGTGCAAGCCTGCCTGTCGCCTTGATGCCCCTACCTGTGCAGGTTACATGGCAGTCAGGAGTCAAGTTGGGACACTTCCAAGTGCCATATGTGCATGTTGCACATATCTGTTCGGACTGGCCTATTTCTTTTATTTTTGTACATATTCATGTATGTATTTTTAGTCAATAATTTATATATATATGGATCAACCAGCTGTTGGTTCAAAGGTTACATCTTTGTCTGCTTTTATTTTCTTGCTGCTGTTTTGGCCTTGGTGTAAGTGGTGGTTGTGCTACCTGTTGTGCTTGGGCAGCATGTGTGGTTGTGTACTTAGCTTTTGTCCCGCAGTGATGGTGTGTATTGTGTGATGGGCATGTGTATGTTAGGGATATGTAATTTTGTTGGTATCGTCTGGTGTTAGTGTTGACATGTGTTATTTGGAGTGTTGTGTGCCTTTGTGTGCTTGTACTGTGTGCATGAGTGTGTGCGGGAATTGGTATGTCAGATCAGTTGTGATCTGTGTTTGTGGTGTATGAGGAATGCTTCATTGTTAGGATGTGTGATTGTGTGTGTTCGTCTTTTGGTGTTGTTAGGTTGTGTTGTATGTTTGATTTGCCAAGAGGAGGTGTGTATTGTGGGTGCTTAACTGTGCTTTTGTGGTGTGGAGATTGTGGTGTAGTTGGGTCATTTGGTGGTGTTGTGTGTGACTGTGCCGGTTCTGGTAGCTGGGGCTTGGTGTGTGTTCCAGGCATGTGTGTGATGGCCGTATATATATAAATGACATAGGGCCTTATTACAATCTTGACGCAGAGGTTTCCTACATCGCAAATGTGACGGATATCCGGTCTGCAGTATTGTGATCCCATTATATTCTATGTAGGTCGTGATACAGCGGACGTGATATCATTCACATTTGTAATGGAGGAAACCCCTCCGTCAAGATTGTAATGAGGCCCTTAGTGTTTAATACTGCACAATTAGACTGCACTTAGTTAAAAAAAACATTTGGAGCACCCGTTGAGAGCACACCCGCCAGAACTCAGCTGATAGTAGGTGAAATTGTACTGAGCCATTGGTCTGAGGGGCCACTACAACCTAAATTTGGCTCAATTACTACAAAAGGGGAGTGGGAGCCCATTTCCCTTGCTAGCATTAGAATTGAGATCACCTTTGCTGCACAGAAAACAAGGCCCAAGCAACAGGGAGGTAAGTGTGGGACTTATCTTATAATTGTGCTTCAAAAAGGGATAGGCAGACTGCATTGGGCCTCAGACAGAGGAATGGTGGGCTAAAGAAGTGGGCAGAGGATACAGCCAGCTTTCGAGGGTTGTAGCTATCGCAAATGCTGCAGGTGCAGTGGTACCGTGGCCCCAGAGTGTATAAGGGTCCAGAACACTCTTCCTGTGCCAGTGTAGCTTTGGGCCTGTGAACAATTGCCCAAGAAAGAAGAAGATTGAACTAGAGAAGAAACATTCGTCTGGGCCTCAGAGAGATGGCTGGGTGGGGGGGCGGCATGATAGGGACTTATATTTTTATTAAGGGCGAATAAGACAGTACTCTTATCAAGGCCTACCTATCATTAGTAAAGAAGATGGAGTGGCACTGAGGTCCAGAAGTGTGTGTGGCCCACTGCATCACAATTATGACTGTCCTGATGAGCCATACGGGTGTGGGGGGTAATTTTCCTTGCTAGCATTAGGGCTGAGGGCACCCTTACTGCAAAGGGGATGGCAACATGTCAGAAATATTTTTTTAACGATTTTAAGATTGAGGTTATGGCGAGGCATGGTTGGCAGAGGAGACAGCTGATTCTCAGGGTTGCAGGTTTTATTAGAGCAGAAGGTGCAGTGGCAGTGAGGTTCTGGAGTTGGAAGGGCTCACATCCCACTAATAATGGGTGGAGCTAAATGTATTCAATTTTTACTGATTTTTACAGATAAATACAGACAAAAAACATTATCTACCTCATTACAACCCTGGCGGTCAATGATAAAGTGCCAGTAATACCTCCAAGAGGCTGGAGGTAACTGCTGCCAAATTATGACCATGGCGGACAGATCTCAGATAGACAGCCACTTTACCACACCGACCGCCAGGGCAGAAACAACAGCCACCAGGTCGGTATCCACCGATAGCCAGGCGAAAGTCAATGTTCCGTCCACCATATTAAGACCCTGCAAACCGCCACCTTTTTCGGGGCAGTACCAACAACAGCAAAAGCCTAGCAGAAACACTGCACAGAAGGGAAAGGACTCACCTTTGGAGAGACAGGGAACAAACACGCCGCCATGGACACGAGCTGCAAATCTTTCTAATGATCTTTTACATCCTTCTCCACCACGAACACCAATGACGGTGAAGACGACCACGTTAAGTACAGCCGCCTAGCACACAGTGGAGGTGGGGAGGAAAACAAGAGTGACACACACACACACACACACACACACGCACAACACACTACTCCACCCCCAACACCATACACACAATCAGATGCAGTAAGAAAATATATTTACCCCCTACCCCTCAGAAATATTGCAAGGACAACACTCTCTCAAGTGGGTGACTTGCCCACATGCTCTGGAGGGGGCAACATGCCCCGTGCTTGGTCCTGGGGAGTGCAGGGCCACACTTTCTCAAGTGGGTGACTTGGTCCTGGGGAGTGCAAGGCCACACTCTTTCAAGTGGGTGACTTGCCCACTGGCTCTGGAGGGGGCAACATGCCCTGTGCTTGGTCCTGGGGAGTGCAAGGCCACACTCTCTCAAGTGGGTGACTTGCCCACTGGCTCTGGAGGGGGCAACATGCCCTGTGCATGGTCCTGGGGAGTGCAAGGCCACAGTCTCTCAAGTGAGTGACTTGCCCACATGCTTTGGAGGGGGCATCGTGCCCTGTGCTTTAAATCCTAGGGAGGATGGGGTGAGTGGATGTCATACCCACTGGTTATGGAGGGGCATTGTGCCCTGTGCTTCAGATCCTGAGGAGTGCAAGGTCACAGTCTCTCAGTTGGATGTCATTCCCACAGGATTTTCAGGCAGTGACGGCTACTCAGTGGTGGTGCTGTTGTTGCTGGTGCTGGTGGGGGTAGCTCTAGCCCATCCCCTGCAGCCTCGGATGGCTCCCCACTGCTGGTGGCGGTGGTGCTGCTGCTGCTGGTGGTGGTGAGGGGAAGCTCCAGCCCATTCCCTGCAGCCTCGGACGGCTGCCCACTGCTGGTGGTGGTGCTGCTGCTGCTGCTGCTGCTGCTGCCACTGCTGGTGGGAGGAAGCTCCAGCCCATCCCCTGCAGCCTCAGATGGCTGCACAACCATGGTTGGTGGTGGGGGCTCCAACTGAGTCCCAGCACCAGGCCCCTTGTCCTTCCTGCCTGCTGGTGCAGGCTCCTTTCCCTTTCTGGCAGCAGCTGGGGGTGGCTCGTTGCTCTCCTTGGCAGCAGCTGGGGATTGCTCCTTGCACTTCAGGGCAGCACTTGGGGTAGGGCACCTTGCCCTTCCGGGCAGCACATGGGGCAGGCACCCTTTCCTTGATACTGCCTGGTGCTGTGGATCCTTTCCCACCACGAGTGGGTGTGGAGACTACTGGGCTCATGAACTGTGTGGCTGAGGTGCTTGCCTGGGTTGGTGCCACCCTGGCCAGACATGAGAGATGAGGGAAGGGGTAGGGAAGAGGTCAATTGTGGTGAGGAAAAGCTTTTTAGGGACATTGGGGCGGGAAGAGCGAGAAGGTTTGTGAGTGGAGGAAGAGGGAGTGGTTGTGGGAGGTGTCTGTCGGCTGTGTTTGGGTGCAGGTGCATGGGCTGGATGCTGTTGTGAGGTAGATGACTGTTGGGTGTCCGAGTGCTTGCATTGTGTACCTTGGGAGGGGGAACAGACACAGTGGGAGAGGACACAGGAGGCGTGTGCATGGCTGTTGTGGTGGTGTCTGCCAGTGAAGTGTGAGTTCTGCTAGGTGCTGGTGATGGCGGTAGTGGATGATGGTGCACTGCATGCAGGTGTGAGTGTAGACGCAACTGGGAGGGAGGTGGAGGATGAGGAGGAGGGGGACACAGTGGAGGCAGTGGACATTGGTATGTCTGCATCTGGATGGTGTTTTTGTGAGTGCCTGTGGGATGATGTGTGGTGCTTGTGTTTGCTTGAACCACTCTTGTGTGTTGTCCTGTGGGCATGCTCATCTGCCTGTGTGCTTGGGATAGGTTCGAATTGAGGGGAATGGGATTGGGAAGAGGAAGTTGGAGGGTGGAAACAAGGACAATGGCTGCCATCAGAGAGGAGGCCAGAGCCTGGATTGATCTCTGTTGGGCCGCCAAGCCAGTGTGAATGCCTTACAGAAATGCATTGGTCTGTTGCTTTTGGGCTGCCAGCCCCTGGATGGCATTCACAATGGTTGACTGCCCTATGGAGATGGATCTCAGGAGGTCAATAGCCTCCTCACTCAGGGCAGCAGGGCTCACTGGGGCAGGGCCTGAGGTCCCTGGGGCGAAGGAGATGCCCACCCTCCTGGGTGAGCGGGCACAGGCAACTTGATAAGGGGCTGCTGGGAGGGCGGTGCTGGTACGGGGGTAACGGCTGTACCTGTAGCTGGGGTGGTCACAGAAGTGTCCTCCACCACCAGGGAGCTTCCATTGGAGGAGGTATCTGTGTCCGAACTGTCCCCTCCAGTCTCTGCCATGATGCTCCACTTGCCCTCCGTCCCATTGGTGCCCTCACCGTTGTTCGACCCTGCATGGACACTCATCACTAAAGCATGCAAAGCATAAAGAACTAACGATCTCACCAAACACCAACATATACAAGTAAAAGCTGACAGGGCAACGCCAACCACAGTGGGCAAGCCACGGATGTACAACATGTCATACACATTAACCATAACACAACATTTACATCCCGACAGGTACCCCAGCCAATGTCACCGGAGAGGAAGTGCCAGCGCTATCCAGTCCCCCAAATGAAGAGGCCCACAGTAATGACAGTAACTCTGGTCTTCTGGATCTGGTCAATCCACCAGGCCCTTCAGGGACCACTGGGCAGCCGGTTACCCAAGCCCAGTCACAGACCACCACAGAGCCTCTGCCATCAGGAAACAACACCACAACACCCACCCAGCATCCCCAAACCTCTGTGCCCAGGACACATCAACCAGCAGTGTGCTCACCTGTACAGGGACCCCAGGCCACACCTCGCACACAAGACAATCAGGGACCTGGGGTCAGTGACCACATGGTTCAGGGGACAGAGGCACAGTCCAACAGGGACACTGGGAGGAGTGCTGTGCACCAGGGGGAAACCAGGGAACCGACTCTCCAGGAGGTGCTCTCTGAGATCCTGGGAGCCTATCAACATTCCCAGGACACAATGGGCCAGATCCTAGACAACATGCAGGAGAACAGGCGGCTGCAGGAGGGACAGTATCAGGGGATCAGGGAGGACTTGCAGGCCATCAACAACACCCGGATCCCCATAGCAGGGGTGCTGGCAGACATGGCCAACATTATGAGGGAGGCAGTGTCACACCAGTGGGCCCCTGCCATTAGCCAGTCATCTGAACAGCCTTCCACTTCCTCTGCCTATAGTGGCCAGGAGGCCCCACCACAGGACTCACAGGCCACCAGCACCCCTACCCTTGCAGAAGGCAAACCACCCCGCAAATGTTCCCTGCGATCCAGACAGAAGCCAGAGACACTTGCCAAGACCTCTGCCAGGAAATGAGACTCTCCTGATTGTCCCCCTTGTGCCCACTCAGTCACCCTGTCCACCTTGAACTGCCATTGTTCCCCTACCTATGTCCCATTGGACAATGCACCTGTGCTACAAACAGACTGGAACAATACCCTGGACTTTCCTCCATCATCACCCCATCCCATTGCACTTTCCCCTCTGTATATTAGTACTACAATAAACACCCTTTGATATAGATTGATTTCGAGTATGTCATGTATTGCAAATATGTATTGATTGAAACAGGTACAACCATTGCAAATGAATTGTACATAGAATGAGCATAGAATTAATGACCTGTAGCAGGCTGTTGTGATCACACCAGGAGTATTTGTCAAATCACCAACATCTGCAAAATGAATAGCCAAAGGGAACAGTAAGTGGGCATAGAAGTGGGGAATACCAGCATGCCAATGCCACACAGAATACAACTAAAGTCATTGAAATGTAAAGTTGCACTGTTTCACCTGTGTGTCATTGGAAGTACTGACGGATTACAGACGTTCTGTTGTCCACATCCTCATTCTCTGTTTCCTCATCCTCACTATCCACAGGGTCCACTGCTGCCACAGGAGCATCTCCAGTCTCCTCCTCCTGCAGAAAAGGGACATGGCGTCTGAGGGCCAGGTTGTGCAACATGCAGCATGCCACCACTATCTGGCTGACCTTCTTGGGTGGGTAGCACAACCTGTTAGATGGAGGCACTGGAACCTGGCCTTCAGGAGGCTAAAGGTCATTTCAGTTATCCTTCTGGTTCGCTCATTATAACGTTCTTCTGCCCTTGTCCTGGCATTCCTCACAGGGGTCAACAGCCATGATAGGTTTGGGTAACCAGAGTCACCTGCAAATAATGAGGGACAACATTTAGCCACATTCTATCCCATATGGCCAACACCATAGGCATACAACAACATATACTAGGGGGGAATCAGGGCTCACCTATTAGCCACACCCTGTGCCTCTGTATTTGGGCCATCACATTTGGGATGCTGCTATTCCTTAGGACAAAGGCATCATGCACTGACCTAGGATACTTAGCACTGACATGGGAGATATACTGGTCTGCCAAGCACACCATCTGCACATTCATAGAGTGGAAACTCTTACAATTCTGGAACACCTGTTTATTCTGGCACGGGGGGGACAAATGCAATATGTATTCCATCAATCGCCCCTATTATATTGGGGATGTGTCCCATTGAATAAAACCCGGCCTTCATAGTGGCCAAATCCTCAACCTGGGGGAATGCAATGTAGCTGCACATGTGTTTTATCAGGGCAGACAACACTCTTGTCAGCACTATTGAGAGCATTAGCTGTGACATTCCTTCTGCCAAGCACACTGTCACTTGGAAAGAACCAGTAGCCAGGAAATGGAAAACTGATAGCACTTGCACAAGAGGGGGATCCCAGTGGGCTGACGGATAGCAGATATCAGGTCAGGCTCCAATTGGGCACACAGCTCTGTGATTGTGGCCCTGTCCAGTCTATAGGTGAGGATAATATGCCTGTCCTCCGGTGTAGCCAAGTCCACCACGGGTCTGTACACGGGGGTATGTCTCTATCTCCTATTCATCCGCAGGGGTAGGTATCTAAGGGACAAAAGAGTAAGAAGGCTGTCACAAACTGAACAATGGAGCCACATCAGTAATCTGCAATCTGTAAACATGTTATGGAACAGTGTGATTTGTCAAGTATATGCCTATTTATCCTGTGATGCAGCATTACTCAATAGGCCTGCCCCTACCCCCTGAATTGGCGTCCGTCTGTCCTGTGTGGAGGGACAGGTGGAAGTGAGGTAATACCCCTGACGTTGTGCGCCGTGGCGGGAGGTGGTCAGGAACCGCCGTGCAATTCCTCATTGGTCAATATTGGGTCCTATGGGGTACAGCCGCCATTGGTGATCTACGCCAGCGGTGACAGTATGTACCTCCGCGGACGTGACCACAATTTTCTATCTGATTCCTTGCTTGTTTCCTGACCTTACATAGGAGAGGACCTACACTGCATGTGCTGCTGTGACCTGTGTCTGGAACTTACCATGGCCTGTGTGACCGGGGAAAGGGCCCCAGCCTTCACTTCAGAGGAATTGGAGAGACTGGTGGATGGGGTCCTACCTCAGTACGGACTTCTGTATGGGCCTCCAGACCAACAAATGAGTACACTGTTGGCACGATGCATGTGACATGAATGTATGGAGGTGTGTGTGAAGGCATCGTGTAAGGGGGGAGGGATGTCCTCTTGGCTGGGTACACGTTGAGTGCTGGGCTATGTGTGTGCCAATAGTGATGGAAACGGGTATGGTGGGTCATTCGTGTTACAGGCTGGACTGTTTGTCTAATGGTGTTCTCCTGTCTGTATTTCCTCTGCAGGTCAGCGCCCATCAAAAGAAGGGTATATGGCGTTCTATCGCCAAGGAGGTGCGGACCCTGGGGATCTATGGCAGGTGGAGCACCCACTGTCGCAAACAGTGGGAGGACCTGAGACGCTGGCCATGGAAGACCGCGGAAGCCCAGCTGGGGATGGCCTTCCATCGAGGAAGGGGTGCCCGTCAAACCCTGACCCCCCTGATGGCCCACATACTGGAGGTGGCCTATCCAGAGCTGGATGGGCACAGCAGCCACAAGGGGTGAGTACAGTGGCCCTCATTGAAGGAAACAGCTGGTGGGGTGGTATCCAGGTGGTGGGTGTGTGTCAGTGGGTGCCCTAGGTCAGGCCATACATAGCAGCATAGGTCCTCTGGTGGCTAAGGGTTTTAAGGGGAAATACAGCCTACCTAGCTTGTTAGCATCTACTACTGGTCAGGGCTGCGTGGGTCCTAGGTGTGCTGCAGTTGGCGGGGTGTGCTCCTCCTCATGCCTTGGTGGCTAGCACTATCACTGGTAGTGCAATGCATAGTGCGTAGGCCTGTTCCCTGTGCATGAGGGTGCTGTGTATGCCAACGGTGGTGTTGATGCAGTCACTGAACCAGTGTATCCTTTGTCTTTCTCCCCCATTTCTTGTTTTGTCATCCTGTCCTTATGTGCATTAACATCATCTGGCGGAGGAGCAGAGGCACCAGCGACGGACGGTGCTGCATCCTACAGGACCCAGGAGGCAGAGTCCACCGATGCTGAGGGCACCAGTGGAACTGAGGGTGAGGGGAGCACCACTACGGAGACTGGAGGGGACAATCCAGACTCTGATACCTCCTCCGATGGGAGCTCCCTGGTGGTGCGGACACCTCTATGACCACCCCAGCTACAGGTACAGCCACCAACCCCTGTAACAGCACCGCCCTCCCAGCAGCCCCTCAGTGAGTTACCTGTGCCGCTCACCCAGGAGGGTGGGCATCTCCTTAGGCCCAGGCACCTCAGGCCCTGTCCCAGTGAGCCCTGTTACCCTGAGTGAGGTGGTTATTGACCTCCTGCGATCCATCTCTGTAGGGCAGTCAACCATTGTGAATGCCATTCAGGGGCTGGCAGCCCAGATGCAGCAATCTAATGCATTCCGGGAGGGCATTCACAGTGGATTGGAGGCCCAACAGAGATTGATCCAGGCTCAGGCCTCCTCTCTGATGGCAGCCATTGTCCCTCTTTCAATCATCCCCCCCTCCAACTACCACTTCCCAGTCCCATTCTCCTCAACCCCAACCCATCCCAAGCACACAGCCTGATGAGTATGCACACAGGACAACACCCAAGAGTGTCACAGGCAAACACAAGCACCACACTTCATCCCACAGGCACTCACACAAACACCATTCAGTTGCAGACACTACAACATCCACTATTTCCATTGTCTCCCCCTCCTCCTCCACCTCCCACCCAGTTACGTCCACACTCACACCTGCATGCACTAGATCACCATCCACTACCTGCATCATCACCACATCAACCAGAACACACACCTCACTGGCAGACACCTCCACAACATCCATGCACACATCCCCTGTGTCCTCTTCCACTGTGTCTGTCCCCCCTCCTAAAGTACACAAATGCAAACACTCAGACACCCAACACAACCTCACAACAGCATGCAACCCATGTACCTGCACCCAAATCCAGCAAATACCTACAACAACAACTCCCTCGCCCTCCACTCCCATTACTACTCCCTCTTCCAGCCCCAATGTCCCTAAAAAGCTTTTCCTTTCCCAGATTGACCTCTTCCCTACCCCTTCCCCCCGTCCTGCACGTATGGCCAGGATATCAAGGAGCCAGCCAAGCACCTCAGCCAAACACTCCACGGGCCCAGTTTCATCAGCACCTACTTGTGGTGGAAAGGATTCCAGGCCACAAATACTGAAGGGGAAGAAGCCTGCACCAGCCAGCAAGAAGGGGAAGGAGCCTGCACCAGCCAGCAAGAAGGGGAAGGAGCCTGCACCAGCAGCTGTCACAGAGCCCCCACCACCAGCTGTGGTTGTGCAGCCTTCATTGAGTACAGGGGCTGAGCATGAGCCTCCCACAACCACCACCACAGTGCAGCCATCGGAGTGTGCAGGGGCTGAGCATAAGCCTCCCACGACCGCAACCACAGTGCAGCCATCGGAGAGTGCAGAGGCTGAGCATAAGCCTCCCACAACCACCACCACAGTGCAGCCATCAGTGGGTGCAGAGGCTGAGCAAGAGCCTCCCACAACCACCACTACAGTGCAGCCATCAGAGGGTGCAGGGGCTGAGCAGGTGCCTCCCATGACCACCACCACAGTGCAGCCATCGGAGGGTGCAGGGGCTGAGTAGGAGCCTCCCACAAGCACCAGCACAGGTCAGCCATCGGAGGGTGCAGGGGCTGAGCAGGAGCCTCCCACAACCACAACCACAGTGCAGCTGTCACTGCCAGTAGACGCCATATGATCCAGCCTCCATGGGCTGCTGTGCAGCCTGCCACCACCAGAACCAGTGGGCAAGTCACCCGCTCCAGAGACTGTGGCTTTGCATTCCCCAGGACAAAGTACAGGGCACGTTGTCCCCTCTAGAACCAGTGGGCAAGTGACCCACTCCAGAGACTGTGGCCCATCACTCCCCAGGACAAAGCAATGGGCATGTTGCCCCCTCCAGAACCAGTGGGGAGAGCATCCACTCGAGAGACTGTGACCTTGCACTCCCCAGGACCAAGCACAGGGCATGTTGCCCCCTCCAGAACCAGTGGTCCTGTTTCCGCAATCTGATGAGGCTCACCCTCCTCCCCCTGAGGTCCCTGCCTATTTGCAAACTGATGCCCCTACAGTGTTCTCTCTGTATTGGTGCAGAGATCGAGTGGGGCCTTAGACTTTGCCCTGTGGCCATGTGGCCCCTGTGAACTGTGGACAGGGCAGTGTCTCTTTTTTGAACATTTGTACATATCTGTTGCATTGCCACATCAACTTATTATTTTTGATGTTGATCTTATTACAATCACTTTAGTCAATTCCTGTTGTCCTTGCATTATTCAGCCAATTTTCGGTAATCAATTGTTTTCCTGTGCAGCTGGTTGTGTGTATGTTGTGTTTGTATGGGGTGTGTGTTGTGCGTGTGTGCGTCACTCTCCTTTTCCTCCCACCCTCCCTTGTGTGCTAGGTGGCTGTACTCACCATCATCATCTTCGCCAGCGTTGGTGTTCGTGGTGGAGCATAACGTAGAAGATCATAGGAAAGACTTGCATTTCTAGTTCCGCAGCTGCGTGGTTCTTCCCTGTGTCTCCAATGGTGAGTCCTTTGACTTCTGAGCTCTGTTTCCGCCAGGCTTTTGCTGGCGTTGGTACCATCCGGGAAAAGGTGGCGGATTGCCATGTCATATTATGGTGGGCGGAACTTTGTCTTCTGTCTGGCTGTAGACGGCTACTGTTGTTTCCGCCCTGGCGGTCAGTGTGGTACATTGGCTGTCTTTCAGGGATATCACCGCCATGATCATAATTTGGCGGTAGTTACCGCCAGCATATTGGCAGTATTACCACCACTTTATCACCGACCGCCAGGGTTGTAATGAGGGCCTATATGACTTAATACGCCCTGATTTTTCTAGCAGACACTGGACAGTTGAACACACATACATCCTTAGAAGACTGCAACAGGACATGCTAGAAGCAAAACACTTGCACACCTGTGACAACAAAACAAATTTGGTCATTAGAATAATTGCTGGTGCCATTGGGATCACTTATGTCACCTTTAACGAAGGCGACACAGTGCCTATAGCATATAAATCACATTTACACTCAAATGCAGAACATTTTGCACCCACAGAAAAAATTCTAACTGCAGTTCAGATGGCTGTCATTAAGGAGAGGCCACTTGCCCAAAGGAAATGCATTATTGTCGTTACCCTGGTGCCAACCATAGAGGCTGTCACCAAAGCAGGCATTCCTAACACTAAAGCATTACATCCATGCTGGATTCCGTTGCAACCTCCCTGAGTTGCTACCGATGTTGACTTCATCTTTGATCCAAAACTTCAGACACAAGAATTAATGATTATCTTGATAATTGGAAGCTGAACGGGTTTAGAGATTCCAAAGGGAACACCTTAAAACACAGAACACTGTGGAGGAGGGTGGCTGATCTTAAGGATAAGCTACCTTGTGTCCATGTAGTACATACATTGGGCCACCAATGTGTAGAAGTACACGTTATCGGCAATACTTTGGCTGATGAAGCAGCCAAATCTGCAGTAGTTATGGCTTCTGTGGCTGCAGTGAACTTTCTCAGACGACATTGGCTAATGAAATTCTGACTGCCATGAAGGCTTTGGCTGAATGCAAGTCTCTTCCAAAAGGATAAAATACTCTTACCACATCAGTGCACAGAATGTTGCTTATTCAACAATTCCTGGGTTGGAGATCGAGCAATCCCCAACCAAGACCAGAGATTAGATCTCATCAAAGCAGCGCATGAGGGTGTCGCTTCTTCTCATGCTGGTATTTCGGCCACAGTAACACTCTTACAGAAACGCTTCTGGTGGCCAGGTCTATTCAGACATAGCAGGGCATCCTTTGTTGTGACACTTGCCATTAGATTAAGGGTTCCAACATTAAACACCCGCTGCAGACATCCCTCTTAGTGTCCAGTAGGCCACTACAATGTGTGTACCTGATGGTGTATACAAATACATCTTAGTCGCTGTAGATCCTTGTTCTAGATTCCTGTGGGTATGGCCTCAGCGGTCGGCTGATGCTCGAACTGTTAAAAAAAAACTGCTGATCTTTATCGGTACATATGCGGCTGCAGCATTCCATTCGGACCAGGGCCCTGCCTTTGCCTTCAATTCATTCAGGGACACCATGGGGATGAAGGGGGATGAACTCCATTACTCCACACCATACCACCCTGAGGTAAACTTAGTCGTGGAGAGGAGGAACCGTGATTTAAAACAGTCCTTCCCAGCTAGAGTATTAGGTTCTGGCCGCAGTTGGCTTCATCACCTATATGAGGTCCTGAGAGCACTGAATAATCTGCCAAGACGGTCCTTTGGGGAACGCACTCCCTATGAGGTCCTCTTTGGGATACCTATGTATGTCCCAGATCTTGATGGCCCTGCTTTGGTGGCAGCAGACACACCTTTTGACATAAACGACCGTTTCATAGTTTTACAGGAGCTTCAGCAATTTTGTGAGGATAAATCATCTGCCCATGCTGCCACCTTAGGAATAAGGGATTTACAACAGCCTCTACTGGCTGGATTCCTAAAGTCAGGCATCTGGTTTGTGAGAAGATTGCTGTGAAGAACAAATTTGGTCCATCCTATAGAGCACCGGTACCAGTCCTGGGAGCACAAGGTACCAGAACTGTAATCCTACCACCGCAGCCTGGTTCCAGTGCAAACAGATTCATTTCCATTGATGACATCAAACTTCACCATGTGGCCAATTCTGCACAGTAGACCCAGAGTCCCTTGAGTAGTTCCCGGTCCCCTCTCACTACCCAACAAGACATAACTTTTCAAAGCAGAAACAACATCACTTCTGACTACACAAGCATGTCCAACAATGCTACA
The DNA here is from genome assembly GCF_031143425.1 of Pleurodeles waltl. Classification (NCBI taxonomy): domain Eukaryota; kingdom Metazoa; phylum Chordata; class Amphibia; order Caudata; family Salamandridae; genus Pleurodeles; species Pleurodeles waltl. The sequence continues at coordinate 728,860,399 of NC_090439.1, forward strand.
ACTACCCCTTGACCATAGGGAGGGCAGAAAATGAACTCGTGCTGATTCCATTTACCAATTCAACAGCAGCACCTGTCCAAGATTTGGCTGTTTTCTACACCAACACAACACAGACTGATGACGCAGTCTACTATGAGCCTCCAAGCGAAGTGGATCCATCCACTGGTAATGCACCTGGTCCTGCACTTGCACTGCTTCTTGTTACTTCAACACTGAGGACTTTTCTTCATACTCATCCACTCCTGTAATTGAAACTGTGGGAATTGCCCTTTGAATACAAATGTCTGAACGGCGAAACAGAGGTCTTTCTCAGAGGAAGCAAATGCGAGACTACTGTTAGTTATTCAATGATCTGCAAGCAGGTGTCCCTTCACGGCCTTTGCAATGTGGGGGTCGAAACTTGGCCTGTTTTCTGAAGAGTACTCCCATTCCTTTGATTCAACCAGCATTTCATGTACTTTCGATGGAAGTTATGTGGTGCTAAGCGACCAAATCTGTTGCAGTATGTGACCAGGAATTGCCTACGCAATTTCATTCTCTAAGGTCGTTACGTGTTGTGGACAAGTTTTATTCCCCCCCATACAAGAGATAAAAGTATCAGAAATGTGACCTCACATTGATACTGCTAATGTAAATTATGACTAGTTGAGCAGACTGTAGGCGCTACTGTTCCAAAAACAAGTCACGTTGACATCAGCTAGAGAGACGTATACTCTCCAGATTTCAAGATCATCAGCCAAGATACAATCCCTATTGGATACCAACATCCCCAAGCATTTTGGAGAGCTGGTATCCAGAATTTTCAAAGCCTCGAGCACTACTGGGATTGTCAACTTCTTTAAGGCTGTTGGGTCTGGATTTGTGTCCATCTTTCAGACTGTCTTCGGAGTCATTCCATTGGGCAGCCATTCACTCTTCTCAAGTGTGTTTAGTGGCTTTCCTATAATTTTGACACTAATTGTCGGAATGCTGCTGCTAATTCTTCTGATTCGCAGTGGTTGTGTCTTTCCAGCTGTGTGAAGCAATGGAGCCACTGCCACCAGCTCGACTGTGCCATGAACACATGGTTCAGGTCTTTAATGCTCGGTTGCTGGAGGAGTTGGAGCCTTATTGGTCATTGTCATTTCGACCACTCCTATGGTGCATGCAACTAGTCTTTTGCTGCATATAGTGCCTCTTCGAACATTTGCCTACAGTGTGTCTTGCTGTCACACCAGTGCCTCCTGTGGATCAAGGATTGCTGATGTCCCCGATTAGGGTTCATTCACGGTCGTGCCTCTTGAGACTAAGGCTGATTGGCGAGGCTACATATGTGCCGGCCTTGGTGAACAATCTGGCTCTTTTTGGCACTTTGGAGAGTGCCACTCCTGCAGGTGGAGCTGCACAAGAGGTTACTACGCACTACTTCTCCGTGGATCTGTCTGCCTATCCTGTGATTGATCTAACATCTGACTATGGGGCCTCTTTCCTGAGGTCCTTTCCATTCAATGGCTTCGAAGATGCTCTTCAAGATCATGACTATTGTTAGAAAGATTTGATGATTGGCTTCTTATACCAAATTCAAAGTGCATTTGTTGCCCTTACTTTGGCCTGCTGTGCTTGTCATGATCAACATTGTATCTCTTTGTAAGTTGCTTAGCTATTTTGGGTTTTAACATGTTTTTCCACATATTTTTTACCTAGTTTTATAGTCCAGAGCACGTTTTAGCATTGGATTAATTCATGTTAGGTGGCATCAACTTATGACGTCATACTTGTTACAGCAATGGGGAGGGTGTAGTGAATCCTACTTTGTTTTAATGGGAAAGAGGAGTTAGCTTAGCCTTTGCCTTGCAAACTATTGCCCCCATCACCTAGTGACTTTTACCCTAATTAGCTTGCTCTGTTTTATTGTATTTATTTAATTATATCCTTTAAGATGGCTGCCTTATTTCTAGTTAGGTCAATATTTTAGTTTCACTTTATCAGTGCCACCGCGCTACGGCGTCAACATCAAGCGACAAAGATAAACAAACTGAAGTTGTTCACATTAGGTATTTTCCCTCTTCACGCCTTTGAGGGGATTGTTTACATAAATTGGCGTCCCAAGCATGTCTTGTTATCTATTGTTCGGGAAAAGACCTACGTCAGGGGTCCGAGCAGATCTGTATAAATGCACCTCACTTAGACAGATAGTCAGAAGGATTTCAACCAGATGCCATAGCTGCTATCAATGCTGCCGACCCCTTGACGCTGACCCAGTCTTTGTGTCCGTGCGGAGTTTCAGCTATAGACCTCATTCCAAGGTAACAAGGGTTGGGGGGCTCTTCTCGTGGACATGGCATTGGCAGAATAGGTTTAATATACCTAGCTCTCCTTAGGTTAGAGATTAGGTTTACATTATTAGGGTATTATGACATATTTCACATCTCATGTCATTTTACGTCATTGCAAGATGGTAGGGGTCTTTTTATTAATGACTCTTATCTTTACCATTCTGCTTCTTGCATTGTTCGTTATTCTGATCATTGCAGCTCATGCAACTTATCATAGATTGAAGTTTTGTTGAATAAAACGTATTGAAACCTTTACTGCATCTCTTTCAATGCCTGTGTTTAATTGAGACATGTTGTTCATGTGAGAAAGGGGTAATCTCTGTAAAACCACGACACTCCCTGAGATTTCACGCTCTTGAGTCCATGCGTAAAAGCTTCCACAAATCACCTTTTACTGTCTGGGTTTTTGGTGAGGTGCTGCTTGTGAGCCGGTATGGATGGGACGACAGTTGTGATTTGTTGTATGATTGGCAGAGTCGCCTACAAACATAAGTACTGTCATCCTTAAACCAGCAGTCTTACATAGAGCAAGAGTCAAACTACGACACTACTCCATCCCTACTGACTGGCGTCATGTGGCAGAATTCCTCCTGCAAGCCCTGAACCTGTATCCACCCACCCAGGTAAAGGGCCGTAGCCCGTTATTAGATTACGTTTAAACATAGTATACTATTTATTCCAATGTAATTTACAATGGATGGGTTAATGGCACCAGCACCATTCTTCAATTTACCAGGAGAGACAAATTTTGGGTGGGATGATTGAAGGAAGGATGCCAAGCCTATGTATGGGGGTGATGAATTCACCATGTCTTGGAGGCTGGCCATTCTAAAGCATGTTCTGGGAGCAGAAGGGAGAAGTGTTTTAAAACATTTCCCTCAATGCCAGAGGAAGAAGGTGAGGATGCAGAAGAGGAGGCTTATGAAATAGCATTGATGAAATTAGATAAGAATTTCAGGGGAAAAAATGAAGTTGTGGAGCAGTATAAGTTTTTAAAAAGAACGCAACTTACTGGAGAGTCAGTGGACAAGTTTGTAGCAGCACTCAGTGTGTTAGCATCTACATGTAATTATAAAGGATTCCTGGGTGAAATGTTACGGGATCAATTAGTACAGAAATTGAAAGATAAAAGAGTTAAAAATAGACTCTTAAACACAGAAGGTTTAACTTTGCAAAAAAAACTATTGAGATAGTGAAAAGAGGTGAAAGCAGGGAAAAGGGAATAAAGAAATGGGAGCAGGAGATGTGAAGAGAGTGGACGTCCTTAACGGAGTAGTATACAGTAACATCAAAAGGGAAAAAAGAAGCAACAAAAGTGTCAAGAAAAAAACAATTGGGTGGCTGGGAAGATGGGAGTGTGTTATAAATGTCGATTGGAAGGGCACGCAGCAACTGATTTGAATTGTCTGGCTGTGGGACAACTATGTAGAAAATGTAAAATAAAAGGACACTTTGCAACAGTTTGTAAGGCCAATGTGTCAAGGCAAGCTAACACTTCACAGGAAAAGAAAAGTGTCAATGTTTTAGATGATGAGAGGGATTTGCAAGAAGAGTTTTTGCCTGATGTAAGTGAGGTTGGGGGGGTCTGGAGAGAATGAGACAATCTGTTTGTAAAATCACTATAGATGGAATAGATGTACAAATGATGGCTGACTCTGGTGCACGCATCGCCTTAGTGCGAGAAGAATATTTAGGAAAGTTTCCTGGAAGGGAATTATGTGCACCAAACATACGATTAGTGGCTTATGGGAACAAACCCATTGAATCAGTGAGTTATTGAATGGGTACACTTGAATTCCAGGGTATAAAAACTCAATCCAAAGTGTATATTGTCCAATATGGTTCACATTTGGTAGGTTGGTGGCAACAGAGAGAGCTAAAGATTAGGTTGGATCCTAATCACCCTTATCAAGTGTTGGGAGGACAAACTAAAGTAAATGTGATTGATGACACAAAGTGGGAAAAATCATTTCCTAAGGCTTTCCGAAAAAACTAGGATTATTGAAGAGGTTTGCACACAAAATTATTTTGAAAGAGAATGCGTGTCACAAGGCACATAAGCCTCATGGAGTGGCATTGGTTTTGAGGGAACCTTTGAGGAAGGAGTTGCAAAGGCTATTTCAAGAAAGTATCACTGAGGAGATTGAATCCTCAGAGTGGATAGCTCCTGTGGTCTTAGCAAAAAGAGTAATGGAGGCTTATGGATGTTTGTGGATTTACCTGACCTTAATAGGTATATCTGCCCAATACTAGTGATGTGCTCATGACAATCAAGGGGCCATGTTTTTCTCTACCCTTGATTTGTCATCACCATATGATTCAATTTCATTGCATTCAGAGTCAAGACTACTCATGTCGTTTATCACTACTGAGTGGGCATGTCGGTTTAAGCGCATGCCTTTTGGCCCTTCATTGGCAGCAGCAGTATGTTAATTGTTTAAAGAGGAACACAATGTGACTTATTTTCAACACCATATCTTGATTTTTGGAAAGGACATAAAAGAGCACAACAGAGTGTTGTAGAAAGTACTAAAAGTTTACAGGAGTATGGGTTAACCATCAAACGAGACAAATGTAAAATTGGTATTGAGTGTGTAGCATATTTGGGCCGTTGGTTGCATAAGCAAGGAGTGGCACCCAAATTAAAACTTCTAGGGGCCATACAGAAAGCACCATCCACACAAAACAAAGACCAGTTGAAATCATTCCTAGGTCTGGCGGAGTATCTCCTGTTTTGTTCATATGTTTGCAGACAAAACAGACTTCATGAGAAAACATTTGGCAAAAAATGCTTAATTTGAATGGAGTGAGGTTTTCGAGAAGGAGTTTATGTTGGTGAAGAAACGTATTGGGTTGGCTACAGCCTTGAAACCATTTGACACTAAAGACAAATGCAAGTACTGTGGGCTTGGGAGCAGTATGGATACAAAATAGGGATGGTAAAGATGTGGCGATTGCTTATGCTTCAAGAACTTTGAGAGGTGCAGAGTTGTCTTATTCCAAAATTGAAAGAGAAGGGATTGTCATATTGTTCGAGTGAGTGTCATTTCTAGAAATTTCCATGGCAAGTGGATTTTGTGATCCATACAGATCTTTGACCGTTGGTGGATGTGTTTGCATGGAAAGGGATATGTCAGGTTTTATCAATAATTACCAAGTGGGTATTAAAATTGATGAAGTACCCTTTCAGAATAGAATATATGCCTGGAAAGAAAAATACAATTGTTGATTTTTTTGTCGTGGTTACCGGTGAAGAGTGAAGATGGAGTGTGGGAAGATAATGAGAAAGAGTGATTGGTGGCGAATGTCATTATCCTTACTGAGGGCCAAATATCTTATGAGGAGTAGGTCCAAGCTATTAAAGAGGATGTCACATTGCAGAAAGTAAAGGAATATTTGTCAATCAAAGGTAAGTCTTCACAGAAGCCTGAGTAATTCAGGAATATTAGTACTTAACCATCTATCAATTGTGATGTGTTTTTCTGGGGGGACTTATTGGTTGTACCAGATGTATTGAGAAGTGTTATTGTGAAGGTAGCACATAAAGGACATGCTGGCCTGAGTGCTACAAAGTGCAGAGTAGGGTTGGAATACTGATGGCCCAGATTAGATAAAGATGTGAAGAGAGCAGTGAATGTATACCATATGCTTTGAGCGACAGGTCGCAAAAGACTGTGGAGTATCCATGTAGGGTTGTATATATCAGGTCCTTACAGGGTGTTGGGTTCATGCCCCAAGAATGCACTGGTAGTCATAGTTTATTATTCAAGATGGCCAAAAGTAAAATTTGCTGATCATGTAACCACTTAAGATGTGATAATAGTTTTTTTTAATTTTAAGAAGTGTGTCATAGAGAGGGTATACTGGTGACTAATAATGGTGCGCAGTTTGTGTTACAAGAGATGAAGGAATTCCTGTAAATGTATGGGACAGAGAGCATCAGGTCTTAAATTTATTATCCTCAGAGCAATGGACTGGTAGGAACAAGACTTTAAAAGAAGAAGGGTTCAATTGCCTCCGAGTCAAGGATACCAATGGGAGAGTGCGGTAAGAAACACTGTGCTACAGGAAAAGTGCCATTTGAAGTATTCTGAGGGAGGAAGGTGAGAGGGTGGATGTCCAAATGAGTGGAGTGGGAAAAATGGACAGAAAATCTGAAAGTATGGAAGAACAGGTTCAACGCTGGGCAGTGGGTGCGTATGAGGAAATGACGTGGAGAAAACAAGGGTTTAGATACATTTTCTGATCCCTTGCAGATCAAAAAAGTGTATACTTACATGGTATTATTGAGTGATAGAAATATGTGAAATTGCAAACAAGTGGAAAAAAGTTCAGACTGTATGTTGTGAGAAGAAATAGGAAATAGTATGGATGAAGATAATAGACAGTGTGTACAAGACAGGGGTGAAAATGCAAAGGAGTCAGTGAGAATAAATGTCTAGTAGATGTATTCCATCTCATCAAAGGAGAGATGAAGAACATGGTGGCAGACAAAGAAGAGTCAGGGCAAAATATGTGGAGGGGTGATGCAAAATATAATTTCTATAAATGTTCTTATTTATAGTTAGACTGATATTTTTATGTATCCGTTAAAAGATGTTTATATTATTTTATCTATCATACTCTTATCTGTTTTCAGTTTGGGATGTTTTATTAGTTAATATGAGGAGGGAGATGTGTTGTAATCTGTTGTGTGCGAGTCCCTCCACGAGACACAAGCTGCAGTATTCCACCTTAAGTGGAACACTGCGAAGGTTTTAAGGACATTAGGAGAAGGAGAGAAGAATGGTTGAGGTGCCAGCTCCCTCCTGATTATTTTAAATACATATAGAAGAATAAATAAAACATTTTCTTACCTACTTCTAGAAGAATAAATACCATTTATTCACCCTCCTCGTGTGAGCCCTTCTTTACACACTACTAAACACAAATACATGAAATCTTCAAAGGCTGCCTCTCCCGGTACAGAGAACAAGAAGAGTGCAGCAGGTGTGTCTACTGAATTGACAAATGTATCTACGATACGGCCTTGGCTACCTAAGAAAATATGAGAGACAGCCTGGCCTTCCTAGAAAACTCACCACAGAAAGATTATTTTTTAACCGACCTGTTCACAAATGAGGAGACGTAGAACAAGTAAGGGATCTTCCAAATTTTATTCAGGCAAAGTTATCTTCATCACCAAAAGGAAACAGGACAGGTAGCTCAATCTCCACTGCTCTCACTCTCTAACCTCCACATTCTACTCTACACTCTGGAACAGAATACACAGGGAGGTCAAACATCAATGAATTACACAAGACCATAACAGATCATCCTCTCTACCTATCAACAATAAAAAAAAATGTAAAACACTGTAACTTGAAACAACTAATGTATGACAGCAGTGAACTTTTAAGTACACCTAAACTGAAATGGCAAACTTAATTTCATATATAAGTAAAGAAAACAACATTCAAACAAAGTCCTATAGCATCCTGGCTTCCTTTGCTCTCTTCCAAAACCCGCTCTCTTCTCAAGTCTCTCCATCTCCATTCCAGCTGATGATGTTCCATCCAAAGAGCTGTTTCCACTCAAATAGGTACAGCCAGTGGAGGAACTGTTGGCAAAGCATCCTCCTATATTGTGTTCCTTCCTGGCCTTTACCAATGGTGACGTGTTCCACATATTTCCAGACTCTAGAATCACAACATTCCTCTTACCTTCTATGATTTTGTAGAGACCCATAAAATGTGTGACCCCTTTTTTTCAAATATCTTTTTTGAGATACCATATCACCTACCCACCCCTTAACACTCTCCCCCCACACAACCTATCATACATTTCTTGTATCTTTGCTGTACCCTTCCACACCTCTGCCACCATCACACTTTCCATGACAGCTCATATCATAAGGGCACAAGCTAGAAGGTAACTTGGATTTAGCCTTCCTGCGTCTCAACCCTTCAAATGGGGAATTCCCAGTCACCGTATCAAGGGTGGTTCTGTGCCCACAAAGTCTCTCTGAGTGTGTCTACAAGCGATACCCTAAACTGTAATGCTCTCTGCAAAACACCCCTTTACAGTATTCATTACCTCAGTTAGTCAATTGGCCTGGGAGTAGTAAAGTGATGAGCAACGATGCTCCATGCCCATAGCATTTTAAAAGAACATGCATTTCATTAGACCCTCATTTTACACTCTTATCATTTACAACATTCTTGGGAAACCCTTTTATGGAAAATCCCTATCTCAAAAATGTAATTGCTATCCTTAAAGTTAATGTATTGGAACACCTAGTAGTGGTATAATCTGTCAAAACTATCACAAACTTTTCAGAAGGTCGCAAATATTCAAAAGGTCCCACCATATCCATCCCTAACTTTTTCCAAGGCTCACTAGGGACCTTCACAGGTGCAAGAGGTGCCTGTCTTACAGTCTTCCTTTTATCAGCTTGTGTATGCATAAAACAATCTATTTGACAAATTCTTGCAACACCTTGTCCATACCTGGCCACCTGTAAAATTCCCTCAAGCTGGACTTGTCCAAGTTCCTTCCTAAGTGACTCTGTACACTAAACATACTAACTTTTCTCTCATGCCTTCCTGCAGAACCTTTTTGTAATTCCTACACAACTCATCCTCATCAATGTAGAATTTGTCCTTGAGAGCTCCACACCATCTCTCATGCACGCCAAGACATCTTGCATCAGGAAAACCATCAACCACATTTTTCTGACTTTACTGTTGAGTGCGTCAATCTTTTGCCAATTTCCATTCTTCATTTCCTATAGCATCCTGATTGATCCAAGATAGTTTAAATTCTTCACAATATTCATTTTGCAATTATCCACTGGCAACCTAGAAAGCCAGTCAGCCGCTTGTTCCTAGAACCCTTAACATATTTCACTTCAAAATCAAATTCACTCACTCCCTACATCCATTTGTTTATTCTCGGCATGGCAAGTTCACTTCCTTTATAAAAGAACAAATGCACAAAGGATTTTTGATCACTTCTTGCAACACGTGGCATAGTCCATATGTAGAAATTAAAATGCTGCATCGCCCATGTCCATGTGAAAGCCTTCCTCTCTATTACTCAGTAGTGAATCTCTGAATCCTTAAGAGTTCTTGATGCAAACATCACCACCCTTTCTCCATCACTGTCTACTTGTGCTAAAATTGTGCCTAAGCCATTTATGCTAGCATCCATTGCCATTAATGCATTGAAAAGCAGGAACCAGGAGCCATATGTACGAACACATTTTCCCATTGACACAGAATGGGAAAAACCCTTTGATACATCTGGCCCCAGATCTTTTCTTTCTGGGGCAAAGAAAAAATTAGTCAAGATGATTTGAATGACAATGTGAACCCTTCTCCCGGACATACCGCGGATAACCTTGAGGTGCAGCCCCTCCTCGAAGCCTCTATGCTGATAGTATAGCAGTAATACACCAAGAGGAAAAATTCCAAGAGGGCTTTCCCACCCAACTGAAAGAGGATTTTACTCTGCAAGGCATAGACCTGGTGTTCAGCTCCAAGTGCAAAACACAGGATAAGGAGAATAACCCCCATACCTTTCATACATCCCCATTGACAACTAGCCTCCTACTCTTCAGTAGTGTGCCTTTGGAACACTCTAACATCGGTGACTCGTGATCTGGAATTTTCTGGTAATCCACCAGGTCAGGAGGCAAAGGTTTCCGATTCACTGTTTTGCCTAGAGAGAATTTTAGCATCAATTTGAGCTTTATTAGAAAAATGTGTGGGGGGTTCTGACACTATCCATGACAGTTACCATAATACTGAAGGTGTTGATCAGTATAAAAGAAGATAAGGAAAATGTAATACAAGATAATCAAAGGGCATCTATTGGTGCAATTTCAGAAGCTGATGTTAATGTTCTGGACCCAAGGTTAATTCCTTGTTCTATGCTCTCAAGCAGGGAAGCCTCAGATAAATGCATGTGAGGATATCCCAAAAGAAGACCCTAAGGTAGAAAGCCCTTCCCTTTCGATACAATATATTTTTTACCCCTGTTTGGTGGACTCTACAACAGCTAGGTCCTCTACAATAGGCTCGAACCTGGAAAATGAAGTTTTCCCAATCTTTTCCCTAAACTTGTTCTGGAGACAATCATTGCCATCTTACCTGGTCCTCAATCCAAGTGTAAGGGTAAACTAAACAAGCATTTGCAATGCAGTGGGTCTTGCGTTTGCTCGAGTTAGAGCTATTAGCGTTGTAAACTGCTAACTGGACTTTTCTTGCCACATAAATTGAAAATGAAAAGTAAAGTAGATGTCATAAGCAAGTCAATTCAAAGCGCCATTGGTGCCGCGAGCGCAAGAGTTATTAGCTACCTGCATTAGCGTCTTGAAAGGATCGCGGCTCGAATGAAAGGCAAACCAAAACCGGAGGAGGGGCCATCCCACACTGTAACCGGAGGAAGAATGACGTAGTGTGATGGACAACAAAAATGTTCACTTAGTGAAAATTCCTGGAAGGGCACTCAGCACAAAATACATCAATAAAAATAAAGCATTTAGAACAAGCATAACAAAGAATAAATAACAAGAGTGGGTGTGGTTAAAAGCCCACAGAGAGATTACAACAGGCCAGAGAGCTTGCGCGCTGCACCCTATTAAGCAGAGAGGAAAGAAAAGATCGAATCGGCAAATTTCAAAAACAGAGTCCTGAAAAACATTGTTTCAGGGATAGGGTGGATACTTCTTAATGGATGGAGGGACTCAGCCAAGCCTTTCACATGGAACATTTGACTTTGGGCTCACAATCCCCAGGTGTAAGTTCCCTCAACGAGAGGATCATTTCGGAGACAGCATCAGGCTCCCCCCCGTTCACCTATTATATGCCCCTCTTACCTTAATCTGGCAGAGGTTTAGTTTATGGAACCATGTACAGCTAGCGGACCTTTGGCATTATTTGACCATGAGGTTAATCCTCTGCATCTTTGTGATGCTGACCCTTTATATCATTGGTTACTTTGTTGCATAATGGGTCAGGGACCAAATGGATGGTAACTTTTTATTCTAAGATTACTGTGAATAAGATACTGCAAAATAGGGAATGCGTACAACGTTAAGGTGTCGTTCTGCTCCCTGCCTTTGAGAAAATGGATAGGAAGGATGAGGGTCCAGATACATGGCAAAGAAACAGGGAGAATTGGGAGGCCTCAATCCCTTAATGGGGAACCTTCGTTGGATCCTAAGGTGTTGATAGCTCATATAGGAATGAATGGAAGGCAAGTCACCATTATTATGTTTGTGAATACTAGTGGGGATTGTGCAATTGATGAAATCCAAAATTGGAACTGGTTGCTGAGTGTTTTGAATAGTGCATGTGCACCTTCTCTTTAACTGAAATCTTATAACTAGCAATGAGTTAAACGAGGTCTCCTGGAATGTTGCAGGGATAAAGAAAAGTACTTTTTAAGCACTGATATGATCTGCCTCCAGGAGACCACGGTATGATGAGGAGCTCTTGTGTGATGACTTCTTTGTCTTAGAGTGTAAAGTGACTGCAACCAGGAAGGGACATGCAAAAGACAGGGGTAGTGATTCTTATGACTAACAAAATTAATTGGAAATATGTGTGTTATAGGAATCCTTCCAACCTTTTCTTAGCAATAATATTGTTTCCTAATGGAGTGGATAAAGTGTCAGAGAAAGCACCAGGGCCACTCCTAATAGTAAATGCCTATATTCCCCCTGTCGCTTTGTATGACGTGCTTGTGCACACGGTTTTCTTCAGTCATTAAGAGTATTTCAGACAGGGGCAGGTCTCACATGTATTTTTGGTAGGAGACAAATTGCAAAATCTCCAATCATGCTTTTGATATATTTTGTGAGATATAAAAAGAAGGCATTGCATATTCCTCCTATTGTTTTCCACCCAAATCCAGAACCAATAAAAGAGGGTGGCTTCTCCTTGATCAACTGAGAAGCAATGAATGCTTAATAGCAAATGGGAGATTGCATCCGATTCCTCCACACAGAATACCCACAAATCTCTGTCGGGGGAGGCTATCCTAGATTATTTGATTGTGGTGTCATCTTTATTCTATCTGTTGGGTGATTTAAAAGTAATTGATACCATGTATACGATTAACTTCATCTGGTTTTTACTTAGGGGATAAATTCCTCACCTGTTAGTTCTTGGAAATTTGACAGGGCTTCTTCAGAATTTGATTAAAAAAACAGGAAGAAATCAGAGAGGCCCCAGAATGTTCACTGTTTTAAAGGGTAAACTTGAAAATGTGGCAATCAATCTAGATCTAGACTCTTGGGAGACAGATGCTCTGCTTTGTTTTAATATGTTTATGAAGCAGGTCATAACAAACTCCATTCAAAGACCTCCTAAAGTCATTCCTAAGGCCATTCCTTTTCCAACAGGAAATAATTGGTGTAGTCAGGAAGCAATTCTTGTTATACTTGGTTGAGAGGAATAGTCACTTGTCCCTGTTAAAAAGGCATAGGTGCCACTTAAAGGTATGACTAAAAAAAGAAGCTTGTGACCGGTTATGGATAAACCTAAGGGAGGCCGCCCTTAAGGGACAGATGAGAATTTTGGGGAACTAGTAGCAGAAGGGTGATGGACGAGGGTTAAATCAACTCCCTCCCCAATTTGTGAAGACAGTTAGATTACCTTAACTTCCGTCCTATGTGCTGCGAATGGTGAATCTGAAAAGCCCCCTTTTTTTGGAATCTAGTATACCTACATATAATCTTCCAATGACAAAGGAAATTGAATCTGCAATCCTTGAAACGCGCTCACCTGCCGTGATGGATGCAGATGGCATTCCAAACTCGGTAGTAAAACGGTAAGTTACACTTTGGGCTAAAGCACTGTGTCCAGTCTTTAAATGTTGTTATGAGAGTGGAAAAGTCCCCCTCCCTCTTGGAGTAGAAGTATTATCGTCCCCCTATTTAAAAAAGGGAGACCGTAAATTATAACTATTGTCAGATTTCTTTATTGGACCCTGTGGGTAAAGTCTTCATGAAATGTTTGTTATCACAGCTAAACCTTTGAGAAGAAGATAATAAAATGATTCTGCTTGAGCAGACAGGTTTCAGGAAAAACCATATAACCACTGACAATACAGACGCTCTGCAATTAATTAATGAGAAATACGTGTCTATCAGAGGTGGTGCGATTGATGCTGTGTTTATAAATTTTCCCACAGCATTTGATAAAGTGGATCGATCGGTGCTGTGGAAAAAGCTAATGGACTTAGATATGCCAGGTACCTTATTCCACTTAATTATTGCACTTCATTCTTTTACGTAGTGCAAGGTATTATTGGGCGGGGACTATGGCCTTTCTAGGAAAATCCCTAAATGGAATCACCTAAAACAAGGATGCTTTTCTCTATATATATCTCACATTTACTCACTTACTTATCGCAGAGTATGGGTTTACCCCCGACTATAGGGGGAAGACCAGTTTTGTGTCTCCTATATGGGGATGATATAGTGATTTTAGATCTTACCCTCAAAGGCCTTAATAGCCAATTGGAGGTTTTGCAACAATTTGCTGATACACACTATTTGAAAATCAACAAGTCTAAAAGTAAAGTATTCTGTTTTCCTGACAATTAAAGACCCAAATACACCAAATTCCCTTGGATCCTGGGTGCCCAAAGCTAGAAGTAGTAAAGTCGTACAATGATCATATTTTAAATAACTCGTACAAAGCTCAGTCTCAGGCCAAGGATTTAGGTGCATTTTATGGGGCTACAGGCAGAAGACATCTTTTAGAGGTTTATTGGGTGAAAATTCCCTCCACCCTAATTTATGCAGTGTAGCTTATGGATAGAGCTAAATGGGGATTTCTGAATACAATTGAAGGGCAAGTATTGAGAAAACTTATCTCCTGTAATACCTCAATTTCAGTGGCAGCATTAAGGCTGGAAATGGGTATCAAAAGTGCTCCAGGTTTGGTGGCAGTCGTTCGTTGGTGGCCTGTCTAGAAAGGAGTGAAGGGAACACATTAAAGTACCTCATGTGAAAGGAAATCCGCAAAGACGAAAAGGAAAAGACACTAGTCTACAGGAATTTCATGTTTGCGGCAGCCCAACTTGGGAAGAAGCCAAGCTTGATATTTTCAATCTGCCCCACAATTAAAGGCCAGTTTAAAACATGCTTTACGGGCTCTATGCTTTCATGTGGAGGCATGCATTAAGAAAAAGGGATACTAAAAAATAAAAGACTCCATATTAATGAATAAAGAACAACCTCACGTAAAATGGAATCTACCCCATGGAGTTAGGTGATTTCGTATCTTGTTGTGATTAGATATGCTTCCGTTAAACTATCTTACATCTAAATGGTACGGAACTTCTGAAATATGTAATTTTTGCCAGAATGGGATCCAAGTTTTAAATCATGTGTTTGTTCGCCTTGCGCTCCTATTGTATTGTCATAAATGGCTGACGCTCATTCTGCTGAAGCTGTCTGTATAAACCTCCTCTTAAGCTTTACAGTTACTTAGCAACTCCCCTAATGAATTATTTTATCGTATTTTTTATTTTTTAAAATATTTTTTTCATTTGTATTGGTTAATTATGTATTCTGGGCCAAGTGACATGATGCTATCATAATTAATTTTATGAATTTTAAAGCTTTCTAAAATTAGTGACTGATCTATTTATTTGTATGATGGTGTTTTATGTGGATCTCTGCAGAGTTTCGAAACATGAATAAAATAAACTTTAACTCACAAGAGTTTGCAAAAGTCTGGTATAGTTTGATCATCAGATTTTTGCATCCTTCAGGCAACCCAGCAAGGATACAAAACCCCATTTCTGGATTTTCCTCCAGATAATATTAGGATGACCACAGTTGCTCATTGTTCAATACCTCAATACACCTTTTTACAATGAGTTTAGGAATTACTAAGAAAGCAGCAATTGTTCAAGTTCTTCCAGTAGAACATGGAAAATTGCACCATTTGTAGCGACTCTCTAATGAGGGAACGCCCCCTTTGCGTACATCAATCATATGTTATGCATGATGTGCCGCAAAAGGTTTACAAGGTGGAGCAAACATAGTTTGTGCCACCTTGTAAATATGGTGCTATGGTAGTTACCC